>NC_044198.1:24397588-25854981 GCF_900880675.1 Sparus aurata | reverse complement strand
ATTTCTCTGCTTTCTGTCTCATTTATGACATCAGCAACGGGTCTCTGGGGGTTTGGACAGTTGGTTGGACAAAAGAAGCAATCTGAAGATGTCACGTTGGCTTCTGAGCTTCTATTGATACATCATGAAAATAATAATATCATAATACTGAAAATAAAGGTTAGGTTCAGCCTTGGTTGTGTGGTCGAAGCTTCGTGTGACCTGTTCTCAAATCCGCACACTGACCTCTTCAGCGAAAGCACAATAATCCCGGTCTGGATTTGATATCACTGGATTTCCCAGGAAGGATTTCTCCGCTGATCACGCAACTTCAGGGAAAAAAAAAAAGTGCTGAGAGAGAAAGAGGCAAAAATGATGACGTAGCAAAGTATGTAAAAGCTGACTTCGACGTGCTGATCAGGAAGAAACTGTTGTTAATTGATTAATAATTTCATTTTATCAAGTAAAAACGTAAAAAGAATGATCTGTTTCGAGCTTCACAAAGAAAAATGTGCTCCATTTCTTTGGTTTATCTCTTATAAACTGATTTTCTTTGGGTTTTGGACTCCTTGAGGGAAAGAAAACAAGCCACTGTCAAACATTTTAAATAGAGTAATAATGAAAATAATCATAATTCAGAGTGAATAGATTATCTTTATGAAAACAGGGAGTTAAAAATATACAGTCACAACATGGTTATTGCATTTAAAGCTGTTTTAATTAAGGAAGTGTTATACTTCACTCAAATGAAAAATAATCTGGAGGTTTGAGTCACAACTTTGTTTTAGAAATTAACCTTTTTTTTTTTTTTTTAAGTCTTGAAATTCCTTTACATTATACATTTTTTTTTTCTCCATTATAAGTATTTCAAAATATCTTTTGCTGGTTTGCTCAGTTAATATTTTTCCTATAAGTAGAATCTCATTTCAATATAGTTCTCTTTTTGAAAACAACACCAAAGAAACGAAAAGAAACATCCATCAGTGTGTTTCTGTCCAGGGTCTTCAACGTGTTGGACGAGGTTGGGTCAGAAAAAAAAGCGGCCCGTGGTTCTGACCACGACAAGAGAGGCTGATGGTACAAAACTCATCGCTGGCGCCGCTCCGCAGTCCGGCAGAGAAGCTCTGCTGAGTCTGATGCTGCGCTCCCGGATATTTGGACCCTTGTAGTGGCTCGTGGGAGCGAATGAGCATCGATAAAAGTCCAGTTTGTATCAGTGTGTCGTCCCTGGTGGGCTTCTTCTCAAAAGCGGTTGATCTCGACACCAGGGATGCTCTGGCGCGAGGAGACACGCTGCTTCTTCCTCTTCCTGAATCGGACTTAAAACTATGAATTTTGCCAAGATCGTATGTATAACATAAAGCCCAGCTGATCCTCACTGTAAATGACTACTGGAGTCAAAAGCTTTAGTTTAGGCCCTTGTTGTCTGGGCTTAAAAATAATCCTCTCAGTAACTTCCCCTTACATTTTGGGTAATCTTATAGATTAACTGCCAGCTGCTGCTGCTGCTGCTGTGTGTGTTTGACAGCTCTCCACCTGCTCACATACATCTAAACGCACAAAACCTCCAGCAGCTTTCTATACATTCCTCTCAGGGTTCATCTGACCGACTCGCGTTAAAAAACAAAAAAACTGCCCTCTGAGGAGAGACCTGGACTGGAACAGGAATACAATGGATGCGATAAAACTTCTCTCTCCTCAACCGAGCAAGGAAAACATCTTAAACAGGTTGACTCCTCACTCTTTTTTTTTTTTCTTTTTTTTAAATATAAACTATGTTGCAGATAGGAAAGCATTCATTGGCTTTGTAAAAAAAACCAATCTGCTGGTTTTAGTATTCTCTCTCTCTCTCTTTCTTTCTCTCTCCTCTTTTTTTCAGATGTTTTTTTACAATAAAGCAGAACTCTTATTTATTTTTTTTCAGCCAATGAGATTCATCTCATTTTTTTTTTTAACACATTTAGTCCACTTTCAGAGATTCACACAACCACTCCAACCCTCAACCCTACAAACTTGTTTTTAGGATAATACACCAATAAATCCCTGCACATGTACTTATTTTTCTTTTTTTTTTTTTTAACGCCACGATACTTTAGTAGGCTATTACAGCACGATTTGTCATGCACTTTATCTTCTTTTTTTTCACAATACCCCTACACTGCAGATCTGTCATGTAGCTGGACTAACAACTTGTTTTTCCGTGTTTTTTTCTCTCCCTCAGTCGTCCTCCGCTTCGTCCCCCTCGGACTCTTCTCTCCTCTCGTACATTTTATCCCTCTGCCTCTCCTGGATCTCCTTCATCTCCTCGGCGTATCTGCTGAACGCTCCTCCGAACTTGCCCCAGGCTTTGAACGGGATGGTGATAGAGTTCCTGTAGCTGGGCTTCACCTCGCTCACCCGCAGGAACACTCCGTATTTGTTGGACCCGACGTCGAAAAAGAACCGTTTGGAGTCCACCATGATGGAGGTGCCCTCGGGGAGCTCGCTGTAGCCCCCGGCGGCCATGCCCCCGGCCAGCTCCTCGTCGTCTCCCCCGTAATCATCTATGAGCTTAGCAAGGGCGTCTCTAAACTCTATCAACCCCTGCGCCGGAAGGGCTATGGTCTGGCCGGCCAGCATGCCGCCCACAGGGCCCCCAACTCCGAAGCCAGGTCCACGGTTTACGGTCTGCCGGATCCGCAGGAACCTCCCCCGCTGGTTCTCCTTCAAGTCCAGGTAGTACTTGCGGTTTTCCCGGACGAGAAACTCGCTCTTGAGAGCTCGCCTGGGCCCGCCGTCCTCCCCCACGCTGGCCTGGGCTATCTGCTCCGGACTGCTAGGCCCCAGCTGGGCGTAGTGCTCGATGAAATCCCCGAGGTAGTCACGGAACTCCGCCGCCACTGACAGAGAGAGGGTCAAGCGACTTTTGGAGCCCCCGGCCCCTACCTCGGCGATCTTGATGAACCTGCCCTTGCTGTTCTGCTTGACGTCCAGGTAGAAGCGCTTGTTCTGGATGTCAAGCCTCTTGGACGCCAGCTCCTGGGTCTCCTGGTCCCTCTGGAAGTGCTGGAAGCCGCCTCCACCTCCTCCCCCGCTGCTGCCACCGCGCTCACTCCCGCTGTCTCCATCCGCCATCTTCAGCTCCACCATTCGGCTTCTGCCCCTCTCGCTCCTGCGTAGCTGCTTTCTGCGCGAGCCCGGCCAGCGCGCGCACCCTTCACGCTCATCACGGTTGCACTTCAAGGGAGGGTTCTGATTGGCCCGCGCGTCTGCCACTTCCACAAGTTCACACGGTTACGGCTTTCCCATTGGTTGGTTGAGTTTGTCCGTCACGCCCATATGTACAATCTCTCGTTGGCCATTGGTTCAGAGCGGAGTTCCGTTTGCGTACTTCTTGTTTCTCCCCTCCGCTCCTGGTTGTGAAATCTCCTGTTTTTATGACATAATATGTTGGAAAGTTATGTTTTTAAATTGTTTTGGCTTCAGCTTGTATAAGTGTGTCGACATACTTTGTTTTCCTGCTCACAGTTATAGTGGAGATGATTCTGGGTCGTGTTTTTATATGAGCAAAAATACTTTTGTGACTTCTTCTATATAAATTTAAACTTTTTAAGAAAAATTAAATATATTTTGTGATATTACCAGTGGTGGAAAAACGTCTTTCACATAAATAGCATTACGTACTGACAGTGTTGTATAAAGCACCCCAAAGTCATCATGATATCCTGTTGAAATGTTACTATGATAAAAGTGAAAGTCACTCACAAAAGTAACACTCTGGCAGTATCTGATATTAAACTGCTACAGGCTGAGAGTAAGATAAGCTTCAGTTGCCTTCTTTCAAAAATGTATTCATGTGTTATGTGTGAGAGGAAGTGTGTGTGTTTGTCAGTGTGTAGCTTTTGGTTTAACTGCTTCGTTTTGCTTGCATTTATTATGTAAAGCACGTTGTACGATATGTTATTTGTATGAAAAGTACTACATAAATAAAGTCTGATTGATTGACAGATTGATTAAAGAGTTTCAAAGAGAATTTTGGAGTTTCTTTTCATCCCTGTATAAATCAGAAAATAGTATAAAGTTTGGTTTAAGTGAGACTTGACTGAGAAAAAAGCTGGTGAATAAGGTACACAATTACCATGAAAATTACTTTACATTGAGACAATAATCTTTGTATATCACAATGTAGGCTATTATTTAATGTTACATTTAAATATGCAAATGAGAACATTTCTAATTAAAAATACACACATTTACAGAACTTAAATCTGAATTTTGGATAAATCCATGTTCCAAATCTTCATCTCATTTGTTGACATATTACAGCCAAAGTGTTTTGTGCAGAGAGGTTTCTCTTTTTATCACTCAGATATAGAGGTTACTAAAGATGTCATCTGAGGTTGATTTCTGGCCTTTGTATGTTAATAGATCAGTTTGAGAGATAACAGGAAACAGTATGAGAGAGTGAAGAAGTGTCATGCAGGTGGGGAATCGAACCTGGGGCTTGTTTGTAGACAGAGAATCTGCACATGCAAGGGCCTCTACCAATTAAGCTAATCAACACAAGCCTAAACCACGCAAAATAAGTCCCGCCCACATATTTTCTGACAAATGCAGGTAGTGCGAGCCAAAAGGGGCGGTCTCTCTCGTTTCCCGCCTGAAGTTATTGCATTTCCCTCCAAAACTTCAGATGCCTATTAAATGGCTGGTAGGTCGTCACTCTGGTCGGAGCGGCTCTTCTCTGAGGACACGAACACGGTCAGTAAACTGTTCTGTAGGAATCCACTTTTTGTGTACAGTTAGCTGCTCAGTACAGGTGTATTCATGTCTATGTGGGAGGTGTACAGATCAGTTATTACCTACAGATCTCAGGTAATAAGCCCAGGTGATGTTCCTTCATACATCAGCCAGCTCCACATAGGAACTATCTTCATGTTGTCTAAGCCCATGAAGTTCTGTGCCTCCCTCTCACGTTGGTGAGTTGTGTTTTTGCCTCAGATGTTTCTGAAATAACTGAACACGAAGCTGAAGACGTCTCATTTAACTGTTAAGTGTTGAGGTAAATTCGGCTGGAACATAATCTTCTTATTACATCCAATTAAATCTGTGATGGACGTTTTGTTTTGTTCAGTGCACCAAACCTCCATTGTGAATTTGGGCGTTTTTTCTCTGCCGTGTTTATTACATGAATAATGTAAAGTTAATTAAACGTTGATCACTTTCTCAAAACAAGTCGGTAGTTTCGGTAAGATCGGCATGAAATCTAGTTAGCTAACTTGTGCTGGTCAGTGTAAGTGAATGGTTATGTTATGTTAGCTAGCTAGCTGACTTTAAAGTTGTTGGAGATGCACTGCACGGTTTGGGAAACACGTTAGCAACGGCTCAGCTGCCTTCATTAACGGTTGAGGACACACGAACCGGGTACTGACACTGTAACAAGCTTATAAAGATGTCTGAGTCATTTTATCGTGGTGTTTTTACAGACAGGTTTGCATGTTAGCTAATGTGTGTGTTGGAGAGCGTTAGCATGACGCCATTATCCTGCTGTGTAATGTTAGCTTGTTAATACTAGCATAATTACAGCCGAATATCAGAGTACAGCACAGTTAGCTAACAGGCTCCAAGTGTTGTGTGTAATAATGTCTCAGTATGTTAGTTTGTCAGCATCTAGAAGGTCATTTTGAGCAGCTAAAGTAGTTTATACACACAATATGCAGCCTCATTGTAGTCTGCACAGAATGTATTAAGTGTTTTTGTCTCAGTTCTGGTTTAATGTGTTATTTAAATCACTCCACTGACTCCCTGTGTTTCAAAAGATATACTTTAAAATCATATTACTCGTCTATAAAGCACTAAATGTTCTCAGGACTGAATACACTTGGTTTACTTTTGGTTTACTTAAAAAAAACAAAACATTTATTGAATCATAATCATTGATTATAGTAGGTTTTACAGTGCAGAGTGATGTGAGACTCCTGAAGTGATGTCATGCACATGGTTACAGACTGCTACATCATTCTTTATTATGAAATTATGTTGGGAACTGCTGTCCTGGTGTCTTTACTGGCTATTTATGTAATAAACCCTTTTTATGAATTACGCTCTTGTGGTTTTAATTCTGCTCAGCCCTGATTTTTAAAGAGCGTGTTGAATCTTTTGATGGAGTCCAATGTCTCCTCTTGGTGTCATTGTCAAAGCTTTAACTATATTTGATATATCAATTTCTTTCTGCAGTGGAGAACACGGCTTCCATTACCTTCACATTCTATTCCTGTTTTGGGAATGATTGATTTCGAAACAGGGCCCATGTGTTGTTTAATAATGTCTGAGTGGGTTAGCCTCTCTCCAGCTATTATTATATTAATGAAACTAACAGCAGCTCAGTGAAAAAGCCATTAGGGGGCGCTACTGAGCTGTTATGCAGCACCTGTGGACAGTTGTGGTATAGAATTAAAGTACTGACGTGTT
Organism: Sparus aurata; assembly: GCF_900880675.1. Classification (NCBI taxonomy): domain Eukaryota; kingdom Metazoa; phylum Chordata; class Actinopteri; order Spariformes; family Sparidae; genus Sparus; species Sparus aurata. Next base: position 25,848,555 of record NC_044198.1, on the reverse strand, counting down.
TGAACCTACATGCCAAATTTAGTGAGTCTGTGAACATCCTAAAGTCCTCTAAACAGTGTCGGCAAAACGAAAATCAACGCATGCCATTCAAGATGGCCGATTTCCTGTTGTGGCCAAAAAATCCTCAAAATTAATTCCTCACACTGATATACACTAATCAGTGTACACTGTGTCGATCAATTATCAGCCTGATCAGTTCTGTTCATCATTTTTCTGATGATTGGAATCAATGTTATGAGATTACCAAATAATAAATGATGCAGTAATCTGCAAAGTAACTAGTAACTAATGTTGACAAATAAATGTAGTTGAGTAAAAAGTACAATCATAAAGTAGCAGAAAATGGAATTACTCAAGTAAAGTACAGGTGCCTCGAAGTAACAAGTAACTTAAGTAATGAAATAAATGTAGTGGAGTAAAAAGTACAATATTTGCCTCCAAAATGTAGTGCAATGGAATCATAGAGCAGCAGAAAATAATATAAATAAATTATACTCAGGTAAAATACAGGTAGGCCTACCTCAGAGTAACACGTAACTTAACTTATCAAATAAATGTAATGGAGTAAAAAGAAAAAAGGACAATATTTGCCTCCAAATTGTAGTGGAGTAACTGTATAAAGTAGAATAAAGAGGGAAGTAAAGTACCTGGAAATTGTATTAAAGTCCAGTAATTGAGTAAATATACTTGGTTCATTAACACAATAAGCTTTTGGTTGATCCATAACAAGTCAGGCTCAGTCTGTTGAACTGCTAATTAATTCAACTTTTTATTTGTAAGAAGAAGAATGTTTTATTTCTTCTACATATTCTCATTTTTATATCATATGAAAAGTCAGAGCTGTAATTGTAAAATATTTGTTTGGACTTCCTGCATTTGTTTTTGGAAATATAGTATTAAATGCACTTTAGTTTCAGAGTAGGGCATCAAAATGGGTGACCTCAAATCTGCTGCTGTGCCTGATGTCACAGCTGTCACCAAACACACATATTACTATAAAAAGATACCGACCGTCGGCAGGAAACCACACAGGAAACACTCTCAAGTTTTGCTTTCTCATTTACGTCCCATTTTTAGATACATGTGCTGGTTGTTTTCATCTCCTGCTTCTTTATCACCCTCGTTCACGACATTTCAGGGGGAGTATTTTACTTTTACTCCACAACATTAACAGCTAAAGTTACTTTTTAGATTGTTAAGAGGGTTACTTTAAAAATGTAATGCAGTACAGTTACTGATTTCACGTTATAAATGTTTGTCAGCGAAGTATAACAATATTAAAGTAATGTAACTTGATTACTGTCAGTTACTTTTGGATTACCTCACGACCAAACACATGCAGATAACGACAAGACATCACATTTTAACTATTTGTTTCACTTGAGACCAGAGTGTGTGTTGTGTAAAAGTGTAATTTAGTAATCTCCTTTTTTACTGAATGAATCTTTAATATAAGTACACAATTTTTTTGTAACTTTACCTGAATGTAGTTACTTTTATTTTTATCCTGTTACATGGATTCAGTTACTCAAGCCTGCAAAACATACAGTTTATAAAATATGCCGCATTATTATATGTAAGGTATCTACAGTTTTTATATAACAGATATTAGTTATGATGGAAGTCTCTGAATAAAGACAAATTTAAGTACATTCTGGTGCCAATACATGTGTACTTTTACTTATAATGAATGCATGACTTAATCTTGTAACAGAATACTTTTACTTGAGTACTTTCATATTTAAGCAGTAGCAGCAGGAGGTGCTGCACTGATGTTTACAGCTGCATGTAAACAGTGATCACATTGTTGTTGCAGTACCGTTCAGTGCCCACAGGTGGCAGCAGAGCTTCATCTGCCCTTCAGGTGATGTGTGTTTCCTCCCAGCTGGACGTGTCAGCAGCACCTGTGAGCTCAGAACTGAAACCGCAGCAGAAATAAACCCACTGACACTGTGGAGTGTTTCTGCAGCTGTTTGTTTCACTCTGTGTTGTGTTTCTGCAGCGACACAGTTGAAAATGACAGAAAGGTGTAAAGGTGTCAGCTCACCTCAGAGCTGGATGACTTGGTGATGAAAAGCTGGAGTCGCTCCTGAAGGACATGTGACGGTTTGGAAAAAGATGTTCCCTCGAGATCTGTTAACATCAGAGAAGTATTTGTATACAAGGAAGTAGGATTTTACTGAAGTCATGAGTCCAGATTCACCTGACAAAACAAAGTATGCACCAGACTCATACAAATTCCTCAGAATTTAAGAAAAAGAATCCTTAACTGTCACATTTCAGTCTTGATTTTGAGGTATTTATACTTTTATTGAGTATTTCCATCGTCTACTACTTTTTAATTCCCCTCCACTACATGGATTTGATTTATTTGATCATTAGTTATTAAACCCGGTGAATTCCCAGAAATATTACCGAGAACATGATGTCAGTTTTCTCTGTGGCAGCTCAGGAAAAACACACAGTGTTCTTCTGAATATGATTTCTCAGTAATTGTGCAACATCCAAAAAACCAAAAGGCCTCTGAGATTTAGAGGAGGAGTGTTGCATCACATGGAAATACACAAGTAAAGTACAAGTCCCTGGAATTTGTACTTGTGTAAATATACTTAGTTACATTCCTCCAGTGGAGAAACGGTCCAGAAAAAGAAAACACAGAAACAAGAGGAGATGTTTTGTCCTGACACCATCATAGAGCCTGTGTGAGTGTTGATATGTATTACTGAATAATTAATGCAGTAATGAGTGATGAGCACTACTGATGAGTGACTTCCTCGTTATCTGTGTCTGTAACAGTTCCCAGAATAGGGGAGTGGGCGTGGCTTCTACTGGACGTGGGCGTGGTCAGTGCTGCTGAATGAGATAGGCATGTTATGAATCATTAAGCGGCGCTGGGTGTGATATTGATAAGAAGTGGCTTTATTTATTATTTGTTGGAGCAGCCTCAGAACTGAGCTTCAGTAAGAGAACACACTGTCATCTGTAGTAATTAATCAACACATCCTCGTAGTTAAACCGCTGATAGATGGATTGTTTGTCACTGATTCCCAAAACGACACACGGCTGTTGCAGTGTTAGTAGTGAAAGGTATACCAGACCTTTGTCGCAGTTGAGTTAGGTTTAAGAGAAGCTAATAATATCAGGGTTAAAATGTTACTTTCTTTATGTACATTATATTATCAAGTCAGGTACGACGAGAGTTAAACACGACTTGGTTGTACAGGACGCAAATAAAAGACGACTAAGTGAGAGTCCGTCCTCCTCTGCTGCTGTATTTACTGCTACAGCCATCAGAGGTCGCCACCGAACAAGAAAACGTAAATATAGGTTGTATTTTACTGCTTTAAATGTCAACTTAGGTTATTTTTCTGATGTGGACGAGCAGCGTTACAAATCAATAAAGTCCTGTAAACTGGTCATGTGGTTTGCATGTTAAAGCTTGACTTGTAAAAGTAACCAGTACCTTTATAAACGATAAAATTATGATAATGAAATGTAGTAAAAATGTACAATATTCCCTCTGAAAGTAACAGAGTATGGAAGTTAAAAGCAGCATAAATACAAACTTTAACATGTCGCCATGTTGATATTTCACTTTCAGAATATGTCACGTCAGAGAACTCGTTAAGTTTTAAAAATGATTTTATTTAAACAATCTGATTTACAGCAACATAACAACAATCTCTTCAAATCAAATTTAAATAAATCCAAACTTTACATCAGATACACACACAGTTCACATCAGTATTGCACAGCACCCTGTTTGTTCCTGATTCAACATTCACAGCAGCAGCTCTGCCGACGTCCGTCTCTCGTAGCATCGATCCTATTAGGATAAGACCATTCAGTCTCATTTTGTCTCACAGTGAGGATGAAAGTGGCAGCACAGGCTCATCGGGCCGGGCGGTATCAGTAGTACTGATGGTAAGCCGGGTACGAGCCCATGAGCTGAGGCGTGGTGGAGGGCAGCAGGACTCCTGGGAGGCTGCTGTACTGGTAGAAAGAGTCCAGAGGCAGAGCGGAGACGCTGGGCAGAGGGGAGCTGTACTGCAGGCCGTGTGGATGGACGTAGGAGGCAGCAGACGGGCCCTCGGCTGCTGCTACCGCTGCCGAGTGGTACCTCGGGTACGGGCCCGGCCGGTACGCCTGCAGCTCCGGGTAATGCATCAACTGAGAGGCCACGTTTGCCTGACAGGCGTGAGCCAGGGCGTCCTGCACGGTCCGCTTCAGCTTCATCCGCCGGTTCTGGAACCAGTTTCTGATCTGAGGAGGAGGAATAGAAAGTCTCATGAGGAAAAGTTCTGTCCAATATCAACATTTAAAATAGTCTCTGTCACTGATTGATTCTCACTGATTGATTATCGGTACCAGATGGAGGATCGTTACCTGTTTGTCGGACAGGCTGAGCTTCTTGCACAGCTCGGCCTTGTCTTGTGTTCCCAGGTAAGCGTTCCTCTTGAACGCCCGCTCCATGCTGCCGATCTGCTCGGCTGTGAAGGCCGTGCGTGGCCTCCTCCCTGACGGAGGCGACGCCGGCGAGGAGGTGGAGGTGCAGTCGGTGGAGAGGGAGTGACCTCCTTCGCTCTCGTAGCCGGAGGTCTCCTCCTCTGTGCCGCTGCTGAACCCGGCCTCAGACACTGCAGGAGGAGAAACAGGAGTTATAGAAGACGTTCAGAGGGAAGACGTCACATTAAACCGCTGACGGAAGTAAAAGTACTGACACCACTCTGTAGAAACACTGTTAGAATGTAGCAGGGTTTTAACTATTTAGTATAAAACTGTAACTTCTGGATTTAATCTAATTATTCTGGATTAATCTCAGGTTCTCTGGTTGATAAAAAGTCAGAAAATAGTGAGAAATCTTGTCACCATTAGGCCACAAAACCTTCAAAATACAAAATGTTTTGCTTGAGAAATTAATTATTATCACTTGGCATCTTAGTTTAGCTTTAATTAAATATCTGACAAAAGATCACACAGGTTTTGAGCTCAGGAATCTTAATTAAAGAAATATTAGTAACTAATTTTTATACAATAAATGTAGCCTAGTAAAAATGTATATATATATTTTCCTCTGAGCTGTGGTGGAGTTTAAAAATACTTTAAAAAAATTGTATTATTCTGATTTTTTCCCTTTAAATTCAGATTTTTTTTCAACAAAAAGCCTGAAAATTGAAATACTGAGTATAAATACTTAGTTACATTCTATTACTGCCAGTTTCTTCTCATTAGTACAGATGTTTCTATTTCTTTAATGCACATTTCTACATTTATATCACCTTTTATTCTTCATTAACTCCTCTATAATTCATCTTTTCTGGGACATTAATATTCTAGGAGCAGCAGAAACGGATCAGCAGAGATGTTCTGATTGTTCTGGACGTACCTTGGTTGTTGCCGTGTGAGGTTTGGTGCTGCAGACTGAGTCCGTCCAGGTTCTGGCTCCTGTTCTCTTCCTGTTCTGGTAAACTCTCAGCGGTCTTTGGTCTGCAGTAAAAGCCCGGCAGACTCTCGGAGTGCGTCCCACAGGTGGTGGGTCCAGAGGCGGAGACGGAGCCGGTCCCGGCCGGCTGGCTGCTCTGGGCCATCCACTCGATAGAAAAGTGTCCTCTCATGGCTGCAGAGCGCTGACGTTTGGTCCTGAAGGGTAAATCCAGAGTGGAGGTGAAGGTCTGCTGGTGGTGTCCTGGTCCTGGTCCCGGTCCTGGTTGAGTCTCGACTGGCCCCCCATCACAGCGCGTCTGTATTTATAGGCGGCGTCCCTCCTCAGGTCGGACTCCCTGATCCTGGAGATCAAAGCACACATCCTCCCTGCCTCCACCCTCCTCCTTCAGTTTTCACAACTGGAGTAATTAAGACGTCTCATTCAGTCTCAATGAGGCTGTTACAACAAGGCTCCAGTGAGTCTGGAGGAACCCCCCCCCCCCCCCCCTCTCCACCTCCTCCTCCACCTCCTCCACCTCTCCTCCTTCCTGCATCCCAAAAACAGATAATAGACACACCTCACCTCAAAGTGTCTGCATCTCCTCCGCCGTCACATCCACACTGTAAATACAGATGATGAGTTTCAGGCAGTAAAACGTGTCTCGGATCAGCGCCGCCGTCCACAAACTCGTCTGCTTCATCATTAAAAAGAAAAGATAATTTAGCTGTTTTATTTACAGATGATTCTCCTGCAGGACGGAAACTGATCCAGGACTGAAGACGATGCAGTAAAAAGAAATAAAACAACATTTATGGAGTTCATATGACGTGATAACAATGTTTATCATGAACTGTTTACTGTCTCTCTGAAGGAACGCAGTGATGTAACTAATTACATCAAACTGAGTACTTGAGTATTTGCATTTTCAGCTACTTTATACTCCACTACATTTCATGATAACATTAATTAATAGTTTAGAGCCTGACTGATATATATATACAGTATATATATATATATCTGTTGGCCAGTTTTATCAGCTCATATCCAAAATATATCAGTACTGGCTGATATATGTTGCCAGAAACGCACTGATGTTTATGTCTTATGAAGGTTATAACACTTGTAGTGATTTAAAATTATTAAATTATTTGTGGAGTTTACTGTTGCAGTGCTCTGATGTCATTTTAGACAATAAAGTTTGCAAAATCAGGTTTCTAGCTCTGCTTATTTTGCAGATAACACGTTTTACAACACTGTTGAAGAGTGAAGAGGTGATTAAAATTGCATTTTTCCCCCTAAAATAACCAATTAAACCTGATTTTATTATCTGCCTCGTGAGATTAATTACTATAAAAGAAGAAAAAAACAAAATGACATTAATATGACTTGTATAAACTTGTTTTTGTTGAACCTCTGACTGTATTTCACACCAAACTTCAAGACTCAGAACTACAAATATACTAAATATACTAATACAACTATTTCTATTAACCTTAATATATTAATTTGTGTTTCTTGTGTCATTCTGTGCACACAAAAGCTGAGAAAGCTGGTAAAAAAGATGCAGATGTGGAGCGTTCAGTGTCTCATTCCTGATTTTTAAAACGTAATATTGACATTCAAAGACAGAAAACACAAACTGGAATAAAAGTCACATTGGACTGAGGAGAACTCATTAATCAGACTGTGCTGCTGATCATGTTCAGGCTAAAAGTCACATTAGAGTCTCGGGCGAGCGTCACCTGAAGAGCCTTCAGGATCATTAGCAACACAATCAGCCGTGATTGGTTTAAAACGACGGCGACAGATAATCCGGGATGATCCCAGATTAAAGGCAAACTGTCTGAAAGTAAGAAGAGATTTAACATGATGGGCTTTCAGAGCGCGTTATCTGTCTTTTAATTGATCAGGGTTCAAGTAAAACTGATCCAACAATCATTTTTTAGATCAGTAATCACACGAAATACATCATTTAGTGTCGTATTAACAAGAAACACATTTATTAAGAGATAAAACATAATTAAGACATTATAAACTCAGTAATGAAAACAAAACTGTCATATTTAACATGATTATTTATTATATTTTTTAAAAATCTTTCCACATTTTCATTTTCTTATTTATTATTATATCTATTTATCTTCATATTTCTACATTTTTATTTATTTTTTATTTACTTATCTTTATATATAAATATATATTTATAATTTTTTTTAACCTATTTATTTTTTACATTTATTTTCTTTTTATATCCACAGTGATTTTCTTATTGTTTTACAGATGTATTTATTTTTTTATTTTAATTACATCACATCTTTATATAAAGTCACAGAAGTGCCATGAGAATAAAAACATCAGTTAAAAAAAGAGAATAATGGAGTAAATAAATATGATTTACGAAAAAAACAAAGGTGTAGGGGAAAGAATGAGTAAAAATAAAATCATAAAAATAAATAAAAGACATTATACACAAATTATTACAAAAAATACAGAAGAAAATATTGAAATTATTATTTATTATCTTTATTAATTTAAAATATATACATAAACGTGTTCTTTAAATTAATATAAGAATGTAAAACACTCCACTCCAGGATGTTGTTTCACATTTAATTTAAATTTATTGAACATCTTTCAGTAAATTCTGTTTGTCAGTGAAGATTTCTGTCTCATTTTATTTTAGTGGGATTTTATATCCATTTATTTATCCACCAAATCATTCAAACAGTAACAAGACACGAAACAAAGCAGCAACCGGCACAAATTAACCAAAAAGAGCCTGAAACTAGCAGGACTGAAGGACTTAAAGGTGCAGTCCTTGAGTAGATGTACTTAGTTACATTCCTGTGGATTACTCTCATTACATATAATGGAAACTGATCGTTGTGTTGAGCCTGAAATCATCCAGAACTGCCGAGTGTCTTTCAGCGACAACAAGGATTTAGGGATCAAGTTAAAGAGGCTGATAACGACCCGGAGAGGATGATCCCCCCTCCTCCACCACCTCCTCCTCCTCCTCCTCCTCCTCCTCCTCCTCCTCCACTTCTCCCTTTTTTACCTCTACAGTTGTTTTCTTCTTCTTCTACAGATTTATTCTTTCTCACGGCGCTCCTATGACTCCATGTTCAGAGCAGAAATGGGAGGATTTGCTGATTTTCTCTGTTTTATATTTAATATTTTATGATTCTGTCGTTTCTGGCACAATTGTACGGTGGCCCTGAAGTGCAAAACACAACGGCAAATCAGAAAACACAACAACATTAACATCTGCGTTTCTGATTTGCGTTCATGGTTTCTGATTTTGCCGTTGTGTTTTTGCACTTCAGGGCCACCGTACAATCATCTCCTGATTAACTTCTGCTGGTGTCGGACTGTTACTGTTCACAGTAAAGACACAACTGACAGGAGATGGATTACACCGGTGTGTATTCTTTACAATAATATCTGCAATTTTCCAAAGAACAATAACACTTTGAATTTGATTCTCTACATGATCAGGAGGACGTTTGATTCATTTTCCACATGTGCTTGACAACCTCCCTAAAGATTCTCTTATAATCTGATATTTGAGGATTTCTGAGTCCTGATTTCAGTAAAATGATAAAAAACAAACATGATGCTGAGCTGCAGACAGGTTGTCGACGTGTCTGTCTGTCTGCCACATCAAAGAGCGGGTCGTCCTGCTCGTCACAGACCGGGACGGGACGAGGTGCAGCAGGCCGCCGCTGATACTCATCCAGCCACGTTAAAGAGCTCAGAGACACAGACGGAGGGGCAGCGACGGAGGCGACGGAGGTGACGGAGGTGACGGAGGCCCAAAAAATGATCAGGAGCCCTTTGAACCTTTAACTGGACCAATCAGCAGCCTGTTGTTTCTCTGTTTGTCTGCTTCTGCTTCAGCAGTTTGAAGAACGTGTGCTTCATCATCTGACTGACAGAGTTTGTTTTGAGCGTTCAGGTTGTGATTTTACATTAAATTAAAGACTGATCTGGTCGTTCTCGACCTTTTTTGACTTTTAGTTACTTTACAACGAAGGTTTTTGCTGAAAAACTTCCTGAGAGATTAGAAAGTTTGACGTTTCTTCATGAATCACAGAGTTTATACGAGCTGAAACAGAGAATTCATTCAACTTTTCCTTTGAATTATTGTGATTATTTTATACATATTTAATTACATTTTTTGTTTGGAATGTTGGTTAAAAGAAAGACACACACTGAGGTGTCACTTTTAATCTTAAATATTTGTATAATTAACTTTCTAACAAACTTTCTAACAAGACATCAAGGAAATTAGGGAAAGAAAAATCTTTGTAATGCACCTTTTTACATCCGTAGTTGTTGGTTGAGATCGGTGGATGTTATTCTCCTGTTGCTGTCCAAACAGCTGCAGACAACACGATGATGAGCGTCGGTAAAAAGTCAAACGATGGACGTGGAAAACATCAGAAATCAGAAACACTTCATCGATCCCCCGTCACAGGAGCTCCTTCTACAACAGAAATATCACACACAGATTCAGAGAGAAGACAGTGAGACATGACAAGTAGTACAAATTAAATATATAACAACTGTATGTGTGAGGAATTATGACATTACATATGACAAGATTACAGTCTCCTCACCGCTCCACACAGTCATCACATTGGGACTCCTTTCAGATATTACAGCTCCATGTTTATACAGAAAATTAAGTACAACCAGGAACGAGGATGATAAAAGCTGAAAATAAAGGAGAAATACAAGTGAACGTCCAGTTATTTCTCCTCTAACTTCTCACATGGCTTCATTTTAATAACTGTGAGAGTCTAAAAGAAGAAAAATCATCCAATGTTTACCAAAAAAAGCATGAAATTCCCTCTCGTTTATCATCTGACGACCCCTCAGGTTTATCCGGTGACCCTTCAGAGGGGCCCGACATACAGAGGAGTATCAGGGTTTTTATTTTCATTCCACGCTTCAAGAGAATAAAGTCGACTTGTCTGGTTCATCAACTCCAGTCAGGAGGGCGACTGACAGCGATGTGAGCTGCTCGTCTGCCGTCACTACATCCTTCAACGTAACAACCTCTTCAGAGTCCTCATCCGGAAAACTTCACTGTGTTTATGAGCTGAAAGATAAATTATGTCTTTGTGATTTAAGTTTATATTCACCAGTTCATCTCCACATGAGGCGGTCGTATGTTCTGCTCCAAATATCGACTTTAATCTCCACATTTGTCTTTTTCCTCTGTAACACTCGTCTGTATGAGAACCCCCGTGTTGTGAACCACTGGACTGAAGTAGCCGACTGTATTTAAAGTAGAAATTAACAATTTAATAATGTCACAGGAGAGTTTTTTACTGCAGAGTGAGAACAGGGAGCTGATAATACTTAAGTGGAGTTTGAGTGCAGGACTTCCTCACCAATAATCTAAATAATTAACGAGTTACAGTCGCGTTCTGCAGGTTTTTAAAGTTCCTCGTCACAGCAGAAGAATCTCAGGAGACGCAGATACATTTCTCGCGTGTGTGTGTGTGTGTGTGTGTGTGTGTGAACTCGCAGGCGTTTCCTTCACCTCTTCCTAACAGCCTCATTAACCTCTAAATACCAGTTTAACATCAAAGGCGGCGTCAGAGCTCGCACCTCCGCCTGCTCTCACATCCACTCTCCGACGCGAGCGCACACACTTCTTCATCCGCGGACGTTTTTCTGCAGAATCGCGACTTATTTTTCTTTCAAACTCAAGTCACGTGAGCCGCGTGGGAGCAAATATATATGAAACTTAACGAACGCAGCGTGGGGAATATAATAAAGGAGAAATGGGGAGTTTTTGTTGTCGTGTTTCTGCATCACCATCGACACGTGAATGTTTTTCGACACCGTATGTGTGAACCAAAAGCCTCTTTGGGAGAAGGAGACATGAGAGAGACTTCGTCCTCCGCCGAGGAGACTGTGAGTCTGGACTCCTGTGAGAACAGAGAGCACGGAGAGGATGTAGTTTGTATAGATGTTAATGTGTTTAACTGAGGGTGAAGGACGCGTAGTTTCCCCCTCCAGCTCCACCGCATGTCCATCACGTCCTTCAAAATGAATTTTGAAGAGTGAAGTGGCCCTTTAAATTGCAAAACCTGGTTTTCAGAAGATCTCAAATTGATTTTAAAGGATGTTACGTTTGCGCTCGACATGCCTGCTAACACTTTTGGCTCATCGCAGTGAAGATTCCAGCTAAAGAAACACAAAGTAAATGACATATTTTAAGTTTTTCACATTTTAAAACGAGTCTCCATCTCCTTCGGTTGTTTGGGAGAACGCTTCAACACTTTTTCTTTGCTGTGAAGCTCCAGAAATATTTTGTAGAGGACGAATCTTCCCCTGACTTCCCATCAGCCTGCAGTTGAGGAGATAATGGGCTCTATTTTCATTTTTTGGGTGAACTGCTCCTTTAAGGCATGCTGGATATTTGTGTGTTTCTGCAGGCTCGTGTGTTCTTTTGCTCCGAGGGGTTTTTTTTCTGCAGAATCTCTTTGTTTTTTTACGTCTGTTGTTGTGTTTTGTGCTCACACACCAGACTCCATGTGAAAAAGAGCCACTTTAACCTCACAGAAACACTCATGTGAACACAGCAGAGCAATAAAACAGTGTGTGTGTGTGTGTGTGTGTGTGTGTGTGTGTGTGTGTGTGTGTGTGTGTGTAAATGCTCCTTATCCATGACGAGGGGTCATTCCTCCTCCCCGGCCCCAGCGGGCTGCTGCTGTCTGTGGGGTAACGGCGTCCTGCTGGGCTCGTCTTTGATTGGCTCCATTCAGACTCTTTCATCTCTAATGGGCCTGTTTGCTGCTCTGTTATGGACACAAACACACCTCGACCCCCCCGGGCGCTGACAGCAGACCGGAGGAGACACATGTCCCGACCTGGTGCTGCTTTGGTCTCACCGTCTGTCTCCATTATCAGCTTCTGGAGATAAAACACAACACTTTACACACAAATTCAACTCTTTTTTTAACAAACAAAAGCTTTAAAGGAGATCAATGTGTTCGTCCACAGTTAGCTCAGAGACTAAATGTATAAATATGTAGTTTTATTTTGAAAAAAAGCCTCATTTTTTTAGTTTTTATTAAACAAAAAGGAGGAAATGGTGCTTTTATTTTGGGAGAAATTTCAGCAGCAGTTTCATCCACATTTGTTGCTCTAGAGAGAGTTTTAATTTTAAAAAAACTTCCTTTAAATCCTGAAAGTTATCCGTCTTTTGCTTCATGCAGCTGCACGATTCAACATAAATCCTCATATTCAAGTCATTTTAGTACAATTATTATTATTATTATTATTATTTACAACAAATAAATGTTTAATAAAGCATTTTATAGTTTGTTTACAGTGAGGCAACTGTTAGCTAAAGTTTAAGTAGCTATACATTTAATTAATACTTTGTTTCTGTATGTTTACAATCAACAGGCTTCATAAATCCTCATAATTGAATCTTTTTTAAAGAGGTTTGTCTTCACTTTTTTAATTTCTGATCCAAAGCAGATTCTAAAAAACGACGTTCTTGACAACAAAACTCACAATTTATCACAACAAACTGTAAAATCTTCAGAGGAGAAGCAAGAAAAGTACGAGTAAAGGAGGAAACAGGGCTTTAAAATAATATTGTGATGTTTTTATGTTATCATGACACACGATATGAACACAATGAGATGTCTGATCAATAATCACCAGTAATGTGGATATACAAGTATTAGAAAAAGTAGAACGTTTGACTGTAATGAGCCTTTAAAACAGGGACAAGACGACACTCGTGTTATATATTCCTATAAAGTCATAATATTGATGTCTTGTGCGCCTATTTAATACTTCCCCCTTTACTGATTTTAACCACAAACACGAACAGAAACAGAAACAACAGCGCAGACTTCCATCAGCCTCCTCAGCGTGTTGATACAGACGATAATAAAGCACTTTTCTGCGGTAACAGAGGTCCAGTTTGGCACTTTGGATCTAAGTTCAGTGTCTCTGCTGCTCAATGGATTCCTCTTCATGCAGATGAAGGTGCTGATGACGCCCAATAATCATTGATCTCCATTGCCGGCAGTCTCCAGCAGTTGCCCGCCCCGTCTGTAACACAGTCAGTTAAGGCCTCTTCCCCTGTTCCATTGATCCCTATCAGCCTCATCAAAGGCTCCCCGGGCTTTGATGGGGGCCGGCGGGACGGGTCCTGGTGGACGAGCAGGCGCTGCGACTCCCCTCGTCAAACGGTGGGGACAGAAGGAGGGAGGGAGGGAGGCGCGTCTTTAGATTGTGAAATTTAAATTTCTCCCTGAATCAGAGCTGCAGGCTGTGACGCAGCACACCTGAGGCTTCACAGGCTTTTATGGCAGGTAACGGTGAATATCCCCGGACTTTAAAATGTAAAGTAACGTGTCGACGTCTCAAACTGTTTTTTAAATGTGGAATTAAATGTTTAGTTCCTTCCAGTATTTCTAAATATTAAAACAAATCTCTCGTCCAAGTTTTATTCAGCAAACATCTCTTACAAAAAGATACTGTCTTATTATTGTCTTTGTAAAAGTAAACGTTGCGCTGGTTCTTGAGTGAAGGTCTGAAAGTATCTGAGTAAATGTACAAAAGTATCAAAAGTAAATTATTCATATATTAACATGTATGTATTTGCTGTACACAGTATGAGTTGATCAATTATCAGATCAGATATTCAGCATTCTTCTGATCAGAGTTTGTTTAATCTGATTGTCAATAAACTAAAGCTAATTTAAACATGTTCTAATCTGGCTGTGATGCTGCATTTAATCTTAAAAGTAACAAGTAACTAAAGTTATTTAAATAATGTTGTGAGTTAAAAGTAGAATATTTGCCTCCAAAATGTAGCAGAGTGGAAGAATAAAGTAGCAGAAAATGGAGATACTCGAGTAAAGTACAAGTACCTCAAAGCTGTACTTTGTAGGACAGACAGTACTTGATTGAATGTAGTTAGTTACACTGTAAATAATAATACTTAGATATGTACTGGATTACATGAGAATCAGTGTTTTTCTTCATCTGAATGCCAATAAAACAAATAAACTAAAGATCCACAGCTCCAGCTCTGATGTCATCATGATGTCATGTACTCTGTAATGTAACTAGTAACTAAAGTCATCAAATAAACGCAGCAGAGTAGAAAAATACACGCGTGTGAAACTTGTACTTCAGCGCAGTACTCGAGTAAATGTACTCGTGTTTGTGGTTTCTCTGCCGTCGGTTTTTTTCTTCTGAACGTTCAGATAAGAAACGATGAAGAAGACGTTGTAGGAAACAGGCCACCGCTCCACAGGTGTGTCTGAGGGAGACAAGCTCCACAGGTGTGTCTGAGGGAGACAAGCTCCACAGGTGTGTCTGAAAACCGTTTGACTGAGCGTTCGTCTCTCGCCTCGTCTGATTGGATCAAACTGTTCTTATCTCGTCTCCTTCTCTGACCTGATCTCCTCTGAAACTGCAGATTTAATCCCGTCACATGGAAACAGGAGCTCATATCTCTCTGCAACCTCTTCAGAAAGGAAGTTACACAAGAACATCTGAAAAATAACTTCCAGGCTGTATCGCTTCACCGTACGTTACGTACTCAGATCCTAATTAAAGGGTGAATCTGCCATTTTTACTCATTAAAGTTTGTTTACAGGTCGACTGTTAAAGTTACAAAAATAATAAGTATCAAGTCTTTTGTGGCTCCAGAAGAAGCTGCATGTCATCTGATAAACTGCCCTCAGTGCACTCACTCAGTGGCTATGATGCATTGTGGGTAATGTAGTCATTATTTTGGAATCCTGGGCTCATTCTAAACTTTATATACTTCAATGAACTTTTCTTAATCTGTAAAAACACATCATGATTTATTTGATGATTATATTTTAGCATATAACTGGTTTAAAAGTGCAATATTTCCCTCTGAATTGTAGTTGAATAAAAGTATAAAGTAGAATAAAATGTAAATACTCTATTGAACTACAAGTAGCTCACGGTACGTACAGTACGTCACTCTCCTCTCATAAATATCTGTTTTATTAATTTACTGGATCACCATGAAATGTATTAATTAATCCCCCGACTGTTCCTGTAGCGCCACCCTGAGGTTCACATGTGAAGTGTTTTCATTTGATTTATTGACAGGAAGAAAAATATGTGATAAAATCAGATGTTATCTGTTAGAAATCGATCTTTTATTGTTAAAAAAACATCTTGTGACAGGCACTCGAGTTAAAGCAGCAATGATCATCTGTTTTTAACACTTGTTATTATTATTATTATTATTATTAATATTATTATTATTAATAATTTGGCACAGCTTGTTAAAACTAATACAGTGTAATTAATGATCATTCCTTTAAATTAAACTGTTTAGAAAAATAGAATAAAAGAGAATTTACAATTGCAGTGTTTAAAATGAAGACAATGGAATGTGCAAAATATTGACTTACTGACTCAAATACAAACTGTGGTGCAGTTTAATTGGACGTAGTTTTGTTTCTTTTACTTTTCTTAACCCCTCTGCTGTGAATGAGGTGGATAAAATAACAGAAACACCTTCCAGTGTGACGCGATGCGACTCAACAGCAGCACAATCTGCATCCTCCTCCTCCTCCTCCTCCAACGATCCTTCAGATGAATCAACGTTTGTCACAAACAGCTTCAACACAATCACGATGGAGGATTTATCACAGTTTAGTATCAGACTTTTTCCAGCTCACACATTCCTGGTAGATCACTTTGTAACATGTATGTTTACTGTCCACCTCACGATTATGTCTCCAAAATGTAAAATCATCCCTGAAAGATTTAGTAAAGCTGTAAAATCTTGTCTCATAGTGGTATAAACATGCTCCTCAGTGTCCCGGGTCTTATTTTACTGGCTACATCTCGTCGACGCTCGTGTCTCCGGGTTGTTTCCCTCAGATACCTGCTTCACCTTCCCGTCGCAGCTCGTCAGGTCCTCTCAGGCGTTTCTCTCTGACGGAGGAATGAACTCCAGACCGAGATGAGCAAATATCTCCTCCTCCGACGTCGCTCGCAGATAAATTCTCTGAAAGGATACAGAAAAAAACAAAATGACACCCGGCTGATTTTAAGAAGACAGATTAAAGTCATAAGTTTTGTTTCTGACGTCAGTGTGTGCACCTGTTTGTTATCATACAGAGCGTGGCTGCTCAGAGACATGTTCCTCTCGTGTCCCGCCCAGCGACGCAGCTCTCTCTCAAACAGCTGTGGACAAAACAGAGTGTCAAAGTAAATATTACTTAACGTGGAACAAAAGAAAAACAGTCACATCTTTCTCAAATTTAATCACTTTCTAAATCTGAACTTCTGGAGATCTGGAGAATATTTTCATTCCTGCACGAAACTGCACAGTTCTCCAATTTAATGATATAAAATAAAACATTTCCTCTTCTTCTTCCTCTTCTTTTATTGTCAGAGTGATGAAGGAAGTCTGTGATGGGGATGTGAAAGACGACAACTCCCACGATCCCACTCTCACATCTTTTGTTCTGTTTTGATTGAACAAATCGACTTGTGGTCTACAAGTCGATTTCAATAACAGATTAAAAGTGTTTTTTTTCCATTCTAATGTCAGTTTTCTTGATATTATTCTTCTCACAATGTTTATTTAGTTAATTTCTAATTCTGATATGTTGGTTCGTCTCTGGAGGCTCACCTTGGATCCGGTCCAGCCCAGCAGAGCAAAAGCAAACTGGCTGATGGGAGACACGACCAGGTCGACTCTCACGGCTCTCCACAGTTTGTGTCCGGCTTGTTTTGTCTGATCCACCTCCAGTTCTTCATCCTCACAGCGGCTGCGTTCACTAATCTGGACCCGGCTGTGTGGATCCGGTTCAGGTGTGCTGACGGTTCGCAGGCCGTTTTCTGTGGCTGTCTCCGGATGTTTAGTTCGTCGTCTCTCCTTCTCGGTCAGTTTGAAGATGGAGAAACACCTCTCGAAGCGGTCCATGTTGGAGGAGGGCCGACCGGGACCGTCCTTAGACTCCAGGTACGAGTTTCTGGTGGTTTTCTGGTACAACAGGAAACCCTGGAGAGAGAATTAATGTGGATGGTATGAATCCAGGTTTTTAGAAAAGGGGGTAAAATGTTCCGGACACTTCTGACATTCCCTCCAGTGACAGCATGCGACTTGATAACTCAGAATTTACCTGCGATTCCAACCAGGAAACCACTTTGGGCATCAGCCCCACCTCTCTGCCCTCCTCTGGGTGAGTTATCAGGAAGTCAACATCATGGCCCGACTGCTTTCCTCTGGAGACACAAAACATTATAAAGATAAACTGAAGAAGCTGGTTTCAGACATGTTGTCTTGATTAGGGCTGGGTATCACCAGGTACCTCGCGATACGATACTATCACGATATTTTGCCCACGATAACAATAATATCACGATACAACGATTCTGCGATAATCGACATATTGCAAGAAATTTCATCCACGATACATCACGATATCTGTGTCACTGAAGAAATTCAGAATTTATTGACTGCACTGAATCCATTTCACAGGAATTACAAAACATTGTCAATCAATTTCACATGAATGACAGCCAAGTTAACAAAGAGTATATTGCACAGTGTCTCTTCTTAACACACACACTGACTACAACTATCATTAAATATGGATATGTGTGGGTTTCAGAGCTACTTAAACCATTTTTAAAATTTTATTTGGTTGTATACCTATGTTTGAATAAAGATAAAGCTGTCCTCCGAAGAGGGGTGGTGGTCCAAAATAAATGTATGAATGAATGAATAATTTTATTTTTTTATTTTTTTTATTTTTTTTACATTTTTAAATATCGATATTTGGCACCAGTGTATCGATAACGTACCTCAAGAAAAAATATCGCGATATATCGTTGTATCGATATTTTGGCACACCCCTAGTCTCGATCCCAATCTCTCATTCCAAACCTTTCTTCAAATTATATTCTCACTTTTACTGAACATTTTACTGGATGAAGCAGCAATGTTTCAGTTATTTGTTGTGACCGTGTTTGAAGGAATCATGTTTGGATGGCAGCTCGAAACACTGCAGCTCTCATGTCTCCAGTAGAAGAAGCAGACAGAGGCAGGATCAGCAACATCAAGGTGTTTTAGAAAAATTTAAATGTCTTTTTGACCTTTATTCATCTTTGAAAAGGTCATGAGAGCGTCAGACAGTCTGGTTGTTTTTGCTCTGTTACCTTCTGAATCCTCCAATCAGAGTCATCTGTGCGCCCGGTAACACGGAGACGACAGCTCGCTCCACGATCTCACTGATGACATCAGCGTCTGCCTTTGTGACCGGCTGGTTGAGGTCGTCGTAATGCTCGAGGCCTGAGAGACGACAAACCGTTCGCTCAGACAGAAACGAGGCGAGACAGAGTCTGAACGCAGAGACGAGCAGAGACACAAACCTGCCTGCTGCGCTCGGTTGAGTGTTTGTCCTGATTCCTGCAGCTGCTGGAGGCCGAGGATCCCTTCTCTGATCCATCGATCGGCTGTTTTTGCTCCGACTCCAAAAATACCCGTTAAAACCTTTCTCACCAAACAAACAGGAGAAAATAGTGCATTTGTCAGGGACTATTCTTAGCAGTGTATTAATCCAACGTTTGGTGGACAGTGTGTGCGTGACTGATTCACAATAAACCATCTAAAACATCTGACTGACCTTCAGAGCTTTATATCGCTCAGACTGCTTCGTAGACTCGGCTTCACTTGATGCTCCGTTCTCCAAAATATCCTACAAGAATAGAGAATAAAAAACAGATTATTAGATCCTCTCTCAGTGTGATGAAGTAGCTAAACGTGAAATCACACTTTCTGCTGACCTTGATGACCCTGAGCGAGTGATCTCCGAGACAGGGAAGCCCTCTGAGCTCCGTCATGCTCGTCACCGGTCTGGGCAGAGCCTTCAACACGGCGGCGGCCCGACGAAAAGCGACGCCTCGTCCTTCCTCCTCGCTGAGCTCAGCGTTCTCAGCCAGGAGCGCCAGAGCGTCCTGAGACAGGAAACACACATCACACACAGCGTCACAACACACAGATTTGATTTTCTAACATGGAGATCTGTGTTAGCTGGAGGACGCACAGTGAGGACGGCGTTGTGGTTTTCCAGGGTGGATCTTCTCTGACAGGCGTAGCTCGGGACAGAGAACACCACCACCTCCGCTTGACTCGTCTGCTGCTCCTGAACGACACAGAGCCAGTCATAACGATTATTTAATTATCTATTAATCTGTTGATTGTGTCAGACAACAGTGAAAAATGTTGATCAGAGTTTCCTAAAGTCCAACATGACGTCCTCAAATGTCTCGTTCTGTTCACAACCCAAACTCAGTTAAGCGTCTTCACACACAGAACATAATGTTTATTCACTGTGTGTCTGAGGCTGAGCTGAGCAGTGGTGACGACTCCTGTAAATATATAAATAAATGTACCTGTAGTTTGTGTCTGTCCAGTATCTCCACAGGATGTCCCGCCTTCATGCTCTCTGTGTACCAGCTGATGTCCAGCAGGTGAGCAGGTGTTCCACCTCTGACCTGCGAGTCGAGCCACGTCCTGACCTCAGCGCCACAGTTGTTCTCAGAGATGACGTGTGTGACACTTTCACTGTGAAGAGATGAGAAATATGAACTGCCAACAATCTTGATTTAAAGTTTTAAGTGATTTTATCAGAGAGAAACAACAAACATTTGCTGATTCCAGCCTCTGTAATGTGAGGATGAGCTGGATTTAAATCATTGTTAATTGAATAAGTTTGTGTTTTAGATGTTGATCTGCAGAAAACTTTATTTAACAAGTTGTTTTAAGAAGTCTAGAAAATGGCAAGAAAAGACTCAACCTTCGACTTGATTAAATGTACTCAGTTACATCCCACCACTTTCTTTAATATGTATTTTAAGTTACATTTGCAGAACTGGATCATCACAGTTCATTTTACCTGAACAGCTCCTCCACTTGAAATCCCTTCTTTCGGCCGAGCTGAGAGAGGAAAGCTCTTCGACTTGCTCCCATTTTTCTTTCCAACAGGAACAAAATAACCTGAGGGAACTTGTTTGGTTCCGTCCCAGCGCTCCCAACACGAGACGGAACCACTTTCCTTCTCTTTAACGGCACCATGGTTCGACTCTGTGGCTCGGTGAGATGTTACAACACACCGGTGTTTTTAGCTAATGTAGACATTAGCTGTGTTCCCTGTTGTCATACATCCATCGCTTCTCTGCTGCTAGCTTATTTTAACGTCGCTATTTGTCACAACATGGCGGTTACTATTCATAAAACACTCTGACGTAGATGAGCTTAAACGTCTAACGGAACCGAATCCGCTTTCTGAAGCAGGTTAGTGGGAAATAAAACCACTTTCACCACCAGAACTTCTGTAACACACCGCCACAGGATGCAGCTGTGTCGCTGCGCCGGCTCCGCGTGTGTATCACCAAAATAGTCCCGACTGGAAACAGAGCACGGCACGCTTTGTTTCCAGTCGGGACTATTTTGGTGATACACACGTTGAGCCTTGTGACTGAAAGGTTGTTTCTGCATCAAAATCACCGAATTTCACTCCTTGAAGTAAATTTGATGCGGAAACAACGTTTCAGTCACAGGGGAGGAGTTGTGTGTATCACCAAAATAGTCCCGACTAGAAACAGGCAGGTGAAATACAGCCTTTTATGAGTTGTATTAGCCCTTTAAAGGTATTTCAACCGGTAAAAATGACTGGGTTGGTTATCACCTGTCAAATATGATCAACAAGAGTGAAATCAAGTCATTTTGACGCAGAAACAACCTTTATGGCACCAAATCAGCTCCACGTGTGTATCACCAAAATAGTCCCGACTGGAAACAGAGAATAAGACGCTCTGCTGCTGCATTCACGTGCCCCTCGCATAGTTGGTGATAGGAACTTCCGACTTCGGTAGCAACATGCAGCCACATGGACACCAACAATAATTTGTCCTGCATTTTATCACTCAGAGCGTTTAAAGAAGTGAGTGACATGAAAAGTAAAGGAAAAGATACACTTAACTGTGGTAAAACGTTTCTTAACATTAATCCAGTGTCAAAACTATGTATTTCCGATAAGTCCGACAGCACGTGAACGCACCCTGTATGGAGGACCATTTTTGCCATTATGAAAAAAACAACAAAAAACCCTGTTACTTGTTATGGATAGTCAAACTTATTACTTCACATCAGTATAGGTATTAGTATCTCCTCTACTTTGGCTAAGATTTTTCTCGATTTTGTCTTATTTCATATTTTTTTTACTTACTGTCTCATCATTTTGACGTACTACATCAAAATAATGATTTACCGTTTGTTAATATTGTCTTTTCATCTCATAGTTTGAAATGAATATCCCATAATTCTTATTTAATATCACATAATTTTTACCTAGTATCAGTATTTTACACATTTTGGCTCAACTTCTCTACATGTTGACTCACTATATGATATATTTTTACTAACTTACTTACTTAATGAATTTGGTTTACTACCTCGTAATTTAATGTTGTCTTTGATTTAATAATTCATATACATGACTCAATAACTTATTATCTATTTATTTCTTTAGCAAATCCAAATTTTGACTCACTGCCTCCTGATATTGCTTTTTCAACTTACCATCAGCACCTTTATTTTAATTCTTTTTAATCATGTATACCTCTTCATCTGTTGTTTTCTGACAGACATGGGATTAATACATCAAATACAAATATATATTATTATATACTCTATTATATACTTTTATATATCTTAAATGGTAATCAGATACATTTGGGGCTTACAAGACAATTAATGGGAGAGGAAAGAAGAGAAAAGTTCTGATACACCAATTTTTATTTGGTGTTTTAACTTTTCTCAATTAAAAAAATAAAAAAAGTTGAAGAGTTTCACCTGTTATGGGCCTCAAGCAATTTCTTAAATGACATGATTGGAGAGGTTTAGACATTATTTTACAAAAAAAAGTTGGGAACCACAAGTAAAAAATTTTAAAATGACGACTGTACTTTCTATATTTATCATGTGTTTTTGATGTAGAATGAAAGTATCTATAGTTGTCAGATAGTGAGGTCAAAAGTACAATATCCTTCTGAAATATAGTGGAATATAAAGTAACAGGAACTGAGTAAATGTACGTTCCGTTCTCTCTGTGTCTGAACATTTTGGTCATAGAGATGTTTCTTGTTTCTCACAGCACAGATGGTGAGGATGATAAGATGTCTGCAGTTATAACCTCCTCCACCTCTCTGCAGCTCCCATCAGCTCAGTCGAGCACCTTCAGCTGCTCATTTCACGGTCTGACAGGCAGCAGATCAGGTGTGACTGTGCTGACTGATTGCTACCTGCGTGTTCATCAGCTTACCACCAACAGCTGTGAAGAAAAACTAAAATGAACTGCAGCTAAATTCGGGGATTGTTAAAACATGATGCACGGATCATTTAATTCTCACTGCTTCCTGTTAGAGAGGCAGTCGGTGCAGAGTGTCTAAAACTATAAATTATAAATGAATCCAATTTATTTTTCACTGCACAAAATGTCAGAGTAGGACGATTCCAGAGTCAGATATCATATTCATTTCTTGCTTCTTAATGATTTTGTAGCTGTGTATTCATTCGAATCAGGAGGTGAAACTCTTGAAATAGACAATACGAAGATTTTCGTAAGAACACTGAAATAAACTCTGAAGCAGTTTAAGAGGAAATTAAAGGGGAATTACACTGAAGTATTAATATTGAACTGGTTTCAGTTCCTCATGGTCATATTCAAGTTTTACTTTTCCTGAAAAGAAAATGAAACGTTCACACTGTAAATCTGTCAGAGTCAGGTGAATAAACTGGCCGAGAAGAAACAAGAAAATGTAAAGAAACACCAAAATATATGTGTTTATACTGTCGGGCTGAAAAAATCAAGTATATGTTTAAATCGTATGACTTTATTAAATGTTAATTTAGTAAAAATTGGAAAAGTGTGTGTTTTTTTTTTTTAATATGACAGTTTACTCTTAATGAAAATAAAAGTGAAGTCTTATTTTACAATTAAGTAAGATTAAGTTAATGAGAGGATGTCTAAATATAATATTTTATGTATGTATTACAAACAATTCTAATTTACAAGACCATAACATTATATTAGAAAAAAAGGGTTAATTAAGTCAATCTTTTATAACAGATTGAACATTTTAAAAAATATAAACTGAAAGAATTTAGTGTAACATTAGATAACATAACATACCATAACATAACATAGTATTATATAACATAATGTTTACTATAATAAATTCTTGTTAAAGATAATGTGAAAGAATATCATACAGTTTAATTCAATGAATCTGCAAAAAAATCTTTTCTTTTTTTTTAATGGATCTTTATTTTGGACTAAATATAAAATGAAATAAAATAATATCAAATAATACAATAATATCATGATATATTATATAATGAAATATAATACAATATAATATGTATAAAATAAAACAATATAATAAAACAAAATAAAATACAATATAATATGATATATATATATATAATATATTATAGTATAATATTATATTATATAATAAAATACAATAAAATACAATATAATATGATATATATATAATATATTATAACATAATATTATATTATATTATATTATATAATAAAATAAAATAATATAATATTAGATAATATAATATAATGACATATTTTACAACATAATATAATATAATATAATATATGATATGATATGATATAATATAATATAATATAATATAATATAATATATGATATGATATGATATGATATGATATGATATAATATAATATAATATAATATATGATATGATGTGATATGATATGATATGATATAATATAATATAATATAATATATGATATGATATGATATGATATGATATAATATAATATAATATAATATAATATAATATAATATAATACAATATAATATAATATGGTGACTCAGTGTTCCTCCTGTAGGACTCAACCTGTTGAGTTGTATAAAGTTGTGTAAAGTTGTGTGTTCTCTGTGTAGTACAGTTTGTTCTCAGTCGTCACTCCTCCCCCTCGGTCTGTCTGTCGGTCTGTCTGTCTGTCGTTCTGGTCATATGACCACCAGCACCTCCACTTCCTCAAACTGCAGCTCCCCGTGTGTGTGTGTCCAGCCTGCACACACTCACTCACACACGGAGCAGGAAACGAAACCGAGCCTCAGCTGAGCAGCACCGTGTTCAGCAGCGTGTGTGTGAGTGTGTGAGTGTGTGTTCCAGCGGGCTCCGGTGCTGTGGAGGCCCGACATGGCAGGTCTGAGGAGCGGACACGGAGCGACCGTCTCCCCGCAGAGAAGCCACGCTGCGGCCGTCACGCTGCTGTCGGCGCTGCTCACCTGCTGCGTCAGGTGTGCGGCGGAACCGAGCGGCGCCAAACCGAGCAACATCGTCCTCATCGTGGCCGACGACCAGGACGTCCTGCTGGGCGGGATGGTGAGTGGACCCGCCTGAACACACACCTCTCATCTATAATCACCTGTATTGATCCAGAAGAATCTACGATGACGTCAGACTGAGTGTTTATAGTCACCTGGATGAAGTTCAAAGTCACTTTATCAGACTTTATAGTGTTTTTATCAGCTGATTATCGATTGTATGTCACTACAGAAGGGAGGTGTGGCAGTCTGCTGCCTCTCATGTTGTTGTAATGAAAATCAATCGATCAATTGAGTTGATGGACAGGAAATTCACCTGCAGAGAGGCCAGTCACACTTTATTGATCAGAGCCAGTGTTGCCAGGTTGGGTTGATGGTTTTTAAAGTCAAATAACCGCTCAAAATCTGCCCAAATTGATCCTGAAATTTATCTGTAATTGAAAACATGAATGCATTAATAATCAATAGTTACAGTTTGGTGGTTCAAACTATATAAATAAGTAATGAAGCAACAATTCAAGTGTCCAAGAGCGGTTAGAATAAAGATTGGAGGCTGTTTTACATTTCTCGACTTTGATCTTAAGAATAAATCGAGTCAGTGATTGATCAGAGCGAGGGTTGCCAGGTTGGGTCGATAGTTTCCGAGCCAGATAAAAGCCCAAATTGCTAAAAACAACGCCTAAATGTTTATTAAGTAAAAAACATAAATACATCGATAAATAGTCACAATTCAGCAGATCAGATTGGAGGCTGTTCTCCATTTCTCGCCTTCGACCTTTAAAAACAAACAACAATAAAAGATTTTATACAACTGAACCGTCATGGACTTTGATAGTGTGTTAACTCAGCGTGCCGACTGCTTCACCACACACACACACACACACACACGAGAGAGAGAGAAGTTTGCACGCCATCCCTTGCTATCAAAACGCAATCAGTCATTCGGATGTTGTAACGAAGATGTTTCAGTTCCAAGGAAGATGTGTGAGTGTTTCTACAGGACGAGCTGCAGATGGTTGGTCGTGACGGCAACTCGTGTCTCCTCTCGGCAGGATGAGCAAACATGATGTCGTGTCATTTATCTGGATGCATCTGCATTATTAATACGTTCATTTTTAATTTCCTTGGAAACCCACCGAACAATGCAACCCAGAACCACCCGGAAAAACCTCCAAGTCTGGCAACGCTGGAGCGACTGATAGTTATTCTCATCAGAGATCAATATGCTGATTGTTTTCTTGATTAATCAGTTGTAAGCGTGCTCTATAAATTCCCCTGACGTCAAGCCGGAGGTCTTTAAGTTGCTTGTTTTGTCCAACGAACAGCCAAAAACTTTAAGAAATAGTTGAATATGACAAGAAGCAGCAGAAATTACTGTCACTGGCCCTTTAAGTGACTGAAACAATTAATTGATTATCATTAGATGCAGATACTTTGATTAACTGGCTGCATCTAAACGTCTGGACTTCACAGTTCTGTCAGACTCTCGGACTGTGCGGGCTCATATTTACAAAGTGCTGAGAGATTTTGATTCAACATTACAGTTAATTAAACAAGGAACTCATTAAGAAGAACATAAACTCACTCACTATACTATTGAGTCGTTCATTCATAATGATCTCCGGACTCATTTTGCATGTTTCATGTTTTTCAGACCCCGATGAAGAAAACTAAAACCTTGATAGGAGACGAAGGAGCAACGTTTGTGAACGCTGTGAGTACATTTACACAACGGTTTAAAGTTTGTAGGTACTTGTGTGTGAATATTTCTCTTTTATGCAGATTTGACTTCTACTGCTCAACATTTCAGAGAAGGATTGTACTTTTTATCTCAATATATTTACTCACACAGGAGGCAAAAGAACACATAGCACTGAGTAAAAAGTCTCCCTCTGAAGGACGTTTGTGGTCATAGCTAACTGAAGCTCACGTCATGTTAATAGAATTCAAAGACTATTAAAGTTAAAGGTAGAATCAGTTGGATTTGTCCCCGCTGTTCCTGAACGCACCACAAAGACAGTTGATTGTTGAGTCTCATTCCCAGGACGTCAAATAGACACATGTTGGGTTGGTAAAGCGTCCCGAGCAGCAACAAAGAGAGAAAATCAGAAACTCTCTGCAGATACGAGACACTAACACGCCTTTTCTCCACATTCCAGTCTCCCTCTCTGTCTGTTTACATCTTCTTACGTCTTTTAAAATCAGTCTGGTGATGTTGGGAAGTCGGGGTGCGATGAAGCAACGAGCCTCTTTCGAGAAAGCGAGGAGGAGAAAGTTCAGATATTTGTGTTCTGATGTAGAGATGAGAAGTCTAAAGCTGTCCGAAAATAAGCACTCAAGATAAGATTCGGACATTAAAGATAACTTTACGAACACGCCGTTAAAGATTAAACCGGCGTTTCCGTCTCGTCAGGCTCTTGTGATGTGTCAGATGTTCTTGTGATGAGTCGTCAGCACAGTCATTTCCCCTGTAAACCTCTCACATGGTTTCATTTACTACAGACTCTCCAAAAAGCAAAGATTAGGGAAGTGTTGTCTTCATTTCTCTCCTGTTAATCACATTGATGCATCAGTATTAATAATCTGATAATGTCACAGAGTCAGATATCAGTCACATGAGACACGTTACTGCACACAGCCAGTACTTGTTGGTACATATTGTTCATCACGCTGCTCATATAACCCACCGCTGCCTTCACCTCTGCTTACACATGTTGAAACTGAAAGAGTTACACATCCTCCTCTCTGCTGCCGCGCATCTTCTTTCATCATCTTTCTTTCCCCCTTCTGCTTTCGCTTCCCTCTCCTGTGAAAGTTTACAGTCACGCCGCTGTGCTGCCCCAGCCGGAGCAGCATCCTGACGGGTCAGTACCCCCACAACCACGGGGTGAGGAACAACTCCGTGTCCGGGAACTGCTCCAGCATCCAGTGGCAGAAAGACCCCGAGACCGAGGCCTTCCCCGTCTACCTCAGCAAGCTCAAGTACCAGACGTTCTACGCTGGGAAGTATCTCAACCAGGTGTGAATGCATTAAACTTCATACGCAGAGTTTGATTCACTCTAAATGTATCAATGAAGTGTGCTGCAGCCTTGTGGCTCAATTGTTGAAAAATGCGCACTAAAGTGCCCTCTTGGGTGGCAAAACACACGAAACTGCCCTCTTGGAAGCCAAAACGCGTGCTAAAGTGCCCTCTTGGTTGGCAAAAACGCGCTAAAGTGCCCTCTTGGGAGCCAAAACGTGTGCTAAAGTGCCCTCTTGGTTGGCAAAAACGCGCTAAAGTGCCCTCTTGGAAGCTAAAACGTGCGCTAAAGTGCCCTCTTGGAAACCAAAACATGTGCTAAAGTGCCCTCTTCAGTGGCGAAAAACAAGCTTTTTTTTTTTTCGCCCCTGCCCTTCAAAAAGTCTGTGCACGCCACTGGCTATGAACACTTTTTCAAAATGAAAACGAAAAAATGTGGATTCATCCCTCGCTCGGGTCGGATGATGTCTACCGAACTGTGTAAACAGTGTCTTTATCTCCACATCGTATGTCCAAACTAGAGGTGGATTTCATCGTTCGATGTCGAGATTCAGTTCCCGTCGGTCAGTTCGGCAGGAAGAATCGTTCATGTCGTTCAGTCGTGCTTCCGGTACAACGTTAGCTCCTCGTTCTCAAACGATCGTGCTAACGGTCAACATAACACTGTAGTTCAAGGCAAATATATAGCTGCAACTTCATGATTATGTGTACATTAGACAACACAACACTGAACAGCTAAAGCCAAGAACGAGTGACTGAACGAGAACGACAGGAGAGGAATCAGTGAACGAACGAGAACGATGAGCTACGAACAAAATGAAATGGTTTTTTTTCATGGGAACGGTTGCTATGCTTTCCTATTTCTCACTGGCTAAAATTCAATGACAGTGTCCTCGACTCAGCATACGATTGGCCGGCTCTCAGTCCTCCTCACCACTCTGATAACTTAACAGTGAACAACACAGCGACTCGTCTGTGAGAACGAACGACTGAACGAGATAGAAGTGAAACGTGGAATCAGGTCAGTTCGTTCGCGTTTAAGAGTCGTTCCTTCGAACTGAAGCTTGAAAAAAAAAAACCTTGCCAGCTAGCGAACATAAGAGAACTGTGGTGCAAATAACAAAAGCACAATTTTAAGAGCTTTTAAACCCTCTCATGTTAGAAAGGTTAGTGGTCAATAACTGTCAGCCATCAACGAATGGACGACTTATATGTTATATACCTTGGAGTTTTGCTCCTGCACTCATTGATTCTCGAGTTACAGCGTGTAACTAATCTTCCACAAGATCCCTTTCACATTCTGAATAGAGGATGTTGGTTATTAGACATAAAGTCATGCACGCAAAAGAAAAACTTACCACTATTAACACAGGTAACATTATTCTTGCTTAACATCAGTGTTCCTCATTTGAGCTGGAGGCCCTGCTGTGCCTCTTTTCCACTGGTAAAAAATCTAACTTAAACCCACTAAAATCTGGCTTTTATCTGCAATGTGAATGTATAAACCCAGCATTTACACCCGGGTCAACTCGTCACCTCGGCTCGGCTTTAATCTAAACATAAGACCCGGGTGAACACGCTGGATTTGAACCCGACTCAAAGTTACGACTTCTGTAACTGTTGTGTTTTTTTTCTTTCCATCAGTACGGAAAGAAAGATGGAGAAGGAGTTTCACATGTTCCACCTGGCTGGGACCATTGGCACGCACTGGTGAGACACACACACACACACACACACACACACACACACACACACACAAGACAAATATTACAACCGCTTTTGTTTCACGGTCACAGGTGGGAAACTCGCAGTACTACAACTACACACTCTCAGTCGACGGCAAAGAAGAAGTGCACGGAGACAGTTATGAGAAGGACTACCTCACAGACCTCATCGTGAGTACAAACCACACGTGTGCAAAGACGTGTACTTATACTGATCCTGTCATCAGCAGTAATTCATCTGTGAGGACGTCTGTGAAAGGATTTATGAGAAGACGTGCGACTGTTCACCTCCCAAACCGGCTGAATCAGCTGCTGTCGTAAGAAATGTGAAATGTGCAGCGAGTCTTTGTCGGCCCGTCAGCAGCGTG
Source organism: Sparus aurata (assembly GCF_900880675.1). Lineage (NCBI taxonomy): Eukaryota > Metazoa > Chordata > Actinopteri > Spariformes > Sparidae > Sparus > Sparus aurata. Next base: position 25,818,589 of record NC_044198.1, on the reverse strand, counting down.
GACGGTTAATCATCAACGTGGCGGATACTGTGCAGGTCTTTACTTCCTGTTTGAGGGTTTACATTGAAGATCGACATTTTTATTTAAATATGTGTGATCTTTTATCAGCAGCAGATCGTAATGAAACACACGTCTTAAAGGGCTTCTCCTGCACATATGATGCTTAAAAGATACGTTTCCGAGTCAATAAACATGTGAATATCAGACTGTGAACATACATCATTATAAAGACGACGCAGTCAACAGTCTCGTTTGCGACGTCGCTCACCAAAACCTCTAACTTAAACATCGTAGAGTCCTTTTCACATAGCTGCAGTCAGCAAAATGAACAGTTTTATTGTGATTTTTATATTTTTTACTACCTTTTCTGAGCTCCAGCCTCCTTCAAAGTGGCCGAACCTGACAGACGCTAACGACCTTATTAAGTGTCCAGGTCGTTTTTCTGTCATCTCTCATCTTTTCTGTCATAGGAAACATTTATTTTGCTGTTTTTATATCCAGTTGACAGCCGCTTGTGCTGAATTACGATGACCGAGGTCAAAATGTTGCACTCTCTGCTCCTGGTAAACCAAACTCCATTAAAAAAATGGGTGTTTTATGGTTGGGGATTATTTTTCATGGTAAAAACTGTAGCTACAACTTTACAACGGCTCTTTTTTGATTCACTTCGATTTGCAGACACAATCGGCTCACGTGTCATTTTCTCAGTAACGTCATTAACTGGCTTTTGATGAGGCGTTTTACACAGATGAACATGTGTTGATCAGCCGGGTCTCTTCTTTTACTGTCTTTCCTTCTTTGGGGATGTAAATAAAATTATAACCTTTGTGAAAAATGCAACAGAGCTTCTTTAGCCATATCGCTACTAGCTGTCTTCATCATGGTGGCAGCACTTTCACAGCGTTTGTCTTCACCCAAAGGGAGTTGTGGTTGTTCTGGTGACAGGAAAGTGACCAGCTGATGGGCAAAGTGGACAGAAAAACCAAAAGGTCAACTTTAAAATCAGCTAGTTTGTCAGACTCAGCTGCAGGGTTTCATAAGTTCACAAGGCCGTTGGGATGATTAGCAGCCAAAGTGAAGTGATCATGAAAAGACAGCTTTAACACAGTGTGAGATCTGGAACATTTCTCGCAGCTAATAACATGTATTTATCAGCGTGTGACCAGTTTTGGTTACATAACCTGGTGTGATAATGACTCACAGATGCACCGAACACACAAGCCTCCCTGTTCCTGCTGCTCATTTAGTTTATTTACATGCGGTTTGTTTCCTGATATCTGATCCTGATACTACCCAGGAAAGATACTGTTGTTTTCTCTGAGCTTTGCTTCCATGTCTGTGGTTTTTTAATTAAATATAAAGATGGTGGTGTATTCAGTGTTTGTTTGTTCCCCGTGCAGGCGAACCGGTCTCTTAACTTCCTGGAGAACCGGAGCCCTCAGCATCCGTTCTTCCTGATGCTGTCTCCTCCGGCTCCTCACTCCCCGTGGACGGCAGCGCCGCAGTACCAGAAAGAGTTCAGCAACGTTAAAGCCCCTCGAGACGGGAGCTTTGACAAACCGGGGAAGGTTTGTCTCAAGTCGGCATCAAACATCATCACACATCTCTCAGTACTTTCCAAGTAAATCTGTATTAATCTGTGTTTTTTCAGGACAAACACTGGCTGCTGCGTCAGCCCGTCAACCCCATGCCCAGCAGCTCCCTCGACTACCTGGACAACGCGTACAGGAAAAGGTACGACCGCTAAACTCTTTTATTCTGAAGGGATGCCAGTAAATGAAGGTCATTCACGTAGATATTAATCTGATATCGATCTGCGTCGTGCAGGTGGCAGACGCTGTTGTCTGTGGACGACATGGTGGAGATGCTGGTGAAGAAGCTGGAGAGTATAAAGGAGCTGGACAACACCTACATCTTCTACACCTCAGACAACGGCTACCACACAGGTGTGAAGTCCCTCCCTCCTCCGGTCCTCGGCTGATTAAACTCTGCGTACTTCCTGTCTGTAACCGCCTCTCCTCGCTGTTCCAGGTCAGTTCTCGCTGCCCATCGATAAGAGGCAGCTGTACGAGTTCGACATCAGAGTGCCGCTCATGGTCCGCGGTCCCGGGATCAAACCGAAACAGACGCTGCAGGTCACTTATTCACACACACACACACACACACACACACACACACACACACAGTGGCGTGCGCAGACTTTTTGAAGGGCAGGGGCGAAAAGAAGGGCACTTTAGTGCGCGTTTTGGCTCCCAAGAGGGCACTTTAGCGCATGTTTTGGCTCCCAAGAGGGCATTTTAGCACGCGTTTTGGCTCCCAAGAGGGCAGTTTATCATATTTTAACCAGCCAATAGGGCAGTTTAGTGTCCTATGCCAACCAAGAGGGCACTTTGGCATGCTTTTTTGGCTCCCAAGAGGGCACTTTAGCGCATGTTTTGGCTCCCAAGAGGGCACTTTAGCGTGTGTTTTGGCTCCCAAGAGGGCAGTTTATCATATTTTAACCAGCCAAGAGGGCAGTTTAGTGTGTTTTGCCAACCAATAGGGCACTTTGGCATGCTTTTTTGGCTCACAAGAGAGCACTTTAGCGTGTGTTTTGGCTCCAAAGAGGGCACTTTAGCGTGCGTTTCGACTCCCAAGAGGGCAGTTTTTCATATTTTAACCAGCCAAGAGGGCAGTTTAGTGTGTTTTGCCAACCAATAGGGCACTTTGGCATGCTTTTTTGGCTCCCAAGAGGACACTTTAGTGCATGTTTTGGCTCCAAGGAGGGCACTTTAGCGCACGTTTTGGCTCCCAGGAGGGCACTTTAGTGCGCGTTTTTCAACCATTGGGCCACATCACTGCACACACACACACACTTGGTTTTTCATGCATCACAGAAAGGAATTTGCCACTGATATTTGTGTTTCCTCGACTCGTTCAGGCTCCGGTGTTGAACATCGACCTGGCTCCCACCATAATGGACATATCTGGTGTCGACCTGTCGACTGTGAACGTGGACGGACAGTCTTTCCTCTCTCAGATGGCTCCTTCGCTGCGTAACGGCACCGTGCGTCCATTTTTCCTCGTCGAGTACACCGGAGAAGGACATCCAACAACCGATCCAGCCTGTCCCAAACTCGGCCCGGGACTGTCTGTGAGTGTCTTGATACTTTTTTACTTCATTTATCTGCAAAAAAGGTTCATTTAGCAGCTGTTCTGCAGCTTTTTACTGCATCACGTGATCTGAAACTGCTCGGAGGACATTTGAGCTTCTACAGTTACATTAAAGTGAAAGTAAATAGTTTTAGCATCAGAATATACTTTAACTAATGGCCTAACTAAGGATAGGCCACAACAAAGACACATGAGACAATCTTTCTGACTCAACACTTTTTGGACTTAAATTAAACAGGCTGCGGCCTTTTAACTAAAGTCTGATTTGAACTGTTTTCCTGGTTAATCAGTCTGAATCTTGTTAATCTGGTTTCTGTCATCGGGAGCGATGATGTCACCCAGATTTACATCGTGAAGCCATGCTCCGACAAGTCAAGTCGAGGCAGTGAGATTAATATGATGCCAAAGTTTTCTCACTGCGCTCGATCTTGAGCCTTTGTGCACAACATAAAAACAAAATATCAGCAGGCTCGGTACTTTGTAGTGTTACCGTTGGACCAAAACTCCAAATGATGGCTTTAATCCTTTAAAATAATGATAATAACTCTTTTTTTTTTTTCTAAGCAATGTTTCCCAGACTGCGTGTGTGAAGACGCCTTCAACAACACCTACGCCTGCGTCCGGACCCTCGACGGCAAAACCGACCTGCAGTACTGCGAGTTTGCAGACACCGAGGTACTGAGCCCGACTGTGGTTCACACGTTGCTGTCAGACCATGTGTGAAAGCAGATGTGAAACTGGGCGTCTATTCTTCTTTTGTGTCCTCAGTCGTTTGTAGAAGTGTACAACCTGACGTCGGACCCCCACCAGCTGGAGAACGTCTTGAAAAAGACGGATCCGGCCATCCTGCAGGCGATGAACCAGCGGCTCATCAAGCTCCAGTCCTGCGAGGGCGACAGCTGCCGCGACGTCAAGTGAAGACGCCGCCGCTGAAACAGCCCCTCCTTCAGCCTCGCAGTGGAGGTGGGGCTGGTTTATCTGACTGTTTGTTTACCTGCAAGTATAGTTGGAGAAGTCCTTTTTCAGACCGATGTTTCCTACCGTGAAGTTTTAGCGCGTCGTCCGCGGCAGGAAAAGTACAGGTGTCACTAATGAAATGAAACGATGGCGACGAATCTGTTGAGCTGCTCCAGTTTCAGGGTCCTGGTATTGTGCATGCTGGCTCACTGTCACTCTGTCACGGTTTACTGGGACGCTTCAACAGAACGGAGCCATCGATAAAGGAAGAGCCGATACAGCGCTCGCATCTGTCCGTTAAATATGTAGCTGGAGACGGTCTCTGTTATTAATTCTATGCAACAATTCCCCCAAAAAGGTCTTTTTTAAACTTAAAGGAACAGTTTAATATTTTTGGAAATGCAAGTTTTAGAGTCCAAGTGTGCATTTTTACATAATTTCTACCAGCTGTTGCCGCGGCGGAGGAATAAAGGGAGAAACGGTGAGCTGGGTTCTGTTCAAAGCTGATCAAATCGGCCTTGCAGCTCCTCTGAAGCTCACTAATTCTCACCTCATGTCATCATTTTCAAAAACTGATTAAAATCGCCGTTGGAACCAGTCGACCAAGAAATACTCTGGTGTCGCAAGTCGATCTGAGTAGAGCTTCGGGCAGATGAGTACGGAAACACAGAACCGCAGTCAAATAGGCAATTTGTTAAAGTAGTTTATGATTCGTACGTTTGCTAAAGATTGCTTGTAGTTTCTACACTTTTGTACTTGTATTTTCATGGACGCTCCACCAGAATAAGAATATTTTCCAGAATCACAAACTTTACCTTTTAATGTTTTTACAGTTGTACTTTTCCTGCGACAAGTGAAAAAGTTTCGCAAATGTGAAAAAGATCTATTGTTTTCTGAGCTGTGCTCGTTTCACTTTTAGTTTATTACATATTCTTTTAACATAAACTCCTTTCTCACAGTTCATGTTTTGCAGATCGTCTCTGCGTATAAACTGCACTTTTAACTTACTGTTGTTCTTTACATGTTCAGGATTTAAAGTGCCATCGACGATCAGCCAGACGTGGAGGTTAATAGTTTTGTTATTAAAAGATTCACAGCCAAAGGTTTTCTGGTACGCTGCAGCTCGTTCACCAAATCAGCTCTAGAGGAATACTTTCTTTGGAAGTAGGTTAGAAGATTGATTGAGACAAACAGTCTTTGTTTAGTGGACATTTGTTGCGTCCAATCTTGTGCCTCAGATTTAAAAACTTGTACTCTTATGTTTATTACAATCATTTACACAGAGTATTAATAATAATAATAATAATAATAACATTTTAGAGCCTTTAAGTGGAATATTGAGCGAAGTGATGCGATGGTTTCAAGATGTGACGTTTTCTTTGTAATTGTGAGGAATTCAATAAAGGGAAGTTTCACATGTTAACAGAAATGAACGCTTTGATCCTGTGCGCCTTGTATTTGCACTGACGAGCCTCGTGCCTTTTTAAATGTGAATGTATTTGCACTGTGATGAAATTGAGTCAAAATAAATCGAAGCATTTAAGAAGTGCTCGTCATGTCGGATCTTTCTCAGAGGCTCATATGAAGACTTTTCATATTATAACATGTTTTTTTTATTGTTGTTGTTATTCATTATCTGTTTTTACAACAGTCTCCGTTGATTACTGCCCACAGGAGGAGTTGAAGATGTCCCTGAATGCATCAATAAACCCTTAAATCTGTTTACAACCACGTTATTAACATGTATTTAATATTTATGTTTATAAATGCTAAACAGGAACTTCTTTGATTTAATGAGTGAAGCACGTGTCAAAACATTCAGAGTATAATACGCATACAAGTTTATTTGTGAAGCACGGAGTTTAACCAAAGTGCTTCACACAAACGTTCTGCAAATGGAGTCACGTTCAAAGGTCTCCATGAAGAGGAACCATCAGGGAGGAAAACACAGTTTCACTCTTGTAGATTTGTTGTAACACGAGTCCAGCTTCAGTCGAAGAAGCCTGAACAGTTGTTTGTTTTGTGCGGCTTCCTGAGTGTTGTCTCGTTATGTTTGGTGTATTTTTAAGAGCCTGTTCAACAATCTCAGACTATAAAAGCTGCGGTATGTGACATTGGCTCATGCTACATACAGTATATACTATATATACACCGTATGCTGTAGGTCAAACCTATTTAAAGCAGAAAAGGAATGCAATGGGCAGAATTTGTGAAACATCCCTCTGATCATTCTTAAGTTTGTTCCCTGACGACAAAATTATCTCAGTGTCATGAAACATAAACAGGTGAACACACAAACATCTTGTGTTTGCTATATTTATTTGACAAATGTTAATGTTTCAGTCACACACACATGATTGCATTTATTTTAATTCTGAGGGTCTGTTTCACAAAATCAAAAAGACTGAACACCTTCCAGAGTTGATAATGTCCATTTTGGAGTTATTGAAAAGAGAAGACGGCATCATTGTGAGCAGGAATGGAGACGGGAACAAAAACACAAATCCAACTGGTGTTACACTGCAGGACACGTGTAGTATTACAGGTACTTGTACACGGCTTTATCCATCAAGGTCTGGATTTCTAACTTGACGGGACATTTGTAGAAGTGCGACAGCAGTGTCTCTGAGTAGCCTATCAAGAAGTAAAACTTAGTTGGCGGTAATTTCTGTAACATTAAAGCGCACACGATGAGGAGATTGCCGCGCCGTTTGATCACGATCTCGTTGGCCAGGCAGCCGTGGAAGGTCCCGAACATGAAGCGCCTGATGAACACGTCCTCTACGGTCCGTTCAGCTGCTCCATCTTCTCCTTTCAGGTTACCTGACAGACACAGGAGGGAGATCTTTACTGTGACAACAAAACTAAATCCACATTTATGAGTTAGTGAGTTGGATATTTAGAAAGTTTACACTTTCATCAGGGGTGAGAAGATTGATAGAGTAAGTAAAATTAAGTATCCTGGCTTCTAAAACATAATTTAAGAAAAATGTAATTGGGGTCAGACCACCTTGTACACACAAATCTTAAAAAATTGTCAAACAAGCAGGTTTCTCCTCACTGGTGTGCTGTGACAGCCATCCTTTACGGTGGGCAATGTGATGAGGTGCATGTGCGTGCTCGTAGGTCACAGGGTTGTCTCCTTTCCCCACTCGGATACGAGCTGCTCGATTCTGGAAAACAACAGAAAAACAAATGTCAGTAAAAACAGTCTTTGCCTTGTTGGTCTCTGGTAAAGCAAACCGATAACTACACCAGAGAATCCAAAGCAGAAGTGTTCCCTCGCGCAAATCCCAGATATGTCAGGAATTTTGTGCCAAAACAACTGAAACTACGTAACTCAGTCTGATAAAGCTTCATTTATAAGTTTCAGCTGAACAGGAGGAACAATTACAGCTGGCTAAACTTCATACCGACATGTGAGTATTGTTTCTAAGACAACTGAAACAATGGCTCAGGTTCATTCATTTGTACCCGCAGGTAAATTTGGTTTGCAGGCGAAGACAAAGCTTCAGTCTTGACACACATTTTGCAACACTGACAATAGACAAACGTGATAAAACCACTAAAATAATAATGCATATGGTTAAATTATTGTGGGGAAAAGAGGATGAAGACACATGGAACAACAGAGCGATGGGTAACTATGATGATGTCATGAGAACAGTGTTTACCTTGCAGCACACTGCAGTGACGTGGAGACTTCTGCTTCCAGAGGAGCTGAGCAGTGAGCCGGACCTGGCTAATGTGCTCTGCAGAGGAAACAGCATGAGAACAGAAAACCATCAACTGAGTGTAAGAAGTGCTGAGAACAGGAGGATTTACAGGCTCAAATAAAGTTCAGGGGGATTTGAACTTCTGACAGAAATCATTTAAAACGTGTGGTTGTAAATGTTTGTATCCAAAATGACATTGATGTCAACAAAAAGAAAAAGCAGAAATTAGAGACTGTTGTACTGGATTATTTAACTTTGGATCACTCTTAATAAGTATTGTAGTATTAATAACATTTTTATATATATATATTTAATTGCCACATGGCTCCATGAGAGTCGGGGCCCCTGGGGCAGTTGTTAATTTAACCCAACATGTAAAGCACCCTTTGTTACATCAATGTCAATTACATGTCTGCACCTTTTGTAGCATTTGTGTCGTTGTTGTCCAAAATATCACAGACAGCAAGTTGCTACCGTACCTTTCTCTCAAGGGAGCAGCTAACTAGCTAGCTAAGCACTAATCAAACTGTGTATATATGTATGAAGCAGTTAATGAGATAAGTTGATGTGTTGGTTTAAGTTTAACAACAAGTAACTCAGCCTTGACACTGAAGCTATGTTAGCTAACCTACAAGCGGGCTTAAACCGTTATGTTGTAAATAAACAAGGTCTCAAACTGTACAGCTGACTTAGCGAGAGCACACCAATATATTCAAATTTCAACATGAGTTCATAGAAATGTATTAAACGTTTTAATATATGTTTTCTTACTAGTAGCCTCACGTTCCCTGCGCTGCTCAAGGACGCCGCCATGTTTTAAACGGATGCGAGCGTATACAAGCTAACAGAGCTAACACTTTGTCCTGTTATTCGTTTTTATTTCACTGACGTTATATTTTTTAACATGTAATTAAAACTGCAACCATGTATTGATTATATAACTCGTGATAAAAAATGTAAAAATGTAATTTCTCCAGAAAACTGTGCCTTTAAACTGGAACTGTTTATCAGACAGTCAGGCATCTGTTTCCGCCGGACGACTGTTGAGTTGTACCAACCGGATACAGAAAACTGTAATTGTTTAGAATTAGAAACTAGGTCCAAATTACCCGATTATAATGATTATTAGCGATGTAAATATCCACAATACCATATTGTAAACTCATTGTTAAGTTTTTATATTAAAATTTCAATTAATTCATTTCAAATTTTACGTGTTTATTACGATCACGCACTTATTTTGAAAAAAACGTGACCGGAAGTATTATTTTTAGGGACACTGGCGTTCAGAAGCGTACCCCAGCAAGTCAGACTTACATTTAAACTTATATTTCTGGACAAAGGCTGTTGAATTTGGTTCGTAAACAGCCGGTCGGGATACTTTAAAGGTTAGTGAACACGGAGAAGAAGCGTTGAAAGCCGCCATGGCGTCGCCGCTGGAGATGACAGAGATGTACGACAACGCGCTGCTGGGGATCCTGCAGCACGTTGGAAACATCCAGGACTTTCTACAGGTCTATTTTGGGTTTTTGTACCGCAAGACGGACTTTTATCGCCTGCTGTCAGCTCCCAACGAGAAGATGGGCTTCCCTCCAGGTGTGGCGGAGAAGATGGTGTTCAAGGTGAAGTTTGACAACATGTTCAGATCGTTAGAAACACTCAGAGCCATGACAACATGATAAATACAGCCTTTAATTAAGATTTCTGACCATATCTTGCAATTTACACCCGTTAATAACAGGCTGACCAGCTTGGTTTTGCTGTCACAGTGTCCTGAAGTACAAATGTGCATCACTACAGCGAGATGAGATGCTAAAACCCAGCAGAACATGATTTTAAGGAAGAACTCTGTAGTTTTGTGAGATAAATGTAAATCAGAAGAGAAACATCTTCATTGACTGATTATTTTTATACCCAAACAAACTCTCTGTGTTTTCATGACTGAGTAAACTGAGTGAAAGTGCTTCACATGCCCTTCATCCTCCTGATATATGGAATTAATTGACCTAATGTGACTGAAAAAAGTATTTGAAAGAATTTAAGCTCATTTGTCTCGTTTGAAATTATATTTCTTGCTAGACGCCACTTATAACTTTGGCTTAAACACTTAAAACAGTTGAATCAGACGGGAGAAGATCTTCCCTGACTGAATAAACAAACTGACCTTACATGTGGCGGACCCTGCCACCTTTCTCGCTTCAAACAGTGTTCTGGGACCTTATTTTCCTCCGAGAACAGCTTGTTTATTCACTTATAGAAAAAAATAGATATGTTTGAGTCTGAATTTCTTGTCCAAAACTACACAATGCTCCTTTAAGTACTCTTTGAGTGCTTCAGGTGTTCATAGGTGGTGTCAGAAGCTGGTGGGACAAGAGCATCCAAATGTCTGGACGTGATTTCACACGCAGACTCGTCGACTCTGCGGGCGCGTACACAGGAAGTCCACAAGTCTTGAGGGCACATTTCATCTTTCTGCAGACATTCAGGGAGTCGGACATTGTAGAACTTAATATAAATGTGTAAAACAATTCCTTTATTATAATTTTACTTGAATCATACAGGCTGAAATGATACTCAACCACATCATAATACAGAAATTATTAGAAGTATACACTGTAGAGGTGATCAAAATACATTTTAGTATTCTAGTCTTTGGAGGTTTCTATCAGCGGCTTCTTTTTGCCTCGCAGTCTTTCACAGTTTTGATCTGTGATATTCTCTCATTCTCTCCTCAGACATTCAAGCTGTTTGAGAAGCTGGCGGATCACGACAGAGAGCGGCAGCAGAGCGAGCTGCAGAAGAGAGAGGAGAGTCGAAGTGTTCCTCCGGCAGTTCAGGAGCTGGAGATCAGCGCTGAGCCTCCAGAGGGGACGGAGGAGCGGAGCACAGAGGCGGCACAGACGGAGAGCTCCTCGCTGGAGGCCGGGGGGGTTTCTGCCAAGGCGACCGTCGGCTCTCAGCCCAGCAGCAGCAGCAGCAGCAGCAGCAGCAGTGGCGGTGGTCCAGGACCGTCACCTCAGGGAGACCAGGCAGCTGCAGCCAGCACGAACACAGCAGGAGGGTGAGGAAAGCCCAGCGTGTTTATCCAACAAAGCTTCTTGTTTGTATGCGTGAATCAAATCTAGTAGTGAGTAAAATCTTCAAATATACGCTGCAGCCCAGTGAGCGTTAAGATAAGAACTTGAATGAAAAGGTTGTAGTCATCATCAGGGTAGACGATGTGGATGTTATTCAGCCGATACGATAACTGAAAATTAACTGACTCTCATGGTCGTTACCGATAAAATAACCGACAAAAGAAACCAAATCTTTTATGCTTTTTTATGCACATCTGAGTGCAAGAGAGGCTAAAATGTAGCGAGCAAAAGATGCTTTATTTGTTGTGTTCTTCTTGTAAAAAAACACACCAGTGACGACATGTTTTGTTCTTGTATTGGCATCAAGGATGTGGTGAGGTGTGAGACTGGTGCATCTCCTGAAATCAATATCAAGATTAATAGTTTAGGTCATTATTAATTGTAGCCAGTTTGTTACCTCCGTGTTTTTCACCTGTGGCAGTTTGTCGGTTCGTCAGCAGGATTATACAAAAACTACTTAATGGATTCCCACAAAATGTGGATGGAGTTTTGGCTTCAAGTTCAAGTTAACTTCTGGGGCAGATCCAGGAATCTCTTCACTTTCTTTTAACATTGCGAGACAGAGTGTTTTTAAACCACGTCATTAATTACTCAGGGAATAGTGCATAAATCTTAGATGGCTCTAATCTATGAGCGAGTACGATAAGATGCGGATCTGAGATCCGGTGAGCTTCATTCCAGTTTGATTATTATTTACAATCCATGACTTAAAAGGAGTCGAAGTGTTTCTGAGAGTCCACAGAGGTCGACGGTCACCTGTCCTTCTCCAAACAATTTCTAGCGGCATCCAGATGGTTCCATGTGACAAACCATCTGGAGCGTCGGGTTACAGAAGTAAGAATGTGTAATACATGACAGCGCCTGATGGGTATCAGATAGGGGTGGGTAAAAATATCGATACGGCAATATATCGCGATACTTTGCCGCTCAATACAATCGATTTTTCATGTAATCATGTTTAGACGCTGTTGTGAATGCAGTACGACTTCTGTACCTCCACTCCGGTGGGTGGCGGCGAAGAGCGACTCTGCTGTGCGGCGGGTGTATTTCTGTAGTAGAGAGAGTGGCTGAGGTCTTTGCAAAATGGATGGCAAGTTAACAACGCCTCCGCAATTTAAAGTTGACGTTTGGAAGCACTTTGGCTTCAAAGTTAAGAGAGATAGCAAGAACAACGAGCTGGACAAAGAGAATATTACCGCCCGGAAATTTCATGGGAATTAATAAAATGGAGAGGCTGTTTTGAATGAAATAGATTTGACTCAATTTGTCCTCTGATCAATATCATCTGATGTACATATACAGGTACTTGTGTTTTCATCTTTATATATCGCAATATCGTGATATCGTGATATCGTGATACGTATCGTATAGTGACCAAAGTATCGTGATACGTATCGTATCGTGAGGTTCTCGCCAATACCCACCCCTAGTATCAGAGCACAAAATATTGAACAAGTTGTTGCTTCTTCAATGATTTTGCGTGGTCCCGTTGTGTTTCAGAGCTCAGCAGAACTTTCAGGCCGAGCCCGACAGCTACAACGGAGCGGTGAGAGAAAACTACAGCTGGTCTCAGGACTACACCGACGTGGAGATCAAAGTGTTTGTGCCCAAGACGGTTGTTAAAGGCCGACAGGTAAACGCCGTCCGTCCCGCCTCCTCGCTCTCCTTCCGGTGGCTGCAGTGTGTGTCTCATTCATATTCTGTTCCTCAGGTCAGCGTCAGCCTGCAGACCAGCAGCATTAAAGTGTGCGTGAAGGAGGGAGCCGAGGAGAAAACTCTGATGGAGGGAGAATTCACCCACAAGATCAACACCGAGAACTCCCTGTGGAGCCTGGAGCCCGGGAGCTGCGTGGTCGTGAGTGCCCACACGCTTTAATTCCGTCTGCATGAATAAACTTCTGAAAATCAACAACTTTTTTTTTAATTCACGGCGCTCGTGTTCGGCTTCCAGCTGTCGCTCAGCAAGTCCTCGGAGGTTTGGTGGAACGCGGTGCTGAAGGGGGAGCAGGAGATCGACATCAACAAGATCAACCGCGAGCGCTCCATGGCAACGGTGGACGAGGAGGAGCACGCCGTCCTCGACAGACTCACCTTCGACTACCACCAGAAGCTGCAGGGCAAACCGCAGAGTCACGAAATGGTGAGGACGAGACTTTCACGCTTTACTGATCCTGAAGTAGACTCGTCACGCGCTGCAGTGACCCGGTTGCTGTGAATCCCTGTATGTATGCAGCAGGTCACTAATCAGATTTATCTTCTACCCCCTGACAGTTTCAGCGGGGGTAGAAGATAAATCCAACATTATTTTTGGACGCATGACTCACTGATTTTTAACTGCAGACAGGCAGTTCCCTCACGGGGCGAAAGCGTGTTAATATGACAAAAGATCCTGTGAAAACAGACTCATTTATATTTCTTGTGTTTCTCTGAGTTTCAGTTCTAGGACAGATTTGTTCTGCTCTTCTACGTACGTGTGATTAGAAACCAGGAGACACAAATACACGACTGATAACCCGACTCTCTTCAGGACGGATCTGCGCAGGGAATTTGAGTTTTCTCTAATCCACTCGTTTAGTGAGAGCAGGTTTACATTTACGCAGGCAGCTCACTTTCTTTCATAAATCCATCTGCAGCCCGTTACACGCGTGTTGTGATTAACAAAATTATTATTTATCCACGCAGCAGCTCTTCAAACGCGACCCTGCTGCACACGCCTCCCTCAGCGTGTCTAAAACCAGCATCAGTGTGTTGTTATTCGCTCTGTCAGTCTTTAACAGCAGCTTGACTCGCCTCTAGGTGGCACTGTGGTCTTTTATCAGCCTGGATGGAAGATATCTAACATCTCTTCCTCCGTGTGTGTCTCCACAGAAGGTGCACGAGATGCTGAAGAAGGGCTGGGACGCCGAGGGCTCTCCGTTCAGAGGGCAGCAGTTCGACCCCACCATGTTCGACATCCCGCCCAGCGCCGTGCAGTTCTGAGGCCCAAGCCCGACGCTCCAGCCAAATATGAACTGAATCCCGGTTTACTTACAGAACTGGACGCAGGAAGAAGTCGACATTTAGCTGCCGCTCTGTCGCGCTGAGAGGCCGACGTTCACTTAGAGCGGCAGATTTAGTGTGTTGAGGATTGAGACGAGGACGAGTCATTTTATCAAACATTCATTTGATGTTTTGGCGGCGTGACATCCGATAAATACGTGTACTATGTGAACTGTTTTGCTCTTTATTTAATAACTATAGTGCCTATGAGTTTGTCAGCCCTACTGAGTGATTCTTTTTTTGTTTGTTTTTTCATTTTCATTCTCATCCAGACTGTCGAGCGTCGAGTCGTCTCTCGGCGGTCACGTTTCCATCCAAATGTAGCTCAAATTTTTACTGAATTTTTAAGAAATTAGCAAAAATAAAATGCAGATTTAACGTGTGTTTCCATCCGCTGCTGTCATGAGATCATTAGGAGGTATTGTTACGAGACACTCACGTCTCAAATGCTGGAAAACAGAAGTAAGATGTAAGTTTTGTGTATCGATGTGAGGAAAGTTACTCACAGATCTGATGTTTTCAGCTCTTAACAAGAAGTTAAAGTGAGTAATTATTAACTGACATCGCGATTTGTTCGTTTAGCCTGCGTCCACTTCGTTTTAATCGATACACCGACTTTCCAACCTCGGCTAAACTTTGAAACCTTTCAGCCGCACATCAAGATTTTAAAGTTTCCGCCGTTTATTGATGCACAGATTTAAAACAGCGGGATGGAAACACACTTCCTGTTTCAGGCTGAATCGAGTGTTTCCTGGTTACTGGTTCAGATGTGTGAGAACTTTGTGCTCTGGTCTTTTTTTATTTATTTGTCTTCTATCATGATACAAATGAAAAACAGCAGAAGGACGACGTGCACGACGTGGAAACGGACTGTCGGAGCAGAACGGGTTGAATGTCCGAGTGGATCCGCTGCCTCACAAACCAAACAACCAAAACTAAAAGCAACTGTTGAATAAATAAAAGACTTGTTAAATATCACGTGGAGAAGTTCATTCCAGAGTCTTTAACTGCATCTCATGGTCGTCTTATCCAGTGACCTCAGTGTACTCACACATAAAGTAACAGATGATGTGCTGTAAGAGGAGAGGCAGCTGAAAGCCCCGAGAGTAAATGGACCTGAGTGAAAAAGGAAGTCCAACAGGAACACATGAGTGGAGTTATAACCCTCCAACAAGACGTGTCTGATAAAGTGTCTCTACATTATTAGCATCAACATTTTCTCTGAGGTCGACGTGCTCATCACACAAAAACTGTAAACACTGAGAGGAAGCTCTGCTGTGTCTGCGTCCAGGTGTTTTTCTTATTTTACTCCACTGTATCCTTCCACTTCATCACATGTTGGAGGCAACATGTACCTTTTACTCAACTGCATTTATTCAATATCTTTATTTACTTGTTACTTTGTAGATTTTACGTATAATCGGCCTGGTCGATAATCAGGAAGAGGAAAATCTCCGGCTGAAAGTACAGAAAGTAAAAGTGCTCACACGGAATGTTCAACGTCAGAATGATGTGTGATAATGTTGTATATTGATGCATTAATGTGTTCGTTAATGCACTAATGCATTTAGATATTAAAGCTTGTAAAAGTGCAGCTGATTGTAATTAACATTTATCTACCAGTGGGGAGTTTTACTACAATAATGCATCTTAATCTATCAGCTGATTTGTATTTTTTATTAACAGTTTAACTTCAGCATTAACCAGACGGAGCCGCTAGAAACCTAAATAACTTCAGTAAACGTAAAGAGATCTAATTAATATATTACTCTGGTGAAAGTGGAAGGTACCTATAGGAACAGTACTTGAATAAAACTGATATTTAATGTACTAAAGTATGAAAAGTTAAAGTTAAAGTTAATTATATATACTGTAAAGTTCCATGTTCACAGTAATCATGAGGCTTTTCTTTTTTCTTATCATCACAATCCGTCTTTTTTTATTCGATCGCTGATAAAATAAATGTCTTCTAAAATGTTGTACTTGTACTCTGATGCAGCGTGTAATCTGTAAAGTAACTAGTAATCAGAGTAAAGTAAAACATCAAACAAATGTAGTCGAGTAAAAGTACATTATTTCCCTCCAAAAAATATAAAATAGCTGAAAACAGAAAATACCCAAGTACAAGTACAACAACCTCAGAATTGTACTTAAGTGCAGTAATTGAGTAAATGTACTTAGTTACAATACTTCAGTAAATGTTTCGTTTCGTTTCGTTTTCTTCCACTTTATCCATGGGTCGCGGGTGATGTTACCGCTTTTATACCACCTTCAGTAAATGTACATGATTATTATCCATCACTTCTTATTGATAAGTAATAATAATAGTAGTAATAAACCAACAATAACGTCTAATTGATCAGAAATGACATTTTATTAGGACATTAAAACGATTTTGCAACCAATTAAATGACATTAAACTGTTTATTTAAAGTAAATGTATCAATTTATTGTTTATAACGACTTATTGATTAGTTAAAAACCTCATTTATAAGATTTGTTGTGACCAAAATAAATCTTCACAACCTGACAAATCAAAAGGCGACACTTAGGGACGGCTTATAACTGATAAACCACTAAAAGGTTATTTATTAATGTTTATAAATCCAATAATTAAAGTATTCTCATTGAAACAAACAGCTGATCTCGGTCTCCAGATGTTGAATAATGGACCTCATCGTCTCCTCGTCTCCACTCCAGTTCTCCTCTCGTGCCTCCATTTGCAGGTAGCGCTATAATAACATCTTGTGTTCCGTAGTCATCATTCAATTCATCCACACGCTCGTCAGTCTTTCCAACTCTGCAAATGGAAAATCTGGAGCTGATGATGATGAGAGGGAAGATGGAAAGATGGAAAGTCAGAGTGGAGGACGACTCTGACGCTTCTAAAATGTCTGAACATTGGAGAACGTAAAGGAAACGATCAGACGTCTGACAAGTTCCTGAGGTTTTTACTTCAGCTGCTGATCACAACAACGTTCTGTAACATCTCTGCATTAAAGCGTCGAAAAACAACCCGACTGTCTGATGTATTTAGTCCAGTTGTGTTCTTTTATTATCCTAAATGACTCCAACGATGTTTAAACCAGAGGAATCCAACAGTTACATTCAAGAGATATGCAAAGTTTCATTAAGTCACCAGCTGCTTTAACTTGAAGATGGAGAACGTGACAAAAGGTCAACAAAACTTTATTCTTGTCCCTGGATGAGTCCTGATTTTCATACACGGGGGTGTCGGGGTGGTTTGAGTCGTCGGTGAGCGTCTGTGGCTGAGTTTTTGTGGTGTGTTCTGCACATGGATGCTACGTTACAACGTGGACACGACCTCGGAGACGTAGCCTCGTTCATTCCTATGAAAGCTGCTCAGTGGCGCAAGAAAACAAAACGACAAAAATACCCGAATCTTCCTCAGAGCACGAGAGACTTCCGCTGACCGAGCCGGCTAACTTCCTGTTCAACAACCCGGTTCGTTTTCTAGACTTTCCAAATGTTACTGGACGGAAAAAATAAAATAAAATGTACATGCACGTGTTTGTTCGTATCGTTAGCACTTCAATCACAGCACTTATGCAGTTACGATCCTCAGATAAGGGCTTGACAGTTGTTTTGCTACGGTGATGTTGTGGTTTCTCTCTTGTGACAAATGTACTTATTGTAAGTCGCTTTAGACAAAAACAATCTGCTAAATGCTCTAAATGTAAATGTAAATGGGATTGCTGAAATTCTGACAGCAAACTGTCTGACAGCTGACTGTTGCATCACTACTGAACTGGTGGAGTTGCCCTTTAACTGTCTTTGTTTCTGACCCCCCTGTGGCCCCCGACAGGTAGTCAGCATCAGTAACACAACAACAGATTTCTTGCATTGATTTTGTGCAGAAGGGAAAGGCGGAAATAAATAAAGTGTCTCAGCAGTTTTACTACCCGATTAAAAATTTTGAAATTGTAAACACTGTTTTAAAGGGATATTCCAGCGTAAATTTAATCCATGGTCTAACACACCGTGACACCGAGTAAGACCCTCCTTCGAGAGATCAAGTTTTCCGACCGCTAGCGTATGTAGTTTTATCAACCTCAGAAAAGACCGCACGACAACAATACGCTGCAGTCTATGTCTCCAACAAGAAACCGCCATCAAAAAGCCACAAATAATGCTCAGAACAGCACCAAACTTCAGCAACAGTACAAATAGGGTCTCAGCACATAGTTCAAGGTATCAATCATCTGCTAGCTTTGCCGGATTTCTACTGAAAAGACGACACAACTCACCACTCTCCTGCAGCAGCGTGCTCGTTGTGAGGAAGTCCTGACGAGTCGATTACCGAGTGCAGTAGAGTTCCGCGGCTCATGGATGAAAATGTATGATTATGACTCCATGGAAAAGCAATCAAAGTTCATATGTGTCTTACCAACTAGTTTATAACAGTTATTATCGAGAGCGGACAGGGAAAAGAACAGAATTGAGCATTTCTTACTGCACTCTGCAATCGCCTAGTCAGGGCTTCCCCACAACGAGCAAGCTGCTGCAGGAGAGTGGTGAGTTGTGTTGTATTGTTATCGTGCGGTCATTTCTGAGGATGTTCAAACTACATAAACTAGCAGTCGGAAAACTTGATCTCTCGAGAGAGAGTTCCTACTCGGTGTCACTGTGTGTTAGACCATGGATTAAACTTACACCGGATATTCCGACCGCACAACAACAATACACTGCAGTAAATGGATTCAAATATAAACCGCCACCAAAAAGCCACAAATAATGCTCAGCACAGCACCAAACTTCAGCAACAGTACAAATAGGGTCTCAGCACATAGTCCGGGGCATCTAACCTCCGCTAGCTTAGCTGGATTTCTACTGAAAAGCTGACTAAATTTACCACTCTTCTGCAGCAGCTTCCTGTTGACGGGAAGTCCCGACGAGTCGATTACCGAGTGCAGTAGAGTTCCGCGGCTCATGGATGAAAATGTATGATTATGACTCCATGGAAAAGCAATCAAAGTTCATATGTGTCTTACCTGCCAGTTTATAACAGTAATTATCGAGAGCGGACAGGGAAAAGAACGGAATTGAGCATTTCTAACCGCACTCGGTAATCGTCGCGTCGGGACTTCCCCGACCCGGAAGCTGATGGAGGAGAGTTGAAATCTGTTTTTAGCTTCACAATAGAAATCCAGCTAAGCTAGCGGAGGTTAGATGCCCCGGACTATGTGCTGAGACCCTATTTGTACTGTTGCTGAAGTTTGGTGCTGTTCTGAGCATTATTTGTGGCTTTTTGGTGGCGGTTTATATTTGGATCCATTTACTGCAGTGTATTGTTGTCGTGCGGTCGTTTCTGAGGTTGATAAATCTCCGTAAATTAGCGGTCTGCTAACTTGATCTCTCAAGGGGGGGTCCTATAGGTGTCACGGTGTGTTAGAACATGGATTAAACTTACACCGGAATATCCCTTTAAGTCCCCTTTATGCCGTGTCTGAATTAAGGATTTGTCGTTTCCCCCGGGGTTGTATGTGCCAACCCAAAACTGACCCCCATATTAAAACTGGTTAGTGGGGGGGGCCAGACTGCAGACTTGTGGCCCCTGGTGGCCCCCCTGATAGATTCATCCGGCCCTGCCAAAATGGAACTATTTTGTTTTATGCAGCCAAAACAAAAGAGCTTGTGCAATTACCAAAGTGCTCCAAGAAGAAGAAGAAGAAGAAGAAGAAGCACATTAAATTTCCTCTCCCGGTCCTGATTGACTGAGTTCCTCCTCACGCGGAGCTCCGGTGAGCTTCAAGTGCAGTAATCTCATTATGGATCTGCTCTCCATCATATGATTTATCATAATAACTCGCAATCACCCCCCCCCCCCCCCCCGCGCGCACTCCCTCTCCAATCAGCGCGCACTTCACTTTTTCTTTATTTCTTTGCGCGCGTCACGTGACGAGCTCACAGTAACGAGTGTGTGCGGTATTTAAAGAGAGAGAGAGAGAGAGAGAGAGGAGGAGAAACCCCGCAGCTGCCTGTCCGAGCCACGCGTGTCTCTCTCCCTCTCTCTCTGTGTGTGTGCTTGAATGCGTGCGTGGCTGCAGCCGAACCGTCCGGAGGTCTGAGAGGTGGGCGGAGACTACAGAGCCCGAGGTTCTCCCCGTCCGCAGCGACGCACCGCGCATTCCGGACTCTCCCGCACCCGTCCTGCATCATGGCCACCACAACTTGTACACGCTTCACAGATGAATACCAGCTGTACGAGGAGCTCGGCAAGTAAGCGTTACATTTTACATTCCTCCTGTGAGCCTGACCCTGTGTCCGAACCGAACCGGGGGGTGGGATGATGGAGCCGCATCCATCCATCCATCCATCCATCCATCCTCCACAACTAAAACCTGCTCCTGCATCTAAAATTAGCCTCAAATCCTGATTATTCCTCTGTGCATGCCTTGTTTTGTTCTCTTTTAATCATAGTTGGATTGTTGCATGATGAGGAGCTCAGGAGCGCCTCTGTGCGCCCTCCTCCTCCTCCATCACCTCCTCCTCCTCCTCCTGCTGTCTGCCCAAAGGCTAATTAGGGACAAACAGTCTTAATATCAGGGGGAACAAGCTGATGTGTCGGAATTAATCTCCCCAGATCATCACAGCTTTATAGAGGGAGTCAGATGTCATGATGCCGCTGCTGGTCTGATGAGGTGTGTCCTGATGTGGTTTAAACTAGAAGGAATGGAGAGATGGAGGATGTGTGGCCTCAACTAATGTAGGATGCAGACAAACTGAGAGAGACTGAAGAGGCTCCGGGTGCCTCAGTGGGAAGATGCAAAGTGGACTCAGTGTCTCTGTCAGGTTGTGCGTGGGTGAAGAGAGGATCTCTCTCTCTCTCTGCTGCCTCACAGGAACATTTATTCCACAGCGCCGGAGGGAGAAAATAGCAAGTTGAGTTCAGTGTTGAGAGGATGCTTTCAGCTTTTTTTTTTCATTTATTTATTATTTTACAGACTGTTGGGATGAGTTGGGATCTCCAGCCCTGTGTGTGTGTGTGTGTGTGTGTGTGTGTGTGTGTGTGTGTGTGTGTGTGTGTGTGTGGGATGTGATAAGTTAAAGACAATAGAGATGCTGGAGTAGCTGCAGCTGCATGATAACACACAGCTCGCATTGCTGTTCTGCTGCTGCTGTCACCTCTTCTTGTGTGTGTGTGTGTGTGTGTGTGTAGGTGTGTGTGTGTGTGTGTGTGTGTGTGTGTGTGTGTGTGTTTCTGATGGACGGGCTTCGATTAAAACTTCTCCGTCAACAGTTTCTGATCGCTTTAACATATTTTAATTAGATGTTTTGCTCATTTAGGTGGCGTCAGACGACCAAAAAAATAAACATCTGGAACGTTTCTTTTCGTTTTTAGTCGCAAATTACAACAACACATGAGTTTATTTAAAGGGTCGCTGTGTAGATTTGGAGAAGAAATGTAAAACTTTAAATTTAATTAAATTAATGAGGTAACACAAGCGAATAAACAAGCTTTACTCAGAGTTCCCAGAACAAAGTCTGAAGCTGGAAAGGTGGCAGGGTCCGCCACATGTAAACTGTCTTAATTGGTTTTAATAAGCTGCGTTCACAGTCGACCCGTATGTTTACTACTCTACTGATTTAACATGTCACATCTGACAGTTTAAACCTTCATTAACTGATTATTTTGGCCATTTGCTGGCAGCAGAAACAAGTAGCAAACACAATATCGAACATTTTAATACATTTAAATAAATATTTCGACCTGTAGTGAAGCAATAACCAGCGTTTTTACACATCCAGCAGTTACGGATCAACGTTAACATTCATGTGCGTCTATCCAAAGTCCAATATTCACTCTGTTTTGGTCTCCACCGGCTCCTGTGGGGCTCAACCGTCACCTCAGCTGCTCTGATCTCCTCTGTGTTGAACAGCTGGTCTCTAATTATGTCTCTCTGGTGTGTGTTTTAAATACATTTAAAAAATCAATTTGTTTGGCGTTCAATCAATTGACTTTTGATCGTTTCAGCACCAGTCTATCATTTTAAATGCCATATTTATGCAATTTAATCAACAAAAGCCATAAATTACTTCAAATATTGTGTAATTATACATATTTAAAACAAAAAAATATGCGATTAAAACATCAAATACACCCTAATATTAAAGTTTGACTTAATTTTAAACTTATTAGCTTCTTCTTGAGCTTTTAACTACATGTTGTAGCCTTCAGCAGCATAAGGTAATATAAATTAAGACTATGAGAGACTTATTACTTATTTGTTTTTATGGCTACCTGGTTGTTTGTTTCTAAAATAAGACGGTGAAGGTTCGTTACATGCTGAGTTTAACAAATCCAGGTTTTGGATCCAGGTCCAGACCTCCTCCTGACTCCCACCTGCCCTGCAGATAACCCGTCATGTCGGAGCGCCGCAGCCTTTTCCTACCACGCGGCCGAGTGTCAGCGGGCGTCGTGCTTACTCACCGCGGCACCTCATAATGTATGCATGTTGGAGTGCTTGTGAGAGAAGCAGCGGCTCAGAGGGGAGTGTGAGTGTTTCATTGCATAACAATACTGAGGTGAGATAAAATTAGCCTTCAGAAATGACAGAGGTGGTTATTTCTGTTTGTCTCTGTTGGGTTTGATGAGCAAATGTGGCCCTAAAAACTCCGACGCCAACGCAGGTACGGCACTTATCCCTGAAACGCTGCTCGCTTCCTCTGATTCTTGACATCTGAAGCCACTCGCATCGTTGGAATTAGTTTAAGTCACAGAGAATTAATCCTGTTAGACTGGCTGCAGTTTCAGACTGAATACAGACGGATCAGGTGTCACATCCTATCCTGACCACAGGTGTGACCACAGGTGTGACCACAGGGGGCCTTGCTGCCTGGATGTGCCTGATGATTACTGGATAAAGAATTAAAAGTAATAATATCTGACACAGGTTGTTGAATGAGAATTTGTGACCCTTAATTTTGATTTCCCTCTGATTTGATTGCCTTGTTTGGTTTGGAATTAATTGCCAATCACAGTAATTAACTAATTAACTGTATTAGCTAAGTGTAGCTAATTAACTGCACTAGTACAGTTGTTAACTCACTTTTGTAGCAATCTTAGCCAGCCAACTGTAGAATCTAGCTAATGAAAGTAGCTTATCAACCGTACCACTGTAGCTAACTGCAATAGCTAGCTATCTTTAATTGCAAATTATAGTTAACTAACTGTAGTAGCTAACTACAGTAGCCAGCTAACTGTTCTACAGCAGCTAACTGCAATAGCTAGCTATCTTTAGTTGCAAATTATAGTTAACTAACTGTAGTAGCTAACTACAGTAGCCAGCTAACTGTTCTACAGCAGCTAACTACAGTACTGGCCAATTATTACAGTAGCTAAGCTTACAAGCTAATTAACTGTGCTATAGTAGCTACAATCAGTTATGATAATGTAACTAACTGTAGTTACTAACTATAGTAGAAAATAACGTTAGTTGCTAACTAACCGGGGTTAACTACCTTTAAACTACCATAGCTAGCTATCTTATAACAGTAACTAATTAACCGTAACACTGTAGGTTACTAGATTATTTTACTAATTTAAATAGCCAACATGATAGCTAATTTACTGTGTTAGCTAACAGCAGTAGCTAATTAACTTTACAACAGTAGTGGGCTACAGTTGCTAGGTAATTACAGTAACTAAGTAGCTAGCTAACTAAAGTAGCTAATTAACTGTACCACTGTAGTTTATTAGCTTATCTTACTGTATTAGTTAACTACAGTAGCTGACTACAATAGCTAGCTTACTACAATAGATAACCACAGTTGCTAGGTAATTACAGTAACTAACTTAAGTAGCTAGCTAACTAAAGTGGCTAATTAACTGTACCACGGTAGTTTACTAGATTATCTTACTAATTCTATTAGCTAACTACAGTAGCTAATTAAATGTAGCTACTACAGTAGCTGACTACAGTAGCTAGTTTACTAAAATAGCTAACCACAGTTGCTAGGTAATTACAGTAACTAACTTAAGTAGCTAGCTAACTAAAGTAGCTAATTAACTGTACCCCTGTACTTTACTAGCTTATCTTACTGTATTAGTTAACTACAGTAGCTAGCTTACTACAATAGATAACCACAGTTGCTAGGTAATGGCAGTAACTACCTTAAGTAGTTAGCTAACTATAGTTGCTAGTTAACTACAAGAGCTAGCTACAGTAACTACCATTTGCTACCATTGTTAACTAACTAATTGAGGCTTGTAGCATCTATTTTCTGCTTTTCCCCCAAAAAAATGTCAGTTTGTTGTGCGAACAGCTGACAAAAGCACAGATATAGAATGGAAATTGTATGTTTTGTCGATTTAATATCATAAAATGTTCTACAAAGATGGCAAAAAGTGATGTTAATGTTGTGTGTTACACTGCGTTATATGTGGGTTTAAATGCCGCAGTGATGCAGGCTTGTGTAAAACCCCAGTTTCATGTATATCAGGCATTCAGATCAGGGCGGCTTGAAAGCAGAGCGGCGTCCAGGACAACTGCGAGGACAATCTGATAGCTGAGACGCCTCTTTGATGCTGACAAAGCTTTATATGGCAGCTGACCCTTCTCCTCCTCCTGTCTCCTGTCTTTGTTTCCCAGGGGGGCCTTTTCAGTGGTGCGCCGCTGTGTCAAACTCTGCACAGGCCAAGAGTACGCCGCCAAAATCATCAACACCAAAAAACTCTCGGCTAGAGGTGAGAGGAAGAAGTGAAAGAAAGACATTAACATGGTTATGTGTGTGTGTGTGTGTGTTTTTAGGGGAAAGCAGAGGCATCATGGGGGTTTTTCATCATTATGTGTGTGTGTGTGTCCCAGATCTGAAAGCTCACATTAGCATATTTTAGCGAGTGTTTGATTCCAGCGTGTGAAGCCTTCACGTCTGTTCCTCCGAGAGAGGCAGATGATGGTTTCAGTCAGACGCACCGTCGAATCCGCAGCTTCAAAAAAAACAAAACGACGGCAGAAATCCACATTTTTCCTAAAGAAACGTTAAAAAAAGAGACGTTTAAATTAAGTTTGTGCTCAGTTTTTACATCCTGCCACAGATTGTTGTGGTGGATTTGCGATCAGTTTGACTTTAAAAAGGCTATTTTTGGTGTAATGGGTTTGGAAATCCTCTAAAAATAGCAACAATAGTGTAATTACAGTGAAGACATTAGATCATGTGTGATTTAGGCGTCTCTGTTCGTCCTGAAGTCAAAGATCACACAAACATTTTAGTCTCGATGTGACTGACGTGACGTCTGAGCTGCAGGAGCGACCGCTCTGTCCGTCAAATAAAAACCAGAGACGAGAGCGACGCTTGGATCAAATCCACTTCTCGTCAGGATGACTGGATCTCCTCTTTTCTTTACTTCCTCCCCCATGTTTCCTCTCTCCTCCTCTCTGTTCATTTCCTCTCCTCTTTCCTTGTCCTCTCTCCTCTCCTCTTGTTTATTTACTTCTGCGTTTGTCATTTCCTGTCCTCTTGTTTTCTATACTATCCTTTCCTCATATTCCTCTGGTTTCCTTTCCCTCCTCTCCTCACTTCCTCTCCTATCCGGTTCTCCTCTCTTCTCTTTTCCTCTTCCGGGTTTCCTCTCCTCTATATCCTCCTCTTGTTTCTCCTCCAGTCTCCTTTCTTCTTCCTGTTCAACTTATTTCCTCCCATGTTTCCTTATCTCCTCTCTTCTTCCTCCCTTCCCTCTCCTCTCATTTCTCCTCTCTCTTCCTCTTCCTGTTCAACTTATTTCCTCTCAAGCTTCCTCCTCTCGTCTCCTCTTATTTCCTCTCCTCTTGATTCCTCTTCTCTCGTATTCCTCCTTTCCTCCTCCCTTCCCCCTCCTCTTGTTTCTCCTCCAATCTCCTTTCTTCTTCCTGTTCAACTTATTTCCTCCCATGTTTCCTTGTCTCCTCTCTTCTTCCTCCCTTCCCTCTCCTCTCATTTCTCCTCTCTCTTCCTCTTCCTGTTCAACTTATTTCCTCACAAGCTTCCACCTCTCGTCTCCTCTTATTTCCTCTCCTCTTGATTCCTCTTCTCTCGTATTCCTCCTTTCCTCCTCCCTTCCCCCTCCTCTTGTTTCCTACACCATCATCTTCTTGTTTCCACTCTGCTCTCTTGTCCTCTTCCTGGTCAACTTATTTCCTCTCATGTTTCCCCCTCTCTTCTCTTCTTCCTCCCTTCCCCCTCCTCTTATCTCTCCTCTCTTCTCCTCTTCCTGTTCAGCTTGTTTCCTCACAAGCGTCCTCATCTCCTCTCCTCTTGTGTTCCCTCCTGTCGTCTTCCACTTCTCCTCCTCTCTTCTTCTCTTCCTCTTCATCATCTCATTTCCTCTGCTCTCATGTTTCCTCCTCTATTCTCTCTTCCTATTCTGGTTTCCTCTCCTCCTGGTTCCTCGACTATCTTGTACTATCTGTCCTTTCCTAACCCTTCCTCTGGTTTCCTCAGATCCTCTCATCTGCTCTTCCTCTCCTCCTCCTTTCCTCCTTCCTTTCCCCTCCTTTTGTTTCCCACACCATCTTCCTCTTATTTCTCCTCTCTTCTCTTCTTCCTGTTCAATTTACTTCCTCACAAGCTTCCTCATTTCCTCTTCTCTCGCGTTCTCTCCTGTCATCTCCTCTTCCACTTCTCTTCCTCTTCACCCCATTTCCTCTGCTCTCTTGTCCTCTTCCTGTTCAACTTATTTCCTCTTATGTTTCCCCCTCTCTTCTCTTCTTCCTCCCTTCCCCCTCCTCTTATCTCTCCTCTCTTCTCCTCTTCCTGTTCAACTTGTTTCCTCACAAGCTTCCTCATCTCCTCTCCTCCTGTGTTCCCTCCTCTCCTCTTCCACTTCTCCTCCTCTCTTCTTCTCTTCCTCTTCCTCATCTCATTTCCTCTGCTCTCAAGTTTCCTCCTCTATTCTGTCTTCCTCTTCTGGTTTCCTCTCCTCTTGATTCCTCGACTATCTTATACTATCTGTCCTTTCCTAACCCTTCCTCTGGTTTCCTCTGATCCTCTCATCTGCTCTTCCTCTTCTCCTCCTTTCCTCCTCCCTTTCCCCTCCTCTTGTTTCCCACACCATCTTCCTCTTATTTCTCCTCTCTTCTCCTCTTCCTGTTCAATTTACTTCCTCACAAGCTTCCTCATTTCCTCTTCTCTCGTGTTCTCTCCTGTCGTCTCCTCTTCCACTTCTCCTCCTCTTCACCCCATTTCCTCTGCTCTCTTGTCTCCTCCTCCTCCTCCTCCTCCTCTTCTCCTCTATCTGAATTCTGGGGTTAAATGGGCATCTGGGACAAACGAGGCCCTCCGGCCGTTTGCACAGATGTGTGTCGGAGAGTTGTGTGTTTGTCTGTGTGTGTTTGTCTGTGTGTGTCTCAGAACTCCTCGTCAATCACCTTGAGAGAAAAGTTTCCGCTTTAAACTTTGTGAACTAAAACAAGGTTTTAATTCACAGTATGATCCAGTTTTCCCTGAAAAATGATCCACTTTGCTGACTGTGTCCACCTGTTCACACCTGACCGCAGCTTCATCTCTCACCTGTTTGTTTTACATCTGAGACGTTGTTGTGAAAATGTGCGACTGTCTTGTAGACCATCAGAAGCTGGAGAGAGAAGCCAGGATCTGCAGATTGCTCAAGCACCCGAACATCGGTGAGTGTTTCCTCTCTGAAATCACAAGTTACATCAGAATTAACTTGTATTTGTGTGTTTGTGCGCCTTTAAAAAACAAGGTGATTTAAACGGTTTCATTAAAAGCAACATTATGTAACTTTTTTTAACTTCAAATATCAGTTTCCAAATCTATTTGATGGGACAGGCACCTTTAATACGTGTGATATATCGTGACACACCTGGGATTTGTGTTTGACAGTGACAATTTCTACATAATGTTGCTTTAAAACATCAAATGTTTAAAAGAAAACTCACTGGTAAAACCGAAAAGGCACATTTAAGTATCATTTGAAATGGTAAAATAAACCTGACTTGCTAAAATAGACTAAAAGATAAAATAGGAGACTCAAAATCACATTCGTAGGTGTCAGTCGGGGTCGACCGATCTGGTTTGATACTGATACTGATTATCAGTAATCAAGGAGATCGATAACCGATATTGAAACTGACAAACATTTGCAGGAAAACTTTAAATCTAAGGCGCCGTGTCCACAAAGCGTTGTGTGTGGGACGACAGACAAACTGAAGATGCTAAACTGTTATAAATTGATTTATTTTATCGGCAATCGGACACAAGTGACAAAAACACCGATACTGATAATCTGAAAGCCGCCGCACCGATAATCCACCAGGCAGATAATCTATCGACCCCTCGTCTCGTCTCGTCTCCAGATGTATCTTCATAAAAAATCAGCGTTGAACAGAAAAACAGTTTTGATTTTGATCCAATCAAACGCAGAACATCACCAGTGTTGTCCTGTAAGTTTCACATGAATAAATTATAAGCGTATTGGCGAGATGAAGATGAGAAAGAGAGATATGTAAATGTGTGCCTGAGATGTTCCTAAAAGCTTCAGATCGGATGATTTTGGCGTCGCTGTCTGTTGATGTTTGTGCGACTTTCTCTTTCCCGCAGTTCGTCTCCATGACAGTATCTCAGAGGAGGGCTTCCACTACCTCCTCTTTGACCTGTGAGTCCTCCCTTTATTTCTTCTTCTTCTCTTTCTCTGCCGTACTGTACTGCTCCCCCTCCTCCTCCTCCTCCTCCTCCTCCTCCCCTCTTCTTCATCCCTCTCCCCTGGGTCTCCATCTTCCACCACTCCCTTCCTTCAGTCATCCCTGCTGCATCTGTCTCCTCCGGGCTCCCTTACTTTTCCCCCTCTTCCTCACATCCGCATTCCCTTCGTTCCCTCTCTTCTTCTTCTTCTTCTTCTTCTCCTCGTTTCCAAGGCAGTTCCCCCCCGTTACATAACAGTCCTCCCCTCCTCCCCTCCTCCCCCCACCTCCATCCTTGCGGCTTCCACTTTAGCGCACACACACACACACACACACACACACAGCCACACTACTCCCCCGCACTGGAGCCAGTCTCCATGGCAACCCAGTCGGAGTGAATCCTGCAGCCGGGGTTTCCCCCTAATGAGGACATCCCCCTCCTGTGTGTGTGTGTGTGTGTGTGTGTGTGTGTGTGTGTGTGTGTGTGTGTGTGAATGCATATAATGCGTCTTAACCTCACATCTTTACGTGTTCTCAGGGTGACAGGAGGGGAGCTGTTCGAGGACATCGTGGCCAGAGAGTACTACAGTGAGGCAGACGCCAGGTAAACACCGCCCCATGATTGTTCCTCCTCCTCCTCCTCCTCTTCTTCTTCTTCATCCTCCTCCATGTGTCAGTCCACCAGCCTCTGCAGTCCTCTCATTAGCACACACACAGACAATTCTGACATTTTTTATTATTTATATATATATATTTTGTGGTCGTTGCAGGCTCTAGCTCTGATGGATAATACCTCCGCACTGTTTTGTTTTTTTTTCTTTTTCTGTGAGCCGAATCGCAATCGAGGTCGAGGACTTTCTCCCCCAGCGCCAGAATTTACAGACAGATGGAAACACACGCATGCACGGAAGAAAACGCACACATGCCCACGCTGTAACCCCCTCAGGAGGCAGACTTAAATCAATTTGAGTGTGGAGGCGGCTTGTGGAGGCGAGAGAGAGAGAGAGAGTGGAAGAAAAGAAGGGGACTGAAACGTTAAAAGGAGGAGGGAAAGAGGTAGAACGAGAGATGCAGTAATCGCTGCTTCGATATCTCATCCCTGGCCTTTCTGTCACCACGCCTGGTATCAGACTCAAATTACCTTTCTGACATTTTACCCTCTTGACATTAAGAAACCAGAACAGGTGATTAACCATTAGTCAAACACATGATGATAACATTCACACTCTAAGAGAAGGCAGTTTTTATTTTGACTACACGGCGTTATTCAAACGTGTATCTCGATAAACGCCGCGCCGTCGTGTCACCGTCACGTTTGGACTCACCTCAAGACAACACAGCCATGACAACACGAAACGTGCTGCTACACTTTCAAAATAAAAGGCACCAAAACTACTTGGTTATGATCAGGAAATCCACCTGTGAGCCGAGGTCCAGACACACGGCGAACTGAGCCATGAGCTAATAAGCTAACGGTAGCTAGCTTCAGTCAAGCAGCAGCAGTTGTCGCTTAATATGGCGATATGCTGGAGCTACCTCTGAATTCTGTCCAAATTATACAAATTACGCCATCACTTCACTATTGACGAACCCTTACGTAACGTAAGGATGTCACGATTAAAAGAAAAGTCGTAGCTTCCTGTAAAAAAAGGGGCAATCCTTTGGCGCCACTGCTGCCGTCATCACGGACGTACAACGTGATTAGGTGGAAGATATTTATTGTACGAGGTGAAGCAGGAGAGGGCGGCTGAGGAGGTGACTGGAGGCTCCGTCAGGGAGACCAGTGGCTCACGGTGACGCAGGTTAGAGGCTCAGGTGAGACAGAAGATCCAGGTGATGCAGGCTGGTGGCAGAGAGGTGCAGGAGGCCCGAGAGTATCCAGGTGGAGAGTGATCACTGACGTCACAACGTCAAAATCACTATTAACTCTAGAAATATGAGTCTTAGCACTAGGAGAGCATGTGACACGTCTGGTTGTGTGAGTACAGGAGGCCAGTGCTTTTCACCTGGAGCTGGTTTCCTCAGTCCGCTGCAGGTGTGTGCAGAAAGCCACGCCCAAAAAACACACAGAAACAGTCAAAATGTAACAAATGGACCCAATATCCTCATCCTCTTGGATCTCAAGCCACATATTGTCCTCGACTTGGTTGTCGAGGTAGTTGTTGAGGTGTTTGTCTTACAGTATCAGAAGTTCTGAGATCAAGCTGATAATGTTTTCTCCCATTTCGACCCAGAAATAAGCTGAACTGAAGGATTTTTCATTGGCATCACAGCCCACTTTTACTATTATTCCCTCGTACGAATGTCCTGCAGCAGTGTGCATAAAAACATCTGTTATTCGCTGGTCCCATTCCCCTGGTCTGCATGTCTCCTGAGGTGCTGGTCGGCACCTTGTGTGGCATCCACCGCCATGAATGGGAATGGAAATTTCAGACCAATATCCATCCTCGGTGTAAAAAGGCTTTTAATGCTGAAAGTCTAAAGTTTACAACAAGTCACTAAAGAGTAGGGGTGGGTAAAAAATATCGATACAGCAATATATTGCGATACTTTGCCGCCCAATACAATATCGATTTTTCAACTCCAAAGATCGATTTAAAAAAAATAAAAAGATTCATGTTTAGACGCGTTGTGAATGCAGTACGACTTCCGTACCTCCACTCCGGTAGGTGGCGCCGAAGAGCGACTCTGCTGTGCGGCGGGTGTATTTCTGTAGTAGAGAGAGTGGCTGAGGTCTTTGCAAAATGGATGGCAAGTTAACAATGCCTCCGCAATTTAAAGTTGACGTTTGGAAGCACTTTGGCTTCAAAGTTAAGAGAGATAGCAAGAACAACGAGCTGGACAAAGAGAATATTACTGCCCGGAAATTTCATGGGAATTAATAAAATGGAGAGGCTGTTTTGAATGAAATAGTTTTGACTCAATTTGTCCTCTGATCAATATCATCTGATGTACATATACAGGTACTTGTGTTTTCATCTTTATTTATATCGCAATATCGTGATATCGTGACACGTATCGTATCGTGACCAAAGTATCGTGATACGTATCGTATCGTGACCAAAGTATCGTGATATGTATCGCATCGTGACCAAAGTATCTGACACGTATCGTATCGTGACCAAAGTATCGTGATACGTATCGTATCGTGAGGTTCTTGCCAATACCCACCCCTACTGAAGAGAGTATCCGAGACCTGCTGTAATCAATTTATCCTGCTGACAGATGTCTTTTACAACAAATCTAAATGCTCTCAAGCTGATTAAATCCAGTATTTAGACACTTGTGTTTTATTTTGAACAATATCATGTGAAAACACCAGTGACCACATCTTGGATTAGCGCTGTAAAAAAAGGGACATTTTCAAAATTAGCTCGGTTATTTCAGTGCGTGAAATGACAGAAGAAATGGATGTTCGCTGATGTATATATACGCTACACCAACGCCACAGGCTGCTGTTTGCATTCACACCAGTGCCTCCATACTGCATTCTGAATGTAGGGCACATACGTAACCTTAACGAGGCACATCAGAGCCCCGATAATCATCTCAGTGTGTCGCTACATGTGTGTTTCTCTCCTCTGTATTCTTGAGCTTTACTTTCCCTGTAATTTTCTCCTTTACCCTCTCATCTGTCTTCATTCTCCCTTGTTCTCTCTTCGCATAAATTATGTGTGTGTGTGTGTGTGTTTGTGTGTGTGTCACTCTACGTGTTTGTGTGTGTGGGCGTGTGATTAGCATGGCTTGATTACTGTCCAAGAGTATCTCACTGACAGTTTTCTCTCTGTACTCCCATCTGCACACAGAAGCCGCTCCATCCCTCCTTTTTTCTTCCCTCCGCCCCGTCTAAAGGGCAGGTTCACCCAAATAACCAAAGGAAACATATTTTCTTACTCAACCACTCGTGGTGTCGAGCCATGTGGGAGAGAATTTGGTTTTTATCCCACCGGGTTTTGAGATATCTGTAATTCTGAGTCCAATATCTCAACAACTGAAGGATTGAGATCCCTGATATCCAGCTCAGACGGTCGTGGTCCCCAGAAGATGAATCGAACAGAACTTGAGTGATCCTCTGAGTTTGTCTAGTTCCAGCAGCAGGTCAAATCTTTCACATACGCTGCGATAAACTGACATATATTCTGGACTGACCCCATGTTTGATGCAGACGTTCGTGTTGCCGATAACGATGAAGATGTCGGATCGAATGAATTGCCGTTAAATTTGTTCCCGTCAGGATGAATTAGAATAATTTATTTGATTTGATTTTCCATCTTGCGCCGTCATCACGAGCAGATACCGAGCATGTCTAGACTACACTCCCTCATTAATTTATCTACAGAGACCCAACATGTCCCTCGCTGTCGCCAAGTGTTGGCTAATGCACTTGGCGACGGTGGCGGGAAAAAAGAAAGCCTTTTAACGGGCAGAACCCGCGAGCAGAACCGGACTCAGTGGTGGGCGGCCATCTGCCTCGGCCGGTTGGTGTCACAGTCGGTGTGTGAGGATCCAGAGGATGAAGGGAGGGATAGAAGCCCGACGAGGTGTTCAAGGACGACCTGGAGGTCAGAACCACCGCGTGTCGGACTCTGCAGAGTCCATTAAATCCTGATTATGGACGCCTGGTGCCAGAAAAAAAAAAACATTTCCTCCATTAAATTATACTTTCATGTGTTTTGTGATCAAAACATAAAGTTTTCTGTTTCCATAGCAACACCTGAGAGTGTGACTAATGGCTGAAACGCTCCAGTAAATAGGACGGACCTTAGACACGACTGAGCAACGGGAGATATTACTGGTCTGTTCGTTATTAGCCAGAACGCTAACGTCATGCTAGCAAGATTCAGAGTCAACAACGGGCTTCACAACTAGCTCGCAGCGTCACAGTCCCCGAATCAATATCGAGATTTTCACGAAAGAGTAATAGTCTTTGAGCTGGTTGTTTATGTTTTACTTCTCGCAGCTTGTTTGTCACCGTCACCGTCGTGTGGTGTTCGGAAACACTCAGCAGTCAGCTGACGCCGACGCCGCTCGTTTTTAGATCCAGGCTGCGTTAATTTAGAACAGCGAGCAGACAGTTTCCCTGGAATTACTTGATGATGAGCTCCGGAGGCGTCTGTGTATCAGGAATTAATTGACACCCTCTGGCAAATCAGATAATCAAGTATTCAATACAATAACAGTGTCGATTCAGTCTCGATGACCTACATAAGCAAACAAGATCATTCTCAGTGAAACTTTGGTGTCATTCTTCCAGTTATCCTCAACGTCTGTCACCGTATCAGACTCCGACTTCTCCAGGTCGTAAGATTAAAACTATATTTTCCGAGTCTCGCAGCCTGAAGAAAGAAGCTGCTCCGTCGTCTGGTGATGCAGCACTAAAGCGTTCAACTCAAAAAGATTTGCCGTCGTCATCTTCTGCTCAAAGGAGCTGCCAGAATCAACAAGAAACGAAGGCACTCTCGCAGCTTTAAACACGCCTTCTAGTCATTTTCAAATGTGATCTTTTTAACGCTGCGACCGCAAATTATGCTCCACAGATCTCTCAAAACCTGGAGCGAGTTCAAGAGAAATATGTTATTTTGTCATTTTGGCGTGCCGACTCTCTCAGTACGATCTCAGCGCTCCTCCCGTCACACATTCCCTCCTCCTTCCTCCTGTACTTTCTCTGTTTGACCGTCTTGATGCTCTGTGTGTTTCCTCTCCTCTGTGTTCCCTCCTTTATCTGCCCCTCACCCTGTCGTTTTGTCTCCACAGTCACTGTATCCATCAGATTCTAGACAGTGTGTCTTACACCCACCAACATGACATAGTGCACAGGGACCTCAAGGTGTGTGTGTGTGTGTTTGTGTGTGTCGCTGTGCTGCACTGCCCTGCACCCTCTGAACCAGGGCTGCTCTTTACATGCTTGTGTTTTTTAACTGTTTTGATTTCCTGCCTGTGATTTAACAAAAAAAAAAAAGAAAATAACTTGCCTGTGCCTGCCGTCTGTCCGTCTCTCTGTCTGTCTTTCTGTGTCTGTCTGTCTCTTTTCCGTGTCTGCTTGTCTTCAGGTTTTTTTTTTTTGCTTTTGGGACTCTTGTTGCACTATTTTAGACGGTCTGAACCAGAATTGTGATTTCCTGTGGGTCCTTGCAGAGAGAGTGAGAGTGAGAGAGGGAGTGAGTGAGTAAGCATGAAAGAGAGTAGAGTTCAGTGGAGTAACAGCAGAGCGGTGTCTACTTCAGACGCTTGGAAACCTGCTAAAGTGTTTCGTCAAAGGCGGTGTTGCTGAATAAATTACACAGGAGAATGTGCAGGTTAGACACAGCGCCTCCCACGGCTGCACTCCCACGACGCCTGACTAACGTTTGGCTTCTTCTTTTCAAAAAACAGAAAATAGCAAAAACTGCACACCTTCTCCCTCCGTAGTTCACAGACAGGTTCACTCTTCACAGTTTTTTGTGAGCGTGTGTGTGTGCAGCGAGACATTATGTGTGTTGGAGTGTGTGTGTGTGTGTGTGTGTTGCTGCCTCTGCATGGATGTGACAGTCGAGGGGGCTGAATGTGCTCAGACTAACCTGCTCCCCCTGCTGTTTGCGTGCAGTCATTGCATCCAGCAGATCCTGGAGGCCGTGCTCCACTGCCATCAGATGGGGGTGGTACACAGAGACCTCAAGGTGAGTCACCTGCAGGGGGTGTTGTGTGCGTCTGTACGTGTGTGTAAGTGTGTGTGTAGATGTGTGTCGGGCGGGATTTAAAGTTGTGTTTGTCTGCGTCTGATTCTGAAGGCCGGTAAGTGACAGTAAGACATATTTTTGACCGCTGCATGCGACCGTGCACGACTTTGGGGCCTTGATCCGTCAACACGTGCATGAGCGTCTGCCTTCTTCTTCTTCTTCTTCTTCTTCTTCTTCTGCTGTCTGTGCACGTATTTGAATGTGGCTACTGTGTTTTATTATTTATCAGTGACAGCAGCTGGAAATCCTGTTTTTTGCTGACTTCAAATTGCCGCAGTGATGTTGAAGCGTACGTGTAGGTGTGTCAGTACACGGTGACGTCACTGTGACGACCAGAACGGTTCATGAAACTCTGCTTTTTTTAAAGTTACTCTAGAAGTTAATTAATTTGCTCCAAGACTGATGTACAGTGGGGGTTCTAGACCAGTTTTAATAGGGGGGGCCAGGATGGGGCCGGCTTTTTTGTAAGGGGGGACAGACAACCCGGAAAAAAAGATAAATCCCTCATTCAGACAAAACAGTGTTTACAATTTCAGCAATTTTGATTGGGTAGTAAACTGCTGAGACACTTTATTTCTGCCTTTCCCTTCAAAACAAAATCATTGCAAGAAATCTTTCATTGTATTATTGATGCAGACTCCCTGCTGGGGGGGCCACAGGGGGGTCCAGACTCAGAGTTACGGGGGCACTGGCCCCTGTTGGCCCCCCCCTAGAACCGCCCCTGCTGATGTAATAAATATATAAAATCTGAACGGCAAAAACGTAAACTCTCTCAAAAACGTCTCATAAATATGCAGATAAAAGTGATTCCACACATGTCAGGTGATACATAGATATAGCTTCTATAATTGGTTTATAAATAAATAATGAATAGTTTATAGCTGGCAAAATAAACTAAATATAATGTAGTTGTAAGAAGATATAAGAATAAGAAGATATAGTTTTTGTTTACAACTATAACTCCTGATTTGAAGTTTATGTTATTGTAGAATAAACAGTTAATTAATTATTTATAACACTTAGAAATACTTATATAACAAATTAAAAGACATTTACAAGCTTGTACTTCTATTATTACACCTGCTTTATTATAATTACACTTAGCATAATTAGTTTTTCTAAGACATAATGATAAAAGGTTGAGTAATTAAGAAATTATACAGATCTAACAATACTTAGATTAACATTTGTTGTGCTTGTTAATAATTTTTACAGATGTATAAACAATTATTAATAATTCAAGTGATTAGAGTTGACCAAGGTTTTGTAATAAATGTATAAATTACCATTAATAAGAAAGTGCTGGTTCATTGAAAACACTTTTACAGCGTTTATAAAGGGTTTAATAACTTTTTATACTCAAAAAATTACAATATGTACAACTAATAAATGTTTTATAAAACTTTAATTACGTGACTCATTAAAATATTAAATCCATATAATGATGTGTGTAAGAAATGTATGAAATAACTTAAATTAGAGGACATTATAGATTTTAAACCTCACTACTAAGGATCTCTGCACGTTTATGATGCTTAATAAATACTTTATTACATTCAATATATGTTTTCTTTCAATATGAGTAAAAAAATCAGCTTGTAAGAATTTTACACTGTGTCAAAACAACATGTATTAATTAGTTGCACACTCCTCAGAAGCAGGTTTAAAACTTATGAAGACTTTTGTGATTGCACTATAAAAAATGTCCTTATGTCTGTTTAAAACTGTCTTACAGTGTGTTGTGACATTAAAAGCTATTTATTAATTGTTTTTCAACTCTTAACAACAAAATGTCACGAAAAAAAACGATTTGATTTGATTGAAAACAACATTGTGTTTCCTATTCCATCTGTGTATGTTCTTATCATGTATATACATGTTATTGAAACGGCCTCGATCACATGATATTATTGCAGTTTGACTCTTTAGGGAGCTAAAATAATGATTTTGTCCCCTACAGAGGAGGCCGGGGAAGGTTGTGAGGTTGTGGTGTGATGATTTCCCCGGTGGAGGTTTATTAAGTTACTACAGAGGAAAAAGATGCTGAGATGTTGTTGTTGTTGTTGTTGTTGTTTTCATTAGTTGCTCTTGAAACGAGGGTAAAACATACAGAGCAGATATCTGGACGATCGATATTTCATCCTCAGTGTGCCTCAAAATGTCATGATGGGTTTTATAAAGTTAACACCGAATACAAAGCTGTACATATCTCATCATCTACATCCTCCCACTCCTTCTCTTCATGGTGTAGGAAGGAATATAAAGGAGTGAGATCGCCGTGCACTCTCTCGCTCTCTGTCCCCTTTTCTTCTCGTCACTCCACCTCTGACTCGTTCTTCAGAGCGGAGACAACCCGACCTTGATAACACGAAGGCAAAGTGTCAACTCGAACCTCGCAGGAACCGTTTATTCACTTTCTCCTTTTACAAAACACCGACATGTTATTTGTAAAGATTTAGTTCTGAGATTAATAGATTATTTTACTCAGCTATATTGATAATAGATTCATTGTTAAGTAATTTATTCAAGCATTAAGACCAAACTTATTCTGGCTTCTTCAATATAACGTGAATTTTCCTCTTTTTTCAGCGGATTAATCAATTACAAGCACGATTATTACCGATAACCTGCAACACAGATTTGAGTAATTTGTGGAAATACAAACTTAAACCCTTTTTTATATGATAATTACAATAATTAAATCAATTTTTACACAACAACAACAGGAATCAACAGCTACGTTAGCAGCTCCGCTAGGCTATACCTGGGCTAAATGCTAATGGCTGCATGCTAACATGCTCACAATGATGATGCTAACAGGTGAGATGTTTGTATTGAACAGATTACTTGTAATTGGGGTAACGTAATCAGAATACAAAAAATAATTAAACATAGCCAACCAAAATTAGGATTGTTAAAATTTAGATTAGCTGACTTATTTATTTATGTCTTTAAAGGTGTCGCATGTAAGAATGTTTCTAATCTTGATGCTAAGCTAAGCTAAGCTAAGCTAAGCTAAGCTAATCACTTGCCATTTATAGCTTCATATTTACTCCAGTTATGTTAAAATGGTATCAATTTTCTTGTCAAATTCTTGTGAAGAATTCAAAAAAAAAAAAAAGAAATATTTACCAAACTGGAAAATGACTCCTTCAAATCCCGAGTCTGTTTGTTCTGGTGTTACACATAAAACTGTCCCCAGATGGTGTAAAATCTGACACAAAAAGGAACGAGAGAGCTTTGATCTCATTAATTCTTATTAAATAATCAGATTGAGGGTTTGCATCAGTTGTTCCACCTCGCGTTCATAAGTCATGCCTCCTCTTAATTGAGTTTCTCGATCAGCCAGCAGAGGGTGACACGATGACTCTCCTGCAGCTGGAGCTCATCATACAGCTGTTTGGTGCTGTGATTATTAGTTGATGGCACAAATCAATCACAATCATCGCGGTTATACAGCGAGGAGATGTCGTCCTCTGTGTGTGTGTGTGTGTGTGTGTGTGTGTGTGTGTGTGTGCTGTGGGCTGTGGGCTGTAGATGTTTGTCAGATTGCTGTTACATCAGCGTCTGAGCAGGAAAGACACGACTGTTGCAAGAAGACAAGCTGTGTTTGGTCTTCCTCAAGTAAACACATGGCAGAAAAAAGGCTTATACACATTTTTTAAGTCCCATCTGTCTGTCTCGGGCCGCTGTGTGTGTGTGTGTGTGTGTGTGTGTGCTGTGGGCTGTAGATGTTTGTCAGATTGCTGTTACATCAGCGTCTGAGCAGGAAAGACACGACTGTTGCAAGAAGACAAGCTGTGTTTGGTCTTCCTCAAGTAAACACATGGCAGAAAAAAGGCTTATACACATTTTTTAAGTCCATCTGTCTGTCTCGGCCGCTGTGTGTGTGTGTGTGTGTGTGTGTGTGTGTGATTGTATGTAATGGAATATTTATGAGTGTTGCTATGAACGTGTGTGCGCTGTTGTAGCTATTCTTAGTGCTCTGATCTGGGTTTGACTGGTTGCATCTCAGTGGTCTGTCACACTTTCATTTCTGTTTTCATTTTTAAAAGTCGTGAAAAACAAAAAAACATGGAGGGAACGTAACTTTGTCGCCTGAATACTGGAGCGATGCCAGACGTGTGGCTGAAGGTGTCACATGCAAATCTGATTGGTGACTCAAGAGACGACATAGAGAAACAAAATTATGATATAGAGATGAAAAACAACTACAACGAGACACAAAATGACCACAAAGAGATGAAAAACAAGCACAAGCAGACAAAAAAAAGACCATGAAGAAGCAAGAAACATTTATACGTCTTATATATCAAGAGAAATTATCTCAAATAGACACAAAACAACAACAGAAAGACAAGAGACGACCACAAAGAGATGAAAAACAACTGTAAAGACACAAAAATGTACAACAAAGAGACACAAATGACTACAAAGAGACTAAAAACAAAATCGACACAAAACATCACAAAACATCTATGAAAGGATGAAGAAAAGATTTCAAATAGACGCAAAGTAACAAAAGCAAAAAGACAGAAAAAAAAGATTTTAAAGTTGAAAACATCCATAAAGAGACACACAGCGACTACAAAGATACAAAATTACAACAAAGAAGCTAAAAAAAAACTACTAAGACACAAAATGAAGTCAAAGAGACAAATATGATAACGGAGAGACACAAACAACCACAAAGAGACACATTAAAAAAGAGGATAGAGAATAATCACAAAATGTCTAAAAATGGTCTCAAGGAGATGAACACTGATCACAAAGAGATACAAAGTTAACTGGAAGAGATTCAAAACAACCACAAAAAGACAAACAACGACCACAAAGAGATGAGAAATGACTATGAAGACACAAAAAACATCCAGAATTACCACACAGGCACGTAAAACCTCCACCTAGAGACGCATTCTGACTAGAAACAGGCAGAAAGTGACCACAACAGAACAGAAAACGACCACAAAGCAATAATAGACAACTATAAAGAGTAACAAAACAATCTCAAAAAGATAAAAAAAAAAAATAGGAAGGATGGAGGTCGCTGTTACATGTCTGTATCCAGGGGTTCATTTTGGATATTTGGACTAGAAAAATCCAATTTGTTTATCTGGAACATTTATTTATTATTCACAGAATAACCAATGAAACGTTCAAAATTCCAACTTTTTCCACCAAATCAATAAAACAAAAACATAAAAGAGCGAAATCTTCCTCGCTTGTTGCTTTGTTCTGGCACACAGAGGAGGTTTTTACGTCATAACACAATGTTTGATGGTGTTATGATGAGGTGTGTTTCTGATGAAGTCACATGACGGCAGAGTTGTTGTTGA
Organism: Sparus aurata; assembly: GCF_900880675.1. NCBI lineage: Eukaryota > Metazoa > Chordata > Actinopteri > Spariformes > Sparidae > Sparus > Sparus aurata. Next base: position 25,777,896 of record NC_044198.1, on the reverse strand, counting down.
CACGAATGTGTGTGTTTGGTGTTTGTGTTGTTCCTGCAGCCAGAGAACCTGCTGCTGGCCAGCAAGTGTAAGAACGCAGCGGTGAAGCTGGCCGACTTTGGACTGGCCATCGAGGTTCAAGGAGAGCAGCAGGCTTGGTTTGGTATGTTACACACACACACACACACACACACACACACACACACACACACACACACACACACACACACACACAGAGACACATTTCTAGTCATTAAAAAAAAATAATTTGAATAGAAAAAGATTCTTTTAAAGGGATATTCCGGTGTAAGTTTAATCCATGGTCTAAATCACAGTGAAACTGTGTTAGACTCCCTCTCGAGAGATCAAGTTAGCAGACCGCTAATTTACGGAGTTTTATCAACCTCAGAAACGACCGCACGACAACAATACAAACAGATTTCAACTCTCTTCCATCAGCTTCCGGGTCGGGGAAGTCCCGACGCGACGATTACCGAGTGCGGTTAGAAATGCTCAATTCCGTTCTTTTCCCTGTCCGCTCTCGATAATAACTGTTATAAACTGGCAGGTAAGACACATATGAACTTTGATTGCTTTTCCATGGAGTCATAATCATACATTTTCATTCCATGAGCCGCGGAACTCTACTGCACTCGGTAATCGACTCGTCGGGACTTCCCGTCAACAGGAAGCTGCTGCAGAAGAGTGGTAAATTTAGTCAGCTTTTCAGTAGAAATCCAGCTAAGCTAGCGGAGGTTAGATGCCCCGGACTATGTGCTGAGACCCTATTTGTACTGTTGCTGAAGTTTGGTGCTGTTCTGAGCATTATTTGTGGCTTTTTGGTGGCGGTTTATATTTGGATCCATTTACTGCAGTGTATTGTTGTCGTGCGGTCGTTTCTGAGGTTGATAAAACTCCGTAAATTAGCGGTCTGCTAACTTGATCTCTCGAGAGGGAGTCTAACACAGTTTCACAGTGTGTTAGACCATGGATTATACTTACACCGGAATATCCCTTTAATTATTTTATCGTAATATTACTTCATATCACACACACACACAAACATAGACACACAGCGGCTTCTCTGATGATCCCATTTCCGTCTTGTTTTTAAGTTTTTTGGTTTAGTTATTTCCTGTTTTATTTTGAAGTCCTCTCCTCTGGTGTCATGTTTCACATTTCCTACTTCCTCCCTTTGTCTGTTTTCCCGTCCTCTGTCTGTGTTGTTGGCGAATCAGAATCAGAATCAGAATCAGAAATCCATTAATGTCCCGCAGACGTCAGCAGCGTCATCTGTTTGTTTCTTGTGCTGCACAGGAGAACTTTTAACCAATCGTAGGTTAATTAGTTCCACATATATGTTATGATGTAAAGAAGATGTCTTTCTTTATACAGTAACACGTGCCAGTCTGTAGCTATCCTCCTCCTCCTCCTGCTCCTCCTCCTCCTGCTCCTCCTCTTCTTCATCATGAAGGCTTCTGTATCTTCAAGCTGTCACACTGAAGCCTGCAACACATTCTGATGGAGAAAAGTGAAAGTGCTTCCACAGGACTGTTCATCCACCGTGTCATTTTTTATCCTTTCTGTCAGCCTCCCCTTGAGTCTGGCTAACAAGAAAGGATCCTCTTCCTCTAATATTAGATTTATCTCATCTGACAGAAAAAAGGTCTCTTTTCTTGATCTTTTCCAGGTTCTACATCTATTCTCCACCAAGGAAAGTGACTACAGGGTTTTTTTAGGATCGCTTTAACTGCCTGATTGAGCCAAATGCACTCAACGACTTTCCGAAACTTACTTTGACTCAGAGCCAATACGATCTATTACAAAGAGGCTGCAGCAGGCTGAAAGCTCTGACTTTACATTAAGACACATTTTCATAATGCAGTCGGTGCAGTGACTGTAAGACTGCGTATAAAATCACCCTATAACACAGCCTCAAAAACCCCCTTCAGTCAGTGTTTTATAGATAATAAACACTGAATTAAGATTTTATGAGTAGGCAGTTTTAAATAGGAAGCAGTTTTTGGTGTTACAGGAAAAGTTCCACCCTGATAATGTTAAATTCAGTTGTCATCTCCAACATTTCTGGAGCGTCACAGCAAAACAGAGTCGCAGCGTTCTGCTAAACAACTGAAGTAGCTGCAGATTTGTTTTAAAAAATAACAAAACAACTAAAAAAACAACTATAAAATGGCTCGGTACAGCTCGTCCAGTGTAATCTCTGTCTCTGGAAGCTCGGAGATCCCAAATTGACACCCTGAATGCGTAGTAGAGCTAACGCATGCTAACAGAGATTTCAGATAATTTAATGGTTTAAAAAAATGATATTTATATCAATTTGAGCTTCAAGACATTTGGATTATGCCAGTCGAGCTTGTTGAGCCACTTCTTTGTAACGATACACCAAACTCACGATTCGATAAAAAAAAACAAATATAACATTTTAGTTATGTAACATTTCAATAACTTCCGTATATGATACTCATCTGATATTATCAGAGGCGAAGGATTGGCAGGATTGTGAGTGGATGAGTCAGCTGTGCATATATCGATCCTACAGTCTGTTAACTGCACAGGTCCTTCACTCAACTAAATAAAGAGAAATGTCCCACAAAGCAACGTTACAGAACCAAACTAAGGTAACGTAATAACTGTGACTGTCTTTGGCAACTTATATGAGGAAAAAAGTACCGCAGCTGTACGTGGAGAAAAGTCTGTCCTCCTGTCTGTCCCACCGACTCTTCGTCACATTTCTGCCTGAAAAACAGCGTCTGTCACCGGCAAAATTTTTTATCTCACCGAGTGTTTGTGATGAAAATCACCATGACCGTCAGCCCTCCTGACCACAGCTTCAGTGAACTTTCCCCTGGAAAACAGCCTCCGTCCCCGTGAGTGACAGTCAGACAGCGTCCAGCTTACTGATGGCGATCATGTAATTACTTAATTTAGAGCGAAAAACGTAACTTTGTCACTTTCCAGGATGTTTGGTGGGTCAGGATCTCAATCACGACACATCAAAACAACATCGATATGATTATAAACTATCCGTGGGTTTAGATTGACAGGGGGACACCGGGGAAACACCTTCAAAACACACAGACGTCATGATCATGATGTGTTCCGTCACGTCTCTTTAGGAGATGCAGCGCCAGCTTTTTCTCCAGCGGTGCTTCGCTCTGTGTGAACAACCAACGGCGGAGAATTGGCTGTGGTGTTAATGCAGCGTTTCTGTGTGAAAGGAGCTACTTATAGCTCATAGGGCTGATCTGGACAGGAAGTGTCGCAATTCTGCCTTCTCACACCGCAAGACGGATTTGTGGATCTGAGTGTCGCGATTTCGGATACGTGTGTCGTTACAGTCGTAGTTGCAACGCTGTTTAGCTGTGAAGCTCCAGAAATGTTTTGTAGACTGCAAAACCTCACCTGTCTTTCCATCAGCGTGGGGGGAGGAGATGAAGGTCTAGCTGTATGTCTGTATTGTTATCACCTCACCTGACTTCCTCCTTTGCTCCCGTCATTTTACCAAGAACAACCACTTGAACGTAAACGTGTTTTTGAAATGACTGATGCTGTTGTTCTTCCCAGGAGGACTCTCTCCTCAAGCTGTGTGGTTTCTCGTTTTCAAAACACACTTATTTACCAGAAACTGTACTCTAATGTGTGTGTGTGTGTGTGTGTGTGTGTGTGTGTGTGCAGGCTTTGCAGGGACTCCCGGCTACTTGTCCCCAGAGGTTCTGAGGAAGGAGGCGTATGGTAAACCAGTAGACATCTGGGCATGTGGTAAGCTCATTGTCTGTGTGTTTGCTCGCCGCCGCCCCCTCTCTCGCCTTCTTGTCGCTCAGACATAGGTTGTGTGTTTGTGTGTAGGTGTGATCCTCTATATTCTTCTGGTTGGATACCCTCCGTTCTGGGACGAGGACCAGCACAAACTCTACCAGCAGATCAAAGCTGGGGCGTACGATGTGAGCCGGCAATTATCCTTCTCTTTCACTTTACATCAGACAATGTGTTGCTTTGTGTTTAGTAACTGTGTGGGAATGTGTGTGCGCTTCAGTTCCCCTCCCCGGAGTGGGACACGGTGACTCCGGAGGCTAAAAATCTGATCAACCAGATGCTGACGATCAACCCAGCCAAGAGAATCACCGCCCAGGAGGCTCTGAAGCACCCATGGGTCTGCGTAAGTACTCGTGCTCTGCACACACGTCCATCAGCACCTCATGACCTCTGCCTGATACCCCAACAATCTGTAATTTGTAAATCCTCCAACAAGTAATTTGTGAACATCTGTCCCGAGCTGCCAAATATGAGCGCCATCTGTTTCCAAACATGCAATCTGTGATACGAGCAGTTACGCGGTCAGATTACCGTCGATGTTACACAGGAGGGCAAAAGAGCAAAGTGTGTGAGGGGACGAGCACGTCTATTTTCCTCCTCACCGCCGGCTTACCACATGATCTGATACGTGCAGTTAAAAGTGTTTTTAGGGAGAAGCACTTTTTCTGACATTTATCTGATAACCAGCGCTGCTTGAAATGTCACACAAATAATATATAAATCATACAGAGACTCTTTAAACAGTCAACAATCTAAATGTGTTTACAGCAGGTCTTCTTATCGATGCCAGCTGGAGGCAAAATATTTGTACTGGATCTAATAATAACATTTTACACGAGGGTACTCATATTAACTTTGCACTAGTCGTTTATTAACATGCATATTAAAGGCTTTTTGCTTTTAATGACTTATTAATGACAGTTTTCCCTCAATAACGACCTAATTATGGCTCATATATAGTGAGTAAGGAGTTGGTGTAGCTGTTTTGCACACACTCAACTAGAGAATTAGTCAAAAATATGAGTGTGAAAGACTTAATTGAAAGTTATTTGACCACTATGAAAGGAGACATTAATATTGTATTTATATTGTGTTATTTCAATGCTTTAATGCTCAAAAAAATGCACCAGTTTCCTCATATTGTTCCTCCATACCTGTCTGAGACGCTCTGTTTTGGTTACTGTCTCTTTAAGGCTCTCTGAGTCTCCTCTGATTGGTCGGATCACAGATGCCTGAGCCAACACAGCTAACAACAACAGAGCAGCTGTGCTAAATTAATTCTTACATGCCAAACTAGCTGCTAGGAGTAAATTCTGCAAATATGTGACATAGTGATGCGTAGTGTGATGTCACAGAGTAACAATCAAACTGATGAGGCGTTTCAGGAGCAGCGGTTACTGTGGGAGAAAAGAGCTTCTTTGACCTTTTGAACTTTTTTAAGATCTTTGACAAGCACAAGAACCTGAATAACACACTGAAGGAAATTAACATTTACACAACAATATATATACACAATTATAAAGTGTTACTGAACAAGAATGAAGCTCACGTCATATTGATATAATTCAAAGGCTACTAAAGTTTAAGGTAGAATCAGTTGGATTTGTCCCAGCTGTTCCTGAACGCACCACAAAGACAGTTGATTGTTGAGTCTCATTCCCAGGAAATAGAAATAGAAGTAGACACACTTTGTTCCGGTAATGCGTTGTATATGATCATTAATTCCCCTCAAATGAATTGAAACTAAAGTTATGAGCCTGTTTAGTTCAGATGTAGGAAAACATTTTTTCCTAACTTTAAATGAACATTAATTACAATGTTCCACTAACAACAATAACACGAGTTGCGAAGCTTTGATTGGTCATTTGTGATTAAGTCCGTGGAACAACTTTAATTAGGACGTTCTGGGAACAACCAACGCCGACACGGTGACATCAGACAGACCTACAAACATTTCACACAGCCGAGATAAAAACAACACAACTTTGATAAAGACGAAGAACAAAAGACCAGGTGATTACAGACAGATTAAACCATGATTATGAATGTTTGAATAAAGGATCTGAATACTTCCTCCGCCACATTTCAGAGCCGTATTCTTCCTCTGCCAGCAGCCTCCCCTCTGTCATATGTCAATATCACACACTGTATTATAAAACAGAATGACTATACATAAGGCTGGTGATTGTCAGGACGACATAAAGCCGAGCTGAATGTATTCATCTTCGGGGGTTTTTGCCAAAAATGTCGTCACCTAAAGATCCTCAGAATCAACACATTTGAAGGAAAGCGAGTATCTCCGACAGCTCCTGCCCACATAAACCTGTCACTGTCAGAGCTTCTCCTCTCTGATGTTTTATTTTCGTTCTCTCTCCGTCTCTCCACAGCAACGCTCGACGGTGGCCTCCATGATGCACAGACAGGAGACGGTCGAGTGTCTGAAGAAGTTTAACGCCAGGAGGAAACTCAAGGTGTGAAAACGCTTGAAGACATCTCTGATTTAAGATAAAAACAAACGTATATCCTCTACAGTTTGTGCATGTTGACTTCAACTGGGTAACAGCAGATAAACTGGTGAACATGAGTCCATTATCACCACAGATTCCCTCTTTTCTCGTCCGTTTAAAGCCACTTTCAGACGTTAAATATGCAACAGTGACGGCTTTTGTTCATTCAGTTACATTCAGGCTCATTTTCAGAAAGATCTCCAGTCTTTGTGCGATATTTGGCACCTGATGTGTGAGAAGAAGAGAGATCTTGTCCTGTTGTAATTATTTTTTCTCTGGTATAAAATGTAATTCATCTTTGGTAATCATAAAACTTTAGTTGTCACGCCAATTAGGCTCATTTGAAGCGGCGAGAGAGAGAACAGCAGTGAGTGTTTTCTCTTCTCTCTCAGGCTTCATCGCTGATGGATTTTAAAACTATTGAAGCTTTAACGATCATCTCGAGCGCGATTGATGCCGCGACACCAACTCTCATTAGTGAATCCACTTTCACATCAGTTTCATCATCTAATGTTATTACAGAGAGATTCTGCAGCCCGTTTTATAACAGCTGCACAAGCTTTGAATAACAGGACGCTGGTGTTGTAGGTCGGCCTCGGTTTCAAGACCACTTTTTGAAGGTCCCGTCTCAGAATAGACGGCGTTATTGTCTCGATTTGAACCCCTTCCAAGACTTGAGTTTCCAAGAATTGTTTGATACATACGTAGTTAAAGATGGCTTTGATTGGAAGACAGAAAAACTGATGCCTGTCCCAAAAAATGTTGATTTCAGCTCGTTCACGTTTGTATTTGCTGCTCACAGAAAACAAAATAAATCCCCCACGTATAAAATTCACCTTTACATTGATTTTAACATTATATACATCATTCAATGCCCCACAGTTTAATTATGAAGCTCTTCCATGCAGTGGCGTGCACAGACTTTTTGAAGGGCAGGGGCGAAAATACACGCGTCCTGCGTTCCGCCACTGAAAAGGGCACTTTAGCGCGTGTTTTGGCTCCCAAGAGGGCAGTTTATCATGTTTTAACCAGCCAAGGGGGCAGTTTAGTGTGTTTTGCCAACCAAGAGGGCACTTTAGCGCGCGTTTTGGCTCCCAAGAGGGCACTTAAGCACGCGTTTGGCTCCCAAGAGGGCACTTAAGCACGCGTTTGGCTCCCAAGAGGGCAGTTTATCATGTTTTAACCAGCCAAGGGGGCAGTTTAGTGTGTTTTGCCAACCAAGAGGGCACTTTAGGGCACATTTTGGCTCCCAAGAGGGCACTTAAGCACGCGGTTGGCTCCCAAGAGGGCACTTTAGTGCGCATTTTGGCTCCCAAGAGGGCACTTTAGCGCGCGTTTTGGCTCCCAAGAGGGCACTTAAGCACGCGTTTGGCTCCCAAGAGGGCAGTTTATCATGTTTTAACCAGCCAGGGGGGCAGTTTAGTGTGTTTTGCCAACCAAGAGGGCACTTAAGGGCACGTTTTGGCTCCCAAGAGGGCACTTAAGGGCACGTTTTGGCTCCCAAGAGGGCACTTTAGTGCGCTTTTTGGCTCCCAAGAGGGCACTTTAGCGCGTGTTTTGGCTCCACTTTAACCCCACTTCAGTTACACACTATTCTAACTCCGACTTTTACAACCTGTACATTGATCAGTTGATAGAAAACGTGTGTAATAAATGTGCTGTAAGATGCTTAGTGGCGCTGACGTTTAGTGAAGTCTGTTTATAGCCGAACATTTGCTTTTCACTTCTAGAGATTTGTGATTTACGCTGCCAAAATCACAAAGTGGTGTTTGTGAAGATTATCTTGATGAACAATTAACAATTAATTGTAATTATCATGAACTTGTGTTTGTCACAAAGAAGATATTCCAAAAATCTCATAGGCTTTTCGTGGAGGGAACCAGGCCGATGCTACCTTCTGGGTTAGCTTACAAGAATACATCATCAGTACACTGTTTTATCGGTCTCGGTCTTGAATCATTCTCAACCCTTTAAAGTCTTCGTCTCGTCCCGGTCTCGATGCATTTTGCTGACAAACAAATGGACACAGGAAAACATAAAAGGAAACAACCTTTTGTTTTCTCATGGTGACGGGTTTTTATCTTCTTGTGCTGAGATGACAAAGCTTGTTTTCTCTCTATTGATTGATACTGACATTGAGAGAAGAGTCCATTCTCGGTTCTGTAGCGATCTACAACGAGCTTCGTGGTTTATTTATCTGCTTTTATGTTCTTCTTCAACCTCATGCCGCTACGGTTTTACAGCATTTAATTCAGACTTATTCAGAGATTGGGACCGAAACGTTTGAGCCTGTCGCGAGGTGTGACACATTTTCTTAAAAAGCTCTTGTGCGCTCGGCCATATTGTCTCTCCAAGATCTAAACTGTAGCGCTTCTTTTAATCTCCCTCTTTGTCTTTCCACCATTTTTCTCCTCCGCTTATGAAACTCTTAAGGCTCTTAAAAGTCCTCCTCATTACTCCTCACAGCTTTTGACCTTAAAATCTATCTTAAGGGCTCAGATGGTTTCATCTCTACCAGAATATAGTCCCTCAACTTAAAGATTAATAACACTAGCGAGATTTATGGATTCTTAAGCAGACATGACACCGACATGCTCTTCTTCACCCTCGTCTTCTCCTCTTCATCCGCAGGGAGCCATTCTGACCACCATGCTCGTCTCCAGGAACTTCTCTGGTGAGTGCCGCTCGTTGAAAAGACGACACTCGGGGGAACATGTCGGCGCCCTGAGCGGGAGAGGAGGACAGGATGACACGCCATCTGTCTTCTGCCGTCTCTTCACACATACACACACACAAACACGCAGCAGGTTGATGGGCGGCAGTGTCACAGCAAGCAGGAAACGCTGCGGAGATATCTGCACGGTTTCTGCACCTTCTCCGCCGTCATCTCGTGCATTTAACTTGTTTATCTGCGTCCTTTGAATCGGTTTGATGCTCCAAGCCTCGTTCTTTACAGAAACATGTGATCAATCAAAACGTACAGAAGTAATAAACATTACTCCGTAAACAGCTTATTCATATTCAGCGTCCCACGTAACTTAATTTGGTCCGGGAGAAGCTTTCTCTGCAAGAATATTTACCGAGTGCATCAGAGGAGGAAAGGAGCGACGACTGCAGGAGGCTAACAGTCGGACGGTGACTGACGAGCGCTCGGTGTAGCGTGGACGCCAACACGGAGCTGATAGTCAGAGCTAACCAGCCGTGAGACGCCGCTGTCAGACTCTCAGCTGGAAAGACGGGAAGTCTGAAGAAGAACTCAGACTTTAAGTGAAGTAAAACTAGAAAAGAAGAAAGTATCATTCCTCGCATCAAATGTGTACTTATATGTGCAAAAGTGTGCGATGAAAAAGTCCAGGAAGTCAGAAAATACATGAGACTTCCTGCCTGTGAGGAAGAACACACATGTAGATTATCTCCAGCTGTGCATCCTAAAATATCTTCCTCCTCCTCTTCATCTCTTCCTCCTTCCTCTCGTCTGTGTTTCAGTCGGTCGGCAGACTACAGCCCCGGCCTCCGTCAGCGCCGTGGCAGGAACCACCGCTGGCATCGTGGAGCAAGGTAAACCGTCTCCCACACATTCTCCCTTTGACCTCCCCTCCTTTTTAAAAACCTTCACATCCTCTCTTCTCGCTGAACTTGCGGCGGACATGATTAAACGGAAATCCCCCTCCTCCTCCTCCTCCTCCTCCCTGGAGTCACAGCATCACACACTCCCTCCAACCCCTCGGCTTGTTTTAATCTCTCTCCTCCTAAATCTTTCCCCCCCCCTCTTCCTCCTCTCTTCCTCTAATGCTTCCCGAATGTTTGCCAAGGTAAGCGGCCTCATCTCTCATCTGGGAGGGGAACGGTATTACTGCTCAGATGTCTGTAGCTGTCATGGCTTTCCCTGTTGTGCAATATGGTCACATGGAATTAGGAGACAGAGTTGCATGCAGTTTGGTGTGCCTGAGGTCAGATGTGACAGGAGGAAGGGATGCGAGTTGAGGCTTTAAACCATCTGGGTGTTTTCTTTTTTTTTACCCTACATTAAAGCTACAACTCCTGCTTCTCCATCACTGACCTCCGTAGTGATTCCAGCTAATCCAGCCCACCCGTGAGATTAACAAAACCCATTATCACACACCTGCATCTCCATCTCCATCCCACTTCCGCGCTCCCTCCTAATCCCTCCCCTCTCTATCTGTGCGTGCATCTGTGTGTGAGTGTATCTGGATTATACGGAGAATTAGTTTGACTTTTTTTTTTTTTTTATTTCATGCCTGCTGCCCTCTGCTTATCTAATGTTTTGGGCAGTGGATCAGGGTTAGGAGGTGCCAGTTGGATGTGTGTGTGTGTGTCAGTGTGTGTTTATTCATCGGGGGGGGTTTTAATGTCTTTTTACGGGACGGAGGGAGTTTTTTTTTTTTTTTTTAGAGGGAGGGATGAGTTCTGTCCGGCGTTTTTCCCCCCTTAAGGGTGGAGAAAGGGAGGACGCATGGAGGGACGAGCATTGTCACTCACTTTGTGTTCTGCATGTTTGTTTTCTTCTCGAGCGCCTCGATGAGCAGGTGAAGGTTGTTTCTTTTTTAGCCAATGCATGCCGATTCAGAGCGCTGTGGTCGTCTGAAGGTGTATGATGTGTACTCTACCGTCTGAGGGTGTGTCCTTCTGCCTCTCCGCAGCAGCCAAGAGTCTCCTCAACAAGAAGGCTGATGTCAAGGTAAGCTAGCCGCTTTCGTTCGCTTTGTTTCCTCTTTACGCGCCTGGCTGCCCTTTTCCCTCCGCTCAGACGTCCTTTTGTGTTCACAACGACTTTTATTATTCCATGAATATTTCAAAGAAAGGCAGTGAGAGAGGCGTTCAAGGTGATTTGATTTTGTCAAGAGCTGTGTAGCGCTCACTTTGATTTTTTAAAAGATATTGTTTTTGGCCTACGAGACGCAGCGTCATTTCCTGTCATGTTACAGCATCGACGCATTTCCTCTGCGTTCATTGATTCTCACCACGCTGAATAATGATCTTAATATTCAATTTATCAGATCAGGATCAGAATCAGAAATACTTTATTGATCCCAGTGGTGGAAATCGCTCTACCTCGAAAAGAAAAAACACAACACTGTACTGTAGATATAAACAAGATTAAAAGGAAGAAAGGTACAACAAGCGTAAGTAAGAATAAAATATGTAAAGTACTTAGAAAACTACTGAAATAGAAAAATAAATGTAAACAAACATGTACATAAAACTATGATATGACAACCTTAAATAATAAGATAATTAGTTTATTAATAACAGATAAGGAAGTGACATGATGTCACTGAACAGGTGCGTTTGTTTTGTGCAAATTAACAGCTTCAACCGACCTGGATTTTTATTAATTAGCCTCGTCAATACACACAATACTTAATTGAGTAGTTAAACCCTTAAATGAATTTACTTTTTGACAAATAAATTCCTTTAAATCTGCTTTTCAATTAACCTAACTGAGAACAAAACACCAAAAAGAAGTCTGTCAAAAGTGTTTGAGCAACACTGTGACGATAACTGTGTGTGAAAACAAACAAAAAGTAACAATGACGGACTCGTTTTTTATTAATTAGCCTTTTAAATGTGATGTGAAATTATTCAAAACTGTGTGGGTCACAGAAAGAGGAGCTGAATAAGGAAACCGCAGCAGATCAATAAATACATTTGGTTTTCTTGTAGTTCAGCTGAGTCAGTTCAAATCCATCATTATCTTTATTTATTTATTTATTTGGATCTCTATTAGCTTCCATTAATGTCAAAGCTACCAGCTAACAAACCACAACAGATAAAACAACATATAAAACAAGACATACTATATGTGCAACTGTTTGTCTAACTTGTGTGTAAACTTCCTGCAAATGAATTTCAGTGTAACCTGACAAACTGACAGTAAAGTTGTAAATAAGATATATCCTCCGCACCAAAATAAATAATAAATATTGGGTTCTATTCTGGGCCGAGACCAATCCTCCTCTGAGCTTCAAGGAAATGTAGTAGCTTGTGTGTAATCCTGCCGACAAACCAATAAACAGACAAAACAAACAAACCAAACTGTAACCCAACATGACGAGGGGTTTTCAGGCTTTTATTTTGAAGGTTGCACCCTTCCTACCCCTGCTGGTATCCGCTCTCTGATTGGCTGGTGTTGCCTCAGTTTGGCACAGCTGGCTCTTTTGCATCAGCCCTCTGCAGACATTCACCACCCAGAATATTTGCCCGTGCCAGAAGTGCAGCTCATTAAATTATTGGTTGTTCCCTCAATGTTTCATTTCCTGAAGAGGAAACTCAGACGCTGAATCTGCAGTGACTCAACACGACTGACGTTATCGCTGCTGCTCTGTCCCACAACTGTCTGTCGTTTGTTTCACTCTGTTGTCTGTGTGCTGTATGTACAGTCATGCAATCTGCTCTGATGTAAATGTATGTTCATGTGTGTGTTGTGTTGTCATGCATGTGTGTTTGCTTGAGTTAATGTGTAACTCGATGATTGCTGAAATTTGTCTTTTCATACAAAACTTTTTTACAGAGCTCCTCAAGTTCCAAAAGACGGTTTTTGGTTGAGTTTTATTTTGTAGAAACAAGATATTACTGCATAATGTGTGCACAACATCATTAAACACACGCTCATTATAAAAACTGCACATACGGGACTTGAAATACTTTTAGAAGCATTATAAGTGAAAGGAAGCTCTTCCAAACTTCTGTAACTTGTTCCCAATTAAGATCTGGTTCTCACAAAAAAACTTTTATTTTTGCACAATATTATAACTTCATGCACTCACGATTTGGATCTTGTGTTCCAGTGGTGTGCACAATTATTGAAAAACGTGCGCTAAAGTGCCCTCTTGGTTGGCAAAACACAATAAACTGCACCCTTGGTTGGTTAAAACATGATAAACTGCCCTTTTGGGTGGCAAAAACACGCGCTAAAGTGCCCTTTTGGGTGGTAAAAATACCCGCTAAAGTGCCCTCTTGGGAGCCAAAACGGCGCTAAAGTGCCCCCTTTGAAGCCAAAATGCGCGCTTAAGTGCCCTCTTGGTTGGCAAAACACACTAAACTGCCCCCTTGGTTGGTTAAAACATGATAAACTGCCCTCTTGGGTGCCAAAACATGATAAACTGCCTTCTTGGGAGCCAACACACATGCTAAAGTGCCCTCTTGGGAGCAAACGCGTGCTAAAGTGCCCTCTTGGGAGCCAAAACGTGAGCTAAAGTGCCCTTATTTTTGCCCCTGCCCTTCAAAAAGTCTGTGCACGCCACTGTTGTGTTCATACGATACGGATGCTTTTAAAACAAAGTAAGAACCGTGCATAAAATAATAGCTTGTACACGAAGATGTCTTAATCATGCAAAATAATATTTTCAGCGTACAATATGGACCGTGTTTTAATAAGACAATAAAGCGTGTGCAAAACATTCAGACCTTATTCGTACTGCACAAGATTTGTACTCATTGTGCACAAGATGGTACTAGATATTATCTCAGCCGTAAAAGATTTACACCTGCCCAAAGATAATTACTTTATGTGCAGAGGATATGGATCTTTTTGCAAAAGATACTTGCACAAGATAATTACTTCATGTGCACAAAGATTTTGTTTTGCAGGAGATAATTACTTACTTCATGAATATACTGATACTTTTCGGAGACTTTTTCGGAGCACTGTACACTTCTGAAGTGCTGAAATTATATTTAATAGCGAAACATTCAGTCTCTGCCTCTCTTTCAGTCTCTCTTGACCTTCTTCTCTGTGACACACTCTCTGTTATTAACCTGCATCTCCTTCCCCTGCTTCACCCTCTCCTCTTCCTCTCTTCCTCTCTCCCCTCTCTCCTCGTGTGGCCTGATGCTAATCTCAGATTATTTCCCACCAGATGATTAATCTATCATTACATAATCACAGCTTCTCCTTCACTGCACCCTGACGTCACACACAAGTGCACACAACCCCGGAGCTATTTCAGTATCCCTGCACCAGTGGAGGCTCCCTCTCCTCCTTTCACTCCCTCTGTTTGTTTCATACAGTCGGATCTGTTTGCAGCATCTTCCTAGAAATATGCTCACCTGGTGTCAAGTAGGGTTCAATAACTAACAGCAATCAATAGTAGTTAAAATCAGTAGTGGACTACTTGGAGGGTAATGAAGGCCCTATAAAGAAAAGGACTATCTTCTTGAGCTTTTACACCCAAATCAAAGGGTGATTGATGGTTACCTGCGTTGCCGGCAGCGGTGAGTTGATTTCCAGCGCTACTTTCCCCTTTAAACACACCAACTCCTTTGGCTAGCAGCTCTGTCTCTGGGCTAGTTAGAGTGGAAAGGTCGCGTTTGAACATACTCGGTTTTGGCACCGGGCTCTGGAGAAGCAGCAGCTGAAGAGAGCGGAGTGTTTACCGGGGCAACTACAGCTCACAGTTCCAGCTATTACCAACTTTACTACGAACCACGCTTGAAAATAGGTTGTTAGCTATGCAACTTTATTGAGAAAGTGTTGTTTTTCACCTTGTTGTTACCCTCAACTGGCCAAAAAATATCAATTAATGCTGCTTTAATTACATGTCTTTTACGTGACACAACTGGTTGATCTGTAGAGTCTTTCAGCTTCTCGTTGAATTGAACAAAAGGCAGTTTTTCTTTTTAGAGCGCTGGCGTTAAGAGCAGGTGAACAAGACCTCAGTATGTAAATGTGAAATGATGTTTGTTGAATCAGACAATGACTCAGAAGGAGTAATGGTCGACTCACAGGGCTGGAGGATGTAACTGTGAGCCACACGAACCACTTTCCTCCATTTCCTGCAAAATTAAACATAATTATTCTTTTCTACAGCGGTCGTTTTCTACCTTTTAAAACTGCAGAGTATTTTAGTACTTTTTAGTCCTTTGTGCTCCTGCAGCGTAAAGATTATTCATGGGTTAGTTGTATGAATCACCTCCCTGCTCCTTACAAAAGCCCTCGTTTGAGATAAAAGCAGCTCGTTCTTGTGTTTTCTGGCCTATCAGTTATTGTTAAACCGCTCTGTTCTTGTTCTAACAGCTCAGTTCTTTCTTCTTTCAAGACACTTTTTGGAGAAACCCTTCACGAGTTGCTCCTCCTCCTACAGAAAAAGTACCTTCAGCACAAAAATAATGATTTAGCCACACCAAACCAGCAGCAACACAGTTTCGCTTCCTGAAGTTTTTAAAATTGTCCGACCAAAAGAGAGCGGATAGATAAATGGAGGACATTTTGGTAAAAACTGCTTTCAAATGCTTTTATTGTGGAGCACGTGCAGGAAGTGAGGAGTAGTATAATGCTTAACGATGAATATCTAATACCTCGTATGCAAAATAAAGTCAGTATCACGGCTGATGCTGATCCAAAGCATCTCGTATCACCTCCGTCTCTCTCTCGATCCTCTTCATCTCCCCCCTCGGCTCTACTACGGCTCCTCTGAAGTGTTTCTTCCTCCTGTCGTCTCTTTGAGGTCTCTCCTCATCATCTCCTCGTCCTCCGAGCTACCTTCTGTTTCCCTCTTTTTTTTTATTATCTTGGAACAGGAGTCTCACTTTCTCCTCCGTCCTGTCTCTCTGTTTCATCCGTCCCTCCCCAGCGTCTGTCAGAGAGTTTCTCAGCGGTGTGTCATCTCTCTGCATCATCCATGTAATTCCCACCTGACTGTATCCTCCTCTCTCCTCCTCTCTCCTCCTCTCTCCTGCTCTCTCCTGCTCTGTGCTGCTCTTCACAGTAAAACTCCTCCAGCACAGTTTCCATTCTCCTCCTGTTGATCGAGCTTGATGTGTGTTTGTTTACGCTTTCCTCATCCGTCGTTTTTGAAGCAGTTTATCCGTCTCGAGGTGTTCGGGGACTGTATCCCCACAGTGTCCTTCACAAACACATCATAAACTCACACTTTTGTGGCCAAATTAAAGCTCCCGGTTCAGCTCACCTGCACGTCTCTGGAGGAAGCTGATTAAAGGGTAACGCCGCCACAGTTTCCTCATTAAAGTGTGTTTACTTGGCTGAATATGTGAAAAAAAGTAGTATAAAGCCATTTGTGGCTCCAGAGGAAACTGAATGTAATCTGATGAATGCTTCTAGTGAAGTTGCATTGTGGGTAATGTAGGCATTAGGTTTTGGAAGGTTTTCTTCCAGTCTATGACCACACAGTGTTTTTTTTTTCTTTCTGAGCACTGTTGGACTCATTATGGGCAGCAGAACCAGAGACATCACCGTTTTTGTTCAACACGTTCTTCTTCCTTCTTCCGCCTACATTACCCACAATGCAACTTAGCCTCTGTTTGACATCACTGGAGGCCTTTTATCAGATTACATGCAGCTTCACTTCCGATCGATTATAGTTCCAAAATATTTGTGTCCCTCTCTGCGTACCATTCTTTAACCAATCTGATTACAATGTACAAAATACTAAATACACTAAAAATAAGTGATTTAATTTAGCATCTACATATTTGCGAGCTATTTTACATCATCTCTCGAGCAGTTTCTCTCCTTTTCTTTCTCGTCTTCACTCTGTAACAGTCTTAAAAAGAGGAAAATCACGAGCAGAAAATACAGTTAGCTGGTTCCAAGCATGAAGCTGCTGCGTCGTGTCTGCATTGATGTGTCTGTGCATGCTGTCATAGAGGAAGAGGTGCTTATGTGAGTCGTTATAAAACATGATATTTATATATTTAGCATGTGGTTGGCTGTTTCTCTGTGTGTGTGTGTGTGAATGGTCCTTTCATAAGCTCTTTCTGACCTCGTCGGTTGAATATTGTGTACTCGGGAGGGGGTGCATTAAGAGATACTAATGTCTGAGCGCATGTTGTTTGCGGTCGAAAATGGATGTGATGCTTGTTTCTTTATATCCGACAGATGTTGCAGAGGTGCACAGCTGTCATTGGTTTCATTCGCCATCTGCCAAATAGCGTCCAGTGAAAGGCCCAGACTGGAATATCTGAGCTCTGACTGGGACTGGATTTATTTTTTCATACTTTTTTACCGCAGATAGAAATAAAACGACGTGATGAATTGCGTAAAACCTTTCTGACTAATTAATTCTGTAGTCGTAAATGTGGGGAGACCTCTCTGGATCCACGTCCTGTCTGCTCTTTGACTGCTCGCTCTGAAACTTGGACGACTGCACTTCTTTTTCTCACCCACTATATTTTAGTCTCTGGAGGACGCTGTCGTCTATTTGCTATTTTTACCTGTATTACACTGTTTTTTTTTTCTCCCTCGCACAGTAACCACCCACTTTACAACCAGCAGATGGCACCTTCTCACCGTTGTTGCCGAGCACTAATAAAGCACTTTGTGTTTTCCTGCACAGCCCCAGACAAACAGCACGAGAAACAGCATAGTCACCAGTCCCAAAGGCAACGTCCCCTCTGCAGCACTGGTATACAGCTCTGTGTCCGTCCGTCTGTATGTCCGTTACACTTGAGAGAGAATTCAGAGTGTGTAGGTGTGTGTGTGAAAGAGAGGCGAGGAAGGGTGTGTGTTCAAGATGTGTAATACTTTGATAGATGCTGCGTCTTGATTCAGGGGTCTGCATCCTTCAGAGGAGCATTTGAAGGCCAATTATGTCACAACGGCGCGTGAAGGCTGTCCCAATCCCAACGCTCCTCCTTTTGCCTCTTTTTGGAGGATGCACCGCTACTATCCTTCGTGGCTTCACATATCCCAAGATTCTTTGCACGCCTGAAAAAGAGGAAAGAAAGAGAGAAAATGGCGACATCGCGTGGCGTAGATCATCACTTTC
Organism: Sparus aurata; assembly: GCF_900880675.1. Lineage (NCBI taxonomy): Eukaryota > Metazoa > Chordata > Actinopteri > Spariformes > Sparidae > Sparus > Sparus aurata. The sequence goes on along the minus strand of NC_044198.1, from coordinate 25,759,829 downwards.
TCGTGACATAAGGGTAAAGGCCCCCACACACCTCCCAGACCCAAACCAACAGCCGACTGTCTTTATCCGACCACTCCATCGCCTCTCGTCTGACCCGCTCAGCAGAAAAGTAGCTTTGAACACACCGCTTCAACGTGCTGCCAGCTTCACAGTAGTGTGAACGTTCCACGCGTTCTAGTGTTGTGTATAAAAAAGACGCTGGACGAGAGCTTTATGCACGCAGCTCTCAACCAAACAACAAAACTTAACAATTTCAGACAAAAACAGCTGCATACTAAACATGCGGCGAGGCATTATCAAACGAACACAGATTAATTCGTCCTGAGCGGACATAGCAGCTGGTCTCCTGCCAGTAACGTTACTCCAAAACATGAAAACAGGGAATGACGGAACGGAGTGCATAGAAAAACAAAGCGCATACAGTATTCCGTCCCTCCAACACTGATTCGCTAGCACACCGCCAATTAGAATGGTCATACAGCCAATCAGAGAATCCAATGGCTCAGACGGCCGACAGCCAACCTCCTCAGACTTCACATGTTGAATCGGAGCAGACAACGTCCGCGTGGCTCCGAAGGCTTCCGACGCAGCTGAACACACCGAACAGATTTGTTCCCGACATCGTCCTCAAACGCTTCAGACGTCCAACGGTTGGGCCGGTGTGTTCCTGCCTTAAAACATCTGGTGACGCAACCAGGAAATGCTCCAAAGGCTAGACCGTCCCATTTAACAACGGTTGACGAGGTTAACAAGGTCTCTCCGAAGGACTCACCTTCAAAGACCACAAAGGCCGCGTCCTTCAGAGGATGCAGACCCTGAACTGAGACACAGCAAATAAGGGGAACATATGTAAGATTTGGCCAAAATTGTAGTTTAAAACATTCAAAAACGTAATAAGTTTTTCCAAATGAATGTGAGGAAACAACATTGTTGTCGTCTGTGGACTGTGTAGCAGAGACGTCTACTGAAGTTAGCATGCTAACCAGCTAACGGGACTCCAGACTGACTCTTTTATTCACAACCGTCCCAAAGTGAAATTAAATTTACACACACAGTACTTCAATATATTCATCTTTTCATGATATTTGTTTGCAAAAAACACCAGACTTAACCTTTAAAAAACTCTTGTAATAAGCTGCCATATACTGACAAAAAGTCATATTACGTGTGTTGTGATATGTGTAATTTATTGTTTTATAAATGGGGAAACTGGATTGATTTGGGGGAGTGTATTGATCGTGCTGGTGGAGATCGATCATGAGCATTGACGGTTTCACGTGGGAACTCTTACAAACATCCTCCATCATTAACTCTGAACTTTATCGAGCCATTCAGAGCTTCATATCTCTCATGTTGTCATCATGAAACACTCCCTCCCTTTCTTTCATCCTTTCTCTTCATTCTTCCTCCAGGAGCCTCAGACTACTGTCATCCATAATCCAGTAGATGGGACCAAGGTACATCCTCCTCTTCCTCTTCCTCCTCCTCCCTCCATCTCTTTATTCCTTCATTTCTCATCCTCGTCTTCACTCTCTTTCTCTGTGGGTAGTCTCTTGCAGGATTTGTGTTTTTGAGTTTCTTTGTGTGCATCTGTTTTGTATATGTATGCATGGTAGCGGTGGAGCGAGTGTGAGCTGCCGGAGCTGGTGGTGGAGGTGTTTCTCTTACCGTTGTCTCACACTGCCCCTCTGTGTTCAGACTCATGGAGCTCACTGAGAGATCCATGCCTCCAGATTAACCCTCGCCCCGCTGTTTCAAACTGTGTGTAACAGTGGCTCGGCTGTCGTGTGCTGTACAGTCGTGTGTGTGTCCGCCGACACAGCAGGCAGCTCAATCTGTAGCTGGGATTGTGCCAGTGTGCCGCTGAGTCACACGTACAGCTGTGTCTGCGCTTTATTTTTGGCAAAATCGTGGCGTTAAGACGGAGTCGTGTTGTAGATTCGATGGCAGAAGTTTCAGTGTGAAGTGTGTGTGTGTGTGCATGCATTTGTGCGTGTGTTTTACCGGCGCTTTTGGGTGTCTCAGCTTCTGTTTTCATTGTTTTAATAGTAATCAACGCTCTTGTTTGTGCACTTTTGCAGGAATCATCTGACAGCAGCAACACCACTATTGAGGATGAAGATGTTAAAGGTCAGTTACGTACGTGACGTGCCTCAAAGACGTTTTCTAGCTTCTCTTACAGTCGCCAGATAAAAAAAATGGCGGCAGTTTACGTTTCTGCAAACCACAGAAATGTTCACGTTCACATTATATTCACATGAGCTGACTTACATGTCATGAGGTGGAGCAGCAACCACTGTTCAAGACTACATTTAAGAATTTGTAAGCATCAAAACGCTGGATATTTTTTAGCAAGTGTTTGGAGCGACAGAACCAGGTGTTAAAGTGAAACTTTTGTGAATGTGTATGAGTCAAACCTTCATGTAAAAGCATAATTACGATGAAAGAGGCACTTTTAAGATTTGCCATATTCTCGTTTTGGGGTCAAACTCATTTTCAATGGGAGTGCTACAGGCACTTTTACGATAGCATCAAAATCTCTATTTTTAAAACAGTAAGAAGTCTCGACACAACATGAAACTTTGCTCGTAGTATCACCAGGGTCTCTACACATGAACACGAGCATTGAGAACATTGTTTGTGTACACAGAGTTTACTAAAAAGAAAGTTTTTGAACAACTCACGTTAGCAGTAGCTTGTTCCGCTCGCCGCCGTCCTGCCAGTGGAGAAGTGTCGATCTCAGAATGTGACGTAACCTGGAGGACAGTTAAGGTGGAACGCTCCTAAAGCTTAGTTCCATATAAATGCAGGATAATTTGTTGTTTTGTTGTTAGCGAAAAACAATATTGACCTTGAAGTTGAAAAAGGAGCCTCATATAAGAAACAATACTAAAATCAAAAGCTGGAAAAGTCACGTGAGATCTCGCGTGGATAGTTGTTGCTGGAAGACAGTAGTTCCACCTTAACTGTCCTCCAGGTTACGTCACATTCTGAGATCGACACTTCTCCACTGGCAGGACGGCGGCGAGCGGAACAAGCTACTGCTAACGTGAGTTGTTCAAAAACCTTCTTTTTAGTAAACTCTGTGTACACAAACAATGTTCTCAATGCTCGTGTTCATGTGTAGAGACCCTGGTGATACTACCAGCAAAGTTTCATGTTGTGTCGAGACTTCTTACTGTTTTAAAAATAGAGATTTTGATGCTAGCGCCATTTAAAATGAGTTTGACCTGAAAACGAGAATACAGTAAATCTTAAAAGTGCCTCTTTCGTCGTGATTATGCTTTTAAACAAAAGTTTGACTCGGGTATATTCACAAAAAAAGCCTAGGTTGCATTTTGGCGAGAGTTTCACTTTAAGTGCCAAATCATGATCTTTTCGCTGAAGTGTTTATTGTGTCTAAACCTCACCGGAGCATTGCAAAAACATTGTCACAACATAAAATTGGCAGCTCAGAAGCAGGTTCCACCTCAGACACGTTACTCAAAGTGCTCGGCGGCCCCTCGGATCAAACCGAGCCACTCTGATTTACCTTTCTACCCAGTGTTGCTGCACTGAGTTGAGCCTTACGGTCCTGCTTCAGAGTAGATGATCAGCTGATTGACCGGAAATTAATCGGAAACTGTTTCATTCGCTGTTTTCATGTTTAATATGAAGGAACAGGGTCACTGTGACGACATTTCTGGCTATTTTCAGTATTCTTACAAACCAATCAATTGATTAAATGGATGAAAATAATCAGCAGATTAATCCATAATGAAAATTAGATTTAAAATTAGATGCAGTCCTGTAAAACAAAATGAGCTCCGACAGCAACAAGACACATTTTACTCTCACTTTTAATATTTAAAGGATATTTTCCTGATTATTCTTACATACTTGTACTTGTAACAGAGTGTTAACGCAGTACTTTTACTTAAATAAAGGATCTGGGTACTTCCTCTACTGCTGTGTTATAACAGAGAGAGGGAGAGGGAGAGGGAGAGAGAATCAGAGCGAGCTAAGCCTTCCTCTCAGTGTCGGGAGGAAGTGAGGGTAGAAGGACACAGTAAATCTCATCTAAAGAGCTGGGACAAGAATAGCGTGATGAGCCGGAGCTGCCTCACATGCAAACGAGATATGATGGATGATGGACGGACGAAGAGAGGAACACAAACAGGACGGGGTGTTTTAGTTTTGAGAAAAAAGTGGATGTCTGAGTGAGGATTCATTTGAGGGGAAAGCACACAACTTTTCTGAATGGAAGCAGTAAGTAGCATGGAGGAGATTTCCCTCGAGATCACTGATGAGATTTACAATGAGTAACAAGCTCTCAGGTGAGTCTGAACCGAGGCAGGTGTTCTGCGTGCGAGACTGGAGTTTGCTGAGATTTGACGAGGTTCGTTCAGTCGCAGCGCTCTGACGTTTGTTTCTCGTCCGCAGCTCGTAAACAGGAGATCATAAAGATCACGGAGCAGCTCATCGAAGCTGTCAACAATGGAGACTTTGAAGCCTACGCGTGAGTCCAGCTCTCATATCTTCTTGTTCCATAAAAAAATCTCTAATCATGGAGGAATATTGTGATTTTTATCCTGTGGATTCAACACTTAAATGTCTCCATCAGCTGAAGGGAAACCATTAATGTGATTGACATGCAAACGTGCTTGTATGAAAAGATTAAAGAGTAATTACAGTCATTGTTTTATCCTCCGTGTCAGTCGTTACATACCTCATAATTAAGAATAAAGCCTGGCAGACTGAGGGAGGGAGGGGAGGAGGAGGGAGGGGGGAGTTAGCATGCTAACCAGCTAGCCAACGCTCCTGTGTTAGTGGTGTAAGCACCAACACTCCTCTGGTCCCCAAGTTCCCAGTCCAGACCGCTAGCTGCACGGCTAACTGAGCTAACAAACAGCAGCAGCAGTTAGCGATCGCTCAGGTTATTATGTTATGTTGCCCCAATTTGTTTTGAGCGTGAATTCAACAGGTGTCCAACTGTTACATATTAAACATTTAATACGTCATTTGATGCACCATAAATATTATGAGAAATAAATGTTCGTAGAAAATACAAAAATAAATACGTTAATGGAAATAAATATAGGGGGAAAATACATAATTACATAAGTAAATATTTATAGAAATGAATAATTTAATAGATAAGGAAAAGTAAATGGGAAATACAATTAAAAAAAAATAATTGCACATTAATAAAAAGATAAATAAATACAAAATAAAAGCAAGTCAATCAAATTATCTCACTGTCATTTTTAATATTATTTTTGGCTTATTTACTGGAATATAATGTATTAAGTCAATTATTTATTCTTTTGTTTGGTCCTCTGTACTTCCCATACACCAAAGAAGCAAAACTATACTTTTACTCCACTACATTTGTCCGACAGCTTTAGTTACTTTACAGATGACGTGTTTCTTTACGTGTTGAGAAAACTCTCCTCCCTCTGAAACTAAATAAACACTGAAAACACATGAAAAGTTGAGTTTTTAAAGATGCAATATTCAGAAATATAACAAAGTAGTCAAAAGTTGCAACATTTTGAATAGTTTAGATGCATTTTCGAGTTCACAAATCAAACTTATGATACACAAAGTAAGACTTTGAGTCAAAGCTTTGAGGATCTATGTCAATATAATCAGATCTTAAGGTTTTTTTTCCACATCTGTAGTTCGGTTAATTTAAAAAAGGAGAAGCAATTTGACTTTTTGAGGGTTATAATCCTGCATGAAATCAATTTCTGGTGACTGACAGAAGTTTATTCTGCACTTTAAACACTTCTGATGTAGACATTTATGTTCTCTCATCACACAAAGAGCTCTGAAAGAAATAACCGGTTATAAGCATTAATTTTATGAGACTGCACATCGACCGCCTGTTCTGAACAATGACTAACACTGAGGGAGAGGAGGAACAGCAGGCGTGGGCAAAAGAGTACTTTTTCTGTTCTGCATTTGTGTGATCTGTATGATATTGTCAGAGTTAATTATCATTCATTAAAGTCCATTTGCTTCTTCAGAAACATGATTATGAGTTAAGAATGTGATGTTTAGTGGGTGGTGTTCTGACCTACATGTGTTCTCAGGAAGATCTGCGATCCTGGTCTGACCTCGTTCGAGCCGGAGGGGCTGGGGAATCTGGTGGAGGGGATGGACTTCCACAGATTTTACTTTGACAATCGTAAGACTATAATCAAACTCATTTTTATTTCCCCTTTGTATTAACTGATCGAGTAAATTCAGCTGCTTTGCTCTAAACTCAGATCCCTCTCTGCCATCAGTCCTCTCCAAGAACAGCAAACCCATCCACACCACCATCCTCAACCCTCACGTGCACATGATCGGAGAGGACGCCGCCTGCATCGCCTACATCCGCCTGACGCAGTTCGTCGACGGGCAGGGCCGTCCACGCTCCAGCCAATCAGAAGAGACCAGAGTATGGCACCGCAGGGAGAGCCGGTGGCAAAACGTCCACTTCCACTGCTCAGGAGCTCCCGCTGCCCCGCTGCAGTGATGAGGTGTGACGACAACGTCCACACACGGAACAATAAATGTGTGATTAAATTAAACAAGATGAAGTAATTAAGATTCAGACAGACATGACTTCATATTCAGCTTTTGTTTAATAAGTAGAAATTCTGCCAGGAAGCTTTGACACTAAGAGTTAGATGAGTTATTCGACTTTCATGTCAAAGCTAGTGTCAGCAGCCTCGTAGCTTAGCTTAGCATAATGACTGGAAACAGAGGGAAACAACTAGCCTGTCTCTGTCCAAAGGTGGACAAACAAAATGTACTTTTCTCTGGAGTCAAATACCAGATTTATATAATTAAAGTGGCTTTAATCAATATCATCATTTTAATAATGGACTAAATGACTGTGTGTAATGTTAAAGGGGGTGTTTCTTGAGAATTATCACAGAGCGTTTTAACGTTGTTTACAGAAGTTTAGTAGCTTAAGAGCCAGATATTTTTCTCGGGAGTTGGTGGAGACCAAAAAAAGAGCTAGAAAAAAAAGTATTTTTCCCTGATAAAGCTACATTGTCTGAGTTGCAAACAGAAAATAGGAGAGCTGGTTAGTTTTTGGTTGTTATCAGCTGATGAGCACCAGAGTCTTGCAGTGTGTTTGGCTAACAGAGCTAACAGCTAACAGAGCTAACAGCTAACAGAGCTAACAGCTACCGGAACTAAACACACAGCAGGACTGAGAGTTTCTGGTCAGAGGAATAAGAAGCGTTAAAGAGTAGACATGCAATTTAACGCCACAACGCAAGTATACGGTAAAATGTAACTTGAACATTCAGGGCTCGACAGTGCAAGCACCTTGTCGCAAATGCTAGTAAAAAATAGAAGAAGAGCTGCCCTTTGTGAAGTTTCATCCACTGATGGTCCTACACAAGAAAAACGGAGTTGCACTATGCACATTTGCACCAATGAATAACTGACAATACATGAGTTGTTACAGTATTATTTTCTCTGCACTCTTTAGAGAATATAACTAAAACTTAAAAAGCTATGAATTGAATTGTTTTGCTTATAAATGCCTCCTCGTTGACCTCATATCACTTTATTAAAGAAAAACACATTATTTTGTAACTTTTCATCATGCCCCTGAAATTATTTGTGTGCTACTAGATTTTTCAACTTAGGAGCACACGTGCTACTTGGGAAAATGCTAAGCGTTTTAAATTTAAATTTGAACTTAAATTTTAAATTTTGAGACTGTTTACATTCACGATTCTGGGAGGTTGTTGGGCTGCTGGATTCTGCTAGCTGCAGTTAGCTACAGTTAGCACTTACGCTAGCAACATGCTGCCCCTGTTTGTTTTGAGTTTGACAGGTGCTCAGCTCTGACATATTACACCTTTTAACAATTTGTCTCTTTTCTCTCCAGGCACCTGACACTGATGAGGAGTCAGAGAGGAGCAGAGAAGGAGTGAGTGGATAATCAAAGAGAGCGTATCGGCCCTGAGAGAGAGGTGGAGGTGGATGGAGGGTGGATTAAAGGAGTCTGAGGAGTCTTGTAGGATCACGATCCTCCTGCACTCTGCACACCCACCTCGCTCTTCTCTCTCCGTCTCTCTCTACAACCTCAAAACACAGACAGTCACACCGACGCTCCCATCGCCAAAACCTACGCTACAGCAGAGGGCACGTCAGCCAAACAAAAAAAAAAAGCAAAAGGAAACTCTTTCGCCTGCGTCTTCGGTCGGCCTGTGTGTGGCTGCAGCTCTCCTGTCGAACATTTTACCCTTTTACTTCTCCTCAAACGTCAAATTATCGTTACTTACTTCTCGTATTATTATGGCTGCGGTCTGTTGTTGTGCTCTTTCGACTGTACAGTATATTTCTTAGTCATTTCAAACCTTTTCCTTCTTCTTTTTTTATTGACGAGCATGACTCCTACCCGTGTTTCTTATTACCAGTGGCTGTTTTTTCTGCACGACTAAAGGCTGCCTGTGTGAAACGAACAAGTACCGCCACGTGATTCACCGGTGGGCGTATTTAATTATCCCTTTTTCGTTTTGTCTTTCAGTGGAGCTTTTTTTCCAGTCCTTTTTTTTTTCCCCCTCTCTTTCTCTGGAGTGTATTTGACCTTTGAACCGACGCCTCCGTGTGTTCGCTGGACCCGTCTGAGCCGCTCTGTGAGACAGTGAAAACATGCAGCATGCTAACATATTACTGTCGTTCTTACTTGATTCTCTATGTACTGAACTTTGCAAGTTAACTACTGACATTATGACATAATGGTTGAAATTATAGTATCACGCTGTTTATGTACATTTCCAGTTTTCATCGTGGTGACTTGACTACACTTACGCTGTAGATGGTGTTTATTAATTGCATGATATTCCGAGTTAATAACATTGGTAAGTTGGGTGTTATCGTGCATTTTGTTGATTTTTTCTCTTTTTTGGACTGAACTGTTGGTGAGCTATAATCTATTGCCTCTATTTTCTGGGCTTTGTAAGTGCATAAACTATTTTTGTGTTAATATGATAGAGTAGTATAAGAGGATACTGGCGAGGGTCATGACAGAATATGCCTTTTTAAAAGAAGTTGCTGGGATCCAGGTTTAGAAAAATGGCTCTTCTATTGTATCAGAGACGAAAACCCAAGAATCTATTTAGTGTTTTATTTTTATAAAGAGGACCAGACTGAAGAAAATGTCACAGCTCAGATTTCACATCAGGGTCTGAATTGAGATTATTCTCAGCTTTTTACTTCACACCTCTCAAGAATACGAACAAATATAACAGATATTTAACAGAACTAGACGAGGACAAACAGGCAGGATTTTAGACCCGACATCAAAAATCAAGTCTCAAAATATTTTTTGACTGTTTGGATTTTATTTATTATAGTTATGTGACTTGTTTGTAAATGTAATACTCCAACACAGAGGTAATGCACCTTCCTCTCCTCTAGAGGGCGCCAACATCCAACAACAGAGAATTACTGTTCGTCTCAGTTGACTTCAGGGTCCAAAGTCTAAATATTATCAGAACTTGTTTCTGAATTAAAGGGGTGAGACTGAGACTTCTGAATCTGATGACCAGTGTGTGAGCAGAGAGAGGAATTTACAGTATTTTACGATTGCTTTGGTTCAATTTCTACAACACAGAAAGAAGAGTTATAACAAAAAGAAAACTGACTTAAAGTTCTAAAACAGGCACAGCGGTCATTTAATCAGGATTTTTCACACAATATGCAATTAACTCTACTTAATCAAACATACTGTTTTACTGTAAATACAGATTATACACATTCATACAAATGATTATATTATAGATTTAAATGAAATGGAGATTGGAACTTTGCTTCGCTGCATTTGGATAATTTTATTCACATCACCTGTTAGTGACTATATTATTAATTATAATATATTTATATATTATTAAAACATGTGAGAAGATATTAGGGTTGACATGATGAAAGGCTTTTTAAAAAATGTTATAATCATTGAAATGTGTACGTTATTCTAAGGGCTGAACATGATTTAGTGTCTTGCACCATTTTTATGTTTAACGAGTTTAACGAGTGTCGTTCAGCTTTGTAAACGTTGAAAACTGACCCAGAGCAACTGTAAAATACTGGATTTAACTGGCAATTGTTCGTCACAATAAAACCTGTATTAGAGTCACACTGACAGACGTGAAAAAAGCAAATTATCATCGCACAAACTGAAAATAAATATATTAATATTCCATAAAATCCACAAAAGTCATCGAACTCTGCAAAATAAATGGGGGAAAATGTAATGGGAAAATAATACAGATATAGATGTGTAAATAAAAAGATTTCAAATTGAATACATTAATAAAAAAAACCAAAAATAAATGGGAAATTAAGTGTATTTATATTTAATAAAGGTAAACTGATCCAGAAGCAATTAAAAGAGAAGTTTTTATGAATTAATTAATCCCCACATTTATCTCTTGGGTTATTTCTGGAGCCTTTAATGGCATTTTACTTTATTTATTGAGTCGTTTTTTTAATTTGTTTTAGACTTTGGCAGCTTTTGTCCTCCGTACTCAGTAACTCATTCATATCACTGAATAATCCCAAACAGAGCGCGAAGCCAGCCGTCCTCCTTCCTGTCCGATCCTTACACTAATAGTATCAGTGCTTTAATAGGTTTACTGACCACTTAGAGTAATTGTCCTGTTTGGCAAACAATCCTTACTCCATTACCTATTAGTATTGATCCGGGAGGGTTACGTTAACTCAAAGTGTTTGAATCTGAATTGAAGAGCCTCGTGATCAGGAGAGAAACAGAAGGCTGCTGTGTGTAAAACAAAGCTTTTATCATTTCTTTTTTTAAATTTATTATACTGATATAATGATAATGATGATGATGATGATGATGATGATGATTCCTCTGGTGTGCAATCCAAGTCTTATCAATATTAAAATGTGATCAGATGTAATCAGTGTGTGAACCAATAAAACGACATTGCAGAGAGCGCCTCACTCCCCCTCTCTCTTATCTCCTCTCCGTGTGTGTGCATGTGTTTTTCCACCTGTGCAGTGGTTTCATTGGTTATTTACTGTAATCCAGTCGGTTATTACTTATTAACCAGAGTTCAGAGTTCAACCAGAGGGAGTAGAAACAGTCCAGACAGCTCAGGGATCAATACAGGAAGATCAGTGGGCGTTGGCCAGAGAGCTGCAAAAGACGTTAAAGACATTATGGAAAGAAATAAAGATTTACAAAAGAGTTCTTAAGTTAACTTGTACGTAACTATGCTGGGTATTTTCACCTATCAATGAAGACGTTGTGTTTTAAAGTGTTAAAGAACAACAACTCTGTAATTGCTCCATAGCTCGTCTCATGTAAGGAAACCCTGAGATCCAAAATTGATTTTAAAAAACATTATTTACACCTTCAGATGCTAATGCTTTTAACACAGCAGCTATTGAGTTTAAAAAGGATGTAAATAACCTTCAGAGACTTGAATTATTATTTTATTTTGGTTGTTTAATTTACATTTTAAACCAAGTCTCCATCTCCTTCAGCTGTTAAGGGAGAATAATGCGACGCTGTTTTGTTGTGAATCCTCAGAAATGTTTTGGTCAGGCGCTGCAGCAAAACTGTAAATTAGAGTCTAGACAATCAATTAATTATTCAGTTGATTTCCCCGTAGGTTTAAAATTGCTCAGTGGTACAATATTCTAAAGTTTCAGATCACTTTGTGTTTTGTTCAATGTTGTGGCTGCTGAAAACCACAAAAATCTGTCTTTCCGAATTCTTTTGGACTTTAAGAGAAAAAAAAGACAGAATGCCAAGAGAACAAAGACGCTGATTTCCATATTTAAAGTTTAAAAGAGAAGTAAGTAAAAGAAGTTTGCCCAGAAAGGCTTTGTGTAACTCACAATGATGATCAGTAAGAGAGAGACAGCCTGTAATTAATCTCAGCGCCCCTCGACACACGATATCCAGCATGTGACGACAATCAGCAGAGGCATTCATGCTCATTTACATAATCAATAATAATTATGGCAATTATGGCAAAAATATAGAAAAATACCTGACGTTAAAGTACTGAAAACACGTACATTAGTAAAGTGAAAGAGTGAAGTACCTGCTTTCCACTGCTGCATTTTAAAGGATAATATTTCACTTATATTTGACATTTATAGAAAGTTACTGTGTAGATTATTATTTTACAAGATTTCCCTTTAAAGGTCCAGAAGAGAAATTGAACATAATATTCATAACTACGTTTTCATTAGTGTATAATCACCTGAAACTAAGAGTATTTGTGTATTTGTTACCTTAGATTGAGACGTTTATATCTACAGATGGAGTAGTTCCTCTCCCAGTGAGTCGGCCATGTTTCTACAGTAGCTCAGAAGGGACAAACAGAACAATGGCTCTAGAGAGGAAGGTTCAGATAATTGGTGGTAGGGTGAGGCGAGACTAGAAACCATTAAATCCTGCAGACTGGCCCTTTAAAAAACTTTTGATGACCAGTTGCTTGAAATCTTTTTGGCCTCCGAACAGTCAAATAGTCCAACATGTGACAGAAAATGCAAAGATAAGAGAAAGATTATAAAGAAATATTTATATCAGAACAATGTTTTTTCCTCATGCCTTTCTCAGTAATCATCTGTCGACCACTCACATGGACTGACTGTTTGTTAAATAGTTGAACTGTCTCCACCTGGATGAACTCCAACAGTAAAACGCTGCATCAGTATTTATCTGATAATGTCACTCAGAATCAGATATCAGACACAGAGACGTTTCACTGCAGAGTGAGTACTTTTACTGCTGATACTCTGAGTACATTTGACTTTCCTGACTTGTATGAATCACTCAAAGAAGTTCTGATGTGAGGACAGGAAGTTCATTAACTTTTTTACACAACCAGCGACAGAACAAAGGTTGACATTTATGGCTGTGTTCTGTAGCATCACTAGTGAAGCACATCTGGTTCTGAACCAGAGAATATAAATGCACCAGCTATAAAAGTATACGGGGAACAAATCATCAAGTCCAGGAGATCAGACACAGTGACTCATTTTGCATTTACAGTTCAAAGGTGTTTGAGTTTGATCCTGCTGGACACTTTTTCTGTTTGCTTAACAACATCGTAAAATATTACTTACCTCTGAGCTGATGAAACAATAAAAATGAAGTGGTGCACAATAAAAAAGCACTGAGTACAATGTGGCCCAGCGTGGGTTCAATGTGCGGGTTGATTAATGAGGTATTAATGGACAGAAAATTACACAAAAGAAAGTTTGTTTTGATCCAATAACCCAACAGTGATATAAAGAACCAATACTAGGTCATAATACAAACTCAGAAAATGTTTATTTTTTTCCCATAAGTGAATAAACAAGCTGTTCTCAGAGGAAAATAAGGTCCCAGAACACTGTTTGAAGCTAGAAAGGTGGCAGGGTCCGCCACATATAAACAAAGTGCAACAGCATGAAATTGTGTTGTCCTTTAATGTCAGTTTGTCTATTCAGTCACTCAGTCGTGAAAACAAAGACAGTTTGTTTATTTACTTTGTTTAAGCATGAAAAACAATCAGTTATAAGATTTTTCTCTTCAGGTGAACATTTCTGATCTAAAATTACAGCGTGCACCTTTAAAGCACATTTAATATCAGATACTTTCCCCACCTTGATCCAGGATTAGAGGGATTATGGGACACAATAAGGTCATGTTTGAACTCTACACTGGATTAAATGTAACTGCGTATCTCATGAATTTGCCTCAAGCTACGTCTCAAGTACTTTGTGATTTAAAAGATGGAAAATTAAGAAAAAGAAACACTTTTTTTTAATGAATGTGAAATAAAAAAAATAAGAAATATCAGATCCTATTAGACTTACTTAAGTATTGACTTTAACGTCTGCCAAAGTCATATTTTAACACAGTATCTTTACTTTTATGGACTTATTCAACACTGTTGTTGTTGTTTTTTTATTAAAAACCCCATTAATGCGTCATAAACAGTTAATTAACTGGTTATTAATTAAAAGTGAGTGGTTAAAATAAAGTAACTTTAAAAAAAACGTTTTTTTAAATGCACAGTTTCACTTCTTACTTTCATTTTTTTTCTGATGCAACCGCGCTGTTCTCTGCGCTGACGTCACCACCCGGCGTCACGCAGATCAGCACCGGAGTGATTAGACAGTACCCGAGCGCGCGACACCACCAGCCCTCCCGCCGCAGTTCACACACACACACACACGCATACACCGCATCAAGCTCGCGCTCAAGCTCCGGACGGTGCTGAGTCTGCTCGTCGTTCACCGCACATTACCGCACGGGAGGAACCGAACAGAGGACTGCGGGGAAAAAGGTAACGAAGTGGGAAAACATGACACGTCAGATAAAGTTTCGCTAAAGTTTAAGCTAACTGATCGAACGTTGATCAGAGTCTGCACGTGACGCTCCCGTTTTTTTAAAAAAACAGTTTGTGTGCGCTCGAGCGCGGACGGTTGACGTTTGTTTGACGTTGTGTTTATGTTGATGGGACGTTCAGACCAACACTGAAGGGAAACATAGCAGTGTCATGTCCGTAAAACATTATATTTATCGGTTAAAACTCGGTTTAAGGGGAAGGAAATGTTAATGTTTAGGTGAAGATGCACATGGAGTGTTTGTTATTGAGGTTATACTTAACGGAAAATGATTTAAAGTCACCAAAAGGCACGTGAAACTGTGTGTATAGTTGTGTTTAGGGTGTATGTTTATGAGCTCTGTAATGGTGGTCAAGTTATTTTTAGGATGTACAGTACTGAGTTTATAGTTTGACCTGGGCATACTGACCAGATACATTTACAGCCAGTGATGGAATATAACTAAGTACATTTACTCAAATACTGTTGTACAATTTCAAGGTACTTGTACTTTACTTGACTATGTCCAGTTGCTGCTACTTTATACTTCCACTTTACATTTTGGAAGCAAATGTTGTCCTTTTTTCTTGATAACTTAAGTTACTAGCTACATTGCAGATTGGATGCTGCATCAGAATGCTGAATATCAGATAACATAATTGAACCAATGTTTTGAAAGTAAGACACACTGATGAAGCAGAGTGTTTCTGATGAACAATGTTTGCTCATTCACTCAACAGGACTCAGTGTGCAGTCAGCAGAGGAGCAGGAACTGTGCAGAGGAAGCCAGCCTCACCAGTTCAACCAGACAGGAGGAGCGAGAGGGGCAGCTGCCGAGAAGCCTGGAGGGTTTTTGTCCAGGACCGTGTTACTGCATTCTTCTTCTTCAAGGAAGGGAAAGTGGGAGAGGAGCTGTGGCTTATTCGCAGCCATGCACCGCTTAAGGACTACAGTGGCAAGGCTTCGGCCTTTAACGGCTGCACAGACAGCCCAGACCCTCGCACAGCCCAGACTGTTGGCGATCGAAGGGGGCTTAAGGACGTTTCAGCCTGTGAGGCGCCAGAACACATCTGTGGCTGCTGAACCCTTTCTTAATGGCACCAGCTCTAACTATGTGGAGGAGATGTACTATGCATGGCTGGAGAATCCCAGGAATGTGCACAAGGTACTCTATGTGTTTGTCACCTCAACTTGAATTGTCCTTGCTCATACACATATGCAAAACAGGTTCAGTGCAACAAGGTGAAGTTCCCTCTGGTGTTGCCCACGAGGCCTTTTCTCTGTAGAAAACTGTACCGTCATCAATGGGGAGAGACAAATACATTTTTGGACCAGTTTGAATTGTGCCATGCATCACGTGATCATGTGATGTGTGTCAATTAGGAAGTCACAGTTTGTCGTAAAGATAAAAAAATAACATTTATTTGTCACTTTGGCTGTCACTTTGGCACAGAAGAATGTTTTAAAAAGTAGAAAATCACAACAAGTCTGGACAAACTGACAGCTGTAGTTATGTGAGCAGAGAAACCAGCTCGTCAGTGTTTTGGTTATAGGTGTTGGTGAGCACGAATTCACTTATACGCCGACTGTTGGCTGTGGAGTCTTTATAATTGCATATTTTCACTAATATTAAATAGTTTTATGACAGACTGCGACTTGCTCAAGTTGAAAAATGATCTTCTGAATTGACAAACATCATATAAGTAAATCATGGAAAAATTCAAAGGCAATCAAAATTGATTTGTCTCTTGCCATTCACTGTCATCCATGTTATTTCCGAAATAAGCAGCCATGATGATCCACCTAAAGGGGCGTGGCTTCACTTCAAACCTTTTGCAGTGAAGTTGTCCCCTTTACTCTCAGTGCACTCTCACCTTCTTCCCGAGGGGCCTGAAAAAATAAAAATGAGTGCACGTCAACACTCAAACAGAAACCCGTCCAAAATTTAGTAGGTAAAAGGTCCAAACAGACGATAGCAGTACCGTGTGTTTGTATGTTTGAATAGTTGAGCATTACGGCAGCAAGCGGTCAAAGAAGAGGTGAATGACTGGAAAGTGTTGAGGCAGTTGGAACGACTGTCACTCATCAAAAAAGAATTGTAAGATGTTGAGCAAAGCTAAGGGGAAAAAAGTAGTTTAAAATTTGTTGGAGGTTGAGATTTTAATTCTGCTCCGGTTCAAAGGTTTATAATGTGTTTACAGAATGATGATTTATACACCTTGGTGTGTCAGAATTCTATTCTACACATGATTGATTTGTCTTGGTCTGTGACTGCCTGCTTCTTTTAAAGTAGCCAATTTATAATGATCCATAATTAAAATAAACATGAATTTACTTCCATTATTTTTCTTATGCTCAGCCACCTTCACCAAGTCTGAAGACGTAGCCTCGCTCAGAACATAAACAACAGGAAGACGTCTACATCTGTTACGTTCCACAAACCAGTTGGTTCAGTTGTATAGAACAATTATAGGCGATCATAATGTCGACAGCTGGATTGTTAATTTAAGCTTATTGACTTTTCTGCATTGAGACATAATCTTGCAAGAGAGAAGTGCGAAGCGTCAAAGAATCCATTTCTAAAATCGACTGATGTTTCAGTCCCCCTGGATTGTCCTCAGAGTTTTTCCAACAATGTTCTTAAGATTTCAGTGACACTGAAATGACTGACTGAGTTAGTTGGATATGCAGATATCTTAATTAATTGTCGTCCCCCTTCTCTCTCATCCAGTTTCCTGCCATTCCTTATGCTGTCCTATCAATTGAAGCCACGAGAGGCCCAAAAGAAAAAACTGCAAAGTAGTACGACAGGTTTATGAGTCCTCATTAGAGTCTAAGTGGCCAAACTACCAAGTACATTTAAGGCTATTAATAGGTTGACGATGTAAAGTGAAAACTGTTCCTCGATCTGACTAAACAAGAAAATGTCTAATACAAACATAATGTTAAAAGGGTCAGTTCACACAAAAATAACAACAAAAAAAACGTGGTAACTTATACGTATTTCCTCGCGTATCTGTCATGTTTCTGCCTATGCAGACAGTTTTGGTTTACTTTGTCCAGCTTTTGAGATCTATGTTCCTGCTACTCGGTATAATCCACACACCTTTGTGTACGAAATTAACTCTGTGTGTGACTATCCCTCTAAAATGTCTCAGATAAGATGCAGTGTCCATATAAATAAAGAGGGAACTTTGTACTGAAAAGAACAAAGCTTTGAAGGTTAGTCCAACCCAGACAGCTGAACTCTCATATTAGCTTTGCTGAACTTTGGAATATGGATTTTTATCACACATCTCCGCACCTAGAAAGCAGTTAGGAACGGCTCCACCTAATGACTCGTGCAGACACTCAGTTTTTATTGGACTTTTACACTAATACAGAAAATGATACTGAAACAAGAACTGCTGCTGATACCACAGTAGTTCCTAGAAACCCAAATTCTACGACTGGAACATCTGCTACTTGTACTATAATAATAATGATAAAAACTATTTATCTCACAGTTTTCGCAGAAAGTGTTATAAAATATGTCACAGTAGAACAAATACAAAACAGTTGGTTTAGAGTAAGCCATGAGATAAAAGTTGGTTATGAGGAAGGATTTGTACGAGTACTCTGAGTTTCCCCGCCTGCGATTTGAACAGCTGAGATGTCCGAACAGCAACTGCCAGATTATCCTCAATTATTGTTTGTACTACTTGTAATGTTGTCAAGTTTCCAAGAAGTGTGACTGTACATGTGGAGTTTACAAAACAAACCAAGGTAACTGAGTGTTATCTGCTCAAACTGTCCAGTATCCCAGGAAGGAAACCTCACGTTGCCATCACAAAAGTAAATAATTAATTAACTGAAAGCATGTATTGATCTGATCAGGATCTGGATTTTGATAAGGTGGTGGATAGTTTTCAGAGAAACGGCTAATGAATAATCCTTTGGTGTTTCAGCGTGGTCTTTGTGACAGCTGATAGAAGTGAAAAGCAGACGGCTGGGATGGAAAATGTATTATAAACATGTTTGCAGAGTCTCTTGTCGTGATCTCCTGCAGCAGATTAATAATATCCTGAAGGAATATTATTATGTTTCACCAGGATTTGTAACTCTGGCTTTCAACTGAGAAGTTTTGGCGATAATAGGCTATTGTTTACACATTTCAGAGGATGAAAAATGGGTAAGGGAAGGGGTTAGAGATCATACTGCACAGCTCATGATGACTCTGACCCAGTGATACCATCACTCTTTTAACAAGAAGACTTCATGGCTCAAAGACACAACTGTAAAGAAACAAATCAGGTTTCTGCACAGCCAGAGGATGACTGAAATTACTGACTCCATACCAGCAATAACTCTCCCCAAGTCACACATGACCTAATTCTTATAATTCCATTACGCTGTCAAAACAACACTGAATGGCTCTTTTGAATTCAGACTCATAATTAAGACCCACGTTTACAAACAAATCTTCCAAATTACTAAAAGAGGCGGAGTAAAAGCCAAGCTGCCAAGATTATCTCAAACTTTAACTACACCCTTTGGCGGGCCACGTTGAACAACCTGAGATTTAGAGTCAATAAAGGCTGATAAAACATCATTAGGGGGATTAACTTAGAAACCTTGGACACAAACTTTCACGTTGTAGATCATAAAAATGTTTAAACAAACAGTGTGTGTGAAAAAAGGGAATGTTGGGATGTGATCAGTGTGTAAGGACTTCCTGTGACAACCTACAGTCGGTGTATGGTGGTGTGTTATTCTACTGTCCTTCAATGTAACGGTGTTGTGGTAAAAACATTATGTCCCGCTCAGCCGGAAAGCTGATATTTCAGTACAGAGGCGGATGTGAAGGAGCTTCCTTTACTTGTCATCTTTAAAGCTCCTCACAGCAGTAAGCCAATAACTCTCCTCTGGATAAAAACTTAGATCCAAGGTCAAACACTGTTCACACTTTCATGGCCCATAGAGGAGGCGTCCTAGTGATGCTTCTGATCCTCTGACTTGCAGGCAATGTGTCGTAATGTATCATGGTTTGGGTTTTTGGTTTAGTTATTTCCTGTTTTTATTTTGGATGTTTGACTTAATGTTTTGTCAAAGTAATGTACCAATAGTCATCCCTACAGTATCGATATCAAGGTATTTATTCATAAATACTGTGATATTTGATTTTGTCTCAGAGATATTATATATCGTATTGTGATGTAGCTATAAATAAGCCCTATATAGTGAACAATAATAATAATATTTGTTTGTTTAATATGATTAATTTGTCTCATGTCATTCTCTTCCTGCAGTCCTGGGATATATTTTTCCGCAACGCTAATGCCGGGGCGCCGCCTGGTGCGGCCTATCAGAGCCCTCCACCCCTCAATGGGACTTCTCAGGGCCTGGCCAGTTTCCAGACACTGGTGGGGGCTCAGCCCAATGTGGAGAAGCTGGTGGAGGATCATCTAGCAGTACAATCACTCATACGAGCCTACCAGGTAAACCACAAGCACACCTGAGCTGTCACACGGAAAAATGTTTGCTGCCACATTAGTAAAGGGTTTTATATTTATATTTTCAGCACACTATGTCCCTGACAGTGACATTGATTGTGTCTCATGATGACGTTTGTCAATCTTGATGACTTCTGCTATCAAGACAAGATATCATACACTGAAATGATAAGAGAGAACAAACAGACAATAGCCAATAGATTGTCTTTGCAGTCTAAAGGTAGGAGAAGACAGATTGTCAAGATAAAGATGTGCTGACTGCTGTTTTCAACCTGTTTATGTTGAGAGAATGTCATTCTGGTTTGATTTATTATCCAAATAATCCATTAAAGGTACGATAGGTACAAATTTTACTTCACAAAATTTACAAAAGGTACAATTAACAACAGAATGTGAAGAAATAGAGGTTTTGATGTTATGTCAAAAATCTCTGTGCATAATTTTGCAGATATGCTCGAGTTAGCATGCTAACTAGCTAGCCAGAAAACCTCTTTCACCAAGTGGTCCAAAGCTAGGTCATGAGCTAATACAGCTTTAAATCTGAGTTTGGTGACATTATAGTGGATCACAATAAAAGGTTAAGGCCCAATGTAATGAATATACGATTAGTTTTTATCATGTAAATGCAGTAAAGCACAATTTGACACATTATGTGTGTTGATAGATCTTAGGGAGTTTTACTTCGTATGTGAAAAAGTACTTTAAAACCTTTGTGGCTACAGAGGAAGCTGCATGTAATCTGATAAACTGCCTCCAGTGATATCACTCAGTGGCTAAGTTGCATTGTGGGTAATGTAGGCAGAAGGTTTTGAAAAAGGAAAAAGAGTGTGTGCATTAAAAAGGTGATATATCTGGTTCTGCTGTATCTATTTTGATCATTTGTTTTTAAACTGTCCATAGTGAGTCCAACATTAGTCCCTACATTACCCACAATGCATGAGTGATGAGTGACATCACTGGAGGCAATTTATCAGATTATGTAGCTTCATCTGGAGCCACAAAAGGTTTTGTAAGACCTGTAAACACACTTAATTGTATACAATTGGTGAAGGTACCCTTTAATCTGTATTGCTGTTCATGCATCTACATGGCAGCCTCACAGCAGAGTTTACTTTTACTCTTGCGTTCCTCTTCCAACTCTTGTTTACAGCCTTATTTAATTGTTTACTGATCACTTCCGGTGGTATCAGACTTGTGTTAAGTACAACCTAACAGTGTCTCCTTTTTAGCGTTTATTTTACAACATTTGACCTTCATCTGTGTCTAGGATTCTTGCTAACATGTGGACGTATGTTAGGAAATCTTTCAGGAAGTGGTCAGCAGTTTGGCAGGGACAGACAGACGCTAATCAGCTGTCTGACCTGTTACACACACATTGAGCTGTGTCACCCTGTGTGTAGGTGCGAGGTCATCATATAGCAAAGTTGGACCCCCTGAACATCAGCTGTGTAGACTTTGACGACGCCCCGTGTACCGTTGGTTTACAGAACGTTGGTAAGAGAAATATGAACCTGCTTTTCCAATATTCTCCACTCTGTCCCTGCCTGTCCATCTTCCTGTCATTATGTTTTTGGATCCCTTTTGTCCTTAGACACTTGATCTCTTAGATTTGTCCCATCCCCCACCTTTAAGTAGGTGTCTTTTTCTTCTTTTCTTTCAGTTTTTGTTCAGTTCTTTGTCCATGTGATACACCCACACAGATAGTTGTGAGCTACGAACATGCACAGTGACAATTTGATGAATCGTGGAAGTATTCTCTGTAGCGCCAGGGGGTATACAACAAACAAAGAAGGGGCACAATGATGTCACTTTTGGTGCTCGCACCCTCAAGGTGTTTTTATCAAAGTACAACCTCGCGGGCACTGATGAGACCTGGCATCAACAAAGATCCTGATTGATCCAATCAAATGAAGACAGCTTTTAAGTACAGGCTTGAAACACTCCTGAAACGCATTGAGGACGCATCAGAGATCTGAAGCTATAATCTGTTGCAGTAATGTACTTGTTTATTTTGATATGGAGCGAGGTTAATACCAGAACTTCGAGCCGTCCGCTCACTAAAAGAACTCAGGATGGATGTTAGTACCAGGTCTGAACAGGCCGCAGAGCAGCAAGCAGGGCTGTGGACTGTTATTGTCATTTATTTCTGAATATATTTGACTTGTTTATTATTTATTAATATCCTAATTGCATGCTTTGTCTTGCATATGTATCCTTTTCTTCTTATCAGCGTATCCTGTATAGCAAGTTGTAGTTTCTGAGGAAACAAGATAAGATGACAGGCTTTATGGCTGTTAATACACCAGTTTCAGGACTCAGTGTAAACGTGTGGTGGGGAGTTAGGGGGTCTTTGAAAAATTTAGTTTTTTTAATAATACAAATATGTAGTTTCACATAATTTTGGACGATGTCGATTCATCACAGTTAGCAATTTAACTGATAGAAATGTATGTACCGACAATCAGAAATAAGTACAAATACATCAATGTATCAGAATAAAGTAACCTCAATATGGGTTTGATTTTGGAACCAGTTGTTCTTTTGTCTTATTTAGTTTTACTTTCAACTATTTTACTTCTTAATGTAGCCAGCTCTGATTTTGCATCGCACATCCATCATGTCAGTGGTTAAAACACTTTTCTAAAGGAAAAACGTACAAAATATGTCATACGTCATTATGATTAACTGATAATAGCTTATTAAGGCAGCCAACTATCACTTAAAGAAATTGCTTAAAGTGTGCATCCCTAATTATAACCATATTTGTGTTGAGTAAGCACGAGAGCAGATGATAAATTAACACCCTAAACGCTTTAAGGCAAAACTTACTAAAGTAGTCCACTGGGGATGAACTGCAACCATTAAATCCGGTAAAAGTAATTAAGTTTTAATGCTCTCCACATTGATTTTACACTCATTCAGTTTAAATGGTCCCTTAAATTGCATGAGTGCTGCACCTACGCCTTTAGTTTGTCATCAGTTTGAAAACATGTTTAATCATCGTCATTACTGTGGTAACTAAACACGAACTTGTCAGTTTTGCCACAGTCCTGCAGAAAGTTAGAATAAATTGAAAGTGTGTGTGTTTGCTGCGGTGTGTTGTGCATGCTCGCAGCGAACTGTCATTGTGCCTAATGAAAAGGTTGGGCCTCTGAGTTAAATAACAGGTGATTGTTATGAGCTGTAATAGGATGTTTCCATAGTTAATAGTGTTATTGTTCGGTTTCACCGTGTTCTGCTTTGTCCCGGCGGCGCTGAGGTTTCACACAGGTTGAACAATAGGTTGGTGTCGGGGTCCAAATCAGCCGCAAAAGGATAAATGAGAAGCTGTGTGTGATACTTAGCCTACAGTGTGTGTTTTTGTCTCTCCATGCCTCCAGAGTTATCTCATTATAAAGAACGTCTGTGCAAACTGACTGCCGGAGGTACGACCACAACTTCAGGTTTGCTCTGTTTGTGGGGAATAACCTCTGACCTACATCCCAGCGGTGTACTGCACATTAATATTAAAAGCTCTAAA
Organism: Sparus aurata; assembly: GCF_900880675.1. Classification (NCBI taxonomy): domain Eukaryota; kingdom Metazoa; phylum Chordata; class Actinopteri; order Spariformes; family Sparidae; genus Sparus; species Sparus aurata. The sequence goes on along the minus strand of NC_044198.1, from coordinate 25,736,465 downwards.
AGGCTGCTTTCGTTCTGTGGTGTTGGTGTCGGTGGTGAGGTTCATTATAAAACCAGTTTCCTGTGGTTTATCATGAGCTTTTTTAACCAAGAGGGAAAGTGGTGTAGCCGTCCTGGTCTCCTCTGTGTGGCTTTCATATTCTTGCAGGGCTAACTCAGTATGTTGGGTGGTGCTACTTGTGTGTGTGTGTGTGTGTGTGTGTGTGTGTGTGTGTGTGTGTGTGTGTGTCTAACCTTTGCCCAGCAGCCAGTCAGGTCAAACAGACCTAATCCAGGCTTATCTGTGCCTGCTTCATTAAAGTGTTACTTTGATTAGATTGCAGGCAGACACTACTTGATTACTGCGTTGGAGGATCATTCTGCATCTACTTTGAAGCACCAAAGTAAACAAGTTCTGTGCTGTTTTCTTGTACGTGCACGGCGGTTTACAGAGGGGGGAGGAAAGTCTAAAGATCCCTTATGTAACGCAGAGAGCTGACTCTGGCATATTGGATTTAAAACGCGATGTCCTCAGCAGAGCACCCTGTTCTAATTTGCTGACAGACGTAAAACACAGTCGTAGATGCGACCCACCGCCCTCCCCTGTTCCATACCGTCTTATCTCTGTTCGGTGCAACCAGAACATCACATGCTTTAGATAAACACAAGCCGCCCTATGATGTCTCATACTGCTCCTCCTCAGAATTTACATTCAGTTTCGCTAACCCGTCTCACTTATCAGTTCTGTCCTGTTTGTTCTGTGTAGTTTGCTTTCAGCTTAAGCACATCAGCTGCTTCACATTGTGTCTAACATACGGTGAAGTTTATCGTAAAGAGAGATTGGCTCAATTCAAGAATTCCTGGTGTGAGCAAAGTTCAGTCAGAGTTTGTTTACGATCTCACAAAGCCGAAGAAAGTCTGAAAATGTACTAAATTAGCGCTGATCTATTAGTTTAAGGGTGTTATTTGTAAGAAAATTAAATTGGCGGCCGACTCGTCCTACATCGAAAAACGTCATTATTTGACAAGTTGGGAATTAGACTCAAAAATCAACTATTTAAACTTTAAAAAGATAAAAAGTAGTTTGTATCATGAAATGTCCTCATTTAGATTTATTCAAATATGTGCAAATTATTCTGAACTAAAAACAGAATCTGCTGCCGAGGTCACTTAACTTTTACCATCATTTATAGCAACCTACAAGTTAGTCAACAGGAAATGAACTGGACTAATGTTTTATAGATTAATCATTAAGTAGTTTTTTGTGGTAAAACTGCAAAACATTCATCAGGACTGGCTTCTCAGATGTGAGAATTTCCTGCTTTTCCTTTGTGATAGTAAACTGATTTGCATAATCTTCAGTCTTTTTATGAGTGCATAGCAATTAACTAATTACTGTTTAATTAATTAAACCCTGGCTAAATAACTGAAATTACAGATCTTTGTATTTTCTGTGATTCCAAATTGCATGATTCTCTCCAGGAAACGTTTAAAGAACGCATCACAAAATGCGATAACAGTATAATTATATTGTATTTATTGAATTCTTGAAATTGTTATTTGCAGCCCCGGCTCCCTCAAAGCTTCTGAATAAAAGGATGGCAGATTAAAGCTCAAAGGGGATGTAAAATGCTGTTTCTATTCCTGTCAGAAGTCTGACTGTAGCTTTTTAGACTAAATGTAATCTTCCAGATTAGACAGCTGCTCAGAGTTAAAACAGTGAAGATGAAAATAAAGCAGCAGGGATCACAAATTCTGGGAAATCTTGAATTCAGTGGTGTTTTCTTTACCCCTTCTGTTATCTCTCCTTGTTCTGTTTCTGTGTCTTTCCCCCTCATCTCCCACCACAACGCTGACCTGATTTTTCTACGTGTCTGTGCTTGTTTGGCGGGCTTCTCCCCTCATGTCACTGTCTTCACAACAGGTTTTTACGGGCTTGCTGAATCCGACCTGGATAAAGTGTTCAGGCTTCCCACCACCACTTTCATCGGAGGCAATGAGGGCGCTCTGCCGCTCAGAGAGATTATACGCCGCCTGGAGGTAAATAAGATAGTAATGTAAACAATTACAGTAAGTAAAATGTTTGATTACTGTATGGTGTCATAAAAATAAAGATAATGACAGCTATGGAATAAATCTTTAATTAGAGACTAAAGAGGAGCGAAAGTGGGACTACCTCAAATCAAAGCCAGAATAAAAAGATGTCTAACTTCGAGTTTGCCATTTGAATATTAAAGTGCAGGATGTTCCACAGTTTATGTGCATAAAAACAGAGGAACATCAGGAATGCCTAAAAGAAAGTAATTGGAAAATCTAAAATGAAAAGTGATCACAGATAGAGGGACCTGCTAGGTTTTGTAAACAAACCAAAGGACTTTAAAACCAGGAATAGATAAGACAGAGGCCATGAGGAGCCACGAAAGTAGTTAAAATTATCTTTAAATTAATTCCAAAACGTGCTGTGAGGCAGTGTGAGAAGGCTGATGATGGTAAATAAAGTTCCCGGTCTTAAATACGTTCCAGATCTGTAATTTTCATTTTAATTTCTTGTGTATGTCAGCGTAACACATAGTGCAGTTTCGCAGTTTAACAGGAAAATCAATACCTAAGATTGGACACTTTATTTAGGGTATCCTGACCTCTCCCTTTCTCTTCTAGATGGCCTACTGTCAGCACATCGGCGTGGAGTTTATGTTCATTAACGACGTGGAGCAGTGCCAGTGGATCAGACAAAAGTTTGAGACACCCGGAGTCATGCAGTTCAGCCTGGAGGAGAAGAGGACTCTTCTGGCCAGAATGATTCGATCCACAAGGTCTGTCTGTGTTTCTTCACATTCCTCAACACACCTGTAATTAACTGCACAAGCATGCAAAGCTGCTGCAGGGGGAGTCTCGGGGTAAGGGGGGCGGTTATTCTGAGCCACAAGGTGAAGCAGCAGCACCACCACCTGTTCACAGGTTTGAGGAGTTTCTCCAGAGGAAGTGGTCTTCAGAGAAACGATTCGGTCTGGAAGGCTGCGAATCGCTCATCCCGGCGCTCAAGACCATCATCGACATGTCCAGTCAGAGCGGAGTGGAGAGCGTGATCATGGGGATGTCTCACAGGTAAACAGTGTCACTACCTCTTACCTTATTACATTCATATCAAAACTGGGCAGGCACTTTTTTAAAGCTCCTCTCCTGACGTGTATTCAGACGTACAAACGAATAGTCTGCTCGGAACACAGGAACTTCTCAGGCTGCAGCCCAAAATGTGCCAGAGATTCAGTCGATCATCCGGCATTAGTATCAGTGCCGGAAGTTCTGCACCATCTTTACATTTTAAAATGTGGCGTCCAGTTCAGGGCTCAAATCTCTCTTATTCCATACTGTGCACTGTGTTCTTATCAGGGATATTTTTATCAAGCATTCATGTGCCAGTTTTGTCAATTGTTTCAGTTTTTTTTTTTTTTTTTAATTGGTTGTTTCAGCCTGTGTCAAGACATTGTTCATTACATAACATAAGCTAAAGTAGCTGCTGTATAACTGAATGTTCCTCCATGCGTCTGTCTTCATCATCAGAGGCAGACTGAATGTGCTGGCTAACGTGATCCGGAAGGAGTTGGAACAAATCTTCTGCCAGTTCGACTCTAAACTCGAGGCTGCAGATGAGGTTTGGAGATGAACTGCTGAGAAAAAGAGCTAATTTTGCTTGAAGATGTTTCAGTAGCAGTCAGTGGTTTCAAGGCAGAAAGCACTGATGGTCTCACTGCCACTGAATCTGTTGATAAGTTTAGAATTTTGACTTTAAATTAAATTACCTTAGTGTTTGAGAAGTAATTTATCCCTTGTTGTAGCTTTGCCATGGAAACTGAAATATCTGCGCGATTATGCTTCTTTAACTCTCTCCTGACGTCCTGCTCTCAGGGCTCTGGTGATGTGAAATATCACTTGGGGATGTATCACAAGAGGATGAACCGAGTCAGCGACAAGTTGATCACGCTGTCACTTGTGGCGAACCCGTCCCACCTGGAAGCAGTGGACCCGGTGGTGCAGGGAAAGACCAAAGCTGAGCAGTTCTACTGTGGAGACACGGAGGGCAAGAGGGTACGCTGAGTCAGGTTTTTATAGACACAAACATTTACACGTGTTCGTAACACGTCTGTAACAAGATGATTTGATGGTTTCACAGGTGATGTCTATTCTGATTCACGGCGACGCTGCGTTCGCAGGACAGGGCATCGTGTACGAGACGTTCCACCTGTCTGACCTGCCGTCCTACACCACACATGGCACCATACATGTGGTGGTCAACAACCAGGTACACACTTTTAGGAGAGTTGGCACGCAGTTGTGTCTGAATTGTTATTACCTGGACCTGGGTTGGGAATAAGCCCTCTGTCTTACCAGGTTTACCAGGTATTGCACTTACATTAGGGCTGTAACGATACACCAAACTCACGATTCGGTTTGTATCACGATTTTTGACCCACGGTTCGATACAAACCTCGATTTTTTTTTCTTTCTAAATTAAACATTTTATTCATGTAACATTTCAATAACTTACGTATATGATACTTGTCTGATAGTATCAGAGGTGCAATATTGTGGAGGGCGTGTCTATCCGACGGTCTGTTAACTGCACAGATCCTTCACTCAACTTAATACAGAGAAATGTCCCACAAAACAACGTTACAGAACCAAACGAAGGTAACGTAGTAACTGTAACTGTCTTTGGCAACAAGTTAAGAATACCGCAGCTGTACGTGGAGAAGCGTCCTTCCTCCCGCCCGTCCTACTGACTCCTCATCACATTTCTGCCCTGCGTCTGTCACCGGCAAAAACAAACTTTACCTCACTGAGTGTTTCTGATGAAAAAAAATCTCCACGACGGTCAGCCCTCCGGACCGAGACTTCAGTGAACTTTACCCCGGAAGACAGTCTCTGTCGGTTTTGATTGACAGGGGAGACACCGGGGAAACCCCTTGAAAACACGCACACGTTATCATCATGACGTGTACCGTCACGTCTCTTTAGGAGCCGCAGCGCCGGCTTTCTGTTTAAATTACGCAGCGGTTCCTCTTTACAGCAGTGTTTCACTCTGTGTGAACGAACAACGGCGGAGAATTGGCGAACGACCGCTGCGGTGTTACTGTGGTGTTACTTACAGTACAAAGGGCTGATCTGGACTGGAAGTTGTGTCGGGATTCTGCCTTCTCACAGCGCGAGACAGGTTCGTGGATCTGAGTGTCGCGATATGAGCTTCGATACGTGTATCGTTACAGCCCTAACTTACTTATTTCTAACTTAACCCAAGCAATCCAAGACCCTCACTTCACCCCTTCATCACTTTATTTTGTTTTTATTAATATATGTTCTCCACCACACAGATTGGTTTCACCACAGATCCCAGGATGGCTCGATCGTCTCCTTACCCTACTGATGTCGCACGTGTCGTCAACGCTCCCATCTTTCACGTGAACGCAGATGACCCAGAGGCTGTGATGTACGTCTGTAAGGTCGCCGCCGAGTGGAGGAACACTTTCCATAAAGATGTGGTCATAGACCTGGTAAGTACACAGGAGGTGTTCTCTGTAAGCCTTTAACTACATAGGTAATATTCAGAGTGTTGCCTCTGCTGAAATGATAGTTTGGGAATGTTTAAGGTGGATCCCAGGCAGGATGAATAAAGTAGTTCTTTAAAGAGTAAAGTCGTGGATTATCAGGACATTTTTATCATCTGCTGACATTTATTGCAACAGCTCCAGCGTTCCTAGAAATTGAAGAGAGCTGCCGGACAGGTCGAGGAAGTCGAGCAACTAATTTCTCTCAGTTGCCCAAAAAACGTCCACATTTAGAGAGACAGTGCGTCGGTGGAGAGAGGGAACATTTATGGGAAACACAAGAGAAGAAAACCCTGTCTGGCAGTTTAAAAAAAGAGGGCTGGGTAATGTTTGAGAAGAGAGAGTTTGTACAACAGTGTGTTGAGTCTGAAGGCAAATGTGTTGATTCCTCCTCCTGAAAAGTCACTCTTGAAGTCAGGGGGGAAAAAAATCTAATCTGAGATGCATAGGCATTCTCTTGTGAAAGGTTATGTCTCGGTGAAGAAAACTCAGAAATTTAAAACACCAATACTCGACATACGTGCGATGGTGAAACGTAGCAGACGTAGACAACTTCTTGAGTTTTGGTGAAGCATGAGCAAAGACAACAGAAGATATAAGATAAGTAGACAGTAGCAGCAAGAGATAAATTACTTGTGTACAGCAATCAAGAGCTCGATCGTCTTATATGCACATCGTAGCTCTCTGAATGGGAATCAAATCAATATGTGAGGTATGAAGAGATATGTGCAAGTTCAGCCAGACCTTTCTGGGACATCTAAACATAAAGTAGAAATAGATACAGCAATTCGAAACTATTGCATCTGTGGCTCTTCCCTTAACTGTGTCAACCAGGAAACTCTCTCATGTCTCACCTCTTTCCTCTTCACGTTCAGGTGTGTTACAGGCGTAACGGCCACAACGAGATGGACGAGCCGATGTTCACGCAGCCGCTGATGTACAAGCAGATCAAGAAGCAGAAAGGCGTCCTGCAGAAGTTTGCTGAGAAAGTCATCGCCGAGGGAGTCATCACACCACATGAGTATGAGGTGAAGTTGTAGATGCTGTAATATATGTAAAAAGAACATTTGTAAAAATATGAAAAGACACAAAGATAAACAACAAAAGAAAAGTGATTTTGAAAGAGTTAGGTGAAAACTGGAAAAGCTACTCTCTTTTCAGTCAGTGGAAAACACTCATGTTCTCTTCAGCATTAACAAGACAGAATAATTTATGACTTTCAGCCTCAGAGATGTACTTTACACATTCCTGCAATCTTTTTGCAGTTACTGTGTGGAGCATCACATTTCAAGTGGAAGTGAATTCACTATTGTACGCTGAAGAGAAAGCATTTTGAAGCACTCGAATCCTGTAATATTGAGAATGATGAATGAGGTCCCACATGGGGACACATGGCTTACTGACAGTTAGCAGATAAGAGCCTACTCCCAGCCTCACACAGCTGTTAGCATGTAGCCTTTTCTTGTTAATTATTAACTTAGAAATCAAACTCACATCCATCTCTTTCAGGAGGAGATCGCTCAGTACGACAAAATCTGTGAAGAAGCTCACACTCGCTCCAAAGATGAGAAGATCCTTCACATCAAGCACTGGCTGGACTCCCCATGGCCTGGTGGGAGGATCATATATGTTCATTACTGTACAAAGTTGGGAGATTTCGTGCATTCGCAGAATTGATGTTTATGTGTGTGTCTGCAGGTTTTTTCACTCTGGAAGGACAGCCCAAATCTCTGAGCTGCCCCTCCACTGGAATCAGCGAGGAAGAGCTCGGACATATTGGAAACATCGCAGCGTCCGTCCCACTGGAGGACTTCACGATACACGGAGGTACAGCAGTCCCCTCCCCCGCTGTTTGAACTATTGTCCTCTCAACATGCTGTTAGTCTCTTTCTAATCTGTCAGTGCGTTTACATGACACTCAAGAACTCAACCGAATTATTGGGTTAGTCCGACTATGATCGGATTTTTAAGATGCATGTATACACCTTAGTCTGACTAAAATTGGACCGGATCAGATTTCTCATAGTCGAATTAAAGCACCCAGATTATTTGATTGATAGTTGCATTACTCCTGCATGTATAGGTTCCAGCGGATCGGATTTTGCGTTCTGCGCAGGCGCGAGATTTCTCTCCCGGGGCCATGAGCCAGAAGTAGAAGGACGGCAGCGGCGGCGGCTTTCCTCCGAAATCACTAAAATAAAGAGCGCCATTGTGCATCTAGTTTGTTTAATTATCATGTACACCATATATGAAATGTACAAAGATGTAGCTTGGCGCGCAGGTGGTCGAGTGGTTAGAGCGCATGCCATAAACGTAGCCGACCCCGGTTCGATTCCGGCCGGAGGTCCTTTGCTGCATGTCACATCCCCCTCTCCCTCCCATATTTCCTATCTGTCTACTGCTTAATAAAGGTGTCTATGCCAAAAAAAAAAAAAAAAAAGATGTAGCTTTGTCTCGCCCTTCGTACGCCATCTTTCTCAAATGCCGAGGCAGCTGGTGACGTAAAGAGGTCGGCCGGAGGTGTTTCTGTTACCACGAGTTGAAATGGGTACAGCGCCACCTATCGTACCGGGGTATGACATGCTCCGGCCAATAATCCGATTTTCTCACCGGCATGTATACTCGGACAATTGCAGTTGTCTGATTGATTAACATAGTCGAATTACGGCTGTAATTTGACTAAGATGTGCATGTAAACGCGATCTGTGTTTCTGCTCCGTGTCCATGTTCTAGGTTTGAGTCGGATCCTGAAGGGCCGAGGAAACATGGTGAGTCAGCGAGTGTGCGACTGGGCTCTGGGGGAATATATGGCCTTCGGTTCTCTGCTAAAAGACGGGATCCATGTACGCCTCAGTGGACAGGATGCAGAGAGAGGCACCTTCAGGTACACAAACAGGAAAATTCAGTTTCTCTAACTGTTTTTTCTTCCACAGTTTTTTGTATTTTATTAATGCCTCCCCGCCGGCGACAGGCATGTCTGCAGGCAGCGTGTCAGGGGATCTTTAACGTGTTGTAACTCAACAGCAGCTTGACTGGAGTGTGCAGGAGATTTCAGGTTTTTTTTGTCTGTTTGCTTCACAGCCATCGACACCATGTTCTTCACGACCAGAACGTCGATAAGAGGATCTGCATCCCGATGAACCACATCTCCCCCAATCAGGCTCCTTACACCGTCTGCAACAGCTCTCTGTCTGAATACGGAGTGCTAGGTGACGTCTGAAACACGCAAGAGTCTCTTCAAAATGTTCTCTGACGTCACTTATCACTGAACCTGCTCTGCTCTCATCCTCACCCGTCTGCAGGTTTTGAATTAGGCTTCGCCATGGCCAGTCCCAACGCGCTGGTTCTGTGGGAGGCCCAGTTCGGAGATTTCCATAACACCGCTCAGTGCATCATCGACCAGTTCATCAGCTCGGGTCAGGCCAAGTGGGTCCGACAGAACGGCATCGTGCTGCTGCTTCCTCACGGCATGGAGGGGATGGTAGGAACTGAGAAACCTGATCTGCCACATTCTGGATTTATCTCTGATTATCTGATTATAGCGTCATGATGCTGTAATGACGTATGTTAAAGGAAGTTTTTCCTTTTTCCTCCTCCTCTCAGGGTCCAGAGCACTCGTCTGCCCGACCTGAGAGGTTTCTACAGATGTGCAACGATGACCCGGATGTTTTCCCTGTGAGTTTGTGTCAGAAACATTCATAAAGGAATACAAATGCATTATTTTTTTTTGCGTTTTGCTCATGTTCATCTCGTCATGTCTTGTCAGAAACTGTCAGAGGACTTTGCAGTGCGTCAGCTGTACGACTGTAACTGGATCGTTGTCAACTGCTCCAATCCTGCAAACTACTTCCACGTCCTCCGCCGGCAGATCCTGCAGCCCTTCAGGAAGCCTGTAAGTGCCACAACGTGACGGGGGGCAGAGAAGGTGACTCAACACACAAGATAAGGTGGTTCAGGTCACTGAACCTCTGCTGTGCTCTCTCTTTATCTCTTTGCCTCCAGCTGATAGTGTTTACTCCAAAGTCACTGTTGCGACACCCTGAGGCCAAGTCCAGCTTTGATGACATGCTGCCAGGTGAGCACTGACACAGACCTCTTCTCATCTGAAAAATACAGTAGTCTCTCTCTGTGTTATTGAGAGTTTGTGTTTGTCATCCTGCAGGGACGCACTTCAAGCGTATAATCCCAGACGACGGGCCTGCAGCTGCCAGCCCAGAAAAGGTGAAGAGAATCATTTTCTGCACCGGCAAGATCTACTACGAACTGACCCGAGAGCGCAAGAACAGAGGGATGGACGACTCAGTGGCGGTTGTCCGCATCGAACAGGTAACGGCAGGGTGTCGATGCAGTGTCGTCAAAGTGTGTGTGGGAAAGTGTGTTTTGGAGGTGGAGTTGGTGCCTCGGTACCCTCGTTACATACAACCCTGATAACGCTGTGAAATATAAATATAAATCACTCAAAAACTTCACAACACTCTTGACGTCAGATGTCTTTTTCTCTCAGCTCTCACCGTTCCCGTTCGACCTGGTGAAAGCAGAATCGGATCGTTTTCCAAACGCTGATCTTGTGTGGTGTCAGGAGGAGCACAAGAACCAGGGCTACTACGACTACGTCAGGCCTCGCATCCGCACCACCACGAACCGTACCCGCCCCGTCTGGTGAGTTTGATACCACCAGAAAAATGATTTCACTGAGTATCTGTGCTGTGAGTTTAAGCGTGTGCGCTCATGGCTGTGTGTGTTTGTAGGTACGCTGGTCGCGGGCCTGCAGCAGCTCCGGCCACTGGGAACAAACAGACTCACCTGACGGAGCTGCAGCGTTTACTGGACTCCGCCTTCGATCTGGAGGCTTTCTCAGGAAAGCTGTGACAGCTGGTGGACTCGTCGCTCCGCCCACAGATCCGAGCTGCTTCAGCTCGTCGGTGCAGGTTTCCTCATTAAAGACTAGCTTTAACTTTTGCTTACAACATTTTTGCACTGATGTGTTTTTCCTCAATATATTTACATATCACACCTGTTATCGGGCGTAATCTTCAAACTCAACGCACAATGACTTACTGACTATGACCGCTGTTACCATGACGACCTCGTGTTCACACCGATGGACACTATTCCACAAACAAAAAGTGCATCGAATGTATGAATTTATACAAAATTAACTTGAGTTTTATTCACTTTAATTGGGTCAATTTCAAAATAATGTCAACCGGCTCTGCACATCCAGAATCCTACTGAAATACTGCAAACGATCACCTGCTGAATACATATTTAATTTATTGACCTGTGGCAGATTAATGGTTAATAAAAGGGTAACATGGAATAACATAAAAATGCACGTTTTTAAAGGAATAGTTGGACATTTCGGGAATTAAGCTTTTAGGCGTTCTTGCCTAGAATTAGATGTGATTGATATCAGTCTCAAGATGCTAGTTTAGCTTAGCATTTAGACTGGAAACATCTTGGCTCCTTCCAAAGCTCACTCACTCACTCACGTTGTATCCTGTTTGTTTAATCAGTGCAGAAATACATTGTAAATGTTGCTAACGCTAGTATTTTGTTTCCTTCAGGCAGAGCTAGGCTAGCTTTCCCCCTTGTTTCCAGTCTTTATGCTAAGCTAAGCTAACCAGCTGCTGGCTGTAGCTTTGTAGCTTCTGTACAGACCTGAAAGTGGCATCAATCTAATTCTTTAAACTGGATTTGAATCCAGCAACTAAAGTGTGATAGTGACCACATGGCACCTGGCAACCCTGCTGCCTGAGATTAATAAATAATGATCATTTGAAATGTTTACATTGTGATAGCTGAATGGTTGGAGTAAAGAATAGTAGGGTTATCTTGAAGCGCCTTCGTGATGTATTTGAGTTAGTGACAGAAACATTCATGTCTGCCTTCTGTGAACATGTTTCAGTTGAAGAGTCTGCTTGTAAAGAAACAGATGATCATATTTCTGCACTTTTATCAGACCTGAGCAGCGACACAGGGTTGTTTTATCTCTGTGTATCCAGAGGGAGCGGCTCGCTGCTCGTACCTACCTTCAACACAAACACACCTCTTCTTCTTTTTTTTTGTTTTTCATACATTCTGCTTCAATTCTTCCTGAAATCTGTATTTATTTTCTCCTCCATGGTCCACTCGCCGTCCTGCCACGTCACTGTAATCGTCTCCGTTTGTGCCAAATTTAACAAAATTACATTGTTTTATTGCAATAAACAAATCAAGCCAGCAACAGTAGAAACTCATGCAAAGACACAAGATTCCTCAGATTTAAAGGATGTATTTATTTTCATATAGTGTTGTATGTTTTATTGTTTTCAATAAATGAAGATTATGTTGAAAAGAGCCGTTTGTCTGCCCTCTATTTGAGGAATTACAACATTACAGCACGTTTACAGCCACAGTGTTCATTTATTAAAACAAATACTGATTCATTTGAATTCTTACAGCAGGAAGCTTTATGAGCAGGAGCATGTTTTACTCCTGAGGTTTGTTTCTCAGGTTCATCAGACAAAACAAAGTGCTGCTTTCAGTATAGACTCAAAAAAAATATACATTTTACACCATTACTGTACGTCGTCAGTACCGAGTCTAAGTCCAAAAGTGATTAACAAAACATTTCAGCTGTTCTAACACTGAGAGAGTGATGGAGGAAGTATTCAGCTCCATAAGTAAACGTACTAATACCACAATTTCTTGTATTAAAATGTTATTATGGATTAAAATGCTGATTATATTCTCCATTAATTGATTGGTTAGTTTGAAGCAGAGCCCAGAATGACACCTTCACAATCTTTGTTTCGACGGTCTTATCCTCAACATGTAGGGAAGCAGGAAACACACAGTGTAGAGCCGATAATAAGTAATTTAATGAAATAACTATGAAGCTGGAACCATCAAATGTGTTTACATGAAAGACATATTATTACGTTCTGTAAGTTAATCGACCAACCAACCAACACGTTCAGCTGTATTTGTGCATTTACGTGTGTTCTGTGTGCAAACATCTTCATTTGTAAAGTAACTAGTAACTAAACATGACAAAAAACTGCAGTTTGACAAAAGTAAAGAGTTCAACGTAAAGTTCATACGAGAACGTTCCTTCACTGGTCTGAGAGAAGTCGACAGCTGCTCACAGTCGGTCTGTTAATCCATCATCTTATTATCTTATTGGATCGTTTTGACTTGTTGGTCAGACGACAGGATCTTTATTTACATGTCGACATTTAAATATGCTTTTAAAAGTTGACGTTGATCGTTATGGTGGCCCGACAATTACCTGACTTCTACTTACGTCTCTCACACGAGCTACTTTTAGAGCTAAAAATCACTTTTAGGAGTTAACTGGGTGAGTTTAGGAGGATTAATGAGCTACTTTTATCTTTATCTATTGTTGATATTGTTGCTGATAAGTTCCACAGAGGAACCTTTAACACGTGAAGCATCGACACTCTGATACAGAAGGTGGCGTTTGCGATCCAACAACAAACAGAGAAGAAGAGAAAGAAGAACACACACCAAAACAGACTCGATGCTAAGACAACACTACAGGTGAGAGCATGATGTGTGTTTTTGATTTGATGTGAACTGTCCCTTTAACTCACCACCGTCACATTTAGCTTTTAGAGCTTATTTATAATTGTGTTGGAAAATACAATTCACATTTTACTCTCACGTCTAGACAAAGAAAAAGAAGCGAATCCTCACAACTGACAATCATCTCCTTCACTCCTACCAACAAATCTCCATCTTTGGTTCCAGCTCGGACCGTGAAAACACAACATGCCTGCTTTGATTCCAGCTGTGGATCTTTGTCTGCGAGTCGTACTGTCTCCTGTCAAATGTAAACTCTCAAATGAGGCTAAAAATGTACAAAAAAGCAAAAGAATTAAGTCTGTACTCCTTCGTTTGTGTTATAAAAGCATTCCTGCTAGATTTTAGTGCAACTTCAGACGCAGACGTGGACATGATCGTGCTCACAGTTGACTCCTGGAGGGTCTGTGGTGGTTCCTGATGAACTCAAACAGATCCACATGTGGACCTCCTCTAACCTGATCAGAGCAGTAGTCCTCCAGAAGTCCAAACAGTTTCCCTGTGAAGGAGAAAGTAGAAAACTTAACAATCCCAGGATCGATCTTTCAGTGTGTCTTTTCTTGTGGAAGGTAGATTTTCTGTCTGTCTGTGAGGGACTTCATGGTGCATTCAAGTGCACTGGAAAATGCTTCGTAAACTCAAAAATCTACACTTAAGTGGCCACAAACTTTATTTTAAACAGGAACATTTCTATTTTTTTCTAACCTTAATCTTTTGAAACACAAAGCCCAACATTTGTCATTACTTTCGTGTTCCTTCACTACAGGATTTCTAATAATTAACTGATAAAATCATAACAACATTCTATTTATTTATTCAGATTGTAACCACGAAAAACAATTTATTTTAAAATTGTGATGCTAAACTCAAATATCTCTCAGTGAATCACAACTGAATGGAATCAAACAGAAATCAGTGACGACTCTCGGCTCGAATCAACGGACCAAAATGTGAAAACGAGCAACACGTGAGCCGCCGTTCCGTCCTGAACACTCACCGACTGTCGTCGCCTCTTTGAGCAGCAGGTGGTGAATCCGCTCCAGGTCGTACTTCAGCAGGTCATCCCCGAAGGTGAAGAAGGCCAATCCTCTCTTCGCCCTCGCTGCCGCCATCAGCTGGATCACAGCTGAACGAGAAGATGAAGAAGAAAGATCAAGACAAGTCTGTGGTTTGATCTGCAGTGATCAATCAAAGTATTGATGGATGGATGTGGGCACCTTTGAGTTGTGGGTCTCCGTTGAAAGCTCCACAGCCCCACTTGCCCGTGGCGATGTCGGGCTCGCCGCTCCCATCACCCTTAAATCCACAGTATGCCTTCAGGGACACATCAAAGTCATGTAAAAACGACAACTACAGATGAAAAACATCAAACAAAAAGATGAAGTTCCTGCAGAAACACTCAGCAGACAAACTGTGTGTACTGAAGTGTGGTTACTTTTCTGTTCGTGTCAACAAATAACAACAAATAATAAAAATACCAACAGTGAATGTATCTTAATAAAGATCCAATCAGCTCACCTGCCATTCAAAACACACAAATGTTAGTTTTTTATGTGGAGGATAATTATAAAACAAATGCTGTGTGATATTTGTTATTATATTGCTTGTATTAAACAAGACGCAATCTCAATAATCCTGTCCCCACATTTAAGAATGTAAGATTAAAATAAAAGTTAAAAGATGAATAGAACTGTGGCAGTATTGTGAAAAGTCAAGATCAGTTTTATTCCGTCTGAAGATATTCGCACGTTTAAAATGAAGTACGACTTCACGTTGCACCTCCGAAAACCTTCTTTTTTTCAGAACGGGTTTGATTTTCTGCATTTGATTACATCCTTTCCTCGTGTGATCTGCGTGCGTCTGCATCCCAATCAGGATCGACCAGTCCAGGGAAATAAGAGGGCTTCTTTTCCTGACATCCCGCTTATTTTTGCTTTTTACTGTCTTAAAAATGCAGTTATAAAAGGAGAAGCTCACCTTGTTGAGCTCCCGCATCACCTTCCTCATGCTGTACTGCTCCCTGCTGTGTCTGAAGTGCAGAGCGTCGATGGCTAAGATCTGCCTCTGCTTCCGACGCCACTCATCTCTGTGAAGATCACATCAGAACCGTGAGAAAAAACAAATACATTTAAATTTAAGAGACTTAAATGGATATTCCGGTGTAAGTTTAATCCATGGTCTAACACACCGTGAAACTGTGTTAGACTCCCTCTCGAGAGATCAAGTTAGCAGACCGCTAATTTACGGAGTTTTATCAACCTCAGAAACGACCGCACGACAACAATACACTGCAGTAAATGGATCCAAATATAAACCGCCACCAAAAAGCCACAAATAATGCTCAGAACAGCACCAAACTTCAGCAACAGTACAAATAGGGTCTCAGCACATAGTCCGGGGCATCTAACCTCCGCTAGCTTAGCTGGATTTCTACTGAAAAGCTGACTAAATTTACCACTCTTCTGCAGCAGCTTCCTGTTGACGGGAAGTCCCGACGAGTCGATTACCGAGTGCAGTAGAGTTCCGCGGCTCATGGATGAAAATGTATGATTATGACTCCATGGAAAAGCAATCAAAGTTCATATGTGTCTTACCTGCCAGTTTATAACAGTTATTATCGAGAGCGGACAGGGAAAAGAACAGAATTGAGCATTTCTAACCGCACTCGGTAATCGTCGCGTCGGGACTTCCCCGACCCGGAAGCTGATGGAGGAGAGTTGAACTCTGTTTTTAGCTTCCCAATAGAAATCCAGTTAAGCTAGCGGAGGTTAGATGCCCCGGACTATGTGCTGAGACCCTAATTGTACTGTTGCTGAAGTTTGGTGCTGTTCTGAGCATTATTTGTGGCTTTTTGGTGGCGGTTTATATTTGGATCCATTTACTGCAGTGTATTGTTGTCGTGCGGTCGTTTCTGAGGTTGATAAAACTGCGTAAATTAGCGGTCTGCTAACTTGATCTCTGGAGAGGGAGTCTAACACAGTGTCACGGTGTGTTAGACCATGGATTAAATTTACACCGGAATATCCCTTTAAAGCGGGTGCTCATACCTTGGAAGGTGGTCTTCATGAGGACCGGCCCACTCGAAGGTGTCGCCAAACCCGCTGTACCGGCTGAACTGCTGAGAGCCTGGAGAACAATCGAGGTTAGAACCCTCGGCTGTGATGAGACGCCCGGGAGAAGAAACAACACGGCGACATTTTCATTCTCACCTGTGATGATCAGACACTCGTTGTCGTCGAGTTTCTCGGTGAAGAGGCGGGAAACGATGAGCTCAGGGTTGATGAGGAACAGGATCTCCTCCTGCACCAGACCGGCGCCCAGAACGCCTCCACCAATCATGTTGCAGGCAAAATCCACCTGCACACACACACACACACAGAGGAAACGTCTTAGAATCACCTCTGGACTGAAACAGCTGGAGGTCATCAGCGCCTCAGGTGGGTGTTTACCTGCAGCATGCCTGTACCTTCAGTCTCGATGGCGCCGTGTGACGCCACGTGCAGTTTACGCATCTTCTCGTTACAGCTGCCACCAAACAAAAGAAATGAGTTATATTCATCGACACCAACGAGGACACATTTTATTAGTCGTGATTTAAGTTTGAAGGACATTCATGATCTCCAGAGGACGAAGCCTTCTTTCTTTTTGGTGACTCCTGACTCCTTTTATGTAGCGCCATCGTATATTTTCAAATGTGTGTTTTAAAGTGAAATATCTCCAGAAATATTGACTGATTTGGCTGAAATTTAGTTCGAGTTTTTATGTTTTCATCCAGCGCCTTCATCAAAGGCAACATTTTAATTTGTCCGACACTTTCTGTCCAAATACCTGCAGAACTAAACACATTATCCTCAACTGTACGTAGTGTTTGTGCTAATGAGCATATGTTGGCATGCTAACATGCACAAACAGACAATGAACATTATTATTTACACCAACTTCAAGGAACAGTTAATCCAAAAATGAACATCCAGTCTTTATCTTCACATCTTCATGTTGATGAAAGGTCAAGTGAAGCTTTTGGTCCACAAAACATTTCTGGAGCTTCACAGCAAAACAACCTTGTCCTAAACATCTGAAGCAGCTGGAGACTTTTTTTAAAACGTAGAAAACATCCAAAATAAATCTTAAAATGGCTCCGTGCAGGTCGTCCAGCATAACCCAACCTGCCTGAAGCCCCAAATTGTTGTAAATGTTATTTACAACCCTCGATGTGCAGTCGAGCTCGTGCACTTGTCCACTTCAGACTGGGTGCATGCTAACACTGTTAGCTTAGCAGCAGCAGTGCAGGTTTCAGCTGAAAAACAGGTGTGAATGACGTCTTTTCAAGTCAGTACAGGGTCTCAGGGCTTCCAGAGACTATGACTACGCCAGACGAGCTGTACGGATCCTTCGACACGTCCTCAGCGACTCAGATTTATCAGAAGCACTTTGTAAACTGTGTTGTGACATTCTAAAAATACAGATTATTACCTTTTCCAGGAGGACACGTCCGTGTCTCTGAGGCAGCGCCTCTCAAACGTCACCAGGCCCGTCGGTCTGGATCCTGCAAACACATCAGCAACAGTCACAGATCTTCACTGACGTCTCACAGACGGGATGACGACGACGTTTAGCATCAACTCACTCTCATCTGTAACCACGTGAAAGTAATGCATGATGGCCCTCAGCTTCTCTCTCTTCCGCTCTGACCACTTTCCAAACAGACTACATGCAGAATGAGAATCAAGAGTTTAACATACAGACACAACACGGGATTGAGAGAGTGTGTGTGTGTGTGTGTGTGTGTGTATGTCCTGACCTGCTGAAGTTGATGCTGGGGTAGTTGTGGTACTCTGCGGTGGGGTTGGTGGCGTTGCGGTGAGGGAAAGTGCAGAAAAATGCGTTGGCGAGCAGGCAGGATATCTGAACCTGTGACAGCGTGATGCTCGCGGCCTTTCCTCTCTGCAGCAGCGGGATGGCCTGAAAACCAAACACACGCTCCGTCACCATCATCGCCGGCCTGACGGAGCTGCAGAGTCGCTGCATCAAGGTGGTTTTCTTACCTTGTCCACATAATCAGGCAGCATCAGGGCCAACTTGGCGATCTTTGGAAACAGTGTGGGGAAGTAGTTTTCTTCTTTCGGGATGCACTGCAAAGAAATATGATTTATTGATCATGTATCACTGTGACGATTGAGAAAATTAAAGTCAACACACGGACACTGACCTTCACAAAGCTGGACAGAGCGTCAAAGGGCCACTGATCTTTATACTTCGGGTTGCATTTGATGATCGCTTCCTGACGAGGGGACAGTTTGAAAGAGACAGATTAAACAATACTCGTGTAAAAATGTAGAAACGCTGAATGTTCCCGGCTGCTCACAGACCTCCACGTCCTTAACGCTGACCGTCGTCTTCTTGGTCAGACCTTTGAGGTGCTTGTGGATCTCGTCCCACCTCCTCACTTTAGTGGGCGTCTGCGGACAGAACAGAGTCAAACCAGGACGTAAACTTTGTAGCCGAACACGCCGACAAATCTTTGTTTTTCTGCGCAAATCTACATCAACATAAATCAGGTGAATTCACTCAGACACACCTTCGTAAATCCGGTCTTGACCGTAGCGAAACTCGACCATGAAGATGGCATTTTCACAAAGTTACTGTTCCACATGTCTCTCCCTTTCTGGGGTCTGACTGATCCACTGTTGAAGGAAGCCACCTGAGGAAAAACAACTCCAGTCATATTCAACAACAAACACATTTTGCAAGAATCTACCGTATGTGCTCCGTGTGTCTGTCCTGCTTTAACAAGACAAACTGCCTGATGTGAAAAGGGTCTATTGCTGCCTACTACACTTATTGGTTACCGAATGCTAACTTCAATTAACATCCCTGCAACACAGAGCTAAAATTTAGACCATATTTTACAAATCACCCCTTTTAGATGAGAGTCGAGGTAGTTTTCAGAGGAAAGTACGTCTCAGTCAGCATGAAATCGATTGTGTAAATGTACATAAAATGTATGATGACCAGAGAGAAGTGTGAAAGGAGAAACTCTTACATCCACGAGGACAGTGTGTGAACTGCTGAAGTCCAGGCGTCCCAGCGGTCTGTTGCATTGTGGGAGACGTTTCAGATCGCCCAGCTCACAACACGATGAGGAGCCGTCGTCCCAACAAGTCGGCTGCTCGTCTCTCTTTTCGTGACCTACAGCCTCTCTGCGGGAGGGTGAGGAGGAGGCACCGCGGGAGGGTGAGGAGGAGGCACCGCGGGAGGGTGAGGAGGAGGCACCGCGGGATGGTGAGGAGGAGGCACCGCGGGATGGTGAGGAGGAGGCACCACGGGAGGGTGAGGAGGTACGGGAGGAGGAGGAGGAGGGTGCGTGCAAGGAGGAGGTGGTGTGGGAGGTTGAGGAGGCGGTGTGGGAGGTTGAGGAGGCGGTGTGGGAGGTTGAGGAGGCGGCGTGGGAGGAGGAGATGGAGGAGCCGCCGTCCTGACTCGAGCTCTCTTTTCTGTTTTGCTTTGTGTCTGACTTGTTTAAGGGGTCAAACTCCAACACGTCTCTCATCTGAGAGCTGTCGTTGGGGTGAGGATGTTTTTTTGACATGTCTGCAGGTTAAAGACGGAACAGAAGTTACTGACACGGACGATATTTTCTCCAGTCTGACTGAAATCCACAGTTTCTAACTGTTCACACAAAACATCTGAGTATTACTTTCTGACAAGTGGCTGGTTCGACCTGAAATAAAACAGGAGAAGAAGAAGAAAGAGGTTTTCTTTTCTTTTTCTTTTAAAGATAAATTCAACTCATTAATTGGTCATTTTCAGTAGAGGTTCAGATACTTGTGTAAAAAAAAGTACTGATTCAACTTCTTTACTCAAGCAAAAGT
The DNA here is from genome assembly GCF_900880675.1 of Sparus aurata. Classification (NCBI taxonomy): domain Eukaryota; kingdom Metazoa; phylum Chordata; class Actinopteri; order Spariformes; family Sparidae; genus Sparus; species Sparus aurata. Next base: position 25,716,425 of record NC_044198.1, on the reverse strand, counting down.
AATAGAGTACATTCTCTGACATGTACTCAGAGTATCAGAGTAAAAAGTCTCCCTCTGAGGGACATTTGTGGTCAAAGCTAACTGAAGCTCACGTCATGTTAATAGACTCCAAAGACTATTAAAGTTAAAGGTAGAATCAGTCGGGTTTGTCCCAGCTGTTCCTGAACGCACCACAAAGACAGTTGATTGTTGAGTGTCATTCCCATGACGTCACACAGACACATGTTGGGTTGGTAAAGGTGTAAGAGAATAAGTACCTACACACAACCCTGTGTTTCTGGGTCACCTGACCCGGCTGTGAATGCAGAATGTACACATTCCCACTGCACACACACACACCCGGATCTTCACATCACACTCACACATACTGGACCAGGATTGGCTCATAACAAGTTGTGATGTCATACACTTGTATATCACTGCAGGTGAGATGTGAGGAACTTTTCTTTTTTCACAGTAATGAAAGCGAAAACAAACTGAATGAATCTTAAAAGAAGCAAAACGCGCTGTTCTTTTTTTTACTGAAGGGGGATTTTAACACTTGTGTACTTTTACTCAAGTGCAGTATTTTCACACAGTTACACAGTTTGAATACTTCCACCGCTGTTAGAGTAGATTACCATGACTCTATTTTGGAAACACAGCAGAGAAACCTGACTCCACTGACACAATCTGACCCAACGAGCCTCACAGTCACATTTTAACACATGAGATTAAATGACGTAAGAAACACTCACCTCTTATCAAAGAGTACAACAAATGTAACGTAATTATCATCTATTACAGTTCTCATCGATAGAATCGCAGTCAGGCGGCCGAACACACGGACTAAAGTTAACTTTCACTTTGACGCGAAAACGAAACTAATGCGAGCTGCGCAGGCGCAGAGTGAGCCTGTGTCTGCTGGGTCAATGAGGAAATGTCAGCAAAATTAAAGACACAGAATTCATAATGTCCCAGAGAAGATCCCGTAGGAATTAAAGGGGCATTATGACAAACTAATGATTTTAATATTAACAGTATTAATGAGGTCATAATACAAACTATTTGTTTTTTACATAAGTGAATAAACAAGCGGAAAATAAAGTCCCAGAACACTGTTTGAAGCTAAAGGTGGCAGGGTCCGCCACATATAAACAAGGTAAAACAGTATAAATTGTGTTATCCTTTAAGGTCAGTTTGTTTATTCTGTTTATTCAGTCATGGAAACAAAAGAGATTGTTTATTTAGTTTGTTTTGAAATAAAAATAATTAACATTTCAGCCCCCAAAACAACAGAATGCTCCTTTAAAACTGGTTTTACAAGGCTCTGTTTTAAGTGGTGTCCAGCGAGACATTCTGATTTTAAATATGAGAAATGAGCTTTAATGCCTTCAGATACTTTTATAAGTCACAGTAGATCAATTAATTCCATATATAATGAGGATGAAGGGCAGGTGAGGCACTTTCAGGTGTTTCTGATGTTATAAAATGAGCTTAGAAAGACTTTTGTGTCAGAACCTGACAGGCTGAACACACACCTGGAGAAGAAATTCAAACTCAGAATTGACTTAATCATAATATTAATGAAGTGATAAAACAAACTCACTTTATAAGTGAATTAACAAGTGTTTCTCAAAGGAAAATAAGGCCACACAACACTGTTAACCAACATATAAACAAAGTAAAACAATATGAAATTCTGTTGTTCTTTAAGGTCAGTTTGTTTATTCAGTTTATTCAGTCGTGACAAACAAAGAGAGTTCAACATGATGTCCTTAAATGTCTCATTTTGTCCACAACTCAAATATATTCAGCTTACTGTAGCAGAGGAGGAAATAAACCAGAAATTATTCACATGTAAGAAGCTGGAATCAGAGAAAAAAATATTATAATTAAAGTAGTTGTTGATAATCTACAGGGTCGTGTTGGAAGGTAGGAAACAGGTTTTGAAAAGAAAGAAGAATGTGTGGATGTCTCTGGTTCTGCTGTATCGATTCTGATCATTTGTTTATAAGATGTTCGAAACCTGGAGCCTACATTACCCACAATGCAGCCTGACCTCTGACTGCCATCACTGGAGGCAGTTTATCAGATTACAGATTACAGATTACAGACTTTATACTAGTTTTTTCACCTACTCAGTAGAACTCCCCGACACCTGTAAACACACTTTAATGTGGAAAACTGGCGGAGTTACCCTTTAAATGTGTTATTGACTGTGGTGGAAAGTAACAGAGTATATTTGCTAAATTACTTGAAGCACGGTTGAATTTTATTTTGAGGTTTATATTCCAGTTTATCCACTACATCTTTACTAAATACTATATGTTTTATGGCTCCACCTCTAACAGAAGCATTTAAAACTTAACTTGAGTAAAAGTACAAACATATGTACATCAAACATCTCTAAAGTACCAAACGTAGAAGCAAAGATAGCCTGTTTGGGGATCATATATATCTAATTATTTTCATTATTGAAGGTAAAGGTGAACATAGTGCTCCTGTAGTGGAGTTTGACTTCTGGACACAAGATGGCAGCAGTGAGCCAGCTGTGATGAGTCTGCAGCAGTTTCCACTAAACCATCAATAAAATAATAATTTACATTCTTACATTTCAGTGGGAAATATGTTTTTCACTACACTACATTTATCTTATTAGCTACTAACTCAATAAAGAGTTTAAGTATTTTAATTACACGTACATTTTCTATTTCAATCTTTCACATGAGTTCAATTCGAAAGGTCACATTTTGTTCTTATTTTTTCTATCATATAAAATAATGCCAACATAATATATTTATATAAAATGTATGTGTTTATTCAGTTTAGATAAAGTTAAGGGCAACTTCTATATAAACGTGTGTTTTTCATGTGTTTATTATTCAAATATTGTATATAAAAGTTAATGCTTTTCAAATTGTCTCCTGTAAAAACTCACACATCTACTTCTTTATTTGACACACTGACTCAACATTATAGAACAACTTATTCAATATATTAAATCTATATTAATATTATTAAATATGAGCCCTCACACTGAACATGTAGGTGTAATTACAATAGATAAGGTCAGTGTTGTGAGAAGAAAGTAGAAGAATCAAAGCTGTGGTGCACAAATATGCTTTTATTTTGTAGTATTTGCATCTTAACTTTGGCCTTTTCTCAAGGGAGTGTTGGATAATTTGACCTTGTTGTGTGACACACGAGCAAAATATTTTGGAAAACCACTAGATTTAATCTTCAGTAAGTCTTCGTATTTTACAAGCTGTCTCTCCTCAAAGCAGCTCCAGCTGTTCGTAAATACTGTGCAGAGAAAAAGTCAAATGGAAACACTTGCATAGATGTACTCAATTTACTGCATGCTGGAGTCCGAGCGTTCACAGTGACTGTCCAGCTGTTCCAGATGTTTGGATCAGTGCACCTCCAGGAACATTTCATCTACATGTCTGTGTCATTTCTGCCCAGATCAGAACGGAAGTGAAGTCTGAGCCCGTGGCAGCAGATGGTCGTGGGAGTAAAAAAAAAAGATGAAAATCAGGAGGTCGAAGGACAGAGGAGAGACTGGAGCTCGTGCTAATTGCGACAAACAGGAGTAAAAATACTCGAGTGTCCCGTCACGTCGAACAAATGGAGGGTCACGCAGATGGCCGGGCTGGATAAAGAGATCTACATCAGCAGGAGTTTACGGGAGAAGAATCATCTGGCCGGAGCTGCAGAGGAGGAAGTGCTCAGGTCATTTATCATCAATACTCTGAGACAAGTGTTATTTAAACAAAAGTGACAGTATTCGTGATGCAGAAATTGGCCCCTGTGAGTGCATAACCTGATGCGTTAAAGGAACAATTCACCCAGAAAATGAAAGTGAAGTAATTTTTGCAATCCAGGAAACATTTCTGGAGCTTCACAGCAACACAGAGCTGCAGTGTTCTGCTAAACAACTGAAACAGAAAAAGATGTCAAGTTTCCGGACACCCTTAGATCCAAAATTTGATTTGAAACCACGTTATTTACATATTTTTTTTTTTTTAAGGTCAAAATCTTCTCTGTAGCTTCTAAACTAGCAGCGTTAGTCGGCACAACCCTCCATCTACCTCAGTTGTTTAGCAGAACGCTCCAACTCTGTTTTGCTGCGAACATTTAGCGGACTGTGAAACTTCCCCTGACTTTCCATCGACATGAAGGCGAGGAGATAATGACTGAATCATCACATCGTGTCGAACTGTTCCTTTAAGACCACATCACCCAGCTCTATTGTTAAGATACGAAGAAAAAAGTGAGGGGAGAGGAAAAAGTGCCATCTTGCTTTCCCTTTCTCTAAAAAAAAAAAAATGTTCATGCATTTGATTTTGCTCATGGGACTGTTATGTAGAGTTCAGGCAGATGGTTCACCATATTGCACACTAGCAAACACACACACACGCACACACACACCTATTTCATGACTGTGTGGGTGTTATTTTGAATATTCATGCATCAAAGAAGTGCAGAGGAGAGGAGGCATGACACGAGCTGCAGGAGCAGAAACATCGGTCACAGCCACAGCGGCCCTGTCTCCTCACTTTCAGGCCTTTTTAAGTCATCCCTGTGTTTCTGCAGTGTTATGTGTGCATACCATTGTAGTGACTTCTCTTTGGCAGGAGGCAGAACATTCCAGGGAAATGGCTGACCCAGAATAACACACACACACACACACACACACACACACACAGACACACAGACGCAGGATGACTGAGGGAGTGAGGTCCTCCACCCTTTCGTTGCCTAAGCGCTCCCTTAGACTGCTGTTTCCTAACAGACACATGACGTTTCAGGCGGAAAGGCTCCGACACACACGCTGTACAGTACACGCAGCTGTGATAGCAGCGCACATGACCATCATCTCAAGAACTCATGACAGCGTTTGGCCCCCCGGCTACTCTATGTCTCCATTGTCATGTCCTAGAACCGTACAAATTGTTATTTTCACCCCACCGTCTTTAATGACCTCTCCAGGGCTCAGTGCAAGAAGAGGACCGCAACTAATGATGGATTACTGATTCATCTTTTAGGCATTAAAGTGTCAGATGTCAATAATTTTTTTAAATGCTTTAAAATATACTTTTGAACTCAAGCTGATGTTTTCAAGCAGCTTGTCACCAGTCCAAAACTCTGGGTTTTGAAGACTGAAACGATTAATCGATGATAAAAACAGCTGCTTGTTAATTTTCCGTCAGTCAAAAAGGCCAAAGTCACGTCTCAAATGTCAAACAGCAGCAAACTGTGACTGATTTTCATTGTCGATTAAACTGTTGATTATTTTCTTAAGGAATCGACTCATTGTGTGGTCTATAAAACGTCGATCAGTGTCTCCTAAAGCTCATAAAGACGTTCACAACCCAAAATATATTTAGTTTACTGTGACAGAGGTGGAAAGAAACCGCAAGATATTCAGATTTAAGAAGCTGGAATCTGAGAATTTTGACTTTTAAAAAAGGGATAATTACTTGTCACTAATGAGATTTTTGATAAATACTCATCAATAATGTGGATGTAATGATTTAGTGGGCAAGTACAACAGTCTGGTTTGATCAAAATTACATCATGTCGCTGTAATGAAGCCTGTAAGACAACACTTCTGTCATTGTGTGTTTACTACATCAGCCAATATATCTAATTTATACATTTCTACCCACTAATATCTGTATCGGCATCTAAGACTATATGCTGCAGTCTGTTATCACTTTAACAATATACTATTGATATATTGCCCTGATCGTCCGTGCTCTAATTCAAACGACATCTATTTCCTGTCTGTCCGTCCAGGAAAAGATGTCCCCCCCCCCCCTCCGCCTCTGAGGTTTCTTTAAGGATTTATTATCATCTATTCAAGGGGAGAAGGATGGATGGTGTTTCGTGCTGTACAGGTTGTGAAGCCCCTCGAGTCAAAATGTGTGATTTATGAATAAAATTGACTATTTTATCTTCGCCCACACCAAAAAAAATACAGGAGCGAGATGAGCCACATTCTTAAATCTGAGAGTGCAGCCAGCTTTGTTTTTACTCCCGCTAGTCCTTGATTTCAGTTGTTCCCTCTTTGTCTCCTCCACCCTCCTCCAAACCCACCTCCCCTCCTCCTCCTTTTCTTTTTTTTTTGTTGTTGTTGTTTCTCCTGCTGGAGGTCAGATTGTTGCAGCACTGATGGTTGTTCAGCCTGAGAGCCGGCGCAGGGTCAGGGCTGCACACTCTCAGGCTTTGTGTGTAGTTATGTCGAGGAGGAGTCAGTCAGTCCTGTGACATTGTGAAATGACTGCAGTAGATTGGAAATTGTGTGTAAAGCGTGAGTGTGTGTGTGTGTGTGTGTGATTGTACTATGCGGCAGGTCGTGGGGGAGGAAGCAGCAGCAGCAGCAGCAGCAGCATGTGGAGTGTAGAGGTGGTGGTGGCGGCGGCGTTGGTGGTGGTGGTGGGGAGCGATATGGATAGTGTAGAGAAAAAAAAAAAAATGAAGAAATGGGAACTCTCGGCACCTGTTTCCAGGGCAACAGAGGTCTGAAAAACACAGGCAGGTTGGACTTTTTATTCTCCACGCTGCACTGCCCTCTGGCAAGATACTGCAGACACCTCTAATGACTCCAAAACACTCGCTGCCGGCCCTGCTGCTGAAACACTGCCTGGCTTTAAGTGACACACACACTCTCTTTTGCTCTATGCATGTGTGTGTGTGTGTGTGTGTGTGTGCTGCAGGTGCATGATGGTGTTGCTGTGAGAGGAAACCACACACCATGTTGAATGCATGGATCACACATGTGTGATAATTTACAGGTGACGTCATCGTCTATGACACCCTACACACACACACACACACACACACCCTGTCGTCTCTGAAATGATCTGCTGCTCTGGTCTGCAGTCAGTCAGCCTGACTTGTAGGAGGGAGGGACAGGAAAATGCCTTTCTCTGTGGGAGACATTAGCCCTGTGATCTCATGAATATATTATAGCGGGTCATTGTGCAATGAGGAAGGTATACTGAGCTGCCAGGTTATGGCCTGCCCCAAACACAAGACTGCAACAAGCTAATTAACTCGGGTGGCTTTTAACAGTTAGCCTCATAGTTATTAGTTAATAACACAGCTACAGGAGGGGGAATTTAGTGACAAATAACGGCAGGATAATTGTATTTAAAGTGTTAAATAGTATACTTACTCCCTCAAACAGTCTGGGATGTGTTAAGAAAGGAGAAGCCAACGTTAAATATATTATTAATAGTCTTGACAGCGCTCGACAGCACGGCTATCAGGCAGCCGTGTCTTGTTAGCCCCGACTGCGACACTAGCAAGCTAGCTCGCTAATGCTAGCTAACTTAACTGTCTACAATCAAGCGGCTCATCGTCTGGCAGCCGGAGCAGGCAACGAGGTAAGCTTCCCATCTCGGTGTTTACTCATCAAGCTAGCGCCGTTAGCCTCTTAGCTAGCGCTTTACGTTGCCGTTGTAGCCATAGACATATATACATAGACGCCTCATTGAGCGCTGGACCGTACGTCGACGTCGCCGCCATATTGGAGGAGGCAGATCCGCCCCGTGAACTAATACGAGTCAATGGAGTGAACTTTATAAAGCTCCTTCTACAAAGTGCTATAAGTTAATGTGTCTCATTTACACATTCACACACATACGGATATATTCAGGAAACAGAGAGGAACCAAAAACAACGTCTGTAACGTTCTCTGAGGATTATAAATGTTAGCTAATCCTCATATGTTCAGTATACAGGTCGGCACCAAACCATTTTATAATGTTTTTATGAGTGTTTACAGCTGCTAATGTATGTAACGCTGTTACTGTGATGATACATGACAGTTAAATATTCAATCTGTCCATAATAACCACATCCTGACATGCAAATGAGACATCTGTCCGCCATACTGTCAACTTGGTTAATCTAATTTAACTTTATATGGACAACTGACTGCATAATATACGAATCAGAATCAGAAATACTTTATTGATCCCCGATGGGAAATTCAAGCGTTACAGCTGCTCCCATTCAAAGTCAAGAATATGCAGAAAATACTACTACTATGATTTCACTAATAATAATGTTGAAAACTATATATGGTGCATATTTATAATAGTAGCCTGCTGATACTTCACTTTTTTTTTTACCATGAAATGTTATTTTATACCATATTTGTCATGGTGTGTATCTCTTCACTGCTGTTGCAGTTTCTCATCTTGATTTGCAGACTTTATTTTTGTCGCCATGATATTATTAGTCAAAAATCACTGCATTTATAAAATGACGGTGTTTTTGATTCACACAGATGCCACATTTGCATGTCAGGATGTGGTTATTGTGGACAGATTAAATATTTAACTGTCACGTATCATCACAGTAACAGCGTAACATACATTAGCAGCTGTAAACACTCATAAAAACATTATAAAATGGTTTGGTGCCGACCTGTATACTGAACATATGAGGATTAGCTAACATTTATAATCCTCAGAGAACGTTACAGACGTTGTTTTTGGTTCCTCTCTGTTTCCTGAATATATCCGTATGTGTGTGAATGTGTAAATGAGACACATTAACTTATAGCACTTTGTAGAAGGAGCTTTATAAAGTTCACTCCATTGACTCGTAGTAGTTCACGGGGCGGATCTGCCTCCTCCAATATGGCGGCGACGTTGACGTATCGCAGCAGCGGGCCAACCCGCTCAATGAGGCGTCTATGTATATATGTCTATGGTTGTAGCCCAGTGTTCTAACGTTAACGCGCGAGGAGCAGCCGTTAAACAAACTTAACGGCTGCTAAGTAGCTTCGAGCGGCTAACGGTGCCAGCAGCAGCAGCGGCACAGCAGCAGCAGCAGCGTGTTAAAGACCCTCCACAGCCTCCAGACCTCCAAGACAACCACAGATAATTCAAAGTTAAAGCTAAAAAAGGACATTTTTTATTTTATTTTACACTCCCGCTTCCTTTTTTATTCTCGTGTGTTGCGGTGAACTGCAGAGCTGAACATATATCTGCGTTTGCCAGGCAGCTCGCTCGCCTCAGTCAGACAGTCAGTCAGGTAGGTGAAAGAAAAACATCTGCTATTCTCATATTTTAGTGATGATGGGTAACAGAGACACACAGAGAGGCTGCACTCCCTCCACAGCAGACACACTGCTCAAACGGCTTTGTTCTGTTCTGCTGCACTATTTGAGCAGCATGTCTTTTTTCCTTGTGTATGTATGTGTGTGTGTGTGTGTGTGTGTGTGTGTTAGTGTTGTTGCAGGTAGAGATTTGCATGATTTGCATTGGTCTGAGCTTCATCTTATCAACAGATAAGCAGCCACATTATGAAAGAGAGATTCTATGTCTGGGTTTTAACATGAGATGATCTGCTGCTCTGGAGTTTTTTTTGTGTTTTGTTTTTATTGTAATATGCATGGGTTTGTACTCCGGTGCCTTGTTTTTCCCTCCCTGGCCATGACTTCCTGGATGTATCATGGGTACAATAACATGTTGCTTTGGCTCGGGGCCAGGCTGAGTTAGTTTGGGGTCAGTGTTTACATGGAAAAGGCAGATAAAGAAGGTGGAGAAAAGACTGAAACTGCAGAGTGAAGTGGAAGGTTTTGTGTTGGCTGATACAGAACCGATATCTGTAACCACGGAGACCGATAATCGATATTTGGACCTGGTAATCATCTGCAGTAAAAATGTCAGAATTTAGATTCACCACTGATGGAATGTAAGTATAATTTTGGCGCAGTTGGTTGATAACTTTAGGTAATGATTACTCAAATTATTAAGTGTTGATCGGGAATCACAGAGTAGCTTATGATACGATCCACGATACGTCGCCCACGATAACGATAATATCACGATACAGCGATTCTGCAATTATTGCTTGCTTGTCCACATCCGCTCCAGGATTTTAAACCAGACCAGCATGGAGGCTCGTTTGGAAACATTCTCTTATATTACAACAATTAAATGTGTTTCTGAAGACATTTTATGTGAGAATGAAGCTATACAGTTGCAGAATCTGTCTTTATTACAGCTTGTCTAGTTTTGCAATCGCACTGGATTCTCCTGAATTGCTTAAAGTGATAGTCCGTGTCTTTTAATGAAGGGTTGTATCTGGGACTTATCCGGGTCGCTGTAGCTCAGGAGGTAGAGCGAGTCGTCTAGCAATCGGAACGTCGCTGGTTAGAATCCCGGCTCACCCAGCTGCATGTCAACGTGACTTTAAGCAAGATACTGAACCCCAAATCGCTCCTCATGAGCAGTTGGCGCCTTGCATGGTGGCCTCCGCCATCAGCGTATGAATGTGTGTGTGAATGAGTGAATGTGGCAAGTATTGTAAAGCGCTTTGAGCGGTCAGTAGACTGGAAAAGCACCATAAAAATGCAAGACCATTTATCCCTAGTCAGTGTGTGGAGAAGCAGTGCTTTGTATTTTAAACTGTACCATCAGCAAGACATGTTTTAGCCACCTAAAATAAGTCACACCATTAAATACATATATCTTAAGTGTACGCTGTATTTTTGGTTGCCGTTAAACAGCCTTTTTCTTTGGCACTGCCTGTGCGTAGGAATACGGCTCTTGTACAGAAAAACCTGAGCCATTCCTTTTTAAAGTAGCCTGGACCTCAATTTAATGCAAATGAGGGAAAAGCTACTCTACGAATCGAGACTGCATCGCACGGCTGCTGACATGGACGACGAATGTGAAGCCTTTTAATTGACAGATCCTGTCGACACGTACCATAACGCACAATTTGTCTGTGAGTTTCCCTGCGCTGCTGCTGCTGTAAAGGCTAGAAAAAGCTGTTTCAGTTAGAGTAGAAACACTCCGGCAAAATGTATGAATTCTCAATAATTAATCAGTTACAGGTCCAAGTGCTGATAGAGCGGCATCTGGATTAGAGCCTGACAATTTGATGTGAATTTTTAGGGAGTAAAATAAGTTGTTTGGTCTATAAAGTGGTCAGAAAATATGTTGATGAGTGTTTTACCACCATGATGAGGTCCTCAAATGTTTTGTTTTGTTATCGCATTCTTAAATTAATTTATTTCAGCAATCGGACAGAGAAAGCACAGATAACGATAATTAAAAATGCGGAATATCTGTCTTTCTGTAGGTGAGGCTCCTGTTGTGCAACTCAATAACCTTCTTACAAACAAGACCATTTTTAAAACATCTTTCTCTTTCTACTAGAAGATGTTTCCTGCGCACCTCGTGCTTTATTAGTATCAGCCTATTCATTGATCCAGACCTTGATCCTGATAACTCGAGTGAAGCACCTGTAGCACACAACACACTGCACACCAGCCAGCACATGTTGTGTATATAACAACACCTGACAGGTCCTGCAGGTCTGTCCTTCAGTTTCTATATGGCTTTTGTCAGCGTGAGACAATTTTAATAACATCTTGTCTTTTTATCGTTGTATTGACTGCTGCTCTTCTGTATTTAAGAGTCTATTAATTGGTAATCTCTCAGATCCCATTGAGACTCTTAATTAGTGCTTTATTAAAGGCGTGTGCTCCACAGACCGACCAGTTAAGCGCGTATATTGTACAGTATGTTTTCCCCCAGCAGCCAGTGGCCTTCATCACTGATTAACTTATTCAGAGAAATGCTTTCAATTTGCCGACATTAACGTTAGCTGACAGGATTGTAAAAAGGTGTGTTCTGACAATAACAGCAAGTGAGTGTTTTCCTCACTTCCGTGTCAAAACACTTTACCTGCTAAGTGTTTGTGCCGGTATGAAATAGTAGAGTAGAGCTGCAAGAGTCGCTAATGAAGTGTGTCGTTGATTTGTTGATTTACAGAAGATTTATGGCAATTAATTTGATTGTTTATGCCATTTTTCTTTGTTGTAGTTTCTCAGCTCAGCAGGTTTTCTGCTTTTTATCTGTTTTATGTGAAATTATCATTAATATCAATATTAACGTTAATTAGTTTTCAAGTGTCGGTGTCACTGTTTTGTGACATTTTAAAGATCTGATAATTAATCAGTTACTGGAGACAATGACTGGTAGATTAAATCATAATGATACTATTACATGCTGACACAACAGTCTTGTGATGAATCTGTTTCAGAGAGATGTTGATTCAGCCGTCGGGAAATTTCAGAGGATGTGGTATATGTTGCAACAATTTATCGATCAGTTGTCAAATATTTAATGAATCGGTAACTGTTTTCATAATTGATTAATCAGTTTGAGTAATCCTTATAAGAAGAATTCTCTGAGTCCAACCTCTTAAATGTTAATATATTCTTGTTTCTACTCTCCTCTATGACTATAAACTGAATATATTTGGGTTGTGGACAAAACAAGATGTCTGATGACGACATCTTCGCCATTATCTTATATATTTTTAGACCAACTAATCAATTAAGCTTGAAATCCAGAGTCCAGATTCTTTATACTGAAGTAAACAGTAGCGTAACAACAATCATGAGATTTGGGGGCCCGATACCGATCAGTATATCGACCAATATACACAATTAATTTCCTAATAATTCCTCGAATGTGGTTATAAAGCACAATTTGTGCAACATGTACAGAGATTCCAATGTATCTTGGACAGGCTCAGGCTCTTCTTCAAGCGTGTATTTTCCCTACTTATTGTCCAACCTCAAAATTATTACGTTTACTGTAATTTAAGACATGATAAAACAGCAAAGCCTCACTTTTAAAGGTGCAATATGTAAGAATTGGGCACCTTTTTTAGAATTTGTATTAAATCCAAACAAGGGGCAGCATGTCACAAGAGTAACCGCTACCTGGTGCTAAACATAGCTGACTTTATCGAGCTAGCTAGGTTAGCCGTGCAGCTAGTGATCTGGGCCAGGAGGGAGTTATTCTGTTGATAACTTAAACTAATTTCTTAATGTTTCAACTAAAAATACATGCTTATGCTTTTTGATTTTGATCGATTGACAAATGTATTAATCAGCTCTAATTTTGTATGTAAACATATTTGGTAAAGCAACTAGTAACTAAAGCTGTATAGTTCAGTATTTCCCTTTTTAAAATGTGGTGGAAAAGAAGCATGAAGTAGCTCAAAAGTTTGAATACCTCCAGTATAAACCCACAGTAGTCGGTCAGATGTGCTCTACTTTCCACCACTGGAGTGAAGTGGTGTCGCTGCAGTCCGAGTGTTTGATGATGCGGCTCAGAGCGACTGGCAGCTGATAAATTATGTAAAGTGTGTTTATTTTTTATTTGATTAAGTAGCAGAGGGAGTATTTAATCATCTTTACTGACTAGCTGCCAACCTCTCCTCCCCTCGAGCACTTCATACATACTTGAACATTAATAGCTGTTAGTCAAGACTTAAAATTGATTATCAGGTTAATTGAATTCGATTGTAACAGCGGCTTTAAACTGATGTCCAGAGACTCCAGTATGTTTGGATTAGAGTTAATAAGCTGTGTAAGCTGCTGTCTCACAGCACAGTTAAGGTCTGAAATCAAGATGAAGAGGTTGATGTGATGGCAACATTTAATTATGAGTTAAGTTGTAGTTGTCATATTAATGCTGATTACTGCAGGGGAGTGTGAACTGTTTCATGCAGGTAGAGTTGGATCCCTTTGTCAAATATAAACACGTTCAATCTGCAAAGCACTTTTTATTTTCTTATTTTAATCTTGTCTGAAGCGGTCTAAGAAACTTTGTGTAGATAAAGTCGGGAGGCTCCTGTTCGATTATTTCTCTCCTGATTCTGATACCTGAACTCTGCATCTCTTGGTTGAAACTCTTTACCCCCAAATTAAACCTTTACGACAGCTACTTTACTTTAACTCACTGAGATAATAATGATAACAACATTATACATCACATATTGTTGTGGTGTTAGAACCTGCCCTAACTGAGTAAACGTAAACTTTATCATGGCAGCGACAAAGAAACAAAGAAGTTGGAATGAGCCGATAAAATCAGATGAGGATTTAAAAAAAAGAAAGTATTTAGGTTTGTTATCCACAGTCATGTTTGCAAGTAACAATTAGTTTCTTTATCTACTAATCTCACAATTATTTCCTTGATTAATTGTTTACGCCAACTGTGCTTTCCCCAAACTTTAGTCTTTATTATCCTAGGAAAACAAAGACAATGTGAAAATATTCACATTTTAGCAGCTGGACCCAGTATGTTTTTTACATTTTTGACTTTGTTGCTCATATAGTTCATCAACAGACAATGACTCTGCAACTGTTTTACATTTGATTCATCGTTTCAGTCGTATTACAAGAAAAATAGCCAAACGTTTGCTGGTTTGAGCCTCTCAAATGTCCAAATGTGAGAATTTTCTGCTTCAATCTGATCAGGTTCTGTAAACTTAAATTGTTTTTGGATTTGATCTGTTAGTTGAGCAAAACAAAACTGAAAAAGATGTCACCTTAGACTCTGAGAAATGATGTTTCCGATATTTCAAAGACTTGAGAAAAAGGTTAGAATAATTAATAAAGACCTTGAGAGACGTTCAGACTGAGAGAAATCACAAGGAGCATCTGTGACTTGACGCTGCATAGAATCAAAAAGAATTAATTGGAGCTGATATGACTTGTATCTTAATTGATTAGCCGACGGAAAATGTGTCTGAAACTAATTAAACAGTCAATGACATTTAATAGTTTCTAATTCTCAAATGTGAAAATCTGCTGCTTCTCTTTGTTGCATTAGGTTAAAGTAAACTGACTCACTGTGGATTCTGGGCTGTAAGAGGCTTTTATTTTATTTAAAGACCACCCAGTTAAAGCTGCACTAATTAATCTACAAGTTGTCAGTTATTAGATTTATCGCCAACTATTTTGTTAATCGATTAATTATGAAAAAAGGTACATATTCTCTTATTCCAGCATCTTAAATGTGAATGTTTTCTGGTTTCTTTCTTCCTCTGTGACTGCAAACTGAGTGTCTTACGGTTGTGGACAAAACGAGACATTTGAGGGTTTTTTGATCAACATTGTCACAATTTTTGGACATTTTGTAGGTCAAACAACTAATCAAATAATCAAGAAAGTATTCAGATTAATCGTCAATGAAAATAATTTAGTTGCAGCCCGACAAAGAATTAATCGATTAATTCATCTCCCTTTTAAAAAGAGACATTAAAATATATTAGTATGACCGTTAAATCATCAAACCATCCTGACGAACTTGAACTACAACTCTTTATCCGTCTCATCTGCTTTTGCACAAGAAGCAGAAAACGTCCAAACAAAACATTGTGGCGGCGGTGGCGGGGGTTCGGAGGGTCAGTTAAGGGATGATCGAGTGCCTCGGGTGTTTTTGTCTGTCAGTGTGACGGCAGCAGCTCAGAGGTCGGGGGGGGGCGGGGGAAAAGGACGAGAAGAGACAGTTGGACAAAGAGGAGGAGCTGCTGGTGAAGAGAAAGTTCAGGAAGTTGAGGTCAGAAGAGGCAAAGGGAGAGAGAGAGCGAGAGAAAGAACAGCGTGTCTCAATCATCCCACAGCAGGTACAGTCTGTGCTGCTTGTGTTCAGTTTGAACATCTGATAGAGACAGACATCTTACATGTTCCCCCCTCTTTGTGTGGTTTGCCTGCTGAGCTGTGATGGAAGTTAAAAGGTGCCGTCTGGAGGCTGCCGCTGCCTTTTGATAGGAGGGAAATCAGGTACAACGGTCATGTGATCTGAACAAAAACCCCCCCCCCCCCACCACCACCACCCCCACCCTCCACGCCTCCTCCTACACAAGATGTGGGGTGTCTGACCCAAATCTGCAAAGTGCAAAAAGGAAACCAAAGAGAGGAGACGAGGGGGTGGGTGGAGGATGGAGGATGGAGGAGGCTGTGATGTTGGAAAATTAGAATGTCAGTTGGAAACCGTCAGATAAAGAAATTCATTAGCGGGGAGGCAGGAGGAGAGGATGAGGAATGTGAGGAGAACAGTGAAAACATCTGGTGTTGAAGGAGGGAAAGTGGCAGATCAACATGCAGGGGTTTTATTAAATGAGCCAATTCAAAGATGATTGTTGTTGGTGTGTGTGTGTTGGTGTGTGTGTGTGTGTCGACGTGCTGCTGCTGCTGCTGAGAGAGGAGTCTGCCTCTTCACATCTCTGTTCTCTTAAATTCCTTTTGAAATCAGCAAGCTAAATTTAGCTCCCAGCACCCCTCCCCCTCCTTTGAGAGGTATCAGAGCTACAGCAGTCAGTGATAGGCTAACGTTTTGATGTGCACAGTCCACACACACACACACACACACTCACACACACACACACTCACACACAGATTAAAGTGAGTGGCTCTGAGTGGGAGGGCACTGTGTCTTTGTGCACACAGTGTGGGCTATAGTGATGATAAATTGTTGCTGTGCAGTAAATGAGCTCTGAGTAACCGTCTCTCTTCGTCCCCCTCAGGGCTGCCTCCTGAGGACAGTGGGGGCTCTCGAATGATCCCCCCGTTCATCCGATGAACCACCTTAACTCCATGAAACCCTCCCTGCCGCCCAATCCGCAAAGGTACACACACACACGCACACACACACACACACACACAAAGCTCAGTGTCCTCAGGTGAACCTTGTGACACCTCACCTCCTCGGCTCAGTGGCGTATTTATCATAGTTTGTTGTGGGCCTGCGGGGCCTTTATCAGTGTCGGGCTCTCTTTGGGTTCCCCGGCTTCACTGAGCCTTTTCTTCACTTTTCCATCTAAATAAGTGTTTCTCAAACTTTTTACACCGTTTCCAAAAATGTTTAGGCTTTCCAAATACCAGACCTGGAGTTAATAGCTCGTTACTAATCGTGGATGATGTATTTACGCAAGACATACACGAACATGACTTTGCAGCAGGCTGAAACTAAAATATTACAAGAAAGACGAAACATATTTTAATTATATTTCAGTTTAAGTATTTTAAATCAAAATTAAGCAGAATTTTGGTAGTATTACATGTTTTTTAATGAGCTTGTTTCATTTTCAGGAAACATATCAGGGACTCCGTGTACTTACTCCATGTTACTTGTGTGACAGTTAGAATAATAATGGATCAAAATGATTAATTAGGGATGTGAAACAATTAACATCCCAGCACATCCCAGGGTACAACAAAACAAGACTATTTAATATGCGTGTGCATTGTTTGCAATACGTCTCCCAAGGTAGACCCATGTGACATTAGTTGGCCACATCACTCTGTTGGTTTGTTGACATCGCACAGGTTTGCTAGTCAATGTGTTTACCAGGTTTCTTCAGTGAACTGAAAGTAAGAAGTAAAAAGAAAAATGTGGAGCTGCAGATTTTCAGATGCAGACAGCGCGGTATCTCTTCTGCAGTGAGTTTGTTTTATGTCACAGTCTCATTCAAGGCCGCAGTTTTAGCCACAACAATGTAAAGTAGTCCTGCAGTAATTAAAACAAGCTGGCTGCTGATTAAAACGGAGCTTTTGACAGCGACACTGCTCAGACAGACATTCAGAGCTGCACGAAAAATCCATCTGAGTGTCTCGAACCAGATTATCGATCGATGAGGCAGTTAATCAGGCGTTGTGACCCCCTCCCTCAAACCACACACAGAGCAACAACCGATCATCTCAATTCTAAAATTAGTCGGCAGCGATCAATTCAGTGTTCGCCCGGCTGTAGGAGTCGGATAAACTGTTGGTGGAGGGATGATGTCATTAAAAGAGCTCCACATAAAACTGAAATGATGGAAAAACATGATGGAAATATGATGTTTCTGTTAAATTCACGTGTTGAAGTGAGGAAGGTTACGTCTCCTCATCGCTCCACACAGATCTGATGTTTAGAGCTTTTCACTGGAAGAGACGAGTTATGTCCCGTACTTCATGTATGTCATCATTTATTCACTGAATCTGCTTCTGTTTCACGTTGTTGTAGTTTGTTTTTATGGGTGCTACAACTTATCCTCCTCGACCACGAAGAAAAACGTTTTTTTATCAGATTTATGGTGTTTTGGGAGTTTTTTTTTTTTTGTCAAGGTGAAAACTAAAAAAGCATGTAGAAACAGATGGATGGAAACTTAAATAACATCATCAGAATCATGAGTAGAGCACTTAGTTTGAGTTGAGATGAAAGCTGCTGCGGAAAAGACTGACACCGATTCCTCTGTTGATATATCAGCTGATATAAAGGCAGGATATATTAAACTTTAACGATAGTTGTTGTTAATAATATTGATGTTTTGTGTTTTTACATTTTTTCTGTTCTCACCTCAGATTATACTGTTTGGCTCGACTGTTGAGTGTTTATTCTGCAATATTGTCGTCCTGAGTTTCCGGCTTTGCTTGACTGCCAAAGCACTTTGTAAACTCTGTTTTTAAAGGTGCTATATAAATAAAGTTTAGTAAATTTTATTATAAAATGACACCAGAGCAGTGAAATGATAGACTAAGAATAAAATGCTGATACTGATATGTGTGTCTTGGGCCAATATCGGCAGTAATATCAAACAGATATATTGGTCAGGCTATAATATAGAAAAATATAATCACGCAAATAGAATGTGATATATTTAAAGTCAACACACCAAGACCAATAACTGACTATAAATTATTGTCACTATTAACTTGTCGCCACAACAATAACAACAGCGAGGAACTATATCGTTTGTGTCACACTCAGAGGGTTTGATGAACGATAGAAACACTAACAGCCAATCAGAATCCATCTGAATTTACCGAAACATCCCTTGTTGCAAGAGTACTTATAAAATTACCTTCTAGCTTTTAAGCAAGTGCTAGATTCTCTTAACTCCTTCTGAGGGGTTTCTTTTTGTTTCTCTGCACAACATAGAGCTGTAACAGGTTATCAATATCCATCTTCCTAAGCTGCAGACACAGCTGGAGCATGCAGCGTGTGCTCGGTTCCTCCGTTTACAGAACGTTAGCGCTCATCAGTGCGGACGCTCACACGGTTAATCTTACAGTGATCATTCTCGGTGTGGACAGCTCTTAAGCCTTGTGTAAGTGGAGTACCTGATATGACATGAGATGAGGGAAAAAGTGATATTCAGTGAGGTAAAATATGTGCAACATAATCACAGAACTAGAATGTGATGCAGTGAAACACAGTTCGAAGTGAAGTCAAGTTGTTTGTCATTCCAAAGCAAAGAGGAAAAACTAATAATATTTGCAGAAAAATGCCAAAAGAAAATGAATTATTCAAACTATAAATTCAAAATGGCATAAATTTAAGAGGCATGCGTGGTGTCACTGCAAAAAAAGATTTGTTTCCTCTGCAGGTTGTCGTTTAAATAATGAATGCTGCCAAACAGGTTAGCTTCAAATCCTCAGTTATAAACTGTGAAGGCGATCGACTGCTGGGCGTTCTCTGTTCAGCCTCTTTGGAAGCATCTCCATTAAGTTTACTCCAGCCAAAAACCCTCTTTAATTGAGCGCAGCCACAAAGCCTGTTGACTGCTCTGTTTCTCTCCAGACAGCCATGAAAGAAAGAGACGTGCTGCCAGCTCACTGACACGACAAGCAGCCTCGGGAAAAAAAATGTGCCTGATTTGTAAAAAAGAAGGAAAGAAAGATAAAGAAAAGACCAGCAGTGAAATCAGATCTCGTGTATGTGAAAAAATGTCGACTGAAGCTGATGGTCCTTTGTGAAAATTGGCAAATAACACATCAGTTATGCTGTCTGCACATGTGGTCTGACAGTATCGCTGTTGTGGTAGTTTCCTGTTGAGGAAATGGTTTAAAAGGAGGAAGCGGAGGGTAACCTCAACCGTCAGATGAATAAACCATGCTCAGGTTAATCGTTAGCTCACCGAGGTGTAAATGATATATCGACAGTCTTTTATCCAATACTGTCTCTGCGCTGCTGCCGGACAGCTCAGCCCTAATCAGGTGTTAAAGACACTTTAGTTGTTAACGAGGAAGTGATAACAAATCCTCTGACACTGTGCGGTTATTGATATCTGGATGAATGCTCTCCTGAACCTTCCTAACCATCCCAGTAACTCGGCTTCATATCCTCCTGCAGCACTGACGGCCCCTTCCTAAATGACCCAGTCTCCTGGCAACCAGGCACCAATCAGCACGCAGGATCTCTCTCTGTAGTAACCACAGTGTGGGGCGTGACCAATCCCACACACAGCCAGGTAACACATGTCTCAGCACCAAGGGACGTTTTTTTATTTCCTCCTGTTTTATGTGCCGCAATGATACGACATCAGTCAGAACAATAGCAGATAAAAGCTTTTGTTTTTTTATAATAGAATGAATTCAGTCAAGGCTCATATTTATCAGACTGCTACAGTAGAAGAACAGCATTATATTTGAGTGAAATTGTAAATAAAATCTTTAATATTTCTATTGAATTAAAGGGGCTGTAATCTACGTTTTTTATTATAATAATGAATCGGTGTAAAAGGATTGATCTTGGAATAATCATCACCTGAATCTGCAGCTCATCTTTGTTTTACAAAGCTTTAAAATGAGTTTCAGCTCGTTACTAATCTGTCCAGCTGCAGCTTCACTGTTTTGGTTTATTCTGACTGCTGTCATGGTGTCATTTTCAAATAAAAAGCTCTAAACCACCAGACAGATACAGTAGAGGGAGGTCCACACCAGGAACCTGTAACTGCAAAGCAGGGAACAACATCGTTGGCATCACTTTGAGAGCGATTTGATGAATTATAGAAACACTGACAGCCAATCAAAATACACCTGAAATCACAGGAACGTCGCTTAGCTTGACTCTGGGGAAGTCTTCCTAGAAAATAATGTTGCAGGAGTGATTATAATGTTAGTTTCCAGCTGTAGCCGATCTCTTTTATGTAAGATAATTGATAGCACTGATTGGCTACTTAAATAACTAATTCTTTGATATTGGTGCAACTCAATAAATGTTTATATAACCTATATTAGACTGCAAACATAATTTTCCCTGAGACAAACTGCTAAACTATCTCTGGTGATGATGGGATCTCTGAAGTTTGATGCTCTGTACGACATAATGTTGTCAGAAGTACAGGACAATGTACAGCAGGAACAGGTTATCAATATCCATTTCCCTGCAGCGCGACTTGGCATTACTGTTTACAGAACTTTTATCGGTCATCAGTGTGGACCCTCATGTTGGTATCTTAATAGTTATGGTTGTAGTGATCGTTCTTGGTGTGGACGCTGGTGAACATAGTGGAGCATTCAGCAGTTAGGGAGTCAGATGTTTCCCTCAGGAGTTGGTGGAGACAAAAAAACTAGCTAAGAGAGAGTGAATATTAGACTTACATTCCTCAGGTGGACACCAGTGTTGTTAAGTGTGATTTATTTCTCAAGTAACGTCTGTGATTATGTTTCCTTGATGTAGAACACCTCCTCCAAACTTCGGTGTGGTCTTAATTAAATGTTTATTATTTGTTGTCGGAGATACTTGTGAATTCATAGAAATGACAATAAAAATGATGAAGAATGAAGACAGTTATCAATGAAGCAGTCGTAGGCTCAATCCACGCATCATACCACTGATGTGAGCTCATGAAGTCGTAAATAAACCGTTAAAGGCTGCTGTTAGAGGTCACACCTACACTTCACTGCAAGTAGGAGTGAGCGGCTTGATAAATCTGTCTCGCTCTTAAAGAAAAAAACACTTTCACTCCTCCTCTAGAGCGTTTTTCATTGTTATTCTTACATCTTATTAAAATAAGGTCTCAAGCTTCTCACAGTGCTGCATATTTGTTGAATAAGTGTAGGAGTTGAAGCGTTTTATCGACTTTGTTATCTCGGGAAGGATGTAGGAGAGCTGCAGAACAAAGACTGTTTGATTTAAATACCAACAAGCCTCATATTATATAAAATTACATTTTCGTAACCGTATAAAGATCATTCTGTCAGTCCTCTGATTGTGCTGATTTCACGTACCATCATTTATTTAATTTCACGGATCTTTGAGTTTTCAAACAGAGATGTCAGCCTTGGTCTACTTGTTGCTTCTTGTTTGGTTCCAGTTTCACTTTCATTGTGACTCCTCGGAGTCGGTCTGACTGTAAAGTGTCATCTTTGTGTGTGAACATCAGTTTCTCCGACCCCCAACATCCCCCTAGTTTACTTCACTTATTCCCCACGTTATGGTTTCACATGACAGTTCACTGTGGTAACACCTCTCTTGTTTCCATCGTAGGTGTTCGGTGGACACATGGGTCCGGGTGAGAGCTCTGGCGGTCACATGATGCCCGGTGGCAGCCCCGGTATGGGTCCAGGAATGGGCTCCCAGTTCATGGGCCAGCAGTCGTATGGCGAGGCTGTTTCTAAAGGTTACGGCCAGCCGGTCATGTACGGACGTCCCAGCGCTGCTTACAACCCCGCCTCAGCCTACGGTGGAAGGTAAACCGGATTCCTCTTCACTTAATGTCGTCTGGGAGCGAATTCAACACTGAATTTTACTTTCAGTATGACTGCAAACGAATATGACTCATCATGGTTTAATCCCACAACCCACTGTCGGCTTTGAGAGGCTTGTTTTCTATCTTTGCCAGAACCTTTAAAATAATCATCATCAGTCACATTTCCAGTGGTTGTGGCTTAAAAGCTTAAAATTATGATTCTTTCATCAAAATCACTTAAAATTCTGAAAAAGATTAATTGTTTGCATGAACCTGATCCTGTGAAAAGCATTGTATCCTGAGCTGCTCAGTGACAGTGGGACCGTGAATCACTCGGCCTAATTGCTAACAACGATGATGCAAACAGGCTAACGCTGAGCAGTTGTATTAGCTTAGCATGCTAACACTTAGTAATTAGCAGTAAAAACCAAGTACAGCTGAGACTTTCCAGGTGGTTCTGTGTTACAGCAATCTGGTGCGGCAGGTTACCTGATTGGAAAGTTAAGGGATCGACAGAGAGACTAGTATTCATCCTCTGTGGACCAGGAATGTTTGAACCAAACTTTCATGACAATCACTGTAACAGTTGTTGAGATATTTCCACCTGGACCATTGCCATCTTTAGATCCATGTTGCCAGCAGGGCTACAAAGTCACCTGTGACTGAAATCCACAAAAATCAAAAACAACTTGTACAAACATTTTTGTTTTGTATCTTGTTCTTGCTGCTCAATCTGAAGTATCTCAGCGCCTGTTTCATCTGACTTCACCCTTGAATATCTGTCACACATAACAGGAGACTCCCCAGAAGAGCATCCTTCTCTGTTTGTAACTTTTTTTTAATGTGTGACAAAACACAATGAAACCAGGAAATAAAGATAATGAAGGTTCAAGTAAAGAAACAACATTAGAGCTATTTACAGCAGAGAGCTGACGAACATTATTAACATCTATTGAGTGAAGAATTCACAATTTCCACGGAACATTATTTCTCTCCCCCACACGACTCTGATGGTTGAGAACTGTATTTTTATGTAGCCGTTTTATTTCAGGCTCTTTCTGCTGCATTTATCATCAGCATATGTCAGCGTGGCTGCTCTCACCCACCGCTCTGACTCACGCTCATGACGAAAACCTCACACACTCATGCTGCCCACTCATCTCCCCGTCTTCCCCGTGCAGTTACTCTGGTAACAGTGGAGGTGCTGGTCTGGGCGTCCGTCCTCCCTCTGACTTCACTCAGGCTGCTGCTGCCGCTGTTGCCGCCGCCGCTGCCACAGCAACTGCCACTGCTACGGCAACTGTAGCCGCAATACAGGAGAAACAGAACCAGGAGCTGAGCTATGGACAGGTAAATGTCTCTACCAGGTGACTGTCAGACCAGGGGCATTTCATTCATGTCTTTTTCCTAAAAACTACATCTGGTGCAGATGCAAACACTCCACATGTTGCCGGTCTTTTGTTGCCCCATCCCAATTTTTTTTTTTTAAGTGTAGCTGTCATCAAATTCAGAATAAGCAGTTGAGGTAAAACATTAAATATATCTTTTTTATGTTGTTTTCAATTGAGTATGTGTCCTAAAGGATTAGCTCATTATCACATTCTTTGATTTAATTTATGTTTTTACACGCATCCCAGTAATCAGGGTTGTATAAAACGTAGCGTTACCATCTGCTCTGCCAAATGTGTGACAGAACGCAGACTTTACTACTTAGTGCAAAAGTCTTATTGACTGTCTAGAAATCAGGTCTCTATCTACAACTGAGGATGCCTGATGGAAGCCCAGAGATCCCAAATTGATTTGAAAAGACGTTATTCAGACCCCTGATGGGCGGTCGAGCTTGTGCGGCAACTTCAGACGGGATGTGTGTTAAAGCTTTTAGCTTGATGGCAAAAGAGCAAAAGATCTCGGCCTGAAAAAACAATTTAGAATGACTGGGCCTTTAGAGATTGGATTATGCTTGAAGAGCTGTAAGGAGACAATTGTTGTTTTTTTGGGGAAATTATCTATTCAAATCTATGAATAACATTCCAAATAGTATACATTGATATTGTCAACATAACTTGTTTTTTATGCTAGGCTCAACATATGTTAACTTATATGATGTTTGATGCAATGAATCATGGGTAATCTTAGTCATGACAAGGTGTGGTCCCAGCTGTCTCTGCAGTTTGTAATGAATAACCACATTTAATCTGAGCTAAAAGTTGCTTTTTGCTTATGTTTAGCTTTATTTTTTCTTTGAAAAGTTGAAGATTTTAAAGTTAATTACAGCTCTTTAGACCGTTTTTTACCACTTTCACACACGCCGGCTGGTTTGGAGTTGTGATGTTTGTTTCCAGGACTGTGGGAGGGCTGCGAAGCAGAAGCTGGTTCTCTGCTGCTTCCACAGATTCATGCCACATGTCTCCTATTAACAGCCGAGACATCGCATAATTTGACACTGCTCTCTCTTGCCAGACTGTTTACTATATAGGCTCATTTACAAAACAAGAGTCAGTGTTGAAGTTTAGAAAACACTGTGATTAATTCTGTCTAAGATTTCTGCTTTCAGGTAAATAAGTAAAGTAAGTAGAGGCTGTAAAACGTCACGTATCAATCAACTTATTTCTGCTGATGTTGCTGCGTATTTAAATTAAACAAGGCAGAAAGGAGAGGAAGAAATCTGTCCTGACTCGTCCATCTCTTAGACCGACTTTCTTAGAAAAGGGATGGACTCCTTTAGAGGATTTCATGATGTTCAAGCAGAGAAATTCAATGCCAAACCACAACTTGATTGTCATGATTTCTCTGAGGCCGGGACTTGGCAACCATGTCTCTGTGTTTTTACCCCTGCTGTCGTACTTCCCTTTCCCTCTCAGATGGGTGGAGCATCCTCTTACAGCACCCAGTTCCTGTCCCATTCGGGCCCCCGCGGCCCTCCTCCGGGGATGGTCTCCTCCAGGCCCGGACCTCCACCCACCACCGGAGGCTTGTATCCCTCTCACCCTGCCCAGGCTCAGAAGATGCCCCAGCACGCAGGGTATCCAGGGGGACCACAGGGGCTCAAACGACCTTTTCATTCAGAGGTCAGTGGTGTTAGCCTGATGCTAACACATAATGGGAATTTACCACTTTTACCTCACATGCTTCATGCATAAATGAACGTGTAGGCTCACACTTAAAGGCCTTTAATAGCATATTAGAGGCTCTGCTTAATGTTCATTATTTGTCAACATCATAACTGGGACATCTTGTACTCTTTGGGTCTGGATGTGGGGCAGTTTTGTTGAGGGGAAAGAACAGAAATGAGAATCAAATAGACGAGAGAGGTGTAACACCTAGACACAGTACATGTGTAAACAAAGAGATTAGGTGAGTCAGTGTTGTGGTGTTCTACTAATTCTTCCATTTTTACCTGCGCCTTTAACCGAGCCTCTGTAGCTCGTATTTCTCAATAGACTCCAAACAGTTGAGTAACTCCTCCTGTCTCTGTTTTACTTTCTGTCTCCAGGGTTTTCCGGTGCAGCA
The DNA here is from genome assembly GCF_900880675.1 of Sparus aurata. NCBI lineage: Eukaryota > Metazoa > Chordata > Actinopteri > Spariformes > Sparidae > Sparus > Sparus aurata. Next base: position 25,690,640 of record NC_044198.1, on the reverse strand, counting down.
GTACGGCTCTGGCGGGATGTCCGGGTACCCTAACCAGCCTCTGCAGTACCCAGCTGGTCCACCGCAGCGCTGTGCCCCCTCACCCTCTTACCCCACCAGTCGGATGCCCCTCATGGGACAGTACACATCTGCATCACACAACCCGGGACAGTTTCCTCCCGGAGCCGGTCAGCCCAATCCTCCTCAGTATTACAAGGTGATCACTGCCACTGTGCTTTCCTTCACAGATCAGAGCCAGACTGACTCTGGATGACGATGTATGATTATATATAAATATCAGTCATTAAGGGTTCGTTCAGTCTTAAAAACTTTGGTGGATTTTACATCAATCACTACAGAAACTAGAAAACCAGCAATTCTTTTAATATTTGAACTGAATCCCGTTGTCATATTTGTTTGTTGTCTCCTGTCGCGCTGCAACAATGAATCAATTTAGTTTTCAGCTATTAAATTAATCCCCAACTGTTTTGTTAATCTGTTATCCTGTTGAGAGTTCGGCTGACCCATTAAAAATGCATTCTAAAACGTTTTCTATAAAAACTTGACAGCATCATCAGCATTCACTAAAACCTTTTTATATCTCGGCCTCTGGAGCCGAAATAAAAACCACTTAAGAGCTTAAGACTTTGGATGATGTTGTCACTTTCAAGACATTCATTAATGAACAATAGAGCGAAGCCAAACACGCTCACGTCCCCTCAGGCGCTAATGGAAGATAAAGGCAAACATTGATGATTCCAGCTTCTTAACTGTGAATATTTGCTGCTTTTCTTTCCTCGTCTGTGACAGTAAACTGAATGTATTTGGCTTGTGGACAAAACAAGACATTTAAGGATGTCATCTTGAGATTTTGGACACACTGATGCTCTTTGTTTTAACAATTTCTTACCAAACAGCTAATCACTGACAATGAAAACAATCATTGGTTGTTGTTAAAATGAGGAAACATTTAATAATCACGATGGAAACATGAAGTTACTGTTAATCAGCTGCTAAAATAAACAAAAACACTATGTACATTATTGTAACAAGATGTGATGATAAAGGACATTTTTAGTTTTGGTACCTTGTTTGAAAAGTATCTGAACTTTACTCTTAAAAAGCTGCTAAGCCCAAATTCGATAATGAAAGTAAGTGTTAGGTGCAGCCCTCTCTGTCTGCTTTGTTGGTGTTGGATCAAATTACTAACAGCAGAGAAATTCCTAATAATCGTTGGATCATCAGCTGATCGTTTCCTGTCTTTGTTCTCCAGTCAGAGCCGTTCAACGGTCAGGGCGGCCTGCCATCTGGAGGAGCTGGAGGATACAATGCCTTCACACAGGCTGCAGTGAGCGGGGTAACTCATACATATACACTAAACTCACCTTTCTTAAGTCAAAGTCAGTAATAATGCATGGAAATATACTTTCGGATGTTTAATGAGATACTCTGAAGTTCTAAACACTCGTTGTCATTCGTCGTCTCTCAGCCAGGTCGGGGTGGAGTGATGCCCGGGTATCCCAGCTCTCCGATGGGAGGGAATCCCACGCCGCCGATGACACCTGGGACGTCCATACCTCCCTACCTGTCCCCAGGCCAGGACACGAAACCCCCCTACCTTCCCCCGGACATCAAACCCAACATCAACACCCAGCAGGTCTCCACAGGTGAGACGCTCTGCAGTGAACACACATCAGGAAGCACGCTCTCTGTCTCAATGCTTTTTGTTACTGTGCAGTGAAAACGACCTAAAAGCAATTTTCTTGTCCAGGTAACCCGAGCGACGACCTGCGTCTGACGTTCCCAGTACGAGACGGCATCGTGCTGGAGCCGTTCAGACTGGAGCACAACCTGGCCGTCAGTAACCACGCCTTCCAGCTGAGAGACTCCGTCTACAAAACACTCATGATGAGGTACAAAGACGCTCCATCACACTCTCATATCCTGTGTTTCCTGTTTCGTATCTTTGTTGGACGATTAAAAAACCTAGTAAAAAAAACAAAAACAAAACAGAGTCTTGGAAGAATGGAAAATGCTTAATTTAAACCTTTATGTCCAGAATATGCTTCAGTTTGAATATACTCCTTGAAAAATGCTTGATTTTCAACATCATCTGGTGTTTAATCAACAAAATCATCAACAAAATGTGTCTTTCGTTGTGTTATCTTCCTCTGTAACATATTATGTGGCTTCAGTGTGAATTCAGAGCAGCACACCTCTTCCTGAGTGATTTTAAAAAGCACCAGATGAGGAAAAACAAATGAGGAATGTTTGATAACCCCACCCAGTCTGTCCCTGATGGTTTGTGTTGTGTCGCCCCCTGCAGGCCTGATCTGGAGCTGCAGTTCAAGTGTTACCACCACGAGGACCGACAGATGAACACTAACTGGCCTGCATCAGTGCAAGTAAGTCCTCATCACCAGCCTTAACATGAAACTCTTCCTTCTGAATTACAATTATCATAATATTTATGGGTATTTTAAGGGCTTTCTGATCAGACTGACTGTCAGAAAAATCATCACCTGTTTTTTCTGTATCTGTTTCAGGTGAGTGTCAACGCGACTCCTCTGTGCATCGAAAGAGGCGACAACAAAACTTCCCACAAGCCCTTGTACCTGAAGCAAGTGTGTCAGCCAGGACGTAACACGGTACAGATCACAGTAACGGCCTGCTGTTGTGTAAGTGTCCCTCCTCTCTGGCGTTCCTAGAATACAACACATTTATATATCTTGTATTAAGATCTCATTTTAAACTCATTTTGTCCCTCCTCTCTCTCCGTAGTCCCACCTGTTTGTGTTGCAGTTGGTTCACCGGCCGTCTGTCAGGTCTGTCCTGCAGGGTCTGATGAAGAAGAGGCTCCTGCCTGCAGAGCACTGCATCACTAAGAGTGAGCCACCGTCATTTGATCTAAATATCCTCTAAATGAACATGAAATGGATAAAATACTCAAAAGCAAACTCATTTTCCTTTAAGACCCACATTTAGACCGCTCTCCTTTTCTATAAAGTTGTCATATTTTACAGTATCATCAAGTTTAACACATCTCCAGAATCAGAACAACTTTGTCTCAGGAAGAAGCTTAACGACGGACAAAAAACCCTCTAAAGACAACATGATATATGGGGTTATGTCAGCAGTAAAGTAATTCTGCCTCCTTTTTTATCTTTTTGTTTCAGTAAAGAGAAATTTCAGCAGCGGCACCATCCCTGGGACCCCCGGTCTGAACGGAGAGGACGGCGTCGAGCAGACGGCAATTAAAGTTTCCCTCAAATGTCCGATCACGTTCAGACGAATCCAGCTGCCAGCCAGAGGTCACGACTGCAGACACATACAGGTACGCTCACACACACACGTATACACGCACCTACAGTGTACATGTAAGTGAATCACTCTCACACTGATGTCTTTGTTTTGTAGTGTTTCGACCTGGAGTCATATTTGCAGCTGAATTGTGAAAGAGGGACCTGGAGATGTCCGGTGTGCAAGTACGTACGATATCGACGTCTCATCACGTGTTTTAATATCAGATGTTCTCAGCGTGAAACGTAACCAGCAGCTTGTTCCTGTCGTTCACAGTAAAACCGCTCTGCTCGAGGGGCTCGAGGTCGACCAGTACATGCTCGGGATTCTTGTCTACATCCAGAAGTAAGTGCTCACATGTGGATTTCATGTAAATATGGTGATACCTAATCCTCTGTCTGATGTCCAGTAACCCTCCTTTGTCTTCCTCTCTCTCAGTTCGGACTACGAGGAGATCACCATAGACCCGGTGTGTGGTTGGAGGCCGGTGCCCGTCAAACCAGACCTGCACATAAAGGAGGAGCCCGACGGTCCGGTCCTGAAACGCTGCCGAACAGTCAGCCCGAGTCACATGGTGCTGCCTAATGTGATGGAGATGATCGCCGCTCTGGGTCCGGCGTCGTCGCCCTACCAGAGTATGACTGCAGGGGGCAGAAACACCCCCGACTACAACAGGCCAGGTAGAGTCAACACTCCAGAGGGAAACTGTGTGAGAGTTAGTGGTGAGATCGAAGTAGAGCTGCACAATTCATCAAAGTATTATCGAAATGGAGTGTAAAATCTAATATCCAAGCTGCAGTTTTGATAAAGATAAAATGTGTAAAGTATCGTAATCATCATAATGAAGTACTTTTGCGCTGCAGAGGCGTCATGTTTTCTGCAAATGTCGTTAGAAGAATATGTCTGAGTTGTAAACAGTCTGCCAAGCTCCAAAGGAGGGCATACATAATTTTGTACATAATGATGGATCTCACTCTCATAGAAACTTCATGGTGCATTCAGGTGTAGGTCTTAAACTCTGAAATCTGCTCTGCTCTGTACGGTAAAATGATATATGCAGCGACAGGTTTGTCATGGTGTGTTCAAGTGCACCTCAAAAAGAATGTCTGGCTTGATCTGCTCTGCACAGATTTACACGCCTCAGCATCGTCCAGAACGGCCACGATCAGCTCCCACAGCTCTATCACGGCCATTACAAGAGTTTTAAATCGAAACATTTTACCGAATCGTGACCATAAAACTGAAGATAAAATCATGGGTTTGGAGAATCAATGCACCCCTAAAGAGATATTAGATCTTCAATGTAAGAGAGAAAATGTTGACTGTTTTGTTGGTGTTTTGAGGTACAGAAGATATTTTTAAACCTGGTGTAAGCCCTCTCCACTGGTCCTGTATTTATTGTGTGTAATATGCACACATACTGTACACAATCAGACTTTGTTGCTCAGTTAAAAAGGTCATCAGCTCTTTGATGGGCGGTGACCCAGAACAGTATTTCAGGCAGCAGAGCAAAGACCTGTGAGTCCCATCCCCCTGCATATGTCCTCTTACAGCTGGTCTCTATTACATAAGAGAAAACAAAGTCCGTCTACACTGACCTGTTTTTATTTGCTCACTGGAAGTAATAAATGTTTTCTTTTGGCTTCATAGGGAGCCAGGGATTCTCCAGCCAAACGGCGTTCACAGACTTCCCCAACACTCCCGGCACCCCGACACTGGGAGAGTACGCCTCGTCCGGACCACCTCCTCCGCTCTCCTACCAGCCTGAGCAGGTTAGACACCTTTAAAAAAAACACCCCACTGTTACATAACACAAGTATGACCAAACACACAGGCGCATACATACATTCCTGTCCTCTTCTTGGTGTAGCCTCGGGCCACAGTGATGAGCGTCTCTTCTCTTCTGCTCACTCAGTACTTTTTTTTTTCTTAATGATTGAGTGAGCATCAGTATGAATAGACCGCAGACAAGAAGGACCTGCTGCGTGAGCTCTGAGTTAAAGGTATCTGTTACGCAACTCAATCTGAGGCACACGCTGCCTGGATGTGAGGCTGTTACAATTAGAGACGGATCCACTATTTTCAGCTCCGGTCTGAGTCAGATATCTGCCGACACCAGAGCTCTCTTATCTTGAATATGATTAATGTTACTACGATTATTGTTATTATATTATTGTTGGGTCTTTACATGTTTAATGTTACATGCAGATGTAGTAAACCACAAAGCGCAGCTTATTAAAATTTGATGATGTAGGTATTAAAATGTATTCCAAAACAATGTATTTCAACTGTAGGTTAAGTATGGCCACTTAGCTCCACGGCTAACTGAGCTACGTGCTAACAGCAGCCAGTCGCTCCAGCAGAGAGTGTAGTGAGCAGCAGTTAGCCCATTTCTTACAAATTACACCTTTAAATCTCGCCCCTGACTAATATTATGATGAAATAATTCAGAAACTCAACGAGCAAACCCACTCTGGAAACTAAACTGAATTCATTAAAACAAAAATGAATAATGAAATTCAAATATAAAACTCTGATGACCCTGGTTTGTGCCTGGAGGACTAACTGTGTGCTCCGTTACGTAACACCGACTTGTCTTTTCCTTCTGGCTTGTGTTCTCAGTTAAGAGTCTTTAACTGAACCTGAAGTAGACAGCACTGACTCAGAATATAGTCACTCACATATCGAGCCACTAAACCACACACCACCTGTCGCAGGCAGCTGCTCTGCTGTCTGCTGAAGGTTTTAAGAGAAAGAATAAAGTGTTTGTCCTCGTCTTCTGTCACACACTTCTGCTGCTCTGCCTCTTAGATAACATCTCGTGTTCAGTGTTCACCTGCTTGTCAATTTGTCATTTTTATGCCCATAAAATAAATATTCTCCTCTTGTCCATCCACCATCAGACGCCTCACCCTGGCCGAATCGAGCACGCCCACAGCGTCCTCCAGCAGCACAGTTCAGGCGTTCACGGTAACCAGAGTCTCGGTGACGCAGGCAGTCCACTGCCGCAGCGGAACGCCAACACCCAGAATTCCCGGCTGCAGAGCGAAGGCTCCTTCGGTCTGGGAGGGCCGGGAGCACCTGGAGGAGAGGGAGCAGATCATGCACTCGATGTGAGTGGATGACTGTTGATCATGTGTTCACTTATATAAGAGTGTGTAACGTTTACAGGACTTGTTTTAATTGAAAGATAAAAATATCAGTACCTCTTTTTTTTAAAGGGCCGTTCATGAGAGTGACGTAACAACTGTCATGAACATAAATAAGTCTTGATGAATGTTTGTGACTGTTGCTCTCTGGCGTCAGAGTCATATTTCAACTTGGCGTCTTAATTTTACTCAAGGATAACTTTTGTTTCCACACGTTTAAGCTGTAATTGTTTGGATAATTTAATTTCTCTTTCTTCCCTCTCTCCGTCCGTCGTTTAGCTTCTCCCTGAGCTGACAAACCCCGACGAGCTGCTGTCGTACCTCGGCCCCCCCGACCTCCCCAACAACAGCAGCGACGACCTGCTGTCTCTGTTCGAGAACAACTGACGACTTTAGCAACGGTCATCTTCCAGTCCAGCCTCCGCTCCTCTGTTCGCTGTAGCCCTGCCCTCATTGGTTGAAGACAGCACCCACTACTTTGTGTGAGTGAGTGAGTGTGTGTGTGTGTGAGTGAGTGTGTGAACAATTGCGAGTGTGTTTTTGTGTATCTCTATCTTTTTGAAGTGTCCTGCTGTACTGTGACACTCATTCAGTGCAGTCTACAGGAAGAGGAGGGAACACTTTCACATGTGAACACTGTCTATAGGCACTGACTCTGCAGACCAGCATTTAAAACTATAGCACAAACCACAGGCTGAAGGATTTAAATATACGCTATTTAATTTATAGATTTTATGAGCTCAAGTGGAGGATGACGAGTGCTGGGGTGTGTTTATGGACCCATTAATGCTCTGGTTCCCAAACGTTTTCTGTCGTTCAACGAGCGCGCACACACACACACACACACACACACACACACACACACACACACTCGCACGTTCCTGGTGGATTACTTTGCAGCACAAACACCATATTTCTACTCTTTACCTCATGATCGTTGTGACAACATATGTAATGATTGTCATTGTTTTACTGTTCCAGAGCTGTAAAATCTCTTCTCATAATATTCTAACCGCTGTGCAGGGTTTGTTTATTTATCGTCTGCTTTAAATTTACTTTTACAAACTTTCCCGTGCTTTACTTTCACCTCTCTGATGTAAGTTTGGGAACCACTGCATGAAGGTTGAGGCTTGTGATGTTCTGCATATTTCTTATTGTCAACACCTCCCATGAAAGAAAACAAACAACGAAACCAACGTGGTGTTTCTGATGTCTTCTCCGAGCATACTGATTCTCTGAAAACTGTTTTGATATTGATAATATCAACATCTCCTACATGATTTAATCAGAAGAGGCTACATTTGGGATAAACAAACTGAATATGTTGGTTACATGACCCTAGTGTGAATGTAAACGTAGTCAGTGTGGCTCAGTGTTGGGTTTTTCAGCTCCTTGTTAGTTGATACATCGAGTGTTGATTTCGATTTTTACATGGGATGTTTTGACAACAAGAGAAATCTATAATTTCATGAGAATTATCCTTTTGAAGGAACAGTTCGCCCAAAAAAATGAATTTCTATTTATTTGCTCACCCACATGTTGATGGACAGTCAGGTGAAGTTATGTAATCCACAAAACATTTCGGGAGCTTCACAGCAGAACAGTTGCAGCAGCTGGAGGCTTTAAAATGTAAGAAAACAACAGAGAAAAAACATAAAATGTGTCATACAGCATGTCTGGTGTAATCCAAGTCTCCAGAAGCCCAGAGAGTCCAAAATTTATTTGAAAAGATGTTATTTAAAGTTGAAATCTTCCCTGTGGCTGCGAAGCTAAAAGTGTGGGAGCTGGACCTCACGTTGAGGGTGTAAATATGGACTTTACAAATTAATTTGGACAAACGAGTTCCAGCTGCTTCAGCTGCTTAGGACAAAGCTGCATCGCTGTTTTGCTGTGAAGCTCCAGAAATGTTTTGTGGGCTCGTATTTTTTGGGTGAACTGTTCCTTTAACACATAATGATGTAAGATAAGGGCAGTTAAAAGTGGTCACATTTGTTTCAGAAGACGAAGTTAAAGATTCCATAGTGACCTCACGTTTTAAAGAAGGAAAAAAAACAAAAATGTACAATAGACATTTTTTTACACATGAAGTTGGGAGAGCGCTGAGGTTCATTGTGTCTCCGACGTCCTTCAGCACTGTGAAGAATATAAAAACTCCCATCTTTTCTCTCCTCTGTTGGTTTTCACCCTCTTTGGAGGGGTTTTTCAAGCATACTGTAAATGAGTACAGCTGTGTGTCATGGCATTTTCTGCCATTTGAAAGCTATTAGTATGTTTCTCATGTGTAACCCACCATGACACGGGTTCATGTACTGTATAATCAGCTGTTTTCATTAGAGAACGTGTGTGTATCAAATGAATTGTTAATCATGGTCATTTTAATGTTATTAGTTGGATAATGGATCATTGTTGGCACTGTATACATACTGTATGTTAGAAAATTATAAAGCAATTGTAAAAAAAAGAAAAAAAGAAAAATCATCTGAGGTCGTACAAACGCATGTATGACAGAAAAGTCAGCTGACATCCAGTAATGCAGTTAAAGACGCAGAAATTATTCTTAATACCACTTTTTAAAGCTGACGTTTTTTTCTACGGATGATTTTCCGACCGGTCAGACACGGAAACAAGAAGAAATAATGTTCTTTGCCAATTGAGCAACACATTAATGTTATATTTGGAAGAAAAATTATGAACTATTTAACTGCAAATTTGCTAGAAAAAAACAGTTTTTTAATATGTAAACTATTCCACATATTTTGTAACACATTGTAATTGCCATTATTTTCTATTTATTTTTTAACCATAATCGTCATTGTACCTACAGTTACCTTGTCCCTTTCCTGAAACTCAGAATCAGAATTAAAAATCACTTTATTTGACGAAAAGAGTTTGTCATTCTGGTCTGTGAATTTCAACATTAAAGCTGCTACAAGGAACTTTCTTTTCTTTCTGTGTTGTTGATGTTGTTGATTTTTGCGGCACAGTTGGCTATAACAACTACAACCATCTAGCTTGTACATTCTGCACCTGTGTGAGTGGAAATAACACATAATTACACCGCTCTCGATAATATAGCCACTTCTACTCAAGAATATGTCTGATAAAAAGGGACAGGTGAAGAATAAATAATCAGTGATTTCTTTAATAGGCGCCGAACGAATCAAGATGCTAATTTGGCTACAGAGGATGAGCTTTATGGAGCCAGTTGCTTTTTTTTTTTTTTTGCATTTTTAAAAAAAGTCTCCAGCTGCTTCAGATGTTTAGGAGAATGCTGCAATGCTGTTTTGCTGAAAAGCTCCAGAATTGTTTTGTGGGCTATGAAACTTCACCTGACTTTGACATGGAAGTGAATAGATAAAGACTAAATTTGTATTTTTAAGGTGAACTTTTCCTTTAGTTCACTGGTTGGGGTCCAGCAAATAAACCCTTAAAAAGTCCAGAAAATAAGTAGATATTTGTGTATCAGAACTTTTTTTCTTCTCTCACCTCCCAACCCTAATCATCTGACGACACTTTAGGCATTTACCTGAAAGCCTATTTAAAATATCCATTGACTGTAAGATGAGGGAACCGGAAGTGCAACTGATTTCCGGGTTTTTAGTACTACAGAATACACCACTCAATCAGACATTTTACTGTTCATATTTCCAATATATTTACTGTTAACTTTCTCTTAAGCAGGATTTAACTTGTAATTGATCATTTTATCACTGATACTGGCGCATTTACAGGGTCTGTAGGAGGGATGTTTATCAAAATGGACGAATACTTTAGTTTATTTTCAAGCTTTTGTCAAAAAACGTGTATTTTACGCACATTTCTCGTCACATTTTAAGAAATATTTCCAGATGAAATAATCGAACTCACCCCTTTCCCTCCACTGAATGGTAGCTAATCGTAACACGACGTTCTGGGTGAGCTTGTTTTCTACACCGCTGCCCTGAATTCGCTGTTCAACCGTCGTTCGCGCGCCGCTCCAGCCGGGTTGCCGTGGAAACATCTCACCAACCGAAATCCACATCGCGTTAAACCCCGCCCATCTCCGTTCCTATTGGTCCGTTCTCCGGCCTTTCAGAAGAACGCGCCTGTGATTGGCCGTCGGCTAGGCTTTACGTCACCGCTGCTCAGAGCCACATAAATACGGACCTAAACAGACAGGGCGAGTCTGACGCTGTCAGGGCTCCAGGCAAGCGCGATTTTTAGCATCTTTTAATCACATCTCACGTTTCTAAACATGGCAAACCCGCGAGTTTTCTTTGACATGACTGTCGATGGCGTCAACGCAGGCAGGATTGTAATGGAGGTAAGATACACCATCAGACTATTCACTTAACTTTTCTCACTTTACTTCATTTTTAAGGTTTAAAATCAGGAGGGTATCTTTCACATCCATCTGTGTGAGGTGCAAACGGCCTGCAGCTCTGACAGACATGTTGAAGTGCGTCAACTTCTCCTCCTGCTTTTAGGCTTCCATTTTGGCACCCAGCCTTGCCTGTAATCATCAATATATCTTGATATTGTGTTAATAAATGCATAAATACAGATAAGAGATATTATATTAAATGCAAATCCTGCAGAGGGATCTTATTCTGATGGAAACGCCCAACTGCTGCTGCTGCTGCTGCTCATGATGGCAGGTCTGAGCATCTTCTCATTGATACAGTTAAAGAGGGAAATAATAGGAAATCATCAATAAATTGTTAATTTAAAGCTAATGACATGTTTGTTAATAGTTGTTTTACTGTCAACAAACATTTCATAAAGGTGCACTCTGTAGTTTTGTAGAATATATTTTAATCAGAAGAGAAAACAAACAAACTGAATAACAAACTGACTGAATTTCATGCTGTTTTACTTTGTTTATATGTGGCGGACCCTGCCACCTTTCTAGCTTCAAACAGTATTCTGGGAACCTTATTTTCCTCTGAGAACAGCTTGTTTATTCACTTATGGAAAACAATGTATATTTCTCTCCATATAAGTAATACTGCCTCATTAATATTGTAAATATTAAGATTCTGAGTTGGAATTTATTCTCCAAAACAAAAGAATGCCCTTTAAAGCAGCTGTTTATTGTCAAAATGTAACTGATGTTCAAAGTATTTTTGTAAATGGCTGATAAATACTGTGTAGTTCATCTATAAACATTATTTAAATGGTCATTCTAAACTTAATCATTTAAAAACAGTGACAGATAAAAAAACAAGAAATAAAGCAAGATAAAATAGAAGTAAATATGAAATGAAATAAAACATAAAGAAGAAAAATATGAATATTACAACATTATGATAATAATAATAATAACAGTAGTAATAATAATAATGATAATAATAATAATAATAATAATAATAATAATAATAGACTTATACAAAAACAAAGTTAGGAGGTGCTTCACAAAACACAGCACTATAAAATACAGGTGCAAAGCAAAATAGAACAAAATAAAGTGCAACAGACAAGAAATATAAAAGACAGAGAGACAAAGTAAAGTATAAAAGAGCAACATTGAAACCTTTGAGTAGACATCATCCAAATGTTTGTCTCTGTTTTTAAAAGCCATTAAATCGAGGATTTGACTCGGCTGATCTGAAATTAGTTTTCTTTCACATACACATATGACACAACGTACATGATAATGCCACCCTTATAAATACCCTCACAGTGTGTAGAAGTATGCTCAAAGAAAAGTATGAAAATATGAATATAATACCAGGATACAAACAGGATAACAGAAGGTGTTGAGCTACCAGAAGTAAATGGAAAAACATGAGCTAAGTCCTGAAAAGTCTGAGAACACGGTTCAAGCTATCAACACCTGCAACCTGCCCGTCATCAGACACCATGCCGGCATGATAATCAATAAGGTTCAGAGGCCGCTGATATCAAGACCAGGAAGCTCCTCAGGACGCATGAAGTCCAGCGTCCAGAGGTGAAGCAGAAGGAGGGAGGCCGAGGACGAGTGAGCGGCAGAGCCACAATCAATTAAAATGCATGAGTACAACGGGAGGATGTCTCAAGGCGATGGAGTGCCAAGTGAATACGTCAGGCAGCAGGAGGAGGAGGAGGGGGAGGAGGAGGAGGAGGAAGGGGAGGGGGAGGAGGAGGAAGAGGAGGAGGAGGAGGAAGAGGGGGAGGAAGAGGAGGAAGAGGGGGAGGAGGAGGAGGAGGAGGAGGAGGAAGAGGGGGAGGAGGAAGATGAGGAGGAAGAGGAGGAGCAGGAGGAGGAGGAAACATCATGGAAGACGCCCCTGAGACAATCCAGCACGTACAGCTGGTTTTACAGTTTATTCTTACTTAAACTAGGATTAGATAAAACTCATCTTATTGATTTTTATTTCCTATCATCTTTATCTGCATATGTTTAACAGAGAGTAATCAAATTACATTACTTTGCTATTATGATACTTTACTGATCATTAAAGTAACCGTCTGAACCACAAAACATTCTTCTAAAAGGTAAAATATCTAAAAGAGGATTATTATAAAGTGAAAATGAATCAGCTACTATTCTGATAATCAATATAATGAGATTTCAGCTTCTCACTACAAGATTTTCTTGCTGTTTGTTGTCTCATGTGACAGTAAACTGAGTCATTTTGTGTTTTTGACTGTTAGATCGGTCAAAATAGAGTTTGGGAAAATTTAAAAATCATTTTTACAGACAAAATTATTAATAAATAATTGTGAGATTAGTTGGTATTGAAACTAAAGTTGCATTTTAAAGTTAAAAATGACAGATATGTCAAGAAGTCAATCCTGAGCCTTCCTTTTTTCTAAAGGTTTATTTTTAAATAAATCGGGGCAATATATATATATATAAATCGTTCATCATGATATGAGTCTGCATATCATCTTAAATATATCATGATCTGACGTAAGTGTTGTGTTTCCCTGTTTTTAAAGGTTGAATCCACTAAAGTTCTAACATAACTGATGATTATTGATCATAAATCTAATTGTGTGAATGTTTTGTGAAAGCTCTAATATTGTTTTAATATCCATATCAAGGTATTTGGTCAAAAAATGTATTGGTATTTGATTTTGCTGTGACTTTTTGCGGTTTCCTCCACACTAATTTAAATGTGTGTGTGTGTGTTTTTGCAGCTCCGGGCCGACGTGGTCCCGAAGACTGCAGGTAGGTAAGCGTTAAAAACAGGAAGCTTTGTGTGTTCAGTGCATTCAGCATCAACTACAGAGCTGCTGCTGCTGCTGCTGCTGCTGCTGCTGCTGCTCTGAGTTTTTTTTTTTTTTCCACACTCCTAAAATGGATTCGTGTTTGGTTGAGGAAACTATGCGTCCCCATTAATCCTCCGCTGAGAGTTTATTCTGAATATGGGTCGAGGCTGGAAGGCATCGATCAAAAGAGCCTTAACAGCCAGTTACGGAGATAAAAGTGAGTGTAAACAAGGAGCTGCTGTGATTAATGACGATAAGGAGAAAAAGCACACTTGTTTGCATGAAACGTCCTTTATTGATTGATTCCACCTTATTACAGCTGGTTGTGGTTGACTGTGATATATCAGTTCTGTGTCCTGCAACCTTCTTACGTCTGTCAACAGGGAAACCTGCAGGATGCATCACCAGCTGATTCTGTCCCACATAGCCATTGTTAGTTATATGACCTCATTTACACTCAGCGGATGCAGAAAGAATGGCCTATTTGCTTTTTTTTGTGCATACAGTGTTTTCTGCAGTGGCTCAGGTACATCATGCTGCTTCTGCACTTCATGTTCAAAGCCACAAGACAGTTATATTCAGCCCCCACATGTAAGGGATCCTCAAGGGGTCACATAATGGGCTGTAGTATTGTGGTGTTATTGTTGTATTGTAGTTATCAGAGGGGTGTCAGTGTGGATCGGCTGTGGCAGGAGTGAAAGAGGATACAAATGATGCACAAAGATACAAACAATGACTGTGAAGACACTCGTAACAACCACAAAGAGACAGAAAGAACCGAAAACAAATACACAGAGACTTGAAACAACCTTAAAGAATCAACAAAATCACTGTAAAGAGACACGAAACTACACAAAGAGACAGAACAACTATAAACGCAACCTCAATGAAACTCAACATGACTACAAAGAGGCACAAAACAACCACAAAGATACAAACAATGACTGTGAAGACACTCGTAACAACCACAAAGAGACAGAAAGAACCAGAAACAAATACACGGAGACTTGAAACAACCTTAAAGAATCAACAAAATCACTGTAAAGAGACACGAAACTACACAAAGAGACAGAACAACTATAAACACAACCTCAATGAAACTCAACATGACTACAAAGAGGCACAAAACAACCACAAAGATACAAACAATGACTGTGAAGACACTCGTAACAACCACAAAGAGACAGAAAGAACCAGAAACAAATACACGGAGACTTGAAACAACCTTAAAGAATCAACAAAATCACTGTAAAGAGACAGGAAACTACACAAGAGACAGAACAACTATAAACGCAACCTCAATGAAAGTCAACATGACTACAAAGAGGCACAAAACAACCAGACAGACACACAAACGACCAAATACAGACTCAAAACGACCACATAGACACTTGAACCACCAAGAACAGACACGCTGGGGGAGAAAGGACAGAAAAATATGCAAATAATGACAAAGAAACACAAAAAAACTCAGATTAAAATGAATTATTCAGCAGCCTGGTCAGAGACCTCGGGTGGTTTGAGTTCTGCTCTGAAGGAATAAATCATGCTTCTTACTGGTGGTGTGAACAAATGATTTATTTCAGCATTGTATTTGGATTGAGTGCATTTAGTGTCTTTTACATTTTACAGAAAACTTCCGTGCTCTGTGCACCGGAGAGAAAGGTTTCGGCTACAAGGGCTCCAGCTTTCACCGTCTCATCCCTAAATTCATGTGCCAGGTACAGTGAAGGAAAAGAAATGTGTCCTGTTTCAGATTCGTGTCCGATTCAACCTGAGCTAACTGATACGTGTGATCGTTTCTGTTCAGGGAGGGGATTTTACCAACCACAATGGAACCGGAGGCAAATCCATCTATGGGGAGAAGTTTGCTGATGAGAACTTCCAGCTGAAGCACTCGGGCATGGGCACGCTCTCCATGGCGAACGCCGGGCCCAACACCAACGGATCCCAGTTCTTCATCTGCACGGCTTCAACTGACTGGTGAGCTCCACTTTTTACCCGTCTAACCAGGTTTAATCAACAGTTTCGTCTTGTTTCCGATGTTTCTTCTCACATGCTAATCGGCTGCTCTCTTTTTCCAGGCTGAACGGGAAACACGTGGTGTTTGGCAAAGTCGTGGAGGGCATTGATGTTGTCAAGGCGATAGAGAAGCAAGGCACAAAGAGCGGCACCCCGAAAGCCAAGGTCGTCATCGCCGACTGTGGAGAGCTGAAATAGCGCGACGAAGCTCCTTCGGTTCCGCCTGTTCACCTCGTTCTCTCTGTCGTCGTTGGCGTTGTGCTCTCAGAAACATAAATTGCCTAAAACACTGACTTGTATTTTGATTTTGTGTTACTTACATTTGAAACAGTCACATTTAATACAACATCTTTCTATAACGTATAATTAAAATACTAGATGTGAACAGAATAACCAATCTGAAATGCATCTTTTATGTGAAATACTTGAATGATAACACTTGAAAAACACAATATGTTTATGTAGAAGTTCCCCTTAACTTTGTATATATGTATGTTATTTAATTTATTGGATGGAAAAACTGTTTCGCATTAAATGTGACTATTACTATTGAATTTATAAGATTGAATATGAAAATGTACATGTGATTAAAATACTTAGTCACCATTTTAGGCAAATGATTGTGTTTACGTCTGCAGCATCCGTAGAAAAACACCCCAATGATCTGACTTTCTCCACTAAACATTTCCTCTCCTGTGCTGATATTTGTTGTGTAATATTTTGTATCTTCTAATCTGTTGTTTAAGGACCATATTTGTTAACAAAATCTGGAAAAAATGATGGTGATTGTGTAAATAAAACCACATGAAAGCTTACTTTGTGTGCGTCGTCTCATTCAAGAACACAGACTGTTGATAAATCGCAGCATTGGGATTCGATTAATGCCAGTCGGATCAAAATAAAGTGCTCTAACAATGTGGTTTTAATTTATTGTATGATCGTCGTTGCCACATTTACCACCGGAGGCAGGCAAGGTAAAGACTATCACACCTTTGTGCAGTGGTGGAAGAAGTATTCATATCTGTCCAGTAAAACTAATATCAAGCCGTTAAAATACTTTCCATTCAGAACAAAAAAGCAAAATGTACTTAAAGTATGAAAATTAAATGTAGTGCAGTAAAATGTTCCCTGTCAGTGTTTTCCTATCACAACTTATGTTTCTGTATTAAAGGGGCACTGTGTAATTTTGGAGAAGAAATTCAAACTCAGATTTAATATTGACAACATTAATGAGATAATAATACAAACTGGGAAATTCCATAAAGGTGGCTGGGTCCGCCACATGTAAACAAAGAAAAACAGTGTGTTCTTCAGTGTGTAAAATGTTTAATCTGCGCTAAAAATGTAGAAAAAGGTTCCAACCCTGTCTTACATTAGTAAAATGTGACGTATTAAAGGTGTACATGTGCAGTTCGCTCCTATTTAAAGTGAAACTCTCGCCCAAAATGCAACCTAGGGTCTTTTTGTGAATGTACCCCAGTGAAACGTTCGTTTAAAAGCATAATTACGACGAAAGAGGCACTTTTAAGATTGACAGTATTTTCTTTTTCAGGTCAAAATCATTTTCAATGGGAGTGCTACGGGCACTTTATCGATAGCATCAAAATCTCTATGTTTAAAACAGTAAGAAGGCTCGACACAACATGAAACTTAACTGTCCTCCAGGTTACGTCACATTCTGAGATCGACGCTTCTCAGCTGGCAGGACGGCGAGCGGAACAAGCTACTGCTAACATGAGTTGTTCTAAAAACTCTGTGTACACAAACAATGTTCTCGTGTTCATGTGTAGAGACCCTGGTGATACTACCAGCAAAGTTTCATGTTGGGTCGAGCCTTCTTACTGTTTTAAAAATAGAGATTTTGATGCTAGCGTAAAAGTGCCTGTAGCGCTCCCATTGAAAATGAGTTCGACCCGAAAACAAAAATAAGGTAAATCTTAAAAGTGCCTCATTTGGAGTAATTATGCTTTTACACGAAGGTTTGACTCGATGACATTCACAAAAAAAAGGCTAGGTTGCATTTTGCCGACAGTTTCACTTTAAAGGAGAACTTCGGTCGGTTTAAACATGCAGCTTCATTGCTCAAGCTACCCTTGACTTGCCAGTACCGAAGACGCGAACAAATTTGGTCCAGCCATTACAGAGCTCCGTGAACGGAGATGTAGCATTGAGCGCTAACAGCATGGGGTCAGAACTTTACACTGTGTTTTAAGCATCTTAACATGCTCCACATCTCACACCAAAAGTTATGCAACATCAGCAGACACCTTAGCACACAGCACTGTAGCGTGTATGACTCAAAATGAATAAAAAAGTAGTTAAAATAGTGTGTTTGTGCAAGCAGCTACTTACCTGTTTGTTGACATCCGCGTCTTCCGGTAGCTAGACCAAACTAGCATATCCATCGAGTGTGCACTTAACAGGCTTAACAGGCTATTGTAAGGCTCATGGCTCATGACAGGCTGTAACATGGACATGTACATTATGAACATAAACACGAAAATGCTGGATTACGTTTCCGTCTCCGCCAGTGAGGGAGTAAGTGCACGCTCGACGGATTGACTAGCTTGGTCTAGCTACCGGAAGACGCCGATGTCAACAAACAGGTAAGTAGCTCCTTGCACAAACACACTGTTTTAACTACTTTTTTATTCAGTTTGAGTCATACACGCTACAGTGCTGCGTGCTAAGGTGTCTGCTGATGTTGCATAACTTTTGGTGTGAGATGTGGAGCATGTTAAGACGCTTAAAACACAGTGTAAAGTTCTGACCCCATGCTGTTAGCGTTCAATGCTAAGTCTCCGTTCAAGGAGCTCTGTAATGGCTGGACCAAATTTGTTCGCGTCTTCCGTACTGGCAAGTCAAGGGTAGCTTGAGCAATGAAGCTGCATGTTTAAATCGACCTAAGTTCTCCTTTAATACAAGAGATATGAGCTGAACTGCGTTGAGTTTTTAGAGTCATGCAGCAGGTGGCAGCAGATAGCGAGTGGCTCATTTTGGCAAGCAGAGGAAGACATGGAAGACTTTTTGAGCGGGATTAGCAAGTAGCTAATCCAAGACCCGGCTTGGATTCAGACAGGTAGGAATGATTTAAACTATTTTTCTGAAAGGTTTTCAGGCTGTTTTCAGTCTTTCGGATTCAATTTTCAGTTGTATCTTATGACAGGGTGCTGTGGTTATGGTCTGCGCAAATTCTCGCAAAAAAAGCACTTGGTAGAAAAACGTCACGCTCCAGATTAAAATACTTGGTTTTGTTGCCATAAACACGGCCAGAGATGTCCTGAGGTCTCCTTAAACATATCAAGAGGTTTCACGCTTACAAATGTGAAAACGCTGGCTGTGTCTCGCTTCACGTCTCGATATTAAAAGTCAGAAACGTAGTCAAACTTATCATTCCACCGCTTCCTGACTGCTCAGCAAATGAAAAGACACTGGATATCAAAAATCTGAAGTACAGCCCGGCCATATTTCAAGGTAAGCAACATATCTGATCACCTATTAGTTTCGGTGAGCTAACAACTAACGTTAGCACTCAGCCGTTTCATAGCTAACATTCCCGTACGATAGTGTAACAAGATGTAAGAGGAAGGCATAAAATAACTCTTAAATATCAACACTCATCTTGGACACATTTCTTAAAGTCTTAAAGTGAAATGCAATAGATGTAATCAAAAAGGTAACGCTAGCTAGGAAGTGGTTGGATGCTAGCGCTAGCTAATTGGACAGGAAATATGTTATTTTAGCACGATAAGTGGCCAATCAGTTACTCAGTTTCCCTATATTTAGGCCGGAAGCCAGAGGAAAATGGCCGCTGGGTGAATATTGTCTAAACTTTTGTACTTTGGTTCAGCAGGATTCCAAATGCTGGAGTTGTACTTGTAAAGAGGCAGTTTTTCATTGTGATATTTGTACTTTTACTGATTGATCAACATACTTTCCCCCCACTGAAGAACATTAACTCAGCAAATGTACTTTCATAGCCAGGTGTCAGGTGGGATGATGAACAACCACCAGTATTAACAGTAAATTTTAAATAAAAGTAGCTTTTTACTTACTTAGAATATTTTATTTTTAAGCTTTTGGCAGAATAAAATGGCCTATTTTAAGGTATTTCCACACTAAACAGTCAACGTATACCACCTGAGTTTTATTCCCTACTTAAATGTCAGTGAAGATCACAAAATATTCCGTGTGATTTGGACTTTGACACGTTAGAACATGACGTCCAGAACACCAGCTCGCTGCCTGTTCTATAGAAATCTGTGCCTTCGCCGTGCCGCAGAGACGCCTCACGAGCCGCCATCTTGGCTCCTCCCACCTCCACCCCTATTGGCCCATCCTCGAGCCTTTCAAAAGGAACGTTGCTGCCATTGGCTGTCGGTTGCTTTTACGTCACCGGTGCGCAGCCTCACTTGAACGCAGAACTTATAGATACCGTGTGTCTACAACCAGGAAATCATTCACGAGCCGTTTTCCGTTATAATCATATTAAGCCCGTTTGTAAAAATGGCAAACCCCAAAGTTTTCTTTGACATCACTATTGGAGACGCTCCAGCTGGGAGGATTGAAATGGAGGTAAGAGAAACATCAGACTATTAACTAAACATGTGTCGGTTCATTTCAACAATGCTATTTTTTTTTTTTTTTTTTTTTTTGGAAGCTTTGAAATGAGTCTTCTGCATCGATCTGTGTGATTCTAAAAGACATATGTGTGTGTTTCGCAGCTCCGGGCTGATGTGGTCCCAAAGACTGCAGGTATGTGATCTTTAAAACAGGAGAAAACTCTGTAAATTGATCCTTTCCTTCCGTAGAAAGCGCAGGCCACTCAGCCTGATGGCCGCCCGGCCTGATGGACACTCGCAGTACTGCAGAGAAAAATTCCCATGCGGCCGGAAAACCCTTTTTTTTCCCTCATTGACCGCCATTATAAAAAGAGACGTCTGTTTAAAAAATAACAAAAAAATGCAGACAAGACATCAAGAACGGCAAACGGGGTTGATAATGGCTGCTATGTATTTTTGATCCATTTTTATTAGTAAAACATTCAATCAGCCGAGAAAAGCTATTTTAAAAAATCCGTTATATCATCACCATCTAAAGTCTAACGGGAACAGAAGGGCGGGGCCAGTGGGCGGGAACTCTACTGCGCATATTCAGTAAGACGCATAACCAGGAAGTAAACGCGGACGCCAGAAAACGTCTTCGGCGCATGCGCTAGTCAAGCAGCACTCATTTGTTTGAATGGCCGCCATCTTTCCATCTGGTGTCTAGTTCTATATGAATCTATGGTATAGCCACATGCGTTTTAAAATCCTCCTCTACAGTGGTCAATAACAGCACAATCTCACTATTTGTCAACCCAAGCATGATAAAGAACTCAAATATAACAAATGATCATGTTTGTATGTGAGAAATGTATATTTTTCTGCCTTGCGTGGCAGCA
This sequence comes from Sparus aurata, assembly GCF_900880675.1. Lineage (NCBI taxonomy): Eukaryota > Metazoa > Chordata > Actinopteri > Spariformes > Sparidae > Sparus > Sparus aurata. The sequence continues at coordinate 25,669,571 of NC_044198.1, read as the reverse complement.
AGAGATTTCCATCTATACAAGTTATTGTACAAAGTTCTTTGCAAGCTAGTATACGTGTTGCGGGGGGGCAAAAAAAAAGCGTTGTGGGTTTTACAAATGCTATGATGTTCAACAAAGCACCTGCCCGTCTTACAGCAGCAGCCACTTGTAAGAAGAGCAAAGCCGTGTGAGCGCTTCAGAGGCAGATACAAGTTATTGATGCAAAAGAATAAATGACAACAAAGAGACGCATCACAATCAGAATAACACAGAACAGCCACAAAGAGACTCTGAATGATTGAAAAGTGTCTCCTAACAGCTAGAGATTGAGAAACAACTCAACGAGATGCAGAATGAACACAGAGGCACAAATGACTATAAAGAGACACAAAACGAACACTAAAACACAGAACAACCAGATATGGATACGTTTGTGACTCTGTCTTGGTGCTAACAATTGGAAATATGAACCTAAAACTTATTTATTTCTATTATTGATTACTTAAGTCGATGTAAGGGAATTTGATGATGTCATGTGTCTTTCTTTCACAGAAAACTTCCGTGCTCTGTGCACCGGAGAGAAAGGTTTTGGCTACAAGGGCTCCAGCTTTCACCGCGTCATCACTGACTTCATGTGTCAGGTACAGCGAAGAGAATACATTTGTTCTGTGTCCTTGTGTTCACAGGTTCAGATTTGAGCCGAGCTAATATTTGATTGCGTTGCAACATTTTCTGACTCGCCGGAGCCTTTTCATTTACTTTTAGGGTGGAGACTTCACAAAGGGTAATGGAACTGGGGGCAAATCCATCTATGGGGAGAAGTTTGCTGATGAGAACTTCCAGCTGAAGCACACAGGACCTGGTATTCTGTCCATGGCTAATGCTGGGCCCAACACCAACGGATCCCAGTTCTTCCTCTGCACGGTTAAAACTGCCTGGTGAGCTTCACTCTGACCCGTCTACTGCTGTATTCATGCCTAAACAGTTTCAGCTTGTTTCACATGTTTGTCTCTCTTTTCTAGGCTCGACGGAAAGCACGTGGTGTTTGGCCAAGTTGTGGAGGGCTTGGATGTCGTCAAAAAAGTAGAGGCAGTGGGCTCACAGAGCGGCAAGACTTCAAAGAAAGTCGTCATCGCCGACTGTGGTCAGCTATAATACTACGAAGAAGCCTCTTCAGTTCAGCCTGTTCACCTGTCAGATGTGTCCTTTTATCATCCAGCTCCCTGTCTGCTTTGACAGGATGTGTATCTGCAGCATCAGTGGAAAAACACCAAGTGCACCCACTTTCTCAACTGCAAATGTTTCACTCCTGTGCTGATATTTGTTGTGTATTATTTTGTACCTTCTAATCTGTTTAAGGACCACATTTGTTAACAAAATCTGAATAAATAAAATAAAAAAAAAACACTGAATTAAACCACTTGAAAGCTTAAGTTGTGTCTGTCCTCTCATTCAAGTGTTCTTACTAAATGTGTGTATTTGAGTGTTTCCATTAATTAATCACAACATATATTATAATTTTGTCAGTGAACTCAATAAAGTGCTCTAACAATATGCTTTCATTTTGTAGTATGTCTAGTTGCAATATATCACCACTAGAGATCATTATAGGCAAGGAAACCACTTTATGTAGTTTGTAGTATTAGAAGTATTCAGCTGTATTACTTCAGTAAAGTACTAATATCACACTCTAAAAAAACACTCCATGATGTTTCTGTATTAATATTCATGTGTATGTTAGATCTTACTGCTGTATTTGTGTGATGATCTCATTTTAACGACCTGGTCAGGTGGGACATGGATGGATATTAAAGATAATATTTCAGATAAAAGTAGGTTTGTACTTGGTAGGGATTTAAAAACACAACTCATTTTATTTTCAAGCTTCTGACAGGAAAAATAACTTCCTATTTTAAGGTATTTTCCACATTAAATAGTCAAAGTTTACCACCTGAGATTTATTCTCTAATAAAATGTCACTGAATGTCACAAAATACTTTGTTTGATTTGGACTTTTGGACTTTTGGCTCGGCTGCCTGCTCTATAAAAATCTGGCTGGTCTGTTCGCGTTTCCGCCTGCAAAGATGTCTCACGCGCCGCCATCTTGGCTCCTCCCACATACCTGTTTCCTATTGGCCCATTCTTGAAACGTTCGAAAAAACGTTGCTGTGATTGGCTGTCGGCAGCTTTTACGTCACCGGTGCGCAGCCTCAATTGAACGCAGAGCTTACAGATACCGTGTGTCTGCAACCAGGAAATCACCCAGGAGCCGTTTCTTCCTTTATAATCACAGTTAGCGCTTTTATTAAAAATGGCAAACCCGAAAGTTTTCTTTGACATCACTATTGGAGGCGCTGCAACTGGCAGGATTGTAATGGAGGTAAGAGAAATATCCTATTATCTACTAAACATGTGTCGCGTTATTCCAGCTATGCTCATTCTTTCAGGTTTTAAATGAGTGTTTGGCGTCAATCTGTGTGTTTCTTAAAGATTAATGTTTGTTTTGCAGCTCCGGGCTGATGTGGTCCCAAAGACTGCAGGTATGTGATCTTTACATGAGGAAAAAAAAACTCTGCTCTGGGTTTTTTCCACCACACAATCCAAAATGGATTTATGCTCGGTTGAGGAAACTATGCGTCTCCATTAATCCTCCACTGAACATGCGCCGTGACGATGGGGCGAGGCCGTGGGTGAGGCCTGGCGCAGGAGCCAGAATAACCACTTTCAGAGCCAAGTTCAAGTGCAGACAGTGTAACCAGCAGTGTGTGATTCATAAGAAGGGAAAAAAAGCGTATTTGTTTGTTTGAGTTGTCCTGCAGGCCCAGTGGTCATCGCCACCTGGTGGTGGACTGTATAAATACAGCTTCCAACATAAGAAACCATGCAGGATACATGGGGCGGAAAAAAGGCCTGCATGCCTCCTTTATTCTGCACAGTAGTTTCTGTAGTGGCTCACATACTGAAAAGCAACTAAATCTAACTTCCTGGACAAAGATGGATGATTATTAAGTCTCATCTCTGGACCAGACTATCCAATACTGGCACTTTTGGTGTGCATTCAACCAGCGCTGCAAACCCAAATTATCCATGTATGATAGTCTCGGAATGAGACCGAACAATCGGATATCTTTCTCCAGGAAGGAAGTCATCTGTTTTTTGTGCACTTGAACTGTCAAATTCCCAATAGCAGTTCTGGAGGTCCTACCCTGAAAAATGTGAGACTCAAGGACCATGTTTCCTGCATTCTGGTGACATTGAAAGAATGACGACAACAACAGTAATATGCTGAAATATGTTTTAATGCTGTCTCTCACTCACTAAGAGGACGAGGTTTAACAGTATATAGCAGAGGACGCTGCCAGAAACGGGTTATAATAACTGCGATTACAAACCAACTCACCTCGGGGCCTTCCAGTTCACCTCATGGCTTTTCTTGAGAAACGTTGTAAACATTCAGCATACGCATGTTTATGTCGTAATCTGTCCTTGCTAACAGCATTACTCCACTGAGCATGCAGAGTGGTATGACAGGTACAGATGTAAATTACTGATGCAGAGGAATAAAAAATCTTTAGAAAAAAAAATGGAAATCCTGCACTGAGTCGAGGAGAAAAAAGGAAGTGTTATAAAAGTTTTTTAAACAAGTTGACATATCCACTCGCCAAAAGAGGGCTTTGAATTTTTTCCTGTTCCTCAGATTTTCAGTCAAACTGCCTCCACACACCATTTAATTATATTTATATATATATATTCTTTAAATGCAAATAAGCCAAACAGTCACTATATTACTATTTTTATATTCATGAATAAAATGCAGTATTGGCTAGCCTGGCACAACAACAACAATGGGACACAATCGCCGTAAAAAGAGGCAAAATTACCGTAGGACTCAAAATGACCACAAAGTGTCTCTGAATGACTACACAGATTTCAAACGACCTCACAGATTCAAAATGCCCACAGAGGCACAAAACAACGTCTAAAAGACCCAGACAGAGAAAAGCAATCTTGGTGCTATTTACAAGTAACATGACCCTAAGGTTTATTTTCCTATTTTTCAGTTGTTGGAAGTGAATTTAATGATGTCATGTGTCTTTATTGTACAGAAAACTTCCGTGCTCTGTGCACCGGAGAGAAAGGTTTTGGCTTCAAGGGCTCCAGCTTTCACCGCGTCATCCCTGGATTCATGTGCCAGGTACAGTGAAGAGAAGACGCCTGTCCTGTTTCCTGGTGTTCACAAGTTCAGATTTAACCTGAGCTAATTGATATTTGATTATTCCTTTTTTAGGGTGGGGATTTTACCAACCACAATGGAACTGGAGGCAAATCCATCTATGGGGAGAAGTTTGCTGATGAGAACTTCCAGCTGAAGCACACAGGACCTGGTATTCTGTCCATGGCTAACGCTGGGAAAAACACCAACGGATCCCAGTTCTTCCTCTGCACGGCTAAAACTGAATGGTGAGCTTCACTCTGACCCGTCTACTGCTGTATTCATGCCTAAAGAGTTTCAGCTTGTTTCACATGCTTGTCTCTCTTCTCTAGGCTCGACGGGAAGCACGTGGTGTTTGGCAGTGTTGTGGAGGGCTTGGATGTCGTCAAAAAAGTAGAGGCAGTGGGCTCACGGGACGGCAAGACTTCAAAGAAGGTCGTCATCGCCGACTGTGGTCCGCTATAATACTACCAAGAAACTTCTTCAGTTCACCTGTCAGATGTGTCCTCGTATCATCCACACCCTGGTCATCTCTGATGGGATGTGTGTCTGCAGCATCAGTGGAAAAACAGCCAGTGCACCCACTTTCCTCACTGCAAATGTTTCACTCCTGTGCTGATATTTGTTGTGTATTATTTTGTACCTTCCAATCTGTTTAAGGACCACATTTGTTAACAAACTCTGAATAAATGACTGAATTAAACCACATGAAAGATTAATTTGTGTCTGTCCTCTCATTCAAGAACACCACCTGTGTTCTGACTCAATGTTTGTATTTCAGGGTTTCCATCAATTACTCACATTATAATTTGATTGTCAGTGGAACTCAAAATGAAGAGCTCGAACAATATGCTTTCATTTTGTAGTATTTCTAGTTGCAGTATCTTACCACTAGAGGCCATTACAGGCAAGGAGCACACTTTTTTGTCATCTTTGCCATAATTTTGTGAAGTATTGGAAGAAAAGATGTTCCTTATATTGATCTCCCTTTGGACAATGTGCACAGTTGCTGAGATAACACCAGAAAATGGAAAAACAATCAGTCTTTAGGTGACAGTGAAGTGTATGGTTGAGTCCTTGATCGGTGGAGAAAGACGGAGTTGGGAGCTGTGGTGGTGTTGTGTAGTCTGATCGCTGTTGGTATGAAAGAGCCCCCCAAGTGCTGCGAGGCACGAGGTCGGATGAGTCTGGCTGAACGGGCTCCTGAGCTGCCTCAGGTCGGCGTAAACAGAGGGTGAGAGGGATTGTCCATTACAGCCTGCACCACAGAGCAGGCTCTCCTCACCAGTTTATGGAAACAGGTGTTGGGGGGTGAAAGTCCACCACCAGCTCTTTGGTTTTCCCGGTGTTTCGCTGAAGGTGGTTCCTGCCACGCCATCCCACAAAGTTCCCGATGATTTCCCTGTAATCCTCCTCTGTATCGTCTGTGATACATCCAACTATGGAGGAGTCGTCAGAGAACTTCTGCAGGTGGCATGTCTGGGAGTTGTAGCAGAAGTCAGACGTGTAGAGTTTGATTAATAACGCTGAAAGAACAGTTCCCTGGGGTGTGACAGTGTTGCTTGTCGCAGCCTGACATACTGCGGCCTGTCCGTGAGGTAGTCTGTGATCCGTTCCACCAGGTCCTGATGAACCTGCAACACTGAGAGCTACAACTGGACCGGATCGAAAGCACTAGAGAAGTCAAAGAATGTGATCCTCACCGTGCTTTGTGGCCTCTCCAGGTGCGTGTAAGCTCTGTTAAGAAGATAGATGATGGCATCCTCCACGTCGATGTCAGTCTGGTACACAAACTGCAGTGGGTCCAGACAGTCGCGCACCAGACAGCTGAGATGCTGCAGGTCCAGCCTCTTCAAGGTTTTCATGACATGTGAAACTAGAGCCACAGGTCTGAAGTCGTTCGGAGCACTGGGTCACCCGTTCTTCAGCACCAGGACTATCCAGGATGTCTTACGGACAGTTGACACCTTTTTCAGCCTCAAGGAGAGGCCAAAAAGATGCATGAACACTCCTGCCACCTGCTCCTCACAGACCCTGAGCACCCTCAGGCTGATGCCATCCGGTCCTCTGGCCTTGTTGGTCCTGGTTCTGGTTCTAGCTAGCTTCCATCTCATGTGGCTGTTCTTGATAGTTGGTGTTGTTGTTGTTGTTGTTGTTGGGGGTTAGTTGGGGATGTGGTGGGGGTGGGTGACTGTCCTTGGGTCTGGACAGAGGCCTGAGAGAGGAAGAGGGGGATGCATAAACTGTCCTGCCCGGGACTTTTAATGCACCATGATGTTTCTGTATTAATATTCCTGCTGCATTCAGGTGTGTGTTACATTTTACTGCTGTAAGTGTTTGAGGATGATCTCATTTTAACTACCTTGTCAGGTGGGACATCTGTCAGAATAGATGGATATTAAAGGTATATTTCAAAATAAAAGTGGATTTGTACTTGGTAGGGATTTAAAAACACAACTCTTTTTATTTTCAAGCTTCTGACAGGAAAAATAACTTCCTATTTTAAGTTATTTCCACATAGTTAAAGTTTACCACCTGAGTTTTATTCTCTAATAAAATGTCCCACCTCCTGTTTCCTGTTGGCCCATTCTTGAAACTTTCAAAAGAACAATGTTGTGATTGGCTGTTGGCAGTTGTTACCTCACCTGTGCGCAGCCTCACCTGAATACAGAACTTACAGATACCGTGTGTCTACAACCAGGGAATCATCACCGTTTCTTCCTTTATAATCACATTTAGGACGTTTATTAAAAATGGCAAACCCGAAAGTTTTCTTTGACATCACTATTGGAGGCGCTCCAGCTGGCAGGATTGTAATGGAGGTAAGAGAAACATCAGACTATTTACTAAACATGCGTCGCTTTATTCCAGCTATGCTCAGTCTTTTAGATTATAAATGAGTTGTTTGCATCAATCTGTGTGTTTTTTAAAGATTAATGTTTGTTTTGCAGCTCCGGGCTGATGTGGTCCCAAAGACTGCAGGTATGTGATCTTTACATGAGGAAAAAAACTCAAAAAATCTTGGGGTTTTTTCCCACCACACACTCCAAAATGGATTTATGCTCGGTTGAGGAAATTATGCGTCTCTATTAATCCTCCACTGAACATGCGCTGTGACGATGGGGTGAGGCCTGGTGCAAGAGCCAGAATAACCACTTCCTGGGCTTTTATTCTGCACAGTAGTTTCTGTAGTGGCTCACATACTGAAAAACAACTAAGTAACTTCCTGGAGAAAGATGGATGGTTGTTGAGTCTCATCCCCAGAAACAGACCATCAAATACTGGCAATTTTGGGTTGCATTCAACCAGCGCTGCAAACACACAGTGTCCATGTATGATAGTCTTGGAATGAGACCAAACAATCGGATATCTTTCTTCAGGAAGGACGTTTTGTGTTGTAGAAGTTGTAAACAGATTTTTACTATCTTCATTCTAACAGTGAATTTAATGATGTCACGTGTCTTTGTTTTACAGAAAACTTCCGTGCTCTGTGCACCGGAGAGAAAGGTTTTGGCTACAAGGGCTCCAGCTTTCACCGGGTCATCCCTGGATTAATGTGCCAGGTACAGTGAAGAGAAGACATCTGTCCTGTTCCTTGGTGTTAACAAGTTCAGATTTAACCTGAGCTAACTGATATTTGATCATTCCTTTTAGGGTGGAGACTTTACAAAGGGTGATGGAACTGGAGGCAAATCCATCTATGGGGAGAAGTTTGCTGATGAGAACTTCCAGCTGAAGCACACAGGACCTGGTATTCTATCCATGGCTAATGCTGGGAAAAACACCAACGGATCCCAGTTCTTCCTCTGCATGGCAAAAAGTCAATTGTGAGCTTCACTCTGACCTGTCTACTGCTGTATTCAGGCCTAAACAGCAGTTTCAGCTTGTTTCACATGTTTGTCTCTCTTCTCTAGCCTCGACGGGAAGCATGTGGTGTTTGGCAGTGTTGCGGAGGGCATGGATGTCGTCAGAAAAGTAGAGGCAGTGGGGTCACGGGGCGGCACGACTTCACAGAAGGTCGTCATCGCCGACTGTGGTCAGGTATAATACTACGAAGAAGCCTCTTCAGTTCAGCCTGTTCACCTGTCAGATGGAAGCTTTGTTTACATCCCCATCATCTCTGACAGGATAGGTATCTGCAGCATCAGTGGAAAAACACCAAGTGCACCCACTTTCCTCTCTGCAAATGTTGTTTTACTCCTGTGCTGATATTTGTTGTGTATTATTTTTTACCTTCTAATCTGTTTAAGGACCACATTTGGTCACAGAATCTGAATAAAATCATGCCGAAAGTGTAAATAAAGCAACTTAGAAGCTTTCTTTATGCATGTCCTCTCATTCAATAAGCCCTATTTGATTTATATTTAGTGTTTCACTTTACATTTTCCATCACAATTGACAGTGGGATCAAAATTAAAAGCCCAAATAAGATTTTTTACTTTTTGACAATCACTTCTGTCAATAATAATAATAATACATTTTATTTGTATAGCGCCTTTCAGGGTACCCAAGGACACTTAACAAAGTGGAACAAACAAAATAAAGAATGAATAGATAAACAAAAAATACATATAAGATAAAGAAATAGAAAAGTTGATTGATTTGATGGGACTGGATCTAGAACTGATAGGCCTTATTAAAAAGATGGGTTTTTAAGTCTCTTTTGAAAGTCCAGAGAAGTCAGTTTGCGGATTTCAACTGGGAGAGTGTTCCAGAGAGTGGAGGCTGTCACACAGAAGGCTTCGCGCAGAGGGTTTGTAGTTTGGTGTGAGGGATGGAGAGCTGGTTTGTGCCTGATGAGCGCAGCGTCCGAGACTGGGTATATGGATGGAGGAGGTCAGACAGATATTGGGGGGTGAGGGAATGGAGAGATTTATAGGTCAGGAGGAGAATTTTATAAGTGATGCGTGATTTAACTGGGAGCCAGTGAAGGCGGATGAGGGTGGGGTTGATGTGTTGCCAGGGCTTGGTGTGGGTGAGAACCCTGGCAGCAGAGTTCTGCACATACTGGAGCCTATCCAGGGTTTTGGAAGGAAGCCCGGACAGGACTCCATTACAGTAGTCCAGGCAGGAGGTGATGAGGGCATGGATGAGGGTCTCAGCCACAGGTTCAGAGAGGGAGGGCCGGAGTCTGGAGATGTTTTTGAGATGATAAAAAGCTGATTTTGTGATGGATTTTATGTGCCATTGAAAAGATAGCATTGAATCAAGGATGACACCCAAGTTGTGGACTTCCATGGAGATAGTGCAGTCGTCCAGGAGAAGATCTCCAAAATCTCCAACCTTCTGGAGCAGCGCCTTGGAGGCCACAACCATGAGCTCTGTTTTATTGGTGCGCGTCAGAGGTGCATATGGTGGGGTGGTGGCAGATGCCAGGATTTGCTGGTGAATGGTAGCCATCTTTTCCTGGAAGAAGTCCAGGAACTTGAAGCTGAGGTCAGGGGCACCAGAAAGCTGGAGGACATCAGGAGGGTTAAGGAGTCGGTTGATGGTGGAGAATAACATTCTGGGCTTATTTTGCTGGTCTCAAATGAGGGTGGTGTGGTAGCTTGTTTTGGCCTTGGAGAGAGCTTCTTTATAAGACCTAATATGGTCTTTGTAGGCTTCATGGTGGACGGTGAGGCCAGATCTTTTATGAATTGCGTCTGGAGGCCCTGTGCATATGGTGAGGTGAGTCCACGGAGCAGACCGTTTAGGTGTGCAGCCTTCAAGGTTTGAAAGACAGCCCTAGAGCTTGTAAAGACAATTTGGCTTTCAGATTTTAGCAGAAAAAGCAGTTTTGTTATGGATTGAGAAGCGGCAATATTCACGCCAGTGTCCTCTCGCATCTGGTTGCCCAAGTACTACCAGTCTAGTCCCTTCCTGTAGATGCTTCAGTGTTGTCTGACCAGTCCACCAGTTTATTGTCTTGTTCGGATGCACCCCAAGGAACATGTAGTTGTCCACCATCCCCCCCTAGTTTATAGAAACAGGTGTTGGGGGGCTCTTCCTGCGCTGAAAGTCCACCGCTGAAGGTGGTTCCTGGCACGCCATCCCACAAAGTTCTCGATGAGTTCCCTGTAATCCTCCTCCTTATCATCTGTGATACATCCAACAATGGAGGAGTCATCAGAGAACTTCTGCAGGTGGCATGTCCGGGAGTGGTAGCAGAAGTAGGAGGTCTAGAATTTGAACAATAACGGTGAAAGAACAGTTCCCTGGGGTGTGACAGTGTTGCTTGCAGCCTGACATACTGCAGCCTGTCCGTGAGGTAGTCTGTAATCCGTTCCACCAGGTCCTGATGAACCTGCATCACTGAGAGCTACAACTGGACCGGATCGAAAGCACTAGATAAGCCTCTCTGAAATGTGCGGTTTTGCTTTATTTGGGGGGTCTGGGGGGGTCAGAAAACCAGTCAGTATCTGGTGTGACCATTGAAACACATCTCCTTCGCATAGAGTTGATCAGGTTGTTGATTGTGGCCTGTGGAATGTTGGTCCACTCCTCTTCAATGGCTGGGCCAAGTTGCTGGATATTTGCAGGAACTGGAACACAGTGTCGTATACGCTGATCCAGAGCATCCCAAACATGCTCAATGGGTGACATGTCCGCTGAGTGTGCTGGCCGTGCAAGAATGGGAACATCAATGGGATGTTTTCAGCTTCCAGGAACTGTGTACAGATCCTTGCAACATGGGGCCGTGCATTATCATGCTGCAACATCAGGTCATGGTCGTGGATGAATGGCACAACAATGGGCCTCAGGATCTCGTCACGGTATCTCTGTGCATTCAAAATGCCATCAATAAAATGCACCTGTGTTCGTTGTCCATAACACACGCCTGCCCATTCTATAACCCCACCGCCACCATGGGCCACTCGATCCACAACGGTGAAATCAGCAAACTGCTCATCCACATCACGGCACACATGCTGTCTGCCATCTGCCCTCACCAGTGAAAACAGGGATTCATCTGTGAAGAGAACACCACTCCAACGTGCCAGATGCCATCGAATGTGAGCATTTGCCCACTCAAGTCGGTTACAGCGACGAACTGCAGTCAGGTCGAGACCCCGATGAGGACGACAAGCATGCAGATGAGCTTCCCTGAGACGGTTTCTGACAGTTTGTGCAGAAATTCTTTGGTTATGCAAACCGATTGTTGCAGCAGCTGTCCGGGTGTCTGGTCTCAGACGAGGTGGACCTGCTGGATGTGGAGGTCTTGGGCTGGTGTGGTTGCACGTGGTCTGCGGTTGTGAGGCCGGTTGGATGTACTGCCAAATTGTCTGAAACGCCTTTGGAGACAGCTTATGGCAGAGAAATGAACATTCAACTCATGGGCAACAGCTCTGGTGGACATTCCTGCAGTCAGCACGCCAATTGCACGCTCCCTCAAAACTTGCAACATCTGTGGCATTGGGCTGTGTGATAAAACTGAACATTTCAGAGTGGCCTTTTATTGCGGCCAGCCTGAGGCACACCTGTGCAATAATATGACTGAATTCATAGAGAATGTGTTTGAAAGCTCATCGAGACAAAAACTGCACTAAACGAGTGTTACTGGCACGAACATTATCAGTGCACTGAAATGTTGGAAGACATACACACACACAGTCTGGATTATGTTATGCAAATATTACATGTGATAGAAAGCAGACAAAACGCAAAAACAAACATGGAACAGATAATGTAACAAATTTTGCCCTTTATCTGCAGTTATAGGATATGTAAAACAAACTCTCATGACATATATGAGTGAAAAGTAGTCTACAGACAAGAGATGACAACTTTTTCTCTACATTCTAGCAAAGAAAAAAGTAACTCGCTCAATACATTTTAAATTGTTTCCCTCCACCTGAAACCAACTTACCACTTATCTTCGGTACTTCCGTATATAAGTCTACTACAGTAAACAGCTTTCAAACACATTCTCTATGAATTCAGTTATATTTGATTGACCAATGAATGTCAATGTGGTTCTGATGGTATAATGTTTTTTTCTCATTAAGACATCCATTTTGGTGGTTTATTACATAATGCACCCAATTATTACATTTTCTTGATAAAAAAGTGCAACACCTGCATTTTGTAACTACTGATATATACGTAATATGTAAGAACTTATTGCAAAATGAGGCGTTATTACATAATGAATTAAAAATTAATGACATTATTACATAATGTCGAGCCACACTCTCTTACACTCTCTGTATTAATATTCTTGCATTCATGTGTATGTTACATTTTACTGCTGTAAGTGTTTGAGGATGATCTCATTTTAACTACCTTGTCAGGTGGGACATCTGTCAGAATGGATGGATATTAAAGGTATACTTCAAATAAAAGTGGATTTGTACTTGGTAGGGATATAAAAACACAACTCATTTTATTTTCAAGCTTCTGGCAGAAAAAATAACTTCCTATTTTAAGGTATTTCCACATGGTTGAAGTTTACCACCTGAGTGTTATTCTCTAATAAAATGTCCCACCTCCTGTTTCCTGTTTCCCCATTCTTGAAACTTTCAAAAGAACAATGTTGTGATTGGCTGTCGGCAGCTGTTGCCGCACCTGTGCGCAGCCTCACCTGAACACAGAACATATATATTCTGTGTCTCTGCAACCAGGAAATCATTCAGGAGCCGTTTCTCCCTTTATGTTTACAGTTAGCTCGTTTGTAAAAATGGCAAACCCGAAAGTTTTCTTTGACATCACTATGGATGGCGTTCCAGTTGGGAAGATTGTAATGGAGGTAAGAGAAACATCATCTATTTACTAAACATGTGTGCTCAATCTTTCAGGTTTTAAATGAGTGTTTGGCATCAATCTGTATGTTTTTTAAAGATTAATGTTTGTTTTGCAGCTCCGGGCTGATGTGGTCCCAAAGACTGCAGGTATGTGATCTTTACATGAGGAGAAAAACTCTGCTGGGGTTTTACCCACCACACACTCCAAAATGGATTCATGCACGGTTGGGGAAACTATGCGTCTCTATTAATCCTCCACTGAACATGCGCCGTGACGATGGGGTGAGGCTGTGGGTGAGGCAGAGCCAGAATAACCACTTTCAGAGCCTTTATTCTGCACAGTAGTTTCTGTCGTGGCTCACATACTGAAAAGCAACCTAATGTAACTTCCTGGAGAAAGATGGATGGTTGTTGAGTCTCATCCTCGGACCAGACCATCAAATACTGGCACTTCTGGGATGCGTTCAATCAGCGCTGTGAACCCAAAGTGTCAGTGCATGATAGTTTTGGAATGAGACCAAACAATCGGAAATCTTTCTCCAGGAAGAAGATTTTCTGTTGCAGCAATGCCCTGATGAAGACTTATGAGTCCCAACGTGTCAGCATATCCACTCACCAAAAAAGGGTTTTTATCACCTTCATTCTAACTGTGAATTTAATGATGTCACGTGTCTTTATTTTACAGAAAACTTCCGTGCTCTGTGCACCGGAGAGAAAGGTTTTGGCTACAAGGGCTCCAGCTTTCACCGGGTCATCCCTGGATTCATGTGCCAGGTACAGTGAAGAGAAGACATCTGTCCTGTTTCCTGGTGTTCACAAGTTCAGATTTAACCTGAGCTAACTGATATTTGATCATTCCTTTTAGGGTGGGGATTTTACCAACCACAATGGAACTGGAGGCAAATCCATCTATGGGGAGAAGTTTGCTGATGAGAACTTCCAGCTGAAGCACACAGGAGCTGGTATTCTGTCCATGGCTAATGCTGGGAAAAACACCAACGGATCCCAGTTCTTCCTCTGCACGGCTAAAACTGAATGGTGAGCTTGACTCTGACCCGTCTACTGCTGTATTCAGGCCTAAACAGTTTCAGCTTGTTTCACATGTTTGTCTCTCTTCTCTAGGCTCGACGGGAAGCATGTGGTGTTTGGCAGTGTTGTGGAGGGCTTGGATGTCGTCAGAAAAGTAGAGGCAGTGGGCTCACAGGACGGCAAGACTTCAAGGAAGGTCGTCATCGCCAACTGTGGTCAGCTATAATACTGCTACGAAGCCTCTTCAGTTCAGCCTGTTCACTTGTCAGATGTGTCCTTGTATCATCCACACCCTGGTCATCTCTGACGGGATGTGTGTCTGCAGCATCAGTGGAAAAACAGCCAGTGCACCCACTTTCCTCACTGCAAATGTTTCACTCCTGTGCTGATATTTGTTGTGTATTATTTTGTACCTTCCAATCTGTTTAAGCACCACTTTTGCTAACAAAATCCGATTAAAATGATGCCAAAGGTGTAAATAAAACAACTTGGAAGCTTTCTTTATGCATGTCATCTCATTCAATGAGCCCTCATTTGATTTGTAAATGCCCAAATAAGATTCTTTTTTCTTTTTGAAACTCCACTTTTAACCCGGCGTGATTGAAAAATCCTTCAGAAGCTCCAGAAAACTTTTAATGTCTACAATTCCCAGCACTGCTGTTCATTTCCTCATCATAAGTCACACAAGGTAGATATGTTGGGTTTAATGTGTTTCTCCATGCATCTCCCATTTTCTACAATACAGCCGTCACCACAGTTTGGCAACCGAAGCGAGAGTCGGTGACGTAATGACCCGTCCTCCTCTTTTAGGTTCCTTGGAAAAAAAAACAGGAAATGAATCAGCGGTGGGGAAGAAAGAAATCGTTGAACCAGGAAGCAGACAGGCGGGTTCAGGCAGGCAGAAACAAACAAGGCTGGAAAGCAAAGCGGGATGCATGTAAATGAGACATTCCAGCAGAGTGGGACTAAACCAGTTTGTACATGCTGCTGCGCTGTCATATGAGGAAGTGAGAAGCATGTGAGTGGGTGGGCGGGACGATCAGGAGGTAGAAACGGCGGGAATGTGAGGTCACGGCGGTGCAGGAGGGAGCGGCTGAACCTGGTGTGACAGGATAGTCAGCAGCAGAGAAATGCTAAAGTGTGAACTGTAAATCTTGGGAGCAATCTTTCTTGCTCAGTGGAAAAAGCATGAAAGTGAAATGATTAAATACAAGTTTCAACACAAATAAAAACACAGTTTTTCCTCTACGTACTTCTATTAAAGGGATATTCTGGTGTAAATTTAATCCATGGTCTAACACACCGTGAAACTGTGTTAGACTCCCTCTCGAGAGATCAAGTTAGCAGACCGCTAATTTACGGAGTTTTATCAACCTCAGAAACGACCGCACGACAACAATACACTGCAGTAAATGGATCCAAATATAAACCGCCACCAAAAAGCCACAAATAATGCTCAGAACAGCACCAAACTTCAGCAACAGTACAAATAGGGTCTCAGCACATAGTCCGGGGCATCTAACCTCCGCTAGCTTAGCTGGATTTCTACTGAAAAGCTGACTAAATTTACCTCTCTTCTGCAGCAGCTTCCTGTTGACGGGAAGTCCCGACGAGTCGATTACCGAGTGCAGTAGAGTTCCGAGGCTCATGGATGAAAATGTATGATTATGCCTCCATGGAAAAGCAATCAAAGTTCATATGTGTCTTACCTGCCAGTTTATAACAGTTATTATCGAGAGCGGACAGGGAAAAGAACGGAATTGAGCATTTCTAACCGCACTCGGTAATCATCGCGTCGGGACTTCCCCGACCCGGAAGCTGATGGAGGAGAGTTGAAGTCTGTTTTTAGCTTCACAATAGAAATCCAGCTAAGCTAGCGGAGGTTAGATGCCCCGGACTATGTGCTGAGACCCTATTTGTACTGTAGCTGAAGTTTGGTGCTGTTCTGAGCATTATTTGTGGCTTTTTGGTGGCGGTTTATATTTGGATCCATTTACTGCAGTGTATTGTTGTCGTGCGGTCGTTTCTGAGGTTGATAAAACTCCGTAAATTAGCGGTCTGCTAACTTGATCTCTCGAGAGGGAGTCTAACACAGTTTCACGGTGGATTAAATTTACACTGGAATATCCCTTTAAATACAAAATACAGTATAACAGCACTACGAGAAGTTTTTCTTTATTATCCGATTAAGATCAAGTACAGAATTTATCAAAACAAAGTTATCAATGCTCAGTGTTATTCACAATAAAAACATAGAAACAAAAGTCTACCAACCGAGTTGAAGTACACAGATTAAGGCATCAACATCTCCTTTGCAAGTTTCTCCTTCAGTGAACCTCAAAGAGAGTGATACAAAAATAAACTCAAAAGAATTCAAGTTTCCCTATAGAAAGGTCTCCGTAAGAAAAAACAAAGATAAATATATATATTTATATACGAGAATATAAACGGGAAATCGAGACCAACGACCAATCACGGCACGATAAAACCACAAATACAAAACATACAGATCCAGTACAGCAAAAGGTAAAGATCGTAACGAGGCCCTGTTCGGAAAATACCCACGGAGAGTTCTCTGTTTTAAATGTTTCCTCTGGAGTTTAACTGAGTGGTAAAAGGCAGATTCTGCTGCACCAGGACATCGTAGTGTTTAAGAGAGAGTCGGAGAGAAGGACGACTCTGTTTTCCAGCCGTGAGAGGAGTTTTCGACAGGTTGAACTTCACAATTCAATCAAAATATTGTCAAAAAGTCAAAAAGCCAATTTAAAATATCCAGAATCTTTGATGTGATGGGAATAGAGGGGTCTCATCTATTGGTCCCCAAGTATCCAGCTGTGAAGTGGGTTTTAATTTATAACACGCAACGGTAACGAATCAATCATGATAGTCGCGTCCAGATTAGTTGCTGCCCTGATCTTCCAAGACTGCAACACAAAACACTCTTTAGCTGGAGTTAGATGAGAATATCAAACACCTTCACGTTTCTGTCCAATCTGTTGTTATCGCTGTGAAAACAAGATACAGAAGGGTTGTTTTCCTGATCACACTGTGTTTGTTTACACAAGTTACATGCTAAGCTAAGCTAACTGCCCTCCTGGCTCAGCTCCGCACAATCAAGAGAGTGGTATTGATTGGTTTTCTCATCTAACTCTTGGCTGGAAAGTGAATGAACGTGTGTCCAAAAATAAATCGAACCCATACCGTTTTTATTTACATTCTTTTCTGCAAACGAGCTGAACAAAGGTGCTCAGCTTCCTTTTCCTCGTCAACCTGTAACGTAATTCATGCTGGCGTAAAAAAAAAACAGCACGGACAAAGACCACGAGTCACAAAAAACACGTTCGATACTTTGAGGTAATCATTAATAAAACACAAGGGTGTCTGAAAAAAAGCTGGTTTAAATTTCAGCATCGGATCGTCTGTAGTTTTCCACCAGCATGAGAACACGAGCCTCACTGTGAACGCCAAGAACAAAAAGAGCCGGGCTCTCCAGGACTCCCCTGTCATCCGGGCAGTTGGTAGCTTTTGCGAGGGCACACGTGCGGTGTTGTCTCCCGCTGCTCGTCTGCTCTAAATGCTTCGTTGTGCTGGCATATTTAATTATCACTGAGAGTTCTACTCTAGACGGCTAACAGTCACCGTGACGTTGACGCGATACACCAGACTGGAAGCTGTTTAAAAGCCTCGTTAGAGTGACGATGTTGAGTCTGAAGCACCATTTCAGACTGGATTTCATTCTCAAGGGGAGGTGGGCTGATTTTATATTACCGCTGCGATTACCTGAAGTTTATCTGCGAACTCTCTCTGTAATTTCAATCCAATCAGGAGAGAAATCCTCGTTACCACCACCAAGGAGGTTACGTTGGTCATTTTGTCAGCAGGATTAAACAAAAACTGAAACTAGGTATGTTTGCTCTCTTTAATCCCAATTTTTGGCAAGCTGGTAATATTAAAAAGTATGCCGAATTATCTAGAAGCAGTTCCTTTTCTTAAAGATCCAATGGATCTGCAGGTAACTGCGATCGGATTACTATAAAACTGAAGACGACTTAAAATATGAGGATTCTAAGGCAAGTTCTGAAGCAGGATTTTTCAAAGTTTTGAAGTGGATTGTTAGACGTTTATTTGCGATTAAAGAGAGTGATATGCATAAGAAGTGGAGTTAATCCTCAATCTAAACATGTGTATTTTACACTGTCAATCTTTGACATTTCATCCAGAACGATGAATCAAATTGGGAGCGCGAGTAAATATATTTGATTTCCTCACCTCGCCCTGTAATCTGTAATCCAGTCCAAATGGGCCTCAGTACTGCCGGACCTACAGGATGAATTTCAGATCTTCACACTCGAGATATCTAATACAAAAGTGACTATTTGAAATACACTGGATGAAATAAAAATACACTGAACTTATTCAACACTCAATTGTAAACAGAAATAACACTGTATTATGCTGCTTTCCACAAACTCGTCACAGATAACAATCGTGTACAGATCGTGACAACACTGTCGCACAATAATCAACGGGCTACATAACTGTGCTGGTTTGGACCTGGGCTACAACTAGTGTGTGAGCTGTTCAGAGCACTTAATGACACTTGCTGAATGTAGAAAAAGTAAGTCGAGGGGAAAAGACCTGCAAAGACTCGGGGGAGGGGGGGAACTGAGCAAGAATCTTCTTTCTGCGGGCCGACTGGCACCGACAGAACCTCGGATCTGATTACAAAAGACGGCAGAGCCAGTGTGTGCTCAGGGACAGGTGTGGTAGTTTGAATCCCGACCCTGAGCTCCAGGCTGGCTGATAGGAACACTGCAGATCAGTTCTCCCAAACCAGAAACAACATGATTTTGCTAGTAGCACGAGGGGGCAGTGGTAATACTGTTAGCTGGTATTTCCATTTTTTTTTTTTTATAACTTGCTCTCCAGAAAGTGTGATAGACATCGAGGCTTTCTAGATCTTTTGCTTGGTGGCTAATAACTTAAATAAAATTTAAAAAAAAACTTAAATGCTACAATTCTTTCTGTTTGAGCTCTCAGTTCACTCAAAGGTCATCACAGTCAGGATGGCTCGCTGCGGGTCACACGTACAGATTTAACAAGCGACTCCTCTGATCGCGGCGTTTTTGATTTTAAGTCGTTCATTTTGCCACAAAGGTTTGTTGTTTTAAATTAAAGTGTGACTGTGCCTGAAGGACGGAGGGGCTTAATGATTGCGAAACCCTTTGAGCCAAATTTGTAATAAATAAACTGACTGGATTTGACTCGCTTGACTGGTATTAATTCTTAATTATTAAAAACTGGGCCGCCCTCCATGTGGATCTTCACTGGAGATATTCACAATCCAGTGCTGACGATGTTTCAGAGGCTCAAACACAAACAAAAGAATAATAATAAACAAATAAAACAATCAGAAGATGCTGATATCAGTAAACCACCTGCTGCTACAGAGTAATAGTGACAGTTTGCTCCTGACTTGGTCCCGTTACCTCCCTCAGTGTAAACCAGCCCGGCTGCTGCCTCGGCCTGCTGGAGCGTCGAGGAGACTTTCAGCTCTGCTGTGACGTCTTGCGACTCTCTCTCAGGATGCCGTCCAGCCCGTTGAGCTGCCGCAGGAAACCCCGGTTGGGGATGACGCCTCGGTGGTCCTTCACCGTTTTGATGGCCTCCACCAGCGTCAGGTTCTGTCTGATCATCAGGTAGGCCAGAACCAGAGTGGCTGAGCGGCTCACTCCCACAGTGCAGTGGACCAGCACCTTACCTACACCAACACAGAATACGAACTCTGATCGGACGTAGAATAAAAATCTATTATTTATTCATGACGTATTAAATGACTAAGCATATGTTTAAGTGTGTATACGTGACTCACCTCCACTTGTGAGGGCTTTGTGGATGAATTCAGCTGCAGGATAGAAGTTGACGCTCATGTCGAAGGTGGGGGAGTCGTGCGCCTCGATGCCGTGATAGGTGATGTTCATCCCGGCGTAATACTCGGCTCCGCCGCGCCATTTGCTCTGGGCACAGTTGAGGATGTGTGTAATGCCAAGTTTGGCAAGCTCACGCCGGTCTGATGCAATATCTCTGCAGAGAGGAGAGAGCACGACTTTCATTTTTAATTTTGTGCACCTGCAATATAAACAAAGCCTGTTAGGGCTGCAGCAATTGTGACCTCTAAAAATATCATTTAAATTAATTATGTTGACTTTTTTTTGTACCTTATAGCTAAATTTTTTTTCCATTTTCAATCTCAGATTTTTTTACTTTTTAAATTCATAAATAAGATTTTGTTTTAAATCTCTGTATTAATATTTTACAATTCAACTTTATATATAATTTTTTGGGGGGGCACTTTGAGCTCATAATTGTGACTTTTTAAAAATCTAATCTTCATCTAATTCATAAAATTTTTTCTCATATTTTTTCATTTTTAAACAAATTTTTCTTCATTTTTTACTCATTTCAGTTTTTATCTGATAATTTAGATCTTTTTAATCCAATTTTCATTCTTTTCTTTAACTTTTTAACCTCATAATTTTTAAATCACTTTATCTCGAAATGAATTTTTTTGTGTCATAATTGTGACTTGAAAAAAAAAATCGAATCATCATCTAATTAAGAATATTATTATTTTTTTCATTTTTTATCTAATAATTTTGATTTTTTTAATCTAATGTATTCATTTTCTTTAACTTTTTATCTCATAATTTTTACATTTCTTAATTTCTTAAATTTTCTTTATTCTTCTTTCTTTTTCAGTTGTGTAATAATTGTGACCTTTTTTTTTTTTTTTATCTAGTATCTCATATTTTTCACATTTTCACCCTCATATTTTATTTATCTATCATCCATCCATCCCAGGTTGTGCTCAGCTGCAGGTCCAAACACAGACCTGTGGGAGCGTCTGTAATAACTGAAGTTGTGGTTTTTAAATCAGGACTTTAACACCTGGATGGACTCACTGGTCTCCGATGTAGAGCCGCGGCCACACTTCGTCTGCGTGGTTGCAGGCGGTCTTCCCGGTGCACAGCAGCCTCTCCAGCTCGGACACCGTCAGGATCGGGGAGACGCGCTCCGAGTCTTTCCGGTTCGGAGACCTGGAGCTGCTCCGGGACCGGGAGAACCGGGACATGAACGCCATTTAATCTGAACAACAGCGTAGAAAAAGACCCATTTATCTTAATGAAGTAATGAGAATAAGAAAACACGCACAAGAGCAGAATATAAAATGATGCGTTCAGGGGATTAATCACAGCCACAGTCATTTCTTTGATTACATAACGGATTTTTACCTGTGGCTTTTGTTTTGGTGGACACGCGGCAGTGTGTGTGTGTGTGTGTGTGTGTGTGTGTGTGAGAGAGAGAGGCTCGCAGTGAGCTCAACTCCATTTTTTCCACCGTGTAAATCAAAAACAGCGCGCGCGTGTGTGTGTTTATTTACCTGTGTGTGGGTTTGATTCCGCGGCTCAGAGGTGCTGCAGGGCGAGCTGCTCCGCGGCCATGTTGACTCATGTATTAGCTGTGGGAGGATGGATGAGATGAGATGATGGTGATGAGACGGCTCGCTGCTCAGCATCCACCAGACACCCGCCTCTCCTCCACCCGCCGCGCCTCCATCTTCATCTCAACAAGTCCTCATGAAGACGCGCACGGCTCCACAAACAAACATGGCCCCCCTCTGTCTCTAAGGCGCATGGATGGTGCGTTCAGGGGTGCAGCATGAAGAGCCTCACTGGTTCATGTGCGCTGCTGTGTTTCTCTTCTGGACCTTGTTTTATATTTAATTGTTTAATGATGGTTTATGTGACGTCGGGGTTTCTGTCGTCGGTGGCTTTTGTCGCCATCTTCTGGTCAAGAGAGGGAAAATTAAAAAGATAATAAAATGTAAACAGTCTCTCTACAATGTGGTGGAATGAAACGAAGTACATTTACTCAAGTACTGTTCTAGGTTTCACTTCTGAGAGAGAAATATATAAATATTAGTTATCCCATAATGTATACTTGTTTTGATCTCATAAATTAAGTTTTTTATTCTCGTAATTTGGTTTTTTAAATTTATTCTATAATTATGACTTTTTATCTCATATTGATGGCTTTTATCTAACAATTACAACCTTTTTTATAAAGTAAATTCTACTTTTTAAATCATTATTTGAATTTTTATTCCATAATAATGATTTTTAATCTCTTAATTCCCCGTTGTCGGATAAATAAAGTCTATCTTATTTTAATAACCTTTATCTCATAGAATAAATATTTTATTTCATAATTTAGATTTTTTTTTTCATAATTTAGATTTTCAAATCTCATAATTATGCCTTTTTATCTCGTATTTATGACTTTTATCTCACAATTGTAACCTTTAATTGAATAAATTCAACTTTTTAACTCATCATTTGAAATTTTATTTAATATTTTTTATTTCTAATCTCATATTAATGTCTTTTTATCTCATAATAATGTCTTTTTATCTCATATTATTGATTTACAATGGGAATAGTTTCTCATTAAGCACCAACATGATAATGTGACGTTTGCGGACGGGCAGAAACTTTAGTTCATGTCATGATTAATTGTAAAAAAAGAAGCAGAGCCTCATAGATTGAAATAAACTGTTATTAATGTGATATTTGTGTTCAAGTCCAGTCGATGAATGTTACGGAAGTTCTTTATTATGTGATGGTTCACATCTAATTGAGAGGATACGATAGATACGACATATAGATTAATAAGAAGAAGATAACGGAGCTTGAGAGCAGTTTATTCGTGAGTTTGGAGGAGGGCCGTGAAGGCACCATGACGTAAAACTCTTGCGACGCACGTGTGAACGTCGTGAGGAGCAGAGATGGACGCTGAGAGGCTACAGTTCCATGAAATGGGCTTAGACGACCGTCTTTTAAAGGTAACACACAGTTTGACACCACCGGTGAACTTTAAATAAATGTTAGATAATATTAGTGAGCTGTTGAACGAGCAGCTGGAGAGTAAAAACCGAAGTGAGGCGAAGAAAACTCGACGTAAATACGTCACAGCTGCGCTAGCTTGTCAGTAATCTCGTGTAACGTGTTTAGTAAACTGTTAAAAACAAGTTATGCCCTCTTTAATTAACCAGTTTGGTAGTTACAGTTGATGTAAAAGCCTAAACTAAATCTTTGGTCACCCATTAATCGTTTCAGTCACGTTTCAGCTTCTTGGATTTGCTGCTTTTCTTACAAGAGTTTTGGGTTTTTTGGACTGTTGGTTTACAGAAGACATTTGAAAGCATCACTTTGGGCTCAGGGAGCATCTGATGAGCATTTTACACAATGTTTCGACCTTGTAGACTAAACGATTAATCGATTAATCATGACAATAATCAGGGTATTAATCGAGATTGAGAATAATTGTTAGTTGCAGCCCTTTGCAAGTTGTTTAGCTTGTTGACACCTGAGAGAACTGGTGGAATATAATCAATACTTAACTGTACTTTAACTCCACAACATTTCAGAGTAAACACTGTACTTGTTAGTTATTTCTGACAGCTTTAGATACTAGATGCAAATTAAGACTTTTGCTATGTTTTTTGTGTGTCATGTTGTAGGCGGTTGCAGATCTGGGTTGGTCCCAGCCCACGCTGATCCAGGAGAAGGCCATCCCTTTGGCTCTGGAGGGGAAAGACCTTCTGGCTCGAGCCCGGACCGGATCTGGGAAGACTGCTGCGTATGCTATACCTGTCATCCAGCGCATCCTGACCTCCAAACAGGTGAGGAACAAACAGGAATAACTTTTTGTAGTCCATCAGTGAACCATCCCATTTTATAAATACATGTAGCTCGACATGTTCAGGGTTTTAATTTGTCTTGCTGTCCTTGTTTCATATTCTGGAAAGATTTATTTCAGTTTTCTGACTTGCATAAATCCTCACTTGGCTTCATTCTTAATTCTGAAACAGTTTAACCACATTATCTTCAGCTTTATTCTTGTAAACAATCTGAAAGATGCATATTTGTTGCGTAGTTTGAAAATCATCCAGCTGTTCTTTCCCTCTTTTCATCGTCCTCATTACTTCCTTTGTGTTTGTTGTTTTGTTGTCCTCAGAGCGTTCGTGAGCAGGATGTGAGAGCTCTGGTCCTGGTACCAACCAAAGAGCTGGGCCAGCAGGTCCAGAACATGATGAGAAAGTTAGCAGCGTTCTGCTCGAGGGACGTCCGAGTGGCCGACATCTCCGGAAAAGCTGACCTGTCGGCACAGAGGTCGGTCTGTTCGGGGGGTTTAGCCGTTCTCTGATATCGAGTGGAAAAAGATCCAGTGATTAAATCTGTGGCTGATGTTGTGTCTGAACAGGCCGATCTTAATGGAGAAGCCTGATGTGGTCGTGGGGACGCCGTCCCGCGTTCTCGCCCACCTCAACGCCCAGAACCTGGTCCTGCACTCGACCCTTGAGATGCTGGTCGTAGACGAGGCCGACCTGCTCTTCTCTTTTGGCTTCGAGGCGGACCTGAAGAACTTGTTGTGGTGAGAACACACAAACAGAGAGAGACTGATTATTATCAATTTATTTGAGGAAGCTGATTTACTTACCTTAGACAGCTGCTCATGTGAGTTAGTTTGTAGATCATTGTCCCGTTCAGTGAAGAAATTAAGCAGCGGTTCCCAACTTCTCTAGCTTTAATTTTCTTTTTCCCTTTTATTCACTTCTAAGAGAACTAATGCAGTAAATTGAGACAGAACCTTTAGCTAGATGTTTGGAAACCTTTTGTTATGTTTTCACAGTCACCTGCCGAAGATCTACCAGTCGTTCCTGATGTCGGCTACTTTCACTGAGGACGTTCAGGCCTTAAAGGAGCTGCTGCTTCACAACCCGGTAAGGTCACCTGCACCAACACCTCCAGCGGACACTCATCATGTTAAAGCAGCAGTCACACATTAATGGTTTTGTGCGTTCCGTGTTGTTCGGTCTGGTTTGGTCTTCACGCCTGGATCTGTTCTCTCTCAGGTCATCCTGAAGCTTCAGGGCTCTCAGCTCCCCGGCGGCAGTCAGCTGCAGCAGTACAGCATCAAATGTGAGGAGGAGGACAAGTTCCTGCTCATCTACACGCTGCTGAGGCTGCGGCTGGTTCAGGGCAAGACGTTGGTGTTTGTGGGAGCGGTGGACAGATGCTACAGACTCAAGCTGTTCCTGGAACAGTTCAGTATTCCCGCCTGCGTGCTCAACTCCGAGTTGCCCGTCCAGTCCAGGTAGACGACCTCTGACCTCCTTTTTAAAGAGTGTTTTGTTTTCTTGTTTTTCCTCGAGCACGTTGTCTTTCAGCTGTTTTCAAATGTAAACAAAGGCACCCCCAAATGTATTTTAGCCTGTCGTTAACCGTATGAAAACCGACCTGAACGGGGCAGAAGATTATTATAAGCACAGTATATTAATTCCCTTCTCCTGCTCGTTTGTTCCGCTGTAGGTGTCACATCATCACTCAGTTCAACCAGGGGTTTTACGACTACATCATCGCCACAGACGAGCAGAGTCTGTCCGCTCCAGCCGGTGCTGCGCAGACGTCTGAAGGCAAAGGCAAGAGGAAGGCGACGGAGAAAGAAGCAAAGTGAGTCAGCAGAGATGATTCAAGAAATGTCTGTTTTTTAATGATTAGTTAATTAATCGACTGTTACTTCTAAATGATTTAAAGGAGTAAAGACAAAGAGTACGGAGTCTCCCGAGGCGTGGACTTCCAAAATGTCTCCAACGTCATCAACTTCGATTTCCCCACAACTGTCGATTCGTACATTCATCGAGTCGGACGGTAAGTAGAGTTTCAGTTGAGTCGTACTTCTCTCAGCTTTCATTAACGTAGATTCTTGAGTGCTGGTTGGATTTCAGGCTTTTAAAATAAAAGTCAAATCCTGACACGCTGTCTTGTGTTGTTTTGTAGAACGGCGAGAGCAGACAACCCCGGCACCGCTCTGTCCTTCGTCTCCAGCACTGAGACTGCTTTGCTGACAGAGGTGGAGGAAGCTCTGATGGGAGGTAACAAGGATTTATTTTAACTACCTTTGACTAAATCTGATGACATGTTAGTCCATGAAAAGCAGTGGAAAGAGGCCAGAATGCAGAAAAGTGACATCAAATAAAGGAATTTGTGTGCTTCTGTGTAATTTAGTATTTTAGCAACAGAACTCTATTTGACTCAATCTGTTTTTTAACTTCAGATCATTCTGGACCTTTTTTTTTCCTTTCCATGTAAATGAAACGCTTGTGTTTGTTTTTAGATAATGCTGATTGTGTCCTGAAGCCTTACCAATTTAAGATGGAGGAGATCGAAGGCTTCAGGTACAGGTGCAGGGTGAGTATCATCATCATCATCATCATCATCATCATCATCATCGATTTATGTGTGAAGGGACAAAACATTTGTCCCCTCATGTGCTCTTAAGAAAAGTTTGAGTAGGCTTCTGGTTTTTGCCGTCTGTTCTGTAGAACGAGCTTCAACCAGTTTGATGAAACCTAATTTGAAAATGATTCATTTTAACTAACTAGTTTTTTAGTTTTTACCCTAAACTTGTGTTTTTCATCTACAGAATCACTAATTTAAAACGAAAACCTTTTGATATTTCGAAATGAAACGATCCCGTCATCATATCGACTTTTTGTCTTGGAGTAGAAATGAGCAAGAATTAAATAATCACGGTCAAAATGTACATTTAAAGTTAATATGAGCAGCTGGCAAATTAAACAGGGACATTTGATTTAATGTAGATATACAGGAATTCTGTAAACTTTTCACAATGTTTTGTTTTAACTATTAGTTACTAGATACTAGTTTGAACGCTGTTGAATCTGTGTTCTGTTTGTGTAGGACGCCATGCGCTCAGTGACCAAGCAGGCGGTGAGGGAGGCCCGACTGAAGGAGATCAAACAGGAGCTGCTCAATTCAGAAAAACTCAAGGTGAGTGACGGTCTCTCCTCCTCAGAGACGTGAATGGAGGAGGTGGGTGTGTGTGTGTGTGTGTGGACGTGTTGTGATTGGATGTTTCCTCCTGTCACTCAGACGTATTTCGAGGACAACCCGAGAGATCTGCAGCTGCTCAGACACGACAAAGACCTCCATCCTGCTGTCGTCAAACCTCACCTGAAGAACGTGCCCGAGTACCTCGGTAAGACACACACACACACACACACACACACACACACTCGCTGAGCTGAATGACATCATGGTTTTGGAGACATCCATCATCAGTACCTCATCATTTTCCCCGACTTTCTCCAGTCCCAGAGACTCTGAGGAGCGTGGTGAACCCGCTGTCAGCCAGGAGGAAGCTGAGGAAGGAAAAACAGGAAGGAGTCGCCAAACCCAGTTTCAAGGTGAGAACAATCTGTCGGAATTTACTGAATGACGTACTGGGAACTGTGGTGGAGTTTGGTGTTGATGTGCAGCTAGAGAGCATAATCTCATAACTCATTTTCTCTCTTGCAGAAGAACGTCCTGGGGAAGAACCCGCTCAAGAGTTTCCGTTACACCGGAGGGAGGAACAGAAAAGGCAAAGCCGGCCAGTCGTAGCTGCAGCAGCGGGACGCGTGAATGTGAATCAGTCCTGGATGTGTGAATTGTGCAGAGACGTTCAGCAGGAGAGCGGTTCTGTCTGCGGTGTTGGTCGAGGCGAGACAAATATAATCGATGGACTCTGGATTTAACGGGCTGCTGAAGCTGTTTGGACCACGGACAAAATGGATTTTGAATACTGAGTCATGGCGACTTTGAAACAAGAAGAATAAAATCTGAACTTGGATTATTTCGAATCCAAACGTAGGCTGAGATGATCAGAAACACATCTTTCATATTCAATAATTTCTGAAGCGTTTACTCTGGAAAATGTTCATTTAAATAAAATGATTTCTTAATAAACATTTGAGTATTTAAACTGTAGTTGTAGTCCATCATATGAACCATTTTGACATCACTTTGTATCTTCTGGCAATCTTGAATGTCTGAACCCAAAAGTCAGTCGTTGTGGAGAGATTTCACCGACAAATGAAAAGATCTGTTGGAGCAACCACTGAAATCACCAAGATTAATCGTCTAGACTTCAATTAGTTGTTGAGCTTTTTCAGTCTGGACCAATATGTTGGTTTCTTCTTATGTCAGTCATCGGCCGAGTCCAAACGATCAGCCTACAGTTTTTGTGGTTTTGTAGTCAACGTCATCAAACTTACACATCTGTATCCATAAATAGACCTTCTAGTTAATGTCAGACACAATCTGAACCACAAAATCAAACAAAGACTGAAGTTATGTAGAAAACAAACTTCATTTTAATCAATGCGTTCTGCATTTTAATGGAAGCCAGCAATCACACCGTGAAGACATTACAGAAACGTAAAGATACACATACAGGTCTAATGGAGAAGTATATAATCCTATCTCGTTCGTGCTGTAAATGTTTTATTGAACGTTACACTTGTGCTGTATCGTCTCTGCTCAGCAGAAGCTTCCTATTCCAGAGAAACGCATTTCTCGAGGACGTTCCCTTGAAATCACTTTTCGTCTCCACTCATTGTTCACATGACAAGTGAAAACTGTGAAAACTAAATAATTAACAATCAATGTGTGTTTTTAAACTGTGATGTTGCAGCAAACTGAAGTGGTTAGTAAGGTCGTTGTGTAACATAGATGTGGAACCGGATCAATCAATAGTGTATTCGAAGGGATAGTCCTGCGTGGGCACCGAGGCAAAGCTATCGAACGGGTTCTCAGTGGACCAGCTGTCCACAGGGAACCAGGAGTCGTACCAGGAGGTGGTTTTCTCTGTTTCAGGTATTGTCGTCGGGGCTCTTGTTGTAGTCGTTGTTGTTGTTGTGGTGGTTGTTGTCGTCGTTGTTGCAGTAGTCGTAATAAGACCGGCTCGTAATCTCTGCTGCCTCAGCCTGCGCAGACGCATGATCCTCAGCCGCCGGAGCCGCTCTGCGTTCTGAGCGATGGCGTGGCCGTCTGTGGTGCTGACGACGGGGCTGGCTGTGGTCGTTCTCACTGGGTTCACTCTGGTGACCAGTCGAATGGGCCTCTTGCCGTTGAGCGCCATGATTTGTTTGATGCGGTCCCAGTTGGATTTGGCCAGCGTGAAGCTGCAGGGAGTGGCTCCCGAGTCGTAGCCCACCATGCACAGCCTGGTCTGAGGCGTGTAGCCGTCGGCTTTGGCGGTCACCCTGTACTCTCCGGGATTCAACAGCCGCCAGTAATCACCACCGACAGCTAGAATGAGAGGCAGAAAATGTTGGGTCAACATCTCTGGAGCAGCATTCTCCTCAACACCTGAACTGAAATAAATAAATAAATAAATAGCAAGTATTTTACCAGTTTTGACATCATGCCGTATTCCCTCCACAGTTACGGTGGCGTTGGGCAGCGCGGTTCCCTCCACGTCTCTCACTACGCCCTTTATCCCTCGATGTACCTGTACAGGAAACAGCATATCACATCTACCTGAACTTCAAACCACAATGTCGTCTTTCACAATTTCAACAGGACGCAGCAGCTTTAGACAAAACTTTAAAACCACTGTGATGAAGATTTTAGGGGAGTCCGTTTCTCACTTGTTCGATGAAGGACAGCAGAGCCTCGCGGTTGCTCTCCCACTCGAGAGGAAGTTCACTTTCATGTGGAAACTTGTCACAGCCCAAGAAGATGGACAGCTCAAAGCAGTTGGTGTGCAGGTAGCTGAAGTCATTCATACCTGTGAGAGAGGATCACAGGTGGAGGATAAAGAATGTCGTCTTCTTTTCCCGCCTCTTAACTTTTATCCCCACTGTGTCAACACTTACTGCCCACCACTGGCTTCCAGCTGGCTCTGTTGGCGATGCCTTGTCCCGCAGTGACATCATCACCATGGCAGGAGCCCCGGTAGGTCTCCGTCATGGACAGATGACTGTGAGCGTATGACATCGCCAACCATCGAAACATGGCGTCGTCGGGCGTCTCCCTCAGAGCTCCTTCGTTCTGCCGCTGAATGCGAGCCCACGTCTCCTCGTTCATCTCGGCGTTTCCTCTCCACCGCCGGCTGTCGCTCAACTGCAACAACATCAAGAATTATGGGGTTTTTTATGCTGATGTATGCTTATTGACTGTTTATGTGCTTGTTCTTTGTAAAACAGCCTTACAGATACAGGTGGACGCTGCATGTCAAAAGGGTACGCGACCAGTTTCTCTCCTCCTTGCAGATTAGCTCCCAGCACAAAGGGGTTGCGCTCCATCCAGGAAATGATGGCTTTTGTCTCAGTAGCGAGCTACGAGAGCAAGAAACAGAGAAAAATTAATGAATTGTGTAGATCTCAGTGGTAAATGTGCAGCATAAAATAAACTCACAGAGCCATTGAGGGTGTTTTCTGGGAGGGGGATGTGATGGTTGGGCACTAAACGAGGGACCCAGCCTCTGTCCTCGGCTCCCCACAAGATGCTGTTGAGGTCGGGGAAGTTCTGGAAGATGTCGTAACCTTCTTCAGTCCAGTGGCCCAGAGCCCAGTTCCCCATCTCCGAACCCTGGAGGAGAAGGAGGGCGACCACGTTAGGGCTCAAAGTTTTAAAGGCGTTAACGTAAAGATGAAGCATTTCTGAATCAGGAGATACAAATTTGATAAAACGATGATTTGAATTCAAAACAGAACAGCTGTCTAACGAGAGTCTCCTCAGTTTTTTGCTTTTCAACATATGGAGTCTAATTTCTTTTAAAATAATAATATACTGATGTCATAATTTCGGCTCCAGGCCCGTCGTACCATCTCGTACGCCAGCTCGTAGGCGTCCGGATTGAGCGAAGGCACCAGGTGTATCCTCACTCCGTCCACCAGGCGGCGCACTCTGGGGTTCTCGTCGTTGTACTCCTTGCACAGAAACTGCATCAGCAGGAGGAGGAGCTCTCGACCCAGCGCCTCGTTACCATGGAGACCAGCTGTGTACCGAAACTCCGGTTCACCTGTCGACAGCGGAGGAAAAGTAACAGGTGTATAAACACGAAAACGAAGGGAATGTTTAGACTTTCATGACTTTATTCAAACCCTGTAAGAGCATCTATTTAAATCACTCGTTATAAATTAGTTAATCTTTAATGTTATGCATATGGGCGACATCAGACACGGTGTATTCTTCAGGTGTCTGTCTCTCTCACCTGTCTCATGTTCTCCGGGGTTGTCTGAGATTTCCATGGCGTACATCTTCAGGCCCTGTGAGCTTTTCCCGATGTTGTAGATCCTGGTGATGTTGGGACACTCTTCATTTATCACCTTCATCATCTGGAAGAGAGCGAGAGAGGGAGAAACACATTTGAGATATTTACAGAATTATCAGTAAAAAGTCAAACAGTTTACTTTTCGTTAACACACCTGTCTCATCTCCTTGTAGTTGTGGTGTCTGAAGTCCAGATCATCTGTTGGATCGACTTCATTCTCACTGCGGTAGCTGCCTGAAAGAAATGGTGGAAACACTTATCCGTTATTCTGTGATGCAGTTATGTAATACAGCTTCTGAGGTCATGAGGTTCGTCTTGTGAAATGAACTCTTGTGTATCACCACGGTTGGATAAAACTAACGTCAAGTTTGGATGGCGACTTATTCCTCAGAGGGATGAACAAACTGTGTGACTCATGAGGTCATGAAACCCTTCAAAACCTATAAAACACCAGAAAATTCAAACAAGGTTTCCAAGTTGGAGATGTGACACTAACATCGGGTCAGAGGCGAGGTTTATAACTTTAAATCAGTTTTTATCCTAATGATAGTTTTCATCAGCTTTTAGAGTGTCATGTCTTCTAAAAACTGATATTAATTTATGTATACTTTAACTTTATTTAAACACACAATATCTAATTTCTGTCACTAGGGATCTCTAAAAAACAAAAGACGTAAGGAGTGCGGGATCATGATTTTCTTCTTCTTTTACTTTGTTGCTTAACGACCATCGTTGCTGACGGAAATCCATCCGGACAGACGTTCACAGAGACGGTGTTTTATAAGTTTTATTCATGTTATGTTCCGTCTTGCCAACTTTCATCATCACTCTTTTACTCTCTCCTGGAAGTTATAGCAACAGGCGAGCAAATGAAACACATCGTTACTTTGAATGTTTCAGAGTCAAAACTGTTTCACTGCATGTTTGCACTTTAGTTTTCAATAATAACCCTGGTTAATGGGGCTGTGATGTTATTTCCTGTGTTACTGACTGGGAAGTTGACAGGCGAGGATCTCAGCTCGAAGACACAGGCTGCCGTTCCAGCTCTGAGGAAGGATGCGAATGTAGCGCGCCACCACGGGAGGAGTGAACTGACTCATCACCGGTGTGTCCTTGTCCACATTCCCATAGAACAACTGCAGAGGACGATCACACAGAAAAGAAAAGTTACAATAGTTCAATGTCTTTCATTGGCTGTTGTTTGATTCCACTCACCCATTCAGCGTAGCCATCATGCAGTGTGGTCCAATCTCGACTGTCGTTGCTGAAGGCCACATAGTAGGACGACACGAAATCCTCACTGGGAGGAGAATGAGATTCATCAGTCGTTATTTCTACTGATCTGTGTGGGAATTTTCTATTGATATTGCCGTGATATCGTTATCCTGAATTCTTCAGGGCAGAATAACGTTGTAGTGAAAGACTCACAATTGCTCTGAGTTTCTTCCCTGAGTGATGACCCCAGTGAACTCCACCTCTCGGCGGGCGTCCACCTCAAACCAGTGGATTGTTTCCTCTGGCTCTGCACACCACGCTCCGCCGTACAGATCCTCGTCGTTTCCAGAGCCCTGCAGGTGACCACACAGCTGCTCTCAGGACTAGTTTTTCATCCAGAGAATTAGTTTGAAGTACAGACTCATTTTCCCCCAATCATCCTGAAGTGTTGTGTGTCTACCTGCATGTTGAGTCGCCCCCGCTGAGCCGAGAAGCCGTGGTGAGACTGAGAGGAAGCCAGCAGCTGGTCGTCTTCCACCCGGTGAGACTCCAAGCCAAGAGGAGGACACTCTGAGAGGAAAAGCAAACAGGATCCGCTTCACAAATGTTCCAGAAAGAATTCAAAACACTCACTGCCTTTATTCTTGGGAGCAGCATCGCAGCCGTTTACGAGTCTGTCAAAGGCATGTTTTTCTTTTTAATGAAGGCAGCTGCAGTGAAACATGCGGCTTTTAAAAGGCTGATGAACAGTGGTGAAGTATTCAGAGCCTTTAAAACAAATGAAAAAACTCCCCTACTCAAGCAAAAGTATGTAAGTACAATTAACGAGATGGAAGGATGGAAAGTAAATTTAGTCACGCTGCAGTAAAATGTTCCCTGTCAGTGTTTTCATGTTATCTGGTGTTTGTTGTAGATGTTTAAGTTTGAGCTCATTTTAACTCCTTTACCTACTGTTGGCTAGTTTAATCTACAGCAATCTGTTTTAAATCTTTGTGACTACAGATTTTCCAGCTAATCCAAGAGGGGTTTTTAAAGGTAAAGTTCAGCTTCAGTCAAGTTAAGTCGTTATCTACTAACCCTGATGGAAAGTCAGAGTATTTCTGGAGCTTCAAAGAAAAACAGTGTTGCAGCATTCTCCTCAACAACTGAGGGAGATGGGGACTTATTTTAAAAAATTAAAAAAACTGGCAAAAAACTATAAAACAAAGAGATCCCAAACTGATTTGAAAAGATGTTATTTACATCTTTGACAGACGGTCCATCTCGCATCAGACGCGGTGCATGCTAACTCTGAAGATGTGAAGATTTCAAATTAAAAAAGGATGTAATTAAAGTCTCTTCAAATCAATTTGGGATCTCAGGGTTTCTGGACACTTTGATTACGGCAGATGAGATGTATGAAGCCATTTTATGTACATTTAGAATTATAAAACAAGTCTGCAGCTACTTCAGTTGTTTAGGAGATCACTGCAACGCTGTTTTGCATGTGTGTTTCATTCCAACTCAGCAAATCAATACACACATTTTTGACACTTCCTGAAGGTGAGAAACAAGTGAACAAATCTGAATGTAACCTCTTACTTTTCGGCTCAGCAGGCACTGCGATCTGCCTCAGTCGCTCCTCCTCCTCCTCCTCCCACTGCTTCCTCAGCCGCTCAGCTTCGCAGCGTAATGAGAAAACAGCATGTGTCAAAACAGTGTTTTCACATGGACCTCGCTCTCCAGCCAACCGCTACCACACAAAATATTTCCATATGTGCTCGTACAGTTCACCTTCATTCCCACTCATTCATCCCTCATGTGTTTCCAATCTGAAATATGGGTCAGTTTGGAATATTTGAGTTCATGTCTTGTTGAATCAGATAACCGTTTGGATGTCAGTGGAGAGTTTTGTAACATTTAATGTGATTTTACTGGAAACACTAAAAGCAAAATGTTGTGCAAGACTTTAATTATAAAATTGATCCTTTCAGTCACGTCCCTGCCTCCTCCTGATATCACCGTAACAACAGCCAGCTGGTCTCTGAGCTTTACGTAACAATCTACAGCAGGATACTGAACAGAGCAGCTGGAACTGTTTTAACAATATTTGTTACTAAACTCAATTCTGATTCTGGTCTCTTAATGTGATTTGTTGTCTAGAGGAAAAATATGGGATATAATTTATCATTTCAACATTCACGTTTTCTATTAAAGTGAAATAAAGACCTTTTTCTGCTTTTTCTTTCCGAGCTCTCTCCTCCTCTTCCTCCTGTCTCTTAGCTGCCACTGTGAGTCAATCAGACACAGAAACAACTCGTTATCTGCAGCACATGTGATTTATAAAAGCTCATCTGGCAGGAAGTTATCACAGCGAGGGACGTACAGTCGGCGTAATCATACTCTTCATACCAGGGGCCGACAAAAGGGACAGTGGTGGTTTCCTCTGAAACAGAAGCAGAAGATTACAGCTTAGACTTCTTTTTAATTACCTTCCTCGAGGAGGTATATGGACACAGTTTCACATGTAAAAACAAACAAAAAGAAACTTAAGGAAAGTCAGCGAACACTGACAGCAGTTACTTAGTAATGTCCAAATACAATACAAAGAGGCTGTTTTTTTTCCACACGGTCTATTTTCTTTTATTTTAGTATCATTTGACTAAACTGTTCCCTCCATTTTAAAAACTAGGACAAACTAATACATAGCAAAACTCATTTTTGTTGATTCTGACAGCCCTGCGATAGAAAGCTGTATGAGGATCATACTCCTTAAAGATCTTGATCTGCTGGCGCATTTGTTTTGAAAGAGTGTGAGTTATAGTAATTTTGTTATCAGGCGGATGAGTTCCCTCAACAGAGCCGAGAGAGAAAAAGATTAACGATTTAACGTCTGCAGTTGTTCCATAAACTCTCATAAATCTTTTAATGTGAGGTTAAACCTTAAATTAAATACATCTTAAACTGATATCTCCATGATCATACCAAAGATTATTAAAACCAACACTTTGTGGCAAACACAACCACATATTATAAAACATAGGAGTACCTGGTATATACATGATGACCTCAGTAGTTGTGTCTTCTTTCTTATCATGTCGTCGACCAGGCTCATCTGTGAAGAACACAGTGCATACTCTGTTATCATTTTTTTTATAGTAAATCCAAAAACAGAGTTCAGTGCCATTAAAGGGGAAATAGATCAGCAGGAAAAACTCATTAAAAATGGACTAAAAAAACACGAAAGAGTATTTTCTGGCCCGGTCGTGTGTCTGTATTTGCTCGATGAAAACATTCAAACCTGTCTCATGAGGAACTGCAGTATCCTGCTTTGATTGCGCCTCTATTTGCTTCCCTCCATAAAACACTCACATTTTCACATCCCTGCTGGAACCTCTACACTTTGCCATAAAAGGATTTATAAAACATTTGGCTCTGACTGAATAGACGTTGATGAAACCTACATCTGGCGTCCCAGTAGTCAAACTCACTGAGAGTTTTTGTTGGAGATGTCGGCTTCTTAGGGACTGAGCGTAAGAGCCGAGGAGGCAGCAAATATACAGTGCAACATCAAAATGTGATTAAAGTAGAAAAAGTATAAGAATTATGTATATTATTTTGTTGTTTTACAATTATGGATGTATTAATGTGATCATCAATTTGATGTTGCAGCTTGTAAATGTTGAGATAATTCTAAATACTTGATGAATGAATTACTTAAAGTACTTGATTGGGTGTTGAATTTACCTCCAGATCAAAAATTGCATCTTACACTATAATTAATCTTATATATTTAATCTGAATATTATAAGTAATAATTAACTACAGCTGATGCATAACCCTAGTGGAGTAACTGCACAATATTTCACTCTGAAATGTGGAAAAAGTAAAGTAAAGTAGCTAAAGTTAGCTACTGTGAATGAGGAATATCTGTGGATTATTTACACAAGTTGTCAGAGTTTTAATGTAAGAAGTCCAGTTCAGTGACCATTAAAATTCTTACCCAGTCCTGGCTCAACGGGCTCGACGGGCTCAACGGGCTCCACAGGCTCTTCCACTCCAGGCAGCTTTGGGGTCACAGGTCGAATTACTGTAAAGATGAACTTAGAGAGTTAAAAGGAATCCCGCCATCCCATCAAACCGAATATGGCGAGGGGAAAGGTTGTGATGTATTCATAATTGATTGCAAAAATGATCATTAAGTTTAATGTTGAAGGTTACATTTAGTCAGAAGTGGAAATTTCTTGTTGAAGCATCAACTTCTTTTAAATAAAATGTACAGCTATCTTTTTCTGAAGAAACATTTAGGTGTATTATGCATACATTTTATTCATCTACAACAATATCAATATCAAGAGTAAGATTTGTAGGTACCTAGAAATGTTATGTAATGTTAAACACTGTCCAGATAATATAGATTTCGTTGAATATAATGTGTACATACATGTGTCCCAGCCCAGTTCAAGCAGCAGCCTCTCCTCTTCCTCATCCAGGGAAGGATGCCTGGGCTCTGGCTGCGTTGTGGTCACTACCTTTGGTTTCTTGGTGGCTTTGGGAGCCTTGGGCTTCTTTGTGGGTTTTGGTGCTTTGGGTTTCTTAGTAGGTTTCGGAGGTTTTGGCTTTTTGGTGGGCTTAGGGGCTTTCTGCTTCTTTGCTTTGGCCTCCTTCTCTGCTGCTTTCTTTGCCCTGGCTTCAGAGAGATGGGTTTAAAAAAAGGAAAACAATCAGTTACAATGTGTGTCTAAGTATACATATATGAAAGAGAGTATGGCACATAGAGCAGCTGTGTACCTTCTTTAAACATTTTACTTTTGGTTATAAAAACTTTTATTGCCAAGCGTTTCTTTTCCGCTACTCTTTATTGTCTGTTTGTTAGGAAACATGTTTTACAGCGAACGTCATGTTGTACCTATAAAACATGTTAAAACTGAAGCTCAGACACTGATATAACACATAAATGCAGCAGGACCTGGAGGAGAGTTCAGCCGGCTCGCTGGTTTGTTTTGGTCTGAGACCAAATGAGAACGCAGCCACAGAAGAGACGCTGCCAAAGACTAATAATCTCCACAGAAAGCTGTTCCTTTGACAGCCAACACTGTACAGTCTCAATGACGTAACACTTATGTAAGATTAGTCAAAGTTTGGTCTGATTGTAGATCATGTTAGGCCAAGAGTTGAATCCATATCAAAATCAGAGCGTTTTTCTAGCCTGGCATCAAGGCAACAATCCCCAAATGTAAATTAGTTCGGGACCTCTCAGCTCATGTTCAATTACAAGGAGCTTTACCAACAACCACAATGTCTCTGGATGCAATTATAGACCTATAACCAATCACAGCAACAAACTGTGTGAAGAGAGGTGGAAGTAAAAGTAGCAGTACCATAGTCTACTAACAATTATAGCCATGTATTAAATTCTTATACCATAAAGCATGAAAATATACTTAAAATACCAAAAGTACTAATTATGCAGAATGACATATTTCACTATCATGCATATTGTATTTTTGGGATTGTGTTGTTCTGGTTTAACAAATGTATGTCACTTATCTGCTTGGTCTTCTCGGTTAAGAAAAAAGTTTTAGGGTAGCTAGCTAGCTACTACTTGAACAAATATATTTACTTTAATAGCTAGCTACTTACGTTAGCAAGCTAGCTTACGCACATTATCCATGGCGGTTAATGTTAACTCACTCAGTAAACCGACACACCGGTGCCCTTACCTGATAAATATCGTGATAAACTTTTAAATTAGACTTTAAATATTTCATATGAGAGACTATTCAGAGACTATTATCAGTATTTCTCGCAAAACTTGCTTGCTAACGGCAGCTCAGGTGAATTACGTCAACGTTTCATTAGCTGCGTCGTACAGCGTAACCCTACGACTCACGCTCAAACTCCATTGGCTCACAGAACCGTCCAATCACACCCGCCCCACGTTGGATTAACGGCTGTGATTGGCTGTGACCAGGACAGCCGACGCGTCTGCCTGAGCGTATAAATTGTGAGCTCGAGCGGTTGCTATCGTAGTTAAGACTTCCTGTTTGAATTAGAGCTGAACTCTAAAATCAAATAAATAAACTAATCCTTTCTTATTTAAATAATGTATTTGATTTGCATTCTTTTCAAGAGTGAAAAGGAGAAGATTAGGACCAATGTTACGTCTGTGCTTTGAGTATGGAGGCTGGAAACATATTGCTATGGTTAGCCTAGCTTAGCATAAAGACTGTAAACAGCAGGAAACAGCTAGCCTGGCTCTGTCCAATGTTCAAAAATACACCTACAGCTGGCTTTGTTAACAAATTGTATCTTGTTTATTTACACACATCTTCCATTTTTATGCCAATATTGCAACATAAGATAATATCATCCAATATATATTTACCTTTTTAGTTATTGGGCTATAATGACTAGTCAGAGTGAAGCTAAAATAAACATAACTGGAAATCTCATTACTCTCCAACTCTTCAACTCTCCAGACTGCTTTCACATTAAAAGATTTTAAGACAGCGTGGTGAGTTATATTTTTGTGTTGTGAACACTATATGCGTGTGTGTGCACTGCAAATATTGTGCAATTCCAGCCTTTTGTTTCCACGATATTGCAGAAAGATATATAATGTTGGAAAACAGATGTATAGGGGTGACCTCAGAACCTCCAGATGTTTTTAACTTTAATCAGCTCGGTGTCTCTTTACACCCCCTCAAGTGTCTGATTTTAAACTTCGTAATGACTTTAAATTGTAAAATAGTTGGTTTCATGTTAAACTACATGGAATATTACAGAGGGGAGATCTTCAAAGGGCCTCACGGTTCAGTGTTTTTAATCCACCTTCGTTATGTAAGCATCATCAGACTCCAACGCAGACAGACACAGAGGGCGGCTTGTTTTTCCTCTACTATACGTGTTTCCTGATGTTCTACCGGTCCTTAAACACAACACTCCCTCGCAGCCAAGCCATTACTCAACCTGGGTAAACTGGTGAGACACATTTCATGACTGTCACTCACCTTGTCTGTGCCTGAACACAGAAAAAAGCAGTACACAAAGATGAGATTGTGGAAGGTTTGTTTTTTTATACCTTTTGCTGCATGCGTCAGATCGAGTGTTTACAGCCGGCCGCAAAGCTTTTCCTGTTTTGTTTTCTCAGACGTAATTATAGCTTTATGGCACATGTGTCTTTCACAGATGTCGTGTGTCACTATAGCTGGAATACCACCTGGACACAGCAGGAACCAGAGCCCCCCTACAGGCCCAAAACTCCAGGATTCACTGCATGTCTAATGTTTTCTTGGTGAGTCACTGAAAATAATTGCTAATTTTGTCTGGAAAACCAAACTTTTTGTAGATAAAATGCATCTTAAGACTTTACTTATCCACTGTATATTGTTATGCATATTCCAGATTTAAGAATCATAGTTGTATTTGTCACATGGGCAGTGAAAAGTCGGGTGGTATAACCCACGGCTATGCCAAAGAAGTTGGTG
This sequence comes from Sparus aurata, assembly GCF_900880675.1. NCBI lineage: Eukaryota > Metazoa > Chordata > Actinopteri > Spariformes > Sparidae > Sparus > Sparus aurata. Next base: position 25,629,759 of record NC_044198.1, on the reverse strand, counting down.
TCCAGTAAAGAATACAGCCATGCTAGCAGCTCTGTTAAATCACTACAGACGTGCATTTAACAGAATCTTTAGGTTTGGGATTGAAGGGTAGGAGCTCAACAACAAAGCATCCAGCCTTGCAAAGACTAATTGTTATGGAAGCCAAGAGAAAATAGTAGCCTTCAAACCCTTGATAGGCTCCAAAAAATATAAAAATATGCCTGAATAAAGATGATAAAGATGTTGCACGCTCAGCAAAGCCTCCCCTGGATAAACAAATCTTGGGAGAAATGAACAATTGTTTTGGATTTCTGGTTTTGTTAATTATGGCCTTTTATGTAACCTAAATCAGCCGCGCATGAAAAACTGTGGCTGCTACGGCCTGCGGTTTTGCTTCATGCAGCGGAAAGTTAACATTCAGTACATCATTGCCATTGAGTCGGTGCTACTGAAAGTGGGCCGTCTCATAAATCCTGTCAGCTCACTTTTGGAAAATCGTAGTGGAAATATTCCTGCCGTTGCTCAGACTTTGTGTTTTCCACAGATGTGTCTCACATGTAGACATAATTGAGGCACGGACGCCACTCTCACGGTAAAAGCTTATTCTCTGATCATTGCCCTGGACAAAACAAGCTACTAAAACTTTTACAGTTGTGTGTACTCCTGGCAGAGAAAGCAGGTCATGTAAGCAGCGGTGCGGTCGGCCTGCCAAGAATCTGTCAGACCACCAGCTGAATCACTGTGCGTTTCTGCACCATCATCGCTGAATCATGGACGTATTTTCATCAAAACAAGATCCCCAAACTCTTCTGCTTTTCTGCAATTCATTTAGTAACCACACAAGGCTTTAGCAAAGGTTTTGGTGAGTATATGGAAGTCAGGAAATTGGCTGGACGGGCTCAGAGAGAAAGCTGAAGACAGAGAATTAGATAACAGAGTTCAAACCAAATGTTTTCCTTCCTCGTGGATTGATTGCAGCCTTTCCCGTCTGTGTATCGTCAGTGTCTTGTGTTGACTGTCACTGAAAGCTCTGATCAGAGTAGCAGTGTCATAAAAAGTACCCAAAAGTCATACTAGAGTAAAAGTACAGATACTGTCTTAGAATATTACTGTGGTGAAAGTGAAATGTAAGCACACGAATAGTATTTGAGATATAAGATATAAAAAATCCGGCAGTTAATACACTTATCTAACTGCTGTGAAAATAACTTTTTTGTTTACTTTATTTTTGAATGCAAAATGCAAAGTAACAAGTAACTGAAGTGATCATATAAATGTAGTGGAGTAAAAACATTTGTCTCCTAAATGTAGTAGAGTGGAAGTATAACGTTGCAAAAAAAAATGGAAATACTAAATTGTTACAAGCAGTTACCTCAAAATGATAGTTAAGTAGAGTATCTGCGTGAAGATACTCGATTACATTCCCTCACTGAGAGTAGAAGCCAAGAGAAGACATAAAATCAGGAGAGTATTTGAGTAAATGTACTCAGTTACATTCCATCACTGAGAGTGTCATCATCTGATCAGTTGACTTTGTGGTTGAGCATGTTCCTACTTACCTGCCTCAATCTCCTCAGGTGTTTTCTTCTTCTTTGGTTTTGTCTCTTCCACCCCTCCAGCAGGCTCATCTGACATTTCAACATCCTCCTCCTGTCTCCCGTCCTCGACCAGTCCTCTGGTTTCTCTCACCTGAACCCGACTCTCTCTGGAGAGTTTGTCCTCCTTCACATCTTCTCGAGCGCAGACCAGAGCGCAGCACAGGGTCAAACCCACCCAGACGACCAGCACCTCAGGCCTCATTCCTCAACTGGAAACGCTGACGGGGATGAAGCAGAGCAAGACGTACTCCAAGAAACTAGCTGTGAAATGAGCTAAATACTAACATCTGACCTGCAGATGCACAGATGCAGCCGTGTCACCAGACTTTGAGGTCCTTAAGTAGAAGACATGAAAGGGATGTGAGCCGGAGAGAACAAAAGGATGAGCCTGTGGAAGTCTGGAGAGCTTCCTCCTCTCTGATGGCGAGTCAGCGTGGAGAGAGGGAGAAAATGTTTGTGGGCTGGAAGTTTCAAAGCAGCCCTCTGGTCGTGCTGGAGTGGAGGAAATGCATCTGTCTGGAGTGGATTTTCTCCAGCAGCAGCAGAGCAACACACCTCCCTCCTCCTCCTCCTCCTCCTCCTCCTCCTCCTCCTCGTCTACATATTCCTCAGTCACATCTCTCCCTCATGGCCCTTCACCCCCTTTTCCCCTCACCCATCTCTGAGCAGAGGGGAGGAGCATCTGCCACATGTGACATTCCTACGAGGGAGGAAAAGAAAGAAAGAAAGAAAGAAAGAAAGAAAGACCATTAAGGAAAGACTTTTTAATCTGGGCTGCAGTTGTTCTTCGAATACTGTAGAGTGGCTCAGCCAGAGTGCAGCTAATGTGGAATAAACCTCCGTGTGGAAAGTAAATGTTAGAAAACACAACTTGAGCTGAGGCTCCACACTTCTTTTAAAGAGAAAGATAAAGACTTCTCTGAGACACGGGGGAGATATTAGACATGATTATGAGGATGTAAACAATGTGAGCACAACATAGCTGCACATGCGTAGTTGTACAAATTCCGGGTGGTTTAAAACAAACATACTGTGCAACTTCAATCTTCTGTTTATAAGTAAAAACCAGCCGTACTCACGTAGTTTTATTATCAAGTTTGTACTTGATCAGTGCAGCTTTATCGACTCATACAAGCAGAATAAAAATAAAAGGTTTGTTGGAGGGTCACCGTCAGATTTGTCCTCAGTTGACACGTGATTGTGATGCTCCGACTGGTCTGATGTTCAGTCAGGAGGAAATATGTTTATATAAATAATATATCTCGAGTCTCTTTCTAAATCAACATGTCCTGACAGCCCGTGTGTTCCAGGACAGACGCCCTAAAATCTTGAAAATGTTTTCTAGACTCAGCCAGAAAGCGGCCTGTGAAACATGCATGAGATGTTTAAACAATCTGAGTGTGACTGTTGAGGATTAAATAAGGTGATATCTAAATGAAGGGATCGCGTTACATAACACTTTTTTGATTGAGGTCTCGGTCCCCGATGGATCACGCAGCATTACCTCAGTCAGAAAAACTGTTAGCAGCTGTGGGTTGATGGATTTACTCCTGAGTGAACCAAATGAGTCATGTTGTAAAAGTCAGCCGAGGGACATTCTGTTCAGCTTGGTCATCTCGACGTCAGCTGACATTAATTAAACGATAAGATGGACGTTAAAAGTTCTGGCACCATGCGCGCAAAAGATAAAGCAAAAGAAATGTAAATGTGATGAAAGAACAAGAGTTGACTGCGATGCTAGCAGCCATGTTGACGTAACTGAGGCCTTGTTCAGACCTGATTTTAACACCCATCCTGAGTGGACAGTACAGGTGTGGATGTCCTCCAAACAGACTGAGGACACATTTAACACCTGACTCTTTTTATTGATGGTTAACATGTCAAACTTGACAAATACAGTAAACGGTAACACATAACAGCTACTTACTTGCTGCCTGTGGAAAATGTCCCCAGACTCCCTTGAAAAAACGCTACATTTTGTGAGTTGTTGAGTTAAGAGGAACATAAAAAATGTTGTGAAACTCTATTTATGAGAAATTCAATATTATTGTTCCCTTCGTGTGTATTCGGCATTAATTACAACACTTTGAGTTGCTTCTTTCCTTGTAAAACGTGTCAGTTTGTCACAGCAGAAAGTCCCCAAACTCCCTTGAAAAAACGTAAAATTTTGTGATTTTTTGAATCGGGAGACACTTGATCAACATTTTGGAACACTGTATGACAAATTCTTAATTATTTAGGTCTTCTTGTAAATTCAGCTAATGTTATCCATTAAGTTTGTCCTTCCTTGTTTGTCCCAGTGCTGTATGTGTTGATTTTGGGAAGTGAAATCCAGTCAAGTGGTCACTAAATCCACATGTTAGTGGTGTAAACATTAGTATTCCAAAGTCAATAATCATCACTTTGTAGAAAAAAAGTTCAGAGGAGTGATCGTCACATAACTGATGACTCAGCAGATTGACAACAGGTGTGTCGTCTGTTCAGATACCGCTCATCATTGATCACTCTCGCTGGTGTTATGATCTAAATTCCTGCAGAAAATGACATAAAATCCTTCACTGGATTTCACATATCAACCACATCCGCCATCTTTTATCTTGCAGACTCCATCGTGAACATTTCATCTGTTCCCATCAGTTCTCTGCTCCCACTCACGATGATGGTGTTTCTGTAACAATAGCCTCTTCTATCTTCCATTTTGTCCAGTCATCCACTTTTGTTTTTCTTTCAACTCCCATCTGTTTCCAATCCCTTATTGGTGGAGGTGGTTTCAGATTTGTTTTGTTCTAACCAGCCTGCCAGTAAAAAAAAGAATATATATATAACACACAGCAGCAGCTCATGATAACGTGATGTTTCATCTTTCATCTTTCATCAGGAGGATTTATGTGTTGAGTAAAGGGATCTTAAGAGTTTGTAGCACCTGGGTTTATATGTCTTTTCTTCCCCTGATGTTTACGTTTTGTCATGAGGGGCTGCTACGAATTACTTAGAGATTCATAAAACTAAATACTTCTCTGATTTGTCTCATTCAGCGTCATGGATGGACGTTTAGGAGAGTTCAGTAACCCCCCTGACATCTGAGGATAAGAGTATGTGCTAAATGACATACAGATGTGTGTGTGTGTGTGTGTGTGTGTGTGTGTGTGTGTGTGTGTGTGTGTAAGAAAGAAAGAAAATATTTGTTGAGAAAAAACAGATTGAAGCAGCTCTTTTATGTGTGTCACTGAAACACTTTTATTCCAGCAAGCACGGAATTTACCACTTTGGATTTTTGTTTTTGTCTCGCTCACCACACACACACACACACACACACACACACACACACACACACACACACACACACACACAGTTAACCCTATCCGACCTGCAGTCTGCGTCCAGTTAAACTGATCTGAGGCCGTTCAGGGAGTTTTGTGTTTTGTTTTACGACGCAGTTCTTTTCACTGAAATCTGACCCAGATACTTCGTCCATTTTAGGAGGAAACAAGCAACATGTGGAGCAGAAAAGTTGATTTAAAACCTCAGAAGATACAAGTGGTCCTCTCTTTCTTTATATGATTATTTAATAATACGTGCACTGATGTCATTTTGGACAATAAACTGTAAAACTGTAGATAAAAAGAGGTTAAATCAATATGTTTGAAGAAAACAGGGGAAGCAACAAAATCAAGTTTTGTATAAAAAAATGTTTATTAAAATAAGTTATCGCATAATTACATAAAAAATATTTCTACTCTCAGTCCTGTTTGGCACTTTAGCTCCTGGATAATAATTAGAATAATAATAATAGTGCCATACTCTTTGCAGTTTTTCCTCTGGAGGCGTGTTGGTCCATCATGAGCTCAGTCAGTGCAGATGCAAACATCATCTGTAATAATGGTGATATGGCACCAGCGGCGGCGCATGCGCAAACACCTGCAGCGGCTGCTGGTAGCACAGAGGCCTGTAGGGCAGAGGGGAGCAGGCAGCAGGGTGTGCGGGGAAGGATGAGGGGAAGCCCGGGTGGAGATCCTCCTCTGCCTCCGGACCCTGCAGCCGCTCCTTCTTCCACTTGGTGCGCCGGTTCTGGAACCAGATCTTCACCTGAGTCTCGGACAGGCGCAGGGCGGAGGCGATGGTGTGGCGCTCCAGCACCGACAGGTAGTGGCACCTGTGGAAGCTGCGCTCCAGGATCTGCAGCTGCTCCAGGGTGAAAGCGGTGCGGATCCGCCGGCTTTTTGCCTTCGACCTCTGAGGCTTCTTACACGGAGCCTCTTCCTCCTCTTCCTCCTCCTCCTCCGCCTCCTCCTTCTCCGGGCTGCAGCCTCCACCTGCCGGAGGACGCTGCTGCGCCTTTGGTCCATATCTTGGAGAAGACGCTCCTGAAACAAGGAAAATCACAATTATATTTCTATAAAGAAATAAGACAACACCAACTTTTCCTGCATCTCTGAGTTGTGTTCTCACCTGTTGTCTCCTCAGCACAGATTATTCTCTTTGTAAACTTTCTCGGATCCAGAATATCCTCCACAGAGAAAGGCGTCCTGTGGAGGAGCGCTCGTTTGGCTGCGTGTGGCTGCATCTCAGCTCTCCTGGCAGGCGGCTGTGTCGGTGCCCTGCATGCGCTCCTCCGGGGTTTATATACTCAGCCTCTTGCACACGCTTGCAAATTTACATTTCATTCAAAAAAAAAAAAAGTTACCCAAATGAGGCGATGCGTCTTACGGGAACAATCGCCGCCTTTACGCGCAGACACGCTCCGGCCCCGTGTGGACCCCCGTGTGGGCACTTGAAAATGTAAATGTGCGCTCTCAGCTGGAGGAGGGGAGGGGGGAGACAGTGCCGGGTTATTTATTGCCGGGCATCTGGTTAAAATGTGCCCCCTTTCTTTCCCTCCGTGTTCCTTTTTGTGCTTGGGCTTGTCATTATTTGCAAATGTGAGATTTTACGGTGGCAGGACACGTGAACGCCGCTTGTGATGCTAATTGATGGACTCATCAAAGGGAAAGTTTGTGCGCTTTTCTCCCTCTCTTGTGTCGCAGTTTCCATAGAGCAGCGTCCCCACAATGCACCTCGTGTTTAATGAGAAGCCCACTAACAACTTTATGAGGCCATCTGATCACTGAGACTCAGGGAAGGTTTTTTTTTGTGTGTGTTTCAAATTATTTAGTTGGTGCTGAAACAAGTGGAGCAAATAGAAGCAGGGATGGTAGAAATACTAAAGTAATTCCCCCCATCCATCCATCCATCCATCCACCTGTTTTCTGAGGTTTAATACATATATCGTTTTGTGGAAATATAAGATAAGCATGACGATAGTAAACCTTTTCCTGGTGTTCATGCACTGAGGATATTTAGCCGACATGCAGCCTACAGCTCACAGATTTGTTTGCATGTTCCCGGCTAATATTACGACTGCACGTTCAATACATAACATCTAATCCTCTCACTAAGGCTCTTGTTTGCTTCCATAGGTCAAATAGAAGCATCAGCATTAAGATGAGACTGATTTATAACCCGTTAGTATCTGATGTGTTCATGTTTAACTGGCTGCGTCTCCCCTCCACAGTTTTATCTGCCTTAAACGGCTTCATTACCTCCACAATTTGGGTAACAGCTCCATCTTTAAATCCACATTATCAGTTATAGTTTCCTTAAATCACTGACCACTCCTCTTCATGCAAAGGAGGGTCCGCAGGGGGTTCAGAGTCGAGGGGTAAATGATCCTGTGGAGGTAACTCATGAAGCTGGCAGCTGCCGGCGCAGACACCTACAGAGTGGCTGGTATTGAAAGGACAAGAGAGGCTGGCCCGTAAGGACAATTAGCAGATGTCACCAGCGGGCTTGACCCTCTCTGACCCTCGGCTTTGTTCTGCAGGACAAGGGGAAGTGGATAGACTCAGGGGGGAGAGAACGATGAGGTGATGAAGGAATGATGAAGACAGAAAATGTAAGCTGGTGTGGACAGAAAATAGAAATACAGAGGAAGGGAAAAGACTTGAAATGAGGCTGCAGTGGTACAAAACATTCCCTTAAACATCCTTACAAATAAAAAGGTTGTTGAGGTTTAATTTTCTTTTCCTCTCGTCACAATGCTGTGCTCATGCTGTGGTTAGGGTTTGGCGTAAAAAAACATGTGGTTATACTTAGGACAACATTATGTTTCAGCTGAAAATGTCTGTTTAATTCACCACAAGCATGACTGGAAATGTCCTGAGGTATCCTCAAAAGTACCCAGTTCTGTCACCTAAAACGTGGCTCAAAATGACCCGACTTCCTGTGAAAAATGTGTGGTTTTGGTTGCCACAAACATGGCAGGAAATGTCCAAAAGTCTTCTTAAAAAAACTGATTCTGTGGCTACAAATCTGGCTGTAAAAGTCCTGAGGTCTCATTAAAAACACACTGTTCTATTGCCAAAAACACAGCTGGAGATGGCTCGACTTCCCCTGAAAAATATCTAGTTTTGTTCACTGCAAGCGACGCTGGAGATGCTCCCAAGTCTCCTTAAAAACACCTGTTTTTTTCTCCACAAACAAGACTGGAAATTGCTCGAGGTATCCTTAAATATACCCGGTTCTGTCACCACAAACATGGCTTCAGATGGCCTGACTTCCCGTGAAAAATATGTGGTTGTGGTCACCCAAAACATGGCTACAAATGTCCAAATCTCTCCTTAAACACACCTGAGTTTGTCACCACGAACTCGCTTGGAGAGGGCTTGAGGTCTTGTTAAAGACTTGTGTTAAAACTAAGAACACATAAAGAAGTAAAAAATCCTAATCAAGGCAAAGCAAGTGTTTTAAATCAACACAAGAAGTTCAGGCAGTGAGTAGGGGAGGCATACAGGACGAGACTCACATCTAAACTGGAAAAATCTTCAAAACCTTAAAACAAACAAATTGAATAAACTTTTTCAGAGAGACAGTGAGTTTATTTTCAGAGGAAAAAGTTCCATGAGGTCAGAAACTTCATAAGTTCCTCTCACCGTCCCGACGTCACAGATGTGTCTCCGCTGCAGGAGGAAAAGGGAGGAGAAAACACGACTATTATCTTGTTTTACAACGACTCGAAGGCATTTATTACAACACCCAGGGGTGCTCTCGGCATTCCCCCGGCTCCTTTGTGAGACGACTGCCGGCACACTTGTCTTTGTGCTCGACGAGTCTTTACTGGTGCTGGAACGACCGCCGCAAACTTTAAATAATGTTTGACTTTCAGAGCGTACGTGGGGTGGTCTCCCCTCCTCACAAAGCTTCTTATACGACCCTATGAAGAAAAGTAAAGAGGACATTTGCACGTCCAAACACCAGATCAACTGTAGATCAGTGGTGGAATGTAACTAAGTACAAATACAAATTTGAGGTATCAACACTTTACTTGAGTTGTCCCATTTAAAGATATAATATGTAACATTTCTGCATTAAAACGTCTAAAAACAACTTTACCTTTGGATATATCTTGTTGAGTTGTGTACACACATTACCCCAAATGAGAAATCTGTAATTACTTCCACTGAGGAGTTATTTTTATCATCTGTTTAAAGGGATATTCCGGTGTAAATTTAATCCATGGTCTAAATCACTGTGAAACTGTGTTAGACTCCCTCCCGAGAGATCAAGTTAGCAGACCGCTAATTTATGGAGTTTTATCAACCTCAGAAACGACCGCACGACAACAATACACTGCAGTAAATGGATCCAAATATAAACCGCCACCAAAAAGCCACAAATAATGCTCAGACCAGCACCAAACTTCAGCAAGCAGTACAAATAGGGTCTCAGCACATATTCCGGGGCATCTAAACCTCCGCTAGCTTAGCTGGATTTCTATTGTGAAGCTAAAAACAGATTTCAACTCTCCTCCATCAGCTTCCGGGTCGGGGAAGTCCCGACGCGACGATTAGTGTGTGTGGGTGTGGTTAGAAATGCTCAATTCCGTTCTTTTCCCTGTCCGCTCTCGATAATAACTGTTATAAACTGGCAGGTAAGACACATATGAACTTTGATTGCTTTTCCATGGAGTCATAATCATACATTTTCATCCATGAGCCACGGAACTCTACTGCACTCGGTAATCGACTCGTCGGGACTTCCCGTCAACAGGAAGCTGCTGCAGAATAGTGGTAAATTTAGTCAGCTTTTCAGTAGAAATCTAAAAGCTAGCGGAGGTTAGATGCCCCGGACTATGTGCTGAGACCCTATTTGTACTGTTGCTGAAGTTTGGTGCTGTTCTGAGCATTATTTGTGGCTTTTTGGTGGCGGTTTATATTTGGATCAATTTACTGCAGTGTATTGTTGTCGTGCGGTCGTTTCTGAGGTTGATTAAACTCCATAAATTAGCGGTCTGCTAACTTGATCTCTCGAGAGGGAGTCTAACACAGTTTCACGGTGTGTTAGACCATGGATTAAATTTACACCGGAATATCCCTTTAATTGTTTGTTTTGTTGTTGGTTGGTTTGTCAGCAGGATTACACAAAAACTACTGCAGGGATTTCCGCAAAATTCGGATGAAAGATGTCTCCCAGCCAAGAATAGTTGCTGTGCTTATGCTCTGGTTAGATTTGTTCATAGAATAATACTAATTTGGGCGCCACAAACACGGCTAGAGATGACCGACTTTCCCTAAAAGATATCTGGTTCTGTTGCCACAAACTTGGCTGCAAATGTCCTATGGTTTACTTGAAAACAACGCTACAAACACGACTAGAGAGGAGCTGAGGATTCGTTAAAGACATCGTTAAAGGAGTGTAAAAGCTAGAAACACAAACAGAAGAAAATAAGTAAGTTCAGAAGTCGGTTTCCTTGAAGGAGCTGATGACAGCAGAGATGTTGAGGCTGCACAGGTCTCTCGCTCTCCTTCTACACAAATGCATGACTGCAGATTTGAACAGTAAATCTGCCACAGCGTCATACCTCAGTGAGACTTCATGATTAATTCAGAGTCTTAAATGGATTCTCATTCTTTGGATTCTTCTGTGTCGTCAGATTTCAGCCAGAAACTGCTCTGGCTGCTTCTGCTGGCTGCTTCTGAAGCTGCAGACATCCCGACCGCACATCCATCATCCAGTGAGGAAAAACTACGAGGGGACAAATCCACAAGCACCCAACTTCCACAGAGCAAAACCCCGACTTCCACCATCACACGTCAACATTATAATCATCTCTAACCAAATCACAAGCCTCAACTCCAGTTTGTCTTAAATCAAATCACAGCAGTCGACATGCAGCAAAATTAAAGTCTTATCTTCTCCACAAAAAGTGAAATACCACCTGCTGCTTTTTAACTTTTCACTCCCCTTCTTTCAAGAGGCTTTGTATTTTTTTACCAGGCAAATAAGAATTACAAAATAATGATCAGATACAATAAAGAATAATTTGTTCTTAATGACCTGCCTGGTTTCATAAAGGTCAAATTACATTTTTGAAATGCTATAAAGTCATGCACCAGTTCTAAAAATAACTCCAATCTATTAACATTACACTGATTTTCCCATCTGACAGGTTGTGATTTTTCTAAATATTATTATAGCATTGTTAAGTTGATAAGGGACCTTGTGTGGTCAAACCACTATTCTCCACATTTTTTTGAAAATGTAAATATTAAAGTAAAGTTTATATATCTCATTATGGTATTTAAGCACACTACTTCAATAATTAGTAACTTTTCATCACAGATTTTAGCATTAGGCTAAGGTTTATAAGGGATCTATGTATGTAAAAATGTCGATTTTGATATAAAACCATTACTCGTTATTAATATAGGCTTTTCCATTTTTAATTAATGGTCAATGCATAGGAATTTAACGCAATTTATCTTCTATAAGATGATTACTCATTAATTAAATGTATTTAGTATTATTGCACAATATATTACATAACAAGTTGTGTAGAATAACATTTTCTGTGCAATTAAACTTTATTCTCAAATTCAATATGAGTAATTTATAGGTACAAATTTTTATATTACAAGTTGAATATTATCTAAATCCCATTAAATTGTATGTTTATTAAAAAGTAAAAGTATTTAATTGATTACTGTTAGTTTTCAATTAATTTTAACACCATCCACCCATCATGTATGATGAGGTGCAGTTCACCTGTTTGACCTGCGGTGTCGCTGTCGAGCAAGCCCGCGGCAGCAACCCGGAAGTTGTTGCTCCAGCTGCGTCTCGCGATGTTTTTTGTTTTCATTGATTTGAAAGATGGCGTCTGAAGGGGAGGCGGGCAGTGCTGCAACAACCGAACCGGAGGCTGGAGAGGGGTAAGGCTGCGTCATGCAGCACATTTTTTATTATTAAAAGCTTGTATGATATAATTCTGATGATCTGTGAAAATATAAAACACAGGAACGCTCTTCCTTAGCTGTAAACGCTGTTAGCAAACCGGCTAGCTAACATTAGCAGTCCACAGACTCACCGAGTGAACCGTATAACGTTACAGCTAAGATGCTCTTTATAAAGAGAAAACATCCCTGCATCCAAAAATATATGATCGTTTAATGTTACCCTGTCTGCCTGCAAGCTTATAAATCCCACGAGGCTTAGTTGAATACTTTGTATATATTGATACCTTCATCCGATCATTATGTATGTAGCGTTAAACACCTTGCGCCAGACTCCGTTTGAAAAATGTCAACTTCAGGAAACACAGTGTATGATAGATAGGAATAGTAACGAAGGAGCCGATGAGCACATCCGAGTTAATCTGACATATCTGAACTCGATTAAGTCTTATACATTGATCCTACAGCTGTACAAAAGCAAATCAAATGAAAAATGCGATTTCTATAAATGGAGAACGGTTAAAGAGAGGATGTTAACAGCGCGCCTCTCTTTCTGATGACTTTCAGGGATGCTGCATTTGGGGAACTACCAGCCAGCATGGATACTGAATCATCAAACGGCAAAGAGGGAATGGTAACGCTGTTAGATATTATTATTCATGACTTTTAATGGCTTTGCTTTAAATTATGATGTTTTTATAATAAGAAAATTGGGGTTTTTTTGACAGGAAACAGTTGGTGAAGGCTCGGAGGCTGCTGATGCTATGACTGGATCCGGAGATGAGGAGAGTGGGAGGCAGCTGGGAGAGGTGGAGCTGCAGTGTGCCTTGTGTATGAAGTGGTTCACTGCAGACACATTTGGCATCGACACTGCGTATGTATAGCTATTTGTTTACTGTTCAGTGAAATATCAGCACTTATGTGACTGTACAGTACTGACGCTTCTCCTCTTCTACAGGACCTGTCTGCCCTTCATGACTAACTATGTGTTTCACTGCAACGTGTGCCATCACAGTGGCAACACATACTTCCTCCGAAAACAAGCAAGTAGGTGTTCTGTGTCTTTAATAAACTGCCTAAAATTACCATAACAGTGGATTTAAGATACTTGCCCTCAACAATAGTGTTTCTTCCACAAACCGCTGTTAATTTCCGTGTTGCAGACCTGAAGGAGATGTGTCTCACAGCCCTGGCAAACCTGACATGGAGGTCCAGAACGCAGGAGGAGCACCCAAAGACGATGTTCTCCAAAGACAAGGTGAGCATAAGATGTTACTCGACTTTTGTAGGAGCTCATGTGGGCGTCTAAAGCCTCTAGTTCTCCTGGATTTAAGCGTATGGGAAATTGACCTTTCCAACTAAACTAGTGCCAGATTTTTCCCAGCCAAGAAGGAAGGAATTCCTAATAATATAATAATACTGATATTCCATGTTAATTGATATTAATTATAGATGAACGTCTTCTGATGTAGTAGTGAGTGCTTTATCACTTATCCAGATATTTTTCTGTTTGTCATTTTTCTCTGCAGGATATCATACCATTCATTGACAAGTACTGGGAGTGCATGACAACTCGTCAGAGACCGGGGAAGCTCACCTGGCCCAACAACATAGTGAAGTCAATGGTAATGTTGTGGTGGATAGTGGGGAAACGGTCTGAGGCAGCCAATGAGAAGAGCTGTTTCATCATTCTAGCAAGATGCCCCCTGCATTAAATCTCCACCGGCTGCTGCTTTGTTGCAGCCATCCACATTTACTTTGCTGTATTAATTTTCTAATTTTGTACTATTTCTTATTTTCTAGAGTAAAGAGCGAGATGTTTTCCTGGTGAAGGAACACCCTGATCCTGGCAGTAAAGACCCAGAGGAGGAATACCCCAAATTTGGCCTGTTAGATCAGGTATTGACCGCTTAGCTGTTGCACGTAAAATGGATTTGGACTGCTGAAACTAAAGAATGTTTGTATTCACGTAAAGTAATTGTTTTCCTCCGTTATTCTTCTGAAGGACCTGGGAACCATCGGACCCTCCTATGACAATCAGAAACAGACCACTGCTGCCCCCACTACTGGCGGGCTGAATGGTAAGGATGTAAAATGTAAAAAAAAAAAACTTGTAACACAGATAAAGATGAATTACAACATGGCCCAGTGGGGAAATGTTTCACACCCCTGGCCTGTAATCAGTCCCCAAACCCGAGAGTGAGAGCCAGTTAAATGTGATGACTGTGGTGATTTTCTGCATTTTGTTCCAGGTGGATCTGCTTTCTCAGGTGAATATGTGGTATCTTGGCGTCTGGCAGCTGATCAGTGTGTTTTTGTGTCTTGTAACCCTCTGGATAGAAGTTGGCCCTGAGGTTCCAATCAGACTTCACTTTGCCCCTCAGCTCAAACCAAACTGATCCTAATTATCAAATAGCATCTTGTGGGCAACTTCATCCATGTCCAGTTGTAAACTCCCTGTCTGCTCTCTGCATCTGTTTGGTGCCCCCTCCCCCCTGCGCCCCTTCCCTCCCCTCCCCCCCTGAAAGCTTTGCCCCCTTTGATTGGTGAACATATCTTCCTCGTCTCTGGCTTGCTGCTACTGGGCTCCAAAAAAAAAATCTCCTCACTGAGATGACTCTCTGTCTGCTACATGACAACACATGTGGGAGCAGAGAGCCATTTCTGATATGCCATGGGCTTCATCCAATGCTGATTAGCCTCATCCGCTCTCTTCCATCTTCTTCGTTTGCAGTTTTTTGGTGTCAGACTTTTCAGCCACATTGATTCTGCTGAAATGAAATTATTTGAACTGTGAGTTTAAAGTGGAGAACTACTCCTCGCCCTCTGTCTCGACCACAAAGTTGGCGTCAAGCTTCACGCAGCTCGAAGTAACTGATCTCTCCGGTTCTGTCTCGTCCGAGCATTTCAAAAAGCGGGACGAGCAAGAACAGCCAAACTTATTTTTTGTAGTATGCAGTTTTCTTTTCAAACTAGGCAATGAATACACCTCACATCTGATGAGTCTGATGAGACTCTGAGACTGGAGAGACAACAATATATAGTATATAGAGACAACTTCATTTAGATACCACTTTTTAAAACGCTTGAAAGGGGCTCTTGGCAACCGTTTGTATCAGATGTGATAACCACTTATTTATTGTATTAATGACGTGAAAAATAAGACCTTCCCCCTCTCTCTCTCTCTCTCTCTCGATTGTGGACGTTTTCTCGAAAGCTCTTGTTTCTCGATCTGTGTCACGTTGAGGAGGTGTGGTAAGAGGCTGATAGTGTTTGGAAAACGCCATGCGGACTAATTCCTGCCTTTTTGTGCCTGCTGTTTCCCCGTGTACACCTAATAACCTGCTTTCACCTTTTGTGTAAGTCTGTGAGTGTGTGTGTGTGTGTGTGTGTGTGTGTGTGTGTGTGCTCAGTGGCAGTCGTGGCATTGTTGTCAGTGTTTAAAGATGATGAAAAGATGGACTAAGTTTACACATAGTCCGAAAAAGTTAGACTGGACTGTAGTATTGAGTTGAGGTGTTTATAGATATTTAGTCTACCTTCATTCATAGAAATGTGGTGGACAAAATATCAGAAACACCTCTTAGTGTAGTGCAGCACAATTGAAAAGCATCACAGTCACCATGAAAGAGAGGTCGGATTTAATGCACATCTGTTGTGTTGGACTGTAATGATTGTAGCTACGCAGTTGTACCGTATAAGCTGGCAACTGAGTGGATATTCCCTGCGCCACTGACTGCCTGTGTGTGTGTTTGCATGTGTGAGAATTTCTTAGCGTTCAGGTGTTTAATCCGTCTGATGTTTTTGAAGGTGCTTTGGCTCCGGGCCCTGGAAAAGGAAGAGGGGCAAAACGTAAACAACAGCAGCAACAGGAGGGCACGGCAGCAGGAGCCACGAAGAGGACCAGAAGGTAGAAGCACTGTCAGCAAACACACACACACACACACACACACACACACACACACACACACACACACACACACACACAGAAACTAATCATGTGTTCATGATGCAAACTGAGATGAGCCACCGTGTTTTCAGTTGCCACCATTTCCTGGTCCAAAGTGAACTAACTTCAGCTTTGTGTGGCCCAGCTGTGTCGCTGATGTTTCTGGTGTTACAAGGTGTCAGGCTTACACCGATTACATTACTTGCCCCAACAGTTGTTTTGTCGATTAATTAGTCAGACGATGGACGCCGTGACTACAAACTGCTGCAGGTGTCTTCTCAGTGCAGCAGCACAACACAAATGCTGTGTCTCAATTCAGGGTCTGCATCCTTCATAGGAGTGTTTGAAAGCCAATTATGTCACAACACCGCGTGAAGACTGTCCCAGTCGAAAGGCTCTACCAAATGCAGCCGTCTTTGCCCTCTCTTTGGAGGATGCACCCCTACTATCCTTCGTGGCCTCACACAACCCAAGATTTTTTCTGCGCCCGAAAAAGAAGAAAGAAAGAGAGAAAATGGCGTCATCGCGTGGCGTAGATCGTCACTTTCATGCGCCTGGGCGGCAGAAATTGAGATGTAGCGATAAAACATCTGGTGACGCAACCAGGAAATGCTCCAAAGGCTAGACCGTCACATTCGACAATGGTTGACGCGGTTAACAAGGTCTCTCTGAAGGACTCGCCTCCGAAGACCGCAAAGGCCGAGTCCTTCGAAGGATGCAAACCCTGAATTGAGACACGGCAAAAGAGTCACATTTCACTTGAACGTGATGCTGTCAAAACGAAAAGCAAAAGCTCCTTTTTAGGACTGAATGCTAACAGGGAACATGCTGACATTATTGGGGGAAAAGTTGTTGGAGGTGTGCAGCCTGCAGATCTTCTTAGAAATCAAGATCAAGGAAGAAAAGAGTCCTCTTATTCATCTCTGTAGAATCATCATGAGATGGAATTAAGATTGAGTCAGTGAAGATGCTAAACAAACTTCTCTTCCTCTTTCTCACAGCGACCCTCTGTTCTCGGCCCAGCGCCTGCCTCCTCACGGTTACCCACTGGAGCATCCCTTTAATAAAGACGGGTACCGTTACATCCTAGCAGAACCAGATCCTCACGCTCCGGACCCCGAGAAGCTCGAACTGGACTGCTGGGCCGGTAAACCCATTCCCGGTGATCTGTACAGAGCCTGTCTGTATGAGAGGGTGCTGTTGGCTTTACATGACCGAGGTACTAACAAGTCGAGACACATTTTAAAGAAAAATGGAGGTTATATGTAGCTGAACAAAACTAATATATGTTCATGTTGCAGCACCTCAGCTGAAGATCTCTGACGACCGTCTGACAGTGACCGGGGAGAAGGGCTACTCCATGGTGCGAGCTTCTCACGGTGTACGGAAAGGCTCCTGGTACTTTGAGGTTTCTGTTGAAGAGATGCCGTCAGAGACCGCAGCCAGGCTCGGCTGGTCGCAGCCACTCGGTGAGTATTTCATCCTGAAGAAGCTTCATTTTCATTTCCAGCTAATCCAAGAAGGTTTATGAACAGTTTATTCAGCTCAGAGGTCCAGTGTGCAGGATTTCTACCTGACAAACACCTGCTGTAGAGACGGACTTTCACGCTGCAATCTGCAAAATCACCACTAGATGCCACTAAATCCTACATATTGGTCCTTTAAGAAGTAGTAGAATTTACTCAAAACTCCCTCTGAGATGTAGCATAAAAGCAAGACAGAAAGAAATGGAAGTACAGTACCTCAAATTTGTATTTAATATAGGTGCGTGAGTAGATGTAGTGTTGTTGTCATACCCAATTCATTCCTTTCTATTTCAGGAATTGGGAATAAAAACCAGAAGGATTAATAGAACCATTTATTTTGCAGGCAACCTGCAGGCACCTCTGGGCTACGACAAGTTCAGCTACTCGTGGCGCAGCAAGAAGGGCACGAAGTTCCACCAGTCGCTGGGAAAGCATTATTCCTCCAGCTACGGTCAGGGAGACACGCTGGGCTTCTTCATCGAGCTGCCCGACACCACAGAGACCGCCAAGGCTCTGCCGGATACGTACAAGGATAAGGTAACAGAGACGCAAAGAGAACCACACGGAACAGTGGACAGGAAATTCTCATTAGTTAACTTATCCTGAGTGTTTTATTGTCTGAGGGCAGGTGCAAGTTTAATGACAAATAGTTGAAGGAAAATAAGTCTCACAGGTTCAACAGGAAACAAAGCTAGGTGTTTTTTTATGCTCAGGTCTTAGAGGGTTTTAAAAACTCTGAATTTGATTTGAGAACAGGGGCCTGACATCTTACTTCTGTTTCTCTTTCCAGGCGCTAATCAAGTTCAAGAGTTACCTGTACTTTGAGGAGAAGGACTACGTGGACAAAGCGGAGAAAAGCCTGAAGTCGACGAGCCCAAGCAGGGTGAGGACACGTCTCCAAAAATAAAATCCATTCAGAGAACCTGCCACGGTTTGCTGCTGTTAACCTGCAGATCCTGTTTTTCAGATGATATTCTTTAAAAACGGAGTGAGCCAAGGTGTTGCTTATGAAAACCTGTTTGAAGGCCTCTACTTCCCCGCCATCTCACTCTACAAGAGCTGCACGGTCAGTTACACACGGGTTGTGTTGGTGATTTTCCTGCTTCCTGTTTGTTTTACCATCAGTTTGTTAAACTTCACCCCGTCTCTTTTCAGGTGTCTGTCAATTTTGGGCCACATTTCAAACACCCTCCAAAGGACCTGAAGTACCAGCCGGTGAGAGCTCCTTTTAGAGATTCACATCATTACAAACCTCTCACTCACGTCAGCTGTCGTTTGATCCTCTGTGGTTTTTTTTTTCCCCTCACACTCAGATGAGCGATATGGGCTGGGGAGCTGTGATCGAGCACACGCTGGCTGACATGCTGTACCACGTGGAGACGGACGTGGACGGACGGCGCAGCCCTCCGTGGGAAGGATGAACGCACAAACACGCAGTCAAACCCTGGTTCCACTTTCAGACAGTGACGTTAAAGCACCACACGCTGCAGCAAACATGTGCCTGATTTAAAAATGTTTAGATTTGTTGTAAAAACGATGAAAACCTCACGATGGCTGCTTGTCGACATCTGTTAGCGTGTCACCGGCTGACATTCCACTCTGAACATCTGGCAACTGAATCAACTTATTTTTGGTGCTCTGCTTTAAAACATGTAGATGTTGAAGCTGCTGTTGCTGTCGAGAGACGCCACCGGGTATCACGTTGAGCCCAAACAGACCCACTTCATTCTGTAGACAGGAGTCCATTCTGCAGTCTTTAGCGTTGTTCAGTCTTTTTGCTATTTTTATTTGTTTTACAATGTGTGTCAGTTATTTACTGTTTTATACTCTGAGTTAAATAAAAAAAGAAAATGCTACGTGGAAAAAGCTTGAGTCGTTCATAAAACCTGGATTTCAAACACATATTCATACATTTGACTTTAAACTGATGGTTCCTGACTTTTTTTTTGGGATTGTGAGCCTTTAAAAATAAAGCTCCAGTGTGTAAGATTTAGCAGGAAAATAATATTAATAATCACGTTTTCATCAGTGCATTATCAACTGAAACTAAGAATCACTGTGTCTGTAACCTGAGATCGAGTCTTTCATGTCTACAGATGAAGCAGTTCATCTTCACTGCCATGTTTCTACAGTAGCTCAGGATGGACAAATTAAACATGGTGTTTTTAGCGAGGTGAGGGGGAGAGAGTGAGCTGTAATCTCCAACCTGACCACCAGAGGCCACTAAATCCTACACACTGGACTTTTAAGTAGTACTGCAACCTCTCTTGCGTTGCACAAGGCTCTGGTTTGTTTGCATTTCTTTAAACCACTCAACCAATCATCTTAATCCAGGATGTAAAATAGTGTTGGGGAAAATCTGGCGTACATGTGGGGAGGTGAGTTGAAATAAATCCCTGCAAAAGTAGAGGCAGGTAAAGCTGATTGTTGGTACCATTAGCGAACAGGGTGTTGAAGTAACTTGCCAGAAAACAGGAAGGAAGGCGTTCATCCTTTGAGTACAGAAGTGGATGTTTGAGCCAAATATGAAGAAACACCATCAAGTTAACAGATATATTTTCTTACTCAGCCATCTAATCTGGATAATACGGAAGAGGAGATTAAAGTCAGAAGTCTGCATATGTAAAACAATTTTGAGATCTGACTTTAATCTTAGAATTCTGACTTTTTTCTCAGAATTCTGAGAATAAAGTCTGAAGTCTGCACATGAACATTTTTTTAGTTCTGACTTTAATCTCAGAATTCTGAAATTAAAGTCAGAATTCTGAGAATAAAGTCAGAACTAAAAAAAAATGTATATGTGCAGACTTCTGACTTTTTTCTCAGAATTCTGACTTTAATTTCAGAATTCTGAGAATAAAGTCTGGCTGCGTTCAGTCAGAACTAAAAAAAAAAGTTCACATGTGGCCCTAATCCTCTTCCGTAGGATAAAACTCACGGAGGCACTGCGTTAAAAATGACATCAAGTTTATTTTAAGGCATTTCAGTTAAGACAACGTGACTGGTGGAACTGGTTTGTTGTGACGTAGCTTCATGTGTCCTGCTGTTTGTATCAAAATTCAAGTTTTTCACAATACAAGTACAAAAATGTGTTTAAAAACTGATAGAAACAATGAGTGTTTGAGTGTGTGCGTGACTGACAGAACAGTTAAAATATACATGAAGAAGAGAGTGCTAATACAGCGAAACATGCTATGCTGTGATTTACAAGCGTGCTGGGTGTTTGTGTGCTGTGACGTCCTCAGAGCGCCGTGCTGAGCAGTCCGGACTTCATGTAGGTTTCATTGGGCACCAAACTCTGTTTGCTTTCCTCCGTCGCATCTGAAGGGTGCTGCTAAAGGAGAGAAACGTTCAGCCGTCTCATACACTGACAGAGGTGGGAAGTAACTGAGTACAAATACTTTGTTATTGTACTTAAGTTGATGTTTACTTGTGTATTCATTCTTCTGACAACCTTTGACTTTTCCTCCCTACGTCTGAACACAAACATCTGAACTTTCAAAACAAGGGCGTAACCATGGTATAGATATTAGGGGGGCGGGGGTCCAAATGAGAGCCCTTCATTGAAAAGGTTTTAAGCTCCAATAAATAGCTTTAAATTACGTAAAAGAACACCTACATGGCATTAATGCAAGAATATGAATGTACTCCTGTCGCATAACTCCACTTACATGACAACTTGACTTGAAAAAGAAGTCAATCTTCTGCTGCCTCTTTCTTTTTGGCATTCATAATCATGCTGAATAATATCAAAATCAGTGGATGTTTCTAGAAAACTATCTGTCAGTTACCATTAACTTTACCTGGCTTACCTGGCTTGCTTAATATTAGCTAACATGCCACAAAGCAAGACAGTTAGTTACAGACAAAATTCTACATTATTAACTAGTTAAACAACCGTTTCATACTCTGTTCGCTGTCTGCAGCAGTGAGTGACGGCAGCTCCGTGTTAGCACGTAATTGTTTACTTTTCCGACTAGTGGGTTCGGTCAAATGGCTGTGATTGGCTTGATGGCTGTCAATCACTCTAACTTGACCAATGGGTTTTCATGTATGGGGGAGCTACTCAGCTACTGATTGAAAATAAATAAGAAATAACGAGACAGATCTGTTGACAGGGTTTATAAAAGAGTGCATAATTAACATATTTTCTACTGTCTATTGGGGTGGACAGATTGCCATTTTCTCAATATTGAGGGGGACACAACCCCCCAAAGAATGCGTGGTTACGCCCATGTTTCAAAGCAGGCTCGTTACTTCATCGCATGCCGCCTTCCTGACATCACCAGACTGATTTTAGAGATGTAAACAGACAGAGAGGGAGACTGGAATGTGGAGAAAAGGCGTGTTAGTGTCTCGTATCTGCAGAGAGTTTCTGATTTTCTCTCTTTGTTGCTGCTCGGGACGCTTTACCAACCCAACATGTGTCTATTTGACGTCCTGGGAATGAGACTCAATAATCAACTGTCTTTGTGGTGCCTTCAGGAACAACCTTCAACTTTAATAGTCTTTGAATTCTATTAATATGACGTGAGCTTCAGTTAGCTTTGACCACAAATGTCCTTCAGAGGGAGACTTTTTACTCTGATACTCTGAGGAGTTGAATCAGTACTTCTACTTGAATAATAATTGTGAGCACTAAAGTCACAGAAGAAAGTGTTCTTACACGTCTGCGGAAGATCCGGTCCAGCAGGCTGCGTTTGGGGCTGTCAGGGGCCTGGGACCAGTCGAGGTCTGGAGATCGAGATCCCTCGGGTCCGAAAGTATTCAGCTCCCTGAAACATCCCGTCTCTATCATCTATAAAGGAGGAAGAAGACGGTGAAGTTTGTAGATTCGTTCCGGACTGATAGTAAAACGTAACCCTGACATGAACGCACCTCATTCTGCCAGGTGATGGGAACGCTGCCGGTGATGAACTGGGAGTAGAAGTTGCTGTCCGTCTGGTCCAGAGTGACTCCCTTCACTGAGGAAAACTCTTCGATGTCCTGCACGTCGCTGCAATACACCAGTCTGGGCTGGAGGAGTGAAAACAAATCAAGAGATACAGCGAGCTCAGAAATAAACCACTTTACAACACAAGTTCTGGAAGTGCTCAGACTTAATCCACTACAGATGAATTCCGCGGAGGTAGAACTAGAAATAACACAAAGCTGGTTATGTAGGAAGTTGATATCCAACAAGGAAAATGGATCTCGAATACGAAACCCTGTGTTATTGTTGCATCGCTTCCTCATGTTTCTGGTGTGAGCTACTTTTTGGTGAGTGCACAGCAGGACAGCTGTGAAGTCAATCTACACTTAGATCTATCTATACTTTTTATAGGTTGTTTGTGATGGAATATGTTGACACTTTGGTATTTCTACTTTAAGTGAAGGATCCAAATACTCCAAGTACAATACACGTGCAGAGACAGTATTTGTGTTATTTTCTTTATCATAACTTGTGTAAATCATTCGTGTACTCACGTCAGGTTTAAATGGCGGCTCAACAAGTCCGGCCTCTAACATCCTGAAGTTGACTTTTTCGAAGAAAGGATGTGACTGTACCTCCGTCCCGCCTGAGCCCCGGCAGCCCAACCTCTGAGCTGGATCCTTGTTCAGCAGCTGCAGTCCAGGACAGAAACCTGTTACTCCCTTTACTGATTCTGATTGATATTTGATTCATGAAACCTGTTGAGGAGTTTTCTGAACGTACCGAGGAGCACAGGTCCTTCACCTGCTTGCTGAACTTGTCACCGTATTCCTCCTGCTCTGTCAGAATCCTCCTCTCCATCTCTGAGGGTTTGGGATGTTCTCCTCGCGCCCTGAGCGGAGGCTGACCCGCCGTCATCTCATAAATCAGACAGCCGAGGCCCCACCAGTCGGCACTCATCCCGTAATGTTTGTGGCCGATCACCTCAGGAGCTGAACATAAGATGCGAATCAGAAAAATCTGGTTTTGTGCATCACGTATGATCATATATCAGGGTTCGTACACATTTTTCAAGGTCAAATTCAAGCACTTTTCAAGCACTTTTAAGGGTAATTTTTAAGATTTTCCAGCACCTTACTGCTGGGGTAAAATACGTATCTAAAGGAATATATATACTTGTGATTTTTTTCTTCACTTTTTATCACAATTATGTACATTGTATTATGCTGTAAACATCTAAAATTATATTCTATAATAGCAAAAACTTCAGAAATTGATTATCCAGTCTGATCCCAATTTTGTAAAAGATACAGTTATAATGTCAAGCACTTTCAAGCACTTAAACTAAAATCCAAGCACTTTCCAGACCTTGAAAACACAACAGTGAAATTCAAGCACTTTCAAGGATTTCAAGCACCCGTACGAACCCTGATATATGTCTGGTTTCACATGTGGATTAGAATTTCCAGATGTGTAAATGTGTTTCCTCACATGCAATTGACAACTAAACTTAAACATTAACATGTGAAGATAAAATGTCACATTTGAACAGATCATTTTCGTGTGTGATTGTAGATGTAGAATTTCCACCTTTCTATCTATAATAAAGTCAGAGGAAATAAAAACAAATATTTGGATGTCGAGACAAACCGAAGACCTTAATGCCCCCTTGATGATTTTTACATTTACGTCTTCCACTTCTTGAATAGTTTGTTGTTTTCTTTGCAGTGGATTCACAGTTAGCTAGCGCAGTTTACAGATCGGTGCCTCTGTTTAGTCCCGTGAGTGAAATCAGTGTAAGCCTCTGCAGACGTTGGCTGGACGTCGATAACGTGAGGCAGATACGTACCCATATAACCCACCGTTCCCACTCTGCCTCGCACCAGTTGCCCATCAGTCAGCCTCACAGCCAGGCCCAGGTCAGAGATGCGGATGTGTCCTTGGATGAACAAAAATAAAACAAAAAAAATCCACAAAACTGGTTTGACATACTTGCTGTCATGACGTACTTTCTACTCTAATCAGTCTCTACTTCCGTCCTCTGCAGGAGTTGGCACTGATCAACGGAACAGTTAAAGACACCATGTGACAACTCTAAATACTCTAAACTAGCGATTTGTAATTACAATGGCATTCAAAACTAAAGTGGTTCCAAAACGTTCAGCCAAGAATGCAGGAGCAGGTGCACAGGTGTGCTAAAAATAGACACCACACCTGACTCCCACAAGCTCTTCACTTCCTCAAACCGCCCTGTGAAAACACCTTCGACACCACTTCCTTCTCATAAAAACAGGTTGGTGTATCTGACAAGTGAGTCTGATTGACCTGGCAATTGGCTGACTGTTATCAATGAAATCACACCGATTAATTCCAGAGCTATAAATAGCCGAGCAGCGAGGTGTCTGTCGGGAACGTCACCGTGTTCTGTCTACAGTTTGGAATGTGATCTGAGGAGCTTTTTTTAAACACTGTGGCTGTACATACCGTTGTCATCCAACAGAATGTTTTCTGGTTTCAGATCCCTGGAAGATAAACATCAGTGTGTTATTCAGTGCAACCAAGGACAGGAGACATTTGACTTTGGCGCTGACGTGAAACACACTGACCTATATAATATCGACTTCTGGTGGAGGTGAATTAAGCCGCAGCAGACTTCTGCCGCGTAGAACCGCACTCGCTCTTTGTCCAGGCCGGGCGAGCCGATGTTATGAATGTGATACTTCAAGTCCCCGCCGCTCATCATGGTCAAGACCATGCAGAGGGCGTGTTTGGTCTCGTAAGCGTACGCCAGATTCACCTGAGCAGAGAAGGAAGTGCATATGGAGTTTAGATGAGATTACAAAGTAGAAAACGGTAAACTCAAAACATCTTCCTGCTGAAGTGCAGCGGTGCATCACCAGTGATTTCTTGAATCGATTCGATTCTGATTCACAAGGTCTCGATTCGATTTTATTGCTGATTCAATCATCGTTTTTTAAGTTATCAGATCCAAGATGGCGGTGTGCATGGACGTAGTGGCTCATGGTTCCCTGCGTGTTGCAACTGTTCTGGTATTTAATGGATGATGCATTCTGTTTATTTCTTTTACATTTCTCATTCTAGAACACTAGTTTTTATTCTATTTTTCTCCTGTTTACTATCCAGATGTTTGTTTACTGTTGTGCAGTGATGTGCACAAGGGGGCAGTCGCCCCCCTCGTGGCCCAATTGTTGAAAAAATGCGCTAAAGTGCCCTCCTGGGAGCCAAAACGTGCACTAAAGTGCCTTCTTGGGAGCCAAAAAAGCATGCCAAAGTGCCCTTTTGGTTGGCAAAACACACTTAACGGCCCCCTTGGCTGGTTAAAACATGTTAAACTGCCCTCTTGGGAGCCAAAACACGTGCTAAAGTGCCCTCTTTGGAGCCAAAACACGCCCTAAAGTGCCCTTCTTTTCGCCCCTGCCCTTCAAAAAGTCTGTGCACGCCACTGCTGTCGTGAGATTTTAAGTTTTTCTAGAGTTGCCCCTCTTAATTCTGTACAATGACACTAAAGGGCAGTGTCAGTGAAGCAACCAGAGAGCTGCAGGATGAAACAGAAAACAGTGTAAGTTGTCGTCGTCTCACCACAAATCGACTGTCCAGCCCCTCCAGGATCTGTTTCTCGTTGAGAGCCATGCCCTCTCCCTTCCTCTTCTTCACATGAGTCTTCTCCAGCTTCTTACAGGCGTACATCATTCCTGTAGCTCGCACCTGACAGGCCCACACCTGGAGACAAAACGCAGTGTGTGTGTAAGTGACAGCGCTCCCGTGATTTACTGTCAGACTTCTGTGAGGACAGATGCAATCACACTTTCTCAAAATGCATCAACAACATGATTTTATAGAACTTCCTTGATTGGTAAACACGTTCAGCTTCAAACAAAGATACGATCGACTTTGACAAATCTCTTCCTAACAGTAACTGTTACACAACTTCTACACAGGACCAACAATCCTCCTGACTGAAAGACATCTGACCTAAATAGAAAACGCTTTATATTAAAGTCCCTCTATTAAATGGTCTGTTAGCCTACCGAGGCAATGTGGTAGTTATTTTAAGATTTGATATGAATAGAATTGACTTGACTTGTTTTAAAACATAAAAACAACTGAAAAAAACAAACATAAAAAGTCTCCAGAAGACCAGAGACCCTAAATTGATTTCAGAAGTTCTTATTTACCCACTTCAGGTGACACTTCTACCTCAGCAGCTGAAGCGAAGACAGAAGTGTGAAAACGACAAATCAATTTGGGATCTTGGAGCTTCTGGAGACTTGGATTATGCCGTGTGGAGCCATTTTGTACTTGTTGTGTCCATCTAATATTTGTGGACTAAACTGTTTATCAGCATCGGGGTGAGGAGATGAATTAGAATATTTGGGGTGAACTGTTCCTTTAAGAACAATAATAAACACTGAATTAGTTTTTAAAAGTTATTTATAAGAGAATAATTGCCTTGGTAAATCTTTACTAAGGTTTTTAGTTGCTGTATCAACATGAATAAATATGTTATTATGCATTTATTAGCAGTTAGCAAAGCTTCATCAGCTAAAGTGAGATATTTTTTAAGAAATCCATGACAGGGAGATATCGTGTCACTGCTGTGATGTGGCTGCAGTCTTACCTCTCCAAACCCTCCTTTCCCCAGCAGTCTGTACTGTCTAAACGCGTGCTTGGTGATGGGCTGCCTTGAGGAGAAACACCAGGATCAGTTTTTTAGGTTTTGAGCAAAACTGTGAGCTGAATGTGGAGCAGAGCCAACAGAGATTGCAGCGGAGTGGATCGAGAACAGGCAGATAAACCAGCTGCCCGGCTTATCTGTCGCACGCCGCGTCTTCACTCGTACTGACCTCTCTATCGACTTCCACTGAAGGAAACGGTCGAAGAACATGCTCTCCTGGTACTGGATGAAGGTCTCTCCGCTGAGGTACTTATGCAGGTCTCTGATCCATGAAACAGTCGGAGAGGTTAGTCATCGTTAATAAACACATGTAGAAAGAGGGAAACAAGAGGACTCACTCTCTGCAGTCGTGGAAGACGTCCTTGAAGGGGTTGAGCTCCAGACTCTGGATGCAGCTCTGCTCGTGTTTCTGCACGACGGACACACACTGAATCGACTGAGGAGAAAACAACATGCAGGGATCAGAATTCATCCAGGTGGGTGTCTGATTGGATGCAGATCTAACTTAAAGGAGACTTTTTGTTTTGTTTTTCCCTTTCCTTCAAAGTTTTATAGGTTCTTGTGCATGTAAAAGGTCTTGAAGCTCCTCTTTCCCACACCAAACACTGCTCCTTAAACGCCTCGTCTGTAGTCCCGCCTTTAATTCTGTGACTTTGTGACATCACGCTACATCACAATGTCACACATTTGCAATATTTATGCCTTGTGGCTAATTGGCATGTAAGAATTGGATTTAGCGCAGCCGCTCTGTTGTTGTTAGCGATGCTGGCTCAGGCGTGTGTTAGCCGACCAATCAGAGGAGACCAGGTATTCAGGAGGGAGGGGCTTTAAAGAGACAGGAGCTAAAACAGAACATGTAAACCTCTGAACCAAAATAAAACTATGAACCTGAAAATAAGAATAACACTTCTCCTTAATATCATTTGTTGTAACTTCATGTTTTCTGCGTGGTTGTCAGACCTGACTCCTCAGGAATCTCTGAATGATGCTGACGCCAAATTCCTTCCTCTGCTCGTCCGATTTAGAGTCAAATGCTTCCTGCAGAACACAAATAGGAAAATCATTATCAGTACCTTTATTTAAACAGGGAGAAACATTCAGAGCAGGCTCGCTTTTGCAATGACAGCCTGATAACACACAGAAAGAAAAGAAATATAAAAAAGACAGTTCAGTTCAGAGTCTCATTTTTAATTTTGTCTCACCCAAATTAGATCTTAAAAACAATAAAACAAAATATCAAAACATATAAAGCGAGATCTAGTTTCAAAAGGTTCCTTTTGTCTGGTTAATAGTATTTTATCTTTACCACCACGCTGATGGAAAGTCAGGTGAAGTTTCGTCGTCCACAAAACACTTCTGGAGCTTCACAGTAAAACAGTTTTGCAGGATTCTCCAAAAAAACTGAAGTAGCTGGAGACTTGTTTTAAATAAACTTAAAAAAAACAGTTCAAAACAACTATAAAATGCCTTCATACAGCTCGTCCGGTGTTATCCAAGTCTCCAGCGTTCCCTGAGATCCCATATTGATTTAAAAAAGACGTTTTTTACACACTCTTCAAAGCTAAAATCTTCACTGTAGCTGCTGAGCTAAACGCGTTAGCTGCACACTGTCTGAAGTGGGTGAACAGGCTTAATCGTGCCTCAAGGGGGGAGATAACATCTTTTGAAATCAATTTTGGATCTCAGGGTGTCTGGAGACTTGGATTCCATTGGATGAGCAGAAAGGAGCCATTTAATGTTTTCTTTCGGTTGTTTTTTTTTTTACTTTTGCGTCCTTACTGTCTCCGGCTGCTTCAGTTGTTTAGGAGAACTGTTTCTTTAAAGACTTGTTTATAAGAGGTTACCCTGCTCACCTGTAGTGTGTGTGTTTTAATTACAAACTGTTAAAACCACTACCTTGCCTCCTGAGCTTTGAGTTGTTCTGTGTTTCTTACAATAAAAATGCTATAAATCATGTTTTTGAGTTTGAAGTGTACCAAAGCATCCAGGAGGGAGATGTAGTTCTGCAGCTCAGGACGACTCCGGCAGAAGAGCTCGAACAGTTTCTTCCCGATCGGCTGCTTCACACACAGACTGTAGTAATCTCGCTCTGATGGAGGAAATAAACATGATGTGAAATCACACACACACACACACAGCTACAGCTACTGATGGTGTACTGACTCACACACACACTCACACACACTCACCTATGTTCATGGCCAGGTCCATACACTGACTGATGTGAGGGAAGCGAAGCATCTCCTTCCATTTCCAGCTCCTGCCTTTGCTGCCTCCACCTGCAGGCACAGGGACGGGAGGAAGTGAAGGTATTTCAGGCTCCCGAGTTATGAAAACACGCTCACCATGGTGATGAAGAAGAACGCAGACTGACACTTATGTCGGCAACGTGCCGCAAATGTGCACGCGTACACGCACGTCCAGCCCGTCAGGTTTCAGACAATAGTATGCTCTACTACAGTGAATGGACTATTAATAGCTCTGAGAACAGGTAAGCAAAGCCTGTGGGACCGCATTACTCTGCAACTTACTTTCAAACTTCAGTGGCCATGCTGTCACTTCTCTGTTTCCCCCGAGTGCGTTTGTTTAACAAAACAGAGCATGTACAAAATAATATATTCAACATTTCGCTTCAATTAGAAATGTTTCTGCTCAGTTTCTGTTGGAGGATTCACTGAGGATGAACGACGACTGAAGGCTGTGATGTTCAAGCACAGAATCGTCCAGGAAAACTTTAAACCAGTATAAGAATGGGTTAATAAAAGAGGCCTAAAAGTTAAAGCAGTTGGTGCAGTTTAATCATTCATCATCCTCAAAACACTGTGCTGTTGAGGGAAGTCAGTGCTCTCAGATCACCTCACCAAGAAACATCATTCACATCTGTAATCCAGAGGATTATGTCATCAAGCGTCAAAGGAAAATCTGCCTTAAGTCTAAAAACTCTGCATGTCACAGATCTTAAACCATGTGCACCACATTAAAATGACACTTTGAATCCATAAATATTAGCACCTGTCCTCCTCTGACATCCTATTAAATTAGTTTGTGTCACTTTAAGTACTTTCAGCGGATGAGAAAATAAGTTTTACAAACATTTTTGGACGAACAGTCTGCAGAAAAATAGGAAAAAGGGGCCTCTTACCTTCTCTGGCTCTGATCAGAGCACTGTTTGCTACCATGCTGTCAATCTCCATGGAGGAGCGTGAGTTCGTCCTACAAGTTGTCTTTGTCTGTCTGTCCAAAGCTGTTCATGCACTGACTGTAATAAAGTAAGAACTCATCACCGGCCGCGGTGAATAACAACAAGTGCAGTCGGTCGAGTTGAGACAGTGAGGAGTGTCTCACCTGGAGTCCCTGCAGTGACGCACTGATGAATGGAGATGCAGGTGTTTCTGTAATGACAGCGCGACACTCCCTCGCCACAGAGGAGGGACGAACTGTTGCATCACCACTCACTTTAGACAAGCTGTGCTGGAGTGATGCGTTCACATGTTCACATCGTGTCATCGCTGTTATTGAAACAGAAGGAGTGTCAGACTGAAAAGGACAATTGAAGACGGATAATCAGTGATTACATAAGTACTAATTACTCTCTTGTGTAAGTGAAAGCAGAAACACCACCTTGTAGAAATACTTAAGAGTACAAAATCACCAGCTTCAACATAAAAGACTTTGCTTAAGTCCTAATTATGCAGAAAGGCCAATTTCTAAAACATCATAATTGTATTTATTGATTTATATTTTGTCATAACAGAAGAAATATATCTGTGAGAAAAATCTACTGGAGTAAAAAAGTAACATCACGTGACTCTAAACTGTAGTGGAGTAGAAGTTTAATCGAAAATACTCAAATTAAGAGCCTCAAAATGCACTAAAATACATTAAATACACACCATTGGTATTTATAACTGTTACTTAAGTGAAAATATCAACACCCTAATGTCCAAATATGTGTGAAAAAGTCCTAACTGCCTTTTAATCCTACTTAGCTTAAAGAAATAAAAAAGGTTTTAAAAGTAAAAGTTGTCGTTTTGCAGATTGGCTCTTTAAAATCAAATTGATAAATATTTTTAATGATGTATTAAAAGGTGCAATATGTAAGAATTCAGTTCCAAATGTTCCAAAAATTATCAACAGCCTGTGAAGAAATAGAAAAAAGATAGTCAGTTAACATGCTAACCTGCTCCAAAGCTCCTGTGTGACATCAACACTCTTCCCAGAGCTAACGGTAGCTACAGCTAACAGCAGTTGGCGGTTGCTGTGGTGATATGCTGCCCCCTATCTGTTTGGAGTATGAACTCGACAGGAAGCCAAGTCTTACATATTGCACCTTTAACATGTAAGCAGCAGTTTAAGTGTCATAGGAGAAAGATATCAACGCTGGAAGAGTCAGTTACATGTTCTGTCATTGTCCTGCAGTCCCAGTTCAAAACTCCATAAGAAAAATGGCACGTTTTAGAGCTATTTCCGTATAAGGTTAAGATGTACACTTTTGTAACTCAGCTGTATTTATCTGCGAGGATGTAAAAGTGTTAAGCAACAGCAGCAAACCATAATTGTGGATTAATTAGATCAGCAAAACAACAAAACTGATTCGAATTTCTTTGTTTGAAGCCCCAAAACACATTTTAATGAGCAAAAATAGACATTTAAGTAGATCTACCTGCTCCAGATGTGTTTGGTGTCACAGCAGCTCCTTCAACCGGGGAGGAGTAATCCTGCCACCTGGTGGATAGATGACACCATTGCATCTTGTCTCGTTCTCTGTCTCCAGATGTTCCAGTGGTGAGGTTCCCTGAATGCATCGCCCAGAATCTGCACCTCTACAGCTCATAAAAGCAAACAGACGCTTGTTGTTAAACTTGTTACATCCTCACAGTTTGATATGACCGTAACTTGAGCTCTGGCTCTGTTCGTGTGTGAAAGCTGGCAGGAGGAAGTCCGGCCGCATGCGAGGAAGCCAACCGTATGCCTTCATGCTGTTCACAAAGAATCAGAGGGAAACTGTTGAGGCCTAATTGGACATCAGAGGGAGCAAGGCTTTAAATACAGTCTCATGCCTTATACAAGCTGATCCAAATAGCTTTACAGTCAATCTTCACATCTTTACAGTGATTTGTGCCTTTTATTAATTGTCTCGCGACCAGAAAAGAAACCAAAATGTAGGATTTTGTGCCATTTTACTGTAGGAAATATCATAATAATAATAAATGCAGTCTCGTGTTGTTATGCTGGTGTTTGCAGACCTGGTTTGTAGGTGTGTGTCAGTGTGTGTGTGCTCCTAGTGTAATAAATACTGTTTCAGCAGAAGAGAACAATATTTACATCTAGACAATAGAGCTAATGTAACACTGTCACTGCAGGGAGATTTCGTCAGCTGATATCAGAGAGAATGTCAAAAGTGTTTGTTTCCCGTGTAAAGTGAAAGAAGAGGCAGAGCTTCCTCCTGGGCTGAAGGGTGTGTTCATCACAACAACTTCATAACATCTGATCAGACTCCATCATATTTGACTGAAATACGTCACAGATTGTTTAATTAATTTAAGAATCACAATATAAGGTTGTGACTCCCTTATATTATTTTTTTGATTCAAGCAGCATCTTGTTTTTTTGTTTTTGTTTGGGAAAGACAGATATGTTTTTGTTTGTTTGTTTGTTTCTGAGGCAGTGTCTGCATCGAAACCAGATGAGGAGACTAAACAGCAGAAGAAGAAGAAGCTGTGTGTGTCACGAAACACAGACAGGTGTGATGGAGGCACACAAGACATGCACAGGTGTCATAGAGGCTCATGAGACACAGACAGGTGCGATGGAGACTCACGAGACACAGACAGGTGTGATTGACGTTCGTCACACACATACAGGTGTGATTGAGGCTCGTCACAAACAGACAGGTGTGATTGAGGCTCGTCACATACAGACAGGTGTGATGCAGGCTCACGGGACACGGACAGGTGCGATGGAGGCTCATGAGACACAGACAGGTGTGATGGAGGCTCATGAGACACGGACAGGTGCGATGGAGGCTCATCAGACACGGACAGGTGTGATGGAGGCTCATGAGACACGGACAGGTGCGATGGAGGCTCATGAGACACGGACAGGTGTGATGGAGGCTCACGAGACACAGACAGGTGTGATGGAGGCTCATGAGACACGGACAGGTGTGATGGAGGCTCACGAGACACAGACAGGTGTGATGGAGGCTCATGAGACACGGACAGGTGTCATAGAGGCTCATGAGACACGAACAGGTATGATGGAGGCTCACGAGACACAGACAGGTGTGATGGAGGCTCACGAGACACATACAGGTGTGATGGAGGCTTGTCACACACAGACAGGTGTGATGGAGGCTCACGAGACACAGACAGGTGTGATGGAGGCTCATGAGACACGGACAGGTGTCATAGAGGCTCATGAGACACGGACAGGTGCGATGGAGGCTCACGAGACACAGACAGGTGTGATGGAGGCTCATGAGACACGGACAGGTGTCATAGAGGCTCATGAGACACGGACAGGTATGATGGAGGCTCACGAGACACTGACAGGTGTGATGGAGGCTTGTCACACACAGACAGGTGTGATGGAGGCTCACGAGACACAGACAGGTGTGATGGAGGCTTGTCACACACAGACAGGTGTGATGGAGGCTCACGAGACACAGATAGGTGTGATGGAGGCTCACGAGACACATACAGGTGTGTTTGATGCTCGTCACACACAGACAGGTGTGATGGAGGCTCACGAGACACATACAGGTGTGTTTGATGCTCGTCACACACAGACAGGTGTGATGGAGGACCACGAGACACAGACAGGTGTGATGGAGGCTCTTGAGACACAGACAGGTGTGATGGAGGCTCTTGAGACACAGACAGGTGTGATGGAGGCTCACGAGACACGGACAGGTGTGATGGAGGATCACAGACAGGTGTGAGGATCACAGACAGGTGTGAGGATCACAGACAGGTGTGATGGAGGCTCACGAGACACATACAGGTGTGATGGAGGCTTGTCACACACATACAGGTGTGATTGATGCTCGTCACACACAGACAGGTGTGAAGTTAGGTTCTTACAGACAGGCAGACAGACAGACAGACAGACAGACAGACAGACAGACCTCCTCTCCACAGACTCAAATGCAGACAGATTCCAGCCAATCAGAGGCCGAGCAGCTGGAGCGCCTCCTCAGCCGCCCTCCTCTCGTCTGCACCGTGGACATTAATCAAATAAAAATGTTGGAAACAAAAAAAAGGAAGCAAAATGTTCAATGTGGTCATCTACAGAAACATTTGCCCCCCAAAAATATTCTATTAAAACATTCGGAGGTTTTGAAAGCTGTCATGTGATTGGACAAACACAGGAAACTGCAGCAAGAAAAGGGAACAGCCGGCACATGGGGAAACTGGCCGACACGCACATGACAACATGTAAAGAAATCACTGCTAAATGGAATGTGACCTATTTTACAACATGTTTATATAACTGAGTTTAGAATAAACTGATATCGTTGAATCAACCGGTCTGTGTAAACGATTAATAAATGTGAATCTTCAGTTCTTTAAACTCTCTGGTAGCTGTCACTCACTCATAGGTACTTTTTTAAGCTTTTGTACGACCTCATTATCTTGTAAATGTGAAGATGTTATTTTATGTGCATTGTTATTCATTTATATATATTTACTAACAATTCCAAGTTTAGTTTTGAAGCTTATAGCAGTCTTTCTTTTCTACGACACGTGTTTAAACAGGGATAAATAAAATGTTATTCAACTAAATTGAACTCTAAATTAAATAATGCTATTTGAATTTATTCGCTTATTTTCTGTGGTGGAATTTAACTTTGCACTAAGTACGATTTTGAGATACTTGTGTTTACGTGAGTATTTAAATTTTCTACAAGTTCTGAGGGAAATGCTTCTCTTCTTTTTTTCACTAATTATATTCATTTGAAAGCTAAAGCTACTAGGAACTTTCCAAATATATATTTCACATGACTAAATATCATATTTTACATTAAAGTAGTTTCAAACCGTTTTGGCTTCGGCCATCTTTAAAAAATAAAAAGCAGTGTGTTCTCGTGGCTTCCTGCCTGAGTTGGTCGTCGCTCCATCAAAGAGACATTTTCCCCATAAAACATTTAAGAACAAATGAAACAAAGCAAACCTTCTGGCCAAAATCCAAATTATAAAACCCTCCCTACAAACACTGTTTTGTCTTCCTTCCTTAGGAAGGCACAAGTTTCTGCAGCCG
Organism: Sparus aurata; assembly: GCF_900880675.1. Classification (NCBI taxonomy): domain Eukaryota; kingdom Metazoa; phylum Chordata; class Actinopteri; order Spariformes; family Sparidae; genus Sparus; species Sparus aurata. The sequence goes on along the minus strand of NC_044198.1, from coordinate 25,594,572 downwards.
GCTTGTTTTGATGTATTTCCCTCTCAGTTTATCGCCTCGTGGCTCGATGTGGGGTCTTGTTCCGCAGACTGGGAGCTGCTAATGTCGCTAACAGATGTCAAGGCTGAGATCGCAGAGTCAGAAGAAGTCTGGACGTCGCCCTTCGAGAGGACAGATCTAAAAAATGGGCGAATAGTTGGAATTTCCTCCTCATTAACAATAAAAGCCAAATGTTATCTGCCAAAGTTTTGTGTCCTTGCTTCAAACTCACGTCTGTCTCATCAGTTTCAACCAAACTATAAAGTCTTTCCATCGAATTTGAAAGGGACAAACACTCGGTGTAAGCTGGTATTTTACTGGAGAACACATGTTTTATAAGAGGTGCAAAATAATCTGATTAAAGAACAGCAGATATGACCAGAAACTGAAGAATATCTTCGTCTGATTAAAGAACCAAACTGTGATTTGCATTTAGAACCACTGAACGACTGACTGTCAGAATATGTGAAGTATTCAGCTGAACCAAATGTGTAAACACTTCAAAGTAACCACCAACAGATCAGCTGTTTTTTTCTACAAACGTCATAAACAAACGTTCTCTTCTGTTTCTCGTGTGGATCTTTGACACCTAAAACAAGTTCTGCATCATTTTGGAGCGCCGTGTCGAACTGATGAGCCGCCACATTATCATCTTTAACTTCTCACAGCGTTTGGAAACAATGTGCTCCCTGTCTGTCCGGAGCTGCCTCACACACAACTCATCATCAGAGGAATGGAAATATATCAGTGAAACTTTAATTAGCTCTTATTTGAATAAATGTAACCTAAAATAAACGGAAGAAAAGATCATTATTTGTAAGACTGAATCTCCTTTTCCTGAAGAGGCCACAAGGACAAGTAGTCGATTAATTGATTCATCAGATGAAATTACTTTAAACTTTTTGATTAATTGTTGGTTTAAGCTTCTTAAATTTAAGGAACAGCTTTTTTTCTTTGCATTTATGATAATTCAATTATTGAAAGAGTCTTTTGGAGGCAATTTGAAGACGTCACTTTGAGCTCTGGGAATTTCTAAAGAACATTTTTATTTATTATTTATTTATTTTTACAAGTTTTAGACTAAACAATTAATTCTGAAAATATCTGCAAATTGTAGCCCTAATAATGAGTATTTTTTTCTTTTATTTAAGTATATTTTGTTGCTTATTTTTGCTGACTTTCACTTAATTAAATGTCTAATTATGGACTATAACAGAATCACTAGTAAAAGGCAAAGTAGACAAAGTAAAATATCTGAGAACATATTTCTCAACTGTCCCTGAAGTTATTAAAATTAATTAAACATGAATACCTGTACAATCCATGCAGTTGTCATAAGATATTTCACTAAAAACCACAAAAATAAACCTTATAGAGGAGCTAGGAAGTCTCAAAAATCCCCAAAACTTTAGTCTTTACAAAACTTTAAGCGAGGCCCGGCCAAAATTAAGAGGAACAACAATAAGTTATATAAAAAAAAAATATAAAACAGATAACACACAAAAAAGAACCTGCGAATAACAAAAAATATAAATACACTATTTCTGTCGCATCAGTTTTCTCTATTTTCTGCCCTACAATAAATCATTTCACCTCTTCAGGCTTCTAAAAATCCTTCGAATGAAACAATCCGACAAGAAGAAAAATGTTTTGGCTGAACTTCTCATAAGTCACATCAACAAACCCTGAACACGTGTGGAAGTAGCTGCTGCATCATTTTAAGGGGTTAATAAAGGTTGAAACGATAAAACTATTCAGATTCTTGACATTTCTTTCTCAAAGTTAAATATTCTACATGTGCAGCGATGAGCACGTGTCTTCAGAGAATAAGCAGTTGCAGCTTCGGGGGTGAAACACTCAAAACAAAGGTTTCAGTTGTCATCATCATCATCATCATCATCATCACGGCTCAGCAATCTGACTGATTATGTCAAAATCTGTGTTTGATATTATTTGAGAAAGTCACCTGATTACCGCGCGACCGTACATCAGATCGGAAACACATGATGCTGTTGCTCATACATTAAAGACGTTCTGTACAATGTGAAGCTCAAGGCCCTTTTTTTTTTTTCTGAAGACTTCCTTTTTATTTGATGCCACACTCAGCATTTAGGAAGGAAGACATGTGAGGCAAAAGTCTCTGCTAAGTCTGCTCCGACGCGGGAGGACAAGTCTCGCCTTTAAAGCCTGAGACGTATTGAGGGCGACAGATTTCACAGAGCAGTCAGATGAGGAGCTGTGGTGATGACCCTCCAGTGCGCATGAAGCGATCATGTGTACGTTCAGGAAGAGAGAATCTCTTCATCGCCTAAATTCACCAAATCCATGAAAAAAGATGTGTGGGGCATTCAGACATCATCAGCGGTTAAAGGCGTTATGTTTTATTTCCCGGAGCCGGACGAGTCACATCCCATCTTTCACAGAGAGACTTTTTGCTTTTTTTTTAATTAGGTTAACAACCGAAAAAAATGTTTGGCATGACTCAAGATGACCTTCGGAGTAGAAATCATGCACCATCTCATTAGAAACACTCAGCGTGGTTCGTGCAGCGTGATCACCGAGTTCAAGTTCAACACGCCCACAGGAGCATATGTTCTCTGAGGGGTGCCGACTGCTGGTCGCCTTCCCTCAACGTGACCTCTTAAAGCAAAACTCTCGCCAAAATGCAACCTAGGCTTTTTTTGTGAATGTACCCGAGTAAAAGCTTTGTGTAAAAGCATAGTTACAATGAAAGAGGCACTTTTAAGATTTACCGTATTTACGTTTTAAGGTCAAACTCATTTTCAATGGGAGTGCTACGGGCACTTTTACGATAGCATCAAAATCTCTCTTTTTAAAACAGTAAGAAGTCTCGACACAACATGAAACTTTGCTCGTAGTATCACCAGGGTCTCTACACATGAACACGAGCATTGAGAACATTGTTTGTGTACACAGAGTTTACTAAAAAGAAGGTTTTTGAACAACTCACGTTAGCAGTAGCTTGTTCTGCTAGCCGCCGTCCTGCCAGTGGAGAAGTGTCGATCTCAGAATGTGACGTAACTCCGAAAATCTTTGAGTAATTTAGTTTAAAATGTGTAAAACCTAATTTATGTTGTATTTGTAATATTTGGGAGTAGGTATATATGATTTTTTGTTTCTCAGTACCTGCCTATTTTATTTTGAAAGTCTTGTGAGAACAGCTTTGTTACCCCTGGTGCTTTCAGGCAGGAGTGGAGCCAGTTTTCTCAACTTTAGCAGTCAAAAAACAATTGTTGCTTCAGTAATTTATAACTTTCGTCATGGACAGTTATTCTGTACCACCTTTTCCTGTTTTGAAGTAACCTGTTCAACTTCACTGAGTGGTTGTGATGAGGAGGAAGACAAAGGGATTGCAACAGCGTCAGGCTAAGGTTTAATTTTTTTTTAACTATCATTATTTTTAATTATAACTTTTATTATTTTATTTCAAATGTTCTATAAATCAGACCATGACTGATATATGAACAAACACCTCTTTAAAAACCTTCAGAATACAGAAAAGAGCAAAACTGGGACTTTGGTGGAGATTAAAGAGAAAAATTAACACATTTTAAGACGTAAATGGTGAACAGGGGAATAGATTTAACGAATCAACAAACATCCAGTTTCTGATATTTCATATTTATATGTGCAGATCTGAATACAAATTTGCATAATGATCTATAACAGAAATGTGAACTAAAATAAACTTTTAAGCTTCTGCATTATCTGTTGTTAGTCCGTCCTTGTGCAGCTGTAATGAATTTCCCCACAGGACGAGTTAAAGGATTATCTTATCGTACCTTACAGTATATATATGCATATATATACTGTAAGGTAAAAGTCTTTGGAGCAATCTCCTTCAAGATTAATACACGTTTATCTTATTTTATCTTATCACTCTACGTGAATCAATGATTTTTAGCCGTCAGGTTACTTTGGCTGAGAGTTAAGACACAGAACATAATAAACATTATATCTTAAATATCACCCTGATAGTATTGCCAATGTAAAATAAACCATCAAACCCATAAAGGATAAAATAATCAAAATAGTAGCATATTGTCAATGTGAGCATGTAAGCATGTTGACATTTACCTCAAGTAGCTTACAGCATGTTAGCATGGTTTTAAACTCAGTCCTGTAGATTTCTAGGTTAAAAAATGGCAAAATAATAAATACAAATAGTCAAATATAAGCTAATTTAAGTTTCACTGATATATTTACCTTTCTAAAAGACCAGTTAGTATGTTTATTTAGGCCTCAGTATAGGTAGCAAGTGCCACAAGGGAATGTTAGCATGCTAACGCGTTAGACTAGCTAGTGACCACAGGAAACGTTAGTCTGCCTGCTCACCATCAATGTTAGCATTGTAAATATGTTAGCCTGCTCATGTAAGCATTTAGCTCAAGTAGCTTGCAGCATGTGACCTCTGAGTCATGTTAATATCAGTGTGGTTTTGGTATGTCTGTGTAATTAAAAATCGTGAAAATAAAAGCCAATTAAAGACAGTTAGCATGCATATTTAGGCCTAAGTAGATGATGCTGGTCGCCAGGTGCTATGCTGCATCAAGCTTATAGCTAAACTGTGCCTTCATATGCCACAACCTAACAGAGATAGTAAGCTAGCTAGCCAGGAAGTTTTTTAGTCTTATATAAAGATTCGTCCCTGACCTGAAAAACAAAAGACTGTCTTCACCTCAAGGTCCACCAGTAGCTGTTCAGGAGCTCAGGATCCGATCACATCATCACTCAGCTGTTTTCACAGGCTTGTGTCTTCCTGCAGCACCAATTCAAAGACAAACAACAAAGAAACAACTAATCGCTTCTTTATTCTCCCCTGGACGCCTGACCATGCTATTTAGCGACCTTGTCTTCCTTTCAGTTTGTTATCATGATGTAAGCTGTTGACAACCAGGGAATCATTATTGACCTAAATCTCTCATTTTGGAAATAAAACCACACACACTGCCAAATCCTGTTTCCTCCATGAAACTCTCAAATTAGGGACGTCTGTCCCGAGCTGACCTTGAACAACTCATCCCCACCCTCATACCATTTAAACTGGAAAGCCTCGGTTTCCTCTGCTCCATCCTCTTTGTCTTTAACTGCGTCTGCTTCCCTTACTTTCCCTACGATATGTGTGCTTAGGGATCATACGTGACCAATATCATTCAAAAGAAGCTGCTTATTGTTTTAGTGTCTATTATAAAATGCTTTCATAATTTCTTCTTTGTAACTTTGACGTCACTGTGCAGGAAACTGGACGACATGTAACAGTCCGGTTCTTGTAAAAAAAAACGGATGTAGTCTGCGCCCTGTTGGTCAGTGATCAATAAGCAACAAGCAGACATGTGACGGATCCGTCCACAAACACCTGAAAAAGGTCCAACATCTGTTTAAAATTTCCAATTTAAAATCAGAAGTTGTCTTAACCTTTAATACTTCTATATCGTCTGAATATCAACATGTTTTTAAACCATTATTCTTGGTTTCCATAGCCTAGAATTTAAACACAATAGCACCGAAACTCAGATTCAGAACTTGGTTGGAGCCATTTAATTTTATAAAATTTGTAAAATTTGAGATGTTTGTATTTGTAATATATTAAATTGCACCAGTCAGAAAGGAGACAAACTGGAGAAACATGTTCTGTAGTCATCCTTCTCTACCTGCCAACAAAAACAAGCTGACGTCTCGCTTGTCAAAGTTTTTCTACCAAGAATATAAACTTTAGATTTAAATTGGAATTGCTAGTTTTAAATGACATTAAATTGTTTCAACTATATTGCTGTGACAACAGTTCATGCACGTTGGGGCAGCTGTAAGATTTGAATCAACGCTGTGATTATAATAATATGAATAATATGATCACTGACAAGAAATATGTTACCTCCTTCTCATGCTCATACCACTTTTATCCACAGGGGGCGCCAGAATCCACGAGGAAATTTCCTTGTTAGCTGCTTTAAGTTCTTTTATATTGTGTTAGCACGTGTGTCGGACTGTTTCTTGGCCGTGCTCGCTACGGGTGGGTATCGAGAACCAGTACCGACTCAGAACTGGTTCCAACTGACCAATTCCATTAGAATTTTACGCCTCCACTGTTATCGATTCTTCTTATCAATTCTTTCATTTCCCTGCTTGCACGAGGTTTTGCGTCACACTCTCTGCAACGACTCAGACCTTCAACCACGAGGCAGCATCATGGACAGGAGGAAGCGATTTAAAGCCTGGGTGCATTTCACCAAACAAGATGAGAATTCTGCCGTGTATAATCGGTGCAATGCTGTAATATCGTGTGCAAATACCAGCAACATGCTTAAACATATGTCCACCCAGCTTGGAATTAAGTACCAAGAATGTCACGTGTTCGAACTAATTTGGACTATATTTACTTTCTACATTATCTTGTCAAGGTGTTGTTCAGCATGTTTGAGTTGAATATGTTCATGTTCACAGTCTTGTGCAGACATAATTTTGGGGAAAAATAAAATGGTTGCTTTTGGTGCAGAAAACTGTGTAGAACTCCTTTTTTGCCACTCAATTAACTACTCAGGAATCGATATGAGAATTGATAAGGAAGTGGATTGACAGGCAGAATCGACAGTGGTATTGATATTGATAAAACCTTATCAGTTTGCCATCCCTAGTGCTCGCTCACTTCCAGGAGCCTCCGCTGGTTGTTGGGTAACAGCTCAGAATCAAGAATAAGCTTTGCCTTATTGTAACCTCCAGAATGTTAGATAAGTCAAACGCCGCCAAAAATCATCACAGGTCCAATATTGAAATTCCTGTTTGCATCGGAAGAACCTTGTAGACGAAACTCTACAAGGTTCTTCCGATGCAAACAGGAATGAGCAAATGGGGAGTTTTAGTTCCGAGTTTAGTTCCTGAGATTAGTTCCGCTGGTTTGTTGGTTCCTGGAACTTACCGGTTGTAAAATGCTTTAAATATTTCCTTTTTGGGTTATTGTTATCAAACATGTTATGTAATACTGTTTTTGTTTCAGTGCTGACGGCTGCATCTCTGCAGAAATAAGGTCATCACGCTTTTTTTTCATTAACACAGTTTTTATTACGTAATTGCAGAGTTTGTGTAAAATGTGAACAAATAACCGACTGTGCAATTGTTAAAGGTCATCATCGTCTGCATTCTGTATAAAGATGTTTAAATCATTCATATTTCATGAACTCCTGTTACATCTGTGTTTTGTCATGGTAGCATTCTGGCACAATTTCACCTGCTGGCAAGGATGCACTTCAAAAAAAAAAAAAAAAAACCCAGGAAAAAACACTCGATGGACACCATGGCCTTCATGAGGTGACATACGTAATTGCCTATAGCCTGTGTTGTGCAGGGTTATCGTGACACTGATGAACACAATAGGTGGAAATGTGTTGGATCTCACATTATGTAAACTGCAAAAACATCCCACTTCATGATCGTTCCTTATCTGAAGGGTCAAACGAGGCTGCAGAAGACAAAAGACCACCTCAGTCCTCCTTATCCTTATATGAGCATGTGAGTGGTGGAGGAAGTATTCATATAAATACTTAAACCTGCAATAGCAGATGTATTTGACAGCTAGCGGTTGGCCAAAATATGATATTGCTTCCTGTCGTGATATGATAATTGTTACACCCGTGCTAGATATTGATACTTGTATTAATACATGCATCTCAGTTTATGTCAAACTGTGTTAAACTATAACAACAATGCAGTGAATTAATACATAATTCCTGCACTTTGTCTTTTAAGGGTTGTTTTGCATTCCTCGGGTGTCATGATGTGTGATGATGATTAGATCGCAGAATACACTCACACTGCATCGTAAATCTGTCGTCATCATACGTAACATATCGTCAATCGTATCGTATTGTGTATTATTCCCAACCCTGTTGACAATTTTGGTGTAAGCCCTCTTCTTGAAACTGGGTTAATGAGAAAAGTAGGACCGGTGCTTATAGGGTACATAGGGAGTGTCCGAGTGTCACTCTGTGGTCTGTGTGTGAGACGTGTGGGGAACCCCCGCTGATCAGATTGCCAGAAGATGTTAGTTCGCTTTTTTCGCGGCCTGCGTGAAAAATCTTACATTTGGGTCATTTTTGCTAGACCCACTGTACATTACAACAACAGGACTGACAGTAGCTGTTTTTAGACGGGGCAGCAAGCCGCCAATTTGCCCGTCCTTTTGGCGGCTCGGTCTGCGGTTTTAGACAGAGGGCGGCAAATTGGAGGTCTGTTTTGGTCCCCCAATTTTCCGCCTCGGAGGGTACACTTACTTCCTCACCTATCTAAAACCGAGCCGTTGATGTGCCGGTCTCTGCGTGAGGTGGGCGGAGGTGTCGATGACGTGCACTGTTGTGCGACCCACAGCCGGGGAGTTTTAAAACCAGGAAACAGCTGATCACAGCAGTCAGTCCATCATTTCATCCGCGGACATTAAGATGAGCAACTGGACAGCCGCTGAAATCCAGGAGATGCTAGCGTCTCCTCGGTCTCTGTAGCTGTTTGGTTGTGTTAGCTTGTGGTAGCGGTAAGCTAGGAACGGTCGCTACTTTCAAATTAAAAGCCCCGCGCTAAGAACCCAGTTCTAAACTCCAATGGGGTGCAATGTAAAGCTCTTATTTTGAAGACAAATGTGTTGTCACTGTTCACAGCCCAACTTCAGCCTCACGCCACGCCACATGTTTACGCCTACCTCAGAGGCGGCTTTTGGAAAAGAAGGAATATTACGCCTCCGTTTTAGAAAGACAGGCCGGCACATTGCCGCCCTTACCTTGGAGCAAATGTGCCGCCTTTTCTATCTAAAAAGGGCTAGTAATTCCAATTAAAATCACTGACACATATGAACTGATAATGCTTACTTTTGCCTAAGCAAGGTTTCCTGTGTCAGTACTGTTGGTAACACTGTCACAAAGACAGTGTTAGCAACATGGCTACCGTCTTCAAGAATCCCGAGACCCTGATAATTTCCCAGCTTGGGATCAATAAAGTATATCTATCTATCTATCTATCTATCTATCTATCTATCTATCTATCTATCTATCTATCTATAACAGTGCTATGAAAAGGCACAGGTAAACACCTGGTTGCATAACGTTAACACATATCAACGAGGGAACAGACTTTGACACGACACCGGACGCTCTCCATTGAGTGAATACCTTTCTATATCTTTGTCTTTTGCAGTAACCAGTTATTTCAGTTGTTCCATCGTTACCTGGGGAGTGTGACTGGAAAAATACCTTTTACTGTTTCAGTTATGCAATGGTGGACGTGCTTCCTTTGTGCCCTAATTTGTCCTTTCCTTTCCCGGGAAAAATCCAGCCTGGCGGTGAACTGAATAGCATCGTGTAAGCGAAGTTTATAGGGAACCGGTCTATAGATCGATAAAGGTATTTAACATTATTGACATTTGACATTATTTCACTGAGATGACATTTACTTCAGAATGAGAAGTTAATTAAAAGTTAAGTATTTAAATATCTCCTCCTCTCCCCCAGTGACTGAGACAGCTGTTGCCCAAATATGCATAAATTAATAAATAAATAAATAAATAGATATATAAAAGACAAACCATCTCTTATCCAAAATAAAATGCATCGACCATATATGTAGATCTAGTGCATGAAGATCCTTGTTTTTTCTTTTATCCGTCAATTAAACAGTGTTATGACAATATTTTTTATATTTTATGCTTGAAATTAGTGTCATCTTCATATATATTGAAATATTTAATGTGATGGTCGCCTGTGTCAACAGTATCTTTTGTAAGTATCAAGAAAATGACAGATAATATATATTATTGTGTAATATTTGTTATTTGTTTTGGAGGTCAAACACTGAAATGAGCAAAATAAACCGAAAACATCCATAGATTTCTAAAATTATTACATTTAATAAAATAGATCTAACCTATCACATGACAAATATACAAATTATTGATGTTTTTCATATTTGATAAAATTCCATATTTATATGTAACAATATATTTTCCCCAAAAAAGCAGATTTATAAATACGTATCAGTGTTTTTCACTTGTGTTTTATCAAAATGTACATCCTTTATATTTTTGATATAGTCTTGAAGAATGTTTTGTCAAATATACATGGACTCCTTCTATATATATGTATTAATATCTGGAATTATATTTTACATGTCAATATTCTGGTTGTGTAATGATGATATGATGAACAGGACTTTAATTTGGTATTAACTTGAATTTTATTTGAATGTATTATTTAATATCTTAGGTTTATTCACCACATTTTATGGCTCTTAATCCAAGTTACTGAAATGTTTATGAGCGTTATCACCAGTTAATTATTAAAATGTACATTCTTTATATATTAAATATATTCTTGAAGAATGTTTATATATGGAAATATATTTTATAGGTCAATATTCTGGTTCTGTATAGATGATATGATGAACAGGACTTTGATTTAATTTAAATTCATTATTTAATGTCTACACTCTTCATCCATTACACTTCATGGCTCTTAAATGTTAATTTCTGAACAGCAGTGTAGTGATCAGTGCTGATCATCTGACTGCAACGTGACTGTGTTATGAATTAACATTAATTTGGGGCTGAGGGGTCGGAGGATGTGTCCCTGCGGCCCGCCCCTCACCCTGGGGAGGGCAGGCGGGGTATAAACAGCCTTCCCCTCCTGACTGCAGCCTCTTCTGGTCCATCACCGCTCAGGACTGGACTTTAGAACCACCATCACTTCAGACTTCTGGAAAAGTAGTTGTATTTTGCAAACCATGGCTGTGAATAAAAGCATAGTAGCCATCGTGTTTATAGTGGCCGGAGTGCTGTCGGTGATCTGTGGAGCAGTGTTTCTGTTTGTGGGACCTGCGATAATGACGGAGCAGATCATCAAGGTACGTGTTTAATACTTTTAAATCAGGAAAATAAGGTCATTGCTGCATATGTCCTACTTAATTCCACTTTTTGGTCAATAAAGGAATCTTATATTTGCCTTTTTTAATTTATTTTGCTTTGAATACTATTAGAAAAATATATATTAAACTTTTTGTTGCATCTTTTTGCATCTGTAAGTCTAAAATGAAATATAATGTGTGCAGCTCAACGTCCTCTGCAGACTGCTGCACACTGACAGACACATTCAGGCTTGTTGTGTCGGACTGTGGCTCTCATTTACATACACAAGGCTGGTTAATCTTTGCTGTTGTTAATGTTTCATCCTATAGCATCACATCTGTTTCACTTATAGCCTCCTGCAGATGTAGAGCTGGTGACTGTAAGGCGTTAAAAACAACGTAAAGCCAAATGTGGACGACTTTTTCTGCCCTTTTCACTCTTTGCTCTGACTTTATTTCTATTTTGTCTCGTTTTATGCGTTTATTTTCTGTCCTCATATTTATTCTGCATTATATAAAAGCATGATAAGACCAAAATGATATAAATAAAGCTGCCTGTTCAATAGATAAATAGATTCCACAACTAAATTAAGCTCATGGTAACCTCAAGGTATCTTTTTTTATTTCTGCTCCATGCATTAAAAAGTTATGTTATGTTGTGGCATGTTGGTTATGTAATACGTTATGTTAAGTTATGTAATAACACTATTATGGTGGCATGTTTACATCATGAACGAGATAATTTATTAATGATTAATTGTCAACATGAACATATGAGCTTCAAGGCCACCTGACTTGTTATGATGTGGTTGATATTGATAATATAGTAATTTTCTAATATTAGCTGTTATAAAATGAGTTTGTTCCCATTTATCGGCTGTTTTAGGCCAAAAGTACATCTTTTTCTAATAAAAGTGGCAAAAGATATATAAATAATCCACTATAAGTACTGAAGCTGCAGTAAAAGTAAGTGTTTGCAGAAAATAAGTAAGTATTGAAATATATGTATGTGACGTAAAAGGACTCATGGGGTTATTTAATCCTTAACAATGTTACAAGGAAAGAGACAAAAAAGAAAAAGAAACAAAGAAAGAAACAAAGAAAACAATGAAAACAAAGAAACAGAGAAACAAAAGAAAGAAAGAAAGAAAGAGAAAAGATCAAGCAAAAGTAAACAGAATATCAGTCGCAGTACTTTTCTTCTTTCCGCTCTCATAAATCTTCTGACGACCCCTCAGATTTATCTGGCGACCCCTTGGAGGGGCCCCATCCTGAGGTGGGACACCACTTATAGATTACACGGTCACTGAGGCAGGAGATCAAACTCATCCCCCAGAGGCTCCAACAGTGAAAAGCTGCTAATAATTAACATTTTACGGCAGAGTGAATACTTTTACTTTCCAATCTTTAGATATATTCTACTCTGTATTCTTTTGAATTGTAATGGAGTATTTTCACAGTTAGTGTAGCTCTGGAGAAGAAATTCAGACTCAGAATTCTAATGTTTACAATTTCAATGAGGTAATAATACAAACTCAGAGGAACTTTTTTCCCCCCGAAAGTGAATCAACAAGCTGCTCTCAGAGGAAATGAAGTTCCCAGAACACTGTTTGAAGCTGGAGAGGTGGCAGGGTCCGCTACATATAAACAAAGTTAAACAGTATGATTTGTATTGTCCCTGAAGGTCAGTTAGTTCATTCAGTTTATTCAATTATGAAAACAAAGAGAGTTTGTTTATTTAGTTTGTGTAGACATTTTTAAAAAATCCGTCAGTGAAGATTTTTCTGTTTTGACTACATTTTTTCCCTAAACTACGTAGTGCATCTTTAAAAATCTTCGTTTTAAGTGGCAAATAGTGAGATAAATTGGTTTAGTTGCCTTCAAATACTTTTCTAAATCACATAAAATCAATTAGTTCCATATATGATGAGGATTAAGGGCATGTGAAGCACTTTCACTCAGTTTATTGAGTCATAAAAACAAATAGTTTGTTTATTTAGTCTGTTAAACATAAATAAGTGAAGATCTTTCTCTTCTGATAAAAAACTACATAATGCCCCTTTAAGTAAATCTGAGTTGTTCCTATATAAATGCCATTATGAGAGCTGCTGTAGTCAGCAGAATGAGCGGAGACCACACTTCCCAGAATCCTCGGCGCAGCGGAGGCGTGACCAGCAGAGTATAAAAACAGAGACAATCGCAGCAGATCAACAACATCGATCAGGGGCATTAAAAAGCCGGTAGGAGTGCAGACTGTCAGTGAACCGGACCGTGTTCAGAACCGAGGCAGAACTGTGGTCGTTCACAGGAAGCTAACTCTGTTTAGCCGCTCAGCTTCGAAAACATAAACAAGCTAACAGCGTCAGTCAGCTGTCAATAAACAGACATGGCAGTCAATAAAGCCAAAGTCGCTGTAGGTTTCATAGTTGTCGGTGCCCTGACCGTCTTTTTCGGGACGGTTCTGACCTTTGTGGGACCGATAATCATCGACGACCAGATAGTGAAGGTAAGCAGCCCGCAAACGCGGATATTTAGCATGTAAACACCGGCTTTCGATGTGCTGGGTCAAGTGTGTGTCGCCTCTAATGTGACTAATGTGTCTAATGTGCCTTTAATGTGTCGCCTCTAATCAGAGCCGAAGTGTCAAAGGGCTGCACAGGAACATGTGGTTAATCAATAAAATATATAAAAAACGAATACAGGCAAAGAAAACCTAAAAAATAGTAAAAATGTGTATTTTTTAAACCTAGTTCTGTACAACCAGTTGATTGAAGGGACTAAAAATGCAGTGTGGCGTGCTCCTTAGGCTTCCAGTATAAAAGATAAGAAATGCAAATGATAAAAAGATAATATTAGAATATAGATAGCCTCAAGTGGTTCCAGTTTAATGCAGTGGAGTGCTTTATAGTAGGATTCATTCATCCTGAGTGAGAAAAGTAAGTTATAAAAGAAATCTATGGGGTCAGATTCATGCCCGGTGTTAAGACAGATTTTATTTTACGTCTTATCTAATCTGTCTGTGGTCAGGTAAGAGATTTTCTTTTCTGTGAAGTTCGCTGCAACAGCTTCCTCATGAGGTAAGCTGACTTGGCAGAATGTCAAAGTGAGGCAAAGTTCTCCGATGTGACATGTGAAAGGTTTAAAAAGCCAAGAAAACTGGATGCATGCGTGTAAACAATGTGTGTGTATTGTGTGTATGCATGCAAAATATATGTGTCATGTTAATGCGCTTGTAAACGTCGGATTCATTCAGCTTTAAGTTTTACTTTCGATGAGTTATAGTTGTTAAACACTTGCAGGAGAGGCAGAGTGTGCAGGATCAGTAGTCTCAGTTCTGCTGATATGTAAGAAAATAATTACATCTGTGAGACAGCGTTCTCATAAATTGTTACTGGCATCACTTAAATTAGGAAAATGCTCATTCTAGGGTGTGTCTGCATATTGAAATGTCACATTTTAAACCACTGACCCTTAAAAACTTCAGTAAAAGTCTTAAAAGTATCAAAAGTACAAGTATAAGTAAATTACACATATATTTACAGGTATTATTCACTTATGAGATCAATATTCAGTATTTTCGTGACAAGTGGAATCAATTTTCTTTTTTTTTTTTATCAGGTTGCTGATGCTATAAAGTAAATAAAGTTAAAGTATAAAGTTAACTGTGGCTCTGATGCAGCATTAAATGCAAAATAAAATCAAAATGTTTGCCTCTGAAATGTAGTGAAGTGGAAGTATAAAGTAGCAGAAAATAGAAATACTCAAGTGAAGTACAAAAACCTTAAAGTACAGGACTTTAGTAAATGTACTTGGTTACATTCCATCTCCGCCTTTTGTCAAATTTAGAGCTGCAACATTTATTAATTTGCCAAACGACAGAAAATCTACAAAAAAAAAGTTGAGTTTTGGGCTCGAAAGAAGCAGTTTGAAGATGTAACTCTGGACTCTGGAAATGTGTGATGGACATTTATCACTATTTTCTGACACAAGCAATCATTTGATTCAGTAAAAATCACATAAATTGTAGTTATAAGATGCTAAAAGATGTAGATTTGAACAGACATGATGCTGAGAAAGAAGAAGAAGAAGAAGAAATCAACTTGGAAATAAAAGTGTCAGTGTCTGTACCTTGTTCTTATAGACTGGTACTCTGTGATACGATTATGTAATATGCGTACGTTGGCTACAGCGCAGTAAAATGTAATATACATATTATCTCATTGGGAATATAACTGTCTGCATGACGTAAGTGTGTTCCTGTAGATTTAATCATGACAGAGCCGAGATGATTATTTCTTTTTAAGCAGAAATATTTCCAGTATACGTCAAATCCTTTTGGGTTTTTAAGAACATCTGGGATATTATAAAAGAAAATCTATAATGAAAATAACGTCTCTGTCTCGTCAGAACACCGTAATCGACCCCAAGAATGAGATGTCGTACACCATGTGGAAGGACGTCCCGGTGCCCTTCTTCATGTCCGTCTACTTCTTCCACATCCTGAACCCGAAGGAGATCCTGAGCGGCGAGAAGCCGATGGTGGAGCAGAGGGGGCCTTACGTGTACAGGTACTCAATTTAGATAAAAGAACATCTGATGCACCGATTGTTTCCTATCTCACACGTGCAGCACAGTATCAGTACACTTTGTCCTGCAGCCTGTAAAGATGTCGCAAGATCAGCTAATTGTCTCTGCGCTCACTTTTGTTTTTGTCAAATAGCAAAATTACGGTAGTCTGAAAAGTGTAAAAATGTTTCTCCCCACACTTCACACCCTTTTTCTTTATCGTACCTCTTTAAATGTATCCGCTCTGGCCATAAGGTTCTTATTAAGTGAGGTAAAGCCGTGTCTGTGTGTCTGATTGGCTCAGTTTTGGGAACACTATGTGCCAAATACACAATATGTGGGTCAACTTACACACTGTGGACTACTGGGCAGCATCCCAAACAATGTTATGTAACTATTGTATATGTTGAACGAGGGTCAGTCGTGGTGGACTGAAGCTGTACATTCTGTTTCTTCCCTCTTAGAAAAACCAAAAAAAAAACCTCCCTCGCCATATGTTGACCTAGAATCTTTTTTTTTGCAAGGTGATGTGGATGGAGACAAAGATTTCATAACTCTGGTTTTCTTGCGTACTCATCACTATCCGTGACCACGGAGCGAAGTTTAGGAAAAGAGATCTTAAAGAAAAGTTCACCATAAAATGAAAGTTTCGTAGTCCACAAGATTTTTTTCCTGAGCTTCACGGTGTTGCAGCATTCTCCTCAACAACTGATGAAGGTGGGATTTAAAAAAAAATAAAAAAAAAGGGAAACAAACCCTGAACTAAACCCTTAAAATAGCTCCATGCAGCTCGCACGGCAACACATGGCTGAGCTCGTCCTAGTGCCGTCGCGTTTAGGATTTTTTGGGCTCTGGAGCTTCGGTGGTAATAAAAGGTGAAATACTCAAAGCGTCGGTTTGGGAACGAGGGCGTGCCGAGCGTGACGTGTGAAGGTCTTAGCCAGACATTTCTCTCTGAGATGGATCCGACAGTTTTGCTGTTTCTAATTGCTATTTTGCCGTTCGCCTTTATTAATATAGCCTACATTTGGGGAAAGAAGCAAAAATAGGAATATCAGTGCTCCAAAAGAACACAACAAATACACGACTAGTCATATATTTGGCTCCAGCCCTTGTGCGTGTTAATGCCTTTATCTTAGCAGCTACACTGAAGATTTTAACTTAAAAAGCTTGAAGATTAAAAAAGAAAAATGTTGCCGAAACAGCTTCAGATAGCTGAAATAGCTCATTTCAATTTCCCAAATATAAGCTTTTACATGTTCTGTTTCAGATCAGTGGGATAATATATTTTCAGGGTTCTCCCCAGGAATTTGTAGTTTAGTGGTGCTGTTTTAAAATGTAAAAACGCCGGGGGAGGAAGCTTTAGCATGTTGACTGTTTTAAGTACCAATGGAGGTCATTTCCTGCAACTTCAGCCTTCAGTCTTCTCTAAATATACCACTTATAGAGTAGGGGTGTGCCAAAATATCGATACTATGATATATCGCGATATTTCGTCTTGAGGTACGTTATCGATACACTGGTGCCAAATATCGATATTTAAAAATGTAAAAAAAAAAAAATAAAAAATATTTTTTTTTTTTGGCCCACCACCCCTCTTCGGAGGACAGCTTTTTCTTTATTCAAACATAGGTATACAACCAAATAACATCTTAAAAAAATGGTTTAAGTAGCTCTGAAACCCACACATATAGATATTTAATGAGTTGTTGTAGTCAGTGTGTGTGTTAAGAAGAGACACTGTGCAATATACTCTTTGTTTACTTGGCTGTCATTCATGTGAAATTGATTGACAATGTTTTGTAATTCCTGTGAAATGGATTCAGTGCAGTCAATAAATTGAATTTCTTCAGTCACACAGATATCGTGATGTATCGTGGGTGAAATTCCTTGCAATATATCGATTATCGCAGAATCGCTGTATCGTGATATTATCGTTATCGTGGGCAAAATATCGTGATAGTATCGTATCGCAAGGTACCTGGTGATACCCAGCCCTAGTATAGAGACATCTTATTCATCAAAGAAAATGTCCAACACCAAGTTCTTCTTTTGATAGAATAGAATGTTATTTATTGCACAATACATGGCATGTTGACTGTTTTAAGTACCAAGTAAAACATAGCGAGATGAGGCCACTCCGCGAGACCTCATGGGGAGCAAAAATCATCAGGGAAAATGGGAAATAAACACCCTTAATTTGAAAATGAGTATAGCGGCGCAGTGCCATTATTCCACAGTCTGGGGAGAACCCTGATTTTTTTATTTGGAACGTGTGTGAAAACAAAAGAAAACCGTCAAATAAAAAGTTTCAAAAATACACACAAGTACAGCCTTGTTAAGAGACCTTCACCTTTCTTGTGCAATCGCTTATTAAAGTCTGAAACCTGTAACAAAGCCAGACTCTTAAAAATGTAAATCCAGTCATCATCTCCTCCCTCCGTGCTGATGGAAAGTCAGGTGAAGTTTCGTTGTCCGTAAAACATTTCTGGAGCTTCACAGCAAAACCGCGATGCAGAATTCTCCTCGTCTGATATCGTTTCGGGGTTTCAGACTTTCACAAGTGATTTGCACATGAAGGGTGAAGGTATTTTTTACAAATCTGATCAAGAACAGTACATGTAAAAGCTCATATTTACAAGATAAGGCTGCTGCTGTTCTGTATTTTCTGTAATTATGAACTGATCCCACAGAAAGACCAAAACTAACAATGCGTTAATCCGCCTCTCGTTACTCTGGGACTTCCTGTCTGCGGCCACCAGCTCCGAACCCGTTAGTTCCTACTGAAGAAGTCGATCTTTTTTAAAAACACCTCCAAGATGTTTAGTTTCATTAACAGTCATTTCCTACAACGGCTGCTCAATATTGTTTTTAATCACACAAAACAAACAAGAGGAAATTAGCATTTTATTCAGCTGTAGGCTGATTTACATCTGGTGCAACTACATCGTGTGTTTGTGGTAATTAAAGGAACATTTCACCAGGTTCAACAGTGTGACTCATTGATAGTTTAATAGAGGGAGAAGATATCAGATACATTCACTGTTGTCATGAGTCCTTTATCATGAGAGTTTCTGACGTTCTGACGGTTCAGAGGTTAAATAATGTCCACACATTTTATGTGAAGACAGCTTTTCTCTTGGCTCTTATCTAATCTCCTCAGGTCGTTGCCGTCTTTTCTTCATATTTGCAGTGCAGTGATAAAGCCCTGCAGATATGAAGTTTGAAAGCTTTGCAAACAGAGCTGTGTTTGATCGGTGTGCGGAGGCTCGGTTGCCATCGTGCCTCGGTAAGAACAGGACAAGAACACGTTTGAACGCTTGTCTCTTTTCGTTTTTTCCAGGAAGCGCATCCAGAAGGACAACATCACGTTTCATCCCAACTTCACCGTGTCCTACAAGGAATACAGACAATACCACTTTGAGCCGAGCATGTCTGTAGGGAACGAGTCTGACGTTGTCATGATTCCCAACATGCTGGTGCTGGTAAGACTTTTATTCTCCCCCGGCTGAACACCCGTCCACTGAATTCACTCGCAGTCCTTTCAGTTCTGTCTTTGTTTCCAGGGTGCGGCAGTGATGTTGGAGAAGCTACCCTACCCTATACGTTTACTGATCAGTGCCACCTTCAAGACTTTCAAAGAGGGGCCCTTCCTGAACAAGACAGTAGAGGAGCTGATGTGGGGTTATGAGAGCGGACTGGTGGATTTCCTCAATAAATACTTGCCCGGCATGCTGCCCACCAGCGGAAAGTTCGGCCTCTTTTCTGAAGTGAGTAGTTAAATGGATTTATGATGCTCACAGGAGTCCAGTTTTATGTCCTGCGGGCCACAAAGGACAGCATGGAGAGTAGAGACATATGTGAATAGTGTTTGAAGGATGTAGTATATTCACGCTTCAGAATGATGATATTCTGTGGAGTTTATTGATCTCTCGTGACAGTTAACCTCAAGTTAAACTGGGGGACTTAAAGAACAGAAAACAAGCATCACACAGCAATTCACACCTGTTCGGTCCGGGGTTAATAAGCTCACGCAGATAAAGTTTAACGATTGTGTCTTTATTTAGTTCAACAACTCCAACACCGGCCTGTTCACCATCAACACCGGCAAAGACGACATCAGGAACGTCCACAAAGTCGACTCGTGGAACGGCCTGACAGAGGTGAGACGCCGACGAGACGCCTGCCGGTTTGTTTCAATGCTCATGTGTGTATTTTATTTAACCACCTGACTGTCTTCTGTGTTAACAGCTGAGCTACTGGCGCACCCCCGAGTGTAACGCGATCAACGGAACAGCTGGACAGATGTGGCCTCCCTTCATGACCAGAGAGAGCACTTTACCTTTCTACAGTCCCGACGCCTGCAGGTGAAAAGTCCTTTCCGCTCCTCCTCAGTTTCCTCTCAGTTCTTCTCGTATACTCGCAGTGTAAAACCTTCTCCTCGTGTTTTGTTTCTCAGATCTATGGAGCTCGTTTACCAGCGTGACGGCGTGATGAACGGCATCCCTCTGTACCGATTTGTTGCGCCCAAGACGCTGTTTGCCAACGGGTCAGACTACGCCCCCAACGAAGGCTTCTGCCCCTGCAGACAGTCCGGTCTGCTGAACGTCAGCTCCTGCAGACACGGTGAGTCAACATTAACTCTTTTTTTTAATACTTTGTGGTTCCTGATTGATTGGAGGTTTGAAAATTGATGTCCTGCAACCTTGTAACCCTTCAGATTTATCTCACGAAGCTTTTGTTGAACATTTGTATAAACTGTTGGGTGATTTAATCTATTTTATGTGCAACAAAAGGATGAACTTCAAACTTCTCCAACATCTCAGCCCGGTCAATTACGGACTTGTTAAACTATTCGTACTTATGATGCAATATCTGTAAGAATTCGCAGCACGGGAGGTCAGTCACAGCTTGTGGTGCTGAGCAGTTGGATAATTTCCCCAGACTCCCTTAAAAAATTGCTCAATTTTGTGAGTTTTTGAGTCAAAAGATACTTTACAAACTTTGTGAAAGGCTTATTATGACAGATTCTTCATTATTTCAGCCTACTGGTAAATTCGGCACATGTTAAACATTAAGTTCTTTCTTTCTTTGTGACTTTTCAGCTTATTATTAGCAACATGTTGCTGGGGGAGAACCCTGAAAAACTGCTTTTTCACCATTTCTCGTCTCTTTCTCAGACTCTCCGTGCTTCATCTCCCATCCTCACTTCTATAATGCCGATCCCGTGCTGCTGGACTACGTGCAGGGTCTTCATCCGAATGAGGATGAACACGGCCTCTTCATCGACATCCATCCAGTGAGTGCACACAGAATACTGAGCCGCAGAAGTCTGAGTGTGTTTCCTTGTTGTTAAACCTGATGAAGGCGTCGGGCGTGGCAGTCGATGGTTTTAAGCGGTGCAGTGAATCATAGTTGAGCAGAACCGACACCTTGCGATGTCCTGACAGGAAGACGAGCTTATACAAGAGTTAACGCAGCGACACAGGATGAGAACACGTGTTTAATGATCCACACCACGCATCGTATTTTCACAGTATCAGAAACAAGAAAAGTCATCAGGTGACATCAGATTGCTTTAGTGGGGCTGTTGTCGGCGTCCTTGAGGCCTCGTGTCACCGTGTCGAGCAGATGTGGACTGATTACATATCAGGGACCTGCACACTTTGTATTGTGCGTCATGGTCAGGTGTGAGATTTTATCTTTTTGGAATATTGGTCGGAAAAATCTCAGGTCACCTGTGGGCGGAGGGCTGCATCCAGTAAACACTTGTATGAGATCTTTTTAACATGTTTTGATGACTCTCCAAGTCCATGATTGGATTGTTGCTCTGACAGTTTACTTCTTCGTAACAATAGGAGTATTTTACAACAACAGCTCGACTTTATCCTGGTGGCTTTTTGCAGGTTTGTGTTGGACAAGTTCAAATAATATTCACTGATTCAGCTTCTCAAATCGTCTTGAGTAAACCGTCCTCCTAGATAAATCAATAAAGGATCTCTGAAAAGGACAATAAACCCGACATCTTCATCGTCTCCCTTGGTAGGTCATATCGCCGATACTGCCTCTGAATTAATTTATCAGAAATTGAAAACCAATTTCTCAAATTTGAGAAGCTAGATCGATAACTTTGACGCCTTACTTCCGTTAAATGAAGCGTTGTGGTTCTACAGAAACGCCCCCAGCCTTCAAATCATATTCTCCAGACGTGGAGGAAGATCCTTGTTTGGTACAAAAATAGCGAGAAGTAAATGCAAAGACGGACTGACGACTGAGTACAAGTCTAATCTGTCCCTGATAAGATTTCAGCGAGGATAAGACTCGCCAGTTCGCACAATATTTGATTATCATCGTTAAGTTTAGAAGTTATCAGCGAGTCGAGCTGATAACGATTATCGTCCGACTTGTTGGTGTTGACCTACTGCTAACTGATAATCTAGATAAACTGTGTTGCTGAGGCATTTTTACATAAATGTCCCTGAAACGCACCACAGTGAACTCGATGAGGTCTGATTTTATTGCCGTGCAATAACGATAAAAGTGCGCTGATGAGAATGTCAGGGAGAGATAAGTTTGATGTAACACTCCCATGATTCACCTTGTTTCCACTTCCTTATGCAACCCTGCTTGTGTAAACCTCATCAGCAGTGTAATTGGCTGTAATCCACGTTGTGATAAGGTAATTGGAAATTGGGCTATTGCTCTGTAATTGCGGTTGTTTGTGTGCTGAGGGTAGTTAGAAAACTTTCTATTGCTCCAATAAAAGATCACGTTTGATAACTGAACAGTTTTCGTGCCCCGATTAAAGCTCAGGCGCGCCGTTTCCTAGTAATGAGAGAACAGCGGCCGTTAGAGTCCTAGAATTCAAGATTGATAACAAGTTAATAATTGAAGGGTTTGATCTGATGTGCAATGTGCAATATGAGCGAGCCATGTGTCCATATATTATCGTTCCAAATACGAGGTGTTAACAGCTGGTGGAATCAGTCGAATTTCCAACGATAGAAAATAAAAGATTGTGGATTGTGAAAAACGCTCATCGCAATTTCCCCCGGAGCCCAAAGTGACGTCTTCAGATCGCTTCTTTTGTCCAACCAGCGGTCGAAAACCCCAGAGACTCTTCATTTAAAGGGATATTCCGGTGTAAGTTTAATCCATGTTCTAAATCACCGTGAAACTGTGTTAGACTCCCTCTCGAGAGATCAAGTTAGCAGACCGCTAATTTACGGAGTTTTATCAACCTCAGAAACGACCGCACGACAACAATACACTGCAGTAAATGGATCCAAATATAAACCGCCACCAAAAAGCCACAAATAATGCTCAGAACAGCACCAAACTTCAGCAACAGTACAAATAGGGTCTCAGCACATAGTCCGGGGCATCTAACCTCCGCTAGCTTAGCTGGATTTCTATTGGGAAGCTAAAAACAGATTTCAACTCTCCTCCATCAGCTTCCGGGTCGGGGAAGTCCCGACGTGACGATTACCGAGTGCGGTTAGAAATGCTCAATTCCGTTCTTTTCCCTGTCCGCTCTCGATAATAACTGTTATAAACTGGCAGGTAAGACACATATGAACTTTGACTGCTTTTCCATGGAGTCATAATCATACATTTTCATCCATGAGCCGCGGAACTCTACTGCACTCGGTAATCGACTTGTCGGGACTTCCCGTCAACAGGAAGCTGCTGCAGAAGAGTGGTAAATTTAGTCAGCTTTTCAGTAGAAATCCAGCTAAGCTAGCGGAGGTTAGATGCCCCGGACTATGTGCTGAGACCCTATTTGTACTGTTGCTGAAGTTTGGTGCTGTTCTGAGCATTATTTGTGGCTTTTTGGTGGCGGTTTATATTTGGATCCATTTACTGCAGTGTATTGTTGTCGTGCGGTCGTTTCTGAGGTTGATTAAACTCCGTAAATTAGCAGTCTGCTAACTTGATCTCTCGAGAGGGAGTCTAACACAGTTTCACTGTGATTTAGACCATGGATTAAACTTACAACGGAATATCCCTTTAATATCATAAATGACAAAGAAAATCAACAAAACCAGTGAATGTTTCACATTTTTGCTTAAAGAGCGACTTCTCCTCCGGCTTTATCCTCCTGACTTCATCCTGTATTAACTTTTTATCAAAGCAACATGTCGAGAACAGAGCTCTGAAATGTGTGTTATGGACAAACTGTGATCTTCATGTATGACTGCACTGCAAATGTTTCTACTGAGTGTTTGCAAATATCTGGCCACTGTCTGTATGACAATGTAGCAGAAAATAAAAAAGAAATGGCTCGATCGTAAATGCCGAACTTGTCAGCTCAGCATGAGGGAAAATCAAGAAAACCAGGCGCTGAGTTCTTCGATCCAGCTGGCTGAAATCATACAGATGTGTCAAACCGGGAATGATTTTAATATGTGAGTCAGTGTGTTTTATAAGGGGCGGCTATAGTGGTTTTTTGGACGCGGGTGAGGAGGAGAAAAAGGAGCTTCGAGAGGGGAAATTATAGGAGATGATATTCTACATTTAAAGTCATTAAATCGTTTTGAATATGAACTTGCGAGGTCTTAATCGCTGTAAACATTTAATCTAATCTCCTTTTATACTTCGTTTAATTTGTTTTAGTGACGCTCTTCTACATTTTTGATGTCATAAATATGTAAACTACCACTAAACCCCCATAATACCTGCATTTTCCTGTTTGCAAAACGTAGATTAACCCTCTCTAACTCTTAACTCTCTCTAAAAACCACATTCCTGCTCACGACCATATCGTCGACACTTACCAAATGAACGAGCGGAGCACATTTCTGTGGTGTGAAATCCTCCTCGTTCCTCCTCCGACTGTCGACAGATCAAAGTGTCATCTGGGGCTCGAGGACATTTCATTTCCTGCAGCTTTAAGCGCTGGATGTTTGATTTCCGGCTCTGATGTTTTTAAAACATCATCGTTCAGTGTTTGTGTAGCTGAACGTCCAGACGGACAGCTGAGGAAACATTATGTGTGGCGGCGCTGCAACAGAGGAACAGCCGTGAGCCGTACATTTAGAGTTTATGTTCTACGATAATTCAAGGTTGCAGCCGCTTGTTGAATTCATGAGTGAGGCAGATGGCAGGTCTGTTTCTGAAACAAAGACTTTATTAGAGAGAGATTTATCAGAAATGCCGTCTGAGTGAACCCAAATTGGAGAACTCCCCGCGGTGTAAGTGACTCCTCTCTGCTGGATGTGAGCTGGAGGTTTGGACCGGGCTGCAGAATTTGTCCTGCCAGAAAAGGACTCAACTGTTCTCGTCTAATTTGTTGTGTATTTCTAGTCGAGCAGTCGCTGATTTCAAACTCTCCATTGGTACCTCAAAAATGTGTTTTCTCTCTGGTTCAGATTAAGGAAACAACGTATTGAATATCTGTCGAATTTACAGTAATTAAGGTTGCGACCCATCTTAGTTTGTTTTATGTTTCCAGTTTACTTTTATCATTAGATTTAATCTTAAACAGTTAATTGTGGAGGAATCATTCAGCGTTTTTATTAAGAATTAGAAATGTGGGTGAATCTGCGCCATATCGGGTTGAAAAAGTGACTTAACGACGCCGCTGAACTTGGCTTGACACGTAAAAGAAGCCTCGTTTGAGAGGATCTGTGCATCGCCAGGCGGCAGCAGCAGTGAGCAGAGACAAAAAGCTCCAGTCGACTGATCCAAGGACATAAATTGATTATCTGGCACGTCTTCACTAGAATCGAATTCCTGCAGCTTCAAGCAACACGTTAAAACAGCGGCTTTCAATTATTGATCTGTCAGATATTAAGACGTCAAGTCTCCACAGATGTTGCTTAAAGGGGCGCTGTGTAGTTTCAGAGAAGAAACTCAGAAATATTCATATTTTCCATTATTGAATAAACGAGCTGATCTCAGAGGAACGTAACGTCCCCAGAACGCTGTGTGAAGCTAGACAGGTGGCAGGGTCCGCCACATGTAAACAAATTAAAACAGTGTGTTGTCCTTTAAAGTCTGTTTGTTTATTCAGTCCTGAAAACAAAAAGAGTTTGTTTTCATTTCTCTAAACAAACTAAATAAACAATCATTCAGTGAAAATCTTTCTGTTCTGATTAAAATTACTTCCCGAAAATTTCACGTCCTGTTTACCAGCAGCTTTTCTGTTACTAATACTTTAATATTTAACTCAGTTCAATGTTATTATCATTGGATTACAACTATGATATAGAATATTACATGTTTAGTTATAATATGAATGTCATTATTAGTCACACCTGTTTTCTTCTAACAGAATAAATCTTCAAAATCAGGCTAATAAAATCAAAATCTCTCCACTTCAACAAAAAGAAAAGTCTCTATTAACGTTAAATCTTACTGACATGCATTGTACATAACTGATAAATCGGAAATATGTGTCTTTTTAATAACAATAAAACAGTAGAATTTAATATCATAGATAAGAAAATGTACACGGGATGATTACGTGTTTTTTGGAGTCGGTAAACTGCTGCAACCACAACAGGAAGTCTCACTCTGTCAAAGAAATCATTCAGAGCCTGGAGAAGTTACAACTGAATATTTTCTCACAGTTTTTTCTCACATTTTTGGACCGTGTCAGTTTAGTCGTGGAGTCCTTGGGTGGATGGACTGACGCCAAATCCGTACGGCAGTCATCGGCGTTCTCGTAAAGATCAGAATCCCTCAAAACACGAGGATTTCCTTCTTTTGTTGGCTGTATTTGGTTACACAGGAACATCTTTCTCTTTTTTACCGTCACGTAAAGATTTGAATTGTTCCAGTTCTTGTGGAGAAAGTGATCATCGAGGGCTTTTGATTCCCCGCCTGAGATTTTGTTTACACTTCTTTTCTTTTCTCCTGCAGCTAACAGGTGTCCCGCTGAACGTGTCCATCCGCCTGCAGCTCAACCTCTACATGAAGAGAGTGTCAGGAATTACGTAAGAAACGTTATTCCCCGAACTGTTATCAAGCCGTTGATGTTTGTCATGAATTGTGTTTTTATATCTGTTCATTGTTCAATACGAACGTCTCGCGGATATTTCCTGCTTTTCTCACCATTCATGTTGCAACCTTGGAGTTTGACGCCGAGTGTCCTTGTCCTTGCAGAGAAACTGGCCAGATTTCCGAGGTGGTGATGCCAATGATCTGGTTCGAGGAGGTAAGACTCTCTCACACACACATGGAAGCATTTTCGGTTCTCCTGACACTGGACAGAACTCTGACACTGACATTAAACCCTCCTGGCGCTACCAGTGTGTCGCCATTGTTTCCCCCCCGCTGTGCTGTAATTATTGTTCGGATCATTTTGTGCCTGGCAGCGTCTGCGAGAGACGAAATGTTCTGCTTCTAGTTTGATGCCCCCAGATGAAAACATCTGTCCAAATCCAGTGAAGTCATACATTACTCAGTATTTTGTAATTACAGGAACATAAGATGTTGCACATGTTCATCTTCTAACGGTAATCAAGTTGTCAACGTCCAGTTTCGCTGTGAAACCAGAACTAATACTGAAACAGAACTTTTATGATGGCGATTCAGAATGAAATTACTTTTATTTGGATTGTTGGTTAATCTGTTGATTATTTTATTGATTAATTGATTAGCTGTTTAAACCCAAGATGACTTTTTAAAATGTTTTGCTTTGTCCACAACCCAAAGATATTCAGTTTGCTGTCATAGAGGCGGAAAGAAACCAGAAAATATTAACAATCTGTAGATTTATGGTTAATTAAACTTCAGTGAAAAGATATTTCACTGTTAACAAACAATGAAATGCTTTATAAACCATTTAATAAGCAGCTTTTTGTAAAGTTGCAACTTATGAATACTGTGTAGTGTAAACCTTTACGGTTGCCTAATAATAACTCTTATTGTTCGCCTTGTTTTTTCCTCCTCAGAGCGGCTACATCGACGGGCCGATCCTCAAGACGTTTCACACGAACCTGGTCATCCTTCCTACTGTGATGGAGTTCATGCAGTACGGCTTCATCGTCCTCGGCCTGGCGACCGTAGTAATCGCCGCCCTATTGTTGCGCAGAGAGAAGGTAAGGTTGCTACGGCTTCATAAGTGCATGTAGCATGTTAACGCATGTTCTCCCTTTAAGGAAACAGAAAAAGGAGAAGGAGAGTCTCCACACAGTCCCTCCCGCCTCTCTGCTGACATCCTGTATCCTATATTATCTATATAACATGCTAACATGACTTCATAAACGCATCTCGTAGCTCCTCCATTAGCTGTTTATCTTTAGCGACTTGTGAAATATGATCGACTTCAGCTGTGACACAACACACAGTAGTGCTGTGAGTAACAACAGATCCTGTGTTGTGTCGTCCTATCACACGGTGATTGTTTTTGAGTAAGTCAGCAGAAGTTTGAGCACAGATGTAACGGTGAACCTTCTGGACTCTCACCTGTTCATATTGTGTTATCAGCTGCAGACGTATGGATTTACAACATCACAGTTTTATGGCGGCACTGTGGATGTTTTTTAACATCTTTCATAAAGTTGTATTAAATTTTTTTGCACTTTCTTACCGAGAGTCAGACGAGAAGATCGATACCCCTCTCGTGTCTGTGCGCTACATACAGTTAGCTTAGCTTAGCTTAGCTCACTGTTTTCCCCTTGCATCAAGTCTTTATGCTAAGCTAAGCTAACAGCCATCAGTTTAGTGTCGATCTTCTTATCTAACTCTCAGCAAGATTTGCTCAAAGTTACTCTCATGTACGTCGCTCAATATGAAGCTACTGCAAAGAGACAGTTAGCTCATCTCAGTGTTTCCCCTTGTATCATATATTTATGCTATGCTATGCTAAGCTAACTGCCTTCTTGTTTAGCATACAGACATCACAGTTTTATTAATTTTCTCTTCTCTCTCTCAGCAAGTGCTCACAAATTTCTGATGTCTGTAGGTTAAATATCAGGCTAAAGTGAGGACAGTTAGCATAGCTTAGCTTAGCTTAGCTTAGTTTAGACTATTTTGATTGTGTTGCTGTTTAATCCCTGAAGGTTTCCTCTTACATTTAAAGAAAAAAGTTTGCCTAGCTTCAGCAGTTCTGTTCTGTAGTTAGTTTTGTATTTTCTAAGCTAAAGTTGGCTATGTTTTTGTTTTAGCTAAATGCTATGCTATGCTATGCTAAGCTAAGTGCCTTCTTGTTCTGGCTTCTTGTTTAGCATACAGACATCACAGTTTTATTAATTTTCTCTTCTCTCTCAGCAAGTGCTCACAAATTTCTGATGTCTGTAAGTTAAATATCAGGCTAAAGTGAGGACACATAGAATAGCATAGCTTAGCTTAGCTTAGTTTAGACTAAATGTAAGAGGAATCCTTCAGGGATTAAACGGCAACACAATCAAAATAAATAAAAAAGTTAGCCTAGCTTCAGCGGTTCTGTTCTGTAGTTAGTTTTGTATTTTCTAAGCTAACGTTTTTGTTTTAGCATCAGATTTAAATGTATCAACCTTCTAATTATTGTCAGGAAAGCAAATACAAACTGTGACTATAAACCAAATGTGACGCGTTACGAAACACGTTACACTCGATGTTATATTACCGACCAGTTAGAGTTAATGAGTGTAACATAAAAATGCTGCTGTCGTGTTTTTACGACGCGATATATATCAGATGAAAACAGTCGGCAGCCTGTTAAGTCGACCTAGGTGAACTGAAGGTGCAGATTTCAGTGAAATGGTTTTGGAGACGAGCGCTGGCAGGTTTACGACGGTCTGAATTGATGTTTTATGTTTGCAGAAGCGTGTTCCCGGCCCCAGAAATCATTTGATGGGGGTGGACAACCCTGCGGTGTGTAAAACTGTTAGATCCTAAACAATCTGGTTTCAATCATCCAAATCCTGAAATTCAATCCAACATTCTGATCCTTATCTGATTTTCAACTTGCCACTTTTGGGTCGGATTCTTTTCTTTTTTTTATTGAATGACAATCGTTAAATTTTTCCAGTTCTTGTCCTGCAGCAGCAGCGACCTGTGGATCATGTTTAATCAGATTTTCAGAAGAAATTCCCAAGTTTAAGCTTCTTGGATGTAAATATTCAAGTCTATTTGTCTGCTGTGATCTAAAACTATGGACAAGTAAGCATTATGACTATGTAAGCTTGGACTTTGGGCTGTAAAATAGTTGAAAAATACACATAAATGTCTCCAGAATCATTAATAATTTCAGTTTTCTAAATACTGCAACTCCAGCTGCACTTGTATGCAATGTTTTATAATAATCAAATAGCTGAACAAGCTTCACAATCCTCCTCAGAGATGATCTATATGATTAAACTCCTCTCATGATGCAGCAGAAGTTCTGCATTTAATGGTCAATTTCAAGCACATTTTCTGGAATGCACATTTCAGATTTCAGCTCTACTTCTGTCTCATTAAGTTTTGCTCTCTGATAATCAGCCTGTCATGATGTGCGGTGGAGGCAAACGAGCCTTCACATTTAATTGTGCATGACGACGCTGAGAAGACTCTGAATTAACCGATCGCACGGCCTCCAAATTAACTGCATGGTCAGATCAATAACGAGCAGAAGATGACTCCTTGCATGAATTCTAATATCTCTGCACATCCAACTCTCTCCAAATTAAACCCTGATGCTGCTGCAACAACAATGAATCAAACCAGCAGCTGTTTTCTTTCTTTCCGTATTTTCTGATTGGCTGACGTTTTTTTAAAGACAATTTGGTCATCATCTTTTAGGCATCCCATAATGAGCAGATAAAAGGTTCACATGACCATGAAACAAAGGACAAAAGTTTCATGAATAACTCAGGTGGGTGCGCGCACAGAAGCATACACATGTACACACGTACCTTTTTGATCACCTGTGTTCAAGCTGCAGCAGGAAAATTAGATGTTCTGCTTAACATGCATGAATCAAACACATGTTTATGTGTGTGTGTGTGTGTGTGTGTGTGTGTGTTGGTCCAAAACACGGTGAGAACATGTTACAATTGTTAAAACGTGTCTGTGTTTAATGAAAATGTGGATTTCTATGTCCTTTTCTTTATTTTCTAGGTCTTAAAACAAAGATTTGGGGGCTTTTGTACACAAGTAATCACCATTTTAGTTTGCTGAAAACTGACTTCTGGGAAAAAATCTTTCTAGTTTTCAGTGTTTACGTCTGAAAGGGCAGAAACTTAATGTTTGGATGTTTGGAAACGATGATGACAGACACGGTTTTATAGCATCGTTGTTGAATGTTAACCCCGGGAGTTTGTGTTATGTTCCCCCTGCTGCCGTCTGACAAAAAATACAGAAGTATCCTCGTTTCATCCTGAGCACTCAGCCACAAAAAAAGAAATGGTTTTCGATAAAATCAGGGAAGATAGTCTTTTATTTTGTAGCATAAAAGAACCTCGACTTACATGTTGCAGTGTTGTGGATTGTAGATTGAAACATTAACCTCCTTGATTCCAAAAAGTTGTGACGCTGTGTCAGATGTAAATAAACTGATCACAGTGTTTTGTTTTCCCTGTCACGACTTGATCGAAACATGTTACTGCTTGGATGAGGTAAAACATTAAATACATTGTCTTTATACTGTCTTGAGTTAAGCATATGTCAGGAAGGATTAACAACATGTTCCCAGTTAAAGCCGTTTTAGCTAACTTGCTGTTGGTTTTGCAGTTAGCGATCCCCTCCCTCCTCTCCGAGTCGCCACATGAACTCGCAGCGGTAATCCGCAGATGGAAGCAAAGGGAAGATCCTGCTATCTGTGTTCCCCGAGCAGACGGGACCGCCCCTTTTATGGAGTGCCCTGCCCTGATTGGATAAAAGTGGGCAGGGATACCAGAAGATTTATTTTTTTTCACTTTTTTTTCACTTTCACCTCATGAGGAGGATGCTGGCCGAACGCACTGTATCAGTGATGACTGTTAAAATAAAGAGCTCTCTAACACTTACAGCAGCTTTAATGTGTTTACATGAGCGTTTAGTGTCGTGGTTTTGAGTCTTACAATATTCAGGTTTGGTGTTGTCATGATTTCCGATCGCCGTCTCAGTCACAAAGTTCTGCACCACCAGAGAATGATCCGAAACTTTGATCAGGTGTTGACGTGCAGAAACGTCCCGGGGGCTTTGACTTGACCCGGTTTGACTCGGTTCAGCACGGCAGGGGTTAGCATCTCCATCACAGCGGGGGCTTCCTGCATGAATGGGGGTCCGTCCCGGGGTGTGGCAGTCAATAAGCCCTTCTGGGGTTTCTGAAACCAGGATACGATGTTCACATGTGTAAAACTTCTATAGGATGCTTTAAAAACCAGATCGTAATCAGGGCTGAACGGGAAACAAAGGCTATGACTGCCTCCCTACTGATGGCTTTAAAGGTTGAAGGTCTTGAGTGTTCAGCTGCGTTCATGCTCACTCTGAATATTTATGCTGGATTTAAAAAATAAACTCCTGTTTTCTTCCTCTGAACTCTTTGTAACGGCCTCTTTCTTCTGTCCTGACGCAGAGAAATAAACGCGACGGCGGTGCCTCGTCGAGCACTTCAGCCGGAGAGAAAGACCCTCTACTTCAAGATGACATGGACTGACACACACACACACACACACACACACACATATAAACACATATGTACATGAACACACACACACAGCTGGACTTGTGGACCTCGCATCATTCCAGCATCTTGAACTGAAACACTGTCACTTGGTGCTCTGCTCAGTGTATTTTTGGACGCACCGGTGAAGCTTTGCCATATTTCGCTGTACTGTAAAAGTTGATGAAACTCTCGGCCAAAGACTCATGTTCACTTTGTTAAATGTGTTAATGTCGCGGCTGCTGAGGGTTGAGACTCTTCGTGTCTCTTCGGGCAGAGCGAGTCAAGACACTCTGTCACTTTGAACCACTGTAAGTAAAAAAAAAAAAACACACTCTTCTCCAGACTCACTGTTGCTCTGCTCGGTTGTTTTGAAGATCATCAGCGTTGATCTGAAACATTTTTATAGTTTTATCACTCCATCATCAGGAGCAGCAGGAGACGGTCATCGTGGTGGCTGCTTTTTTTTTTTTTTTTTTTTTTTAAAGAAATGTTTCTGTATCGACAACAAGGGAACTTTCTCTGTCTGTACAGTGTTTTTAAAAACCAACGTGCCTTCGTTCAGGGGAAACATTTCTGCGCGGGTCTCAGCTCTCGTGTTTTCACGTGCACTAAAAGGATCACAGAGATGAAACTGAATTTGTTGTCGAGGATCGAACACTCCTCTGACGATCTGAGTCGAGCAGAGCGAACGCCCTCGTCTTTGTACACTACTGTCCTCTGTACAGGTGTGACTGAATATCTTTAAATGGATGTGAGCGATGCGGTTTTGTGTCAAACGCCTCCTCCTTGTTGTAAATGAGTGAATGAATGAATGAAGAGAAACTTTTAAAATAATAAATGTGCCTTTGTTTGAAATTCTACTCATGAACGTGTGGTCTCTTTTCTTTCTTCTGTTTTTGCATGTTCACAGCAAACAGACTACCCCAAAAAATTGTTTTAGTGTCAAAAGTAAGTGAACATGTGAGAAGTCAGATTGTTACTCTAAGATCTAAATGTGCAGTTCGCACAGAAACTGGATCGCTAATAGACACAAAGTGACCATTTGGAAGATCAACAATCAAGCTTAGTTCCCTGAGAGATAGAAAAGTAACACCAACACAAACACAGAATTTACTAAATAGAGAACACGAGACTGTAATCGGTGGTCGTCCTGTCAAAAGAAGGCTGCTTGTCGTGTCATCTAAACCACTTCTCAGGGTGGAAACCAGGCCAAACACTCGAGGTGGGCGAAGAAATTCAAGATAAACTGACCAATGATGCAGAAAAAGACCTTTTATAGCGGAAGATCTGCCCAAAAAAACACAACAAGTAACAGTGTGAGGTGAAGCAACTCAAACGGGTGAAACTTGACATTATAACTGGAACAAAAAAAAGCGAGAGACTTGAAATGTTCAGGCCTTGTGATGAATATTGTTCCCTGACAACACGCTGGATTTCATGCAGGAACTTTCAGGTAGAAGCTCTAAAAACACAAAACATTCATACTGAGGCAAGAAAACAGACTGACGATTGATTGATTGATTGATTGATTGATTGATTGATTGATTGATCGTCTTGTCGACTGGTACTCTGGACAGAAACGGCAACAAGGACAGTTTGATAGAGTATGATATACAGCTCAAGAAACATAACAAATGTTTTTATTTCATCCATCTTTTCAATTATTTTTTACTCGTAAATTAAATCAACCTGTTGGTCTAAACGCTTGAATCAAAGCCGTCTGTACGATGCCTGAAAATCAGATATAAGGAGGATGTAACACCAGGATATAAAGGAGTCAGGGTTGAATTCAGACACGAGGTGCCTTAACGTTACACATAATGAGTGGGACGGGACACGATAAATGTCTTTGTAAGCGCTGATAATCACTTAAATATAGTAATTAGTTGGTAATTAAGTTGGAACATCTGGTCGTGGTGTGGATGCATCCAGCTCCACCCTGACAGCAGCTTCACTGAGCTCACCAGAGGAGGAAACAGGCCCTGCAGGGTAAACGGAGGTCGTCCTGCTCCAGTTAATACGTCTAAAGATGCTCGTTATGTGATTTGACCTGCAGTCGGCTTCAGTCTCGCCTTCCCCTCTGGCAGAAGTGGACCCGGTCAAGACCGGCTGCAGGGGTTTCCCTTGGGTTTGTGTTGCAGAGGAGGTCAAATAATCATTTCGAATTACTTTGTCATATTATTCCAGGAGTTTGGGTTGTTAGTCCAAACCGGGGAGGGGAGAAAGACTGGGACAGTGAGGAAATAGGAGAAAAACTTATATTTTAATGCATAAACCAAACCAAAGTATTCTAGAGAGAGATAAAACTGTGAGAGAAACATTTTGCAATTCATTGAAACTCATGAACGGCTTGAAAAAGGCTCCTGTGCCGGTTTCCTGATTTATTTTGAAGGCTTGGCTTCCACTTCGTATCCCCACAAACACAAGTTCAGTCCGACGTGTGCAAATACTTCAGATTCCAAACTAAAGAACGACGGGATGAGATGAGCTCGCTAACATTTATTTATTTCTTTTTAAATGTTTCCTGTCTGTCCGTCTGTGCAATATCAGACACATGAATGAACACTATGCAGCTTAAATCAATCATTCAGTTCACTTGATCCCTTTTATTGCTGATATTTCACACTTATTATCTTTGCAACAACAACAACAACAACAACAACAACAACAACAACACACCCTTGTTGTTTACATTCTGTAATCATATTTGTGTCACATGCACATTCATGTATAGAAAGTTTAAACACATGCACCTCGTCCCTGCTGTCCATATTTCAGCTCTGCATACTTTTTCTTTACTTATCATTGTTATATTATTTTTTTTATTAACTACCATGAAATAAATGTTATCTATATCGCCCAAAATCACAGAAAAAAAGATGTAAGAAACCACAAAGGAGGGATTTAATCTCTCCCAGGACGGACAGACGTGCTATAGATGCTGCAAGCGAAAGAACAAAACAATAAAGTCACAGTTTACAAACTGAATTGACAGAATATCTGTAATTATATAAAATATATGTGAAGAGTTTGGATCCAGAAGGACGACTGAGCAGGTCGAGTGTGACTGTGTTGATCTAGAAGACGACAGGACGAGATAATTAGCAACAAAAAAAAAATCAGATTTTAAATGTTATAAAGATATTTCACCATTTCTGTGGTGGAGTCTCGAAGCAGAGGAGTTTCTCTCAGACTGCACGTCATCCAGCTCGACCTGAAGTGATGAATTTGCTAATTCTTCGATTGTGCGGTCTCGGTCTCGACAGTTTAAAGGTGCAGTCTGAACACTTGTTTTCACTTTACTGATCACATTACGCTGTGGAAGCTTTGGGAGCGACTGTAAGCCTCTTTGAGCCTGAACTCACCACGAGCACTTTAATATCACCAGTTATTTCTAAAACGAAGCATCCAAACCGTCTCAAGTGTTTTTGCATGGTCAGACTTCGCGGTGTTGAAAGTGGTTGTGTGTGAGCACACTCCGATCAGAATGGAGGAATTTGACCTCTTTATCTGTTCGACAGCCTTTATCTCGGGTGATAATGACTTCCACTTCTCCTCAGAGACACGCAGCAGGGTTGTAAGTCAAAGTCTGGTGTTAGTGTGTCTGTTTGTGTGTTTATGTAAACGTAAGCTTGTTTTATAGCTGACAAAGACACCAGGATTTAAATCAGTTTTGCTGCAGTTTGCATTCATTCCAATTGAACGCTGCATCAGATGACCTGCTGGAAATAAATCTGTACAAATCTTCAGTGTGTGAGTTCAGTTTCGGTGAACTTTTACCTGTAAATTCATGCCGTTGAGCAACAGTGAACCCTCCATTTCCTAATGAATAGAGTTATTTATTTGTCGATCCCTCAGAGACACAGAAGACTTTAATCTGCAGCTCTGGTTTTAGTTTTCTGTCCTCTCTGTGTCGACCTTCGTGCCTCTCTGTTGGGGCCTTTTGCAGATTTATTAGGAGTCTTTCATTCCTCACTTGAAGTTACAAAGAGCCGTAACCAGCAGCTCGAGGGCCCTCTCTTCTCAGTGTGCACGCTTTTAAATTTACTATCATGTAAATGCGAAGCTGCAGCAGAGCAGATGCCCTCCTGCAGCTCCTGCACTGTTTTACGAGTGTGAAGGCCGTTCGTGCACTCGAATTCAGTTTTTCAGATCCGATCTTTGGACGGTGATGCATGTAAACGTACAAAAATCAGGGTCATGATCGATCTTACACACAAACAAACTCAGAAACAAACATTAGGAAGTCAAAAAGAGCTGTTGTGTCTTTAGAAGCCGTGTCGAGGTATGTTAATCCGACTGAAGAGTCGCCCCGAGGTGTTTACTTTAATCATCTGATCTTCTGAGCTGTTTGGATGAGTGACCTGTGGGAGGTAAGTGAAGGTGTTCAGGAATCTCTTCATGCTGATTCCACCCTGTTAGTGTGTGTGTTGTTATGCTGACGCATCAAAGTGGTTTGGGGTTGAAGTGTTAGGTGGAGTTGTGGAGGGCAGCGTGGTGTCAGTTTTCAGCCCTGTTTGATTTCTAATGATGGTTTCATGATTTGAATCAGCAGAATGTCACTGCAGTAGACAAATAATCTGCTCAGCTGCAGCATCGTCTCTCCACCAACACAGCTGGACGATGTTTAAACACTTTTTTTGCAGCTTGTGGAGTTTTCTGCTCCTCTCAAGTTTCAGCTAAATGATAGAAATAGTCAATCAGATTAAAAACAGCTGATTTTTCATCTTAAAATGTGACAGAAACACAATAAATGACAACAAATAGACCCCTGATGTCACTTCTCTTGTTCTGAAATTAGGATTTGTTGATTAAAAACAAGTGAAAATGACAAAACATGGAAAAATACGTCACATAAAAGTGTTTATCGAAACAGATTCAGTGACTAAAAAAGTGCGTAAACCATCAGATTCACACATTGATACACAAAACCAACAGAAATATCATATTTCCATCTGATCCGAGCTCGTTTATCGATCTCCTCTCCTTCTCCTGCAGAGGTTGCAGAATGAGCTCCACACTTTATGAAATGATGATCGTGTTAACTCACGTTTTCTTCTGCTGATTTTCTGGAATTATATTTAAGATTTCTCTTTTAACTGTCAACTGACGGACGCACATTAAATAAATATGAAATATCGGCTCAGTTAGTTGCAGCTCTTCTAATTTGCACATATCAATGTCACAATCACTCTAAATGTCCTCATCCTTTAACATAAATGGCCATTAGAGGATGAAATACTTGATGTGATTTAATAAAACTTTCCTCGAACATGGTGCTGAGTTTATGTTAGAGGCATTATTAAAGGGCTGGTTCACTCAAATAACAACTGACTGACCTCTCTTAGTGATTTGCACATAGTTCCAGTTTGAAACACATCCGTCCTCAATACAAGAGGATTTTTGGAGCTCACAGTGTTGTTGTGTTGTGTTGTGTTGTGTTGTGTGTGTTGTGTTGTGTTGTGTTGTGTGTGTGTTGTGTTGTGTTGTGTTGTGTGTGTTGTGTTGTGTTGTGTTGTGTGTGATGACGTCAGAGCCACATCGCTCTGGTTGTGTGGAGAATCCCTCTGTGATGGCGCCATCTTGTGTTTATGTCGTGTCGTCTGCAGCAGGTCTACCTCCCAGTCTCACATGTTAGAGTTGATATTGTTGTTATTTTTGTTAAATTAGATTAATTCACCGTTCGTTCCATCTTTGTTTTGGTTGAACTGACTCTTTAAAGGGTGATTCCACCTGTTTTCTGCATTAAAGTGTGAATGCAGGTCTTGAGAACGACTGCAGATGTGACAAAAGAAGTATAAAGTCTTTTTGTAGATCCTGAGGATGCTGAAGTTTCTAATAAACTGCCTGCAGTGATGTCACTCAGTGTTGCATTGTGGGTAACGTACACCACAGCCACTTCTTCTGACCTCATGCAGCTGATCCATTTAGTCATTTTCATTTCCTGTTTGTCTTTTACCTTCTTGTTTCTGTCGCTCGATTTAATGGATAGAAGTCAAAGTCAACACAGTCTGTTGAATATTTCTAAACTCAGTAACAAACATTTAAAGCTTTTAATTTGTGAGGAGGAAATCCATCGCAGATATCAGATTAAAAACACGGTCTACGGCGCAAAATCAACTAGCTACAGCGAGCGCAACTAGCTAACGTTGTAGCTAACTTTTATAGCGACAGTTTTTCATGAGCTCTGATGTTTAACTCATCCGTGCTGCAAGTTATTAAATCACAAACAATCTATAAACCAGCTGACTTTCACTTTGTCCGTCTGGAATCAGATTTATCGACACAAATTCAAACTCTCCGCCCACACGTGTAACACAATATATATTTTATTGATGATATAATTTGGAATAATCAGCTTGTTACACAACAATAATCACATGTCATGAGTCTCCGCTGTTCTCAGACTCAATTCTGTTTTGATATCATGTTGTTATGAACACGTAATCAAACACAAACACATTCTGACCGTCACTGTGAATATCAGAACTGTAAGATGAGCAGCTGACTCCAGAGCTGTCAGCTCTCTGACGTACGTTAGGTTATAAAACTGATCAGATATTCGATTAAAAAAACATAGTAACATGTTGATCACAAGCAGAAGATGCCAACCGACACAACATGACACATCTGTGTGGACAGGAAGTGAAAAGAGAAAAAGAACAAACACTTCCTCGTCGCTGCACGAGACGGATGGATCATTTCTCGGACCAATAAATGCCCTCGCAGCACACGACATGATAACATTTGGTCCTCACACATCCTGTCTGCGCTCACATGACAACAAACAGAGCAGTTAAACAGGTAAAGCAGTCCAGTAAACAGACAGTTGTTTGACTGAATGTGTGCAGCTGTCGTCTGCGGGCCTCAAATAGACATCATTCCCGTCCACTGACGTTCCACTTCCCCCCTCTCCGTCCTCAGCCGGTCAAAGAGATGCACGGGGGGTGAAGCTCCTCGTGTTTTCCTTTCCTCTTCTTTCCTCCTGCGCCTTATCAATCCCTCATATACGTGTCTCCATGTCTCCCCCGTCCATTCCTCTATATATAGCTGGCCTGTGACCCGGCGGCTGCAGAATGAACTCTGCGCTACACATTGTCAAAA
Organism: Sparus aurata; assembly: GCF_900880675.1. NCBI lineage: Eukaryota > Metazoa > Chordata > Actinopteri > Spariformes > Sparidae > Sparus > Sparus aurata. The sequence goes on along the minus strand of NC_044198.1, from coordinate 25,555,430 downwards.
CAAGGGACTAATCCCGTCCAACAGGTGCTAGGACACACACACACACACACACACACACACACACACACACACACACACACACAAACACACACACACGTCTTCCTATTTCCACTCCACACAAACACCGAGTCACAAACTCAACTTGACGTGACTCTGTTGCCGGGGGAGGCCGACGGTCATGCTTTCCAAAACCAGCCTGAGAATGCTTGAGGTCGACACACACACACACAGGCGCACACACACACACACACACACACACACACAGGCGCACACACACACACACACACTCGCTGAATGATGGAAGGACCCAGTGTGAGGTCGACTGCAGTGTTTCGTCCATCAGGCCTCAGTGTTTTCACAAGTGGTCGAGAATTACTCTTATTTTTAAAGGGTAACTCCACCAATTCCCCACGTTGAAGTGTGTTTACAGGTCTCGGGGAGTTCTACTGCATATGTATAAAAACTATCCAGTGGCTGAGTTGCATTGTGGGTAATGTATTACAATCCTATAACACTGTCGGACTCATTATGGACAATTTCAGAAACAAATGATCAAAACGGATACAGCAGAACCAGAGATAACCGCTTTTTATCCCACACATTCATCTTACATTTCAAAACCTGGAGCCTACATTACCCACAATGCAACTCAGCCACTGAGTGACATCACTCTTCATCAGATTACATGCAGCTTCCTCTGGAGCTTGAAAAGACTTTATACTACTTTTTCAAGAACTCTCCAAGATCTGTAAAAAAACACTTTAATGTGACTTGTGTTTAGCGCTAATTAGCAAATGTTAGCTAACACGCTAAACTAAGATGGTGAACATGGTAAACATCAGCATTAGCAACACCAACGTGAGCATGTTAGCATGCATTTTACTTGTGGAGCTGCTCCAGGTGAAGACAGTGTGAGCTACTTTATAGACAGTTAGTTTAGTCCAGTGGTACCCGGCCTTTCGGGTCGGGCCTTCACAAGGTTCTGATATTCAAATCTGTTCTTTTTTGAAAACATAAATAATAATAATTTGACCTCTTTGGCCAAAAATGTATATATTTTTTTCTCAGTGTTTCTTATTGCGGGGTTTGACGAGGTTCCGGGACATCCCAACCAAAAAGTGAATAATTTATTTTAACTATACTCTCTTGTACGTCACTGCACAATGACATAATGTCTGACTATCTATAAGTTAAATTACTTTTAGATCCGGGTCTGTGGTCTAATTTGTTCCAGTTCAGGGTTCAATGACGGGAAAAGATCAGGAACCACTGATGTAAATGACAAGTTGCCCTAAGTTGATGCTGCTTTTATTGTACCAAGTAGTTACGTGCTGTTAAACTAATGAATAATAACGATTGAATATAAACTCTTAATCTATCAGATAATTTGTGGCTATAGCTGTCAGATAAAAACTATAACATAGAGAGCTGAAGCCGCGGCCCGTCAGGTTCACCTCATGGGAACTTATTTGTTACTTACTTGTTATTTAACACAAAACTAGATGGTATTTTACTTTAATTACAACAAACTGTGACTTTTATTATCTTTTCAACTGACAAACATCGTGTGAGTCACAGCACAAATCAAACTGGTTCAAAACATTATTTCTCTTTTGTTTTCCCATGCGGTCCGCTGGAACAGGCGTGACTCCGGCTCTCTGTTACCCTCTGAAAATGTGGAGTAGAAGTATAAAGTAATATAAAATGGAAATACTTGTATAAAGTACCTCTAAATTATGCTTATTATTGCAGCACTTGAGTAAAAATGTGCTAGCTGTTCCTCTCGACCGCTGACGATCATCCATGTGATGTGATGAAGCACCGGGCCTCCTCAGAACATAAAGAACTCGACCAGAACCACAGCAGGTGAGCGTCTGAACACGACGGTGCGTTTGAGGCCCGTCACACCTCGACTCTTTGTTACCACACCACCTGATGGTGTTGGCTCTACTGTGACGGGCTGGTCGGGTTCTTGTTAAACGCCTCTGAGCCGGCGCCGTTGGACCTGAGCTCCACATGAGGCCGGCTGTGAGGGCTGTAGGCCTGCAGCTCGGCCCTCTTCCGCTCCTCTGCTGCAGGATCGACGGCCGTGGACACGACGGTCTCCATCCGACTGGCTCGGTATATGCTCACCTGGAAACAGATTCATGCAGAGACACATTTGTCGTGATCGTCTTAGTAGCTAGCTCAAAGTTCTGTCTGCAATCATTTGACGTCGACACAAAGTTTGATCCCTTCCTTCCACTTTTGCTCCACCATCTTCCAACCTCGTCAGATGTCGAGTTCCTCTTTTTTAGCAGTGAAATCCAAAGCTTGACAGACCTGCTGTGGTTAATTGCCCCGAGCTGTGATTGGACTTGACAAGCAGTCAAATACTTTTTTAATTAACATCATTCTTCGAAGATGCCGAGTCTAGACGACTTCAGATGATTTCAGCCCGATAACAGCCCGACTCGACAGACGAAGGACGTGACGTGATGGTTTTATCAAAGACATTCAGACAACTCTGATCACTCAGCAGCCACCTTGGCAACGCCGGCAAACTGTTGTTTCAGGCATTTAAACGAACAGCCAGAACTTTACCTTAAACGGTCACTGGGACGTCACCCTTAAACATTTATTTCCCCCCGAAGGTTAAACACGACGACATCACCTCTTCAACCCGGAGCACCGACACATCGATCATCAATGCGACTTCATGTTGTTCATGAAATTAAACAATTCAATTCTAGCAAAAATCTTGACGTTTCCAAAAATAACAAACTTTATCTTGTGGACTTTTACATAAAAAATGTAGAAAACATTAAAGGGACAGTGTGTAACGATTTAAGTAATTTATTAACTCAAATCAACGTCTTCGTTCATAAGTAAGTCCTCATTGGTGAACAATTACCTCTGCCAACAATCAGCTCTATGGAGGCCGCCACGTCTTCCCGGTTTTAAAAAAACTATGGACTGCCGAGAGGGACACAAAGCACTACGTGGTACTACGTAGTAAGGCTGAACGCGTTTTCGCTCAGAGCTAGCTTGACTGCGGAACTGAGAGGGAGCTCAGCGAAAATAACTAACTTAACTTAATATCTAACTACATCTTTACCTCACTACTTGATTCAGTAGAAATACTCGACACTGTTGGGAAAGAGTCCATATTTTGAAAATGAGTTTCTTGTCCGTCAGGGCCACCGTAGCTTCCGGAACGTCTCCAACGTCTTCAGAACGGGAGGGGTGAGCAAAGGAGTGTTGCAGTGTAGAACCTCACAGCTAGATGGCGCTAAATACTAGATATATTACACACTGTCCCTTTAAGATTAATACATTTTTTAAACTTATGGATGTTCTGGTTTTAGTATATTTCTTAATTAAAGCATCATAGAGCTTAAAAGACGTGTTTGAACAATGAAATACTCAAATCTTTGTTGTCATGCAGTTTGGGAAAACTTTAAAACTGCGTAGGGGGAAATGTGAAGAGGCGTTCAGGGTTGAGGAGGTTAATATGCATCAGCATGATCTCCTCCTCTTCAGTGCAAAATGGCCGATGTGCTACCTGTTATAAAACAAATAGTCTTTTAGTGAGAACAGGCAAGATTTGTGTCATATAACCTCCATCTTTGACTTTATAACGTCTCTAGTTTTACTCTGTGTTCTGAATCACAGCGGACAACAACTGCCGCCTCTCGACAGCCGGACAGAAAGACGAGTTCAGTGACATTAACCAATAGGAGCGCAGAGCTCTCTTCAGCTGTAAACATGGTAAAGTGACAGAGGAACGATGTCGCTGGTGCTGCAAGGTCGAACTGTGAAACAGAGGAAAGGTCACGCTCGCTTCTTTTCTTTCTTTTCTCAGGCCGACTCCTTCACATCACATCAGTGAGGACATCAAACATAACAAACTGTGATTGGTCGAGGACCAGAGTGTGGTCATCGTGTCTCTGCGCCGAGTCATGGCAAGAATTTATGACTCTATAGTCGCCTAGTCTGACAGAGTGACCATCTTAAAGGTCCAGTGTGTAGGATTAACAGGCAGGAATAGAATATAATACTCACAATTATATTTCAATTTGTGTGTAATCACATGAAACTAAGAATCGTTCTGTTTCTCTTAGAATTAAACAAACTAAACACCGGCTCTCGGTTAAAATCTGCAACCACTAAATGTGATTTAATCCTTCCCACTGGCCCTTTAATAGATATATTAGATATCATGTCTGAACCCGACGTCACACACACCTGTGTCTGCAGGTAGCGAGGTGATTTGAGCTCTAGCTCCTCCTTGCCGACAGCAGGAGCGCAGCAGCAGAACACCTGCTGGAAACCTGCTCTGAACCTGCCGAGTGGAAGACAAATAATTCAAAACCGGGTGGATTAAAAAGGCATTAAATATACGGGATTACAGACACGAATACAGATTACCCTCCACATGACGTCCAGACAGACAGACAGTCTTTTTGTTGACACCAGACTTCCTACCTGCTGTTGAGGCAGTAGTAGATGATGGGGTTGTACATGGTGGAGCTCATGGCCAGCCACATGACGGCCAGGTAGACCTGCTGCATGTAGCGCTGCTCGAACAAGTCGGGGAAGAACTGGTGCAGCAGGAAGTAGACGTGGTAGGGCAGCCAGCAGACAGCGAAAGTGCACACGACCACGATCATCATCTTCACCACCTGCCACAGAGACGAACACGGCGGCGGCGACGGGGAGGCTTTAAAATAATCGTCCCACATTTTTTTGTTTTTTTTTGTTTTCAGGCAGGGATTAAAAAACCATTAAATTAAATGAGGTTTGGTGGAGCGCGGTCGCACTCAGAGGGCCGCAGACAAAAACGGTGTGTGTGTGTGTCAGTATGTGTGTGTGTCAGTGTGTGTGTGTGTGTGTGTGTGTGTCAGTGTGTGTGTGTGTGTTTGCATCACCTTGCGTTTAGCGATGAGCTGTTCTTTGTAGTGTTCAGAGGAGTCCCCGGGAATCGCACTCGCCCAGAGGGTGACTCCCACCGTCGTGTACGCACATCCCATAATGCACAAGGGCAGGAAGTAGATCAGCAGTGTCACACACACATAGTATCTAGGGAGAGTGAGAGAGAGTGTGTCATGCTTTGTGCTCAAAAACCCGCAAGTAACTCTGCAGTTTTCAAACACACAGTGGTGTCTAACTGGTGTGTGACTGTGTTTCAGCTGAATGCGTCTCCAGCCGTCATTAGATTAAATATTAAACAAACCAAAAAGCCAATCTCAAGGTTGATCTCACCTGCAGAGGAAGCTGGCAGCAGTATTCATAGTAGCAGTAATAACAGAGGCTGGATATTTGTCCTCCACTTTAATGCTGCAGCTGAGAAAGTCGGAGATCATTTTAATAACTTTTAATAAAGTTAGGTAGCTGTTAGTTCTCCTCTAAGGATCAATGAAGTATTCTAACTCCACTAATACACAATAAAGTCTGTTTGGATGTCGGGGAGTACGACTGCATCTGTGACAAAAAGTAGTATAAAAACTTTTGAGGCTAAATTGCCCTTTAGTGGCTGAGATGCATTGTGGGTAATGTAGGCGTCAGGTTTTGAAAAGGTAAAAGAATGTGTGTTGATATCTCCAGCTCTGCTGTTTGGATGTTGATCATTTGTTTTTAAACCCTCCATAATGAGTTCAACAGTGTTTCCAAACCTGGTGCCTACATTACCCACAATGCAACATATCCACATGCATCACAAAAAGCTTTATACTACTTTTTCTGCACAGGACCTGTAGACACACTTTAGTGCTAATAAGCGAACATTAGCATGCTAACACACTAAACTATGATGGTGAGCATTTGTCTGCTAAACATTAGCAATATTAGCATTTAGCTCAAACTTTACATTGTTTACAAGGGAGGGAATTATGTTTTTGTTATTTTGCGGTCATAATCGATCACCAAGACCATTTTTGTCAAATAATTCTGACTAATTTAACTTTCTTTAATTTCCTTCACAAATCTCATGTGCGACTAAAGAGTCCAGCGCTTCGCTTTGTGTTTTGTGCTAATCAGAAAATGTTGGCATGCTAACAGACACTAAGATGCTGATCATGGTAAACTAATTGCTAAGCAGCAGCATTAGCAACGTCATTATGTGCATGTTAGCATGCTGTCGTGAGCAGTTAGCTCGAAACGCTGCTGTGCCTGAGTTCAGCCTCACAGCTCGCGTGTCTGCAGACTCTTGTCTTTAGTTTGGTTGTTTCTGTGGCCACGTCACACTCCACCACCTGAGATCCGTCTGATGCCCGAGGGACTCTCTCCTGTCAGATCATCCACTGCAGGTTTACATTCATTGCTACACACACACACATTCCAATACACACACCAACATGGAGGTGATTCCTCATCTCCTTCTCCTGCAGAGAGCTCAGACCAAAGCAACCAGCGGCACTAAATTAAAGATGCTTTCATTTTGCAGAAAGGTTGAGGCGTTAATTTTGGAAGCGAATTCATCAAATGCCCTTTTTTCCACTTTTAGCTGCGCAGATATTTCCAGGAGAAAACTGACCAGACATGAGAACGATCCTCATAGACAGATTCATCACCTGAAGAGACGTCACTTCAGCTGCATGGTCCAGTTTTTTTCCCTCATAATACTAAATTATTCCCTCAAGGAGAAATGGTTATCACACTCGTTCAGCCTGCAGCCTCCCTGACGCATGAGGCATCCTGTCAAGTGTGGGATGACACGGGATCACACCTTATTAACCAGAGAGGTGTGCTGCTGCCACAGGAAATATCAAAGCTGGATTAATGCTGGACATCAAATATTTGACATACCAGCAGCCAGAATAACTTGCTCTGATTACTGAAGGAGGATGTGAGGAGTGCATATTCAAACATAAGCACCAGTTTTACGCCACGCTCACCGAATCAGTTCACACTAGGATTTAATCTCATGACGTGTGTGCATGTTTAGCTAAACTGAACAAGAAAAACTCAATATTTTTAGGAGATAAACTTGTTTTCTATCAGTCACACGTCACAGTGAAGAGCTGAAGTGAGAATTTAGTTAGCTTAGCTTAGCACAAAGACTGGAAGTGGGGGGAAACTGCTAGCCTGGATCAGATTAACTAGCATGTCGTTTCACAGATAAATATATCGAGCTTGTGCTGCGTGGATCCATCAAATTGGAACAAAAGTGAGACAAAGCAGTTTTCCCAAAATGTCAAACTCTACTTAAACTTCGAGAGGTTGTTTTCGACAGAAGTTCTCACATCTTCTTGAAGTCCACGCTGGTGTATTCGGGCCAGTCGATGTAGCAGACGGTGCGTCCCGGCAGCAGCGCAGTGGACGAGTAGTAGTACTGCGGGAAGGCCAGGAGCAGAGCCAGCATCCAGGTCACGCTGATCACCACACGGGTCTCTGTGGAAGTCAACCTCTGCTGCAGGGGATGGATGATCGCCATGTATCTGCAAAACACACAGACACACAGAGGGAGAAGATTTTAACGAGTGGACGAGATACGTAACAGTTTACTTCACCCAGCTGTCCAAGAACTCTTACACTTTGCCACTATTTACTCCTCGTCTTTGTGCTTTTTCTTGTGCCTCCTTCCTGTGTGAAGCGTCTTTGGGTTCCTCACCATTATCATCAGTACCAAATTCTCCCTGTTGTTGCATTCAAGGACATTCAGACGTTTGAGATTTCTGGTGTCAGCAGCCAACTTGTCTTGAGTTTTTACCTTCACAATGTTTCTTGCTGCTCCGGGTTAGTTTTTTTTCTCAACTCTGAGACATCATTGCAGAAATCTCCTATACAAGTAACGTAGATGAGGACTTACAGCGTTAAAACATGATTCTGTACAGGTCATCGGGTGTAATCTGAGTGGAAGTTGAAATGACGTCACTTACACCCTTTTAAGCTGGAATCTGTCACGTTTTGTGGTTTGTTGATTTTCTGTTTATTTTGTAGTTTCATCTTCTTGTGTCTTGTTACTTTTTTTTTTTTTACATCCTTCTCTGTTTCCCTCCTGTGTTGCTGTGTTCCTCCCCCGTCTGATTGTCGGAGATATATTGCCAAGTGTCTGTCGTCAGGTTAGTTTGTTTTTAAAACCCGCGTCGTCCCGTTGCTCTTCTTGAGTCGTCTGTTGTTGTCGTCACGTCGGTTCTGTCGTCATCCTGTTTTTGTCCACTGTGTCTGTTCCTCCGTCCTGGTTTGTTCCTCGTAGTTTTCTCCCTTAGTTTTGTATCACTTTTGTATTTTCCTCCGTCTTCCCTTTTGTTGTCTGTTTGCAAGCTCACTTTTAGTTATATTCCTGCTATACTCCTAAATAAATCATCGCTGCAGCTACAGAGTTAAAAGTTCACACTTCAAACATATTCTCAATTCAATTCAGGATCTCAGGGCATTTGAGGAAAAGTTGGGGTGAGCTGTAGGGAACTTTTTTTTTTGTATTTCCCTTTTAAAATGAGTTTCCATCCACTTCATTTGTTCAGGAGAACGCTGCAACGGTTTGCTGTGAAGCTCCAGAAATGTTTTCTGAACCACAACACTTCCCCTGACTTTCCATCCGCATGGAGGGAGGAGATAAAGACTCAATCTTCATTTTTGCATGAACAGCTCCTTTAAAATGATACGGTTTAAAATGGCTCCTATATAAAAAAAACCCACATGTATCTAAAAGACACACAGTCTCTGCAGACACTCACACTCCACACACACACACACCTGTCCAGAGCGATGGCCGTCATGGAGTAGATGCTGGCGAATATGGCTGCGATGGGGAAGAAGTTGTGGAAGCGGCAGTAAACCAAACCGAAGTACCACTCGTTGTGAACCGCGTAGGCAAAGTTGATCACCGTGTTGAATGCCGACATGCCGGCTTCTGCAAAGGCCAAGTTCACCTGCAGGAGGGGGAGAGCGTGACGCACACGAGGAGCTGAGTTTAAACAGGTTTATACTCCTGATGAGTACATTTACTCGAGTACTGTACTGTACTTTTTACTCCACTGCATTTATCTGACATCTTTAGTTACTAATTACTCTACAAATTATGATATTTATATACGAAACGTGAAGAGTTTGTAAAATATGATGTTGTGTAATGAACTAAACTCAGTGATGGAACGTAACTGAGTAGGGGTGGATATTGGCAAGAACGTCAAGATACGATACGTATCACGATACTTTGGTCACGATACGATACGTATCACGATATTGCGATATAAATAAAGATGAAAACACAAGTACCTGTATATGTACATCAGATGATGTTGATCAGAGGACAAATTGAGTCAAATCTATTTCATTCAAAACAGCCTCTCCATTTCATTTATTCCCATGAAATTTCCGGGCAGTAATATTCTCTTTGTCCAGCTCGTTGTTCTTGCTATCTCTCTTAACTTTGAAGCCAAAGTGCTTCCAAACGTCAACTTTAAATTGCGGAGGCGTTGTTAACTTGCCATCCATTCTGCAAAGACCTCAGCCACTCTCTCTACTACAGAAATACATCCGCCGCACAGCAGAATTGCTCTTCGGCGATATATCGATATTTGGAGTTGAAAAATCGATATTGTATTGGGCGGCAAAGTATCGCGATATATTGCCGTATTAATATTTTTGCCCACCCCTATAACTGAGTATATTTACTCGAGTACTGATCCGACTAGCAATCAATTAATGGGGAAAACAATCAGCAGCAGTGAAAACAACAATCAGTCGGTCATTTAAATCTGCTCGTCCCATAATTGATTATTTGATAATCAAAGCAGTCAAATAATAAAAGTTTAATGAGACAATTAAAAGGCTTTGATTATGTTTTAGTGTTCATTAGCAGAATAACAACAAAGCCTGATGATATAATTGCTTGTATTAACGCAAAGTGACCCAGATACGCCAGATGTGTCAGCCAAAGAAAAAAAAAAGGCATTAAATGATAGTTTTTGACGCCTGCACACTATGACAGGCTGCAGAAGTCACAGTGTTTGTTAAAGATATCATGGTGTCGACTCAAAACGCCACAAAAAGGGATTAAAAACAACCTCCTGCAGCGCTGCTCACCGTGACAACCTCCTACTTTTAGTGCCTCTTCCAGGAGTCTGCACACATTCAATAACCTTTCATTACAGCCAAAGGCAAGTAAGAGACAATATATCAGATTTGAACACATTTCTTGGTCAGGAAACTGAGTTGAATGCTTTTTAAAAACTTAAAAACAACAAACTGAAGCATCTGATCGGCTGTGTTTAGGAGGAAGAGTCGCCTGGGAGACTAATTTCTTGGGCAAACAACCGTTAATGTGCAGTAACAGGTGCTAATCTCGACCTGCGGTAAACATACAGTTCACCTCTGACCTCTCGCATGTTCTGAATTCCAGACAGAGTATTTATGTTTTGTTTTCTTATTATTTCACAGGGGTTTTTTTTGTACTTTCTCCCCCTTTTTTTTTTTAGCAAAAGCCTAAGAAACATTCAGACACGAGGCAACCTACAGAGCTGCGAATACAAGAAAATATCTGGATTACAGTTTAAAATAAGAAATGACTCTAATTTTCCTCACAGCCACAGTAAACAATAATGTTTTAAAACACTTGAGTAAGGTAGAATTGTTCCCAAGCAGCCTGTAGTACTTGAGTAAATGTACTTAGTTACATTCCATCACTGTGATTTTGGACGCAGAGATGCAGAAACGACACCACCGAACGTTTTCAAGGATAAATGAGGAATTAGGTGATTTACAGAGAGATCAATGAACTAAATCTGAAAGGAAATAAAGTCAATATGTAACAACGTTCACTTGAAATGAATCTAAAGTTACGAACACTTCTGCCATTCCATGTTTTGATATAATATCTGAGCTCCAAAGTGTTCAGAAAGAAGAGAGTTTGAATAATTCCTTGATTCATTTAATTAATCCAGACAGTTAATTAATTATCAGTCTTTCCTCATTAATTCCTTTAGTTACTCCTCATATTTCTGTGTATCTTCATGTAAAGTGTTACCAACAGACATCCTTCACACAGGAGTTAAACTTCACGATGGTTAAACAGCTCCAAACGTTCATCCTCCTCTCAAACTCAAAACCTGAACATTTCACCTGGAACCTGAACAAACACTCACTCGCTGTTCACTCACCAGGAAGTAATTGGTGACGGTCCTCATGCGTTTGTGCGCCAGAATAATCCAGATCACCACCGTGTTCCCGAGCACAGACACCACGACGATGCTGCAGTACGCCACAGCCCACAGAGCGATCTGCCAGCCCGGCTGGACGAACTGGTTGAAGCCGTCGCTGCAGTTCACGGACGCGTTCGTCCCGGTAGAATTATCGGTGGCGTTGCAGAGCGGCTCCATCTTCCGCGCATCTGAGGTTGGATGTTTAAAAATAGACGAGTGTCCTGTTACTGGAACTTCTGAGAGGAGAAGGAGCAGCGGGTGGGGAGATATAAAAGGCGATATTTCCACATTTTCCTCCCGGTGGAGCTGCTTTACGCACCGTGGCTGCGCGCTCTCCACCGCACCAAAACGCACGACGCAGCCCACCGAACCTACTGACGTCCTCCAGGCTGTTGAACCCGCAGCCCCCTCCCTCCTCTGTACCCTCCCCCGTCTCACACACACACACACACACACACACACACACACTTCCTTATAAACACACCAAATGATTAGTCCTGCTCTGGTACCAGATATTATGGATCAGTGTATTTGACCCTGACATGCAGCAGAACTCATCCGGACCCTCTAATACGATCTGAGCAGGATTAGTCCTGAAGCGCTGCGGGTCAGTCTGATGATATTGGTTTTATATAATGAGAAGGGTTTTAAAATCGTATATGAACAACTAATAAAGTGTTTATAACACACTGTGGTGTAGTGAGCAGAGTTAAGAACGTTTTTCAGTCGTTATTACAAAATATATAAACAATACAGATGTTTTTTGGCAGGTGGATGAAAGAGGAAACGTTTTGTAGGGGTGTTAATATTTATTTTCGAACACTGTGAATATCTGGATTGTAAATAAACTGGGATCGTTATTTATGTATTTAATTGGGAGGCAAATAAACTGAGGATAATTGTTTGTATATTAGCTGTAAATAAATTAGAGAATTTGTTAAAATACTGTTACTTTTGTTTTGTTCTTTTATATTATATTGTCATTTATTCATTAAATATGGCCACCTATGGGTTAAACTTACTTCTATGCTTGAAATAACTTAATAACACAGGCAACACTTTATAATAACCATCAGTTATAAATGGTTAATTTTTAGTTAATTAGATTTAGTTCAGATATTTCACTGTTCATAAAACATTTGTAAAGGTTAAAAACACAAGTTGTAGTTCTCTAACGGCTAAATAATGTTTATAAAAGAGCTACACAGTATCTATTAAACATTTATAAAGTATTGTGAACATCACTTTTAACTTTCCAATAAACAATTTGCTTCTATATAGTTTGTAAAGCATTTTGTTGCTTGTTAAGGTGAAATAATTGTTAACTAAGTTTAATTAACTATAATTTGCCATTTTTAATCATATGCAATTGTTTATTTTGATGAACATCTCGCAACATCTTCTCAAAAGCAAATATAGGAGAGAAGTTTGTTATAGATTTGTGTATCAGAACTTGTTTTTTCTTTATTAACCATCTGACGACCTCTCAGGTTGATCCGGTGACCCTTCGGAGGGCCTCGACCCCGAGGTTGAGAACCATGAGACTAAACTAGCGAACTGTAAATGAAGTTCAGCTGTTCAGACATTTACAACCGTCAATTTAACTGCTGATACTTCAAATATATTTAGGTGATACTACTTCTGTTCTTTTAGGATTCTGAACGCAGTACTTTTACACATAATGTTGTTTTTATACTTTTTTAAAGGAGCTGAATATTTCTTCCACTTCTTCTGCACTCTAAAGATTATGCTTCTATAAATGAATTATTCCCATATTGCTCTCAGCATGTGATTCAACATTCTTCTTTGATTTAATTCTCAACTTATTTGTGTGTTCAATCATTTTTTTCTCCCACATGTCAGAACTCAGACTCTCCTCCACGTCCCTCCGGTCGTATCAGCTCATCACCACATTGTCGTCTTCTTCTTCTTCTTCTTCTTCTTCTTCTTCTTCTTCTTCTTCTCTTATCGTCTCTCTTCAATAGAAACTCTTTCACACGAGCGGAGTGACGAGTGATGGTATTAATTTCTGCTGCGGCGCCTAATGAATAAACCAATTTGCATGTCACACAGATAAGACCTTATCCTTTGTTTGAAGAGTGTTTCTGTGGTATAATCGAATGTGACCGTGTCCATGTGACACACACACACAAACACACACACACACACAAACACAAACACACACAGTTTTTCATATCTGATGTCGTATGTGGAGCGAGGATTGAGACCTCGGGGCAAAAAGGAAGATTATTTTTTTCCCTCAGTTTTCTCATCTTTCAGTCCCTGTTGATGCTTTTTGCCTGAAACACACACATATGTGCACAAACACACGTGAGAGCAAACAAGGAGATTTTCAAAATGTTGATACCTTTAAAAATACACTTATTTTCTAATGTTTATAATCGAAATGAGAAAATTATTCCACTCATCATGTTCATACCGAAATCACTTCACGGGTTTCTGAACCATTGATAACGTCCATCGTTCAGTTTTCTTTCTCTTCTGTCAAATACAGACGAAGAATGATAAGAAGGTCCCTGATAAAACTACAGGTGCGCAGATGTTTGTGGTATTTTAACCACACCTGTACAGTCTCAAGTCTCAGTGGTGATGGTGAACACACATCAGCGAGGGAACAGACTTCAACACAACACCGGAGCGCTCTCCATCCAGTGAACGCCCGTCGTTTCACTCTTGTTTTTCGTCGGTTTCTATCATTCTCCCTCTTCAACTTCTTCACCTCCTCTATCAGATGCTTCTTCTTCTTCTTCTTCTTCTTCTGTAGTTATTCCAGTTGTTCCACCATCACCTGCGGATGGTGACCGGGGAAAACGATGCCTCTTCCTGTTTCGGTTGCTTCCTTTGTGCCGCAATCCAACCCTCATTTTTGCAGGATTATCGAGCCCAGTAGACGACTGGATTCCACAGTGGAAGCAAAGTTTATACGCAACCAAACTACATGTGGATGCCGTCGTCAGTAATTAATCCAGAATGTTGAATTAAAGCGAAAAAACTCGTCTGTTGCCAGTTTAATTAAAAAGATCTGAGAACTTCTTTCATACAACATTTAAAATCCTCATATTTGCTGTTCAGCATAATGTTTATTATTTAATCTTTGGGAGTGAAAAGTCATTAATAATATTGTTGTATCGCTGTGTGTGATAAATTATGCTGTTTTTTTTTTGGGACATCAAATAGAAGTTTCAAATCCTCTGATCATTCTGGAGCCTGATTCTGTTCTGACTCTCCACTCTCTCCTCTCCTCGTCCTCAATCATCCATTAACTCTCTTCTCGCTGTCTTTTTTCTGTTTTCTGTGAGACTGAACTCACAGCCGTCTATCACACCTCCTTGTTATTGAGTTCTCACTACTTTAATTTGAGTTTCACGTGAAAGCAGGTGGCAGATAAATGAAGGAAGCCCACTGTGGTTTCCCGGGTGAATTCTTCCTCTCGTGTTTTCATGTCACATCCTCTCCTCGTCACGAGTTCAGACATGAGCCCGTCGCTACCTGCTGTGGTGTCACATATGGCAGCTGTGAGGGGAGCAGGTGATGACTGAGATTGAATTCCTGTTTTCCTCTGTATTGGATTCTAATAGCTCCGATCTGATGCGACAGACTGACAGAGAGTCGTCGCTGTGCTCGGAGATAAAAACGCTCCATTTACGTGTACTGTCACGTATCTCTTCTTCTATTACTTACTGAGCTGACATGCAATTTAACCAACCGGGCCACGACCCAGTAACCTTCTGACCTGTGTGTCGTCACAGAGAAGCAGAGCTGCTCCGTTTAGCTCAATGATCTCGATTTGGAGTTTAAATGGAGATAATTTGGATGAATAATCACCTTAATGTGTTCACTTCACTGTAAACACTTATATGTATTATATATATGTAATATGTAATGTTCTCTAAAATATCTATCATGCAGACTTCATGGTACTATAAACATTTACATCATGGTCATATGGACCCATGTAACCCTCAGAAATTGAATAAATAAACAATTAAATCAGATGTTGAGTTTAATATTGCAGTTCTGGTAAATGTAGGCACCAGGTCTAGCATTACACTCCTATAAAGCTCATCATACTAGCCTCATTATAAACTATTTGAAACAGGATGAAAACATGACGTCATACACAGCACCCCTACCTGGTGGTCTAGTGGTTAGGATTCGGCGCTCTCACCGCTGCGGCCCGGGTTCGATTCCCGGTCAGGGAACACTTGTTTAGTTCTGAACACACTTGAACTTTACTGCTTCTTTCTGCACTTCTGCTTACATGATAACTGCATTTCGTTGTCTCTGTACTTGTTCTGTGCACAATGGCAATAAAGTTGAGTCTAATCGAATCACTACTATATAACTATGTATATCATGTATTATGTAATAATTGTGTTCACTTCACTGTAAACACTTTAACAGCTAATCAGCGACTGAATTTAAATAAATGTTTAATGTAAAACTCACAAAATGTATTATATGATTTGTTTATGTAACATTTTAAAGGGCAACTCCAACACATTTTCCACATTAAAGTGTGTAAACAAGTCTTCCTTGGTTCAACTACGAATAAAAAGTAGTATAAAGCCTTTTGTGGCTTCGGAGGAAGCTGTATGTAAACTGTCTCCAGTGATGTCACTCAGTGTTGTATTATGGGTAATGTAGGCACCAGGTCCAACATTATACTCCTACAACACCGCTTGAATAATAATAGACTGTTTGACACAGCTGATGAAAACATGAAGTCATACACAGCACCTCTCCCTGGTGGTCTAGTGGTTAGGATTCGGCGCTCTCACCGCCGCGGCCCGGGTTCGATTCCCGGTCAGGGAACACTTGTTTAGTTCTGAACACACTTGAACTTTACTGCTTCTTTCTGCACTTCTGCTTAGATGATAACTGCATTTCCTTGTCTCTGTACTTGTTCTGTGCACAATGGCAATAAAGTTGAATCTAAACCAGTCACTACTATATTATCATTTTATGTCTAACTATGTATATCATGTATTATGTAATAATTGTGTTCACTTCACTGTAAACACTTTAACAGCTGATCAGTGACTGTATCCGAATAGATTTTTAATGTAAAACTCCCAAAACTTATTATATGATTTGTTTATGTAAAATCTTAAAGGGCAACTCCAACAAATGTTCCACATTAAAGTGTGTAAACAAGTCTTACTGGGTTCTATAAAGCCTTTTGTGGCTTCAGAGGAAGCTGCATGTAAACTGTCTCCAGTGATGTCACTCAGTGTTGTATTATGGGTAATGTTGGCACCAGGTCTAGCATTATACTCCAATAACATTCATTATACTAGACTCATTATAGACTATTTGAAACAGCGGATGAAAACATGACGTCATATGCAGCTTCCCTCCCTGGTGGTCTAGTGGTTAGGATTCGGCGCTCTCACCGCCGCGGCCCGGGTTCGATTCCCGGTCAGGGAACACAGATTTTAGTCTTAACACACTTCAACTTAACTGATTAGCTGCTGACTGCATTTCATTGTCTCTGTACTTGCACTGTGCACAATGACAATAAAGTTGAATCAAATCTAATCATTGCTATGTTATCAGTTTATGTATAACTATGTATTATGTAATCATATTCTCTAAAATATCTATAATGCATACTTTATAGTACTTTAAACATTTACATCATGGTCATATGGACCCATGTAACCCTCAGAAATTGAATGAATAAACAATTAAATCAGATGTTGAGTTTAATGTTGCAGTTCTGGTAAATGTAGGCACCAGGTCTAGCATTACACTCCTATAAAACTCATTATACTAGACTCATTATAGACTATTTGAAACAGCGGATGAAAACATTACGTCATACACAGCACCCCTCCCTGGTGGTCTAGTGGTTAGGATTCAGCGCTCTCACCGCCGCGGCCCGGGTTCGATTCCCGGTCAGGGAACTCTTGTTTAGTTCTGAACACACTTGAACTTCACTGCTTCTTTCTGCACTTCTGCTTACATGATAACTGCATTTCGTTGTCTCTGTACTTGTACTTTGCACAATGGCAATAAAGTTGAGTCTAATCGAATCACTACTATATAACTATGTATATCATGTATTATGATGCACAGCACTAAACATGCAGCTGCCAACTACTTATCAAATAGAACACAATGTGTTCAGGTGGCTGGATCTACCTCATCTTTTCTGGACATCACCAAAGGGGTGCCCCAAGGTTCAGTGCTGGGACCCATTTTATTTACAATTTATATCAACAATCTTTGTAATAACTTGTCAAATTCAATGTATCACCTCTATGCAGACGACACTATTGTTTATTGCTGTTCAACCTCTCTCACTCAGGCTCTTGAGTCTTTGCAAGTTGCTTTTAGTGTTATCCAGTCTCGTTAAGATGATCTTAAACTGGTTTTAAACACAGATAAAACCAAACTCATGGTTTTCTCTCATGCAAAGGTGCTACCACAGAACATTACAAATAGTTTAACAACCAAAGGAAAATCTATAGAGCGGGTTTTGAACTACAAGTATCTGGGCTTTACCCTAGATCAGGAGCTTTCATTTAAAGCCCATATAAACAAGCTGGTCACTAAACTTCGGGCGAAACTTGGGTTCTTTTTCAGAAATAGAACCTGCTTCTCTCTTAGGGTCAGAAAGAAAATAGTTACAGCTACCTTCTTGCCCATTCTTGACTATGGGGACGTGCTTTATTTGAATGTGTCATCCAAATGTCTCAAGTCTTTGGATACTGTTTTTCATACGGCACTGAGATTTGTCACAGGGTGTAGTTGCCTCACCCACCATTGTGAATTGTACTTGAAATCGAACTTGCCTTCTCTGAGTGCACGCAGATATGCACATTGGCTGACCTTAATTTATAAGGCTCTCTTAGGCTTGATACCTTCTTATTTGTGTGTCTTATTGCAGAAAACAAGCAGTTGTTATGCTTTGCGTTCCTGTTCAACCCTCGTTTTATCTGTTCCCCGGGTAAGGACCGAATTTGGGAAAAGAGCATTCAGCTTCAGAGGAAGCTGCATGTAAACTGTCTCCAGTGATGTCTCTCAGTGCTGCATTATGGGTAATGTAGGCACCAGGCAGAGTCCTGCACGGGATCGGTACCCGACGGGTGACCCGCACAATTTGGATGAAACGGGTGAAAAATAATGTCCTGTGTCGGACACGGGTGCGGATCGGGTCGGACGCCTAGAGAGCTCGGGTCGAGTTTTGCGATTGTCATTTTCATGGTGTCAGGTGCAAAAAAAAAAAATCATTAGCGACACATCTACAAAAATATGCCTGCATTTCAAAATGATAAGCATGTACCGTATTGACGAGGTTTTTTTGGATGAAAATTATGTGGAAAAAGTGGGGTCGTCTTATAATCGGGGTCTAACCGTTGACACATGCTGATAGTTGTCTGGGTCGCTACACGACCGCAACAGCAGAGGGCGCCAGCTTATTGTAGAGAGGTCACTGACACTGTGGCTGCGGTTATCTGTCAATCACAGCGGAGAAGAAGTGACAGGAGATGAAAAATGGAGAGACGCGGTGATTTTACGGAACAAAGTGGATCAAAAGTGTGGCAAGTTAACAGACATCTGAGGCGGAGCTATGATGCTGATTTTAAGATAATGGAGAACAGTGCAGAGGAGGCGCCAAACAACTGTCAGCCAGCCAAGAAATATGGAGTTATGGAGTGTAACGTCCAAAGATGGCGGGTCCAAAAAGATCGTCTGAAAACGCTAACAGTAAGAGAAAAGCTTATCGTGGTCCTCTAAGCGGCCGCTTCCAAGAGACTGAGTCTTTTTCTGAAGCCTTGAAAAGAGGGGTCGTCTTATAATCAGGTTCGTCCTATATTCTGGTCAATACGGTAGCTATATTTCATATGAGCTCATTCATGCGTGCTTGCGCCCTCCCAGAACTCCCATTCCCCTCGCTGGCTTACTTTCATTTTTGAAAATTGCGTCAGTCTAATTTTGCTTCGGGTGCGGGTCAGGCGTCGGTATCAATTTATAGCGGGTCGGCTCGGGTGCGGAATGTAATTTGTGCTACTGTCGGGAAACGGGTCGGATGCGGTTTTAAGTACGACGGGTACGGGCGGGTGCGGGTTTGCAAAATAAGACCCGTGCAGGACTCTGGCACCAGGTCTAACATTATACTCCTACAACACTGCTTGAATAATTATAGACTGTTTGACACAGCTGATGAAATCATGACGTCATACACAGCACCTCTCCCTGATGGTCTAGTGGTTAGGATTCGGCGCTCTCACCGCCGCGGCCCGGGTTCGATTCCCGGTCAGGGAACACTTGCTTTAGTCTGAACACACTTGAACTTCACTGCTTCTTTCTGCACTTCTGCTTAGATGATAACTGCATTTCGTTGTCTCTGTACTTGTTCTGTACACAATGGCAACAAAGTTGAGTCTAAACGAGTCAAAACTACTAAAACTCCCAAAACGTATTATATGATTTCTTTATGCAAAATTTTAAAGGGTGACTCCAACAAAAGTTCCACATCAAGGTGTGTTAACAAGTCTTACTGGGTAGTAAAAAGCCTTTTGTGGCTTCCGAGGAAGCTGCACGTAAACTGTCTCCAGTGATGTCATTCAGTGTTGTATTATGGGTAATGTAGGCACCAGGTCTAGCATTACACTCCTATAAAACTCATTAAACTACTCATTATAGACTATTTGAAACAGCCGATGAAAACATTACATCACATGCTGTATCCCTCCCTGGTGGTCTAGTGGTTAGGATTCGGCGCTCTCACCGCCACGGCCCGGGTTCGATTCCCGGTCAGGGAACACAGGTTTTACTCTTAACACACTTCAACTTAACTGATTAGCTGCTGACTGCATTTCATTGTCTCTGTACTTGCACTGTGCACAATGACAATAAAGTTGAATCTAATCAAATCATTGCTATGTTATCAGTTGATGTATATCATGTATCATGTAATCATATTCTCTTAAATATCTATTATGCAGACTTCATAGTACTATAAACATTTACATCATGGTCATATGGACCCATGTAACACTCAGAAATTGAATAAATAAACAATTAAATCAGATGTTGAGTTTAATGTTGCAGTTCTGGTAAATGTAGGCACCAGGTCTAGCATCATACTCCTATAAAACTCATTATACTAGACTCATTATAGACTATTTGAAAAAGAGGATGAAAACATGACGTTATACACAGCACCCCTCCCTGGTGGTCTAGTGGTTAGGATTCGGCGCTCTCACCGCCGCGGCCCGGGTTCGATTCCCGGTCAGGGAACACTTGTTTAGTTCTGTACACACTTGAACTTTACTGCTTCTTTCTGCACTTCTGCTTACATGATAACTGCATTTCACTGTCTCTGTACTTGTACTTTGATCAATGGCAATAAAGTTGAATCTAATGGAATCACTACTATGAAACTATCTATATCATGTATTATGTAATAATTGTGTTCACGTCACTGTAAACACTTTAACAGCTGATCAGTGGATGTAACGACGAGCTTCCCGACAAGCGAAAGACCGCTATACTCGTCCACTGCCTCAGTACCGAGGGCCAGCGTGTTCTTGGAGCACTCGGCTCAGCAACAACTTTCGAGGCTACAGTCAAACTGCTGACGGACCATTTCTCCGGGAAACAACGTGTCATGATTCGGCGGTACAGACTCAGGAAGCGCCACCAACGACCCGGCGAGTCCATACAGACTTTTGTAGCTGATCTACGTGAGCTGGCACGAGCCTGTGAGTATGGAGCGTTGCATGACCAAATTATCAGAGACCAACTGATAGAAGGCACGTCATGTGACAAGACACGAGAAAAACTGCTTACGGAACCTGATGATTTGACACTGACTGGTGCAGTCAAAATAGCATTACAAGTGGAATGTGCTCTACAATGCTCTATTCTGCTGACCAGCCCTGCTCACCACACAGCGTTAGCACAACAGCTGCAGCGCGCAGAAACGTCACAGATTTCCCCGCCCACTGATAGTGATGACAGCCTGCTAGTGCAACAAATGAATAGACAGCGCCCCACTGTGGGCCCCAGACGCAATTGCGGCAACTGTGGATCCAATTCCTATGCTACAAGAGCATCACAGTGCCCTGCCCGTGGACAGGTTTGCAGAAACTGTTCTAAATTAAACCATTTCGCTAAAGTCTGTCGTTCAGCTCCAAACACTGAGGCACAGCAGCACAGGCTTCCCCAGTCCACTTCCGGATACACAGAGATTAGTAATATCCGTTCTACACGAGTATCATTCAAAACTTGCACAGTGCAGCTGGGGGAGGTAAGCGTGCCACTCATCCTGGATACCGCAGCTGCGGCGTCGCTCCTCAATTTGGCCACATACAGGAAATTCTTTTCCCACATGCCACTGGGACCCCCATCCACAAGCTTGCGGGGATATGCAAATTCTGCCATTGGGATAGTGGGCACCATTGACCTGCCTGTCCGCTACGGTACGACGCACCTTCCCTCCTTCCCTTTTCATGTGGCACAGCGGGGAACCAACCATCTTGGCCTTAATCTCTTCATTGCACTGGGCTTCTCTCTGATGGACAATAATGGAAGAGCTATAATGCAGGTCTCCCCAACAATGCACCAGCACGGCCTGGGCCGCTTAACAGCATTCACTCATCGGCCCCTGGTTGACCCTGCAGTGACACCAGTTATTCAACCCCTCAGGCGCCTGCCACTCACCTTCCGGGAGGGCGTCACTGCAGAGCTCACCTCCCTGCTAAAAGAGGGCATCATCGAGCCAATAAATGCAGCACCTTGGATCTCAAATCTGGTGGTCGCACAGAAAAAGTCAGGGGGTCTCCGGGTCTGTGAGGATCTGCGACAGGTCAATAAAGCTATCATTCCAGACAAATACCCTTTACCTACAGCTGAGGAGCTCACCTCTCTTTTCCATGGATCAATGGTCTTCTCAAAGTTGGATTTACGCCAGGGCTACCTGCAAGTTCCCCTTCACCCGGCTAGCCGGGACCTGACAGCATTTGTGACACACGCTGGGGTTTTCAGGTACACACGCATGCCGTTTGGTCTTAGCTCTGCCCCCAGCTGCTTCCAAAAGGTCATGTCCACAATTCTCGCTGGGGTCCCGGGGACAGCAGTTTACCTGGACGACATTGTGGTGCATAGGCCAGACCAAGCCACCCACGATGCCCGCCTACACAGAGTGTTTGTGGCCCTCACCAAACATCACCTGACACTGAACGGGGAGAAATGTCTCTTCTCAGTACCGACTGTGGACTTTATTGGATTCCGCCTCTCAGCCGATGGCATTGCACCTCTCTCCTCCAACATTGATGCAATACAACGCATCCCTGAACCAACCTCCACCACACAGGTTGCATCGTTCCTGGGAATGACGGCTCATTATTTGCGTTTCCTGCCCAACTACTCACAAACGACAGCACCCCTCCGCCAGCTCCTGAAGAAGGAGGAGCCGTGGGACTGGTCACCACAGTGCACTGAGTCCTTTTCCATGCTGAAAACACAATTAACATCACCTCCTGTCCTCGCCCATTTCAGCCTCTCCAGCCCAACCTTCATCACCTGCGATGCTTCCACTGCTGCAGTTGGAGCTGTCCTGTCGCAGCTTCATGACGGCACGGAGAGGCCAATCGCCTTCGCATCTCGGGCCCTGACACCCACTGAGCAGCAGTACTCCGTGGGTGAACGTGAAGCATTGGCCTGTGTGTGGGCATGCGAGCAGTGTCACATGTATGTCTATGGCCGTCATTTCACCATCAGGATGGAACACCAGGCCCTCACAACAGTGCTCTCCACGTCAGGTTCGGGACACAAGCCTCTCCGACTCCATCGTTGGGCGCAACGCCTCCGCCAGTACCACTATGACCTCATCTTCACGCCGGGCAGGGAAAACGTGGTGGCAGATCTCCTTTCTCGCTCTATCGCAGCCCCAAACCCTTCTGTTCCATCACACGATGAAGAACCAGCTCTCATCCAAGCGCTCTATACACCGTTACAGTAGTTGCCAGTAGTCACACTGGAAGAACTGAACACTGAATCAGGAAGAGACCCAATACTATCCAAGCTGTGCACTTACATCAGAAACGGCTGGCCGTCCCGCATCCCTGAAGAGTTGAAACCGTTTGCTCGGGTGAAAGATGAGCTCTCCTGCTGGGCAGAGACGTGTGTCTCGAGGGGGCTCTGCACCATCATCCCAAACACTTTGCGTGCACGTGTCCTGTCAATGGCACGTGAAGGTCACCTGGGAATCGTGAAACTCAGGCAACGGTGCCGTGAGTTGGTGTGGTGGCCAGCCATCGACCGCGATATTGAGCATCTGGTCCAGGACTGCTCAGCGTGCCTCCTCAGTGGGAAAACCGGACCCCCACCAACCCCTCCCCTACAACCGCTCCCCTGGCCTTCACGCCCCTGGGAACATATACAGCTGGACATCTGTGGGGAAATCCATGGCCGTGGTGTTCCCCACCTGGTGGTCGTTCACCTTCACTCTAGTAGGCTGAAGAAAGTCCCAGCACCCCTCTCTGAGCACTCGGCCACGGCACGAGCCCAGTCACCATTCCCCTACAACATGGCCACTGATCCAGGCCTACCCCCGTCCCCAGTTACAATCCCCGCCCCTGTCCCACCCCCTGCAGCACCAGGAGGCCACATTAAAATACAACAAAATGTTCCACATGAAAGCGTGTAAACAAGTCTTACTGGGTTCTATAAAGCCTTTTGTGGCTTCAGAGGAAGCTGCATGTGAATTGTCTCCAGTGACGTAACTCAGTGTTGTATTATGGGTCATGTAGGCACCAGGTCTAGCATTACACTCCTATAACACTCATCATACTAGACTCATTATAGACAGTATGAAACAGCGGATGAAAACATGACGTCATATGCTGCACCCCTCCCTGATGGTCTAGTGGTTAGGATTCGGCGCTCTCACCGCCGCGGCCAGGGTTCGATTCCCGGTCAGGGAACACCTGTTTAGTTCTGAACACACTTGAACTTTACTGCGTCTTTCTGCACTTCTGCTTACATGATAATTGCATTTCGTTGTCTCTGTACTTGTACTGTGCACAATGGCAATAAAGTTGAGTCTAATCAAGTCACTACTATATAACTATGTATATCATGTATTATGTAATAATTGTGTTCACTTCATTGTAAACACAACAATAGATTTTTAATGTAAAACTCCCAAAATGTATTATATGATTTGTTTATGTAAAATCTTAAAGGGTGACTCCAACAAATGTTCCACATTAAAGTGTGTTAACAAGTCTTACTGGGTTCTATAAAGCCTTTTGTGGCTTCAGAGGAAGCTGCATGTAAAATGTCTCCAGTGATGTCACTCAGTGCTGTGTTATGGGTAATGTAGGCACCAGGTCTAACATTATACTCCTACAACACTGCTTGAATAATTATAGAGTGTTTGACACAGCTGATGAAATCATGACGTCATATACTGCACCCCTCCCTGGTGGTCTAGTGGTTAGGATTCGCTGTTGTCGGCGAGGCAGCCCCGGCTCGGAGCAACACAGCTTGGGCTAATGCTCGTTAGCTCCGTACTACTACCGCACTCCATACGCATATAGAGACCAGAGCTCAGGAGCTCCAGTCTCCGGTAGCGGTAGGTGGCACAGAGCTCGGGGAGCAGACCAGAGCGCTGCTGTCGGCGCTGCAGCCCCGGCTCGAAGCAACAGGCTGTTCTACTGTTGTGCTAACTGGGGCTAATGCTCCGTGCTCGGCGCCCCGGTACTACTACCACACTCCATATGCACCGGAGGTCTAGCATCGTACTCCTATAACACTCATCATACTAGACTCATTATAGACTGTATGAAACAGTGGAAGAAAACATGACATCACAGACAGCACCCCTCCCTGGTGGTCTAGTGGTTAGGATTCGGTGCTCTCACCGCCGCGGCCCGGGTTCGATTCCCAGTCAGGGAACACCTGTTTAGTTCTGAACACACTTGAACTTTACTGCCTCTTTCTGCACTTCTGCTTAGATGACAACTGCATTTCGTTGTCTCTGTACCAGGGTTATTATAGTCAACTAAAACCAAAACTAGCAGTGAAAAAATAATTTAGTTAACTGAAATAAATATAAAAACGACAATTAAAAAAAGCGAAAATGAAATAAAAACTACTATGAACAAAGCAAAACTAACTAAAACTAAACTGTAGATAAATTCAGCTTCGTTTTCGCTTCGTTTTCTCCCTTGATTACTGCCTGTCCTGCGGCATCCGCTGTGCTGCTACCCTTCCTCCAGTCCAGAGGGTGGCAAACAAACAAACAAACAAAACAAAGAATAAATGGAGTGCCTGTCAGTCAGCACGGAGGGAACACTAGTACCGATGTCAGCACCATGGAATGGCACCGTCCGTATTCACCCATTTCTTCAGAAGTCTATGGGTGCTGCCATGACAGATAACTGCTTCCGCCGGCATTTTTCTGTTTCCGGGTGCCTGGCGGGGGCGACGCAGGAGACCAAGAGATCCAATCCCTGTGATGGAGCCTGGGGCGAATTGACAGCAGAGGTCCAGGAGCTCCTGCACTGAACACCTGGAGACCCCGCCAGCAACAGCGGAGCAGTGACCATCCAACATCACAGCGAGCCGGGAGAGACCACAGCAGCAGAGGAGAGCGACAAAGGAGCCCGGCGGTGAATAACCTCGAGGTTGTGGTGGAGGGAGGATCAGCGGAGCAACGATGGACAGCCCACATATATTGAGTACGTCAGTTTGAAAGTTAGCGTTGCTAGGCTAACAGCTGACCAGCGAGGCTAACAGCTGATCAACGAAGAAAGTGAGTCCACGGATGGTTTAGGTGTGCAGCCTTCAAAGTTAATAGCACAGCCCCAGAGCTTGTTAGGACAACTTGGTTTTCTTTTTCCAACAGAAAAAAGCAGTTTTGCTAAGGATTGAGAAGCAGCGCTATTCACGCCAGCGTCCTCTGGCATCCGGGTTGCCATGGTGATATATGGATTTCTAGAGGTCAAGGGAAGCCATTTATTCAAGACTTGCCCCAGTCAGTGCCCCTGCCTCCCAAGCATTTGTGGAGCGCATTTTCTCTATGTGTGGACTTCTATCGTTGGGTCTGAGAAATCGGATCACGACTTCTCTTGAATAACGCGTGTTCCTCAAGATTAACAAGAAGTTATTGCACTAAAGATATGTGGTGAGAGTGGTATGTGTGCCTATGTGTGTGAATATGCATGTGACCATTTTCATAGAGATTTCATAATGGTGATGATCATATTGGGTGTGACTCCAACAAATGTTCCACATTAAAGTGTGTAAACAAGTCTTACTGGGTTCTATAAAGCCTTTAGTGGCTTCAGAGGAAGCTGCATGTAAACTGTCTCCAGTGACGTAACTCAGTGTTGTATTATGGGTAATGTAGGCACCAGGTCTAGCATCGTACTCCTATAACACTCATTATACTAGACTCATTGACTATTTGAAACAGCGGATGAAAACATGACGTCATACACAGCATGCCTCCCTGATGGTCTAGTGGTTAGGATTCGGCGCTTTCACCGCCGCGGCCCGGGTTCGATTCCCGGTCAGGGAACACTTGCTTTAGTCTGAACACACTTGAACTTTACTGCTTCTTTCTGCACTTCTGCTTACATGATAACTGCATTTCGTTGTCTCTGTACTTGTTCTGTGCACAATGGCAATAAAGTTGAATCTAATTGAGGCACTACTATATCACATATTGAGCATCTGGTCCAGGACTGCTCAGCGTGCCTCCTCAGTGGGAAAACCGAACCCCCACCAACCGCTCCCCTGGCCTTCACGCCCCTGGGAACATGTACAGCTGGACATCTGTGGGGAAATCCATGGCCGTGGTGTTCCCCACCACCAGCGCTTCCTGGTGGTTGTTTATGACCTTCACTCTAAGTGGCCAGAGGTTGTGCCAGTGGGGACGGTGACGTCGCACGTCATGGCCCGGATTCTGGACGGCCTCTTTGCCCGCTGGGGCGTGCCTCGGGCCATAACAACAGATAATGGCCCGCAGATGACATCTGCAGAGTTCTCTGACTTTCTCGCCAGCAGGGGTGTCAAGCACATCCGAGCCGCTTTTTACCACCCACAGGCCAATGGTGGAGTAGAGCGTTTCAATGCAACACTGAAGAACGGAATTCGTGCACACCTGGCCCAAGGCTGTGCATTCGAAGAGGCACTCAACCAGACCTTGCTGCACTACAGAGCAAGCCATCACTCCACCACATTGGTGTCACCAGCGTTTCTGATGCTCAGACGAGAATTGGGACTGCCATTGCACAGGCTCCGAGCGCCACATAGCGACTTCCCCACACCCTCCCTGGCCCAAATCCGAGAGACTGTTGCTGCACGGCAGCGGGAGACGATGGAAAGGGTTGATAAGAAATGCAGGGGCGAGGCCACCGTCCCTTCAGGTCTCCGACTGGGTCAGGGCTCAACGGCCGCAGCGACACAACAAGATGGCCTCGTTCTGGTCCCAACCCAGACAGATCAGTCGCCTTCTTGGCCTCGCCACATTTCTGCTCGACGACGGATCACGGTGGCATGCTAGTAGGCTGAAGAAAGTCCCAGCACCCCTCTCTGAGCACTCGGCCACGGCACGAGCCCAGTCACCATTCCCCTACAACATGGCCACTGATCCGGGCCCACCCCCGTCCGTAGTTACACCCCCCGCCCCTGTCCCACCCCCTGCAGCACCAGGAGGTTGTGGTGCCGGACCCAAGGCCGGTGCGGGCCAGAGTTCGGCCTGTTGCCTTGCAGGACTATGTCACGAATTACCATGCTTAGTTAAGCAGTTTTCTTCGCAGATTCTTGCCTGGTACGCTTTCGACACCTTGACACCATCATTAAACATGACGTCATATATAACACCCCTCCCTGGTGGTCTAGTGGTTAGGATTCGGCGCTCTCACCGCCGCGGCCCGGGTTCGATTCCCGGTCAGGGAACACTTGTTTAAGGCCCCCAGACGTCCAACTGCCTTATCCGACCACTCCGTTGCCTCTTGTCTGACCTGTTCGGCAGAAAAGTTGCATTGAACACACCGCTTCGACGTGCTGCCTACTCCACAGTAGCGTGTACGTTCTGCGCTTGCGCGAGATGCAATAAGCGGGTGGCGCCTGTGTTGTGAGTTGTAAACGAGAACCTTATGCACGCAACTCTCTTTACTTTCGATCAAAACGAAACTTAACTATTTCCGATAAAAACAGCTGCATACTAAACATGCAGCGAGGCATTACCAGACGAACAAGAATTAATTCGTCCTGAACGGACAGAACAACTAGTCTGTGCCAGTACTGCAAAACATGAAAACGGGGAATGACGGAACGGAGTGCATAGAAAAACAAAGCGCACACAGTATTCCGTCCCTCCCACACACCGCGCTGATTCGCTAGCACAACGCCAATCAGAACGGCTATTCAGCTGGCACACAACCAATCAGAGAATCCAATGGCTCAGACGTCCGACGGCCCTCCTCCTCAGACTTCGCATGCTCAGTCGGATCCGACAACGTCCGCGCGGCTCCGAAAGCTTCCGACGCAGCTGAACACACCAAACATATTTGCTCCCGACCTCGTCCGAGCCTCTCCAAACGCTTCAGACGTCCAACGGTTGGGCCGGTGTGTTCCTGCCTTTAGTTCTGACATTTAAGAAGTTTTGTTTGTTTTTATTGGCACAAATCTAATTCCATACATGTCTAGCATCGTACTCCTATAACACTCATCATACTAGACTCATTATAGACTGTATGAAACAGTGGAAGAAAACATGACATCACAGACAGCACCCCTCCCTGGTGGTCTAGTGGTTAGGATTCGGCGCTCTCACCGCCGCGGCCCGGGTTCGATTCCCGGTCAGGGAACACCTGTTCAGTTCTGAACACACTTGAACTTCACTGCTTCTTTCTGCACTTCTGCTTAGATGACAACTGCATTTCATTGTCTCTGTTCCAGGGTTATTATGGTTAACGAAAACTAAGACTAAAACTGAAACTAGCAGTGAAAAAATAATTTAGTTAACTGAAATAAATATAAAAACGACAATTAAAAAAAACTAAAATGAAATAAAAACTACAATGAACAAAGCAAAACTAACTAAAACTAAACTGTAGATAAATTCAGCTTCGTTTTCGTTGTCGTTTCGTTTTCTCCCTTGATTACTGCCTGTCATGCGGCAGCCGCTGTGCTGCTACCCTTCCTCCAGTCCAGAGGGTGGCAAACAAACAAACAAACAAAACAAAGAATAAATGGAGTGCCTGTCAGTCAGCACGGAGGGAACACTAGCACCGACGTCAGCACCATGGAATGGCACCGTCCGTATTCACCCATTTCTTCAGAAGTCTATGGGTGCTGCCATGACAGATAAATGCTTCCGCCGGTGGTTTTCTGTTTCCGAGTGCCTGGCAAACGCATGAGTGACCGCCGCTGCCGCCACTGTCGTATAAACAACAAACTTGCATCTGGAGTCCCTGAGCACACAGCGGGGGCGACGCAGGAGACCAAGAGATCCAATCCCTGTGATGGAGCCTGGGGCGAATTGACAGCAGAGGTCCAGGAGCTCCTGCACTGAACACCTGGAGACCCCGCCAGCAACAGCGGAGCAGTGACCATCCAACATCACCGCGAGCCGGGAGAGACCACAGCAGCAGAGGAGAGCGACAAAGGAGCCCGGCGGTGAATAACCTCGAGGTTGTGGTGGAGGGAGGACCAGTGGAGCAACGATGGACAGCCCACATATATTGAGTCTGTCGGTTTGAAAGTTAGCGTTACTAGGCTAACAGCTGACCAGCGAGGCTAACAGCTGATCAACGAAGAAAGTGAGTCCACGGATGGTTTAGGTGTGCAGCCTTCAAAGTTAATAGCACAGCCCCAGAGCTTGTTAGGACAACTTGGTTTTCTTTTTCCAACAGAAAAAAGCAGTTTTGCTAAGGATTGAGAAACAGCGATATTCACGCCAGCGTCCTCTGGCATCCGGGTTGCCATGGTGATATATGGATTTCTAGAGGTCAAGGGAAGCCATTTATTCAAGACTTGCCCCAGTCAGTGCCCCTGCCTCCCAAGCATTTGTGGAGCGCATTTTCTCTATGTGTGGACTTCTATCGTTGGGTCTGAGAAATCGGATTACAACTTCTCTTGAATAACGCGTGTTCCTCAAGATTAACAAGAAGTTATTGCACTAAAGATATGTGGTGAGAGTGGTATGTGTGCCTATGTGTGTGAATATGCATGTGACCATTTTCATAGAGATTTCATAATGGTGATGATCATATTGGGTGTGACTCCAACAAATGTTCCACATTAAAGTGTGTAAACAAGTCTTACTGGGTTCTATAAAGCCTTTTGTGGCTTCAGAGGAAGCTGCATGTAAACTGTCTCCAGTGACGTAACTCAGTGTTGTATTATGGGTAATGTAGGCACCAGGTCTAGCATCGTACTCCTATAACACTCATCATACTAGACTCATTGACTATTTGAAACAGCCGATGAAAACATGACGTCATGCACAGCATGCCTCCCTGATGGTCTAGTGGTTAGGATTCGGCGCTCTCACCGCCGCGGCCCGGGTTCGATTCCCGGTCAGGGAACACTTGTTTAGTTCTGAACACACTTGAACTTTACTGCTTCTTTCTGCACTTCTGCTTACATGATAACTGCATTTCGTTGTCTCTGTACTTGTACTGTGCACAATGGCAACAAAGTTGAATCTAAACAAGTCTAACACTCATCACTAGCCTCTTTCACACTGCCGTTTGCATCCGGAGATCCTGCGCCAATTCTCCGCACCCTCCTCTGTGTGAAAGTTTTAGATGCGGAGAGGGGGGAAATTTCGCTCCGGCGCTGATCCGCCTCTGGAGGTAGTATCAGGGCCGCATTATTGGTGAGCCGTCCCAGTGTGAACGGATAATCCGGAGGCGCGGAGCGAGGGCGTGTCGGTCTGACTAGTCTGATAACTACACAGGTCCTTCACTCAACTAAATACAGAGAAATGCCCCACAAAGCAACGTTACAAGACAGAACAAAAGTAACGTAGTAACTGTAACTGTCTTTGGCAACTTATATGAGGAAAACAAATACAACAGCTGTAAGTGCAGAAGCGTCCGTCCTCCTGTCCGTCCTCCACCTGTCCTCCTGACTCTTCCTCACATTTCTGCTCAAAAAACAGCGTTTGTCACCGTCAAAAGACTTTAACTCACCGAGTGTTTGTGATGAAAATAAATCACCGCGACCGTCAGCTCTCCTGACCGAGACTTAAGGGAGCAATTCCCCCAGAAAACAGTCTCCGTCCCCGCAAGTGCCAGAGTCAGACAGTGTCCTGTTTACTGATGGTGATTATGTATAATTATGTAATTTAGCGCGAAAAACTTAACTCCTTCACTTTCCAGGATGTTTGGTGGGTCAGGATCTCAATCACTACACATTATAACAGCATTCATATGATTATAAACTGTCCGCGGATTTTGGATTAACGGGGGAACACCTGGGGAAACACCGACGTCATCAACATGACGTGTACCTTCACGCCTCTTTAGGAGCCGCAGCGCCGGCTTTCTGCGTGAATTACACACGTGAAGGTGGAGAGGCTTCGCACTGTGTGAATCACCATCGGCGGAGAATTGGCAACCACCGCTCCGGAGATAATGCGGAGAGGCTGTTTAAAAACAGTTATAGACTGGGTCAGGATTAACCTGATTTAACCCGGTTTACTGAAACACCAAATGAAAACATGACGTCATATACAGCACCCCTCCCTGGTGGTCTAGTGGTTAGGATTCGGCGCTCTCGCCGCGGCCCGGGTTCGATTCCCGGTCAGGGAACACTTGCTTTAGTCTGAACACACTCGAACTTTACTGCTTCTTTCTGCACTTCTGCTTAGATGATAACTGCATTTCGTTGTCTCTGTACTTGTTCTGTGCACAATGGCAATAAAGTTGAATCAAATCAAATCACTACTATATATGCTTTTATGTCTAACTATGTATATCATGTATCATGTAATAAATGTGTTCACTTCACTGTAAACACTTTAACAGCTAATCAGTGACTGTATCTGAATAGATTTTTTATGTAAAACGCCCAAAAAGTATTATATGATTTGTTTATGTAAAATCTTAAAGGGCAACTCCAACAAATGTTCCACATTAAAGTGTGTTAACAAGTCTTACTGGGTTCTATAAAGCCTTTTGTGGCTTCAGAGGAAGCTGCATGTAAACTGTCTCCAGTGATGTCACTCAGTGTTGTATTATGGGTAATGTAGGCACCAGGTCTAGCATTATACTCCAATAACATTCATTAAACTAGCCTCATTATAAACTATTTGAAACAGCGGATGAAAACATTACGTCATATGCTGTATCCCTCCCTGGTGGTCTAGTGGTTAGGATTCGGCGCTCTCACCGCCGCGGCCCGGGTTCGATTCCCGGTCAGGGAACACATGTTTTAGTCTTAACACACTTGGACTTAACTGATTAGCTGCTGACTGCATTTCATTGTCTCTGTACTCGTACTGTGCACAATGACAATAAAGTTGAATCTAATCTAATCACAGCAATGTTATACGTTTATATCTAACTATATAAATGTATATCATGAATTATGTAATCATATTCTCTTAAATATCTATTATGCAGACTTCATAGTACTATAAACATTTACATCATGGTCATATGGACCCATGTAACCCTCAGAAATTGAATAAATAATCAATTCAATCAGATGTTGGGTTTAATGTCGCAGTTATGGTAAATGTCCACCAGAGGGCGCCAAGCGCCTGCAGACAGGTTGAGGTCAGCCGAGCGCTGAACATGAGGGAAATGGAGGCGTAGAAGAAGAAATCGAGCCGAGTCTGACTAGCTTGAGGTTTGGAGCTAACGTTAGCTTAAATAGTGAGTAGAAATTTTTTTTTTTATCACTTTGCATGTGGTGTTAAAGTTATCCAGGACATATTTATAGTGTTTTTTTCTGGACCAAAAGACGAAGGAGGACAAGAATTTAACATGTTTTCTTTATTTGGTGAGTGAATTTACGTTTCCTGTGCGAAAGCTAATGTTAGCTTATAACGATGTTCACGTTCATGACTTAAGGATAAACACTGGAGTTATGTGTTGTTTCTAACTGAAATTACATTCTTCAGTAGGTGATTTTAAAAGATAGAAATGTAAAAATGATCCTGTGTGTAAAAACTATAGCTAATTTTTGCTTTTCTAATTTTAGCATGCACCTGCTCATAAGTTAACTTTAATCGTACACTAACGTTAGTCAACATTACTTCGGGATATTTGGATCTTTTAGTGTTTTACTTACTTATTTATTCTGTGACATTTTTATTTTGTGAATGT
The DNA here is from genome assembly GCF_900880675.1 of Sparus aurata. Lineage (NCBI taxonomy): Eukaryota > Metazoa > Chordata > Actinopteri > Spariformes > Sparidae > Sparus > Sparus aurata. Next base: position 25,521,973 of record NC_044198.1, on the reverse strand, counting down.
AAATGCGACACATTTAATTTAATTTACCTTTATCTAGTTTTTTTCTAGTTACAGGCCATGTGTTTGTAAAACTGATAAAAAAAGAAAGACAAATAATAACTCCCCAGTCTCGCAATTTATCTGTATAATGACAAAAATGTATGTAAAATGAAGTTAAACTTTATGGTATGCTGGTTATTTTTGTGAGGACGTCATTACTGCTGCTGTGTAGAGGAGCGATGGATGTGGATGCACCTTAAGGTTCAGATGGATTCCAGATAATATTAAACAAAACACTGAGCTGACATTTCTTCAGGAATAATAGGACTTTACAACCAATGGGAATATGGTAAATCGAGAGCCTACGTAAAACCAGGACTGGTGTTCATGAAACAAGTCTTAATCCGTTTCTTGGTCTCTTTGCTGCTGCAACTTGTGAATTTCTCCTCACAAGAGGATCAGCTAACTCTTATCTTTCAAAACACTTTATCTTCTGGATTGTTTTCACTCAGATCATCCTGCGTGCAGCAGATCACACCAACTAATTCACGCATCTAATTCATTCTGCTGTCTAGAAGGATAAGAGGATTACTGACAGCATCTGAGCAGGGTTTCACTGGGTGGGCGGCTCCCCCAGCAATCATCTACTGTCTCATCTACTTAAAAGTAAAGCAGGATTTTAGAGCCATCTAGTGGGGACAGGTGCTGCCTGGGTTCAAGTAGAAAACGGGCAGTAAAGTGGTCCAGAGCAATATTAGTCCAGACTATTAATGTGCACATTCATTGGGATTAATAACTAATTATAACCAAGGGCTGAGGTCCATATCTGTAGACTCTCTATTATCTGGTTTAATGCTGAAATGATTTATTACATTTTCCATTCAACAGAAAAGAGTTAAATAGATGTGTTAGACGTGACCTCAGGAAAACTATGATGAGCATTATTAGCTATTTCCTGGCTTAGTAGAAGTGCTCCAATTGATCGGACAGAGACCGGAATCAGCCGGTTTTAGGCCAATCTGTGACATATATATCTGATTCTGCGCTTGTCAGATTCACCCCCCCACCCAACACGGTCGGTCCTCCAGCCTGAACGAAATATTGTAATCTTAAAATCGTACTTACTGTAGTTGATATACTTTCCTGTTTCCACCAGTGGTTGGCCTCAATGGATTTCTCAAACCTCAGGAAAATGTGAATGAAAGCCCCACAGAATTAACTGATCGCACACTACACACACCCAACCCCCCAAACACACACACACACACACACACACACACACACACACACTCACGCTCACACTCGTAGAGAGAGTGACACTCCAGCCTCATCCAGCAGCCAATACTCAGATTGTCTGTCCGGTCACTGACAGCAGTTTGTTGGAGTTTAGTTGCAGCATTTTTCAGATCATCTACACAACATTGCCGAGTGTTTCGTGCTTTTGTTAGCGTACTTTAATTTGACATCATAAAAGATACTGCAGTAATTTCTCCGCTTCGTCTTTCACGTCAGGTAAGACAAACAATTATAAAGCCTTATTTTAAAGAATTATGTTGAAGTGTAAGTTAGATGTTGGTTGTCAGTTTCTGTTTTACACTTGATGTTGATTTGACTGACGGATATTGTTTTGTATGAGAATGTACTTCCTCATATTTAGTATTTTCATAATTTATTAAATGAGAATCATTAAAGGGACCTTTTTACATGTAATCTTGGGGTAGGACGGTGTCAGGAAGGATCGAGCAGAAGTAGTAATATAGAATATTTATCTGCAGGTTTGTTTATTTTTTCTTGAAAAAAGAAAATTTGTATAGTCTGAGATTATTTCACTCAAGATATAGATACCATAACATTGTGCAATTTCTCTAAACGTCTTGGCTGAATGGAGTTAACAGAATATTTTATTTTGTTTCATGCTTTTATATCTAACTGTTTGTCTTTTAGCACAAAATATGCACAGCAAAACCATCCAGCTGTTCAAATAAGATCATAGTCATCACAGGAGAACTGGATATTAAGATGTTAGTAAATAATGACACCTAGTAGGGCCAGGTATCGATATTAATATTGCAGCATATAACATAATATTGTAATATTGTGTTCTGACAAATTATTAACACAAGATTTTTGATAAATAATCTTCAGTAATGTGGATATAATGACTCAGTGGGCAAAGACAAGTATAAGAACAAATAGAACAGGTTAGTTCAAAGAATGGCATCACTTTGCTGTAATGCAGCCTTTGAAAAACAGAGACTTATGACATATCCCTATATAATGATATGTAACATCAAAGTCTCATGATGATAATGATATAATATTGAAATATTGCCCAGCCATGACATCTAAAAGGGAAAGCAAGCCAGCTCCTAACACACGCTGCCAGTCAACTCTATAAGTTATTCGATTGTTGGCTCACACAGTTATTACTTTAGTCACCAATTGTAAAAAAAAAAAAATACAGACACATTTATGATAATTTTGCTGCAGGTGTGGACCTCATAACATTTTATTGACGACAGGCTGTTGACCTCTTCCCAAAGCAAACTCCAAGATCGATCGCTTGTTCCCCTTCTGCTCTGAGCAAGTGTTACTGGTGAGAGTTGCCGGGTTGTGAAACCACGGGGCATATTTGGACTCAGCCAGAGAAACAATACAGGATCAATGCAGCCTTGTTGGAGTTTATTCAGTAAAAGAAGACTCTTTTGTCCATGCGGCTCGATTAGACTGCCAGTGTCTAATATAGCCGAGGAACCCTTCAAATAAAAACCCTTTAAAAGTCCATGGATTGACCATAGTTGGACAAAAAGCCAAATTAATATAATGTAGTGCAGTGTGTAAGAAACACCAATGTTGGTACTTCACAAGAACACACTGGATCTATGACTAACTTGTGATTATTTTTGGTGGGAAGTTACCTGAACAACCTTGTTTCCTCTGCAGCAGTTACATTTTTAGTTCAAAGGTATTTGACGTAAACAAAAGAACAATTTATAGAGTTTTCAGACGGCTGGGTTGATCCAAACCTTCAGTCAAGACTTTGTTCCTCCTGAAACCAAACTAACTAGTTTAAATATTCAGGACAACCAAATGCCACGAATGCCTCTCATTATCCATTTACCGTACATGCGTATGTGTGTGTGGTCGTGCCCACGAGTGTGTGAGCATGACTGCCCTCATGTGACTGTCCTTCACAGTCAGTGATCAGGCTTCAGGGACTACTAAGCGATCAGAAATGACATCTATTGATCAGCCTAGAAAACACCCCCACCCCCAAAATGAGCTATGTCATGAGTGCACAGGAACACTCAGTGATCAGTTCAGCAAGTACAAATAACAGTGAAATTTGTTTGTCTGGGTGTTATTGGAGCAGAAACACAGAGGCAGTCGTAGAGTAGTTTGGTTTTTTGCTCAGTTAACTGGAATCATGTTGATGACGTTCGATTGGTCACTTTCATTCAGACTGAACTGCTGCCTGAGGGAATCAGGGAAACAGGAAAGTTTCTATTGTAACCAACTCAGTGTGGGGGGGAAAATGCCTTTTCTAAAGGTTAATTACTAATGGCTTCATTAATGATTAATAAATCATTTACTGATGCTTTTTCAATTAGTAACACTGGAAATCATCGCAAGCTGGTTCAACTTAAAAACGCTTCCCTGCTGTCTAAAAAATTTGACTTAACTAAATAATATTGAATTATCAGGGAATAAAAATTCCAATAGAGATATTTTGGCTGATATTCTTATAAATATACATATACACAATATACAATATACATGTCTGTATACAAATATGCAGACAAAGGCATAATATTTTATGTTTTAAACTTTATTGTCCAAAATGACATCAGTGCACTGAAACAATAAATTTCACTGGGAATTTAAAAATGATAAATGACCACAAGCATCTTTTTTTTTGCCTTATATTCCTTAAAAAATATAATTTATTCATATCTGTGCATATCAGACAACATACACTGATACCGATGCATCTGTGACAGAACGATATCTGCCCATAACATCAACTGATGATCTATCGGTCGGGCTCCAGAAACAGCTGAACTAACTAAACTACAACTTAATTAAATGTGAATTTTTTATTTTTTTTATTTAAAAAAATTAGCTAATTTTCTTGATTAAATACATTGAATGAAGTAGAAACCTTCTATATTTGCAGGAGATATTTAGGAATGTTTTCAAGCTCCTCAGTGGATCTAGGTTGGTTTGTGCATATCAGGGCTGCAACGATTAATCAGTTGTCAGATATTGTATTAACCACAAACTATTTTGATAATCAATTGTTTTATGAATATCTTTAGGTTGTAGACAAAATAAATTTGAGGATGTTATCTTGGGACACACTAACGGACATTTTTCAACATTTTCTGACAACTTATTAGAGAAATAATTGACAGATTAAACAACAATAAAAAATCATAATTGATCTATTGATGTGCTATGTGCTATGCTGCAAAGATATCTTCTGAAGTTAGCATGCTAACCAGCTAGCCACAGGCCGCCCAGTCAAAAGCTCTACCGTTGTAAACACCAACACTACCTCGTTGCTCTCAGTCAGTCTGAATGGTAAATGGTCTGCGTTCTTATAGCATTTTTCCAGTCTAACAACAGCTCAAAGCGCTGTACAATACATGCCACATTCACACACACATTCATACACTGATGACGGCTGCCATGTAAGGCGCCAACTGCTCATCAGGAGTAGCTCATTCAGTATCTTGCTCAAGGACACTTCGACATGCAACTAGGGGGAGCCAGGATTTGAACTGGTGACCTTGCGATCACTAGACGACCCGCTCTACCCACTGAGCCACAGCCGCCCGTCTGAATGTATGGCTAACCAAGCTAGACTAGCTAGAAGCAGCTACAATTAGCAGCAGTTAGCAGTTACGCCTGTGCTATGCTGCCCCCTATTTGTTTTGAGTATTGTTTGGACAGGTGGCCAATTCTTCGGCTACATATTGCACCTTTAATGAGTCACTTCAATTAACTTTAATAATAAATATCTTAATATGTGTTTAGATGAGCTCGTTATGAACAAAACAGTTCATAACTTTTCGTTTATCATTTAATTTTCTTGATTAAATACATTGAATGAAGTTCTAGAAACCTTCTATATTTGCAGGAGATATTTAGGAATGTTTTCAAGCTCCTCAGTGGGTCTAGGTTGGTTTGTGCATATCAGGGCTGCAACGATTAATCAGTTGTCAGATATTCTATTAACCACAAACTATTTTGATAATCAATTGTTTTATGAATATCTTTAGGTTGTAGACAAAATACATTTGAGGATGTTATCTTGGGACACACTAACGGACATTTTTCAACATTTTCTGACGACTTACTGAAGAAAATTGAACAACAATGAAAATTAACGTTGCAGCCCCAGCGAATATAGTATAAAGATATATATTTGATCATACATACAATTATTTTCAAAGACTTAGATAAGTTAGATAATTAAATGTCAGCAGCAGTTTCGTGGGAATTTGCATGCTGGGAACTCCTGCAGCAGGCGTTTCCTTTGGTTTCCATGGTTTGAGGTGACGTCTTGTCCTGAAGGGCTGCTGGGGTTTTCCATTGAGTTTTCCTCTCATCATCCATCGATCTGAGGCTGCCGGGCCACATGCGTTGCCATGTGGCCCGGCCAGCGACTCACGCTGTACAGTAAGAGTCACTGTACAGCCAGGAGGATTCCCTGAGCACAGAAAACTACATACAAGTTTATGTCAGGTTTTTGTTGATGGAGGGTGGCGACTGTATTTTCTCAGCAGCATCTGTACTTGTTCAGTAATCTCCTCGTGTCTTCAACTCTGTTTCAGGATGGATCATCATGACTGGCAGCGAGGGAGAAGTCGAGGCCACAGGCGCTACGAGGATGATGAGGGTAAGAAAACTGTGAAACAACTGTGAAATATGTGAGAGCTGCTGAGCCCCTAGAATTCAAAATGTGAACACAAACCCTTCAACCTGACATTTTGTGGCCACCTGGGACTAAAGCTACAATAATGAATTGTATTATTGATAATCCATTAAACAGTAATCAGAGTAAAGTCTAAATTCTCTGATTCTAAATATGATTTCTTTCCTCCTTTATGACCGTAAAACTGAATATCTTTGGGTTTCTGTCACAATAAGACATTTGAGGGTGTCGTCTTGGACTTCTGGAAACAATAATTGATATTTTGAACCATTTTCTGACATTTACTAGATCAAATAACTTATTGGTTAGACAAGAAAATAATCTACAAATTCATCAAGAGTGAAAGTTATTGTTAGTTGCGGACCAAGTCGGTAGCAGAGCAACACAATTATCAAAAATATAATGATGTTGAAATGACATTTTTCAATCTCTGTGCTAATTTCCATCTGTTACTAACGAGGACCTTGCTTCCACAACCCTCCACAAGCTGTTACTGTATTGATCCGGCACCTATATGTTCTCTCTCTCTCTGTCAGAGGCCCAGCCAGTCTACATCGGTGTTCCAGCTTCCCACAGACGGAAGAGGCGCAGACATCATTCCTATGCCAGCGACCCTGACCGGGAGTCGCGGCACTCGCACTACGATCACCACACACACCGCGAACACTCCCACCGGGAACATTACCACGACAGAGAGGAGCACTATGACGATGACGAGGGCGGTGCAGAGCGTCACGGGCAGCTCGACCCCTCAGGTCAGAAGCTTTACGTGGTTACATGACATGCGTGTCCCATAATGTTGATTGATTACATGCACTGGAGTGTCCTGTGCTGAATGTGATAAGAGCTTAATAACACAAGAGACAAAAAAAGAGCAGACAATGCAAATAACCCAATAGAATAATGGAACTGGAGGATAAAGATCAGGATTTAATGGGAAGAGAAGAACAAGAGGAGACAACGGGAAAAGTTTAAAGCCAATTAAAGTCAATGCCAGTGTGTTTAAAATGATTGATTTCTACGATATCTCCTCATGGCAACCGGGAAAGATTGTGTTTACAGTTAATACAAAAAAATTGTTGTTAAAGTTGTTAAAATGTTAAAAACAAAGCCTACTTTCACATCTCCACACAGCTGGCCAATCACAGCGTAGAGTTTGGCGGGCTCGTCCAATTATCGGCTACAGAATCGTAATTGACAATAGATGCAGCAGTTCAATGATGCAACATGCAGTTAGCTTGAATCAGACAGAGGCTCCATGGTTCTGCCTGTGAGGACAGTTTGTTCTGGTGTATGTTGCACTATTGAACTTTTCTTCCTCGAGACACAGAAGTTTTTTACAGTCGGTCTGTCAGTTCAATCCTGAAATATCTCTATCTACTCAATAGACTGGCATTATTGATTTCCAGACATTGACTCCTAATGAGTTTGTTGGTCCTCAGATATGATACAGACATGGATATCCCCCTTAGGACAAAATGAAATAATATATTTGAGATTGGGAAATAATGTTGACATTACGTTTCCTGTGATATAATTTGAGTGTGAAAGTCCAGGTGTGTGTACACATTCTGATTGGACACACACGAAGAAACCTTCGCTTTTTTTCACCTGCTTTCAGGATTTTATGGGTCGTGAACATTAACCAGATTTTTCTGTGGTTTAGCACAAAGCACTGCTGTAGAGAGCTGCTAGCTTTGCTGCAGAAACAAGTTATTAATCAACTTTCCTGCTGCAGCTGTAAGGGAATAAAATGAAACAAACATCAAATATATTTTTTTCTACTAAGGCTATGTCCACACTTTTGTAAATATTTTGCAAAACTGATATTTTCTTGTATGTTTTGGCCTCTTGTCCAAACGCAAATGACCTTTTCGGTCAATAAAAACAGATTTTTTTCAGTCGACATCTAAAGTACATTTCTTAAAACGTTGGTTTCTGTGTATTATTTTGTATGTGTTAAATGGAGTGTTTATGGACACGATGATGTCACACCCACATGCCCATTGTTGCTGTCTGTAACATCAATGGCGGACATGAAACGCTGCACCTGCTCAGTAAGTTCTTCTCTGGTACGTGACGTATCCATGATGTAAACTTTATCGCCACCTACAGGCGCAGAGCCGCGGCCATGTGGACATGATTCTTTTGATCTACTAGGAAAAATATCTGTGTTAGTGTGGACCATGTTGTTGCACACACAGTAGTGAGAGGCATATGACCAGGCTGGATCTATGCTGTCAGGTAGAGAACTCTGCATTACGAGTGTGTGATGAGGTAGAAGTTGCTCGTGCATGCATGTATGTGATGAATGTTTTGGTCCCAAGGGGCCATGAAGTCTGAAGCCTGTAAGCTGATTAGAGCTGAGGAACTCCAAGCTGTGTGTGCATGTGTGAGTGCATGTGTGAGTGCATGTGTGTGTGCATGTGTGTGTGCATGTGTGTGCATGTTATTTTGGGTCATTGTGAGTGTTTGGTGTGCTTTGTGTTTTATCAGGATTTATAACCAACTGTGTAGGTTGAACACCTGAGGCCTGCAGCGGAGAGTTAGAGAGGCAGTGATGTTGGGGTCATCAGAGCAAGAGAGTAGGAGTAATGTCGCTGATGATGTCTTTGCTTTCTTGCATTTGTGTGTGTGTGTGAGTTTAAGTTTGCATGCATGGACTTCTGGGTGGAGAGTACTAGAGGGCCCTGTGGTGTGTGTCAACCCTCTTAAAGCTTCTGGCTCTCTGCTGCTTTGGAGATTTCAGTGGATTTCTGCCACAGCTTAGAGGAGACCTTTTTGTTTTTTTCTCCGACTGATTGAATGGCGCAGGTCTGACCACTTAGTTCGACTAGACACCGAGTCATACATGGCTAATTGAAATCAAACCTCGCTGTGGAATAAAACTCAAAGACGTTGAAGGAGCAAAGCGAGAAATCGAGCAGGAAGGACGTATGTGAGAAGGAGTGAGTGTGTCACTTCTCCCCCACTCATGGTGGAGAGTTAAGGACACTCAACCTCAACAAGAGGACGGGAAGCCAGAAGCCTCTTTTCTCTCAGCCTGAAGCAAACCTGAGGATATCTCTTCAGTTACCTTTGGGTCTTACTGTCTCTGGTCTGAGGATCCAATGAGCACGCAGGACTCCGGGTTGTCTTTACACTCGGCTATGGCCTCCCGCTGGACCCTACCCGGCTCCCGAATAGGTAAAGACGGCATAAGTAAAGAGGGGAAGAGGCTGGAAATGGAGACTATCTATGAATCATTACCTTCATGTAAATTAGGCTTATTTCCAGTCTTGTTGCTTTTTCTTTCTTTCTTTTATCTTCAAATTTACAGTAAATAAAAACTAAGCGTTTAGGATATCAGGTCATTTTAGTGGAATAGTGTTAGTCTCTATGTTCAAGGCTATTTCTAAAAAAATACATAGTTAAAAAGTGAGTTATTTAAAAGCACAGTATGTCATTTCTTAATGATTTAAAGAAAACACCATTGCTGATGAACGTCTGTGTAATGAGACTCCGGGATGTTCACCGAGTGAGGTAATGTTTTAAAGCTTTACTCACTTTATGTTTAGTTTCATTCACTCTCTGACGTATCATCTGATGTTTCCAGATGAAACACCAAATGAAAAACACTCTTAACTCGAGTAGAATAACAACATTTTTCCGGATTTAAACATTTGGAAATATTTGGGACGACTGAAATAAACAACTCAACACAATAAATAACAAAGATATTGTCATTTTTAAGACATTTTCATGCAGAAATGTTACATTTTAAGTCTTTCAAGCAGCATTGATTTATTTTTAAGGCACTTGAGGACATTGAAACAAAGTGACATCACTCCATTCACATATCATCACCGCCGAAAGTTATGTGTTAGCGGACATCGAACAACATTAGTGCTAATCTAAAAATACAAGCATGATGCATTTTCCATCCAAACCCATCTACACCACTATGATCTGTCATCAGACAACACACGGAAGCTATCAACACAAGGCATTGATCATAGAGCCTGACTACCGCTGGGCAATTTATCAATATCTTATTGATATTGTGATATGAGACTATATGGTCTTAGATTTTAGATATTAGTGTATTGTGTGAGTGTTGTCTTTTCCTGGTTTTAAAGGCTGCATGACATTGTTGTTGCAATATTGATATGGAGGTTTTTGGACAAAAATATTTTCATCTTTTATCTTTTCTGCTTTATTGTTTTGCTTTTAGGAGATTTGAGAATAGAGAGATATCATTTGTGTATCACGATACAGCCTAGAAACATAGTGGTATTATTTTATAATTTATTCAAAAAGTCGGTCAAGTTTCACTGTTTTGCCGTGAAGCTCCAGAAATGTTGTGTGGATTACGACACGACGGCTTTCCATCAGCATAGTGATGACTGAATTGTAATTTTTGGGGTGAACTGTTCCTTTAAGGCCTAAACCTGACCACAGCTAGCTAAAAAACACCAAGTAGCTCTTGAGTGCTGAGAGGAGCTGCAGAATTTTTGTGATTACAAGCATCACAGGTTTTTTTGATAACTATAGCTTTACATAATATACACAGATAACAAAGAGGTTAAAACACTAGATGTGCACTGTGTATTTGTGTTTTTATCAATGACCCACAAACAAACTGTGCAAACATCATGATCTCCCGCTGTGGGATCACATCGGCAAACATGGGCAGAGCTCCTAATGTGACCTGACCTAATGTGACAGAGTCGAGCCAGCGATGGAAACAACAGCCGCTGATTCCTCTGGAGTGTTGGATGCATTGTGGAACATTGTATTGTATTATAATTAATTATTGTAGTTAACAAAGATTACATAATTTTTCCCTCTCCGTGGAAGTGTTGATTGAGATTGTGAACGTCACGGCACATGCCACACACACACACACGCACACACACACACACACACAGTGGTGGGATGCAAGTCAACAGTGCCTCCAGGCTCTCGGATGTTAATGGGGATTGATCCGCTCGGAGTAAAATTAGAAAAAAGTGCTGCTGGCTGATCAGATACCAGATAGTCATTAGAGGAGCCGACTCTCACTCTCACTCATTAAAGAAGAGTAATGGGGATTGGCTGGATTAGACGTGGCTGTTTCTAATATCTGGCTGGCTTAATACAAATTCTCCAGGGTTGTCTTGTTGGCTCGGAGTCTGTGTCTAATTTGTAATGTTGTGGGATTTAATTCAACAAAGGACTTTTGTCACACGTAATCCCAAACTCTCACTTCCCTAATTATTTGCTTGCAACTGTAAACTGTGCAAAAAAAAAAAATCACCAAATGATAATAAAAGTGTAACTCCCTCTTCTCTTCTTGAAGCAGCAGAACAAGACAACATACTGATGATTTTGTTACCTTTAGATTTTTACTCGTAAAGGATTTAAAAAGACTTCTAAATCTACAACCATGGCTCGTTTGTGCCAAATGCTAACCTCAGTATGCTAACATGTTCACACTGACAGAGTAAAGGTGCTGTTGAGTTTGTCAGAAGTCAATTTGAAAATCAAAAGTACACTGAGGTATTGAGTACACTCAGCCGTTCTACAAAAAAACGTCAGATTCTTATTTAATGTGTGAGAGAATGGTTTACCAAGTAACTAGCTAAGTGTAGAGTGTTAGCATGCTATCATTTGCTAAGTATCACTTAAAGTAAAAATCTCGCCAAAATGCAACCTAGGCTTTTTTGTGAATGAATATGAGTCAAACCTTCGTGTAAATGCATAATTATGACGAAAGAGGCACTTTTAAGATTTACCAGATTTTCGTTTTCGGCTCAATTTCATTTTCAATGGGAGTGCTACGGGCACTTTTACGCTAGCATCAAAATCTCTCTGTTTAAAACAGTAAGAAGTCTCGACACAACATGAAACTTTGCTCGTAGTATCACCAGGGTCTCTACACATGAACACGAGCATTGAGAACATTGTTTGTGTACACAGACTTTACTGAAAAGAACAATTTTGGACAACTCCATTAGTCCTTGTGTTCATGACGGCAGCGCGCCAGAGATGCTACTGCTAATGTTCCAATGTTGTTGGGAATCCACAGGTATTTGGTCATGAACCAAAGAGTTGGACAAAGTTAAAACTTTCCATCTGATGATAGCGTGAGACGAAACTTCAGAGGATTATCAAAGTTATTAAAATTCATCCCTAGGGCAACTTGAATGTTTGTACTAAGGTTAACGTTAATCTGTCTGTTTGTAGCTTAGATATTTTAACCTGCTGGTGGTGCTCGACGAAACCTCAGGGAGTCAACAAAGTCATCAGGTGTTCATCTTCGTGAGACCATGAATGTCTGTAAAAATGTGTCATGAAAATTCTCTGCATAGTTCTTGAGATGTTTGCCTTTCGTGTTGATGTGTGTTTTTACCATCTCATTAAATTGCCAGTGCACCATGTCCATGTCACATCGGTTTATGTAGGTTTCTGTCACGGCTCAAACATGAAGTTAATGAAAGTCTGACACTGACTCTGTCTCTTGTTTTGCCTCCATGTTGCAGTGTCCCCTGCAGCGGAGCGGCTGCGCCACATACTGGGAGAGGATGACAGCACCCCAACACCAACACTGTTCACTGAGATGGACACACTACAGCATGAGGGGGGCGAGTTAGAGTGGAAAGAGTCTGCAAGGTACACACTCACACTCACACACAAACACACACAGGCGTCAGGGCTTTCATTAGTTTGGGATTCTGGGTCACCTTTGATCGGATTTAGAGGTTGAGGGTTGAGACATCATGGGTGCTGGGTGTCAGGACTTTAACACTACACGTGATTAAAGCTATAGTTTAAATTACATAACACCCTGCTGGCTGGCACCAATCAATCTTCTGTCACTCTTTAAACAGTCAAATAACTCTGCTTGATTTACTGAATTCCAGAGCCAAGCTTGTTTTTTTTCTCATCTCTGTAGGTGGGTGAAGTTTGAGGAGAAGGTGGAGGAGGGAGGAGAACGATGGAGCAAGCCTCATGTGTCCACGCTGACCCTCCACAGCCTGTTTGAGCTCAGGACCTGCCTGCAGACAGGAAGCATCCTGCTCGACCTGGAGGGCTACTCACTGCCACAGATTGTGGGTGAGTCCAGTGAAGCATGAATCAATGAAGTGATTAATTGTCATTGGAACAATAATCACCAACTACTTTGAGAACCGATTCATCAGTTTGACTTAAAGGGATATTCCGGTGTAAGTTTAATCCATGGTCTAACACAACATGAAACTGTGTTAGACTCCCTCTTGAGAGATCAAGTTAGCAGACCGCTAATTTACTGAGTTTTATCAACCTCAGAAACGACCGCACGACAACAATACACTGCAGTAAATGGATCCAAATATAAGCCGCCACCAAAAAGCCACAAATAATGCTCAGAACAGCACCAAACTTCAGCAACAGTACAAATAGGGTCTCAGCACATAGTCCGGGGCATCTAACCTCCGCTAGCTTAGCTGGATTTCTACTGAAAAGCTGACTAAATTTACCACTCTTCTGCAGCAGCTTCCTGTTGACGGGAAGTCCCGACGAGTCGATTACCGAGTGCAGTAGAGTTCCGCGGCTCATGGATGAAAATGTATGATTATGACTCCATGGAAAAGCAATCAAAGTTCATATGTGTCTTACCTGCCAGTTTATAACAGTTATTATCGAGAGCGGACAGGGAAAAGAACAGAATTGAGCATTTCTAACCGCACTCGGTAATCGTCACGTCGGGACTTCCCCGACCCGGAAGCTGATGGAGGAGAGTTGAAATCTGTTTTTAGCTTCACAATAGAAATCCAGCTAAGCTAGCGGAGGTTAGATGCCCCGGACTATGTGCTGAGACCCTATTTGTACTGTTGCTGAAGTTTGGTGCTGTTCTGAGCATTATTTGTGGCTTTTTGGTGGCGGTTTATATTTGGATCCATTTACTGCAGTGTATTGTTGTCGTGCGGTCGTTTCTGAGGTTGATAAAACTCCGTAAATTAGCGGTCTGCTAACTTGATCTCTCGAGAGGGAGTCTAACACAGTTTCACGGTGATTTAGACCATGGATTAAATTTACACCGGAATATCCCTTTAAGAAAAGTCAAAATTAGCTGATATCAGCTTCTTAAATATGAATATTGTAGAAAAACGGGAGAAAAAAATATAACAATTATGTGAACTTTTGTGACTCCAGATGACATCGTGGATCGGCAGATAGCTGATGGTCTCATTCCTCCGGATCTGAAGGAGAAGATCAGCTTCGTGTTGCTCAGGAAGCACCGTCACCAGACCAAGAAACCAATCCACCGCTCGCTGGCAGATATCGGAAAGTCCTCCAACGCTGCTTCTAGTAAGTTCATGTGCCACTTAATTTCACCTTCCAATCATCAAAGTAATCCTTCAAAAAACCTTCAAATTACGTCCTAACGCTTCCTTTGTTTTCTGCCAAGTTGATCACCACCTGTTTCACCTTCCCTCATAAAAATTGCCTCTTCTGTGCTCTTCGTTGTCGCCTCTTCTGCTGCTGCTCTGTCAGACCGTAGTCCTCAAGTTAATCTGAATCGTAGTACTAGTTCAGCTTCTGGGATCCACCGCTCCACAGAAGACCTACGCTCTCGGCAGTCAAGCAGCCTTGGCCGCTTGCGTGAGTCTGAACACACCACACAAACACACACAAGTTCACCATGACTTCCCTCCTTTGCTTACAACTTCCTACACACCGGTGACAGAAAGTACTTTATAGTTGTTAGCAACAATATGAAGGTATATTTTACCTGCCAGACAGATTTAGTTGCTAATTACTTCTCAGGATTATATTTTACTCAAGCGAAACACAAAATGATCTCATGAAATACATTCTTGAAGATTTTTCTGGCTCGCAACCTCTTCGAAAAATGAAGTGTTTGGGCTTCTTGTCACATTTCAGATCCCCGCTAAACTTCTCGGAGGATTTAATTTGAATAGCTGTTCAACACCCAAAGAAGTTAATCCACACAGCATTTCACTAAAAAGAAATATGAAGACAGATTCGTCTGTCAGAACTGTTTTTCTACTTTCCTCTCTCGTTTATTTTGAGACGAACACTCATATTTATCCGGTGATGCTTTTGTGGGGAGACACTGGACTAAACTAGCTAACTGTATATAAAGTTTTAACTGATAATTATGTTCTAATAATGTCACATAGAATCAGATATCAGTCACAGGAGACTTTTTACTCCACTATGAGTTGTTTTACTGCTGATACTTTGAGTACATGAAGCTGATGATACCTGAGTAAATCTTCCATCACTGAGAAACATTCAACATTTGCAGCTATTAACCAAAAAAATCTCACTTTTAACTGTAACGTCTCTGCTTTGATCTGTGTTTAACTCCCCGCCACTGCATGATTCAAACACTTGAGATGGCTTTATGTGTATATATACTCACCATGAATACAGTGTGTTGGATATAACGTGTGTTTATGTTAGAGATTTAGGTCCTTTTGTGTGCACCTTTGCTAATTTCTTTTGTGAATTTATGTGGGTGAAGAGGATTATGAGGGGATTTTTTGGATCTCTGTGTGGTATGTTCTTGTTCTCCTTTTGTGCGTTTTCATTTGTTCCCAAATCTGCTTTGAGGGGGAAAAAAGAGGGAAATGACTCATTAAAAAATAATCCCCTACAGGAGCTAATTTTGAAGTTCTAGCACACATTGTGGGCACTTTACACTGAAGTCACTGTTTCTATCTCTGTCTTAAGATGTTAGATGTTTTTCAAAAACAAATGTAAGTGTGTGGTTCGTTTACAGATCCTGCCCAGAGCCGAAGCATGAATGATATTTCAGACACACCGAGCACAGACCAGGTAAAGTTTTCCTTCAGTATTTCATGTGTGATTCTGTGGGTCAGCCTGTTCAGACACTTACACACCTCATACAGGGTTCACATACATACGACTGAGGCTTGTTGCTACATATATCCTATATTCTTATTGTTAGCACATCCCATGAAAAGACCAAAAACAACAATGTGTTAGTTTGTCTATCAGTACTTTCTGACTTCCTGTTTGGTTTGTTTATCAGCAGTCTTCCAGTTGCCCTTTTTGAATTGAGTTGATTTGAGAGTTATTTATTCTCACGCAGGCGCAGAACTTACAAGGTAGTTGGCCGTCAGCTGTGCTTTTTGCGGTGTGTTCAAGTGCAGCTTTTACGGCAGGACAAAGGCAATAGAGCTCAACAGTGAGGTTCCGGAAGTGAAAATTCCATTCATATTCTGCATATAGATTTTGATTATTGGCCATAATGTCGTAACCATCCAAAGTAGACTCACCACGAGTTATCAGATTGTCAAACGATGATATATGATCCTGTAGAAGTCAAAAGTCCGTATGATATCAACCTTGTTTTGCGAAAAACATGTTTTATTCGCGATGTCATGGAGAAGTACTACACTACCCACAATCCTGTAGTGCAACAGCGACGTCTCTGATTGGTGGTGCTCGCTGTTACCATGGAAATGTTTACCAAACCCGCGGATTTCATGTTAGCTAGTTACTGCTAACACTGAACTCTACGATCGTTTCCCACAGAGCGACCATGATTTCACTTTCTGACCTGCTGCGTTTGTTTAGTGATGAGGTGAAGAGTTTATTAAGGGTTCAGCCGAACATTAAATTTGCGGGTTCGGTAAACATTTCCATGGTAACAGCGAGCTCCACCAATCAGAGACGTCGCTGTTACATTCGCAATGGTTTATGGGATGAGTAGTTGCTTTACTCTTAAGATAATTATGTACACAGTGTTGTACCTTTGCTTTTTTCTCCGTTTTCAAACATTGTTTTTGTGCCAAATTAAATGTTTTATGGTCACGATTCATCTGCTAGCTGATTGGCCTAAAACGCTTTGTATAAGGATTTTATGAAACGTCAATGGAGTGAAAGAATGGCAAATTCACTTCCGGAACCGGAGGCGAAGCAACATCCTGTCTTTGTCGTCGTCTGGTTCTCTGATATCACTTTGGTGTGTCTCGGTTCTAAGTCCATTTTAAGGGATTGTTTTAAGATTGAAGTATCGTACTCCCCATTTCAAGTTTTTACCTTTACAGACTGAAATCAAAAGTCCAGGCATGGAAAGAGTACTAGAATAGTGCACTCAGGTGGATGTAGTGTAAGTAACACTGCTGTGTTTTCTTTGAAATTATGTCACCTTTACAGAAAGAGGGTCAATCCACCCACATCACATACTGTAGTCAGATTTTCTACTTAATCCTGAGTGGTATGCAGCCTCGCAGATATATGTAAACACAGCTGATGCTGAAGTTATATATCGTGTCGAAGATGACATTTAACTAATTTCAGCAGTTTAAAGGAGTAAACTGTCCTTTGTGTGTATATTTGGTGGAATGCCCCTTTAATACCACATATTCCTCATGTTCACTTGTGCCTGCACATACATGCAGTATGTTCTGTCACTGTCTGAGTTGTTATTGATTTGTAATAAGCTAATCTCCTGCATGTTGGAGAGTCGTCATGGATTATTTCAGGTCTGCACACAGTTAACAGATGGTGGAACATCATCTCTCCGTCTCCTAGTTTGTGTTTGTTGCTGTTGCTGCTTTGTGTTTTATGAAAAGTTGAGCCTTGTTTGATGAGAAAGGTTTACAGAGTCGGCAGAACTACTTAATCCCTGTAAATCCACACGGCCTGGTAGCTGAGGTGGGCATTTGTTGGGCTAAATTGTGTTTGTGTACGCACCTGCTTGTGTGTTTGTACTTAGAAGTGTTTTTTGTGTTCAGATTCATTAAGCTGCTTCTTCTTAGCTTAATTGTTTGAGCCTCTCCCCCAAAAATTACAACAGAGAACACATACGACACGACAGCTTTCGGTCACTTGCTTTATTTTTCATTGTTGACCAGTAGCAGCAATTTGGTGTGTGTGTGTGTGTGTGTGTGTGTGTGTGTGTGTGTTATTCGGATAAATATCTACTTACTCACATCAAAGCAAGTAAGAAAGGAACTCGTGCTCGTGAGCGTGGTTTATTATTTCTTCACAGAAGCTGGCACGGCCCCTCCAGCTTTCTTTGATCTGACAAATATGTACACTCATACAGTAAAGTACATGACATCATAACATGAAGCTCAGCAGGAGGAGAGTATAATACTGCTCAACTCACTACAGTTTAGCCGCAGATAGCAGCTAAAACTTGAGCGAGTGAGTCGATAATTTGTTAGATTAGTTCATTTAGCACGTGAGATTGAAATGTCGTGTTTTGGTTTGCTTACGACCGAGAAGTTAGGAGTTAGTGAGAGAGGACCGGTTGGTGAATTGACTCTGAAAGCAGCATTAACAGATTATGAAGAGATTTTAATTTAAGCAGCCACCACTCCACTGCCTCGTGCTTCCTTTGGTTAGGAGGAGGAGGAGGAGGTGCAGAAAAAGAGCTGTGAAACAGTGTTGTGTGATTTTATACTGTATGTGACTACAGGGTTTCAGATGGATGTGTTTTGGGCAGTGTTTGGGGGTTTATACACAGTCATCCTAACAGCTCTGTGAGGCTCAAGGTGAAGAAAATGTAAAAATTCTTGTTCTGGTGCCAAAATAAGGATATTTAGCTGTCTCCTTTGGTTGGAGTTAGACTGACTGTTCAGTGGAAATTCAGACATTTCAGGTTTTCAGGTTGTTTCTGAGAGTCTGTTCAAGATTATAAAGTAATTTTCAAGGAGTTTTTTTATTGGCAATTGCAGATCCTTGTCTTCACATTGTGTTCTGGTAAAGGTTAAGCCGGGTTCAAGCATTCAAGGTGTTTTAATGCCGTAGCCTCTGTAATCCTGCTGTGGCAAAGAAGTCGTCTGAGTTCCAACAAATGAAGGTCAACTTTTTTTTCCGCCACACCAAATTCAGAGGGATACATCCTCTGGAAATCATGAATATCTGCACTAAATTCTGTATCAATCCGTCAAGTAAGTGTTGAGATATTTCGCAGGTTAAATGAAAATAGTTAAAGCTGATGGATCTAGATGAAAAGTCAGAGGATAACTGATGTTATTCTGATTCATCCTCTGGGGACCTTGAACGTCAAAACATCTTAGTCTGGAAATGTTTGATCAAATCCTTAACAAGTTTTACTGAGGAAATCCTGAGTTGAGGGGGAAAAACTGAAAGCGTGCAGGATTAAACTTTGGTTGTGGCTTTTGTTGTCGATGTCTAAAATCCTGTGTTGTTTTCTGTCCCGAGTCAGCTACTGTAACTGTACAGCTCACATGATCTGATTAGCGACCAGCACACTTAACATAAGCAGCTGGGAAAGGTCAACAGTAGTCTAACATGACTCAAATATGTGATTTCAACTCTCCTGCTGCCTCTGTCTGCTTCCTCTTCTCTTCTTCTAGCTGAAGAATAAATTCATGAAGAAGATTCCTCGTGATGCAGAAGCATCCAATGTCTTGATTGGTGAGGTGGATTTTCTGGAAAAACCCTTCGTCTCTTTCGTACGTTTGGCTCAGGCCACGACTCTCGGAGGCCTCACTGAGGTCCCTGTACCGACAAGGTGGGTGTCTCTCTGTCTCCTGATTTAATATCTTTGTAGAGTCTGTGTGTCTTTGCATATATCAGCCTTGTAACCTTCTGTTCTGACAGGTTTCTCTTCATCTTGCTGGGTCCTCACGGCAAAACCAAGTCCTACAATGAGATTGGCAGAGCTATCGCTACGCTCATGGTGGATGATGTAAGTGACCGGCGCTCTCCAGCCCCAATAGACCACACTCATACATATATTCCATATTTTTCTTTGAATTTATTTCTTTATTTTCCCCTCAGCTGTTCAGTGACGTTGCCTATAAAGCGAGGGACCGTGACGATCTGATCGCAGGTGTTGATGAGTTTCTGGATGAGGTGATTGTCCTGCCTCCAGGGGAATGGGACCCGAAAATACGAATCGAGCCTCCAAAGAAGGTTCCATCGGCAGAAATGAGGCACGTTTAATAAATCACACTTATCAACATATTTAACAAACAGCTGCTTATCTAAACATCCATCCACACTCATTTGGAGCCATGTTTGTGTCACCTGATGAATGTAATTCCAATATTGACTCTTTTGAAGCTCTTGTTTATCTCCTGCGATGAGAGTGAACCTTCTCTGTAGTTTGATGTCGTCACAACTTACTCTCGGTTCCTTGTTCTGTTCCCGTGTTTACTGCAGGAAGTCAGTGCTGAACCTGAATGAGCTGGGGCAAATGAACGGCTCAGCCGGTGGGGCAGCCGGAGGAGAAGACGAAGAGCTTCCAGCTCCACATGAGCTCGGGGAGGAGCTGAAATTCACTGGGAGGTATGAGAGAGGCTTGTCCCCACTATCATTTTGTTTTTTTAGGAGGACAAAAGATGTTATGTCTACAAATCAAAGTATTTGCTCCATACAGCAGGTTGCAGCTCTTCACCTAAAAGCTAACTGAGGCTGTTCCTTGTTCTATTACACCCGTAGACTGCTTCTGTAACCTTTAACACACCGTGAAACTGTGTTAGACCCCCCCTCGAGAGATCAAGTTAGCAGACCGCTAATTTACGGAGTTTTATCAACCTCAGAAACGACCACACGACAACAATACACTGCAGTAAATGGATCCAAATATAAACCGCCACCAAAAAGCCACAAATAATGCTCAGAACAGCACCAAACTTCAGCAACAGTACAAATAGGGTCTCAGCACATAGTCCGGGGCATCTAACCTCCACTAGCTCAGCTGGATTTCTACTGAAAAGCTGACTAAATTTACCACTCTTCTGCAGCAGCTTCCTGTTGACGGGAAGTCCCGACGAGTCGATTACCGAGTGCAGTAGAGTTCCGCGGCTCATGGATGAAAATGTATGATTATGACTCCATGGAAAAGCAATCAAAGTTCATATGTGTCTTACCTGCCAGTTTATAACAGTTATTATCGAGAGCGGACAGGGAAAAGAACGGAATTGAGCATTTCTAACCGCACTCGGTAATCGTTGCGTCGGGACTTCCCCGACCCGGAAGCTGATGGAGGAGAGTTGAACTCTGTTTTTAGCTTCACAATAGAAATCCAGCTAAGCTAGCGGAGGTTAGATGCCCCGGACTATGTGCTGAGACCCTATTTGTACTGTTGCTGAAGTTTGGTGCTGTTCTGAGCATTATTTGTGGCTTTTTGATGGCGGTTTATATTTGGATCCATTTACTGCAGTGTATTGTTGTCGTGTGGTCGTTTCTGAGGTTGATAAAACTCTGTAAATTAGCGGTCTGCTAACTTAATCTCTCGAGAGGGAGTCTAACACAGTTTCACGGTGTGTTAGACCGTGGATTAAACTTACACCGGAATATCCCTTTAACAACATTGTTTTGACAGGTTTGCAGGTGGATTGTGGCTCGACATCAAGCGGAAGATCCCGTGGTATTGTAGCGATATCTACGACGGCTTCCATATCCAGTCCATCTCTGCCGTGCTCTTCATCTACCTGGGCTGCATCACCAACGCCATCACCTTCGGAGGGCTGCTGGGAGATGCTACCGACAATTACCAGGTCTCTATAAAGGCTGCAACATAATGAACCAATGCAGAAAACCACACAGCTCTCGCTATATTCGATAAACTCTGTTTTCTGTCTCTTCTCTTGTCTTAAGGGTGTGATGGAGAGTTTCCTCGGCACGGCTTTAGCAGGAACTGTCTTCTGTGTGTTCGGCGGGCAGCCTCTCATCATCCTCAGTTCAACAGGACCCATTCTCATTTTTGAAAAACTGCTTTATGAATTCAGCAAGTAAGACACACACAAGCAAAAACACATAGATGTGTTGGGTTCAAATAATCAGATAAGAGGTGATGACAGCGCTTCTCTCTTCACAGGAGTAACGATATAGACTACATGGAGTTGCGTCTGTGGATCGGCCTTCACTCGTGTCTGCAGTGTTTCCTGCTGGTAGTCTCAGACGCCAGCTACATTATCAAGTACATGACCCGCTTCACAGAGGAGGGTTTCTCCAGCCTCATCTCCTTCATATTCATCTCTGATGCCATTAAGAAGATGGTAGGTTACATTATATTTTATGTGAAGTGACCGAACCACCAAACTTTAACTCAAAACAAGATAAAAACTGGTTTGTTTTTTTCACAGGTGGGAGCGTGGAAGTATTACCCAATCAACCGTGGCTTCAAGCCCGATTACATCACTGCCTATAAGTGTGAATGCATCGCACCAGACCAGGGTGAGTCTTCAGACCGCTCTAAGGAAACTGGAAAACAAAGTTGTGTTTCCCAAAATGCTGGACTGTTGTTTTAATGTCATGACATAACCTGTCCTTATATGACGCGTGTAAGGTGTTGAATGATTTGTATAATTATCACCTCCAGCATTTGTCCATTTATCATCATCAAGATAATTAGGAAATGATTTGACCCATGTGACGGATTAAAGGTGTTGATTAAGGAGATATTTCAGCGTGATTAGATGCAAATATTTCCTCTTTACTATGTGATGATTTGTGTATTCTGTCTGTTTCTGCCTCATTTTTGGATGCTTTCTGACAAAGTGAGTATTTACCTGTGGATGCTGGTGACGCATGTTTGTAAACAGCATTTACGTGACTTATTTAGAGGAAGACGACACCAAAATAGTGTTTTTATATCTGCTGCCTGTTGGCTTGAAAGGTGGCTCTGAAAAGTTTAACGGTCCTGAAAATTTGTTTTTATATCTCAAGTATTTCTTTGGCTAAACAAGGAACAGTTTGAATTTAAAGTGCAGCAAAAACATTCATAGTTGAATGTTAATTAAAGGAGAACTTCGGTCGATTTAAACATGCAGCTTCATTGCTCAAGCTACCCTTGACTTGCCAGTACCGAAGACGCGAACAAATTTGGTCCAGCCATTACAGAGCTCCGTGAACGGAGACGTAGCATTGAACGCTAACAGCATGGGGTCAGAACTTTACACTGTGTTTTAAGCGTCTTAACATGCTCCACATCTCACACCAAAAGTTATGCAACATCAGCAGACACCTTAGCACACAGCACTGTAGCGTGTATGACTCAAAATGAATAAAAAAGTAGTTAAAACAGTGTGTTTGTGCAAGCAGCTACTTACCTGTTTGTTGACATCCGTGTGTTCCGGTAGCTAGACCAAACTAGCATATCCATCGAGTGTGCACTTAACAGGCTTAACAGGCTATTGTAAGGCTCATGGCTCATGACAGGCTGTAACATGGACATGTACATTATGAACATAAACACGAAAATGCTGGATTACGTTTCCGTCTCCGCCAGTGAGGGAGTAAGTGCACGCTCGACGGATCAGCTAGTTTAGCCTAGCTACCGTAAGACGCCGATGTCAACAAACAGGTAAGTAGCTCCTTGCACAAACACACTGTTTTAACTACTTTTTTATTCAGTTTGAGTCATAAACGCTACAGTGCTGTGTGCTAAGGTGTCTGCTGATGTTGCATAACTTTTGGTGTGAGATGTGGAGTATGTTAAGACGCTTAAAACACAGTGTAAAGTTCTGACCCCATGCTGTTAGCGTTCAATGGTACATCTCCGTTCACGGAGCTCTGTAATGGCTGGACCAAATTTGTTCGCGTCTTCGGTACTGGCAAGTCAAGGGTAGCTTGAGCAATGAAGCTGCATGTTTAAATCGACCGAAGTTCTCCTTTAAGAGTCTAATTAAGGCCCCGTCCAGACGACAACGTTTTTTTTTGAAAACGCACACGTATTGCATCATTTTGGCCGACCGTCCATACGGATCCTGAAAACGCACTTTTTTGAAAACGGGTCTCAGGGTGGAGAAATCCGAAAACGCAGCCCTCCCGTTTTCATGTGGACGGCGAATCCGCATACTTTCCAAAACGATGACGCGATCGCCCCACCCCGCGACATCCCATAACAACAACAACAATGGCGGACTACATGCTCGTGTTCATGCCGCAGAAGATATTGAGCCTTTCTTGCAACTTACTCGCCTTGTATTTGAGTGTGAGTCGCAGCAGCAGTTCGACCTCATTAACGGTCGACTCGAACGATTCTGGTTTCCTTGCACTCGCCATTTTCATCTTCTTCTTGTTGTGTTCGGTTTCTCTGTCTACTGTCTGTTTACAGCGTGCAAGCTTAATGCGCATGCTCCGTGTCTTCTTCTCCGTTTTTGGTGAATGTCAAGCGCCACCTAGAGGCCTGGAATATGAACTACAGCGTTTTCGGTCGTTTTCAGTGGATCCATATGGACGCAAATATTCTTAAACGATGACGAGGAAGACGGATAAAATCTTTTTCGCCCGTGTGGACGGCCCCTAACATTCTTGACAGGAACAAAAGCAAACAACCCCAAAACTGTCATCAAATTATAATTTAGGTGTCGCTGAAAGAGTATTGTAGAGCCGTGGCGGACCCCACCACACACACTAAGAATCTGATCGAGAAAATGTGTTTTTAGCATCTTTGACAGAGCCACATTTCCATCCTTCAGCTCGTGAATTCTTCCTGCTTATCAAACACTTTTCTTCCTCTCATGTTTCCCATCATTGATGTAGTTTTCTCCGTCTCCCTGTTTGTGTTTGTTCTCCTCAGCATCTGCTCTGGGCTTGAATGTTTCAGCTCCGCTCGCAGATGATAACATGACTTTGCTGGTAAGTGACAAAAGACAGAAAACATGAAGCTTTTCTTTTCCTCTGTGTAAAGGTCACACTCAAGTTGCATCTACAGTTGTTTGAGGTTTGTACTATAGATATGTTGTAATTTCACCAAGTTTGACTCAGTGATCTGGGCCCGTATTTATCAAGTATCTCCAGACAGGAAATCATGTGTGAGGCACTTTTTGGTCCGACTTTTTTGGTTCAAATGAGGTTTTCCTCCACGTTGTTTTGGCAATTCTGTTGGTAATTTCAATACAATCATGTCTCTCTACCTGGTTATTACGAGTTCACACATACTGACAGATGGGTTCGTGAAAGATTGGGATATAAACAAAGTGTCTACAGTCAATTAAACCACCTTACAGGCCTCAAGTTACTTCCAAAAACCACTAAGATTGTCTGATGTGTTTTTTTTAATGACTCACAAAGTGACAGGAAATCGCAGTGACATCACGCTCTCTCCTCGGAAATAATCCTCTGCTGAAAGTCAGTGTAGAGATTCAAACATCAACTTTCACTGTGATTTCTACGACACTTGATAAATACGGGCCCAGAAGTTCTCCCAGTCTTTATTCTGATTGGAGACGGGACAGTTCCAGAGCGCCGTGGCTCCTGTCTCTACGTTCTGTATCGTCTTTTCTTCTGTTATCGCTTGTCTTTTCTCTCTTTCGTGTCGGCTTCTTCTCCACCTTCCCCCCTCCTCCACCCTTGCACTGTCTGTGTAGTTTAACTTGACAGACCTGGACTGGAGCCAGCTGAGTAAGAAAGAGTGTGTGAAGTATGGCGGCGCGCTGGTGGGGAACTCCTGTAAGTATGTTCCCGACCTGGCCCTCATGTCGTTCATCCTCTTCTTTGGCACCTACTCCATGACTGTTTCCCTCAAGAAGTTCAAGTTCAGCCGCTACTTCCCGACAAAGGTAAGACAGCGGAGAAGATCTAAAGACTTTTATTGTTTTCCTTTGATGGCTTCATGCTGTCACAGGTCCTCCTTCCCTTCCCTGCATGTTACATGCTAGATCCTTGTGGATGGAGGGTATTTATCAAAGCATGAAAGCAGTAAACTTGTGAGCCTGTGCATATAAGGATAAAGCTGATTCCTCATTTCCTTATTGTCACAAATCTGCATGAAATACCAGCAGATACTCCTCCCTTCCCCTTATCCAAACCTCCACCCTCAAAAGTTGTCCTCTCCCATGTTCTCCTCTCCTCTGCTCTCCCTGAATGTGCTCCAGCTCCGTGCCCTGATCAGTGATTTCTCCATCATCATTTCTATCCTGGTCTTCTGTGGACTGGACTGCCTGCTGGATTTGGACACCCCCAAACTGCACGTGCCCACTGAGATCAAGGTCTCCTCTCCCCTCAGCTCCACCTTCATCTCCACCCGACCTGTTTACGTCACTACATAGATGCATTTCTTCTCTAATCACTGATTTGATTTTGTTTGGATTCATCAATATAACGATTCTTTCTTCTTCTTCCTGTCTACATTTCCTCGTGTACGCTCCTTTTTTCTTTTACTTCCTCACTGTCACACCACTACACATCTTGATTTATCCTCCCCGTGTCTTGTGTTGGCGGACGTGTAGCTGAGGAAGCTAATCAGTGATTTTTCCATCTTCATGTCAATCATGAGCTTTGTGGGTCTGGATATGTTGATGGGGTTAGACACGCCCAAACTAATCGTTCCAACTGAGTTCAAGGTATTTGATTTCTTACTAAAAATATGTGTTTGAATGTAACACACGACTGTGATTCTGCTCGTTGTACGTATGAGTGCATGCTCTGAGAGTTCTTGTGTTTTATTTGAGTATTTCCATTTTTTTAATGCATCTACTTCACTTTCAGAGGGAAATACTGTACTTTGATTCTCTTAGATAGTTGTCTAAGGTCACCTTCTCATGTTTTCACCAGTAATATATTTTAAATGTTCACTTTTGTGTGTGTGATCAGCCCACACGCTCTGATCGGGGCTGGTTGGTGATGCCTTTTGGTAAGAACCCCTGGTGGTGGTATCTGGCCAGCTCTGTTCCCGCCCTCCTGGTCACCATCCTCATCTTCATGGACCAGCAGATCAGCGCCGTCATCGTCAACCGCAAGGAAAACAAACTTAAGGTCTGAAAACACAAAAAAAATACATGTGCACAAGCCTATTTACTTTGGCAGATACCAGAGTTTGATCAGACATTCTGGTGGACTAGCTGTTGTTGTTGTCGTGGTTAGATTTGAATGATTTGTCACTTCCTGTCGTTGTCCCCGTGTGCAGAAAGGTTGTGGCTACCACTTGGACCTGTTCTGGGTGGGTGTCCTGATGGCGGTGTGCTCCTTCATGGGTCTGCCGTGGTACGTAGCTGCTACCGTCATCTCCATCGCACACATCGACTCTCTGAAGATGGAGAGCGAGTCCAGCGCCCCTGGCGAACAGCCGCAGTTCCTCGGAGTGAGGTAAGAGCATCCTGCCTCTGTCTGTGTGAATCCTTTTACCACTGTAAGTTACATTTTAAATAATGTTCTATGATTCTTCATATGTAGGGAGCAGAGGTTGACGGGTATTCTGGTGTTTGTTCTGACGGGACTCTCAGTTTTCCTCGCTCCTGTTCTCCAGGTAAATCATGGACACATGCTTGTATTTCCTTTTTGATTCACTTCTCCTGTAATGTTGTATTTTAACTGCTGTTCTGTTTAATCCAGTTCATCCCCATGCCGGTGCTGTATGGAGTATTTCTCTACATGGGAGTGGCCTCGCTGAGCGGCATCCAGGTAGATCAAAGATGCTGTTCATACACCAATGTTTTACTTAACAGTGCACGGCAGGTTTAAGGCCACTTTAAGTCCACACTCATAAATTTTTGTCCACACTACTCTGGCTTTTAAGGAACCCTAAAACAGACTAGATTGTTATCAACTAATCAATGTATCTTCTAATTGTTTTACCTCTACATGATTGACATTTGTCGAGACTAAACTATTCTTCTGTTCCAGTTCTGGGAGCGGATCAAGTTGTATCTGATGCCGGCCAAACACCAGCCGGACTTCTCCTTCCTGCGTCACGTTCCTTTGAGACGCGTCCATCTTTTCACCCTCGTTCAGATCGTCTGTTTGGCTGTCCTCTGGATCCTGAAGTCCACCTTCCTCGCCATCATCTTCCCAGTAATGGTGAGTGTCTCTCTTACTGTTATCGAATCTTGATAGACGGCTATAAACAGATCGGTCCAGACACACGGCAAGTATTTTTTGAAAGTGCCTGCCCTTTTTCGTAGAGTTTGTAGTGGAGCTTTTCCAGTTGGTTCCATGTTTCGACCATCTGGTGAGTCAGGGGTGCATAAAACAAACTTAGCTGCTGAACTTCTGTATTTAGCTGATTGTTGACTTTGTATTTTTGGAGAGAAATAGACATTTTTCACTGCAGCCATGTTGAAATGTAGCTAGCAGGAAAGTCATGGGTGTTTAATAATAGAGCCTGTGCATGCTGGCTCACTGGCACGTGATTATAAAGTGATTTTGAGTCTTTTCTCTGCGCGTAGATTCTGGGTCTGCTGGTCGTGCGGAAGTTGCTGGATCTGATCTTCTCACAACACGACTTGGCCTGGCTGGACGACATCCTGCCAGACAAAGACAAGAAGAAGAAGGAGGATGACAAGACGAAGAAGAAGGAGAGGAAGGCGGTGGAGCCAGAGAGCGACGAGGAGGTGAGAGAAATCTGGACAAACATGAAACTAAACTCCAGCTTACCCAGCACACACACACAGACACGGATACTGTTTTCTCCAAAGTTTGCGAATCTCATTTCATGGTATTAACTGTGTATTAAAATGTGTGTCACTCCATCTGTTGTGGGTGTGTCGCTCCTGGGTTTGTTTGCTCTGACTAATACTGTATGTTTCTCCTCTTTGTCCCACAGTGTTGCTGAAAAGGCACTGTACCATACTTACTACAGTCTTTTTGTCTGTCCTCCTTCCTTTTAGTGCATCTGTCCACCTTTCCCACCGTGTTGTCACGCTTTAGAGACAGTTGTTCACTTTGTTACCATCTTTGCTTCAGTCATTTGAAGTGAAAAATATCCATTGAAGGATAAATCTTGTGCTACTCTATATTTTTGTCAACGAATCCCATTAAAAAGAAAACAAAATCGACAATGTCCTTACAGATTAATGATAAATGTATTTATGTTGCACCTTTCAAAGCTGAATTACAAAGTTGCAAACAAAATAATAATGAAAGTAAATACAACCTGAAAAATAATATATTACAAGAATATAATAAAAACTAGAATAATTTAAACAAATAACATTTTATTAGCTTCCTATCAGCAACTTCAAGACTAGACTACTAGTTGGTGAACTTCTGTAGGTGGCGAGCTAAGTGCTAATTAGCTAGCCAGCCTGGAACATGCTAGATAGCTGAAGTGACCCTGAACATAACTAAACAACAGCATCGTCATCTCAACAGCATGCCATGTGTGTCAGATATAATTTTAGTACACAATACTGTAATACTGCAGCCTTTAATGAACAACATTTCCCATAATTCCACAGGCAATCACTTGTTAAATGTCCGTAATGTGAGAGGACAGTTTGAAAAATTAATTCCGAAGGGAGCATCTGAGATTTTTGGATTTGGATTTATTTTTATTGGGAACTGTATTTTTCTATTGTTTGATTTAAAATGATACGTTTCTGACTTTTTGTTTGTGGCTCTGAAGCTTTTTGGTTCCTGCTAAAGATTTCATCTGTAAAAATGTTTGTTTTTCATTAAAAAAGACAAAATAGTGAGTTATTGGGGATTATTTTCAGCGGTTGATTAATCCACACTGAGTCCTCCACTGAGCATTTGTATCAGTGGACCTCAAAAAAGTGACAAAAATATAGAATACATAATTTTCTCACCCTGTAAGATTCCAGTTTGTCCTGCATGCCGACGTCGTCCTGTTTCTGTCACTCAGCCCTTCAGCCCCGCCCCCCCTCCTGTGAAGATTCCCATGGAGGCCATTGAGCCCCACACAGAGCCCGTCCCCACCCACGTTAACTCCCCCACCCTAAACCAAACCTCTGAGTGTGAGTACACCGACCAACCCTCCACCTCTGTTGTTCAAATCTTTGATGCTAAATGTGACAGATGGAGTGCTAAAGAGCTTTTACATGATGTTTCTCCTGACCAAAGATTTCAGACTGTCAGTGATTCGATACTTCAATCAGATTTACATGAATTAATTACGTTAGCAGCCTCTAAACATGCTACATGAAGCAACAGATTCTCTTAGTTTGGAAGGTTTTGTTCATCTTTATTATCTTTGTGTCTGTGTTTGTATCCGTGTTGAACTGTACATGTGCTTACATGCTCGTGTATGCTTGTTTTGTTGTGTTTTGTGCATGTGTTCTCTTTGTGTGTCCGGGTATGTGTGTGTGTGTGTGTTTTCCTTACAGGAGATGAACCCGTACTCGACCGTCACGTCCGATCAAACTGAGTTAGACCGCAGGTACTGTGTGCTGAAACTGCACGTGCCCTACAGAGATCTGCTTCACTCACCTGACACAAACACTGGCTGGGACAACAACACTGTCACCTTCAGACAACCATACACAACATAAAGAAACACACACTCGGCTCCGCATCACTTGTATTATATGTATGTTGGATGATGATTGTAGACATTTTAATCTGGATTGTTTTTACATTGCAGACGTGTACAGTAGAGATGATAATATAAGAGATAATTCAGTGCACTTGCAGAGAGAGTACTGTGTACAGTGCAGTGCAAACCCTCTTTATGAATATGCAGTAAGTTGTACATACTCGAGGTCAGGGGTTTTCAAAGTTGACACTGTGGGGTGTCTTTCCTCTTCATTCCCTGCTCTTCTCTTTCCCATGATGCTTTGGGACACACACAGGAAGTATAACCTGGCCATGGATTCAGTAAGCTACAACCTGGGCCCTGATTTTTAAGGCTAAATTTAAATTTTAAACAATTAAAAGTATGCCGAATTAGCTGTTAGCACTTCCTGTTTGCAGTGTACTTATAGATCTACAGACAACTATCAGTGGATTACTTTGATAATGAACAAAACTTAAAAACATGAAGATTATCAGGCAAGTTCTTTACTTACGAGCAGTGTCTTCTACCACTTCTGAGCTGATTTGTGGGCGTTTATTAACACAGGAGACACAGACATTGTTGACAGATTGTTGAATCTAAAAATATGTGTATCATGTCTAATTTGTTGAATTTATCTTACTAATTGGGCACTTAGTGTTCTGAAGTACCTCAAGATATAAACAGGATGTTTAGTGTTGGCATGGATTCAGTGAGATGAAGTTTCTTTAGCTTATTTTTTATGTTTTGGAAATTAGCACCTTTAAAAGTATGCCGAATTAGCTGTCAGCACTTCCTGTTCACAGTGTGTCCATGGATGTGCAGACAGCTATCACTGGAGTAGGTTAATAGTGAAGAAAGACTAAGAAACAAGATGATTCTAAGGCAAGTTCTGCAGTTTACCCATAATTAGTCAGACTCTAGGGTTGTAAAATACCATATTCACCTTGTTTTTAGGACACCTGCATGCACCTTTGCCTTTTCACCTCATGCAGTGATTTGCTTCGTCTGCACACCTTGACTCCGCTCTGAGGAGGCGCCTCACAGGTTGAAAACCTCTGCTCTAGGTCTGTCCTCCAGTCTAAAGCCACTTCCTGTAGTCTCCTACTGTTTTATGTATTTAAATCATTGTAGTTCCTGGCATATCTAGACAGATTATTATAATCACTTTTGACTGCTGCAAAATGTTTCATGTTCTGCGTTTGCATCTCTGTCTGGATGGTCACATTGACCTGTGACTGGATCAGAAGTTAGTTTCGGTGTTATGATCCCATTCTGAATGTGAGCCTGGATACAAATGTCAGGTTTGAACTATCTGTCAGTTATCTGTGCTTTTTATTAATTCACATTATAGTCAAGTGATTGTGTTAGCTGTGAGAGAAAAGTGAGATCTTTGGATATTTTATAGCTTCATTCTGATGCCTGTTGTAAATATTTTGTGAGATTTTGTCTTTGAAGGCCTTGTTATAATAAAGGTGGCACGAAGGTCTTTAAGGATAGCAGTAGTATTATTTTATATTTTTTATTTTAATCCCAATTAATGACCCCAAAATGACCCGGTTACACACTGATCTGACATTTCTACTTCTAGTTTTACTGCGTGATACTTCAGTGGAAATCACAGGCTTGTGTGCCCAAAAAAAACATTTAAATTTAATGCGTGCTAGTTCTTGTTATTGTCGGTACTGCACACTCTGTCCTTCTGGTGGTTGTGAGACAACAAACTCAGTACGAGACAGAATTAAAGAGTCACAGTAATGTCTTCACGGCCGTCTGACGGTTGATTGTTCGACTGTGTTTGATTGCCAGTTAATATCAGAGAAGAAGACACATCACAGAGCTGAAGGGGACATATTGAAATTTCTTCTAATTTCAGGAGAGAGAAAAAAAAAAAGGAAGGAAAGGGTTTTTGTCAGTTATTTCTTTCCCAAAACAGGGAAAAAATGTCAGGAAAAATTGTTCTTCCCGATTTATGAATTCAGGTAGAAAACCAAAGGTTGTTCAAGAGAAGACAAATTTTAACGTGTGAAGGAAAGTGAAAAACTAAGTTTATCAATAGGGAAAAACATTTTTAACTTAGTGAAACAAAAAATTAATTTCAGGAGAAAACTATTATTTTGTACAATGTGTCAAACTAAGTGAAATTTCCCAAAATAATCTCTAAAGATTCAGAAAAAATTGAGGAGGATATTCTCAAACTACTAGAATGTTGTTGTTCTCTCAAATTCCTATTTTTGTTTGACTTTGTTTGTTTGTCATTTAAGAAGTTTTGTTTGTTTCTTTAAGCACAAATTATTATTATTCCATATTTTTCACAGATTGAAAAAAAAATCCTGAAAAATGTTCCTTCAATTTCATGCTTGAAAGAAAATTTCATAAGAAACTCAGAATTTCAAGAGAAAATTTCTTTTGAAAAAAAAGAAACCGAAAAAAAAAAACTACACAACACAAAATTTCACAGCGGAAAAGAGTTTCATGATACCTTTTTTGAGAGTTTTTGAAACCAAGTTAAACATAAAACGTTTTTCCCAATTCTTTTTTTTTTTTTTTTTTTCTGGGGGAAAAAATGTTAATTTGATTTTTTTTTCATGTGTGAAGCCAAAAAGAAAACATTTAAGGAGGAAAAAATAATAATTTTGTGAAACTAAGAAAAAAATCATCATTTCACAGATGATACAAAAAAAGATTAAGGAGCTAAGAAAAAAAAATTCCACCAGTTTTCAAGTCATGAACACAGATTCCTCAAAAAAAGAAATGTTAGGAATGTCAATTTTCAAAATTCCAATGCATGAAACCTAAAAAAAAACTTTAAGGAGTAAAAACAAAAAAAAATCCTTGTGTGAAACAAAGAGAAAAACATGAAAAGAATGTTTTCCCTAAATTTCTGGGTTAAAAAAAAAATCATGTGTATTCAGAACATTTTGGATTTTTTCAGGAAAATTCCAGTTTGTTATTTGTTTTTGTTTTTTCAGAAAAAAAAACCCTGCATTTTTTTTTTTTTTCATGCAGGAAACTGAACAGATTTTCAGGAGAAATTTTTGGGAGAGTTTTTGAAACTAAGTTAAAAACAGTTTTCAGAGGATTATCACATTATCACAGATGAGGCAGAAAAAATTAAGGTACTAAGAAAGATTTGTTCCATCAGTTTTCAAGTCATGAACACAGGAAACAATCTAGATCAGACTTAGAAAACGTGTCACAAGATAAGTCACATTTTAGCATCAGGAGACAGTGAAGGACATAAACACAATCACCTTTTTCCTTTTTGCAACCTGCGACTTCTCCCTCTCTCTTCACCTCCTGCTCTCCCTCCTCCTCCTGCCTGTATGAGAAACTCTGGAAGCTTTCCGTGTAGCTGTGCTTGAAGAACAGCGCCACCTACAGTAATGTATCGGTCCAACAGAACCGTCCCTCATGGATACAGAACCTGCACATTCAGGCTGTAAGAAGATCAGATACTTCTCATTTTATCAGCAGGAATTATATATTGAGTATTCATGCAACACGCTGCACCTTCACTGATACAAGAACAATTTCTATTTTTAAATCAACTCAACTCATTTTATTGTATTGTTGAGCTTGTGTATGTGTACACTACACTCAGTTTCCTGTTTATTATTTATTTATTTATTTACACACACAGTGTAAAGTTAAGAGTTCTCCACAAGACCTGTGAACACACCTGAATGTGGAAAACTGGTGGAAGGTCCCTTTAATAAACTGTGAACTGAGTGTATGTGTGAGCCGTGTGAGAGTCAAAGTGTAACCTGGCCGGTTCCCCTCACTGTTCCTCAGCATCACTCTGCACCTGAAGATCTCCTGCCCCCCCTCACCTGCCCACTCCCAGGCGAGCCTTGTCCCCGAGGACCCTCCGTCGCACCTGCCTCCACGCCAGCCCGTGGTCAGCATCCAGGTGGAGTCAGACTACGAGGAGTCTGACTTCTACTCCAACCACCAGCACCGACACCACCACCTCCGACACCCTCACCCCCCGCATGACCTGCCTCCACCTGGAGTACACAGAGACTTTGACCGAAAGCTGCATGCTCACTTTGGCGACTCGTGTGCTGAGACGATTCTGTAGGTGGAGGAGGCTGAATCTTATAACACACACACACACACACACACACACACACACACACACACTCTCAGAGAGGAAGGTGCAAAGTGCTGCATACTGATAATAACTCATAACCTGCCTGATATCTCATGTGTGGGTTTAAATTCAGTTTTTTTTAGAGGCTGATCTTAATCAGCACACAGAAAAGTGCTCTTTTTTTAAATTGGATTTTTATCAGATATAATTTTAAATGTGTTCAACAGCTCCCACAGCTAAAAGAAAACATCTGAGCTCTCAGGTCACGTCTCTGTGGACATGAACTTCTGACAGCTTCCTGTAGTGACGACAAATAGCAAACAAGCAAAATACACTCAGTGATGATAAATGTATGAACCCTCTGAACTTGTAAGACATGAGTTATTTATCATGATTTCATCTTTGTTTTGTTCTTGTGCATTAAAGGAACGGTAGAGAAGAGGCTGAATTACATCGTTTATGTGCATTGAGGATGTAAAGCCCTGAAACTATAATAAAACATTTTAAATGTTTCACTTTCATGTTTTTTGTCCAGATTTCTTTAAAATTCAGAAAAACATTTTGTTGATTGAACCAAGCTCTTGCTTCAGCTTCAAAAAAATAAAGTCAGTTTCAATTTCCTGATGCAAATACTGTATTTTCTTATTACACTGTTGTTCCAGATTAATCAAATTGATGTTTGTCCTGGAGTATTAATACTTTTCCCCTTGTATAAAAAAAAAGTACCCAAGTACTTCTGGTAGACATCACACTTCCCAAACCACATCACATTAAAATGTCTGACTGGTCTCTGGTGACAACTAGTGGACAGAAATGTAGCACCCAATTTTAAAGTCAACTCTAAAACAAGCTCAACATGACAACACTTGACAGTGAGAAGCCATTTTATTAGTTTGGAGCATTTGCAACAGGCGAGTTATTTGACTCAATGAACAACTTCAACCACAACATGTCCAATTGTTTCATCTTAACATCTTTTTTGTTAACAAGCAGATGAAAAAATTACCTCAAATTAAAAAGTTCCAGAGGCAAAAAACAGTAAAAGTTACTGTCAGCTAAAGCAGTCAGAATGCAAAGTCAGATTATTAAAAATCAAAAAATTCAGGAATGCACAGCCTTTATTTAAACTTAAAAATGCAAAAAGGGAATGACTGACAGCTGATTAGAAGGAGCAATTGTAACACTGGAATAATGGTGGGCATGCTGAGGCGTCTCTGCAGAGGCAGATTAGTTTCCTCCCCTCAGACGGAGCACAAGATGGAGGGTGGACTCCTTCTGGATGTTGTAGTCGGAGAGAGTGCGACCATCTTCAAGCTGCTTGCCAGCGAAGATCAGACGCTGCTGGTCTGGGGGGATGCCCTCCTTATCCTGGATCTTAGCCTTCACGTTCTCGATGGTGTCACTTGGCTCCACCTCCAGGGTGATGGTCTTCCCAGTCAGGGTCTTCACGAAGATCTGCATTCCTCCCCTCAGACGCAAGACCAGGTGAAGAGTGGATTCCTTCTGGATGTTGTAGTCGGACAGGGTGCGGCCATCTTCAAGCTGCTTTCCAGCGAAGATCAGACGCTGCTGGTCTGGGGGGATGCCCTCCTTATCCTGGATTTTGGCCTTCACGTTCTCGATGGTGTCACTTGGCTCCACCTCCAAGGTAATGGTCTTGCCAGTCAAGGTCTTCACGAAGATCTGCATTCCTCCCCTGAGGCGCAGCACAAGATGGAGGGTGGACTCCTTCTGGATGTTGTAGTCGGAGAGAGTGCGACCATCTTCAAGCTGCTTTCCAGCGAAGATCAGACGCTGCTGGTCTGGGGGGATGCCCTCCTTATCCTGGATTTTGGCCTTCACGTTCTCGATGGTGTCACTTGGCTCCACCTCCAGAGTGATGGTCTTGCCAGTCAGGGTTTTCACGAAGATCTGCATTCCTCCCCTCAGACGCAAGACCAGGTGAAGAGTGGATTCCTTCTGGATGTTGTAGTCGGAAAGGGTGCGACCATCTTCAAGCTGCTTGCCAGCGAAGATCAGACGCTGCTGGTCTGGGGGGATGCCCTCCTTATCCTGGATCTTAGCCTTAACATTCTCGATGGTGTCACTTGGCTCCACCTCCAAGGTAATGGTCTTGCCAGTCAGGGTCTTCACGAAGATCTGCATTCCTCCCCTCAGACGCAGCACAAGATGGAGGGTGGACTCCTTCTGGATGTTGTAGTCGGAGAGGGTGCGACCATCTTCAAGCTGCTTGCCAGCGAAGATCAGACGCTGCTGGTCTGGGGGGATGCCCTCCTTATCCTGGATCTTAGCCTTCACATTTTCAATGGTGTCACTTGGCTCCACCTCCAAAGTGATGGTCTTCCCAGTCAGGGTCTTTACAAAGATCTGCATCTTGACACTGTTGGGAGGAAAAGGGTTTAATGGTAGAAAAGTCAATAGTCAAGACTAACAGATTTGTTAATGCTTCACCTGAACACACTATTTTAGAAAAGCAAAGCTCCACAGTTATAGTGTCAGCGAAGGCCTCATTTGTACAGGGAAGTGGCTAGCTGACATAAATTTAAGGCCTAAAACAAACCTAGCAATTATCATACTTACACACTTAAAACAATTAAATTTATAGAAATGCCAACCGTTTGATCTAGAAAAGATGCCATCTTTAAAATGAATGCGAGCCAAAAAGTATCATTTAAATGTTGTTAGACATTTGATGGGGGGGGAAACAGTTAATCGGTTTGATGAATTACACACCAATCATCGGTTACTCGTTTTTTTAAATGACTCATTGTAAGAACCGAATGACGTATTCCTACGTACAGATGCCGTTGCTCGTCATCTGATTAGCTAGCCAAGTGGTGCCGCTAGCAGTTAGCCGGCCGTTCGGTTTTATTCGGTGACATCCGCCACTTTCACCGCGTAGCTTTGTAAAAATACAATGACCCACTTTTAAAAAGGTTACTAGAAGAACCAGGTCTGTGTCGAAGCAAAGGGTGTTCACTAAATCAGCAATCTAGACGTTTCCAAAATCAGAGGCGGCTAGCCAACATGGCTAACAGCTAACGTAGCTAAAGTAACCGGATGTCGCAATTTATTGTTGCGTCGGTCGTCTTTTAAGCTAAACGAATTATCCACAACCAACTGTACCTCTTTTATAGTTAACGTTTAATTCGTAAAAGTTTCAATTTTATTCAAGCGGAGACATGACGACGTTTTTTCAGTCTAGGCCGCGGCTAGCCCTGTTAGCTTCCAAAAACAGCTGACGTAATTACTGATTCGCTCGTTACCAATAGCTAATTTATGGTCGACTCGACACAAAACATCGAAACACGATACATATGAAAACATTAAAATGGTCTTAGCGCGTTGACGTTTGTTTAAAAAGCTCAAACTGACGATACTTACAAGCAAATTGTTCCTACGGGTGTTGGTTCCTCTTACTTCCGGATCGCGTCAGCTTCTAACAAACAAAGGGCAGCGGAGCGGGTTTTATAGACAACAACCCCCGTATCCTTCCGCTGTCCCACCCAGTGGAACTACAAAAAATGTCTATCCATAAAAACACAAAAAATATGTTTGAATTATTAAAAAAACAGGCAAATTGTTAACACTAACATTATAGTAGTTTGTTATAGCCAAGACGAGAAGCGTTTTGAGACCAGAGTGAGAGTGAAAAATGATCGTTCGTTCAGTCTGCGCGGATGTAGACATGACATATATATGTGGAGCCTCGGTCAAACCGGAAACAGTCGATATGAATAAAAACAAACATCTTAAAACTATTTATACCAGAAGATACCAGAACTTATTATGATTATTATGATTATGATTATGATTATGATTATGAATAGTAGTAGTAACAGTAGTAGTGGTGGTAGTATGACGTTTATGTATTCATGACTTGCACTTTTTACTTTGAAATACCACATATAAGTGTAAATCAGAAAATATTTTTATTTTATAATATAGAATAATATAAATACATTTCTGTTCTGTTATGTGTATAACATATGAAACACCTATTCCCACCTCATCACAGAGCCCTGAAAAATAGACTCTCAATTTCTAGTTTTCAATGATTGCAGAATAACAGATAATACCAACAATAAGTCTTTAACATTTAAAAATAAATACATGGTTGAAGCCTTCCTGGTCTTCTTTGGCTTTCAAGTGTCAGGTTTTATAGCCACTGCTAAAACTATGATATATAATTATAGATTAATCGAGTGAAGTTAGAGTTACTTATATACAGTAGCACACAAAATCACACATTTCATGCAACCTTATAAATGAGAACAGGGAAAATGACAAGGATGTGTCTGGTGTTCACTACCAAGATTAATTCCGAACAAGGAAGAAATTTCCTTTTGTCCAAACAGCTGTTTGATAGATTGGCATGGAATTTGGTTCAGATATTCAGGATGACTTAAAACAACATTGTTGATCTCCTGACGTGTTCATCTGTCACCATCATCCGGTCAGCATTTTAATTCATAACTACACAAAAAAATAATTTAAAGTTCTGCAGAGGACTTAACTTAACTGTCGCCCCGCTTAAATCCTGAAACCAGCCTCATCATTATTCCAGCAAATGTGTTAATCAGTGTTTCTTGGGTTTCTTTGAAAATAAATCACAGAGTTAATGAGAATTTCAGTTCACATTTTCATAACCATGCGAGGAAAGAATATTTTGATTTTGACCTTTTGCACCCGGCATCATCATCATCTCGCCTTTACACCCTCAAACAAGCACGATCTTCTCAGTCATTATTCATAAATTGACATAATCTCTGATACCTTCTCCCAACAGGACAGAACTCATTGATTCTGGTTCCCCCCCGACCTTTCACCTGGTTACACCCCTCATTACTATTCTGTCGTTATCCAAAAAAAAAAAGAACCCTGTCTGAAAAATTAATGACTAACTGGGGAGGTTGCTCGGCTGACTCACTCTATCGAGCGCTTCCTCTCTATAATTGTCTTTTGATTTCAGATAGTCATTAACACAACATTTTGTCAGAAGTGCACATTCTCTTGCCTGCAGTCCAACGTTTCTTAAATGAGCTGCTTGACATTTTAATATTCATACCCTGAGAAAAAAAAAAGCACATTTCCTAAATGCCAGCTTCATTTTAGGAACCACATTAAAACACTCACGTTATAAAAAAACATAATGACAAATGCACAGAGAGAAGTTTTGTTTGATTTAGTTGCAAAGCGTCATTGCACCTGCAGAAGCACCTTTTTTAGTTTTCTGGTTTTTTTTTTAGTTTAGCATCCTGATTTTTACGCCTGTGTGTGTGTGTTTGTGTGACTCACTTCAACATGGATGACTCCATCTCCTGAGGCTCGATTCAGCCAGTTCTGTTTATCAAACTTGGCGCCTGTGGAGCTCGCAGTCGGCAGCTCTCCATCACAGACACTCTCCAGAGACCGTTAGCCATCAGGCCTGTTTTTAATAATGAGTCCTCGCTTGCTATTTCACCTTTAACCGCCGCACCAAACTTCCTGCATACAAATATTCCAGCTTACAGGCTCAGAGACACTCTAAACCAGAACAGACTGCTGTTGGTGGAAGAACCTCTCCGATGTGACACGAACAGCTCTGTAGAAATACGCCAGCACAAGTAAAAGTCCTGAATTCAAAATATTATATTTAGCATTATCAGCCTGATATAGCAAAAGTACTGGTTCTGCTTTAAAATGTCCACTGTGACACACGATTTAGGTTGAAGTACTTTATATACAGTTAACTAGTTCCTAACCTGAGGGGAACTTCCAAAGACTCCCTGGAAGAACACAAGAAATCAGATTTCAGTTTTCAGTCTTCATTTTTTATTTTGATAGTTTCCAAGTCATGTACATGTGAATTTGTCATTTTAAAAATTAAATATCACCACTAGTTTACACTTCTGTGTACTAATAATGTAGTTTTGAGGTTATTTTGACTGTGAACTTTCCAAAGAAGGATTATTTTGATTTCACTGAAACTTCAATATGTAAAGCTGTTGATATTCATCGTGCATTACTATATAAAACAATTCAATTCATTGTTTATCGTTTATTATCAGGCATTAACCAATTTTCCCCACGTTTTACTGGGTGTAATGTTGAAGCATTATGTTGTCATCGTGTAGCATAAACTACAGGGAAGTAACTTCTTTTTAAAATATACAAATCCTAAATTTAATATAATCTATCTTGTCCTAATCGGCCATGAGAAGCAGGTAAATATCGGTTATCGGGATCAGCTGAAATAAATGTACATGCGTAATAAAAGTCTAATTTTAAGGTAACCAAACACAATGACTCTCAGTTCCAGGTGAATAAAAACACTTCCTTTCCAGCAGATCCTCCCAAACCTCCTCTTAACCTTTAATGATATCCTGACTCACAGAATCTAAAACTACTATGACGTCTGTGTTCTTGACTCTGAAGAGGAGCGCTATAGATTAAC
Organism: Sparus aurata; assembly: GCF_900880675.1. Taxonomy (NCBI): domain Eukaryota; kingdom Metazoa; phylum Chordata; class Actinopteri; order Spariformes; family Sparidae; genus Sparus; species Sparus aurata. The sequence continues at coordinate 25,481,361 of NC_044198.1, read as the reverse complement.
TAACCTCTGAGCTACAGCGATGATTACACACAAACACACTGTGGAAAATGTGCCAAACAAAATAATTGAATTCTGTGTTTTTCCAGCTTCGTCCTGACTCGTGGATGTGCAGCATCTTTCGCCTCGGCGCTGTGGGTCTGACTCACGCTGTTAGCTGCTTGTGATATTAATGATCTCATCGTGTTGCTGCACTCATTATGACTCTCTCTGGCTAATAGTATCAACTAAATGCCTAAAACGCAGACATAAACCTAATGTATTTCTGGCTCTGTGAATGCCTTTTGCTTCATTAAACTTGTGTGGGTAGCACTCAGTTTCCTCCGAGTGTCTAATATCATCAAGCATCTGGTTAAAAGCTTCTCAACAGTTGAATTAACCGCAGCAGGAAAGCCTCTGGAAATCGCTATCGTGGCAGGAAGCATTATCTTCTTATTAGCATTCAGGATGGCAACAGAAGGAATCATTAGGACATTGAAATGGGAAATGCTGCGGGGCAGGATTTGCCTCCCACCCATCAGGGTATATTTTGCGAGACAACAGCACTCAGTCCAGAAATAAAGCTGCTTTTCAGAACTGAACGGGAGCCAAGAGCTGCAGGATGTGGCGGAGTAAGGACTTCAAACTTCAAAGAAACTTTTCACGACTATCAAATAAATTCAAGCCCGCGATGCTGAGCTATAGAAATCTATAGATCCCAAACTGGAGGTCACAAGAGGTCACGAGAAAAAATCGTACGAGCTGTGAGACGATTGAAGGATTATATTTGATGCATTTTTGTGTTGAAACATATTTTTGTATTTCATATGAGCCGCTGTATTCTTTTATCTCTGAGATAAGAGAAGGTGAGATAATCCTTTATGAATCCTCGGAGGGGAAAGTCAGGTGTCGCAGAGGCACAACGACAGAAATAATAATAACTGGAAGAATATGAAATAAAAAACAAAACGTAAATAAAAACAGAAGCAACTGAAGGGTAAGGGACTATTACTATATTACTTTAGTTATCAACAGAAAATCAACATGTAATCATAACTGTTTTACAATCAATTTAAACAAATAATGCTACAAATTCACTGGTGCCAGCAGCTCACATGTGAAAATATGCAGGTATCTTTTGGTTTTAGATGTTTATTCAACACATTCTCACATTTTATAGAACAAAATAAAAATAATAATAAGATTAATTGGCGATATAAAGTAATCAGCAGAGTCTCATCTCCTGCCAGTGCTGTAAAGTGATCCAAGTACAAATTACTGTAACCATGATGTCTGTCTGTTAAAACGTCTTAATCAATTATACAATAATAGCACCATGTTTCGAGGCCAGACTGGCTTTTCTTCAGATGCGGAGGAATCAAAAAAAAACATTGGCCTGTGATTCCTGAAAGCATTTTCATTATAAAGGATGAGGCCGGCAGACTCACGATGTGAACCTGGTGTCAAAGTCATTTCAACACCCACCTTCCAGCCTCAGCACCTCCCTGCCACTCTGCTGCAGAACATAAATCTTTCATTCGCTTCCAAAAAAATGAAACAACATATTTATTCCTTCTCCTGAACATTAGTACATCGGTTAGAAAAAGACACAACTCCCTCTTCTGTTTACTGGAGTGATGCCGAAGGAATTGAGACAAACATAAATCAATAAGAGGCTGCATACATAATCAGTTACCAGCAGACAGAAGGAGCAGCATCATGTAATCATCCACCCACTCAGTCGACCTCACCTGCAGCTGACCTGAAGTAATGAATGTGACGAGACTGTCAGTGGATTCTATCTGGCTGGTTGTTATAAAACTTCAGATTTCAACAGATTAGTTGGATTCAAAGACTGAAGCCAATGCAGAAGAGACTTAAACCTGCATTCTTTCTAATAGCCAGCAGGGTGCGACTCCACTGGTTTCAACAAGATATCTGGTAGCATGTAAGCTTATGAGAAAATGAGCCTACTTCTCATTTGTTCTATTACCTCAGTAAACAGTTTCCTGATAATTTTTTATTCTCAATCTTTAGCTTCAAGTCTTCTTCAACACAGCGTGATGTTCATTTTGTTAATTAAGTTCCCCTTTTGAGTAAAATAGACGATAAAGAAAGACTGAAATCGTTACTTATATCTCCATAAAACCAAGATGGCGGCAGCTGCAATACCAAACTCAAGGCTTCTTCTTCTTCTGTTGTCACTCTGTATTTAACAACTTCTGAATTCTAGTGAGAAACTAAAATGGCACTCAGTAGAGTGTATACCTCAGCCAAGTCCAGTCTTTCATCAAGATCCATGTGTATTTTCAAAACCGCCCTGTCTCACAGTGTTAAAGAAAAGGAGAAGGGATCCGTCCCTTTTTCTGCACCAACACCAAAAGTCTACAGGCTCTATTCTGGGTCGAGAACCAGCCTCCATCCAACTTTCATGAGAATCTGATCAGTAGTTTTTCTGTAATCCTGCCCACAAACCAACAAACTAAACCTCGTCGACGGAGGTAAAACATCTTTAAAGTCGAACCTTCATGCTTCCTTTGTATCAGCCAACTTAAATCTTAGATGCAAATGGAAACAAATATGAATTATGCTTTATGTTAATATTTTAAGCTGATATGAGACTTGATGTGGGACAAAAACACAGCATTGGTCTCGGACTGAAAGGATTAACAGCACACACACTTTCTACTGTCAACATCTTCTGCACAGAACTTGAAAAGAGCTGTGACAGATTTGAAAATAGGACGGATAATTGTTGACAGATGTGAGATAAAGTACTGGCGAGTTCCTCACGCCGAAAAAAGAAACGCCAGAATGAAAGAAGTCACCAGAACGCCTCGGTATTTACAAAGTCTTTTGTACTTTTTTATTCAAGTTTTACCATTTATTTAGGGAAACTGTTAACGTTTGTCTTCTCGTCATGAAAATGTACATTTATCAATCTGCATAAAACATCACATGTACAGTACATCAAAATAAATACATCATCTGGTGGGTTGATTGAGCTCGAGCTCGAAGACCGGTCAGTTAACTAACAGCTACGCTATTCACATCGCAAACCTCCACATCTGCAACAACGCATGTTTTATGTCCTTTTTAACCATCAGCCGGTCCGGACCCGGGTAACTCCGAGGCCGATCTACGACAGTCATCAATCTAACTACAAGTGAGAAATAAGACCTCAGCACTGCACCGGCCCTGAAGTCATAGATTTACATACCAATTAACTACAGCTAAGGCCGAATCTGGACCGGCTGGAGGAAAAAGCCTTGAAGGTGGACTGCAGGCGGGAGGGAGTTCTGGGACAGGAGACAGCTGACGGCCCGCTAACGAGGAACTGGGAGAAAAAAGAGGAAGCTGCTGAACTTTATTCACTTCCCGTTACTCTTATTTTGTGCCAAAAGATGAGTGGAGAACAAAAACAAAAACTCCAAAAACCTTTAAAGTTGCACTCCTTAAGATTTCAGTCCTGGTGTTCAGACCGTGGATGTATTAAAGGGTGAGTCCGCCAATTTACACATTAAAGTGTATTTAGAGGTATTTGGAGTTCTGCTGTATATGTGAACAAAGATGTTTAAAGTCTTTTGTGGCTGCTGAGTGGCTGAGTTGCATTGTGGGTAGTGTAGGCTTTGGGTTGATATCTCTCGTTCTGCTGTATCCATTTTGATCAGTTGTTTTTAAACTGTCCATTACGATTTTCCCTTTTTTGTTCTACGTCCTAAAATATGTCAGTAATTACCCAACTCATGAATTATCGAGCTTTTGCGTGTCTTAAAAAAAGGTTGTTGATGACAAGCGTCAAAACGGCAACTTACAAACTATTCTAACTCAAGCTGAAAGTGTGAAGCTTAGCAGTGGCGACGCTGAAGTCATGCGACCGCGATGGAGTTTGTTTACAGCCTAACATTAGCTTTTTACGTCTAGCGGTTGCATTTATGCTTCAAAAACCATAAAGTAGTGTTATCTGTAGAGATTACCGATAGTTGGATAGTTTGTGGCCCTAGTTTTAGAACAGATAGAACCGGCTTTTCAGCTAAGTGAGTCAGTTTTACAAGAAGAGAAACAGAAAATAAAGGAAAAGCTTGAGGAGCGTTTGCAGAAATGGGAAAACATTGGTGAGATGTCGAGCGATATCGACGCCCTGCCAGCGTCTGCCTAATTAGTGAACACTCCCCACACTACGTCGATCCAACGCAACTGCTATTCGTCAGCTTAACGTCACGATTTAATGCTTTCAGATGCAATTTACAGCTTTCCATCAGGTATTCTAAGCTAGTTTGCTGTCATTTAGTCTTCACGGTGTGTTCAAGTGCAGCTTTTTAGACACGAGAGGCTTCACGACAACTAGTTAGTCAGTGTGACGCGGCTCTAACGATCATAAACTTTGGCTCGTCACAGATCTTAGTTTTTGGAGTTATCCAGAATTCAATTAAAAAATCTGGGCATCGCTAACTTCCAGGTTGGCCAAGAAAAATATGCCATCTCTCATCGGCGCTGTGAGTAAACAGTAAATGATGATGAGTGAAGAAGAGTAAAGCTGGATTACATTCACGCCTCGTCTCCTCAGAATCATTCATGCTTGTTTAGACAGTTTAAAACCAGCAGAGGAATGGCGGACCCTGCCACTAATTATGAAAACTACCTCTAAACATAATTACGTTGAAGGGCAGATGCAGAGGAAAAAAAATCCAACCATAAACAGAATCAAAAATGGATTCTGATTTTGTGCAAATCTTGAGGATTATAACTTTAACTTCTGACACATGTTCCAGGATCACTGAGGTTTTTTGATGACAAGAAAATACTAAAAAGAGCTTCAGTCCTCTCGTGCTGTGTCCTGTCCCCGACTCCTTCCCCTTCTCCCCTCCTTAACTTCTGTTTTCACACCCAGCGTCTCTTTTCTTAGATGATCTCTGGGTCTATTCCCCTCCGTCCTCCATCTCCCATCATCTCCCAGCGACACCGATCCACTCAGTTCCTCAACGCTGACTCGTCTACCTCCTCTCCTGCTTTGTGTTTTCCTCTCCCGGTCATGTCGTTCAGAAGCCGTCGCGTTGAAAAGGAGGAGAGAACAGGATCGATCGCTGCGTCTTGTGGCAGAAGGGGCTGGACATCATCTATTTTTGTATTTACATTGCCTCCTCCTGGGCGGAGAAGGAGGGAGGAGAGGATGAAGAGTCGGGACGGGGCGGTCGGTCTCGGTTCAGAAATGTCTTTTTGTTGTGAGGCTTCTCATATCGATACTTCATATTCACGAGTGTCCTGCTGCAAAAGCAAAGAGAAGAAAGATAGAGGAGGTAATATTAGCAGTGTGTGTCCAGCCCTCTTTAATTCAGTGGGCAGTAAAAGATTAATTATGTGATGGAATGTGGGAAGTTTAAGCGGTTTTAAATGGACTGGACACTCACTCCTCCTGTCTCGTAGAGCGGGTTGTCAAACTCTGTCTCCACAGTGATCTGTCGGTACGGGTGGGGGTAGATGAGAGGAAGCCTTAAGTTGGAGTGATACCGGCACCTAAAGGACACGAAAAACAACAGTAGACAGTTTTTATAAAGCCACCAGGGGTCGCTCACTCAAAACAAAACAACACGACGTTTCAGGAAGTACAAGCTGTGTCCGAATTCAGGGGCGGCTTCCTTCGAAGGACGCGATCACAACGCCGCGCAAAGGCTGTCCCAATTCAGTTCCCTATTTTCAGAGGATGCACAGCTACTATCCTTCGTGGCCTCCCATATCCCAAGATTCGTTGCACTCCCGAAAAAGAAGAAAGAAAATAGCGACATCACGTGGCGTAGATCGTCATTTTCGAGGGCTTGGGCGGCAGAAATCCTGACGTAAGGGTAAAACATCTGGTGACGCAACCAGGAAATAAAACAAAGGCTAGACCGTCACATTTAACAACAGTTGGCGAGTCCTTCGAAGGATGCAAAGGCCGTGAACTTAGAAGGATACAGCCCCTGAATTGGGACAAAGCCACGTGTAGCCTTTCTTTGATGATACCACTTTGATGTCAGTAGCTACAGCCAGCAGCTAGTTAGCTTAGCTTAGTTTAGCTTAAAGACTTGAAACAAGTGGGAACAGCTCGCCTGGCTCTGTCCAAAGGTAAAGAAAAGACCCACCTACCTGCTACAAGCAGAGGTTATTATCATGTTATATCTTTTTAATAGCTTTATATCTTTGATGGTAATCCAACAGAGCTAACTTAGTAGCTTGAGACGAAGACCTTACCGCGTGACGTAGACGTAAGCCCCTCCAAGCAGCACGGACAGCAGCAGGACGAGGATGAAGATGGCCAGCGCGATGTTCCCTCCGTCCAGGGTGGAGCCTGCAGTCGCCTCTGCAACTGACGGGGACGACACGCGAACACAACGAGGTTAATCGACAGCAAATGAAAACCTCTGTCGGCGGGCGGCTTAGCAAACGTTAACGGGTAAACGAATGAACACAAACAGGTTGGACGCACAAACAAATACAGTGGGAGTGAACTCGGCAGGCAGATGTTTGCTGATGCAGGCAGAGCAGACAGAGAGGTGAAGTGCTTTTTTTTTTTATTATTCGGTTTGTTCGAGTCTAGAAAACAAACTGTGTGGTGGTTTTTTTTTGTTTTTTTTAAGCCCGACATACACAGGTAGACTCACCTTCCAAAGCATGGTTGTCAAAGCAGTCATGGTTGGCTGCAAGACATCATTCTGTCAGTCAGTGCATACGGAAATTGACATCACACTCCACACTGCGGAGTTTGTATTCCTAACAAGGCTGCTTTGAGCTGACTGTTCGCTAACCCCCACAGACACCTCTCCGCTGTTTCTACACCTGTCGGGGTTTCCGATCTCTCAGGTGGAATCTTGGGAAACGTTTGCATGAGTGGAAACGTCACAAATCCAATAAAGAACAAGACGGAACCACCAACATTAGCTTTAGCTCTGTTAGCATCCACACTATCGTGAAAAGTTCTTTTCTAATGATACGCTAACTGGCCAGTGTAGGATGTGAGCTAGTTAGCAGGACTTGCTAACATTTCCAGCTAGCATTAGCGTGGACAAAAACATAAAATCACTTCCTTATCACAGCTTAAATGTTTTTTATCACACGTCCTGCTCCGTATCTCACCTATTCGGCAGTATCAGGCACAACAGTGGCAAAAAAGATGTTGTGTAGATATTTTTTATTGAATGTTTTAGAGTTTGTAACTTCCTGGAAACACATAAAAATTTTATGACTCATCCTGCACTCGGGGGTGTGTATTAATTATTAACTTTAGTTCACGGTGCTGTCAGAGCGGATTGTTGTTCTTGACGAAGTTTAGAACTTTATTCAGTGATTTGGATCAAGCTGTTTTTCCCTCTGCTGCTCTGCCTGGAGCAGTAACGTGACGCGGTATTGCTGCCTGTTTTTACAGGAAACCATGCCGATGCAAGTACAACTTGATTAGCCGATTAGCCGAGAAATTGACGTAGTGTTTCGAAAATGTTTGCTGGAGTTACAAAGCTAACGTTGGCTTAAAATCTAGTAGCAGGTTGTCTTTCTTTTTCTATACATAGTCTGTAACCTCCAAAATATATGTAGTTAATTAATAATATGCTAATTTGATTGATAATAAACCTTCACTGTCGGTGGTCAACGTTTCAACTAATGTTTCAAACTCAGGTTGGAGGAGATGAACACAATGTTAAATCAGTCTCTCACATCTTTGCGCTTGTGTTTTTGAAAAAGGCTAATTAAAGCCTGCAAACTTCCAAACTCTTGGAGCGCGTTGCTAAGCTATGATTGGATAATTGCGGTTTGCTCGAGGGGTTTAGCGAACAGTCGTCAGCATGCATAGGGGGCCATGATCAATCTGTATCAACAAGCATGGGGGCAAATAAGTCAAATAAGTCTAAGAAACATCGTGTTCATGCAATAAATCCAAAAGGTAAATATAAAAGAGAAACAAGGGAGCGTCTCATTCCACACATACAGAAAACACCCAAATTCTGCAGAAGTCTCACCCCTGCAGAGTGGAAGCGGGCCGCTCCAGAACGACGGGTTTCCTAGGATGCATTTGATCGCCACCTCGCCGATGAGCTCGTAACCTTGGTAACAGACAAAGGTGAGCGATTCGCCGGGCAGGTAGAGCCTCTTGGACAGGATCTGGTAGCCGTTGTTAGGGATACCAGGGTTCTCACAGGAAACAGACTCCTCAGCTACGACAGAAAAAAAAAAAACAGAAAAGAGAAAACTGATGGATCCTGTTGAGTTTCTCGACACGAACGAGAGGGTTTTTTTCCTTTTTTTTCTGCGTCAGAGCTCGACTGACAAATTTGACAGGCTCCGGCTGAGGTGACATGACTCATGGATAATCTCCACCCCCTCCTCCAGGTGGCTGAGGGCTGATTGGTACGGTGCATTAGCATTGCATTTACATATCAAACACTTCACACACATTAATATCCCCGAAAACACACACACACACACACACACACACACACGCACACACGCACGCATCGTCAGTCATAAGATGAAAATGCAGGAGATGAAGCGTCGACTCTGGCATGCAGAGACGCTGTGATCTGTGTCAGCAGAGGAAAAAGAGAGAGCCAGGCCTTTTTTATTTATTTATTTTTTTTATCTTTTGCAAAAAATATCACACAAGCCCACTCATGTTAGATCGCACAGCCACGGGGAACGAGCCTCTCATCTTCAGTTTAACTGCCATGTGCAACTGTCTATAATGATGACAGGTTTCTGAACTCAAAAGGGGGGCTGACAAATTACCAGTAAACCACAGGAACCCTTCAAAACCCCCAAAAGTTTGATAGAAGAAAGAGCTTTTCACTGGGTGGTAGTAAAATAAATAAAAAAGCAGCTAAACTCTGGTGTTTTGTGCTCCTTTCTGCCCCGGGAGACTGTAAATACTCGTCTGTCTGACACTCACAGACGCAGTGGGGGAGTCGAGACGTCCACACGGGGGTCCCCGGCTCTCGACCATAGCAGGTGATGGTGGCGCCGCCCTGCAGGATGAAGCCGGGGTTGCAGCTGTACTGGATGGTCGTCCCCACCAGGAGTTTGGGGTCCGACAGAGACCGGGTGGAGTGCTCCACGTGACCGGGGTCTGAACAGTACATGACTGGGGAAAAAAAAAGGGGGGAAAAGGCGGATTATGTATGAATCAAACAGACTTTCTCATTTGTTTTTTAAAGGCCAAAACCAGAAAGCAAAAGCTGTTTTTATACTAGCCAGCAAGCCGCCAATTTGCCCGTCCTTTTTTGCGGATTTAGACAGAAGGCGGTACATTGTGGGGTCTGTTTTGTTCCCCCAATTTGCAGCCTTGGAGGGTACACTTGTTTCCTCCTCCATTGCTATGCAACTCCGCGTCGATGTGCCGGTAATTGCGTGAGCCGGGGAGTTTTAAAACCAGGAAACAGCTGATCACAGCAGTCAGTCCATCACTTCATCCGCGGACGTCAAGATGAACAACTGGACAGCGGCTGAGATCCAGGAGATGCTAGCGTCTCCTCGGTCTCTGTAGCTGTCTTCGTTGTTCGCTTGTTGTTGTAGCGGCAAGCTGCTAACGGGCTACTTTCAAATTAAAAGCCCCCCGCTAAGAACCCAGTTCTAAACTCCAATGGGGTGCAATGTAAAGCTCTTATTTTGAAGACAGATTCGACCTGCGTCACTGTTCACGCCCAACTTCGTGCTTCACGTCACGTCACATGTTTACGCCTACCCCAGTGGCGGCTTTTTGGAAAAGAAGGAATATTACACCTCCCTTTAAGAGAGACAAGGAGGCACATTGCAGCCTTTATCTTGCTGCAAATGTGCCGCCTTTTCTATCTAAAAGGAGCGACTGATCCTGTAACAGTTGAGTTTATTACTGAAGAGGATTCCTATAAAGTTATATGTTGACGGTTGGATCTGTTGTTAGCAGGTGAGACATTCAGTGTACTCAGAACAGAACATGGCAGGATTTCAGCTCTAAATTGGCTGTTTTTCACTTCCCGAGCAGCGAGCGGTGTGAGTGGGACTGAATGATTTGCTGAACGATCATTCAGCACATCGAAAAAACTGCTTCTGTGATCACTAACTCACTCTCTTCACTCTCTGCACTCTCTTCTGGCTCCTGACTGATGTGGACCGTCACACCCTGGCCTCAGATGGATCTCCTCTGTTTTACTATCTCCTCATATCTGGTAAAATCTGAAGCCTCTTCGTTCTGATATTTTCTTTTCTTTACTGCTAATTAACTCGGCCTGGAGTGGAGGTCAACGCCTCGACCTGCTCAGTCGTCTCCTGGATCCTGACGCTTCACATATATTATATAATTCCAGATATTCTGTGAATGCAGTTTGTAAACAATGATTTTGTTGTTCTGTTCTGTGCAAGCAAACATCTACTGCAGGTCTGTCACTTGTATAGATCAACAGTAGATGTTTATGTATGATGAGTACTGACTCTTTTCACAGAAGGGGGGCTGTGAGCTCCAGGAGAGGTCCAGCTGACAGGTGAGGGTCTCTCGTCCCACCAGGTCGTATCCGGGGTCGCACTGGTAGGTGATCCGAGCCCCTCGCACCAGCGCAATGTGGGACGTCGTCTTCCAGCCGTTCTGGATCTCGGGCAGGTCTGGACAGGAGTCATTCCGGGACACCTCTGAGAAAAGGAAAAGAGAAAAGAGAGGAGAAAGGTTGATGAATGGATGCGTTACGCCGGTGTTATTGCTTGTGGCGCGGCGTCAGTACAGGGGATGTTTCCCGTCGCTCACGGCGGTCCTGCGGGTCGAGACGAGAGCAGGATAAACAACACGACACCTGATTCAGACACGATGCTGGCACGTATTCTCTGCGAGGAGGAATCCGTCCTCCGAAAGATTGATGGACTTATTGTGCGCTCACTTGACCGCGTGACAGAATGATGGATTGCATCTGCGCTGGACAGTTTTCAAATATCATCCCGCGGCGTACAAGGACAGTTTGCCTCCGAAGCTGCCGTGTGGACGAGCCAGTCGGTTTAACTCGAGACTCCCACTGAAACGGTCCTGAGTGAGATTATCACAGGCTGTCAGCTGTCACTCACGGTGGTTCTGATCCGCCACAAGAAAAGGAGTGTTGTGTTGTTGTGTAGGCGACTGTAAGAGAGATTCTTCTTTAGATGATCAAATGTTTGTGTTTCTCTACTTGCTGTCACAGTCAGTGCAGGTAAATGATTCAACACTCAGGTCAGGTGATCACAACCCAGCAAACTCCACAGATGAAGACGACAGGTACGTCTCAGTTTCCTCACGTCTTTCCTCGGTGGACGGGACGAAGACCCACAGAAAAGATGTAAGTGAAGAGATGTCGTGTATGGCTGCAACTAACAACTGTTTTCATCACCGACTGATCTGATGATTATTTCTAGAAGCATCGACTGAACATTTTGTCTGTAAAATGTAAAAACAAATAACATTTTCTTCCTTTTTTCTTTTGTCCAAAACCCACAAATGACAAATAAAAGCAGCACATTTGAGAAACTGAAACCAGAAAATGTTTTTCAGTTGACTAATTGATTAATCAGGTAATAGCTGCAGATGTCAATCAAGGTTTTCACTTATTTCTGAATGTTTTATTGTCACAAAGAGATGAAACTGCTCCTATTACTTTTATATTCTTTCTCTATATTTAATCTATTAACTACGGAAGCCCTGAGGACCAAGTGAGGACATTATTTTTCTAAGTTCCTTGAGAATCAAAACAATTATAATTCAGGAGTTTTTTCTTGTGTGATAGCAAGTGAAATCAAATCTGGCAGAAGAACCATTTTTAATTAATTTATTTGAATTAAATCTCCTGACAAGTTTTGTTTTTGTTTCACGTGAATAAACTAAATAATTTATTGAAAAAGAAAATGCTTCTCCTGGCAAATGTTCTTTTAACACGACGGTATTTTTGCTTTTCCTGAAATAGTTAGAAACTTTTCCTCCTGACAAAACAGTTTCTTCTCACTGTTCCTTCACGGCTTCTGTAATATTCACTATTATTAATCACCAAATTAAACAACAGTTAAGGTCTTTAACTGAACACACACATTAGGTTGACGTAATATGCCTTTACAAAGATGGTGACTAACAGGACTGCAGCCAGTTTGCTGATGTTTGAGCTCTTCTCTTGGCAGATTCGTTATCGTCACAAACATTCAGAGGACGGATGTGTTTCATCTGGAGGAAACATCGTCTCCACGAGACCTCACGCTGCAACATCAACAGATCACTGACAGAGACGCAGCGTGAGGCTCGGACCAAAAGCTCTCTTGATCGTTCTGAAGATCCCTTTTGAATCAAGAATTCCTCTGATCTCGGATTTAAAAAGCGTCCGGCTCAAACTTTCTTCATGTTATCTCTGACGTCTTAAAGTCGGCGCGGATTTAAAAGTCAGAGCTTCCAGTCAAATGTAATAAAAAAACCGCCGCAGACGTGAGAGTGAAGCAGCGTCAGACTGATCAGAGCTGCAGTCGGAATGTCAGTAAATTAATACGCCTCAGATCTTTTTATCTTCATTTCAACAAATAAAATTAAAGCACTTAATGGTCTCAGGAATATATACATCTCTGATCGACTTGTACGTCCTGGGACAGGTGTGCTACCTGCGGAAACTGTCAGCTCGCCTTAAAACATTCCTCTTATCTGACTTTCAGGTAATCAGCTTCATAACTTCACTTTTAAAGGTGCAGTACGTAAGAATTCATACTCCAAACAAACAGGAGGCAGCACATCACCAGAGTGACCGCTAACTGCTGCTGCTAACTGTAGCTGCTGTTAGCTTCTAAGCTCAAGTAACCGTGCAGGTAGCGGTCACATAGTCTGTCCCGACTGCGAGCTCTTGGCACTTGCAGAGTGATGTTTACTGTCAGACTATCAACTCTTGAGGTACAATGTGGCTAGCGGCTAGCTGGTTAGCATGCTAACTTCAATGAGGATCTGTGCACACGTACACGGTGCTTCAGGTCACTGAAAACCAAGCTTTTGGAAAATTCCTGCCAGAGTGAAGATATTCAGAAAAGAGGTTTTCAGTGTTTATGTGACGGCTGTTGTCTTGTTATCCTGCGTTTGAGTTTTCGTACGGTTGGTGCGGATGGGAATTTTATTGGAAAACAGAGGAGGAAAAAAGCGTTTTTAAAGATAAATGTGTACGTGTGGACAAAGTCTAAATAACTAAACATCCCTGCAACATAACAAAAATGCATCTTTGAGTTTTTTTTTTAATGATTTAAGCTAAACTTCTTTACATATCGCACCTTAAATCTGTTCTTTTTTTACTTTCTTGCAACTATTTGTTTCCATCTTTATCATCTTTAAAGTGCAATTTTATCATTTTCTTAATGTTTTAACATCTTATTCAATCGCTTTTCATGTCTCTTAACAGCACGTTTTACGCGCCTTGTGTCTGAATGGAGCAAATCGAGTTTATAAATTTGAAAATCAAATAAATCTAAAGAGTCGGTTAGAAAGATGTGAGTTCAGCAGACTTCTCCTCGTCTCTGCTGCAGGCTGGAGTAGCTGCTATAAGCATAAAGCGCCAACACACTCCAGCTGCATCATGGGTAATGTAGTCACCAGCTTGTGACGAGGAAGGAGAGCACGTGCTGAATATATAAGAAGCGTTTCTTTGGCTGTAGGTTGAATGTTTTGTTGTCAGCGAATGTTACCGAGTTTATATTTTTCAAATCAGTTCCGGTGTTTTATCACAACACTGCGGCTGAATCACATCAGCTGAAGATTTCTGTTAAGTGCCTCCGCAGACGGTTTGTAACATCTCATGTGTATAATAAGCTCCAATAAAGGAGACGAACAAAACAAAGGCAAACACGGAAGAAAATACGGAACATTTATACAAATTTCTAATATTTAAAGACAGAAAAAAAAATCATTACCCAAGTCAGCTCACGTTAGGACGAGAGTGTGTGTGTGTGTGTGTCTGCATATGTATATTTAATGATTGATCGGCCAGCGGACAGTATTGCATTACACTGTACAATATAATAGGCCTACAGGGATTTGTAAGTCGAAGGATCCTGAATCAATTATTCATTCTCTATTGACTCGCTTCTCCTTCTGTGTGCAGCCCGGATGTGTGTGTGTGGGTAATTTATTCCGAGCACAAACACATATTCTCACACACACACACACACACACACACACACACACAAATATAATCAAAGAGAGTAGCCTATGTATTCATGCTGTGTCTACTTGATTTACTCCTCGGGGAGGCGTGTGTGTGCTGGCGGTGTCGGAGTGGCTGACAAGTAAATTGGACCGCGTGTGTCTCGGTGCGGCTCTAAATTGGAGTAAGGTGTTGGATATGTGGGGAAAACACTGCAGATTAATGTGTGTAAAAAGGAAGGAAGTGAGCTTATTTGGCTGCTTGTTAAACTCTGGGGGCTCGTGCGTACATCACAGCCATTGTGAGAGGGTGAAACAAATAGGATGTGATTGAATAAGGGCAGAGGGAAATGAAAGCAAAGACAAATAGAGACGAGAGGAGAGAAGAGAGGGAGACGAGGAATGGGAGTCGGCAGGCTGAGGAGGGAAGGCTAAGACGAGACGAAGGGCAGAGTTAACATTTCCACATCCAGTTAACGGATGAGACAGCTTTTATTTTATAGCTTTCTTGCAAAACAAAAAAACACAAATCCAGCGAAAAGACCAAAACAGCAACGTGTCTCTCAACGAGTGTCTGACTTCCTGTCTGTGGCTCTCTGCTCCGCCTTTAATCTAGATCTTTAAAAACATCTCAGAAAATATGTAATTTCAAAAAGTTGTGTAATGAAATAAAACAGCTGCTCAATGTAGTTTTGACAAAACAAACCAGAGGAAATAGTGACAGGGACGATCTTCCAGCAGGGATTAAAGTGAAACTCTCACCAAAATGCAACCAAGGCAGCACTCTTACTCAGACAACTGCCATCTTTGAACTTGTCCTTCATTTTGATCTCACCAACACACCTGATCTTGTTTCACCTGACACTATTGTGCTGACACAAATCTGTCCACAGACAAACACCTGGCAAAACACTCGAAACTGCAAGAAAAGTTGCCACAATTTGCTTCGATGACACTCGAACAGACAGGTGAAAACTCTACATGAGTCTACATGATCATTTCTGTGTTAAAAGCTTTAATTGTAATATCGATATCGGCCCAAAATGAACATTTCTCAGTCCGATATGATGAGGTTTAGTTTTGTGCACACAGAATAACACTGTGCGTCTGCTTCTGTCAGCGGGCCATCATGAAAAGTTATTCAAACTACAGGAGAGACTTCATGTTCAGTGCAATCAGGTGGAAAACAATGTTTACTGGCATATTGCATATCAGGAAAAGTCCAGTCACGTGTGTCCAAAGAAAGAAGATAAATCAGCCCACAGTACGACATTAAACTCTCACCCATGTAGTTGATGATGAAGCCCTCGCCCTTGCCGAAGACGAGCCCGGCTGGATCTGAGTGGAAGGTGACGGTCAGGTCGGGGGTAGTGGAGGAGAGCTTGAAGGGGCTGCTGCCTCCGACGTAGCGCCCCAGGATACGAGTCGTGACCTCATCGCCGTCGGTGATGGTCAACATGTCGCTGTCGCTGATGTTCAGCCTGAGGACAGCGAGAAGATCAGAGTCAGAGAGAGAGAGAGAGAATCAGCAGCTCCGGACAAGTCGCGATGACTCAGAGCAAGTCGTGTCGACAGCCGACTGTGTGGGAGACGCCGTGACCTCAGAGGCTAAATGCTGCGTTCGTCCTCAGGCCGAAGTGTTTAACAGTCTGCAAACACAGCGGGGTTTTCATCGCCCCCGAGACGTTTGTTTCACCACAAACGCACCGGCTTCTCAAACACGCAGCGAGCAAAAAAAGGTCCAGGATATTGAAATATCTGTAAATGTGATGTGACACAAATCCAGCGAGTGACTGAGGATCGTAATTGGATTGGAGGGAGTGTAGTTAAACACGTCAAACCCATTTCATAGCACCGAGGAAGGTATTTAACGTAACATGAATACAAATTAATCTTAAAGGGAACGGCTGCTGATATTGAAACCTCGATTACTGGAATAAAGGAAGGAAAGCGAGTTAGATGTTAGATTAGATGTCAGCTCGTGATTATCTCACATACAAACTGATTCTGTGTAATCCGAATTTTTACTATTTATCAAGTGTGATTCTTCTTTTTTGTTCACTTCAGTGCAGTTCAGGTTTCAGAGACGCTCTCTCGACTGTTACACTCATATTACAAGTGTTATTGATTTGATAAAGAAGAGCTAAAACACTTTAAAGGGATATTCCAGTGTAAGTTTAATCCATGATCTAACACACCGTGAAACTGTGTTAGACTCCCTCTCGAGAGATCAAGTTAGCAGACCGCTAATTTACGGAGTTTTATCAACCTCAGAAACGACCGCACAACAACAATACACTGCAGTAAATGGATCCAAATATAAACCGCCACCAAAAAGCCACAAATAATGCTCAGAACAGCACCAAACTTCAGCAACAGTACAAATAGGGTCTCAGCACATAGTCCGGGGCATCTAACCTCCGCTAGCTTAGCTGGATTTCTATTGTGAAGCTAAAAACAGATTTCAACTCTCCTCCATCAGCTTCCGGGTCGGGGAAGTCCCGACGCGACGATTACCGAGTGCGGTTAGAAACGCTCAATTCCGTTCTTTTCCCTGTCCGCTCTCGATAATAACTGTTATAAACTGGCAGGTAAGACACATATGAACTTTGATTGCTTTTCCATGGAGTCATAATCATACATTTTCATCCATGAGCCGCGGAACTCTACTGCACTCGGTAATCGACTCGTCGGGACTTCCCGTCAACAGGAAGCTGCTGCAGAAGAGTGGTAAATTTAGTCAGCTTTTCAGTAGAAATCCAGCTAAGCTAGCGGAGGTTAGATGCCCCAGACTATGTGCTGAGACCCTATTTGTACTGTTGCTGAAGTTTGGTGCTGTTCTGAGCATTATTTGTGGCTTTTTGGTGGCGGTTTATATTTGGATCCATTTACTGCAGTGTATTGTTGTCGTGCGGTCGTTTCTGAGGTTGATAAAACTCCGTAAATTAGTGGTCTGCTAACTTGATCTCTCGAGAGGGAGTCTAACACAGTTTCACGGTGTGTTAGACCATGGATTAAACTTACATCGGAATATCCCTTTAAGTTAAAGATTAATCCGACTGCAGCATTTTGTTTCCTTTGGCCACAAATCGGTCGAAGGAAAATCTGATATCGTGAAATATTTCAATCTTAGAACTCTTATAGACTTTTTGAAATGTTACACACTGGATGGACTAAACACAAAGAGTCACATCAGGGAGTTTGTGACGCTTTTCAGCAGAAAAATATGTTATCATGGCCAGAGTCACAAGATATCTCTGGCTCTTTTCAGATCGTCTCTGGTCCATCAGAATACTTTGAAAGATGCACGAGCTGAATTAAACTTCGACACACATATCGGCTTTGAATTTACCAATCTGAAATTCACACGGAAGCTTCTGAGACTCGAATGCGGAGGACGGACGAGTAGATTCGATCCGAGCCGCAACGTCGAAAAGGACAGAATCCGGATAAGATCAGAACAGCTGGATTTAATCTGCGGCTGCAGTTTTATCAGCAGCTAATGATTCAGCACGAGAAGGGAGAGGGAAATATCAATCGGGACGCCTCGCTGAGCCTCCACACCCAAAAACCCCCTGCATACATTTTTAATGATAACATTTGGTTCCCGGTCGGAGTCAGACTTTTGCATCAGAGCTGCTGAGTTGTTGATGTTTACGAGTCAGACTGTGTTGGCGTGTTTCTCACAGCTGAACGTCGAGCAGAACTCGTTTGTCCTCCCCGACGTGAATCCTCCAGCTGCAGTCCTCTCCCTCGCCGTACCACTCCGGCCAGTTCGGAGACAGAATCACGCCTCCCGGGCCGGTCAGGTCGCCGCCGCACTGTGCTGCAGAGAGAGAGGAGGAGGAGGAGGACGGGTTAAAGGAGCAGTTCGGCAGTTTAATTCAGTCGTTTAGGAGAATGCTGTGACGCTGTGAAGCTCCTGAAATGTTTTGTGGATTCAAAAACTGGAACAGGAGAGAGTAAAAGTCACAGAAATGAAAGATTTAAAGCAGTAGTTTGACTTTTTAAGATGCTTTTTTGCTGAAGATTGATAACGCTCTCATGTTTGTGCGGTAAGTATGAAGTGAGCACGAGCAGCCGGTTAGCCTAGCTTAGCCTGTAAGGACCAAACAAACAAGACGTGTTAATTAGTAAGCTTTAGGCGTACAGACGCTGCTCATCGTCTGTTCGTTAAATATGAAGCTTAACACAAACTGTTGTTTTAACACAGGTTGTCCACATCCAGAATTCAAGGACTTTTCACTGACTTTCCAGGCTGCACTCCTTCAAATTCAAGGATCCAACCTGGCATATTTTGAGCCAAGACTCGAGAAAAACTACTGTAAACGCTGAGAATGAGCAGGTGTAACAGAAGCTCTCAGACAACAATTAAAACAATATCAAAATAACACAAAATGCATAAATTCAAGCACTTTAAATGACTCAATGTCTATTTATGATTATTATCAAAAACCTTTCTCTTTTTTTCCGTCAAATTTACAAACTTTAAATGACCAACAACCAAAAAAGTGCCAATTCCTGCAATTTATTATTCTAGCAAATAAATTCAGACACGATTCATTTACCTTTATTAGTTAAATATTAATTAATACTTTGATGAGCTCATCACTTGTTCCTTGTTGTTCCATGTTCTACAACTAAACTATTAATAAAAAGACTTAGTTTTGTTTTAGAGGACGTGGAGAGCCTTTTTTGTCAAGTCTGCGAGGGATGAAAGCATTTTGATAACTTTACTTCTAACATGTTTCTGTCACACGATTGAAGTAACTGCTATTAATAAAGTAGTTGTTTCACACATTCATAATACTTTCATATTGTTTTTCCAGTCAGTGATGAGGAAAGCTACAACATGATGTCCGTACTGCAACAAACTGGGGAGTTAGTAAGTCAGTGTGGTCCTGTGAGCTCCACAAAACACAAGTCAGAAAGTCTGCAAGAGAGGGAAAGTCCAACATTTACAGCCTGTTCGGTGCCAGAGAGGAAAAAGCCGCCCAGCACCGACTGCTGCTCGTAAAAAGCTGAACTGCTTTGAGCTCGCGGTCTTAATGAAAGGAGACTCAGACGAGTGTGTCAACGTCTTCATCACCTCGGAGCTTCTCTCCTCCGGACAGCCAGAGGTGAACATCACCTGTACTGAACTGTGTTCTGTTCTGCTGACTCGACCCGCTCATATTTCAGTGATGGATCTTTTTGCTGTCGTAAGAGATTTCTGGTGCTTTACTACGACTTATTTTTTTTACTGCTGGGTGACACTTTTGGGAATGAAACTTGCCACAAACAGACGTGAACAGGAAGCTTCATATATCAGAAGCAGGTTGTTGATTACGCTTCTGATCACACCTCACAAACTGGACCTATGTGAAGTTTAAACGAGTGATTTACGACAAATTCAGCTCACCTCACAAACTGAGAGAGGTTTAAAATGAAAACACAAGTCTTGTCCTGCCCCTCAGTGTTACCTTTGCACAGCGGTTCTGTGTCATTCCAGTATGGATCCCTCGCGCTGATGCACTCGATGACGGGGGGCCCTTGTTCCAGAGCGTGTCCCGGGTCACAGGTGAACTGGACCACGGCTCCGACGCCGTACAGCGGGTCGGAGGTGGTGAAGTTTCCGTTCTGGAGGTAAGGCTCGTAGCAGTGGCCTCGCTCGAACGCTGGAGGAGGAAGTGAAGCGACAGAAAGCTCAGTCCACAAATTAATACCAGAAATGTGTCTTATTATAATCTTTTTTAACAAAAGTTTCAAGATCTTTCTCTTTGCGATGGATTCCCACAAATAGACGCCAAGGTGTCCCTCAAAAAGAGCCGCAATCACACATTGTTTATAAATCTCGTCTCCGCTCGCAGATGATGATTCCTCGGTTTCTTCTTCTCTTTACTGACGAGGATAAGCATGTTGGAAGGGATGTTTCCATCCCATCCTCAATCTGACGTTGCCAGCATCTGTGAAAGCTTCAGCTCAGATTACGTTGGACAACCCGGCCCACTTGCGGCGATCCGAGCCAGAATCGGCTTGGCAGTAGTGCGATGCAAGCAGAAACACTGAGCCTCATCGCAATCCCTCTCTTATTTGTTTACATAATTACACTGTAATTATAGAAATAGAACAATAATGTTTTTAAACGATGCCGCAGAGAAGACATGTGTTATTTTTGTGCCACGACCAGATCAGCAACAGCAGCAGCAGCAGCTTCTCTACCTTCGTAGCGGATGTTGAATCCCGTGTTGTGGTTCGGCTGATCGGTGATGAACTGGATCCTGACAGCCGGACCCTCACTGATCACCCCCTCAAAAGGTATCTGTCCGCCCCGACCCGAGTCGAACAGCACCACGGAGCCGGCGTCCAATCCGCTCCACAGCACCAGCCTGCAGGGAACAGAACAAACTCGTGTTTCCAGGACGATGTAAATGAAACCGTGAAAGACGTGATGATGATGTATCCGTCTTACCTGTCAGTGCGATCCAATGCCAGCCTCTCCAGGTGGAGGTGCAGCCGCTGGTCCTTCGGCGCCTCCAGGGACCAGGAGCAGGAGCGGTCCTGGGTGGCGTTCGGCCCGTGGTGGGGAGAAGGAGACAGAACCCGGCCTACTGTCGCATTCTTCACTGTGCCTCCACAAAGAGCTGCAGAGACGAAGCATATGTGATCAGTCGTGAACAAAGAGTTTGTTTGTTTTAGGCTGTTTATTCCACGTAAAGCTCTTCATAACTTAACTATACAGGTGCTAATTATCATTTTTATTATATAAAACTAGTAATACATTGAGAAGTGATCCTTAGCACACTCATAGGCAGTGGTGTGCACAGACTTTTTGAAGGGCAGGGGCGAAAAGAAGGGCACTTTAGCGCGTGTTTTGGCTCCCAAGAGGGCACTTTAGCGCGTGTTTTGGCTTCCAAGAGGGCACTTTAGCGTGAGTTTTGGCTCCCAAGAGGGCACTTTAGTTTGAGTTTTGGCTCCCAAGAGGGCCGTTTATCATGTTTTAACCAGCCAAGGGGGCAGTTTAGTGTGTTTTGCCAACAAAGAGGGCACTTTGACACGCTTTTTTGGCTCCCAAGAGGGCACTTTAGCACACGTTTTGGCTCCCAGGAGGGCACTTTAGCGCGCGTTTTTCAACAATTGAGTTGAATTGAATTTTTTCAGTTCAGACTGAAAAAATAATTGGTTCGGAACCTGAAAAGTTGGTTCTCAGCGGAACCTAAAAACAGTTAGATTTTCCTTGGGAACCGTGACATCATCAGTGGGCGTGTCGAGCAGGAAAGCAGGAAGGAGAAGGAAAGAAAGCAGGAAGAGAAGGAAAGAAAGCAGAGAAGACGATGGAGAAGAAAAATGTTCAGTGGTCGGCAGAAGAAACGAAGTGTTTGGTGGCGATTTGGGCATCACCTGAATTCCAGGAGAAACTAGAGACCTCCACAAGAAAGAGCAAACTACAAATGAACTTTGGGAAGAGATGGCCAAGGCTGGGTTCACCCGAACACCAGACCAAATAATTAATAAACTTAAAAAACTGAGCAAATAGCTGCAGTAACAAAACAAACGCTCCTAAATAATCCACACGACCTGCCATTTTGCCATTGCTGTGTTTACTTCCGCCTGTGTGACGCGGAATGACATCCTCCCACTTTGGTTCCACTTAAACTGGTGTGAAAGCGGGCTGGTTCGCCAGACAGCACCAATGTTCTGAGACTCCAGAACCGAACCAGTGCCAGAACCAGAACCGTGCCAGTGTGAAACTGGTATCAGTGACGGAATGTAACTACAGCCGAACATCTTGTTTTGTGCCATAATCATATTTTCTTTCGACCTCCAACACTCACCCCTGCAGGTTGGCACCTTGCCGCTCCACACCGGCAGCGAGGCGTTGAGGCAGGTGAGCTGCGTCTCCCCCTCCAGGTGATAACCCATGTGACAGTGGAAGCGGGCGGTGCCTCCAGGGAGCAGGTCCAGCACCGACACCTCCCCATAGTGAGGCCTCTTCGGTAGGGAACAGCTCAGCCTGAAGACTGCGGATGGAGAGAGAAGACAGGACGGTCATTAATCATCAAATACACAAAAACCGCAGAGCTGCTGGTACTGGTACTGGTTATAACTGGACTGGGACTGAACAGAACCTCTGAGACTGACAGAACAGTCCGTTTGAAGACCGACGATACAGTACAGAGGTGATTTACAGGACTATGACTTTAGGGATGAGGATAAATTTGGACCAAACCAGAGGGGATGAGCAAAGACAAACCAAGACTGCAACTTTTTAGTTACTTTGTAGTTTAATTAAGCTCATCTTGGTGTAAAAATCTTCACTTTCTTGACTTTCTTAAATAGCGAACATGTTGCTCCCATCTGAAACTACAGGAGCTATCAGACTATCACCTCTTGCATTACAGACAGGATGGACTGGAGCTAGCTGGTTAGCATGCTAGCTTCAGTTGACATCATAGACGTCTTTGACACGACGTCAACAAACATCAGTGTTGATGTTTTTCAACCTCATTTTTCAAATGTTTTTAAAAAATAAACTTCTGGTCATATCTTGCACATTTGCACCTTTACATGAAGGCTACAGGAAACGTTTTACAGCAGTGAAGCAGCAGCAATATTAAATAAAATATCATCAGATATAGCAGGAAAAATGTCGGGGGAACGTTTTACTGCTGTGGATCATTCTTAGGAAAATTAAATTTGGCTTTAAAGCTTTTAAATTTGCACTTGAGGTCGGTGCTTTTGTTTCTAATCCCTGCTGAAGGTCACCTGAGAACCCACGCAGGTACATTTTAATTAAATCCTGCTCATATTAATAATAACAACAACAAGCTTCGTAAGCTGTGCAGGAAAACATTCCCGGTGTTGTTTTACGCCGCCTGTGTTGTTTTTCTTCTCTTTAAAGTATTTTCCGCGCCTCATCTCGAGCATTTCTGTCCCTGCGCAGGTATTTTAAATCTCCGTCACTTCTCCTCTCGTCTGTCCTGCTACCTGCTGCTGATGTGAAAAGGATGAGATGGCTGTGATTAATGGCACAGGTGGGTCTTAACACTGTTGCTTCCTGCCTTCCAGTCCTCGTCACGTCTATTAGCGGCCGCACACGTACACAAACATACACAAACATACACACGCTCTATACAAACTCCCATATTCACAGCCTCCTAATGAGATGAGAGCCAATTAATCAGAGTCCTAATCAGCTAATTCACACGACAGATTCAATCACCATGCTAAGTGATTAGATGAGAAGATTTTAGATTGTGCAATTAGCATGTATGCAGAGTACAAGCAGCTCTAAGGCCCTTACGAAGCCTCCAACATGTATAGAATCTGTGCAGCGTGTTTATGTACATGAATATTTATATCCCAGTCGTGTTTTTTAATTCAGTTTGTGCACACTGAGATCTGCGGACTCACTCTGATAGTGCAGCTGGAAGATGCCCATGCTGCCGTCCGGCATGGAGCGGTAGTAGACCGACAGAGTGTTGGTGGGGCTGCGGATCACCTGACCCTCCACCAGCAGCGTGTGATTGGCCAGCACCAGCAGGGCGCCACGTTCGTCCGCGCCCCTGATGGACAGCTGCTCGCCCTCCGACAGGTTCACACTCTTCACCTGAACACACAGGAGGACACAAATCCTGTCACTCTCTTAAAAATGTTATTAGTGTCTGCACGTTGTGGGTTCATTTCTGCAGATATTGCGACGGTGAATCACATCAAACGCTGCTCAGGTTGCTCTAAAAATAAGACTATAATGGGGTGTTGTTATTACCTCCCATTACTCAAAGAAAAGACACAGTGACTTTTTTTTAGGAACCTACTAAAAGAACCCAAAATGAAATAATGTGACTGTAGTAACTGTTGAGGTGGAAGAAGTACTCAGATCTTTCTCTGACACAAAGGTAGAAAAAGTCACCGAGAAGCTGCTGCTGAGTGTTTTCTCTGAAGCATTTTAATGTTGCCAATTACAGAGTGACCGGAATAAAAACAAGAGTTCAGCTCTGATGTCAGGGAATCTGCTTCTATAGGAGACGTGTGTGTCTTTGTCTGCTTGAGGAACAATTAGTTTAAACCATCGCAGAGACATTTTGACCAGTTCAAACTCTGTCAATGTTTTATGGTTCAAGTTAGAATTGTTTTATATTTTAGGAATAAGACTTTAGTTGTAGTGTTTATGATGAGGTGCCTGATAATCTCTGTCTATATATGAACGTAGAATCTGTAGGCAATACTGAAATCAGACATGCTGCTGATGGGTGCAGACGAGCTTTTGTTGTTTAGGTTTCAGAAGGAAGTGACTCCAAGGTCGAGGATGTGTGAAGAGGGAGACAGAGGGAAGTAACTGACGGCGAGGCAGAAGCTGCGGGTGGTTCTGGTGCAGATGATGATCACGTCTGAGCTATTACAGTTTAATTTGAGGAATTCTGAACTGAAACAAACACTTAAATGTGTGTTTTGGACATTTTCTTTCCTTGTGTCTGCAACCAATGCATGAAGAAACATGTTTCCACCTGTAGCGTGTCCCCTGAAGTAAAATAGACCAAAAAAGGAACTTAAACGCAGCACTTGAGTGAAGCTACCTATCTGATTATGGCCCATGGTCATTTTTTGAGCAGGAGTGAGAGAAAGAAACAGAGCGCAGTACCACCAGCTGCCACTAGGAGGCAGAGTTCAACCTGGGATCAGATCAGAGCCTCAACAGACAAACACAGAAACACCTCACAGCAGAATGAACCTAACAGAGGTGTCACTGCAGTGTGAATGTGTGTGTTTGTTTATCGGTGGCGTACCTGCAGCTCCACCCCGTAGCCGGTGTACACCGTCACCGTGTAGGTGCAGTGTAAGAAGGTGCCGTCGGGCAGCGGCGGGTCATCGGAGGAGTCGATGTATCCCTCCGGGTCCGAGAAATTCACCATGCAGCTCGACAAAGCTGAGGAGAAAAAAGCAGAGGAGTTTTATTTTGCTCTGGCTTTTATAGTTTTTTTTTCTTTCCTTTTTTTGTTCTCAGCTCTGCCTTGTAATCCCTTTAATGTGACCCTGACTGGAAGCTCATTAGAATCCCTGCTGTGTATAATTAATGACGGAAATTACAGGGATCAAACCGGCTGCAGAGCAGACGCGGGGCGCAGCGAGGACTCCTGGATGTTAACAGCAACTTCAAATAAGTGATCACGTTCAGACGACAGCAGAGTCGAAAATACTTTTAACTTTTCAAACACATCTGTGTGTTGAGGTACTTGTACTTTACTGGAGTACTTCCACTGTATACTTCTACTCCACTGCAGTATATGCAGTGATGTGCACAAGGGGGGCCGGGGGGGCAGTTGCCCCCCCTGGTGGCTTAATTGTTGAAAAACGCGCACTAAAGTGCCCTCCTGGGAGCAAAAACGTGTGCTAAAGTGCCCTCTTGGGAGCCAAAACGTGTGCTAAAGTGCCCTCTTGGGAGCCAAAACACGTGCTAAAGTGCCCTCCTGGGAGCCAAAACACGCGCTAAAGTGCCCTCCTGGGAGCCAAAACGTGTGCTAAAGTGCCCTCTTGGGAGCCAAAAACACTCGCTAAAGTGCCCTCCTGGGAACCAAAACGTGTGCTAAAGTGCCCTCTTGGGAGCCAAAACACACGCTAAAGTGCCCTCCTGGGAGCCAAAACGCGCGCTAAAGTGCCCTTCTTTTTGCCCCTGCCCTTCAAAAAGTCTGTGCACGCCACTGCAGTATGTGTCAGGGTGAAGTACTGCAGTATTTACTCCACTTCATGTATCTGATCGTTGAATCGACTGGTTACTTTTTCAGATGAAGCTTACAAAGAAAAAACATGATAATCCTATAAAATTATAATCTGTTTTACACAATGGGCCATTATTCTGCAGTATGTGGTAGATTTACTGTACTGTTACTGCAGTTTAAAGTATTCAGGTAAAGTAAAAGTACCTCAAAACAGCGCTTCAGTTCACCACTGTGTCAGATGTTTGTGTGCATACTTCAGACTACTCGATGACCCCTCGTACCTGACGGAGGCGCCTCTGTCTCAGCGTCCACGTCCAGCATCGTGCCCACGGTGGTGATCTCGGCCTCCTCCTCAGGAGGAGTGTGTGTCTGTGTGTGCGGCTGCTGGGAGTGTGTGTCTGTAGGCAGAGTCTCAGTTGGATCGCTGCCTCGGCCTGACACCGCAGCTGACGCCGGGGGTTTTACCCTCCTCAGTAATCCCCCGCTTTGATGCTCCAGGGAATGACTTCCAGAGAGGGAGCTGACGCTGAGTCCTCTGCCCAGAAGAGGGAGCAGGTTCTGGGGCAGAGCGGAGGGGAGGGTCTCCCCTTTCTGGGAGACAAGTCGTCCTTTTTGGGCGAGCACTGACTGGAGCAAACCTCCAGCCAGGACGCTGGCGCTTTTGCCTTTAGGGCTGCTTTCCTTTGTGCTCCCCGGTGTCACCACTGGAGACTGGGAGGAGGAGGAGGAGGAGGAGGGGGCGGCTGTGGGGACTTGTTTATCTGAGAAGAGAGGAAAAACAAGGAATGAATAAAATCTTTGAAAATGTCCTGGGAGGCACGACTCCGGGTGGTTCTGTCACTGTCCTGCTGGTCTTATCAGGAGTGGGGTTATCTAGCCGGCACAGCTGAAGCCCAGTCGAGCTTACCTCTACTTTTTCACACACACACACACACACACACACACACACACACACACACACACACACACATACACACAACAAGACAGTGTAGTGGGGAGACAGGGCAGTTAAGCATGACAGGAGCTGAGCCAAGAGGAGGGGGAGAAACTAGAAAAAAAAAGAAAAAGAAAAGAAGAAATGCATAGACAGGCAAACCGCTCTGCCGTGCATGCTAAAACGCCATCTCCAGCAGCTTAGTTCAAAAAACAGCACAGAGCAGCATTTACACACACAAACCCACACACACATTCACATTACACATACACTCCCATCACCCCCCCCAACAACAACAACAACAACAGTCATCTCGCCCGCGTACTTTACGGTCCAGCCTCACAAAAACAAGCAGCAGCAGCCTGAACATACACTCCAGCAGAGCAGCGTCTCTCTGTAATGTGCAGCTGAGTGTCGTTAAAACACTCCTCCAGTCATTTCTATCAGGACGGGGAAGGAAGTGAGGGGGGAAATATCCTCTCTGCGTTGTCAACAACACGAGCGCTTCTCTTCTTCTTCGGGGATGGTTTTCATCTCCAGACAGAAAATAAATTACCCTTTTTTTTTTGTTTTGTTTTTGTATTTTCAAGATATGTACCTGCATTACGCTCAACGTGTCAAACCAGCAGCCATCAAGAAACTCATTTCAGCTTTCACAGCTTGCAATTATTAAGGCAGCCACTCAGCAGCAGATGTTGACACACACACACACACACACACACACACTCTCAAACACTCCTGCTCTCGATGTGGTTCTCTGCTTTTGATATTCTCGAGTTTGACTGAAAAAAATCACATTAATTATGGAGATGTAAACACTCAGCATAAACAAACATTTCTAATGACGATCCTTTAAAGCCGGTTATTAACGAATCACGATGGAGACGCGGCCGGTGTTGAACATCTCACAGCTAAGCGAGAAACACGTCAATCTTCTCTGGTGAAGAGAAAATAGAGGATGCATAATTTCCAATATAGAGTTTATGCACAGAATAAACAAATTAAATACAAAAACAAATCCTTACGCTTTAGAGATGCTTGTACGTCGATTTATTACCTTCAGATGGAGCCAGGCTAGCTGTTTCCCCCTGTTTCTAGTCATTATGCTAAGCTAAAGTTAGCCAGTTACTAAAGAACAAAACAGAAAATATCTGTTTTTTTTATTCGAAGTCATCAGGTACAAACACGTACACATAAAAAAACGATTCTGCTCGCCCGCTGCACAGATTTATTCTATTTGTCTGTAGATTGTCTGACTTTATATATCAGCATGTTGTCTCTTGGATCGATTTTCTAACTTGTGTTCGAGGTCAGTCAGATCACTGAACTGAAAAACTATTCTGTTCTATTTTTACCAGTTGCCAGTATAAAATCCAAACACCCCCGTCATACACACAATACGAGACGTAAACCCACGATCAAAGCCGGGAGGCGAGGAGGAACATTTCCATTGAAACGTAGCGCCCACTCTGGATTTAGAGTGCAGGAACCATTTGTTATAACTCGCTCATTAGTCACAATGGCAGCTGAATGGACTTTTCAATTTTCCCCTTCCTCGTAGCGGGAGGTAAAGTTTTAACATTAACGTCATTCTGTCAGAACATCATTTACTAGCGGGCCATTTGGCTGTGACAAGGTTGGCAGGTGAGCCATATCTTTGTAATGACCCAAAGACTGCTCAGCGGGAAGACGAGACTTCATTGTTCCTGTAAGAATATATTCTCTGATTAATGCTTGAAAACGGCTGCTTGAAGCTTTCAGTCGTGACGTTTCTCAAACAAGGAAATCACACTTTTTCTTCTTCTTTTTTTTTACACAGGACAAAGAGAAAGCTGCCCTCTTTCAAAGCTGCACTAATCAATATTTCTATATCAACAATGGAGCCGATCGTTATGTGTAATGTGACATGGGTCAATCACAAATCCACTCAATTATCAGCCAACTCTGGTTCGACAGTCTGAGGTATTAATCAAGAGTTTTAGCAGGAAATTCCTTTTTCTTTAGTTCATGCAAGCGCAGCTGAACGACTCGTCAATAAATCAATCAGTCCACTGACAGGAAATCAATTAGCAAAGTCGTTTTTCTTGTAAAAACACCATCCAGCTTCACAAATGTAATGATTAGATGTTCGCCTTTAAATCACCTTAATAACTTGAATGTATTTCTAATAAATTTGAAGATGCTGTCACTTATTTTTTTTTTTTCACAACCTAAAAATCAATCGATCAATGGAGACAATCAGCCCATTAATCCATAACGAACATAATCATCAGTTGCAGTCACATAGGAAATAGGAAGTGGAGCAGAAAATAGTTCTACTTACATACATACACATTACATACTTTTACATTTTCAATGCAGTATTTCTAATATTGTGGTATTAGTATAAGGCAGAGGTGGTACAAATACTTTGTTACTGTGCTTACGTAGATGTTTCAGGTATCTACTTTTACCAGATTATATTTTATTTTCCACAAGTATCTGAACTTCTACTAGAGGACAAAACATGCAGACTTTTCCCGGATCTGAATACTTCCTTGACTTGTGATTAAAAACCGACAGCCCTGTGAACAAAGTGAGTTCTGTGATCAATCCACAGCGACTAAAACATTCAAACTAACGACACCTCGCTCTGAAAAGCTCCAAATATAATATAATAGTCCAGTGCTGCACGAGCCACACGTGGAGTGCAGGCAGAATATCTCCGAGACGGATATCTGCATGGCTAAATAGAGTCGTGTGGGAGCGGAGGATGTATTTTGGAACCTGGTTCAGGAAGTAGAAAAAAAAAAAAAAAAAAAAAATCCCATTTATTTCACAGACACAGTTACGTGAGTCACAGTTGGAGCTCTGCTGCAGCTCGGCATGAAACTCTCCTGGTTAAATAATCGGTGTAAAAGACGAGCAGCTGTGTTAGAGGATATATCCGCTTCTTTGATTAAATGAGGATGATGGAAAGTAACAATGTACGTTTACTCAATTACTTTACTTAAGTACAGTTTTGAGACGGCAACCCAAGTTTGCTGAGCGTAACATGCTGTTTTGTTCCCCGTTGACTTTGAGCAGAAGCTAACGATTACAATGTTGAGAGAGTTTAAAGCTGCATGTCATCTGATAAATTGCCTCCAGTGATGTCACTCAGTGGCTCAGTTGCATTGTGGGTAATGTAGGCGCCAGGTTTGGAAACACTGTTCGAAATCATTATGGAGAGTTTGAAAACAAACGGAGATATCACCTTTTTTATTTCACACGTTCTTCTTCCTTTTTAAAAACCTGGCGCCTACATTTCCCACAATGCAACTTTCTTATCACTGGAGGCAGTCCATCTGATTTCATGCAGCTTCCTCTGGAGACACACATGCAGTAGAAACAAACTTTCATGCGTAAAGTTTGCACTCTTTAATTTCTGGGTCACCGTTTGATGAGTTCTACTATGTTGTTGTTGTTGTTGTTGTTGTTGTTGTTGTTGTTGTCGTCATTCCAAACTGCAACAACAAAACATTCTGGATTCGCTGGTTTGTGCCTCTGCTGGCTCCCTCTTCACACAAAGGCTCATGGGTATTATAGAGTATTACTGCCCAGAGCCAACAGAATATGGGACAGTTTGCTGCCCGAGCTGCACACTCGTGGTTTTGTTATCTTTATAGTGTTGACAGGATTTTCTCGACAGCGTTGGAGCCATGTGCGGCCGGCAATCCTTTGTCCTTAATTGGTCTCCGGCGTGCGCACACATTTGCATCCACTGTTTTGTTTTGTTTCGTTGCCGCACTCATCCCAATTACCTTATTTATAGCGAGAGGGTCACCGTCTGACTTTGAACCGTCTGAACGATGATGCGTTATGAGAGAGACGCATGAATACAGATGGACCCGGGCCGATCGTCGACGTGCAGAATCACGATGAGCTCCGTAGTTGAAGTGTGGCCTCTGGTTTGAGCCCGCTGAACCCAAATAACCAAGCGCGCCCGCTGGTGCTTTTTAAATGAGAAATCAATGGGCTTGTTTTGCAAAGTCCTTCTCTGAGCCTGCTGAACATATTGTTTAATTAATTTGCTGTCATGTATCAGAAGAAATGTGCTGACAGCTTCCATGGCGGCGCTGCTACCTGAGTAATTTGGTTCACTCGTCAGATGAATAATTAAAGCCCAGATGTTGTGAAGTCCATTAAAGCAAGAACAGACTGTGTTTAGAACAAATTCCCCCCTCCACCGTCACAGTTTCTCAAGATTAATGTGCAGCATTTAGTTTGAGGGGGGGAGGACAAGAGAGATGTTGACGAGGGATGACAGACTTGTGGCATTTTTGAGGTTTGTTTGATGGAAATGTGTCGTGATGTTCACTATTATGACAGCTGTAGTTTGACGGGGCATTCAGCTTTCTGAAGAGATTGTCAACTGAGAGACTTGTCACGAGTGATTTATTTAAAAAAAAAAAGATGAAACAATGAGGAAATAAACAACCCTTAAAAAATGTTGATGCATCTCTGGAGGATCAGTTTTTTTTTTTTGGATCTCGTTTAAAAGCGTTGTGAGTTGGCAGGTTTTTTTTATTATTTCCACTCCCGAAAAAAAACCCCAGAGCAGCTGATTTCGGTGATCGGCACCTTCAATCAGAGGGGAGGAAATAATCAGTGAAATCAGCCACTGCTTGTTTTCCACCAAACTGCTGGGACTGCAGCATTAATGCAGCTCGCACAAAGAAAAAAAAAAAAAAAGCAACTACGGAGTAACGAGGAATGAGAATGCTGCAGGATAACAAGAACGACACCGATCTGAACGATGAGCAGAAACGATCGCTTGACAAGACGGGGGAACACTGAGATTAAATAATTTATAAAGTTAGGATTTGTCGCCATATCTGGAATGACAAAAGGTCCAAAGTGCTGGCAGAAAGCTGAACTCTCTTCCTGTGTGGTCAGAGATAATTACCCAGCGCTGCATAACACAGTGTGAGAATATGTGTCTGGGGCCTTATCGCGCCTTAAAAAATGGCAAGTCATTACTTCTTTTATACTGAGGAAAGTTTCTTCTTAAAAAAGCCAACAGAATTTATGATATCATTATCTTTAAAGTTCTGAGATTGTCTAACAAATAACACAAATAAATATTAGATAACCGCAGACGAGTGCTGTTAGTCAGGAGATGCATTTTAGATGAGATGATATGTAAGCCGATGCACGGTGCTGCAGTTTTCTCCCTGGAATTTATTGTAAACAAACTCTGTGATTGGTTTTATAACCCCGTCGTCGGCCGACTATTTCAGTCGACATTCTCCCTTTTTTACTATCCATCAAAATCAAGCCCCCAGGAAGAGCTCCAGGCTTTGAAGCAGAAGTTTTATTACAAGTTCAGGTGATGCACCGGGGCCCAAAACAAGACTTGTAAGACTCTCGCATTGTCAAAGAAATGATTTGATTGACAAGATTAAATCATTTTATTTCTATTCAAGCTAGCCGGGCGGTTAACCAGCGGTTAGTCCCCTCGAGTGCAGGCACTTTATGGGTCGACAACATGGAAGTTTTGGTTATTTTCCGAGCCGAGGTTTTTTGGCTTCATGCGCCACTGAGCAGCTTTCATAGGAACGAACCGGTCTCCGCCTGAAACACTGTGTCCAGATTTTTGTGTAAGGGCCTTGATCAATATCCCCGAAACAACAACAACCAAACTAGCAACCTACAGTCTGAAAAGGGGAAGCTGTCCTCATCTTAACCTGGTCGCTAATGATGCACGTGCAAATGTTGTATTTCCCCTGCAACACTATTTTGCAGGGCGCCGTTGCTGCATCCTGTGCCTTTTGCTGCTTAAGATATTTGTGATTGTTTTAAAGAAAGATAAACAAGCCAAGACCTTTCTCCAGTGCTAATACAGGAAGGTACAGGAAGGTAGGAAAGTCGTTAAAACATTTCAGAGAAGGACTTGCATCGTCCATTTCATGGGATCTGTTGATAATTCGAAAAATGTAGAACAGCCTCATCTTTTACACCTTTAAATTGGGTTTTAGAGACATGGTTTGGATATCTGATTAGGATGCCTCCTGGGAGCCTCACAACCAACTGGGACAGGACCACGGGACAAACCCAGAACTTGCTGGAGAGATTACATATATCATCTGGAAAACGCCTCGGGATCCTACAGGAGGAGCTGGAAAGCTTCTCTAGGGAGAGGGATGTCTGTAAAACCCTGGATCAATTGATGGATGGATGGATGGATGGATGGATGGATGGATGGAGCTTGGGGTGCTAAATAAATGCCATCACCTATGCTTGAAGCTTTAACCTCTATCTTCCCTCGACTCATCAAAGACGATACTGTGGGCTCTCTAAAACCAACAACAGTAACAACTGGTTGTGATCGGTCCTCTCCATTAAGATAACCGTCTGTAGGTTTGGCTGTTTGAACACAAAGCCCCAAAACCATCTGCAGGTGCAGACAGGAAAGGTCACCGTAGCACCACGAGGGGGGTTCAGGTGCTCTGAAGATGCACCTTTCTCTTTGGGAAAGCCTTGATGTCTGCTGTTTCAAAGGCCCGGGGAGTAAGTTGTGCCGGGACTCCCCGGGGTGCAGCAATACCTGCGTGACCTCCCGATCACAAAGAAAGGATGAAAGGGACCACTTGCTGGTCCTTGACAAGGGTTCTGTAAAAAAAAAAAATGGGAGCATGTAGTGTAGCTCACAATAATCAGGACAGTTGTGCCTATTTTCAGGACATCAGTAGAGAAACCTCGACAGTTTTATTGATTCAGAGAGTCTCCAAGTAGCCCGATCGACAAAAACAAAGTCTAGCTCGGCATTACTGAGGATCGAGGTCTTCAGCTCTGTTTAGGGACCAGCGATAACAGAACAGATGCTATAGAATGGAAGGCAAAGCTGCACACTCATAACTCTGATGCAGCGTTTTGGTACATTGCCTCTTTCAGGACAACAAAGGCCCTCGATAAACAGGATGGAAGAGAAGAAGTGTCCGAGCTCGTTTCCAGTCGGTTAATGGACGATCAGAGCGGAGACTCTCTACCCGGCAGCGTTGTGCAGGATGTAAAGCTTTGATTAAAGGGATAGTCCGGTGTAAGTTTAATCCATGGTCTAAATCACCTTGAAACTGTGTTTTATCAACCTCAGAAACGACAACCGACAACAATACGCTGCAGTAAATGGATCCAAATATAAACCGCCACCAAAAAGCCACAAATAATGCTCAGAACAGCACCAAACTTCAGCAACAGTACAAATAGGGTCTCAGCACATAGTCCGGGGCATCTAACCTCCGCTAGCTTAGCTGGATTTCTATTGTGAAGCTAAAAACAGACTTCAACTCTCCTCCATCAGCTTCCGGGTCGGGGAAGTCCCGACGAGTCGATTACCGAGTGCGGTTAGAAATGCTCAATTCCGTTCTTTTCCCTGTCCGCTCTCGATAATAACTGTTAGTAAATAATAAACTGGCAGGTAAGACACATATGAACTTTGATTGCTTTTCCATGGAGTCATAATCATACATTTTCATCCATGAGCCGCGGAACTCTACTGCACTCGGTGATCGACTCGTCGGGACTTCCCGTCAACAGGAAGCTGCTGCAGAAGAGTGGTAAATTTAGTCAGCTTTTCAGTAGAAATCCAGCTAAGCTAGCAGAGGTTAGATGCCCCGAACTATGTGCTGAGACCCTATTTGTACTGTTGCTGAAGTTTGGTGCTGTTCTGAGCATTATTTGTGGCTTTTTGGTGGCGGTTTATATTTGGATCCATTTACTGCAGTGTATTGTTGTCGTGCGGTCGTTTCTGAGGTTGATAAAACTCCGTAAATTAGCGGTCTGCTAACTTGATCTCTTGAGAGGGAGTCTAACACAGTTTCACAGTGTGTTAGACCATGGATTAAATTTACACCGGAATATCCCTTTAACATTAGCAGCTCTGAACACCTTGTTGTTGGACTGAACAGGTTTAGGCAACAAACTACTTGGTCAAATTTGAGTAACTAAAACTCAAGTTAACGTTGAGCTTTGGTGTCACGCGGGATACGAAGATCGACCTCATTTGTTTGTTTGATCCGTCCATCAAACACAACCTCCGCCCTGCTTAGACTTTCTCGCTCTTTATACTTCGCCATCTCAGATTTTTTTTATGCGAGGTATTTGGACGCATCCGTTTCCCACTGAAGTTAATTGTTAGGACCAATGTATCACCTGCACACATAGTTGGACTTAATTGGGAATTTAAAGTCTCGTTATTTTTACGCAGACTCGAGTGACTGCAAAATATTCCTGCTCTAATGTTTAAACAAGCTCGCTGCAGTTTGTGATGGATTTTCTGACAGCAGCCATGATTTTTTTTTTAAAACCCTGGTGCATTCAGAGTCAGTGCAGGTTTCATGTGGACCCTGACCACAACCAAATGCGATCATAATCAAACACCTCTTTCATTTACTTCAGGTTTTACAACCATCCCCTCGTGGTATCAAGCACCAGTTTGGGATTTTGGGACCACTGTGCTGCTGTTTTTTGTGAATTCCTTGACTATGCAGGAAATGAAATGTGGCAGAAATGAACGGGAAATGCACTCTGTTTCATCACGGTTGATGTTGGTTTGTTATCAGACGGATGATTGAAGCCGTGAATATTAGATGCCAGAAATTTCATTAAACTCTTCATTGCGTTTCGCTGCCTTGCCTCCATTTGTAGGTGCAACATTCTCGTTCTCCATTAATATACACAAACACGTCTCGCCGAGGCGTCCGAGCGACCTTAGAAAAAAAAAAATCACACGTTTGCAGAGGCAGCGCTCACCACATCAGCATATTGGGAACATTTAGTCTTCGGGTGTCTGTTTGTGTAGTTCGTGCTTCTCTCGAATTCACTGGTAACTGAACGGAGGGAAAAAAAACACAAGGGCGGCTCTTTATTCGACTGAGTAGGTGAGTTTGTGATCGAAACAGTGAGTGTTGTGAAAGAGAGAGAGATGGAGGCAGAATTCAATAGTCCTCGGTGACTGCAGACTTTCATTGCCACTCGAACATAATCAAGTCTGAGGCTGTAAAGCAATGTCAGAAAGAGGTTTCAATGGCGCTGAAAGGCAACAATGAAGATGGGGTTGCTGTATTTGTGTGTATTTCTAAGCCGGAGCGGCTGCGCTGAAATACAGGGGGATACGGGGAAAAGAGCTCATCTTTTTGTTTTCTTTGTTACTCCGTTTAATTTGTATTCTAGGAGTTGGTAGCTGTTTAAAGTGCTTTATCAGACCCGAGACTGGCAGCAACTGTATCTGGAATACATTCCCTGTCTACCATGTCCGTTCCCCATGGAGACTCGCTGTGATAACCACACAAACACACACATACACACACACACGGCACGACTCAGCCATCTGAAGGCTACAACAGACAGTTTTTGGCTGCATTAACAAGTCAGGCTACCATTTCAGGTGCGGAAATAACTTCTCTGATCAAAGCGTATTGGGTAAATAAAATGCACGGCTCTAGATTAATGGCATCCTGTCGTTTCAGCGACAGCAGAGACGTTTTCCGGGGATGCCGCTGGGATGAAAAAGATTGTTTTATGTGTGTGTGTATCACAATAACTTAGCAAACGACAAACTGAACCGAGCATTAACTACAGCGGAGTGCGTCCTCTCATGCTGTTACTATAGTAACTATCACTCCGTGTGAGACCCGCCAAAAACATCATGATGTGCTGAAATATGAAAGAGGCACAACCGGGCCAACGTCCGTGACTACGGACAGAAAACAGAATATTGTGGCAGCGATGCTCGAGTTTCTGGTTTGAGGAACATGAAGCGTGAAACAGTGACCTGCAATTAATGTGACAGCACAACAAGCTGACGGTAAATAAAGTAAAATAACTTTAAATGATAAAAGTCCAGAGCCTACGTACAATATCAGCTGAATTAATCAAACTAGTGCAGTGTCCGTTCAGAGCATGTTCGGCTCAGATCGTCTGGTATTGTGAAGTAATTACAGATCTTACAGGCTCATCAGGGAAATATATCCAACATGTTTGATATTCATGATTCAAAACCTACCTGACCACATCAGTACTTTGTGAGCTGGACCACAAACAACCAACGAGGGAGGAGCTAAATGTTCTTGCCCTCGAGGCTAACGTTAGCTAGCACACCTCTGTTGACAGAAACTTAAAAACCTCACCTCCAGTTCTTGCTGAAGAACAGAAACTGTGTGTTGATCACATCTAAACACACACTCAGGCTTGTTTAACCTTTTTTTTTTTTGCCTCATTAAAATGCGTAACTGCACCATGCTAATCTCCATTTTGTATCATAGCCCTGAGGCTAACATTAGCTAGCATACTTGCTGTTAAAGAAATCTCACCTCCAGTTCTTGCCAGTTCTCCCCACACACCTAGACTTTCTTAACCTGCTTTCGAAATCTTTTCTCACTTCAACACAAGTTCCTGCACCAAACTGATCTCCATTTTGTATCGTATCCCGAGGCTAACGTTAGCTAGCATACCTCTGCTGACAGAAACTTAAAAAAATCAACTCCAGTTCTTGCTGAAGAATAGAAAACACACACTCAGACTTGTTTAACCTCTTTTTTTTTGCCTCATTAAAATGCTAAACTGCTGCAAGATGTTTCACCATGCTAATCTCCATTTAGTATCATAGCCCTGAGGCTAACATTAGCTAGCATACCTCTATTGGCAGCTCTACTTCTTGCTGAAGAATTGAAAACCCACGCTGACCGCATCTCCCCTCTCCCAGACTCATTTAACCTGATTTTGATTTTCAAGCTCTTGTAACAAACTGACCTCCACTTTGTTTACGTCTACTTCCCCATGAGATCACGTGAGATGATCACAAACCCGCCAAGTGTGAAGCAGATCAGATGAAACATACACAGGATATATAAGATTCCTTGCTTTATGCTTAGACTGATTCAAGTGACTCTTCAGCCGACGATGGAGCTTCATCAAATGGAAGTTTCTCATCATTATAACGAGCAAGGTTTGTTCTAATGAGATACGCTTCTTTCGTGATTTAACGAGACGAGTTTCATGTTATAACAGGAAAAAATTGCTATCAGTAATAATGAGAAAATGTGTCATAATAGCACGAAGAATGTCGTCTTATAACGTGACGAGGACCTTGATCTTGTCTTCTCAGCGACAGCGAAGTATTCCCAGATCTCAGCAATTAACTTAACGGTGTGTTCGGTGTTATTATGATCATCTCTCTATAAAAGCAAGGAATCTCTGTCTGTCTGTCTGTCTGTGTGTGTGTGTGTTTGCCTCAAATATCTCTGCAGATCAGGATCAGACTGATCTGAGAGTTTTCAACATGGCTGCTGCTTGGTTTAAGGATGTGCGACTTCGCATTTGTTTGGACTGCAATGATACCGTTAATAAATTATTTCATAAATGCTTTACAAATTCCACGAGCATTGTCCACCGGAGCCACCACAGTCACGTGCGCACCAGAGCCAATCACTGCAGAGCTCAAGCCCACGACATACCTGAAGAAACAAGCGGATTTATACCTGCAGCGGCGCGAGCTGGACCGGGATTTTTACCGGCGGTTCGGTCCCCTTCTGTTCTGTGCATCTAAACTGACTGTTGTGGATTAATGAGACTAAACAAGTCCGGACCGAGTCTGTTCGGGTCTGAGGAGATCCGGAGACGCAAGGACAACAAAGTGGAATCGGAATCTGTGGATGTTTGTGTGTCCAAAAGTCCAAAACCGGACCTAGGGTAAATAATGTCCGCCACGCCTTTTTGCGAACATTGCCGTCATGTTTGCTTTGTGACTGGTGCAGAAGAAACGGTAAAAACGGACTTTTGTCACAAAAGTGTCCAAGCAGCAAGTTTGGTTGTTGAATGACAGGCAACGACGGTCGGTGTGTAAACAGCGATACTGAGAGATTTGTGACATTTAGCGTGTTTGGAGTGTGTAGTTAGTGTGTTATGTAGTGTTTGGTGAGTGGAGTCGGTTTTTTGTTTAGTGAGTCAAAACAATGAGAAGATGCTGAATGTGGAGCAGGCAGTCCAGCTATTTATTCAGCTGGAAGGCTGCCTGCATTTAAATGTAAATAGTTACATATAACTTCGTAAAATTTTTAAAATGTATGCACATATTTAGCAAACAACAATTTATATTTGCATTATAAGTAATACAAAATGGTTTGTTAAACATATTTGTGGTTTTCACAGTAAAAAAATCTTTTTCTTTTTCTTTTGTGATTTTAGGTCCATTGTGTTAATACAGTATGTCAAAATAAAAAAATAACTGTACAGTCACACATGTGAGGTTGTGCTGAAAATAATGACACCAAGTAAATAGTTTTTAGGGTGAAATATAATGGCAAAATCAAGAATAGTCAAAAACGGCCAATTATACCCTGGAATATCGGATTTCACAACAAACCTAAATATCCCTGACGTCCCACCTTCATTTGGCCATCCATGAAAAAGCTACTTAACCTCCCACTTTTCTATAGGAACACATATTTCCTACGGGCACTGCACTAGTTATAAATACAAAAAAATAACAAGGTCAACGTAATAAACCGACACCATCCTTGAGGGAGTCAACGCGGGACAACCTGACCATCGGCGTGCCTCTGTGTTAATCATCATGCGCCGGCTGCTAATTGGCTGAACACACCAGGAGCCATACTGCAGCGCTCGTGACCTCAGATGTGTCTGCCTTCTCAAATTCAGGCGCTGGGGTAAGCACACTGCTCTGATTTAATGATTTCCTGTGTGAGAAGTGCCAACACACACACACACACACACACACACACACACACAGATCGATGCTATCTGAGGATTAGCGCATGAACGCCGCTCGGGGTCAGCGAGTGGAATGACCTGAAACTGAAAGCGGAGCAGCTATCGACCCGACCGATCAACGATGACCTCGCGGAGCAGATGTAGATAAGCAATCTCCTCCCCGCTGCCGCACAACTCCGACACACATCATCATGTAAACACGCTCGTTAGCATCCGTATAATTTACACTCTGATGCAGACTCGCATTAGCATAAATGTCAAATACACTCATTAAAAACTTATTATCTTATCGGGTTGTGGTGAATTTGCGACAGCGAGGAGCAAAACGGATAACTCCTTATGTTTGTTAAAATTAAGTTTGATTATTAAAGGCTAATTTTCCGTTGAATTTAAGGATTAAATAACATTGTCTGACTAATGATGCGGAAGAATGGCGGCAGCATTTTCACAGAGAGAGTTAATTAAAGTTAATTAGAGTTAATTAATTAAATTCGGCTGATTGGAAAAGTGGTTAACGGGAAATTAGTGGCTGCGAAAAAACAAATTTGATTTCTGGAAACACCCGGGTAAAGGAAGTGAGTCTTTGAATGCGACTTAAACTTTAAACAGCCATTCACAAATATGGATTGTTGGTGCATGACACAGTCTTCGAGCTGTGGAGATGAACTGATACGTAGCGGACGACTGACTCAAGAATCAGAGGTAATAGTAGCTTCTTTTAAATAGAAGTGACGGCACATCTGCAGCAAGGTAAATGCTGCAATGTGCCTCCTTGTCTTTTTTAAAACGGAGGTGTAATATTCCTTCTTTTCCAGAAGCCGCCTCTGAGGTAGGCGTAAACATATGACGTGACGTGAAGCTTGAAGTTGGGCTGTGAACAATGAAGCAGGTCAAATTTGTCTTCAAAATAAGAGCTTTACATTGCACCCCATTGGAGTTTAGAACTGGGTTCTTAGCGGGGGGCTTTTAATTTGAAAGTAGCGACCGGTAGTAGCTTGCCGCTACAACAACAAGCAGACAACGAAGACAGCTACAGAGACCGAGGAGACGCTAGCATCTCCACGATCTCAGCGGCTGTCCAGTTGCTCATCTTGACGTCCGCGGATGAAGGGATGGACTGACTGCTGTGATCAGCTGTTTCCTGGTTTTGAAACTCCCCGGCTGTGGGTCGCACAACAGCGCAGGTCATCAACACCTCCGCCCACCTCACAAAATTTATATCGACGACACGGATTTAAAGCAATGGAGGTGGAACAAAGTGTACCCTCTGAGGCGTCAAACTGGCGGACCAAAACAGACCCCCAATTTACCGCTTTCTGTCTAAATCCACGTACCTTGCCACAAAAAAAGGACAAACAAATTGGCGGCTTGCTGCCCAGTAAAAAAACGGCTGTTGATACACAACCACAGATCCACCTACATTTTCCTTGAATCTTGCTTCGCAGCCTGATTTCCATGTGCACTGACAAAGGAGTCAACACAAGGCACGTAACGTCATTGTACTACAGGTCTATTTATACATTATTTTCCAAAGTAAAGTTTGACAGCTGCTCACAAGTTCGACCCTACCACCCCGTCCTTGGAGGTAAAGCATGGGATTGCCTAGAAGAGTGATGTATGATGGGTATTCTCTACCGGAGCTGCTACGGTTGCGATGAAGGCTCGACTGGAATAATCCAAGAACGTGCAACCGTTTGATGTGCTGTGAAGATTGAGAGTGAGTCGACACCGATGCAAACTCTGGGCACTGTTTTTCAGCCAACATTGACAGCTCAATGTGTAACCTATAGTAGGTTAAACAAACACCTGTTCAACATCCTCACATACTTGTCGGCGTGTGTCAATGGTCCTGTTTTTTTTTGCAAACGTTCAATGTGCATTAAAAAACAGACAAAATGTGCTTCTCTTTGTTGGAAGCAGTGGCGTCAATAACGGCGTCCTTTGTCTTTGACAAATCTGTTAGTTAACGAAGCGTTATTCCCTTGTTTCCTGTGAAAATATGCCAAAAAAAGCACAGCACAAATTTACTGTTTGCGCGTCAGAATTTCTATTTTCTGGACTGTTTCTGTGTTTAAAAATACAAATTGAGGAAATGGTTTACGTATTTTAGTCGCACTGATGGCTCAGAATATACAATCAGGTCCTGCAGCTGTCAGTGTTTACGGTGAATGTATTCAGACGCCACGTTTTGCCCGGTTGACCTTCACCGAGTCAGCGTGTGGAGCTGATTCTCCTCCACACCTGTCATCCACCCCACGTCTGCACGCCCCATTATTTATGAACGAAAACATAAACTCCCCGTCGGCTGAAGTGAGTCCAAGAAAAAAACACACTGGCGTATCGCATCATTACAAATTTATCTGAGTGGTTTCCCTGTCGGATCGTGGTTCTGTTCATCCTGCGAACACTGCGGATCGATAATTCTCGTCTTATCTGCGAGTATATATCAGTCGAAAACGGAGAGTAAATCTTCTGCAGCCTCCTTCTTTTTTTTTTTTTATAACACCTGTGAAAAATCTGCTCTGCTTTTGGTTTAAGGCTCAAAAAGATGATGCCACGAGCCTCAGCTGGTGTGTGTGTGTGTGTGTGTGTGTGTGTGTGTGTGTGTGTGTGTGAGAGTGTGTGTGTGTGTGTGTCAGAAGCAGGTGTTACTGCAGCCAGGCATGACCAGCTCAGTCGAGCAGATGGCGTCGTCTGTGGGCTCTTTTTC
Source organism: Sparus aurata (assembly GCF_900880675.1). NCBI lineage: Eukaryota > Metazoa > Chordata > Actinopteri > Spariformes > Sparidae > Sparus > Sparus aurata. The sequence continues at coordinate 25,439,182 of NC_044198.1, read as the reverse complement.
CTTCACACCATCGTCCTCTCGCTCTCGTTTCCTCGTCCACTCTCTCTTCCCCCTCCTGCACCATCACCAGCCTGTCGGTGCAGCTGTGTTTCCTTCCTTCCTCCACCTTTACAATCACTTCCATGTCAACTTTTTTACTCGTACCCCTCCCCTCGATATACATCCCAACATCTTGTCTCTTCCCGTGCTTCACACCCTCTCTGATTCATGTAAACGCCCGTGTTTCTTCCCTCCGGGGCGACACATTTGATTAATGAGCGATAAATCTCGTTGCTCAACCATATAAACGCTTTCCCTGTTGGATTGTGGGACGACGACGGCAAAGATTTATTCGAGGAGAGTCTTTTTTTTTCACACATCAGCAGCTACACGGAGAAAAATGTATCATCCACCATCTCACCCCATAAACACCCACGTAGTTATTTATTAAAGAAAATACGAGTTATTTTGGTGTTTCAGTCTTTTGTCTTTGGTGCGTGTTCTCAGCTGATGACCCGATTGTGTTGGTTTTAAATGCACAGTATGTAATTTCTGCTGCTAAAGTCTCAGTTAAAATAAAACAAAAGACACAAGTAGATGTTGAATATTAATTATTGCTAACATGACGTTCCAGCAGCTCTATTTCACGCCTCGGTGTCATATTGAGTTTAAAATAATCCACCTTGCTTTTTTCTTCTCCGGGCTTCTGAGGCAAAGTTAACGAATTTGTGAAAAAAAAAAAAAGTGTTGAAACAAAACATCCATTCCAGGTTTTGCTCATTGGAACACCGGAGTATTTCAGGACGGTTTAGTCGAGTCATTTCACGGAACATTAACTCCCTTAAATCGTCATAATTTATTCAGCAGGAGAAGAAAATGGGACTCACTTTCCACTTTACTCAAATCACACCGCTCACACTCTCCCTGTGTTTTCCCCCCTGAACGTTACTGAATCCAACAGCAGCTCAAAGATCTTCTAGATTAACGAGAGAGGTAACAGCGGGTTCACGTTTGGTGTGAACTTATCTCTTTAATTTTGACAGAATGTTTTCTAACCATTTCTTTGTTGAATTTCAGCAAAAAGCTTAATTAACCCCTTAAGGAACACCGTTCCAACATAGGAACACCCTTCACTAAACAAATAGTTTTTTTTGCTAATAGTTTTAAACATCTGATCTTAACAGTATATACTCACTGTTGGAAAGCTGAGACTGTTGTGATTATTTTAAGCCCAAACACAAAGGAAAAAAGATATTTCCAGACCATGTAATAGCCTTCTAAACTCACCATGACACAACATTAGAAAGAGCCCTCTACCGCAAGAAGCAAGAATGCCTAAATACCTTGGGAATGTTCCCTTTTTCCACAACTACAACGTCATGCCACAATTTTTTTTTCATAGTTAGCTACAAGTGTCAAACAAGCAGGAAACCCCAGGGTCTTATCTTTCATTTGAGACCAAGATTATGTTTCTAGGTAAAGGGGTTCTCAAGTTATAAGCCTTTGAATCTCAGTAGGCGCTCTTGGAAAAAAAGGACCAAAACAAAACGCACAGACATGCCTTTAGAAAAAAGAATGTGAAAAATCAATTTTTTAGTCTTTTGAGTTCAAATTTTGAGTGTCTTGTTTGAGTGCAAGCTGAGACCTGTGGCTATGGCCTAACTGTGTCTGCTGTGTCCATAGACATACCTGAGCCCTTATATCTTAGTCAGTTTATTAACATTTGAATTGGACGGAAACCAAAACCTGTGTTCCAACTCTTCCACTTCTAACTCTGTGTCAGTATGTCATAGAATCACACTTACACATCTAGAAAAAACTTGAGGGTGTTACCTTTCCAATGGTACCAAGCACATCCCTGAGTCTCAAACTATGTGGGAGCTGTCATGCTTTTAATCTCGGTATGTCGTTTTGGAAAAAGAACCTTAAAATGGGGGTGTTCATTAAGGGGTTAAAAGGAGCAGTTCACCTAAAATTAAACACATGCATGCAGATGGACACAAAACATTTCTGGAGCGTCACAACAAAGCAGCATTGCAGCATTTAAAGTGAAACATAAACGTAAGAAACAACATAAAATGGCTTCATACAGCTCGTCCAGCTCGTCTCCAGAACCCCTGAGATCCCAAACTAATTTGCAAAGACTTAATTCACATTCGCTTTTGAAGCTACTACAAGGAGTTAAGTAGTTATTAAACAGTCTCAATTTAATTCTACATGACCTACATCTGCAAACGAGTCCATCAGCGAGAAGTTTAACTATTTCTATTTACCCACACGTGGCGCTAACGACTCTGTAAGGAAACTCCCACGCAAAGATTAAAACGCTGCGACTCCTCTCCACTGAACGGCGTAACGCTCGTACAGACTGGAAAAACCTGAGTTTTACATTTTCCTAGACGAAGATAAAGCAAGTTATCCAGTTAAAAAGAAGCAGGAGGAGGTTTATCTTTCAGTGGTCTTTTTTTTGTGGTCTTGACGGTGGAAAAACGACCGCTTTTGTCTCCAAAATCAACAGAATATCAAAGTCACTTGTTGTGGCTTTAAGCAAACTCTTCCAACGTAGCTGCTGAGCTAAAACCGTTAGCACCAGCCTGAGCGCTCATCAAGGGTGTGAATTACATCATTTAAAATCAATTTGGGACCTCAGGGCTTCCAGAGACGTCTTTAAATCAAGTTTCCATCTGCTTCGGTTGTTTAGGAGAACGCTGCAGTGCCGTTTTATTGCGAACCTCCACAAATGTTCCTCAGCAAGTAGATAAAGACTGAATTCTCATTTTCGGGTGAACTTTGCCTTTAAGCACAAATCCTGTAAATAAGCAGCACGTCCACCTCGTCTCCATCAGCGAAGCTCTCGTCCCGTAGAGAAGCTGTGTGATTCACAGCACATCAACACCTTCTTGTTTTTGCATATCTCTGATTTCACGTTATTAAAGTTTCTGGCACCTCGCTGCACTTTTTTCAACCGTGTTTACGGAGAGACGCCCGGTCACGTTTGTTTGTGCCAGAGCTCGCAGATGGACACCGGGGCGATGGAGTGACGACTATCAACACCTCGCTGCGATGACTGAACATTTCACATCGGCGGTTACGTTTTTATAAATATGTTTGTCATAGCAACCAGCTGATCTCAGCGCGAGAAGCACTTGTGCCTCGACACTGAGTAAGAGCGTCTCCCGGTGTGTGTTCAAGCCGATGAGGCGATGAGGGAGGGAGGGAGGAAGGAGGGAGGGAGGAGGGAGGGAGGGAGTGAATGATCATCGTGGCTGCGTCGAGAACGAACACACGGCGAAGCAGAGATGACTTAAAGTAGTGCAGCGCTTTCCTGCCACGGCTTTGGGAACTCTGCACGTCTTCTTATGTGAAAAACATTTAATCCTCATGAGGATTAAATGTCCTCAAAAAAGAAAAGAAGGAAGGAGAAAATATTCCAGAGTCAGAACATTTTTTCACTTTCTCCTCAGGGCTGCCTCGGAGTTGGATGTGGGTTTAGGGGGCTAAGATTAGGATGGGATTAAGTGGAAATGTCAGAGTTAGTAATGGTAAAGGTTAGGATTAGAGGGGGTGGTTAGGGACTGAATACAGTTTCTAACAAGTATGCCGCAGTAATACAAATGTGTGTGTGTGTGTGTGTGTGTGTGTACATGTGTGCCGGCCGCGTACGTGTTTGTTAGCTGCTCCGCTGAGCAGAAACATCGCAGTGTGAGAGCACTCGCAGCCACAAGTCATTGAAACTCTCATCACACTCCTGCCTGCCTCCAGTTAGCAGCAGGGAGGAGGAGGAGGAGGAGGAGGAGGAGGAGGAGGGAGGAGGAGGAGGAGGAGGGAGGAAAGTGATGCCAGTTGATGCCAGAGGAAACAGACAGCTCCATCCCTCCACAGGCCCCAAGTCTTGTTGTGTTTTCCCCAACAATGATGACTTCACATTTTTGCGGCCTTGTGTGTTTTAAAAAAAGATGAAACGTCACGCTGAAGATGCTGAAAGTGTTTCGTTGACAGAGTAATCAGCGTTTTTAATCGGGGTAGCGGTGCGTTTCAGTCGGTCGCCCGGTGCTAAAACTCACGAGGAAACATCAGATGAAACAGAGAGCGTGAACGTGACTAAACACAACGTGGATTTCTGCCTGGTTTTGGTTGTTTAAACTGGTGATACACAACTTTTTTGGCACGATCTCAAGAAGAAGACACACAAAATACGGTTGAAACTTGTAGAACATCAGCAGTAAAAACTCGACGTGTGACAGCAGCACCGGCCCGAAAACATCAAGAATAACGATGGCTGAATTTAGCGGCGTCAGTTTCGGGGTCCTGCTCTCGTTCGCTGTCATGCTGTCGAGGTTCACTGGGACACTTGAGCAGACGGGAGCCATCTTTAGTATTATTAATAACATCTGTGCTTTTTACAGTCAGAATGTGTGCCGTGAAAAATACGAGCTCGAAAAGACGTTTAGATATTCTGTCTGTTTGCGACCTGTGGGATGTTTGTTGTCCGCTGTTGTTTTATTGTTATCGAGGTATTTTGTTGAAGATATCTTGATTTTTGATTCCAATCTTAGAATTTAAAAAGTTCTTTTGAGTAGATTTTAAAATAATGAGATATACATTAGACTCTGTCAGTGCTTCTGTCATTGATTTATAGGAGTTTGAACACAGTGGAATATTTATGCAGATGACCTGTAACTAGCTGTAACAGTAGGTCCAGGCAAAGAAAATGCAGCCGCTTGAGGGTAACAGACTTATTATAGATCATTATTTTCTTATTTACACCAACTTTGTGCATATAAAACAGTCAAAAACAAACGCTTGGGTGGAAAAACAGCCTACACAGGGAGCAAAACGGATAAAACTACGTGAAAAACATATTAAAAAGTATGTATTCGAGAGCTTGTTGGATACACGATGCATTAACGATCCGGTGCCGTACCTGCCTGTCGTGGTTTTATCTTGAAATAGTTTGCATAACTTGAAAGTTTTCTATCGACAGGAAGCACGAGAACCTGTTTTAATTGAAGAGTTGTGCCTCCTTTTTGGCGTCCATGTTGCTCCCACATTCCGATGTGATCGCACCGGAAGAAGTCGGAAAAACGACTTCCAAACGTGGGAAAAGCTGCATGACACACTGTAGGTTTTGTTCCACACATTGGATGCTGCTGACTACAAGAAAAACTTATAATATCACCTGCATTTAACTTTAATTGCCAGATTTCATGTGACAATCTGACAGCTTATGGTAACTTTGTTCTATAAAGTAACATACAGTCTGAAGTGATGAACTTTACGTGTGATTTGTAATTGAAGGGCCTCGGCTTTTAAAAAATGGGATTTCATTATCATCACGCTTAAAAAAGAAAATCCGCAAAACAACGTTAATCTCAACAGTGTTTAAAGTCCACAGCGCCAGTAATTAACCTCCGAGGCCAAAATATGAAAATGAAAAAATCAAATCTCTCTCTGGAGTGATGTCCCGGCTCACCGTCTCTCAGAGTGTGTGTGTCTTCACGGCAAAGTGTGTGTGTGTGTGTGGTGTCTCTCAGGTATGTGAGCTGTGTGCTTTTAATCCATGAATAAATGAAAAGGTGGGTGTATCTCCACACCGGCCACATCAATTGTGAAACGGAGGCAGAGAGGCTGAGAGGAGTCAAAGAAGAAAAGGAGGAATGCTTTTAAGCGTTGAACCTCGGGGTGGCCGTGACCCACATGTCAACACGGAGAACGTCCGCTAATAAATTATGAGGCGGAGAAGAAATAAAGGTGAGCTGTGATGAGAAACGAACAGTAGCTGTGTGTTAAATCCCTCATATGTTGCTGCTTCATTAGCGTCACACAGTGATTAATAACGACTTCTCCTTCCTGTCTTTTGATTTAAGAATCATGTGAGATGCCGTGATCTGATGTAGAAACACTAACCTGAGTGCAGCGCTGAGGCTTTCACGGTATAGAATAATAAATGTGAACTAAAAGCCGAGCATTCGCAGGTTTTTGTGCAAAAAAAAAAAAAACTTGACCGTTTCCCAGCCGTCCATTACATCCTTTATATAGAACGATACATATAGGAGCTGGCGTGATGAAAAATATATTTTCACTTTCAGGCTCCGATCAATCTGACCTGACCTTAGCGTTCGATCAATGACCAAAAACGCCCCGCAGCTTCGTTCCCATCCAGACCTTCATGAGTAAATGATCAAAAGTGAGCGAGAATGGATCACAGCTCAGGAGATCCGCGGCAGAATCGGACTTTAAGTGATGATGACGGTGTCAAAACAGCAGAACATCTCACATGTATGGATTTCTGTGAGTGTATATTTCACAGCTGCAGATCGACGCCAAGCATCGTGATTGATTTCATCCCTTTCACCACGTCTGTAACTGTTTCTGGCAGCCGAGTCTCACATCACAGATGTCCGACTTTAATATATATTAATATTAGTCATGCTGGATGACGGTCTGTAAATCTGTGCAGGACTTTGTTGAGGTCGCTTCGTCATCGTTTTCTTTTACTTTTTCTACTCCGCTGCAGTTACTTTCGATTTACGATTAATCAGTTAAAACAGAACGTAAGTGAGGTTACGAGCCCGGTGTGGACGTAATAAATGAGGCAAATTGAAGCAGCAGCTCGCCGCAAAGAGATGAAAACGCAGTTATTATCTACTCGTCCTCAAGCTGATGGAAAAGTCGGGAGAAGTTTCGTAGTCGATAAAACATTTCTGGAGCCTCGCAGCAAAAACGCTGTTGCAGCATTCTCCAAAACAACTGAAGATTTGTTTTAAAATGCAGAAAAAGGACTGAAACCAGAAGATACCTCTGCCAAGACCCTACAGCCCCCTTTGTCCCTACTCATAGATGACAGCCACCTAAATACGTCCCAGCATTGTTAATCCCTGAGAAACAAATGAATATTCGGAATGTTTAAGAACGTGATTCCTGGAACTGTCCCTTTATCTGGATCGACACCAAAAGTCAGTGGGGTCTATTCTGGACTGAGACCCGTCCTCTATCCACGTTTCGTGAAAATCTGTTCAGTAGTTTTTGTGTAATCCTGCCCACAAACCAACAAACAGACAGGGAAAAAATAAAAAATGGCTCCATACGGCAAATATATGTCTGTTTCCATCATAGCCGTTATATAGGATGTTACAGTGAGGAGCTGGTGTGAGGGTGTCAAGGCTCCGATCAATCTGTTCTGACCTCAGCGGCGATCAATGGCTGAAAGTTAATGGGGTCTATTGTGGGCTGAGACCCGTCATCCATCCAAGTTTCGTGGCAGATCAGATCAGAAGTTCGTTGTGATGCTGCTGACAAACAAACAAACCAACCGACCAACAAACACCTGAGTGAGGAGATAATGACTGAATTACATTTTTGGGTGAAATGTTCCTTCAGAGCTCCTTTAAAAGAAACTTTTTCTACAAAATAGACTCTCCTGTCGATCCTGGCGCCCCCTGTGGACAAACAAACGGTATAACCACCACCTGCTCCTGTCGTGAAGATCTTTAATTCGCTACCGCGGGTGAATATCATTTTCTGTTTGCAGGATGAAGTCACGTATCTATTTCTGCTTTTGTACGATTAATAACTGTAATATGATGATGGTGAATCGATGCTGTAGCACCAGACTGAACAGCAGCTTCTCTCCTCAGCAACCCAACATAAAAAGTTTTAGTTTTTATGATTTATCTTACCCAGATCATTCAGAATTTGACCCGCCAGGCGTTCTAAATAACTTGAATAACCGTGCCGAAATCTTGTTTTCTCATGTGGATCCCACGGAGGCATCGGGGTTAAACTGAGACTGTTTCTAAACCAATTAAAAGTTACTTGTAAAACGTTTAACGAAAAGAAACTCTCACATTTGTCCGATGATGTTTTGTTCTTCCCGTTTTTCCTCACAGCTTCGTTTTCTCTTATCGACAGCGACCGCATCGCGCCGAAACGACAGCGTGACTTTGACTAAATGAATTAAGGCAGCAAAATGTTGACTGTGATGGATTTCAGCATCACAAGCAAAATTTCATGTCTCTGCATGTTGATTTTTATTCACTCACGAAAATTAATGGATAAGCCTGGATCGCCTGGAGGGCTGCCTGCAAATCAAGCTGGCAAAAAAAACCAAAAACACTCAAAGAATAAAAACACCGGTGAGGTTTGTTTCAAACTCCTGGTTTCTGCTTTTTCCATCAACAACCGACTCTCATGAATTCAGTTTGAAAAATTGGCTCCAGAAGAAACTGAGCTGCAGTGAAAAAGCTCCTGTTTATGATTTTTTGGTAACTTGTGAAACCACCTGGCAAACATGAGAAGAAGAAGAAGAAGAAGAAGAAGAAGAAGAAGAAGAAGAAGAAGAAGTGAGTTTCAGTGCATCAATCTGACATAAACAACCACTCCAGAGCATGACTGGCAGCCATCGTCCTGCAGGAAGCTCAAGTCTGGATGGAGGCTTTGCATCTCCCCAGCCTTTAAATTCTTCCTACATCACGCCTCAAAACTGTTGGACCGTAAATTCATCCAAAGCTCGGAGGGGCTTTGTCGGTGCGAGAACTCTGCACACCCCGTGACAGGAATCAATCAATCAATCCCCCGACCAGGCAGCCGAGCGCAGCAGCGCTGATACATTGAACCTCACGGCTCAGACGGGAGCCAATCACGGTGAAAAAACACCCAGACATCCGTTTTCTATCCCACAATGCTCGGCTCCGTCTCTGCAGCTCTCTCAGCCCGATTGGAGCTGAAGTAAGAGGGAGACAAACAAACTGAACTCGATAGCATGACAGGCGTCGCTATCAGCGTGGCGCGGCGTGGATTATCACACACACAGACGCTTGTTTGTGGAACGCGTCAGCAGACAGAACTACTTCAGTGGGATTCCCGTATCAAAGGCAGATAGATGAGCGAGCAGCGCGGTGGCTTAGCGTAAGCTTTGAGGCAAATGGGAACTGAAATATTAACCTTTTAAAAGGCTTGGCTGCAGACACACTTGATTGTGCCAATCTGCTCTGAGTGAGTTTGACAAGGCAAAGTGTCAAAGAGCGTGTGTGTGTGTGTGTGTGTGTGTGTGTGTGGGTTAGACTGGAAAATCCAAATTGTCACTTCGTTCCCAGACAACCGAATCAAATCTCTCTTTGGATCAATTCATTATTTGCCACTGAGCGAAAGAGAACAACATTTTCGGTGCCCTTTCCAAGTTCCACGCCGTGGAGTCAGCCGTTAAATATAAATTTGCCTTCAAGAGAAGAAATATTTTTCTTTGTGCGTTAGAATTTAATCAAGGAATTTGGCTCCTTTGCTTCTTCTTTCTCTCCGTGGATCATCGCGGACCCTCCGAGGCTCTGAGCTCGTTAGATTGCCGGCATTAAACCACAGGATGAAAAAGATTTGCACCGCTCTCCTGTCTGTCTGTTAAATATGAAGCAGCCGGGAGATGATTAGCTTAGCGTAGCTTAGCATAAAGACTGAAAGCAGAAGTCCCTAAATGCAAAACCAACCAAGAAGTAGCCCGGCCCCTCGTAAACCCATAATTTGATGTTTTTACACAGATAAAATAAACAAGATATAACATGTTCATTATTAATCTATTACCTTCAGACATAAACCTGTTTCCTCCTGTTTCCAATGCATTTAGCCTAATGCTAAGCTAAGCTAACTGGCTGACCACACCAACATACACTGTATACCAACATGAATACCTGCTGTAATCACAGGTACAGTTCAGGCATGCAAAGTACTTTTATTATACCGTCCCTGAAGACTTCATCTTCACCTCCCTGCCTCACCGTGTCAGACTGCCCAGTGACTTCCTTGTTATCTACAGGTTTTTTATGCAGTGTCCCCCTGCTGAAGTATCTCGCTCTATTTTTGGACAAGTCACTTGAGAAAATGTCAACTAACTGAATCCTGCTGCACCGAATCCCATTTAGCTTTGTGGCGATTTAAGCTCCTCGGCTGCGGCAAAAACAGTTTGAGCTAAGATGAGACCACACACACGATGAGGGTGACTACATACGATGAAAAGAAACGAGGATATTTGACACCTGAGACTGAATTTAAATAATAACAGCACATTAGTACATGTTGGTTACTTGCAGTTATTTCTGGCAACGTGCTCAAACACAAAACGATATCATCCTCACAAATCTATTATCAGTCTGACCTTTAAGACCAATCCAGTCTTAATATGATGCAGACAAATCAAATTGATCTCATTTATTTTTGGGGGCACATTTTGTGAATGCATTAAAACTTGTTCTGCAAATGCTTTGATAAATTAAGACCCAGGAATAGAGACAGATAACAGACACACACACACACACACACACACACACACACACACACACACACACACACACACACATGTACGCACACACACATGGACGCACGCACGCACGCACGCAGGCAAACATCCACAGCTTAAAACAGACAAACACAAAGTTAAGCTTCAGTTAATTGCTTCTATTGTAGAGAAGTGTCAGCAGCATCCGTGCAATCCTGCAGCCATCCTAGAGAGGATAATCCCGGATACTGAGGCGGGCAGCAACAACTAGCTCTGAACAACAAACACACACACACACACACACACACACACACAAACCCCTGAAAACAGCCGCACTGGGTCACAAAGGTCTGAGCAGACCTGCTGAGGTGGAGACATCACTGGCGGTAAGACCTGTCACTGATTCAGGCGACCTCCTTTCATGTCAACAGCGCCCACAGAGGAAGGTTAGAACCAGGAGAACATCGGGGGAGGCACGTCAGCCCCCCGCCGACTCCTCCACCGCCTCACACACACACACAGACACACACACAACTTTGAATAATTCACTGGGATGTTGTCGGCTCTGGTAAGTCTGTTGCAGAAGCCCCGGACCATATGTCAAGAGCGCGAGAGAGGGAGAGCGAGAATCTGCAGCTCTCACTTCTGGTCCTAATGAGTGCAGGGACTAATTGAGATGGCAGCTTGTGCATCGTTCACAATCCTCCAGCTGCAGCAAACACAAACAACAATAAACACTCACACACACACACTCTCCCAAATACAAAGAGGAGTCAGGACACAGACCCCCGGAGGACAGGAAGACTGCTGCAGGATCTGAACGCGGCTTCAGCAGGATATTATTCTTTTAAATATATTTGAGGAAATTTAAAGCACTTTTCTGGGTATCTGCTTGTTTAAGTTATTCAACGGAACAATTCACAAGTTCAACTGAAGTAGACGGGGACTGAAAAAAAACATAAAATGGCTTCTTATATCTCATCCGGCATATTCCAAGTCCCCAGAAGCGTATTTGATCCTGGATCTCTGGGATTCCGCAGACTTGGATCACACCGGACGTGAATGCTGCAGAACTGTTCTGCTGTGAAGCTCCAGGAATGTTTCGCGGACTACGAAACTTCCCCGACTTTCCATCGGCATCGGGGTGAACTGTTCCTTTAACTACAAATTGTGCATTCCTTATATTAATGTCTGCACATTTTGAAAATTGATTCTCTACATTTCAGGCAGATGTTTGATTCATGTTCTGTACCAAATTCGCTCGATTCTCCGAAATCTGATATTTAGGATTTCTGCCAAACAAACCTTTTCAAAAAACACACACACAAAAAAAAAAACCTTGTATACGTCAGTGATTTGCATTCGCATCGCGCTGTGCTGTGTTTCTTCCTCCTGCCTGACTGTGCAGTATAAGGATGTCACACTTCTTAGACTTAGTGAATGTAATCCTGGCAGAAATGTTCTTTTCCTCTCCCTTCCAAAAAAGCACATCGGGAGTGTGAAAAATGTAGCCTGAAATGTTAGTAGCTAAATTCACATCATCTCCAGGCATGTAACAAGATGCAACAAGAGGCTGTTTCTCTTTTTATAAAGAGACCGCGCTTACAGCTGTTGTAAGAAGAGACTGAGAACACAATATTCAATAACACACAGTGGACTCCATATTAACCCCGTCCAACACATCCTCGCACCTGAACGACTGAAGAGGCGATCGACAGCGACTCCTGAAACAAAATATATATATACTATTTGTAAAACAACACGACGGCTGCAGCGACAGGCGAATATGACCGTCATCACATGCTTGCTGTTTGGTCAGGTTTAGGAAAAGATCGTAGTTTACTTTCACGTTACTTAAATTATGTCTCCTCGTTCGGTACCAAATATCAAAATAGTAGGAGTTGATCTCATCAGCTTCAGTGAGCCAATAAGCATGCAGCGTGCTCCTCCTGCCAAGATCTAACAGTGCTGGTGATTGGCTGTCTCGAGGCATGCGGGAAAAACACCAGGAGCCGGTATTCAAATCAAGATATATTGAACTTTTTACTTCTTATATGTAAATAAGTTATGTACCTCAGTGGTCCCCAACCACTTTGATACCGGGCCGCAGAGAAAGAATAAATACGTTATTTTATTTCCGTTATATTGACGATCATACTCGGAAAGTTGTTTTATTTTGAAAAATGGATTCTCTTTTAACTACATCTGTCTGTTCCTCTTGGCGTTAGATTTTTTTACCCTAAAAAAATCAAGCTAGTGGAAAACAAACGTCTTTGGAGAGCTACTTTCCAAAGAAAAAAGGAAAAGGCCCAAAGATGAGACGGAAGAAGAGGGAGATGGACAACTGTATTGAAGTTGGCTGTTATAATATAATCTGCTCTAAATTTTAATCGTCCCTCAAAATTTGTTGTACATGAAACCGGGCCGTGGTGTACCTGACTTCCTCCTTTGCTGCTGTAATAAACTATACGGCCACTTGAGGTCGCTGCCTAACAAGAAACATACATTTAGGCGGTAATAAACTGCTTGCACGGTTGATTATAGTCGAGCTGTACCACTCTGAAGCACATACATCATCTAAAAATGACAAGATCAACATAATCTGAGGAGGTAATCAACATCAGGCAGGCACAACGCTGCTTCTGAAACCCTCCCAGGAGGATATGAAGCCTGTTTAAAAACCTTAAATGCCACGTTTAGAGAATATCTAGTTAACAGGCTAAACATACTTAAACTACTCACTGCATTCCTCTGAACCTGGAGTGGATCTACTTCACCAGACAACGCAGCATTAGCTGTTCATTAGGAGCACAGTGATGTGTATAATCGTGTTAATCAGGGGCTCATATTCCGGTGAGCTCTCCTGGATATGAAAGGTTAAACCCCCTCTAAGCCCACCTGTGCTACACTGCTGCTGCTGCTGCTGCTGCTGCTGCTGCTGCTGGGCCAAGAGCGCCGCTGATTAAAATGGGGTCACCTCCAACTTTCTGTCCATGTCTGTCTCTGCTCTCCTGCCATGCCTTTGGCTTCGAAGCAACTCTCTCTCTCTCTCTCTTTCTCTCTACCTGTTGTGTCTCTACAAACTGTCTTCCTGCCTCTTTGATTCGATTCTGCCGGCACTTCTCCTTTCCAATCAAACATCAGTCGTAGATCAATTTCACAGTCTGTTTCAGAGGGATATAATACATGAAGAGGAAACTGAGCTCTGATCAGATAATAATAGCGCCACATGTTTGCAGTCGTCTCCTCCGCTGACCTGCTGTTGATGCAATTTGCCACAAACAGAAAAGAAAAAACATGGCTACAATCAAGAGAACTCACTCGTTAGGCTGCAACTAATATTGTTATCAATGTCAGATTGATTTTATAATAAATCATCTCATCGTTGTAGCTATAAAATAAATATCTGTCTCTATTTTTTGCAGGTCTGTTGCACCAAACTCCATTCTAAAAGCAGACGATTTAAGTTTAAGTGTCCACATGCATGCTGGGGCGCTCATAGTACGTCCAGAAATCATGAGCCACATGTGGCGACCAAACCAATGACATTATGGATGCGACAGGAGGAGATACGTTTCCTACGTATGCTGGCCAGTAAACAATCCCCAACCCTTCGTTCAGCAGTCGTCCAACTAGTAGGAGTCCCTGGAGTTGACCCGCGAAACGCTGGAGAGATAATATATCTAATCTGTGTTGGAAACGCCTCGGTCCAAGACAGATTAGACGTATAATCTGCATATCTTCCATATCCTGCTGCCACCACGACACTGCAAAATAGGGCGTTTCATTAATTTCTCATGAATTATGCATCAGTCTTGGTTCTAAAGAGATGTCTGGTATCTGTCCTCGACTGAATGGAGCGACACCTGCAAGCTAGTTCAGGCAGGCAACTCGAGCTGCACCGCAATCATCTACCAAACGTGACTCTATTTAAACGGTAAAAAATAAAAATCTCCCCACCCTCCCGTCTGCCTGTCAGTGTCACCACTGCAGTATCGCTACATGTTCTTTCAGCACCACCACCACAGCATCCACCTGTAGGCTCCGACTGGGGGGTTCAAGATGTTTTGTTAGTCACTTTCTATTATCTCTATGTAAACATATCAGCAGGGAGGTCAGAACCTAGACGCCCAAAGTTTTACTGCTCTAATGAACATTTTAAACGTGAGTTGTTTGACTTAAATTCTAGTGTTTTTTTGTTTGTCTGTCAGCAGGATTGTGGAAAAACCAGCCACACAGTCTACATGAAACCTGGTGTAAAGGTGTATTATGAGCCAAGGAGCGGATCTGAATCACACCTCAGATTTATTTTCCCTTTGTTATCATTGTGAGTTCGGTTCATGGAAGGACAACCTGTCTCTTGTGCCTTGGATGCTCCCAAGAAGAGCAGCAGCCGATCGGTCAGGAGGGACCAAAACAGCCGAAGAGGATGGTGTGTTTACTGGGGAAACAACAAGTCACAGCGAATCGATCGCAGTCGATGAAGCCCAAGACAGAAATGACATATATCTTAAAGGGATATTCCGGTGTAAGCAACAGTACAAATAGGGTCTCAGCACATAGTCCGGGGCATCTAACCTCCGCTAGCTTAGCTGGATTTCTACTGAAAAGCTGACTAAATTTACCACTCTTCTGCAGCAGCTTCCTGTTGACGGGAAGTCCCGACGAGTCGATTACCGAGTGCAGTAGAGTTCCGCGGCTCATGGATGAAAATGTATGATTATGACTCCATGGAAAAGCAATCAAAGTTCATATGTGTCTTACCTGCCAGTTTATAACAGTTATTATCGAGAGCGGACAGGGAAAAGAACGGAATTGAGCATTTCTAACTGCACTCGGTAATCATCGCGTCGGGACTTCCCCGACCTGGAAGCTGATGGAGGAGAGTTGAACTCTGTTTTTAGCTTCACAATAGAAATCCAGCTAAGCTAGCGGAGGTTAGATGTCCCGGACTATGTGCTGAGACCCTATTTGTACTGTTGCTGAAGTTTGGTGCTGTTCTGAGCATTATTTGTGGCTTTTTGGTGGCGGTTTATATTTGGATCCATTTACTGCAGTGTATTGTTGTCGTGCGGTCGTTTCTGAGGTTGATAAAACTCCGTAAATTAGCGGTCTGCTAACTTGATCTCTCGAGAGGGAGTCTAACACAGTGAACAAACACTGGACAACTGTAAAAATACGATGACTCTTCATCCCAATCCACATTCACAGGCACCAGTATGAGGTATCCTACACATTTAGCCGTTAGTTGTAGTCGTTACTGAGCCCTCGTGGACCGTGTCTCATGAGTGAAGCAATAAAAACCACCAGATATACTGAGGAAAAATGTTCCACACTTCATACTTGAAGGCCAGTAAATACTGAGTGTGAAGTCTGTACTTTCACAAGAGATATAATCATAGAAGAGTGGACTACTGGCCTTGGCAGAGGTCAGCGCTCTCCAAGTGCCCTCTAGAAACGTCATTATCTCAAGAAACGTGGTTAAAACATAACGTTATATTATGTTTTTTATTATACAAGTCACACATATATATGTACGAGGGGGTTTAAATCCACATATCCAATATAAACAGACACAATAGTAGCTTTGCCTTTCAGCCCCCTACTTCATATTCCGTGTTGCTTTTCCTTCTCAAACGTTCCTTCATGTTTCTGTTCGGCTCAGCCTCACTTTCCCTCGTTCTCTATCTCCTTCTGATGCTTATTCTCAAAAAGTTTGCAGCCCGAGGATCTGGTTGTATAATAAGGCCGGAGCCACTCAACCATGGGAAACAATCTCCTCTGTCTCCCCCTCACTTCCATTTCTCTCTCCTCTCACTCACAAGTAATAGGAGGGCATTTAAAAAAAAGAGGAG
The DNA here is from genome assembly GCF_900880675.1 of Sparus aurata. Taxonomy (NCBI): domain Eukaryota; kingdom Metazoa; phylum Chordata; class Actinopteri; order Spariformes; family Sparidae; genus Sparus; species Sparus aurata. The sequence goes on along the minus strand of NC_044198.1, from coordinate 25,423,084 downwards.
AGAGGCGACTGAAAAGGAGGACGGCGGGAGGAAGGAAGTTCAAGAGGAAACGAGAGAGGTGATGTGATGAGAGGGGAAGGCGAGTTACAAGATGAATGAGTTCTTGAGAAGAGAGGAGGAAAGGATCTATGTATTTATTCTCTTTTTTTTTTTCTTAAATCAAGCCCAACGTGCATTCCCAGCAAACTTTGTTCAACAAAACAATGCCCGTGTGGGTCGATGAAAGCGCTCCGTGTTGCTCTCTGGATGCAGACTGCAGTTGGCTTTGCTTCCCAGCTGGAGCGCTTGAATCTGCACTCAGCTGTCAAGCTGTCTTTCTGGCAGATTATCACTCTCACCCCGAGAAATTAGACCACGCAGCGATCCAGCCTATCTTCATACACAGGCACAATCCGCACATTTAAAAAAAACAACAACACCAGCACACACACACATGAAATGCACACGGCAACACATAAACACACACAATCGCGAGCCTGTTCTGTGACATTACATCTCTGCTGGGTGATCTCATTAACCACAGACACCGACAGCGAGATGAAACCAGCGATGCAGTGCATGATACTGTGTGTGCGTGTGTGTGCGTGTGTGTACGCTGTGTGTGTGTGTGTGTGTGTGTGTATGCCGTGTGTGTATTCGTGGCTGCTTTTACAGATCGAACGTTTGTGCTTGTACACGAGGGAAGACAGGAGTGACGAGGATTAACAAGCAGACTGAAGCCTGCTGGGAACTGATTGATGATTTAGGTGTGTGTGTGTGTGTGTGTGTGTGTGTGTGTGTGTGTGTGTGTGTGTGTGTGACTTTAAATTATTTAAACACACACACACACTGAAGAAGTCCTCCCTGACAGTCGGAGGACATTCAGCAGCTCTATGACACCGACTGTCACTCTGGATTTTCAGAATAAAATCACATAGTTGAAGTGCTGAAATCTTCTGGAACACTGTGTTCAGTCAAGAGTCCAAATCAATCACAAAAGAATCACATGAAGCCGTGACAGACGTCAAGAACTTTCACTGTGATGACAATAATGAGTCACTGTATAATCCGACCAGCGTGCTCGCAGGTGCTGATCGACCGTTTGAACTCAAGTAAAGAACTGATACCAGAAACATCGACTTAACTACAGCACTTGTACAATATGAAATGCAATAGAGAAATCAGCTCAGATGAGAAAAGGTTCAGCAACAAGAGTGTGAGCAACATTGTGAAGAGATTCTGTATTGTGTTCACATAAAGTGGAGAGATTAAAATAACAGTGGTTAAAATTGAAGCAGCGGAGCTGAAATATCCAGACTTTAAGTCCCTCGGATGGGTCAAGACCCAAATAACATCATCCTCCACTTCCCATTATGCAACTAAATTGGATCTTTCGTTCGACTGTCACTGCTGGTAAATGCTTACTTGGCTTACTCTTGGCTTTCGTTGCCACCAGCAGATACTGTCAGGAAAAAGGATTTGCTGCAGGTAAATATGTGGTTTTAAAAACATGATTTCTAGGAGACAGTGTTGAGTAATGTGTTAGAGAAAACCCTGACCCTGAAGCTGCCACAGTCTGACTGATCCAATCACATCTCCATCGCGAGACAGACGAGAGTTACCCAAGCACGACGTCTTACAAACCAGCCTTGTCACCAGGAAACAATGTGGATATTGGACAAACCTGCAAACCTCATTTTTCATCGTCTTCTGCTGACATGTTTGTTTCTTTCTACAATATCTGCTGCACATTGCAACTACGACATGTTTCGGGTCAGGGGAAGATCATGTTTACTGTTACAGTGCCGGTTTTGGACATCCAGTATTTTGTCAATTGCAGATTGGTCCAATATGAATGTTATTCTGAGGGGTCATGAACAAACAGACCAGAATCATTTATGTTGCAGAACAAACACAAGAGTCATCTTCAAAGATAAAGCTTCCAATGAGCCACAGAAGACAAAACACAGCTCATTATTCCGTCCTCACAAGATAAACAGCATCACTTGTTTCAGCAAATCCCCCCAAAAAACACGACAAAGACTTCCAGCAGCAAAGAAATGAGGAAGTCAGGTGGCGTAAATATAGAGCGAGAGATGGACGAACTGTTGGATCCTGATCATGATGTTTCTTCTGTTGAGTCATTTCACTTATTTTCTAATCTTTATCTTTATTCTTTCTTTTTTTGCCTTTTATTGTTTTCTTAACACTACGTGATTTTAAACTATTGCTTGTTTTTACTGTTATTATTTTTTGTAGACTCCAGGAAGAGTGGTGACCACTTTTTTGAAGCTATCAGACGTCCAAAAAACAGAATGAAGAATGATGGAGGAGGATTTTCTACAACCTGGCAACCCAAAACGACTTCCTATATACACACTTAAGAGTTGATTATCTGCTGTCTCCATTCTTGTTTACAATCACTTACTTAGTTTGTTAAGAAATGTAATTTAAATGTTCTATTGGATGCATTTAAAGCCAGCTGTACTTCTTCAAACACAGCGACTCCTTCAGCTCACAGCCGTGTCTCTGGGCTGGACAGAGCGGACAGGCGGGGTGTTTACAGGGAGGGCCGCCTGGTTTGAATAATTTGGTTTCGCCAAGCCAGAGGTTGCCAACAGACGGCTCTTGGACGTCCAGCCTGTCCGCTCTCTCTTGCCCTAGAGATACTCCCAAGAAGAACAGCAACCGACCGGTCAGGAGGGACTGCAACAGCCGAAGAGGATGGTGTGTTTACTGGGGAAACAATCGCAGTCGCAGTCAGCTACATTTCTGGAGGGGCACGTGAAGGCTACGGTGAAGAGGCATGAATCAAGTTTGAGGGGCCATCGACATGGAAATACTTTTGTGTGTAAACGCACGTGTTTTGCATCGTTTTGGCCGATCATCCACATGGATCCTGTAAACGCACTTTTTTGAAACCTGGTCTCAGGGTGGAAAAAAATCAAAAACGCCGCGCATGCGTTCTCGTGTGGACGGCGAATCCTCATACTTTTTTTCGTATCGATGACGCCGTCTCCCCACCCTTCGACCTCTAGCCTTCGACCTCTTAACCTCGTGACGTCTCACAACAACAACAACAACAACAACAATGGCGGACTACATGCTTGTGTTCCCGCTGTAGAAGATATTCAGCCTATCAGGGTTACCAGGACAAAATATTCTGCTCCTCTGCCACTACGCTGAGCGAAAAAGGACTATGGACAACCGACTCGCCATTTTCGTCTTCTTCTTCTTCTTGTGTTCGGTTTCTTCTTCTACTGTCTGTTTACAGCGCGCAAGCTTTATGCACATGCTCCGTCTCTTCTTTTCCATTTTTGGTGAATTTCAAGCGCCACCTATAGGCCTGGAATATGAACTACAGCGTGTTGAGGCTTTTACAATGGATCCATTTGGACGCAAATATTCTTGAAACGATGCCGAGGAAGACTGGTGGAAAAAAGGTCGCACCAAGACAAACATTCACTGACAACATCGGGGGAATAACTCATTTCACTATCATAATTTGATTAATTCAGTCTGATTTTGAAAGTCTAGAAGAGCCGCGCGATTAAATAACTGTATCTCCATTCAAGTTAGCAGTGTGCTAAACCGGATGTTAGCCTGTGGAAGTCTCCAGTGTGCACGCTCTATGGCAAAAGACAAGAGTTCATTCTATAAACACAAAGTCTTTTTTTTGGGGATGTCTCTGTTGACTGACCTGCATTTATCCTTTTTTATTGCATCACGATTTACATCACTGCAGCCACTTCTTCTCACCGCCTGAGGTAAGATGCAGTCTGTTTGTCGTATTTGTTTTGATGTTTTTGTTGCGTGTGTCTTGGATTGCGACACAAATCCAGAACAATATCCTGACATCAGATAAAAGCTGCCATCCCAAATAATTAATCAACACACATGAAAGCCATTAATCAGCGGTCCACTGTTGTGGATGGGTGACGGTTCAACTTTCCTCTCTATAAACTGGAGGGATCTCCCCCTCAGTGCAGCTGCAGAGCTTGTTGACAGGTGGATCTCTCCTGATCGAGGCTCCCACGCACAGGAGTGGGCTCGGGTCCACATGGACCGGTGTCAGGATGCCTGTGCAGCCCTGATTTTTTGGAAGCTCAGTAAATAGCCGGCAACAGCGTTTTTATTTCAGGACTTCAAAAGGCTGCTTCTCTCTCTCTCTCTCTCCTCCTCCTCCTACGAGTAGAGATGTCTGAAAACAAATCCAGGGATGCCCAGGAATCTTTTGTTTTTTTGTTGTTTTTTTTGCACAAATAATAATAATTAAAAAAAAAAAACTCAAGCTGCTGTCATTTAGCTTGGACAGAAGCCAGGACAGAGGGGAAGGATTAGAGAGTGGTGGAAACAAACATGCATTTTATGATGATCAGATATGAGATGAGACTGTACCTCCTGCTGACACGGAGCTCCACAGCAGCCCGATCCACAGCACCGCGGGGAAGGCGGTGCGGAGTCGGTAGCCGAGCGGGCGGGCGGCCGGCGGCATGGCGAACAGAAGCCGGTCCGATAAAAAAGAAAGGAGGAGGAGGAGGAGAAAGAGGAGGAGAAGATGCAGTAGAGTCGGGCAGGTGTGGATGGAGCCGGGAGCGGATCAGAGCGAGCCGACGGTCCGCATGTCAGCGCAGCATCCTCCTGACTGCAAGGAGCCGAGCGCCTCCTGCGTCCTGCCTCCGATCTGTCCTCCTTTCTCCTCCGCGGACTCTTCTCTCTCTCTCTCCTCTCTCTCTCTCTCTCCTCTCTCTCTGCCCTCCTCACCCGCCCACCCCCTCCACACACACACACACACACACACGAGGGGAGCTGACCTTAATGATAATGAAACTTTTGCTCAGAGAGAGAGAGAGTAAATGTGTCAGGGTGACTGTTGTGGGCTGCAGCAAGATCAGGACACACTTACATAAGATGGAGAGTGAGAGAGAAAACAGACAGAGTCCCGTGTGGTGCAGATTTACTGGATAGATGAGGGGATGTGTGTGTGTTTGCAGGGGGTGGAGGTGGTGATGGAGGAGGAGGAGGAGGAGGAGGAGGAGGAGGTGTCTCATCCCCCCACTTTCACCCAGAGCTGGTAATCTGTTTAAGTAGCTGTATTTCACTGTAGCTTCAGGGGGAACTGAACACACTGCAGGCGGATACATGCTGACCACTAGAGACACTGGTGTTTACTTTATAAACCAGATCAATAGTCGTTAATTTCACTGTCCTGTAATATCAGTAGATGTAGCGGTGTCACCAGGAGAGGACGTGGCAGCAGATGCAATATATTATATATTACTAGTTGCCTTCATTTTAAAGTAAAATGCCAAAATAACCTATGATTAACAGTTAAATAGCCAAGATCCTTGTACTCAGGGAGATCACAGTCTGATATATAATGAGACAGGAATAAATATTATTAATCGTAATCGTAATCCAAAATGCAACCTAGGCTTTTTTTGTGAATGTTTATGAGTCAAACCTTCATGTAAAAGCATCATTACGCCAAAAGAGGCACTTTTAAAGGGACAGTGTGTAACGATTTAAGTAATTTATTAACTCAAATCAACGTCTTCGTTCATAAGTAAGTCCTCATTAGTGTACAATTACCTCTGCCAACAATCTGACTTATCCTCCCAAGAGAAGAATTATCTATCTGAATATACATAGCACGGGTAAGCTCTATGGAGGCCGCCATGTCTTTCCGGTTTTAAAAAAACTACGGACTGCCAAGAGGGACACAAAGCACTACGTGGTACTACGTAGTAGGGCTAAACACATTTTTGCTCAGAGCTAGCTTGACTGCGGAACTGAGAGAGAACCTCTAGTTTTATAGCCTTAATAACTAACTACATCTTTACCTCATTACTTGATTCAGTAGAAATACTCGACGCTGTTTGGAAAGAATCCATATTTTGAAATAAGTTTCTTGTCCGTCAGGGCCTCCGTAGCTTCCGGAACGTCTCCAACGTCTTCAGAACGGGAGGGGTGAGCAAAGGAGTGTTGCAGTGTAGAACCTCACAGCTAGATGGCACTAAATACTTGATATATTACACACTGTCCCTTTAAGATTTGCCGTATTTTTGTTTTCGGGTCTTAACTCATTTTCAATGGGAGTGCTACGGGCGAATTAGCGATAGCATCAAAATCTCTATTTTTAAAACAGTAAGAAGGCTCAACACAACATGAAACTTTGCTGGTAGCATCACCAGGGTCTCTACACATGAATACGAGCATTGAGAACATTGTTTGTGTACACAGAGTTTACTAAAAAGAAGGTTTTTGAACAACTCACGTTAGCAGATGCTTGTTCCGCTAGCCGTTGCCATGGCAGCCGAGACGTACTCAGGGATCGACACGTCTGCGCTGCCATGACGACGGCTTGAGGAGCAAAGTTTCATGTTGTGTCGAGCCTTCTTAGTGTTTTATAAATAGAGATTTTGATGCTATCGTAAAAGAGCCCGTAGCAGTTTGAGCCGAAAACGAAAATATGGTAAATCTTAAAAGTGCCTCTTTCTTCGTAATTATGCTTTTACACGAAGGTTTGACTCGGGTACATTCACGAAAAAGCCTAGGTTGCATTCTGGCACGAGTTTCGCTTTGATGCAGCCTATAATGACACGACAAGACAAACATCTCTTCTTCTGTGTCTTTTTATTTTAGTCTACAGAACAAATAAAGCATGGTGTGATTCATTCTCAGTCACACAGAGACTCAACAAAGAACTTAGATAGGCTTGAATTTATTGAAAACAACAACAATAAACGCGTCGTTTCGGTCTGTAACGTGTAATACACAATTGAAATATAAAGAAAAATGCAGTAAAATGTCTCGTGTGACTGTTATAATATATGAGATCATGAGATTATTCTGATTTGACACTCATGTAAAAGGAGGATTTTACTTTAAGTGGTTGAGGAGTTTCATTGTGAACTCGACCGAGTCGCCAGAATAAATGTTAGCGAAGGACGTTTCTGCAAAACCCACAGATAAGACACAAAATGAAACTTTTCTTCATGTTGGAACTTTACGTTTGTTTAGGTTAAACGTTTTATTTCTCTCGTGTCACAACGCGGTGCTTCTGCTCTGTTAACGGGTCACCAGACAAAACCACGTGGTCAGAACAAAGGGGGATCTTCTGGGAACAAATATCCTGATTTAGTACCTCTCACTGATATTTTTTGGCCACCTGGATGCAGCGTAAACACAACACTTTGCTATAATCATCTTACAATGTCGATATGGTGAAGCTTTACTGCATGTCTGGAAGGTACAGATCAACATAAGCAGTGTGTCCGGCTGATAAAAGTAATCCTTCTCCTCCACCTCCTGCAGGAGAACACCCGTCTCTTCTACCTGCTGAATGCTCCCCTACGTTCCCCAGCTGGTCTCTCTAACTGTCCGTCAGGTAAAAGTTCACATGAGGTGAAAACAGCCCAACTTCTCCTAAAAAGGGGTCAGGCAGGCAGGACAAAAGGCTGCAAAACTAAAGTGTAAGCACAATAGAAAAGTCTGGCAGGGGGAGACGTGGAAGTGAGCCAATATCTATACTGCAAGGCTGATGAGGGAGAGTGGGAACAGGTGAGCAGGTGAGAGCGGAGGTAAAGGTGATGGGAGTGGCAGGAGAGTGGTTACTGGATCTGAGATGACGGACGTCGACTCTTTCTTTTTAACTTTAGCTTCAGAATGATATGTGGTTGTTTGCAGTTTGCAGTTGATATACGAGGTGGAGGAAAAGTAATTTAGGTTTGTTGTCGAGTCACAGACGTACAAAAAATAATACATTTAAATTCAGAGTTGCACAAAAGAGCGTTTTCCAGCTCCGCTCCTCCAGACAGCCGACGACGTTTGTGCAACCGTAACGCAGACAGTGTTAAAGTTACAGTGCGTCACCAGAAACCATCTCTCATTTTCATTACTCTCACCAAAATAACCTCAGATCAACTTCTTCAGGTTCAAATCCATTTGTTCTTTATTGTCTATAAAACCTTTTACTCACCATCATCATTCAAAACTTCTTGATCATCATTTTCCTCATGTTTTGTGTTTAGAAAACAACTGAAAAAGTTGAGTCTCACTGCAAAAACTGCAAACTGCTCTGACCGACTGAAAACTAACCAGAAAATGGTGGAGACACTTTTTATGTCGTATGCAGCGACATAAAGAAAACAAACATACACAACAACACCAGGAGGGAGGAAGAGAAAACATGTCTCCTGTCGGACGACGTTTTGTGTTTGTTTCTGTGACTTCACAAGACAATATTCACCAAAAAGTCTTCTCTCTTTGTGTCATGACTGAATAAACTGAACAAACTGACCTTAAAGGACAAACACTGTTTCACACTGTTGTAACTTATTTCCTGTAGTAAGAGTGTGTGTGTGTGTGTGTGTGTATGTGTGTGTACGTATGTGTGCATGTATATAGTACGGAGGGTGGGAGGGAGGGGCTTTCTTTATTATTGTTTTATGTTTCCTGTGTAAAGCACTTTGTGCTACATACTCATGTATGAAAAGTGCTTTATAAATAAAGTTGATTGATTGATTGATTGTACTTTGTTTATATGTGGCGGACCCTGCCACCTTTCTAGCCCCAAACAGTGTTCCCCTGAGAACAACTTGTTTTCTCACTTATGGAAACAATACATTTGTCTGAGTTTGTATCATTTCCTCATGAATGTTGTAAATATTAAAATTCGCAGTTTCCCCTTTAAGTGAACTGAAAGACTGATTTTTTGGAGAACGCAGCTGATCTAACATTTACGGTTTGTCCATACTGACACAAGTTAGAACATTTTTAATGTAACGCGCCTCTTTGAATGACTTTAAACAAGCTGCCAGCACATTGGTAGGTCTTAATTTTCAGGTGATAACGCATTACCAGATTTAATAACTTAATTAGAAACACACTATATTACACTAGGTCCTTTAGAGTTGGGCGTGAACAATGACGCAGGTCGAATTTGTCTTCAAAATAAGAGCTTTACATTGCACCATAATGGAGGTTAGAACTGGGTTCTTAACTTGCTAGCATCTCCTGGATCTCAGCAGCTGTCCAGTTTTTCATCCTGTTTGCGGATGAAGTGATGGACTGACTGCTGTGATCAGCTGTTTCCTGGTTTTAAAACTTCCCAGCTGTGGTTCGCACAACAGTGCAGGTCATTGACACCTCCACCCGTCTCACGCAGAGGCCGGCACATCGACGTCTCAGATTTACATAGACATGGAGGTGGAAAAAAGTGAACCCTCCGAGGACCAAAACAGACCCCAATATACCGCCTTCTGTCTAAATCTGCGGACCTGGCTGCAAAAAGGACGAGCAGATTGGCGGCTTGCTGCCCAGTAAAAAAAAGGCTTTTGTTACTGCTTAAAGTCGTATATTACTGTAAAGCGTTACTTTTGTACTGACTTCCTGCCCTCCATCTGCAGTTCAGTGTCATGAACATACTGCAAAATGCAGCCGGATGCAGCAGGACATCCTGATATTCTGGCATACTACATTTGACACACTGTGTTTGGGACACACTATAACTTTTTTCCGGTGTTCTAGAAACTACGGTAGAGGAGGAAACAACACAGACAAGAGACTGTCTCCTAGGGGCTGACTGGTGTTGTGACGCTGTCTGCTGTTTGGTGCCGAGCAGGTCGCGTACGATGACTTTTTCAAGGCTTTTTCTCCGGAAACAGCCGCCTGCTGCTGCTGGAAACAACACGGTGAGAGCTGGGAGAGCGAAGCAAACACTGCCCGAGAGCTGCAGAGCTGCTGATGGTTGTGGGGTTTGTCGGTGACCTCTTTTACGTGGAAAAAAAAAAATGTCCCTCGCACACATCTGAGCTGGTCGGACCCACTTTGCTTTTTCCATGTAAAAAGACAACATTTGTATAACGGGCTTCAAACTCTCCTCTGCCTGCCTCTCTCTCTCTCCGAGCCCGTCTATAATGCATGACAAAAGGTTATAAATGATTCAGTGATATCAATTTATAAAGTAAAAAAAAAAAAGCTCCACAGTCAGACAGGGAACCAGAGACTGTCTGTGTGTCCGTCTCCATTTCTGTTTCATGTTTGGGCTTTCATATGAAGGAAGTAACACACACACACACACACACACACACACACAGCTCATTAGACAGCGTGCTACAACAGCTGTCTCGCCCTCTTCTGCATGATTCTTCACTTGTAACTCAGCTGTTGACACATCCAGACGAGCTGACGGGGGGAGAAACAGAGCGTAAAACAGGGGGAAATTCAAAGAAGAGAGGACATGACTTGTGCACGAAGACAACATTTATTATGTGCTCGTTTTTCGGCGTCGGTCCACTCAAGAGTGCCGAAACACACGGAGACAAAGAACAACATCAGTTCTACAGAAGAAGAGAAACGCTGTCACAGAAGGCTGAATATAAGCAGACTTAAATCACTACTTTATCACACCTAGCATGAACAGAAGTCTGACCTTTTCTTTCCAGTAATTTAGACAAATAAGCTCCTTATAGTTGGTAATTGTTTATTCGCTTGCTTTTGTCTTTTAAAGGCCAATTTTTTTATCTTAAACTATCCATTTGAAAACTTTTGCTTGGTTTTATTGGCTTATTAAATGCAATTCCTTTTCATTCTAATGTCTCAACAAGGTTTAACAAACTGTAACTGCACTACTGTCTGCAGAAAATGAGTGAAAAGAAACAAAGTCTCATGCATCTGGTGATGTTAGTTTCCCTTTGTGCCGAACTCGTACCAAACTGTGCAACGGGCCCACTTCTGTAATTGCAGTTACAAACATTACAAGCTACATTACATTTACATTCAGGGCATTGAGCAGATGCTTTTGTCCAAAGCGACTTACAATAAGTACATTTGTCACGAGAGAGAAACCGCGACACATCACCCTCGATGGAGTAAAACAAAGTCGATTACCGAGTGCGGTTAGAAATGCTCAATTCCGTTCTTTTCCCTGTCCGCTCTCGATAATAACTGTTATAAACTGGCAGGTAAGAAACATATGAACTTTGATTGCTTTTCCATGGAGTCATAATCACACATTTTCATCCATGAGCCGCAGAACTCTACTGCACTCGGTAATCGACTCGTCGGGGCTTCCCCACAAGAGGAAGCTGCTGCAGGAGAGTGGTGAGTTATGTTCACTTTTCATTATTTGTGGCTATGAGTGGCTTTTTGATGGCGGTTTCTTGGTGGAGGCATAGACGGCAGTGTATTGTTATCGTGCGGTCTTTTCTGAGGTTGCTAAAACTACATACGCTAGCTGTCAGAACACTGGATCTCTCTAAGAGGGGGTCTCACTCGGTGTCACGGTGTGTTAGACCATGGACTAAATTTACTTCTCGGGAGATCAAGTTAGCAGACCGCTAATTTACGGAGTTTTATCAACCTCAGAAACGACCGCACGACAACAATACACTGCAGTAAATGGATCCAAATATAAACCGCCACCAAAAAGCCACAAATAATGCTCAGAACAGCACCAAACTTCAGCAACAGTACAAATAGGGTCTCAGCACATAGTCCGGGGCATCTAACCTCCGCTAGCTTAGCTGGATTTCTACTGAAAAGCTGACTAAATTTACCACTCTTCTGCAGCAGCTTCCTGTTGACGGGAAGTCCCGACGAGTCGATTACCGAGTGCAGTAGAGTTCCGTGGCTCATGGATGAAAGTGTATGATTATGACTCCATGGAAAAGCAATCAAAGTTCATATGTGTCTTACCTGCCAGTTTATAACAGTTATTATCGAGAGCGGACAGGGAAAAGAACGGAATTGAGCATTTCTAACCGCACTCGGTAATTGTCGCGTCGGGACTTCCCCGACCCGGAAGCTGATGGAGGAGAGTTGAACTCTATTTTTAGCTTCACAATAGAAATCCAGCTAAGCTAGCGGAGGTTAGATGCCCCGGACTATGTGCTGAGACCCTATTTGTACTGTTGCTGAAGTTTGGTGCTGTTCTGAGCATTATTTGTGGCTTTTTGGTGGCGGTTTATATTTGGATCCATTTACTGCAGTGTATTGTTGTCGTGCGGTCGTTTCTGAGGTTGATAAAACTCCGTAAATTAGCGGTCTGCTAACTTGATCTCTCGGGAGGGAGTCTAACACAGTTTCACGGTGATTTAGACCATGGATTAAACTTACACCAGAATATCCCTTTAAGTGAAAACAACTGTTGGTTTCATGTTGTACGTTAACAGCAGCATCCTGACTTCAAGTCTTATTGAAACCATCCATTCCCAACCTCCCTTTTACAGACTCTTTATACTACGTCTCCTCACTTCCTCCTTTGCAGCTGTAATAATTCCTCCAGCCACTCGAGGTTCCCGCCTCACGGGCAACACAAATATAGAATATTTATAAAATAAAAATGTTAAACATAGCCTGATTTCTTTCAACGGGCTTCAAGTTTTCCCTCCACAGCAAATGTTCAGAATGTCCTCAGTGTAACAGCGGTGCATCATCTGTATAGTATTATCCCTCGGCTGGTGTCCTGCTGTGATTATTATCCGGAGACTGTAAAAAGGATCATTGTCCGCATGAATAAACTCCCTGATTTTTCTGCTTCTCTGCGCAGAGACGAGCAGCTCTGTGTGTCGGCTGTGTGCCAACATGGCAGTGTGCTGTCTCCACCATCTCTGATAACCGAAGAATAAAATGATTAGACAACGGCCTCTGAAGGAGAGGAGATATCATTATTTCTGAGAAAGATCAGCCCCCTCCCTCCTCCTCCTCCTCCTCCTCCTCCACCAACACCACCACAGTGTCATCCGTCCTCATCGGCACTCATTCTCCCTCCGTCTAATCCCTCCCCTCTCTTCCATCTTACCCCCAATCTCATCTCTTTTATCTCTCTACTTTCCTCCCATCGCTTCTGGTTCTCACGCTGCGCTTGTGTGTTTTCTTTTCAGATACATGTGAGTGGAGGATAAGCCTCCGCAGTGAGCCGGGCTCAGCGACAGCCGGCTTCACGCTTCTACGTCTCTGTCTTCACACTACACGGCCGAGGTGCTGAGGTCACATTGAACCGAGTACAAAAAAACAACACTGGGCTTTTGTAGAGCTTTCTTTTTTTTTTTTTTTTTTGCAAAGAGACAAAGGACAATGATGAACAAACAAGCAAAAACATTAAGGCAATTATAATGATTACCACAAACAGGCTGAGTGGTGCGGCGGTGAATACAAAAGGGTGGATGAATGAAGACGTGCAGGCTGCGGTCAACAAATAGGAAAACATCCATCAATTACAAAGAAAAGACTAAAAGGTCCTGTTTGTTTATGAGCAGCCTTTTCTCCTAAAAATGACGTCTATGGTCAGTTTATACGTTTTTCTACATGTTCTGCATGTTAAAGTTAAAGTGAAACTCTCACCAAAATGCACCAGAGGCTTTTTTTTGTGAATGTTTACGAGTCAAACCTTCGTGTAAAAGCATAATTACAATGAAAGAGGCACTTTACTATTTACCGTATTTTCGGTTTTCGGCTCAAACTCATTTTCAATGGGAGTGCTACGGACACTTTAGCGATAGCATCACAATCTCTATTTTTAAAACACTAAGAAGTCTCGACACAACATGAAACTTTGCTGGTAGTATCACCAGGGTCTCTACACATGAACACGAGCATTGAGAACATTGTTTGTGTACACAGAGTTTACTAAAAAGAAGGTTTTTGAACAACTCATGTTAGCAGTAGCTTGTTCCGCTAGCTGTCATCCTGCCAGTGGAGAAGTGTCGATCTCAGAATGTGACGTAACCTGGAGGACAGTTAAGGTGGAACGCTCCTAAAGCTTAGTTCCATATAAATGCAGGATAATTTGTTGTTTTGTTGTTAGCGAAAAACAATATTGACCTTGAAGTTGAAAAAGGAGCCTCATACAAGAAACAATACTAAAATAAAAAGCTGCAAAAGTCACGTGAGATATCGCGTCGCGTTGCTGCCAGAAGACAGTAGTTCCACCTTAACTGTCCTCCAGGTTACGTCACATTCTGAGATCGACACTTCTCCACTGGCAGGACGGCGGCGAGCGGAACAAGCTACTGCTAACGTGAGTTGTTCAAAAACCTTCTTTTTAGTAAACTCTGTGTACACAAACAATGTTCTCAATGCTCGTGTTCATGTGTAGAGACCCTGGTGATGCTACGAGCAAAGTTTCATGTTGTGTCGAGACTTCTTACTGTTTTAAAAATAGAGATTTTGATGCTATCGCTAATTTGCCCGTAGCACTCGCATTTAAAATGAGTTTGACCCGAAAACTAAAATACAGTACATCTTAAAAGTGCCTCTGTAATTTTGCTTTTACACGAAGGTTTGACTCGTATTCATTCACAAAAAGTGCCTTGGTTATATTTTGGGGAGAGTTTCACTTGAAAAAAGGTCCACCATCAGAAGCTCCTCTCTCCCACAGAAAACACCGCTCCTGAAACGCCTCGCCAGTAGTCCCGCCTTTAATTCTTTGACTTTGTGACATCACACCATGTCACCATGTCACACACATGCATACATTATGCCTATACTCACAACAGAAGTGAAGCTAACTGGAAGCTAAAAACACGACACAGCTGACTGGAGACACTTGGCTCAGGCGCGTGTCAGCCGACCAATCAGAAAGGACCGGGGTTTACGGGAGGGGGAGGGGTCTTAAAGAGACAGGAGCTAAAACAGACAGCAGCACTGGACAGTTTGAGGAAACTGATACGTTTTTTAAGCATTTATAGCATCTTTCTTTTAAAAGCGCTGCTCTGAGATATTCTTCTTCGATATAAACTCTTTTGTAAAACGTTATAAAAGTCATGTGTTACAGCAATGTTTCACTTTAAGCAGTAAGAATAACGATCTGACCTTATTGTGAAAAAGGTCATATGCAACATCACATATGTAATATACAACTAAATATCTCTGGAAAGCTGCATGTTACAGACTAAGTTTTCATGCCCTAAATCGCCCACCACTGGATTTGTGATCACTTCGGTGCATTGATTACTCGATATGAAAAATTACCTATTTTATTAATGCATACTTGAAATTATGAGCCTTGTTAACTCTTGCAGTAGTTAACAAACACTCACATTCTCATTCATTAGTTCGAGACGGTTACTTTTAGTTCACCGTTAACCAAAAGTACATCATGTTTCCTGAACAGATATAATACAGATCTACTGTACGTAGAACCGATCACGTTGCAATCTTTTTGTGTACTAATTAAGCGCCGTTAACAACCATAGCTCCATTTGTTGACGACAGGAAGAATATAGACTTTTATACAAACCTTCTCCTTCAAGTGCTTTTGTTTCTTGACAAGATACGAAACACCTTGTAGTGAGGCTGCTTACAGCTGAGTCTAACCAGCATCTCTGCTGACAGGCAGGAAAAAACAGAACAAAGAGACAACAGCAGTAACAGACAAACAACATCACTCACTCCCTCTATTGTGCAAACTTACTTACACACCACTTACTTCGACTACAGTATCTTTCGACACAATGCCGCGTCTACAAAAGCTGCCGGGGACAATATTTTAGGTCACTGAGCAGGACGGTTTACACACTGAGCTCTGCCTCCATCCACGGCTTGTCTGGGACATGAAATTAACCAACAAACCCTCCTGCATTAACTCCAGGACGGACAAAAACACAATGCACTGACTTCTCCTTTCCTTCCCACACACACACACACACACACACACACACGCTGTGGCTGCTGCAGTGTGTGTGTTCGGCGCTGAGCGTAACACGCCCCGAGGCGGTGAAGATTTGCTAAAGTGGAGATCCTCCGTAGCTCCTCTATTGTTAAGATTCCTTAACAAGCCACATTTGGCTACGACGGCCTGCAGCAGTCAGATAACACACAATAGAAGAGCCACAGCCAACATTTGTTTGCCTCGCACAAACAGAAGCTCGCTGATCTATAGACTGTATGAGCTGGCACACAGCAGACAATCATTATTAATCGCTTGGTTTTAATTTTATTTGCTCTTCCCTCATCAATTTCCTAAACAGGATCCAGGGAACATAAAGCGGGATTTATTTGAAGTCGTTAAGCGCCGACAGCATGTTCAATAGCAGGAGTCAATCTCGCAGGCATCAGAGAGCAAGTGAAACTCCAGCTCTGTGACGCAGGACTATTACTGTAAATCATACGGCAATTACAAGCGAGGACAATCAGGCTCAATATACATAATTTCTGCTCATTGTGGATGTAGCGGTGAGAACGTGTGGAAGCAGAGATGTAATCACAGAGGAAGGTCTCCTACTGATGTGGCATACCTAATGTGCAGCTGTTCTGCAGCTCCTAATGAGAGCCGACTGCTTCGCTCGGCGTTCTCGGGGTTCATATCTACGCGCTGATCATGAAAGGAATACAGATTACAAAACGCACATGTACAAGTATGTTAGCTTTGAAATGAAGACAATGCACGAGCAGTGTGACAGTGTTCTCCTTGATTTGAACGTATCATCCAACATTGTCCAATATAAATCCTTGACAAGATACATATTGTATATAGTGCGTATATATTTACTGGATAAACACATTCTCATACTTTAAAAAAAGCCAAATAGCTCGATTGACATTAGCCCTTTTTAGATAGAAAAGGCGGCACATTTGCTCCAAGGTAAGGGCGGCAATGTGCCGGCCTGTCTTTCTAAAATGGAGGCGTAATATTCCTCCTTTTCCAAAAGTCGCCTCTGAGGTAGGTGTAAACATGTGACGTGACGTGAAGCTCGAAGTTGGGCTGTGAACAATGACAACAAATTTGTCTTCAAAATAAGAGCTTTACATTGCACCCCATTGGAGTTTAGAACTGGGTTCTTAGCGGGGGGCTTTTAATTTGAAAGTAGTGACCGGTCCTTAGCTTGCCGACACAACAACAAGCTAACACAACCAAACAGCTACAGAGACCGAGGAGGCGCTAGCATCTCCTGGATCTCAGCGGCTGTCCAGTTGTTCATCTTAATGTCCTCGGATGAAATGATGGACTGACTGCTGTGATCAGCTGTTTCCTGGTTTTAAAACTCCCCGGCTGTGGGTCGCACAACAGTGCAGGTCACCCACACCTCCACCCACCTCACGCAGAGGCCGGCACATTGATGCCTCGTTTTTAGATAGCAGGCGAGGCGGAAATAAGTGTACCCTCCGAGGCGGAAAATCAGCAGACCAAAACAGACCCCCAATTTGCCGGCCTCGGTCTAAAACCGCGGACCGAGCCGCCAAAAGGACGGGCAAATTGGCGGCTTGCTGCCCCGTCTGAAAACGGCTAATGATTCCCAGAACAACATGACCATTGCAGCACAAGACGTACCGCACCTTAATTGAACGGTCGCAGTTTAGGCATTAAAACTACTTTGTTAGGTTTTGAAAAACCCATTAAATCAGTTAACTGCGTCATAATAGGCATCCTGTGGTAAAGTCCAGAGTTTGTTGATCCAACCATCCTCCCTGTCCTCCTCCTTACGCGGACTTTGTCGCTCTTTATAATCCATCTTCTGACTTCCTCCTTTGCAGCTGTAATTATTACTACGGCCACAAGAGGCCGCCACCTAACAATAAGCGCAAACATTAGGGATCAGCCGGTACATCGTTTCTCTAAGATGTTAAATGAAGCCATAATGGATTCATAATGTTATAACTGGAAACTTCAAATATTATAAACTTCTAACTATAATAAGGACCTTCGCTCCTCTGACTCATTTCTCTTCAGCTCCACCCAGAAAATGTTAGGTGGAAGGAGCACGACAGTACCCTTTAACTCAGAACAAGTGTCATATTGTACAATAAAAATAGCACAGAAAGATGAGAAAGTGAAGAACTGGCCAATAATAAATGAACTGGCAGAGACGTTACAGCTCATGTCAAAGAACTTTAATGATTCAAACAGCCTGAAAGTACTTTGAAGATAAACTGTGATCCTGTGTGGCAACACTGAGAAATAACAGCTGACTGTAACTTAAGCTCTAATTAAATAATCATGTTTGCTTTGGATCTTTATAAAATCCTGCGCATCATTCTGGACTACAGTCGTGTTGTAAGAGTCGCATTAAATCGTCGAGGGATCTGCAGCTCAACAGTGCCACTTAAAATAATTAGGTCAACACTCAAGCATCAAGCCAATCAGTGAACACTTATGTATGACACACTTCATCACGCTGAGGTGCTAAAGTGGGCCACGAGTAACGGCACATTTCAACAGCTAGTAGAGTTCAGCGCACAAGTCGGATAATCCCAAATACTTTTCCAGGAATGTGACAGAACAGATGTTAGAAAAGGGGGATTATCGTCTAAAAGTCTGAAATAAGGCTTCATGGAAAATCAACTGCTCCGTAGATCTGCTACAGCAAATGAAAACAAGCAGTTTAAACAGCTTCGTGAGTTAGAGACGGATTAGTAATTCACAAAATCATCCATCTAATCCAATCATCTACTGTCACCTGTGCACTGCTGAACTCTGAGCTTGAATTCAACGTATTTTTCAGCCTTTCCAAAAAACCAAAAACACGAGCAGATGTGTAGGGAAGCTGTTTGTTTGCTGCTCTGACATCTTTTCTGAACTAGCTTACATTGCTAATGTTAGCATGTATACCTAACTAGCTTACTACCTGTAGTGCACAGGTCTCAAACTTCAATTAGCTTGGAGCCACAGTTCTCACCACTGGTATCGTCATCTCGTAGGAGGGCCGCACAGCTTCAACTCCTACAAAATGTTGTTTTTAATTTCCATTATTAAAGGGATATTCCGGTGTAAGTTTAATCAACTGTCTAACACACCGTGAAACTGTGTTAGACTCCCTCTCAAGAGATAAAGTTTACAAACCGCTAGCTAGCGTAGTTTTAGCATCCTCAGAAACGACCGCACGACAACAATACACTGCAGTAAATGAGTCGATAACCGAGTGCAGTAGAGTCCCGCAGTAATGATCATCATTGAGCTGCGGGACTCTACTGCACTCGGTAATCGACTCACAGGGCTTCCCCACAACAAGGAAGGCTTCTCGGGTGGTGAGTTTTGTTTATATTTTCCGACAAATACGGCAACGATATCAAATGTTTGATGCCTCGAAATATGTGCTGGGACCCTGTTTCAGGGTTCGTACGGGTGCTTGAAATCCTTGAAAGTGCTTGAAATTCAACATTGTGTTTTCAAGGTCTGAAAAGTGCTTGGATTTTAGTTTAAGTGCTTGAAAGTGCTTGACATTATAACTCTGTGTTTTGGCAACATTGGGATGAGACAGGATAGTTTGCTTATTACAAGGAGAAATAAAATCAGTGTGTGTGTGTGTGAATCATCACACATGCAGCCTGGTAGCAATAAAGAAGGACGGCTGAGGAGAAGGTGAATTTGATGCAATTTGGACTGATGACACGTTCAATATTAATAAACTTTGATGAATGAGCGAACAGCTTAGAAAAGTTTATGTCAAAAAAGAAAATTACAGGCTGCTCTCAGGTCTCTCTTTGTCTCTGTCTAAGTGTGCCTGAAGAACGCCAAGTGGCTTCCCTTTTTTGGATGAAACTTTGTGTTCTCCTTTCATTTTTAAAGTTGTTTCTATTATGAAACATAATTTTAGATGTTTACAGCATAATACAATGTACATAATTGTGATTAAAAGTGAAAAAAAAAATCATGAGTATATAAATATTCCTGTAGATATGTATTTTACTCCAGCGATAAGGTGCTGGAAAATTTTGTAAATGACCCTTAAAAGTGCTTGAAAAGTGCTTGAATTTGACCTTGAAAAATGTGTACGAACCCTGCTGGTTCTACTGTTGCTGAAGTTTGGTGCTGTTCTGAGCATTATTTGTGGCTTTTTGGTGGCGGTTTATATTTGGATCCATTTACTGCAGTGTATTGTTGTCGTGTGGTCGTTTCTGAGGTTGCTAGCCGTCTGCTAACTTGATCTCTCGAGAGGGAGTCTAACACAGTTTCACGGTGTGTTAGACCATGGATTAAACTTACACCAGAATATCCCTTTAACATAATAATACAAGACTGCACATTTTGATATGATTCATTTTGAGCATCGATAGCTTTAGTCAGCCGGAAACACTAAAAGGTCATTTTAAGATGATGCCTCTAAAAGATTAACAAAGATGATGTCAACATCAGCTCAATTAACTGGCTGGCTTGATTAAAATGTACCCTGACAGTTGTTTATTCAGCTGGAAAAATCAATAGTTGTCATGTGGAATTGAGAAGCTGCTTTTGTTTACTTCTGGCTTGCTTTCAGAAACACTTAGACATGATGATCAGTTTTACTGTAGCTGCATATGTACTTTGTTATAACAGAAAGCATGACAGGTGGGCCAACAGTAAAGAAGCTGCGCAGGCTGAGCAGGTCATGGCAATACTGTGATTCCTTATTTCAACAAGAAAAGAAAAAAAGCTATGCCTGAGAAACATAAAGCCAACCATAGAGAAAGAACAAATCAGTGAAAAAGCAACTGCAGTGGATGGAAAAGCTGCAGACTCTCGGGAAATCACCAATAAGGATTCTGAAGCAATGCTACAGGATGTTGTGTTTGTTCTGTCCCTCTTTACCGCAGTGTGTTTCCTCTCCTGCCTTTCTTCGACGTTCCCTCCTGCGAGAAACAAGACAGGAGAGGAAATGGACAGAATCTCACAGCCTCCCTCATTTCTTTCTTTTTGTGAAAACCACACTGATGATTCCTGAAAGGGTGAATCGATCCCAAACGTCCAGGCCCTGCAGACATTCGGGGGCGTGTTTTATTGCGCCACGGTAGAGATTACATTGATTAAACAATCGCGGAAACATAAGAGCTTAAGATGCTGCGTGGGTGCTGCATCAACGTCTCACAGAGTTCAAGACTCAGAGTGGAATCTCCATCACTTTCAGATAGTTTAAATCCATAAAATTAAGTCCATAATCCACGAGCCTATCATCAGAAACTGGAGATATTCTTATAAACTAATTATCTTGGTTGCCATGACTCCTATCATTACTCTCACCTTAAAATTTCATTAGGCAGAGTTGGATTTAAAAAAATCAGGTAATATCAGAGCTTGATTTCCTTCAGTATTGAGACTGACAGCGAGATGATGAAGCGAACGTGAAGTTGTGGGCAGAACAGCTGATGAGAAGGAAGGTTACGAGATTATGTGTTTGTCATTACACAACAACGGGGTTGAATAATGAAATGAACGTTCTTAAACTCCTTCATGCTACACAAACACAGCATGTACACAGATATTTATGTAAAAATATACATGAGTGAATGTAAGCAGCAGTAACAAGATGGTAAAGATGATGTGGTCGGCTTCTTCATATTGGAAGTTCAACATCTGGGAAACACTGACTGTGTGTGTGAGCAGTGACCAACACAGAGTCCACCTCGCCTCATCCAGCTGTAGTCCTGCGCTCTGTCAGCTCAGAACACGGCCCGCCTGTCGATCGCAACAGATGCAACTGGGTCCAACTTAGTCAATTTCCTTTCCCTGTGACCAGACATTAGCCAGGAGCTGGATTAGCATGGCTCTTATTCAAACCTCCTTCCTCCCTGGGGCGGTCAGGTTGGTCAGAAAGACGCCGCGGGCCGTGATGGTTTCCAAGTCTGCTGCTTTTAATCCAAAACAACTGTCTTCGCCAACGACGCAGACGGCATTTCTGCCATGAGCAGCACGTGTTTCAGCCATAAAGCCAAAAAATTATGGTCAAAAAAACTAAAACGTAGCATGATTTTGAGGAACTACTGGCCACTGGAACACTATGTGCTGCCATTGCCATAGCAACAAAGGTAGGAAGGTAAGTGTATTTTTTTTTCTTGTAATAAATTCTCAGTGATTAAAAGAACTGTTTGAAATAATATAATTTCCATCTTTGTTATTTAAGAATGATTTTGCATCGTATTATGTGTCTGGAGTAGGGTTGTCAAAAGTATCTAAACTCAAAAAAGTATCGATTCTAAAATGTTGTATCCGGATACGATACTCATTTTCAAAAGTATCGAATATTTAGATGTGCACAGCGTACAACCTCAAAATATTGTTCTAATTGTTATTGATAATTTCATTTATTTATTTTTTGCACTACCTCAGACCTGAAACTTGTTATCATAGTTGCAGTTTCTTTTTGTTACATGTTGTAACAGAGGTTATTTTTTGCATTTTTCTTGTTAATAAAAATATTTCTTTTAAATTTTGGGGTCTTTTTTTATCCTTGTGGTATCGAAAATGGGATCGAGTATCGAATATTTTCCTGATTATCGGTATCGAGTTGAAAATTTTAGTATCGTGACAACCCTAGTCTGGAGAATTACTGCAAATATTTAATTAATCCCCCCAATAAATCATAATTTAAAGATTTTTTTTTAAGAAAAAAGTTTTTAAAAATTCTCTGATTCCAGCTTCTTAAATGTGAATATTTTCATGACAGTAAACTGAACAACAAAACAACATATGAGAAAATCAGCCTGAGCTTTGGGAAATTCTGGTCAACATTTATGGACATTTTCTGGCATTTAATAGACCGAACAACTAATCGATTAATTGAGAAAATACTGGACGGATTAATCGACAATGAAAATAATCACTAGTTGCAGCTCTACTAAATAATGCCACAGCCAGCTGGAGTGTGACAGAAATACTTCAGTTTATTTGGTTTTGGCTCTAATGCAGAGGACAGTTTTCCTTCAGTCTGTGCAGACGTCTCATCTGCTTGTTCCGCCGGCTGCAGATGGTTTTTATCCGAGGTTACTTGCAGTAAATGTTACCTCTTGCTGAACTCTGGCTCGGCTCATGCAGAGCAACAGATGGGGATAAAGAACATAGAAAACATATCCAATGAAGCGCCGACAGTTCGGCCTTAACCTTCAGACACGGAGGCTTACTTTAACTTTATCTAGAGTGCACACTCTGTTGTCATGTGAACTGACCTCCCACATTAGGTCAGCCTTTTAGTTTAAGCATCCAGCGTTATAGAACATTTTAATTGTTGATTTGATCGTGACTGGAAGCTTTTGGCTGTGGGTAAGCAGCCTATTGACCTGATATGCTGACGCTAACTGGAAAATGAATGTGCAGAAAAAGAGAAATTATCTCTCTTATTCTCTCTTTATCAGCTACACGTCCTTGATGGAAGTACTTTACCCTCAGCTCCCTCAGCTGCTGTATGTAAAGCTTCGCACTGGACAGCTTCCAGGTGTGAAGAACTGTGTGAATATACTGTGGAGTGTTGCTGAAAAATAACACTGTGTTGAATTAACTCCAGTACATTTACTTAGAGGTCCTGTGTGCAGGATTCAGGAAGATATTATGGCAGAAATAGGATAAAATATACACCTGTATGTTTTCATTTGTGTACAATCACCTGGACTGAGAAGTTCTAGAAGGAACCTTATAGATCTATGAAGGGAGAAGGCGAGGAAACAATATTATCTCTGGACAATCAGCATCAGAGGACAATTAATTCTTATGAAAGCTGCTCAGTGGCGTTGTGAAGCCACATAAATTCGACTTCCCAGCTATGAAAATACCTGTATCTTCCGAGCCGGCTAACTTCCGGTTTTAGCGCCTAGCTAACTTTTATGTAAAAAAATTATCTAATCGTGCAGCTGTTTAAAAAATGTCTTCAAAATAGACAAAAACCTCACATTGTGATTCGTGACACAATTCGAGCGGGATCAATAATTTATTTGTCTTTCTTCATTCACTTACATACATATTTTTTTTCCGAAAGGTCCCACGAAGCAAACCGGAAGAGGGCGTGACTTCGGCGCTACTTTTCCTCGAATTATTTTATTAGTTTTTAGAAAAACTGAGACTTTTTTGTCTTGGGAAATTGTCTTTTTAATTAATAAACATCTTGTGTGCAATTAAAAATTATTTGTCTCTCTTCATTCACTAACATAGATATTTTTTCCGAGAGGTCCCGTGAGTGTAACCGGAAAGGGGCGTGACGTCGGCTCTAAATGCGGAAGTACCAAAAACTACAGTTTCTCGAATTATTTTATTAGTTTTACGACAAACTGAGACTTTTTTGTCTTGGAAAATTATCTTTTCAATTGATAAACATCTTGTGTGCGATTAAAAATTATTCGTCCCTCTCCATTCATCACCATACAAATAATGTGAGATAATGAGGGGAACCGGAAGAGCAAAGTTACACTCACCAGTTACTTCGGTGTCTTTACTTTCTCCATCTCCTCTCTGTACGTCCATTAAGTAACGTAACGTAGACGTAACATCCCTCCTACATTCAGCAGTCAAATAAGAGAGTTACAGTACATTGCTGTGTCTCGTTATGGAAGGCAGGAGTGAAGATAAATCCAGTTAATCCCAAAAGTTTTAAAGGAGACATATTATGCAAAACTCACTTTTTCGTTGCTTTAGTGTGTGTATTTGCATATCTGGAGTGCCTCCCCACCCCTTAAGAATGATTTTTGACCACTAAGTCAATGTTTTGTAAACGGACGCAGTCAGAAAATGTGTCTCTAAAGGAGCCAGTTGGATTTCACCCGCGCTGTTACGTAACAGAGCGGGTGATTTGAATACTCCCACCCTCATGCTGGATATCTCCTCCCACATTACGCCGGCTACCTGAACGATGATCCGCCATTTTCTCGCCTCACTCGTACGCGACAGCCTGACCGCTACCATGTACAACCCGAAAGCCAAGCACTCCTGCTATGTCATGAGATGCATGGATACTCATGTTTCCCGTCATCGCTTCCCTACCAAAGAGGATATCAGAGCGAAGTGGCTAAATTTTATTTTTCAGGGAAACGTCCCAGCTTCAGTGAGCAAAAGTGTTTTTGTCTGTGCCAGTCACTTCACGTCGGACTGTTTCAGCAACCAGGGTCAGTATAAAGCTGGACTGGCAACGAGATTGTTCCTAGAAGATGGATCCATACCCACTGTCCGTGTAAGTATTTAAAAAAAACAGTTTCGTTTGTGTTACTTTGGCCGTTTAGCACATGAGCTAACGCTAACCGTTGATGTAGATATGAGGCTGAACTAACGTTAAGTTGCAACGTTGGGCTTACTGGTCATATGATTCACTGTAATGTTAATAAGCAGTCTTTTAAAACATGGCACTGAATTGAGAAAATGAATTAGGATACTCATATATGATCGCTTCTAATCGGCCGGTGAACAACTGCTCGGCCGTGAACATGCTAGCTAGCTAGCTGGCTAGCATGTTCAAGGCCGAGCAGCTAGCTAGCTAGCTCACCGTCCGCGAACAACTTCTCCGACGTGAATACGCATGGGAGACCGTCTCCTCCACATGCTCACGGCCGAGCAGACGGTATGAAATGGTCTCAGTTGTTCACGGACGGTGGGCTGCGTTAATTTATTATCATGTTGTACTAAAGGAGGCTAAAGACTTCCTTTGTGTTAGTATTCATGTAACTACGTGTGTAGTGTTAGCTGCTGGCATGAGAGACCCGATCTGAGAGTACCAAAACGTTATCTGCAGTAAAGCAATCACTACTTAGTTTTGGAGTCGGATACAGGGGTTACCTGCCTGCTGTGCTACGATTAACGTTAGTTATATGCAGACACGGACACACAAAAGTTGCTTCGCAAATGTGTACGTTTTTGCTCACTTACTAAAATCTAATGTGAAATGAGGGATGTGCATGGGTTTGCTCGGATTGTGATTTGCCAGATTCTTCCTCATCAAATTGATTTTTTAATCATCATCAGAGGACATTTGAGTCCTGCATTTTTCTAAATACAGCTATTTATTTGAAAATAAATCACCATTTTCTGAATATTTTTTGCAATGTGTACAATGTGCTCGCATTCTTATTTAGCATTGTATTATTTTTCCTCCCAAGACTATACCTGGCAGCCCTGCACTTCAATGAAAATACAGACCGTCCACAGGCAACAACCTCAGCTGGTGAGCCACTGTTCAGGCTTCATTTCCAAAGTGGAAGAAAGGAGGAGAATACACAGCAAAGCCAGTGAAGGAGCAACCAACCTTTCGTAAGTTTTAAACCTTTTTATTGAAATCACACAGAAAAATGAAACAGACATTAAAAAATACTTGTAAAATAAATAAAATATAATTAACCAGTGTCTATGGCTTTTTCTAGTTTTGTTTTTAATAAATATACGATAAAACACGATAAAGTACGCACAATATTTCACTTTTTCTAATTGCAGATTAGGTGGATGACATCTTGGACCTGGTGTTTGAGAAGGTTTTTCAGGACCCTGGTTCATACGCAGATGAGGTTTTGAAGATCTCCATTCCTGAGGTGCTCTCTGCGCAGTTAGAAACGCTGGACAAGAAGGAGGTGATGGACCACTATGTGACAAGGTTCAGTCAAGGGCCGGTCTGAACCCCACGTAGATGCCTCGAGTGCCGGGGAACTCCATCCGTATACGCAGCACCACACAGCTGGGCAGTGCCACAAACTCTTCAGCCCAGAAAGCCCCAACACCAGCTCTCAAAGCTCCTATATGCCAAGTATCTGTAACGGCTGAACAGAGTGGATATATTTAGTTATACATTTATATTTAGACATAGTTTTTGATTTACCTTATTTTTTTGTAAATATTTATATTACCTACTGTTTAACAACAGGCAATAAAAACTACTTGTACATTCAGTAACTTTTTGAATAGTTGTGTGTTGTTTGCTGTACTTGTATTTATAAAATTATATAAGCTGTTTTCTGTACTTTCAGTGTTTGACATGTAGACATAAGAATTATGATCATCAAGAGACAGGTTCGTAGGAGTGGGATGAGTATCCAAAAGTACAAAACATAAATTCCTGCACAATATCTAATTTGTATTTCCACCATTTATGAGCAGCAAGATTGTCATAGACCTAGGTGTAGATGTTGCTAATAAACTGTGTTCTTGCAAATTGATTTTTTTGCAGAAATGTATCTTTCCTAGTGTTTGATATGTAACATTTTAACAATTGTCAAACTGCCTTTCAAAAAGAAAAATAAGCAATGTAACAAAGTGGAAAATTGAATTTATTTCATTACTCATATTTTTATTACAATAACAGAATTTATACCGTATATTACCA
Source organism: Sparus aurata (assembly GCF_900880675.1). Lineage (NCBI taxonomy): Eukaryota > Metazoa > Chordata > Actinopteri > Spariformes > Sparidae > Sparus > Sparus aurata. The sequence goes on along the minus strand of NC_044198.1, from coordinate 25,396,124 downwards.
AATAATAGCCGGGTCTCAATTAAACGCCTGTCCAAAACAAAGGCCTGGTCTGTTAAGTGGTTGGAACAAACAAATAAACGCCCGGCTATTATTTGATATTTTACGGTATGCAAAAAAAAAAAACACTTACTGTTCTATTCCCCTCAGACGTAAAGGCTCTGTAGATATTTAGTGCATTCTGAAGTTAGAATGCACACTGGTACGAGGCCAGGGTGGTCTGCCATGCAGGAAGGTGAGTTTTGAAGCCGATTTAGTCTTCTTATAACCTGTAAATGTGAAAGGTTAAGTGACGTTTGATGACTGATAATATGACTGAATAGTTACATTTTCATTCAACAAGCAGACATTCTCAGGCGCTGTATGCATTGTTATGCATCTAAACATAGGTACACACCTAAACCAGAGGGGAAAAAGGGAACATATCAGTTTAACGGTTTTTTTTATTTGAATATGTTTTTAGCAATAACGACTGGTCAGCATGTGCAACGATGTAACGTTATTAATTGGAATTAGTGCATTATGTTGAAACGCAGTACAAACGGATAAACAGACATTACTATGGGGGATACGGAGCTGGCAGACAGTCGCCCCAGCCCGCACACACGTGAAAAGTGTATGGCTGTGAGTTAGATGTCGGACAAAATAATGACGTAACAGTTAACATTATTATGGCGTAGCTGAGAATAAAAGTGCTACATTCCCACTCGTAGCTGCCGAAAAAACATTGCGGACTTGTGAAATTTACTCGTGTAACGGGAATAGCATGCTACTTATGTTTACTCAACACATCTAGATTTTTATAAGCAGTGAGTTACACATAGAGCGGTCAGCGGTCGACCGTATTTAGTCAGCGACCGTATTTACCGACGTACAAACATACACATTTTTAAGAAAAAAGTAAAATAAAGATCATAACTCACCATTCAGAAACGTCTTGTTGCAGTCTACATTGAGCAACTTATTCGCTAGCTCCTTCTTGTTCAGGGTCTGACTCTGGTTCAAACATTTAAGGTTGGACAGCAAAGTTTTCTCCTGCAGCCATGTTTCTCCCAGGGTTCACGCTCAGTTGTTGTCATGGTAGCATGAGCGTGCCGGCGTCGTCACACCTCCCGGAAGAAGTGGGTGGATTACCTGTGTCTCATTTGCATTTAAAGAGACAGGCACTCAAAACCGACTGTTCTGAACAGGGCTGTTTTGGCAGGGTTATTGAACAGTTATGAACTGCTATTGTGCTTCATCCTTATGGTATTTTGACCAAAGCATGTCACAGACATTTCATTAGGACACCAGGGAACTAGATTAACTTGTAGAAATAGGGTATAATATGACTCCTTTAAACAAAACAAACTCCGATCTCTCCTCGCCTCCTGGTGTTTTCCTCCGGAGCTCCTCGGCTCCAGCTGCTGTCTGCCGGATAAAACACCCTCGTTAATCCAAACCTCCGGCATCTCACTTTAAATTACCGCACAGAAAGACACGTTATCCGAAATCTGAATTAAAACACTCCAGCAGGCATCATCATCAAAAACATGGCCGACAGCTCGAGTTGAGTGATCAGGGTACCTGTCACTCAAAGCGACCACGCCCCCTAATTATGCATAACTTTAAACCTTCATATAATTTAAATTATTGAGTTACATGTAAATTCACCTAGGTACAGTTATCATGAAGGGATAAATTAGATAAAAGGATCAGAACCGTTTGTGTACGAGGCTTTAAACATATTAAATTTACCTGGAGAGTTGTTGCAGTTTAACATGAGCTCTTATGGACTTGTAACTAGTGGATAAAGTGCAGTAATACTTTTATCAGAAATCATATCACAACTCCCATAGATGGCTTTATGTAGACGGAACAATGAAACACTGTCTTTTCTGTCCTCATAAGTTTCTTTTCTAAATTATACGCAGACACTGTCTTGTAAAAGACTATATTTGTCTGTTTCTCCCTGATGTAAACAACAGATGCTGTTCTTGTGACTGAGAAGGAGAAACTACCGAACGCGTTTTAAAAGATTGTTTTCATACTTCTGCGTTCTGGCTTGATTTACAGAAATATCCCCCGATGAAAATGAGGTGATTAATTTAATTATGAGTTCAGCAAAATATTACATACATGAAATAAAATGGCACTTTTAAAGTTAACACATTTGAATTCATATTTGACTTCCATTGAAAATTTAAATGTGAATCAGAAATTGGCGAAAACAATTAGAATGTTTAGATATTTCAAGTGTGCTCCTTTTAATTAGCAGACCTCTGAACTGTGTTTTGTTAGTTGATGGTGATGCTGGACCTTTGAACGTGTGTGGATTGATTGCTTGTGTTTAAAGTTGTTGAATTAGACGACACAGCCAACAGTCTCGTTAGTGACGTCGTCTCATAACTTAAACATTGTAGAGCTCCTCATGTACATCAGCAGCTCACATAACTGACTAACTGTCCTTTCACATAACTGCAGTTGTCAATACGAGCAGATTTATTGTGACTTTCATGTTTTTTAAGTACCTATTCTGTGCCGAGTTGGCGGCCATGTTGATGTTTGTGACGTGTGTTGAGCCAGACGATGTAGTTACTGAGCGGTTTAACATAAAACAAGATTTTTTTTTTACTTTCCTAACTTGTAAAATGATCATTCTGATTGAAAAACATCATATGTGTGATTCATGGCACACAAACAACTCAGATTTGCCCTTGAAATCAACCGACACTTGTCTACCTGGAAGCGACTTTTGTTGTTAGCGTGACCTCACAGTGTTTTTGGTTTATAAGTAAGTAGCAAATGAAACTAAAGAATGATTGTCTGTCTTTACTGAAAGTTAAAAACATTCCTGCTTTGAAGCTTCTAAGTTACAGAAATCATGATGATGCATTCAAGCCTGTAAAGAGCTGACTGATAGATTATCATGTCATAAAAAATAAATTCAAATTGGACTTTTGGTTCTGTTAATGCAAAAAAACATTAAAAAGACAGACAGTATCAGATTATTTAAGCAGGAAAAAGTCAAATAAATTGACAAGGCAGAAAAGTTTTCAGTTTTTTATTCATATACAAACAGTGCTTATCTGAAAATACAGTTAATTGAGTGCTTTGGATTGAACCAATATATTTTTCAGGAGGTTTAAAAAACAACGTCCTTGTTGTCTCGTGAAGTATTTCTCTCTCTCGGCATCGACTGCATCTCCTGCAGTCTGCAGTCTGTCTGTGGAGCTCACAGCTGGACGTGGACACACAAAGAGGCTGACGGGAGAGAAGAAACAAAGACGAGATGGTCAGAGCAGAAAGGATCGTTCGCGCAGGTCCGGGCCTGTATTCATCAAACACCTCAGATTCACTCCCAGGAAACGCAGCGAAAAGTTGAACTAAAAATACCTTCGAGTCCGAGCGGAGAGATATTTATGAATCACGCTACACCTACTCTCAGCAGGGAGTACGAGTTCTCATTCTGGAGGCACTGATGTCGCTGTTTTACAACCCGCACAACCAGGAGACTAAAATGAATGATGTGGGCTGAGCACTCACATTCGCACACATCATTTCCTGATAACAATCGATCTCAGAGGGGAAGAGCGTTTTTTATGGGGGTGTTCCCAAAACCCACAACTGAAACCTTTTAGAATCAGTCCAACTCCAACTCCCCTTCTCCCAAAACTCCCATAAAACCCAGCTGTCATTACAGTCAGACAGATTTTAATCTTTTATAATACATTTTCTTTGCTGGGGTGGCGGCCATGTTGGTGTCAGTGATGTATACTGAAGGAGACGATGTAGTTCATCACGTGGTTTCACACAAATGTGAATTATATTTTCTTAACTTTATGAGAAATTGCAGCATTCTTGACATCAAAATGTATCTTTAGATCTTGTGTGTAACTGATTCAGACGGGATCACCGTACATATTACTTCTTCACTCAGTTCCCATGAGGGGAACCAGAACTCAGTGGTCATAAATAAAGAGGACAGCTCACCTCCTCGGGTTCAGTCAACCTCCTTTTTCAGGTATTTCTTCATGACCGAAGCCACGTCTCCGCCCTCGCTGCCCTCCGCCTCCAGTCTTTCTCCCTGCGGCCTGTCAAACCTGCGTCTGGGTGCGCCGCTCTGACTGCTTCCTCCTGATCCACCTGAGCTGGAGGATTCAGTTTCAGAGCCTTTCCTGCTGCGGGTCGAAGGAGGCAGCTCTCCAAAGTGGACGCTCAGCGCCCTCCTGCCTCCTCTGACCGAGCTGGCCAGGCTGCTGGTGGACTGGGCTCTCCGGATGGCGGGCAGGATGTCGGAGGCTGCGTCGTCACGCCCGTTATCCCCGGTCAGGCGGCGGTTTTGGAAGACCATAGGTTCTGAACCCAGAGACGCCTCGCCTCCGTCTTCTGTTACAAGATTACCCAGAATGCACCGCCTTGGTGCCAGAGGGGAGCGCTTGATGGGATTCGTCACAGAGCGGAGGGGTTGCTCTGAGTCCTCCTCTGGAATGGACAAGGAGGGCGGGCGATGGCGGGCGGCGAGGGAGGAGAGGTGTGGCAGCGAGGGAAGAGACACAACGGAGTCACTCGAGCTGAAGCGGGACAGTTTGGCTGTAGAGGAGGCGGTCGATGTCGGAGCGTCACCGATGGAGCGAGCGCTGGCAGCGCGAGGCAGGAGCGGAGAGGACGGTTTGAGGATGCTGGGGCCGGGCCGGGGCTCCTGGAGGTCGCCGGGGCCGACGGAGAGGGCGGAGGCTCTTCGTCTGAGCGTTGAGGCTGCGGTTGTTTGATAGACGGGCAGGGAGACGGTGCTGCCCGCGTCTTCACCTGCATCACCGCCGGCTCTGCGTTTACGAAGCCCGTCCAGCAGCTCGGACAGAGCCGAGGAGGACGGAGCGCGACTGGGACCTCTGGACCCGCCAGCCTCAGAACCTTCATCATCAGGATCCACGCAGGAACTGTAGTCAAGGCAACAGTCAAGTTATCACCTTGTCGTCGCAGCTCTGCACATATCTGTGATTCACTGTAGTTATAACGCTTACCGGAAGCTGTAGTTGCTCATGGTGTCGGTGACGGACTGGCGCCCCCCATGGCTGCTGATGGTGCTGCCGCCGTAGGGAGAGCCGCCGCCTCTGGACCCTCCTCTGGGCACTCCTAACCAATGACGAATCCCCTCGCCAACATCCTCCGTCCCGATGGAGCCGACACTGGACACCGAGTCACTGCGGAACAAGATCACGTCTGATCACCACGTTACAGCCAGAGCGAGGACGTCTCGTCTTTTATTTCTGCAGCTGGCGAAGATGCACAAAAAAAAAACTGCAGCGAGCATGCACGCACATGACGACCGCAGCTCAGCAAGCGGTTGAGGATTCCACTGCAAGCCGGGGCAGGATTACAACCAGGGCTGATTCAAATAACCTGACAGAGTCTGTATCATCTTTTTTCAACCCGTTGCATCTTTTTCCTCTAAAAAAAATGCAGTTTAAAAGCTAAAGCTATCGAGTTTAGACCCGTCCAAACACATTTTAAAAAGGGTCCAATTATTTTTTTGACATCTTGACCTGAAGGCTGCGATCATTAGCTCCTGGAGAAATATGCAAATCCTGAGGCTGCAGTAAAAACGCACTGCTGGTTTACCTTTAATTCAAAGATGAGCTGTTGTTTGATATCATAGAGTGAAATGTAACGGTGCAGCGGTGGCTCATGGACTATTAGTAGCCATGCATGTCGCCATTTTCACTTGAGTCACCTTAAAGGATAATTCTTGGTCACTCCTGCTTCAGTCACTCGGGTCTTATTTTTGTCATTTTTGGCCGTAATTCCTGAAGTTCCTGAAGTTCAGTCACCAAGTTAATTGCTAAGATCTGCGAGCACGAACACGTCACTAAAACAAGTAGACGCTGGAATCAAATCAGCCTCGTAGAGACGACGATAGCGACATTTTTTCACTCCCTTCTGTCTGCTTCGGCCCCTAAATTGCTCCAGCCTCAGCCCAGAACAGACCACATGAACTTTTGTTGTGGATCAGAATAAAGAAACAGATCCAGGAACTGTTTGTGACTTTCTTTTAATATTGTCAGACAGGATGTTTTCCCACATTTTCATGAGGTTCTCAGGGAACAATGCATGGATCCTGATGAAAATAATCAGGCTGTGAGCACAGTTCGATGAGGATCGGATTAAAATCTGGATCTTGTTTATTTAAATATATTTCAATTGAACCCTCATATGTCGTCTTTCGCGTCTCTTTTTGAAGTCTTCCGCCCGTTGTTGTTAGTAGCTGCTACGCTGAGGGAAAAGGAAGCAATCCGGTTGTCTTTTTCAACAATAACACCTCTTGGAAACGCTATTAATTGTCGAGTCGATGCGAGGGGGTAATTGAGTTCATCTGGCTGAGGGAAGGTGAGAAACGCCGGTTTAGATAATCTGGAGCTCCTCCCGACCTGTCTGACTGCTGACTCACTCGTCTCGACTTCTCTCAGTGACATTCGGTGTTCTCAGATCTCGCAGTGATTTTTTAGAACTGAAGGAAATGACGGCAGAAATCTCGCCGTAATAGACAAGAATTATCCTTCCACAGGCTCTCGCTGATATTTAATTCAGTATTATGACAATTAAAACGCTTCATGATTACACGTCAAGGCCTGATGCGATTTTTCAGGTCACATACACACACCGCCAGCTCACACACACACACACACACACATTCATGATGTTCTTACAGGTCTCTCTTTCGAGTCAGGGACTCCACAGCAGTTTGAACGCTGGAGCGGAGGGCAGAGTGGTGAAAGGTTGAGTTTAGACATACAGACGTGATGGTTGCGGCAGAGGAGACGCTCCCTCGGTGAACTCTCTTACCTCTCGGTGTCGCTCTCGTCGCTCGACTCCACCTCCTCCAGCGCGGCCTGCAGGTCCACGATGCGGCGGATGGACGTCTCCAGGTCGGCCTGCAGCGTCTGTCTGACGGCGCTCAGCTCCTCCACCTGCATTTCCTGTGAACAAGCGGGAGATTAAAGGTTTGTTGACACGAAGGCGAAGAACACGCTCACCTTCAGCAGCCCGGCCTCCTCCTCCTCCTCCTCCTCCCCCCCACACCTCAACCTGTTAAGACCCAGAAGCCCAATCCGCCACGGCAATTACCTTCATTCTGCGCCATATTACCTCATCAGTCAAACACTGAATGTCCGGTGGCATGTCCTCCTCTCACACACACACGAGTCCTGCGACCTACGAGCCCGCGGTGCTCCTGTTCGTACCGGCTTGTTTGGAGGGAAAATTGTTACGTACGCACGCTGACATTGGGAGAATAGAGTGATTTATTAATTCATCTCGTCTGTTTTTTCTGTTGTTTTTTTTTATTATTCTGTCTCTCTGGCATCCTGTCACACATGCCTGCACACACACACACACACACACGCACAGGAAAGCTTCTAGGCTTTCAAAGTTATTGGCTTTGTTGGCTTTGAGGAGACGGGTGTGGGTGCAGCGGTTGTCATAGAGACACATAACCATGTATGAATGTGTGTGCGTGTGTGTGGTGTGTGTGTGGTGTGTGTGTGGTGTGTGTGTGTGTGTGCCTATAACCTTGAAGAGACAATGAGGATTAATCACAGTCAGAGAGAGAAAGCAGGATGAGGGAGAGATGACGTTAAGAACGGTGGCGGAGGAGGAGGAGGAGTGTAGGAGCATGTGTGTGTGTGTGTGTGTGTGTACAGTTGGTTGGTAGGTTGTTAAAGGGCATCGTTGTGTGTGTGTGTGTGTGTGTGTGTGTGTGTGTGTTGCTCTCTTTGTGCTAATAACTGAATAATTATTGAAGCTCCGTCTCTTCCTCTGAGCTCAGAGGTCACACGGAGACGAGAACAAGACGTCTTGTGTAACTCAGCGCTCGGCCGACAGCGACGTTAAACTGCACATCAAAACCGTGTGTTTGTAAATATTTAATTGCTTTTTTTATTTATGATATTGATTCCTTAAACCTCCAGATGGATCCGTCAATATTTGCCTTCTTTTCTTTGTGGCTGCGGGTCCAAAATAAAACACCCGCCAAACACCAAACTGCAATAAAATTTCCAGTTTTGGTGAGTAAATCTCTGAAACTCTGCCGAGCTTCTGCTCCGTGATTTGCTGTCACTTATGGCCGTGCTGCTGCTGCTGTCTGTCTGTCTGTCTGTCTGTCTGTCTGTCTGTCTGTGTCGCAGCTTCACACACAGCACAGGGACTTCGTGGTGCATTCAAGTGCCCCTTGTAAACTCTGCGATCTTTTGTCAGACGGCAGCAGGGTGGACAGACTGAGGCTGAGGTGGGTGTTTGTCTTTTAGTGTCCTTCAGCGTATTAAAGGGATATTCCAGTGTAAGTTTAATCCATGGTCTAACACACCGTGAAACTGTGTTAGACTCCCTCTCGAGAGATCAAGTTAGCAGACCGCTAATTTACGGAGTTTTATCAACCGCAGAAACGACCGCACGACAACAATACACTGCAGTAAATGGATCCAAATATAAACCGCCACCAAAAAGCCACAAATAATGCTCAGAACAGCACCAAACTTCAGCAACAGTACAAATAGGGTCTCAGCACATAGTCCGGGGCATCTAACCTCCACTAGCTTAGCTGGATTTCTACTGAAAAGCTGACTAAATTTACCACTCTTCTGCAGCAGCTTCCTGTTGACGGGAAGTCCCGACGAGTCGATTACCGAGTGCATTAGAGTTCCGCGGCTCATGGATGAAAATGTATGATTATGACTCCATGGAAAAGCAATCAAAGTTCATATGTGTCTTACCTGCCAGTTTATAACAGTTATTATCGAGAGCGGACAGGGAAAAGAACAGAATTGAGCATTTCTAACCGCACTCGGTAATCGTCGCGTCAGGACTTCCCCGACCCGGAAGCTGATGGAGGAGAGTTGAAATCTGTTTTTAGCGTCACAATAGAAATCCAGCTAAGCTAGCGGAGGTTAGATGCCCCGGACTATGTGCTGAGACCCTATTTGTATTGTTGCTGAAGTTTGGTGCTGTTCTGAGCATTATTTATGGCTTTTTGGTGGCGGTTTATATTTGGATCCATTTACTGCAGTGTATTGTTGTCGTGCGGTCGTTTCTGAGGTTGATAAAACTCCCTAAATTAGCGGTCTGCTAACTTGATCTCTCGAGAGGGAGTCTAACACAGTTTCAGGGTGATTTAGACCATGGATTAAACTTACACCGGAATATCCCTTTAATTTTGACATTAAGCGTTGGAGGATGAGAGGCTCCTTGGATAATTTATAATGACCACCCAAAAACCAAGGAGTCCTGGACTTTCCTCCACACTCATCTCACCTCAACCCCCACTGAACATTTACCTGAAGACTGAGAGAGTCGAGCATAATGTGAGATCTCGAGAAGCTTTGTGGGAACGCTGTCGACTCACGCTGCGATCACATGAGTCAGCAGCTTTTACACAAACTCGTGGAGTCCGTGCCAGCTCGAGCGCTCCGTGCTGCTGCTGTTATTAAAGCAAAAACGGAACAAACCCAACTTTAAGATATTCTGAAATTCATGAGCCCTTTTTCTTAACACTCAAACGAAAAACAAACTAGTATCACACATCAGATAACTCATAGAAGAACGATTGATTTTCAGGATGCGCATCGTTTGTTTTCTGGCCTGGTCGCCGAGCTCAAAGCAGCTTTTGTTGGAACAAACTCCTGAAAGATCTCGTATTTGCTAAATCATGCTGGTGAAAACACGGGAAAGGTGCAATTATCTGAGGATGTGTAGGTGTGTTTGTGTGTGCAGAGCGCCTCCCTCCTGCTGTCAGAGCTGCAATGATCAAACTTGTGCAGTAATGAAGGTGATGTTTTCTAATGTTCCAGATAACACGCCAGCTGTTGTTTTTCTTAATGAGGACAGCGGAGAAGTGGCTGATTTTGAAAAAAAGCGGCGGATACTTTCAATCACAGCCCGGAGGAAGTGTTTCCTGCCAAAGCCTCTTAAATAGTTTGTCTCACGTCTTGGATGTGAGTAACGCCCGCCGGGCTCGGTGTTTAAAACGCCTCAGCGGTGCCGCCCGGGTGGAGCGGCGGCGATCCGTCTGCAGGTGGCAGGAAACGATTCTCAGACCTATAATTATCTCCATTTCTGGACAAGGTGTTGCTATTTGTGTCCGGTGATGGAATACAAAGATTTTCATCTGCTTTTTTTTTTGTGGCTTTCTTGTGATAAAAGTGTGACAGGAAAGGACAAAATAAGAAAGACGTGAGAGATCAGAAGAAACAGACATGAGGAGAAAACAGCTGCTGTGACTTGCAGAGTGAACCAGGATGTTATTAATGTGTGATTAAAGAAATTAGTGCACTTTAAAGATGTTTGTAGGTGAGTTTTATTTACTCTGCAAACATGAGAGTGGTAACAATCCTCTCGTCTAACTCTCATCAAGAAGACGAATTAGCTTATTTACTGACATACCAAAGTCGAACTCACAGTCTGTCAGTTCACACCTGGAATTAACATGCAGATCTCACTTCCCTGCTCTAATTACAGGTGAACGTGGACGTCACTGTGTAGAGTGAGATGTATAATGTTTGCCGAATTTACAAGAAGGCACAAATAATTAAGAATTTGCCCGAGATAGTGTTTCACAAAGTTTATATTTTTCTCCTCACGCAGCAACTCTCAAAATTGAGTGAATTGTTAAGGGAGTCTGGTGATATTGTGATTGACAGTGTGTTTACAAATTTCTGCTGCTAACATACTTCTTCTTCTTCTTCTTGTCCTTCTCCTTTTTCTTCATTTTCTTCTTTTCTTCTTCTGTTTCTTCTTCTACTCCCTCTCTTTCTTCTTCTTTTCTTCTTCTACTTCTTCGCTTTCTTCTTCTTCTTTCACAGCAGGCGTCAGCTGAGTGCCTTTATTGTAACATCCATGCTTATTTGCACGTTCAGATTAAATAACGCGCAGCTCGAGTTAAACTCAGCGAACACATCGGACTGTAACAGGTAAACGTGGACGTCACTGTGTAGAGTGAGATGTATAATATTTGCTGAATTTACGAGAAAGCACAATTAATTAAGAATTTGCCCGAGATAGTGTTTCACAAAGTTTATATTTTTCTCCTCACGCAGCAACTCTCAAAATTGAGTGAATTGTTAAGGGAGTCTGGTGATATTGTGGTTGACGGTGTGTTTATAAATGTCTGCTGCTAACATACTTCTTCTTCTTCTTCTTGTCGTTCTCCTTTTTCTTCTTCATCTTCTTCTTTTCTTCTTCTCCTTCTCCTTTTTTCTTCTTCATTTTCTTCTTCTTTTCTTCATCTCTTTCTTCTTCTTCAAAGTTTTTTGTGACTTACCAACTCTCACAATTGAGTGATTGAGTTCTCCTTCTTCCTCTTCTTCATCTCCTTCTTTTCTTCTTCTACTTCTTCGCTTTCTTCTTCTTCTCCTTCTTTTCTTCTTCTACCTCTTCTTCTCCCTCTTCTTTCACAGCAGGCGTCAGCTGAGTGCCTTTATTGTAACATCCATGCTTATTTGCACTTCCAGATTAAATAACGCGCAGCTCGAGTTAAACTCAGCGAACACATCGGACCGTCACTGATGGTGTTGACTCGAGATCTTCTCTCACAGACTTTGGAAACCAACTGATCAACAGACGCCAACTTATCTCTTTGTCTGCCAAGACAATAAACTGCATTCTCACACTGTTGATCTTGCGTCGTTTTTAATTCTGTTTGTTTCTGAACCTTTTAAATGTATTCCTCTCTGCCATTCTTTTTTTCCTCTTTGAGACGGAGGCTGATGTCAGATCTGAGTCTGCGGAGCTGCCTGATCACACGCAAGACAAATAAAATACTATATGAGCAGGAGAGACACAGAAGTTAGTTGGATGAACTGAAAGTGGTTCTTTAAGAGGTGAAAAAATGTTCCTACATCCACTTTTATAGACTTGTTGCCTTTTTATTGATTTTATTTCGTTTTATTTGTATTTATTTACACTGATATTTTGTTTTTTTTAATCTTTTGGTCTTTACCTGAAGTTGTTCTTGCTTTTCTTTCATCTCACACTTTGACTCTATGTTTTAATTCCTGCTTTTGCTTTCTTGGACAAATTACTTCATAAACGTATTAATTACTGGTAGAATCAATGTATAGAAAGCTGATGTTTGGGAGGTGTGTTGACAGTGACCATGTGTGGGTTCCTGACACCGTTATTTGGGAGATTGGAGACATTTTGGTTGCTTGGATGTGGCCGGTGTGGTGACCCTGAACGCAGCGTTGGCTCCATGTTTTCTTACCAGCTCCATGCGTCTGCGGCTGCTGTCCTGCTCCCTCTGGATCAGCTCCTCCATCTCCAGCCTCATGTCCTGCAGGCGCTGCTGGTAGTATCGGGCGTTCTCTCTCTCCCGGGCCTCGGTCTGGGCGCTCTGCTCCAGCTCCTCTCCCAGACGGACCACGCTGTCCCTTAAACGCAACACCAGCACCTACAGAAGTGGGACAAAGTTTAAATAAAGCCGTGCAGGGACGAGAATACGATGCGTTGCAATGTGTTCTTACCTCAAACCTCTTGACTTGGCCTCTCTGAAACTCCAGTTTGTTTTCCAGGTCACACACGCGCGCCTCCTGTTTACTGACGATGCTACGCCCCACAGTGGACGACTCCAGGAACTGCACCCTCGACACACTCTGCTGGAGCTGCACGACGATGAGGTGGAGAGAGAGGAGAGCCAAAAAACACACATTCAGAGAGACGAATAATAGCAGCGGTGAATGTGACCGTGCTCCACCTGCAGGACTGTGACGGGGAGGTGAGTTTAAACACCTGACTGATAAACAATTCATGTTCTGATCGCCTCACCTCTTCCTGCAGAGAGTGTCTCTGCTTCTTCACCTCCTCCAGTTCAGCCTGAAGCTCTCTGATCTGAGTGATATCACTGGAGGACTAAACCACACAGAGAGCCAGATTTGATTTTGAGAGTGTAAAAAGTGATTCACAAGAGCTGGAGAACACAAACGGTGGAGTCAGAAGCGTCACCTGAGCAATGAGCGCTTTGTGCTTCTTCATCAGTTCGTTCAGGTCCTCCTGGTCCTCCTCCAGCCTCTTCAGTAGATCCACCTTCTCATGCTGCAGCAGCGCTACCTGCTCGTCCGTCTGGAAGATTAACAGGTAACGTGAGGCGTCATTTCCACTTTTGCATATTCAGACAAAACCCAAATAAGTGTATGTTACTGCAGTTATCTATTTTCAGCTAATACTGTGTGCTCAGAGCGAAATCAACTCCCTCACATCGTTTCCATCTCCTCCTTCCTGCTCATTTATTCAGGTTTGTCCTTTAACCCGTCGCCCGTCTGCCCACACTCACCACACTCCCCAGTTTGCAGATATTTTCCAGCTCAATCTGAGTGTTCTCCAGCTCCTGGGAGAGAGTCGTCTGAACGCTCTCGGCCTCCAGACGCCTCGCCTCGCTCTCCTCCAGCTAATTGGCCACACAGAGAGAGTATCAGTGTAACTCACACGGAGCAGACGGAGGCACAGCGGAGAGTCGGGGGGATGTGGAAGGGTCTTTTTAGGTAAATCAGAAAATAAAACTGCGATGTTCTCGAAGATTTGAGTGACGGAGTTGAGAGAAAAACTCTATTAGTCTGTGAGATTATAATGTAATTTATTTATAAAGAAAACATAATAATATCCTCTGAAATTATAAAGTTAGAAATCTTTGAGAAAACCCCTAAAATATTCTGGAAAAAATACATTTACAAAAAATATATTTATATATTCTGAGGTTGTTTGCTAAAAGGAGAAATCAGAAATTCATGAGACAAAACTGAAATATTCTCTGGGATTTTGAAGAAAGAAATGTATCAAAAATATAATAAAATATTCTTTTGAGATTATGAATACTTAAATTTTCATCAAACAACATGCAACATTTTTGAATAAAAACCCACAAATGCAAGATTAAAGTTCAACAATTTTCTGAGATGTTAAAGTCGTAAATTCAGGGGAAAAACTAAAATATTCTCTGAGATTATGAAGTCAAAAATTCACAAGAACAATGTACAAATTTATGAGAAAAAACCCCAAATATTCTGTGAGATTACAGTCTTAAATTTACATAAAAAACATTAACAGTAAAGTTTATAAAGTCACAGATGTGCAGGGAAAAACTTCTTTGAGATATTTAAGTCATAAATTGAGGAGAAAAACTATTTTAAAGAAAGAAACTCAGATATTCAGATACTCAGGATGCTAATAAATCATAACTTGTTGACTTGCTTCTTTTAGCATGGTAGGATCTGTATTTTCATTTATTTTACCTACACTGGCTTTAAACCACCACAGGTGAGTGTACCTGACAGTGCAGACGCTCAATCTGCTCTCGGCTGCCGTTGGGCAGATTCTGTCCCGGGTTGTCGACGGTGGAGAGAAGCAGCTGGGCGTCGGCCAGCAGGGCGTGAGTCCTCTTCAGGTCTCTCCTCAGCTTCTTCTCCACGTCGAAGTCTCTGTGTCCCACCTGCCAGGTGAGAGAGACCTCGTGTTAACCCTCCGCTAAACGAGATTAAGTGTCTTAACTGGAGAACAGAATCACAATCTTCACTCTCAAGCCTCTAAAAGACTTGAACTGGAGCTGTGTGCCAGCTTGGCGACGGACCAGGCCCCGGCCACTCATCAGGAGTCCAATTACAACCGTATAGTGACAGAGACAGAGTGCGAAATTAGCTGCCGCCCTCTCGCTGCATATGCTCGGTTTGTGGTGCCTCTAATGCAGCAGTGACATATTCATCAGCTAGAGAACATTAACCCACAATAACAATGATGGACGACGAGCGAGAGAGCCGGCTGGAGTCACCGTGGGAATAAATGTTCTGTGCAGCAAGAGACCGGTTCTATATGAGGAGTTCTGAGTGTGTGTGTGTGTTTGTGTGTGTGTGTGTGTGTGTGTGTGTGTGTGTGTGTCTTACCTGGTCACACAGAGTTGCTATGAGACCTTCCAAGTCGTGCTTCTCATGAATCACCATCTGTTTCTCCTCGTACTCCTGCTCCAACTGCATCTCCAACTGTCTCAGCTACACACACACACACACACACACACACACACACATTAAGTAAAATGATGAATGGTCGGTCTGAGTGAGCTTTTATTGTCCTTGACAGGATGTTTCCCTGCAGCAGGATGCATAATGATGAAGCATAAAAACATCATCATCTGTGCAGAAGCATAAAATAAATAAAAGAGGCCTCCCGATGATCTTCTGTGAATAAATGAATCAGAGTTTGTTGGTTTAAAAAAACCTCCCGCTGGAGGGAAGGAGCTTAAACCATCAAGCAGGCTGAGAGGAAGAGAAGTAACTAAGTACTTCTACTCAGATATTGCGACTTCATACTTGAGATATTCCCTCAAATCAGTAACTCGTACATTTAGGAGAGAAAACATGAAAAGACTCAAATATTCTCTTTGAAGAAATGTGAGAATTTGAGTTTTTCCTCCAAATTTTTGTGAGTTTATGATCACAAATTTAGGAGGAAAAACTCGCAAATGTTAGAAAAAGAAAAGTTAAATATACTCTGAAATCATTAAGTCATAAAAAAAAAAAAAACTCAAATATTCACTGATTATAAAGTCACGAAATTCAGGAAGTCAAAAACTCACAAATTTAAGAGAAAAAACTCAAATAATCTCTGAAGTCACCAAGTCAAAAAAGAAAGAAGAAGACAAGAAAATTATATATATACTTAAATATTCATCATATTCACCGGAGATCATAATGTCATAACTTGACAAGAAAAAAAGTTAAATATTCTTTAAAGTCAAAAATTCACGAGAAAGAGCAAAAAAAAAAGCCAAATAATCTAAAAAAAAAATCATAAAAGTCGAGAGCAGAAACTAACAAATTTATAAGAAAAAAGTTAAATATTTATGTTAATCATCTGAGATCATAAAGTCATAACTATAATAAACAAATACATGATGATGGATTATTGTTGTATTATTCTCAGAACCAGAATCAGAGTTATTGATCCCCGCGGAGGGAAACTGCATCGATCCCTCGATGGAGACTGATTGTTTCTCTCTCTCGTTTGCATTGTGTCACAGTGAGACGGTTCTTTATTAAACAGGTTAAATATAAATCTGACTGCATTTTTCTCTTTGCTGTCAGGAGTTAAAATCATTTTCGTGGATATTTCTGGAAGCCGGAAAACTAAGCTGAAGCTCCCTCCACCCCTGAATCCACCTGTAGGCTCTGAGTCTCAGGTACCGTGTGTGAGGAGGGGCGGAGTCATCATCCTGACATCAGCATCTGGACACCAAACATCTGTAATCCTTTTTTCCATGAACTGAAAGAGTTATTTGTTAAATCACTGATCTGATTGTGCAGGAATGTTGTGCCTGTGCGTTGATGTAACTGCAGCGAAGTGATGTAACTGCTGTCCGGTTGCATAACATTATGAAATGAGGAGCAAAAAAAATAAAAAATATCTAAGTGGATCATTCAGAGGAAAGAATTGGTTCTTTCAGCCGGCGGAGGACATTTAAAAAGAGCCATCTGCACACACACACACACACACACACACACACACACACACACACACAGCCCAACACTGCTCGGTTACGCAACGCGGGCGATGAAGGTCAGCGTTGGCAACGACTGAGTGTCTAGTCAACATGATTTTCGGAAAATTCTGTTTTTTGTTTTTTTACAAATACTGAATACAAGAACTACCAGAGTCCAGACGAATGAGAACAGAAAGTCACAGCGAGCTCAGCGTTCAGCTCTGTGATCTCGATTAGTCTGACTCTCTTAAATTAATAAAGTTAAGACGTTCTTATTCCTGGAAATGTATGTAAAGAAATATCCTAAAATATCCTTATAAGCTGAGTGTTTTTCACCTGTAACCTCTCCTGTGAGCTGTAAAACACAATGGGTCCAACATCATAAGAGTCCTGCGTGGTCCAAGTTCAAATTTAATAACAATGCCGCTGAAAATGAACACTTAACACCTGTTTTTCTGAGGAAATATCCAGGCGGCTGGCGAGAAAATGCCATTTTGCGACCTCTAAATACACCTGACGGAGAGCAGCGGGAGAATTAAACTAATTACAACAACAGAAAACAAACAAAACAAGTCCAGTTGCCACGATACAGCACTTAGAATGACCACGAGCTGGATGACTGAGCAACATAAACTAATTATAGCTCTTTATTTCTTTATTCACACTAACTTTATACATATAAAATATCAAAAAAAACAAGTATTAAGGGGGGAAAAACTGCCTATACAAAGACCAAAACACATTACATCCAAGATTAGGGCTTTACAAACTGATATAAACTAAATATTACTGGATTTTAGATCTCATTGGCTACGTGATGCATCAATCATCCAGAGGCGGTCGTGTAAGTGGCTCCGGACCGGATCTGATACCTGATACCTGTCCCGATGCAGACTTTGAATCAGGACCCTCGTCAACCTTTTCACCGCTGCTGTAGTGTCGACCTACCCGTCTCTGAGAGGACTTGTGCACGTCCTCCAACTCCTCCTCTTTATCCTCCAACTCCTTCTGATGGATCTGCTTCATCCGCTCCATCTCCATCTCAAAGCGCATGTGGATCTGTCAGAGGGGAGAGAAGCTGAGTTGAGGACGACTGCAGCGAGCGAGCGAGCGTCGTCTGATCGTGTGTCTGAACGTGTTTTCTGTGAGCACCTGTTGCTGCTGCTGTATTTTGCCGGTGAGCGCGGTGATTTCCTCGGCCCTCTCGCCGGCCTGACTCTCCAGCAGGCGAAGCTGCTTCTTGAGGTCAGGCAGCGACTCGGAGGCGAGGTCGACAGGCAGGCTGAGGTCACGGATCTGAGCGCACAACTCCTCCTTCTGCTTCTGCAGACGGGCCACCTCTGACTGGCTCTCCTGCACACACACACACACCCACACGGATATGTCTCAAAACACTCGGTTCATCCTCCAAACTTAGAGATTCTGTTTGTGTCCTCTGGTTACAGCGGCGCGTCGGGAGCCGGCGCGGGTTAAACAGCTTAATCTCGCTCAGGGATACTTTGTCAGGTTTTCCCACACGGGGAATGAAACCGAGGCGTAGCAAGTCGAAGGAACACAGACACCAAAACAAAGAGGATGAAGAGAGTTTTTGAGAGAGAAAAGATGAAGGAGAGGACCAAACCAAATCTTAAAGCTGGCCTAATCAATGTTTTTATTAATATCAATGACTGATTTTTTATTTCTCAGGACCGGGACGGACTGAAGCTAGCTTCAGTGGATATCTCTTCAACGCAATGCAGACGCTGTAATCTTTTTTACCTTTCATTCCACTTTTTCTATCTTCCCTTTACGTTCTTTCATCCACATTTGATTTTCTACGTCGTTCTCCCCTGAAATGATCCATTAACCTTTCTTATTGATCGTCGTCCAGCATCCCGTTTCCATCTTAAGGATGAAAAATTGTGAAGGCGAGGAGCCGAACCGGATGACTCGATGTTTTTTCAAGCAGTTTTCCACACGGTGAAAGGTCGGCTCATGATGCCGGTGGATTTCATGACACAGACCTTTCAGTAGCTGCGCAACATTTACCGTCCGTCACATGACACGCCGTCGACGCCACGTGTCTCTGACTCATCGATCTATGATGCAATTTGCGTCACTTCACCGCCGTGACAGCAGCTCATGAATCACAAGCGACAACTGTAATTTCCACGATAGATTACGTGCTCTTTTTTCAGGTTAACTTGATGAATGGCGGTCATTGATATTCCACCATCGTCACTGATTGTATTTGTTTGCTGACATTATTGTTTTCCCCCACATTCAAACGCACTAACGATCCCAATCTCCGAAGCAAACTGACCGTCTGTGACATTGGAAGCTGAGTCATTATTTGTTCCCAGAGGTTTTCTTCCTCAGGGTTTTTTGTATAAACATAAAAAAATAAAATAAAACCAAACACACCTGGAGGTTCCGGCGCAGGGTGTATATTTCGGTCCCCAGAGTTGCGTTTTCCTGAAAAGCTTTGTCCTTTTGCTCTCGCTCATTGTCGGCTTCCTCCAGAGCCTGAGTCAGCTCATTGTCGAACCTGAATCAACACAGAAAACAGCAGGTCCACTTCAATAAACACCAACACTTTTAAAAACGCTTGGAAACAAATACAACGTGAACCCTGAAG
The DNA here is from genome assembly GCF_900880675.1 of Sparus aurata. NCBI lineage: Eukaryota > Metazoa > Chordata > Actinopteri > Spariformes > Sparidae > Sparus > Sparus aurata. The sequence continues at coordinate 25,377,021 of NC_044198.1, read as the reverse complement.
ATTATGTCAAACATACATCCAGTATCTCCGTTTCCTCGCTGTGGACTCATAAACAGTCCTGATTCATCAACCAGGGGAAAACCTTCAAACTGAGGTATGATTCGAACTTCTGGTTCCTTCCAACAAAACCTTTTCTAAAAAACATCGAACCTCAAACCAATCAGAGCGGCAGCCTTTTTAATAAACTCATTAATCCTGTTCATTCGCAGTAATGCCGAACAACAAAAGCAAAATCTGAAAGAGGGAATTCAAAAGCTTTGTGCCGACCTCGACAGACTTCTTTTCATGGGACAAAAAACAGAACACGACTCTCAGTTCAATTTCATATTGGTTTGTACCTTCAGTACAGACTGAGGCTGAGAGAGGAAAACAAACCAAAACAAAATCAAAAGGGCAAACAGACAGTCCTGATGCATTTATGGTTAAATGGCAGAACACCTTAAAGGGCCCTTTTTTATGTCTTGGGGACAATAAAGTATATCTTACTGTGTCGTATCACATTGCATCACATCGAATGGTACTATACCGCACAGTACCATATCGTATCATATCGTATCGCATCGTATCGCATCGTATCGTATCGCATCGTATCGTATCGTACCGTATCGTGCCATACCATATTGCCCCGTATCGGATTGTGTCCTGATGCATTTATGATTAAATGGTCATCTTAAAGGGCACTTTTTTATGTCTTGGGGACAATAAAGTATATCTTACTATATCGTATCACATTGCATCACATCGAATGGTAATATACCGCATCATATCATATCGTATCGTATCGTATCGCATCGTATCGTATCGTATCATATTATAGCGTGCCGTAGCATATCGCCCTGTATTAGATTGTGTCCTGATGCATTTATGGTTAAATGGTCATCTTAAAGGGCATTTTTTTATGTCTTGGGGCCAACAAAGTATATCTTATTGTATCGTATCATATTGTATCCTACCGTACCATACTGTATCGTATCGTATTGTATCGTATCGTATCGTATCGCATTGTATCTTATTGTATCTTATTGTATCAAATTGCATCACAATGTATGGTAATATACCATACTGTACCAAACCGTAATGTATCGCATCGCATCGTATCGTATCGTATCGTATCGTATCGCATCGTGCCATACCATATTGCACCGTATCGGTTTGTGTCCTGATGCATTTATTGTAAAATGGTCTTAAAGGGCATTTTTTATGTCTTGGGGAAAATAAAGTATATCTAATTGTATCGTATCATATTGTATCCTACCGTACCCTACTGTATTGTATCGTATTGCATTGTATGATATCGTACCATATAAAGGTTGAGGTAATTAACATCACAGCATTAAAAAAAAATAGTATTTTGTAATTCAATAGACAGTGAGGGAACTAAAAAATAAAGAATAAGCAGATGCGGCCACAGGACATCATACGTCACACTAAGACGACCAGTCTGGGAGGAACAGGTGGACACAGACCTCCTCTGTTTGCGGTCCACCTCGTGCATGCGGCTCTGCAGGCTGTCGGTGAGGACTCGGGCGTCCTGGAGGTCAGAGGTCACACGCCGACAGTGACGCTTCAGTTCTGTCACACTCCGCTTGGACTGCTCCAGCTGGGCCTGCAGTGTCGCCACCTACACACACACACACACACACACACAATGTTATTACCTTCAGACATTTAATCTCCCATCAGCGCCGCGCTGCACGTCACAGTGTCCTGTCTCACCTTGGTATCGAGCTGTTGTCGGGTCTGTCTCTCTGTCTCCAGTTTTTCCTCCGTCTGTTTGAGTCGTCTGCGGACAAATTCAACCTCCGTCTGGCAGCACTCCAGCTGCATGGCCAGCTCGCTGTCTGTGGGGGGAGAGGTGGAGGTGACTTTGTCAGGGTTGATGGGCAAGGCCTGACATTTCTCTGTCTTTGAGCCTGAAACCAGTTCTCAGTAATCAGGTGACACAGAGGCCAGAAGATCATCCAGTTTTTTTTTACTGCAACTAAACTATCCTCTGTTTTTCCAGAAGACGTAATCCTGCAGGTAACGATGCTTCCTGTGTGGTTAGTAAAGAAGGTTTCCTGCTGTTAAGACCACTGTAGGCCAGCTTTATTACTGAGGGAAGTTTTACAAGGTCTGATCTAAATTTTTAGTGTATATAAAGAAAGAAACACAGAAATAATCCTACTTTTTCAGATAAAAAGAAGAAATGTAACGTCTTTCTTTCACACTTCATGCTAGCTAGCCAGATCGAAAATCTTTACGGAAGCTGTTTTAACTTTTATATGTGCCAAGATGTATTTTTGTTTGGTTCTGTTTGTTGCATGATTTCATTGATTTACTGTAATATGTCGTCTCGTGATCAGAAAACTTTAATTTAAAAAACTTGGATTAGAAACAAAAGCCTCCAAGCACAAAGTAAATAAACAACACAGGGCTTCCGCTCACAATTTATGAATTTTTAGCAAAGCAGCCACTGGAAGAAATTCTAATAACGAGCTTCTTGCAATTTATTCAAAGCTGCTAATGAGGAAAGTTAAGCCTGCATATTAAGGATATGAATAAGAAAATGTTCTTTTATTACCAGACGCTGGACGATCTCATGTGTTTAAAATGTTAACAGACTCATAGAAAGTAAACCGGGGTCATGTTTTCCTGTCTAACCTCATCATCCATACATGAATACAACAAATTAGATTATACGGTTAATTTGTATAAGGACATCTTTAGCAGCAGTAAAACTAAAGACGTAATATTTCCTGCAATTTTACCAATAAAGAATATACTTGAATGGTTTATAATAGCATTACAAACACATTTAGTGTGTCTTTTCACTTTACCTAAGCTTTCTAGGTCATTTATTGGAATTAAAATACTTTATTATGCATTTATTAACTCTTATCTGTGTTTTTCAGCCACTGGATCTAAAGCATTAGTTAATGTTTAACAATGACGTAATAGATGATTTAGTAAATGTGTTTGTAATGTTTTTGAAACAGTTATTAGAAACTCAGGCTTTTATTTACATTCTTAAACGGGCATGGGTATGTATTTACAATATTAATGAGGTGATAAGACAAAGTCATAAATTAACATTTTTTGCTGTTCTCAGAGGAAAATAAGGTCCCAGAACACAGTTTGAAGCTAGAAAGGTGGCAGGGTCCGCCACATGTAAACAATGCAAACAGTATAAATTGAGTTGTCTTGTAAGCTCAGTTTGTTTATTCAGTCGTGAAAACAAAGAGAGTTTGTTTATTTAGTCTCTTAAACACAGAAATGTCAAAACGAGTGAAAATAATTTTCTTCTGATTTTCTGAATTGCTTCCCCACAAAACTACGTAATGCACCTTTAAGCAGTCTAATCTAACAATAAACACGTTTAGATGAACAGTTATATAGTTTTATTAACACATATTATTAAAAAAAAGTATCTCAAAGGGACTTATAGCCTTCTATGTAACCCTTATTACAAGGACCTTAAAGCGTGTGTGTGTGTGTGTGTGTGTGTGTGTGTGTGCGTGTGTGTGTGTGTGTTTTGGAATGCTGCATCATTTGAATGGAGTAGAATCTTCACCCCGTTTTGATACATCAAAGCAGTTCCGTTGTGTTCCGGCTGCTTTAGAACACGACAGAATTGCTTTGATCTGTTGCTGCTTCAGAACATAACAGCAGGTTCGCGTAACACAGATCTCAGGATCACAGTTCACTCTTGCTTAATTTGTCTACAGGAGAGGAAGGTTATCGTCACATCTCGAACAAATATGAGTGCCAGAAAACGTATGCCGTACGGACTCAAGAGCCTGGTGGAGTGTATGTCCAGGGCAGCGCTCTTAGAGCAGCCGGATGACATCCCAGGATTTCTGTCCAAATATGTGGAAGAAATGATGCAATTCAGAGGAGGGGACGAATTGAGGGACACCAAGGAGGTCGCCTTTAACTTCCAAGAGCAGTGGGGTAAGTTTTAGGATTTGATATATATAGAAGATGTTGCTAAGATTTTAAATATAGTATTATAAAGTTCAAGATGTCCACAATCAACTATTGCCTGTATTTGTAGCCAATTCATCAGTGCGGACATACAGTCAGAAATGTGTTTTGTATCTTTATTCAAAGTGATAAATTAGTAACAGGGGTTTAAAGTTGTGTATCCACACACAGTTTTTGATGTGCTTTTAATTAATCTTTAATTTAATTGACTTCTGCAGAGAATGCCCATTTGCCGCAGGCCCCAATAATGCCCCCTGAGGAACCTCCTTCACTTACATCCAGCAAGTTCATCACAACCCATGTGTCTTTCATGGTCTCACCTCCCCCTGCAGTGGGACCAAAGATTCGTAAAGTGTCTACAGTCAGGGGTCCTACGCAGAACAACAGAGTGGGTCTAACTCATGGAGTGATGACTCCATCTACATCCAGACCAGTACCACCTCCACCACGTGAGGTCCAAGATAGGACTAGTCAGGTACCACCTGCCAAGGTTCCTACTCAGAACAACAGAGTGGGTCTAACTCGTGGAGTGATGGCTCCGTCTACATCCAGACCAGTACCACCACCACCACGTGGGGCCCAAGATAGGAGTAGTCAGGTAGCATCCGCCAGGGTTCCTACTCAAAACAAAAGAGTGGGTCTAACTCATGGAGTGATGGCTCCGTCTACATCCAGACCAGTACCACCACCACCAGGTGAGGTCCAAGATAGGACCAGTCAGGTACCATCCGCCAAGGTTCCTACTCAAAACAACAGAGTGGGTCTAACTCGTGGAGTGATGGCTCCGTCTACATCCAGACCAGTACCACCACCACCACCTGAGGCCCAAGATAGGACTAGTCTGGTACCATCCACCAAGGTTCCTACTCAAAACAACACAGTGGGTCTAACTCATGGAGTGATGACTCCATCTATATCTAGACCAGTACCACCACCACGTGAGGCTCAAGATAAGACTAGTCAGGTACCATCCGCCAAGGTTCCTACTCAAAACAACAGAGTGGGTGTAACTCGTAGAGTGATGGCTCCGTCTACATCCAGACCGGTACCGCCACCACCACCTGATGCCCAAGATAGGACTAGTCAGGTACCATCTGCCAAGGTTCCTACTCAAAACAACAGAGTGGGTCTAACTCGTGGAGTGATGGATCCGTCTACATCCAGACCAGTACCACCACCACCACGTGAGGCCGGAGATATTACTAGTCAGGTACCATCCGCCAGGGTTCCTACTCAAAACAACAGGGTGGGTCTAACTCGTGGAGTGATGACTCCATCTACATCCAGACCAGTACCGCCACCACCACCTGAGGCCCAAGATAGGACTTCCCAGGTACCATCTGCCAAGGTTCCTACTCAAAACAACAGAGTGGGTCTAACTCGTGGAGTGATGGCTCCAACTACATCCAGACCAGTACCACCACCACCACGTGAGGCCGGAGATAGGACTAGAAAAGTACCATCTGCCAGGGTTCCTCGTCAAAGGCAGACAACACAGCCTCCACCGTCTGCAACAGTCCTCCCACCCATCCAAGAGGCTCCCTTAAAACAGGCAAAGGGACCAAAAACAACCAAAGGGTGTGACACTGGTGTATCTACCGGCTGTCTGACTGCATTTGACACGACATTACCGCCAGTTGACGCACATAGAAAACACCATGAGTTGAAATTGGCATCGTCTACACCATCTGAAATACAGGCTCCATACAGACCGAAGGGAGGGTTTTTTGTGGATCGAGAACTAGAGCCACTGAGAACCACAGATTCAGCAGATACATCCCTTCTTGCTGTACAGGCGGTATATGTATGTAGAGTGCAGTGCAAATTCACCTCACCCCAACTTAACCATGTGTCTACTACTGGAACCGATTAAAAAAAAACCTTTAGGGAATAACCCTGACTTGTCCAATAAACTCAGACCCTGACCCGACTTTTGTCATGCTTGCCACTTGGCACCTATCAGTCCATGAAGGTGATCTCCTCTTGAGTGGTCCTTCCCAAGGTCTCTAACAGTTTCACCTGTTAGAAGGTTAGATTGGGAGTTTTTCCTTGAGGGTGGTGTCAGTATCACTGGAGCTTGGCATGACTTTAACTTAGAATTCCCTGACATAGCTGACTGAGACCCTTCCCCAACCGGACTTTCCAATATTAATTTACTTGTCCTTTAGCCAGCAAGAAGGTCCCGGGTTCCAATCCCGGTCACGGTTTTCTCCGCGTGCTGCGGTTCGCCGACTACCACGAATTGTGATAAAAAAAAAATTAGTTCTTCCTTCTGCAAACATCCCCGAACACCTATTGAAGTCTTAAATAGTGCAGTTTAATTTAATATTTAACCAAATTACGAAATTAACAAACAGCTAGTTTAATGACAAAATTATTTTAATGGTTCATAATTCTGTATTTCTCCTAATTTGGCCAAAAATCATTGAGAAAATTAAATAAATAGTAGTTACACAATACAAATTAAATGTGAAATAATGTCTTTTTTTCTGGTATTTTTTTCAAATATAAAATTGTGATGATCAATCGAAATTAGTTACATTTCTTTCTTTAACATACTCTCCTACTTTTAAATGTGTTTATCTCAGCAACCAATGATTGAATATATTATATTTTCACTATTTATAAAAATATTTTAAATAATCTGATACCAAAGGAATTGGTAGCAGATGAATCTTTAAATTATTAACAGCAATGTCTACAGACATTTGTATTTCTTTTAAAATGCTAAATTAGCTTTTGTAATGATTTTTAAAGAGGTCTAATAATTCAAAATTTCATGTTAATACTTTTATTTGAGGTTCCTAGTAGAATAGGTTTATGTACTTTAATTTGCAAAAAACACATTAGTTAGTGCATTGCAGCTGTTTTCACACTGTGTCTTGAGCGCTCTATTTTGGCTACAAAGTGAGACATCTCACCTCTGTTCAATCTTTGATCAGAGCTGTACATTACTTAACAGGCAGAGTAGGGCAGGTCATGCAGAGCAAGGTAGTGTGATCAAAAATAACGCTGCTACAGCTGGTAAGCATCACGGAGGTACAGCCGTATATATTTAAAAATAAATATATAAAAATATATATTAACACAACGGCAGTCGTTTTCAGGCAGTACAGGAGTGTTTTCTGTAGGAGAGACTCCCTTTGGTGTGGCGCTTTCTCACTTTGCAGACCCTTTATACATACAAAAATGTGAAATAATACCATAAACGAAAGGCAAAACCCAAAAAGCATCATATGACCTCTTTAAATTGCTTCTGTAAGGTGCTCACTGTGAGCAGCAGACTTAGTGGAAGCGTCTGTGAATGAAATTACCTCATATCAAAAAACATTTTTGTTTCAACCTGATTGTTGGGGCGACTCTAACAATAAGAGCATGACGGTGGATCACAGTACCTCTGGAAGGTTTAGGGTCGATGCAAATGAGTGTCGCTGTGTAACTACAGCTGTTAGTGTTGTTGCTTAAACGTGACAGGAAATGTACGGACGTGTTTCAAAGCCAGAAAAGAAGAACATTTCTGTTTTCACACAGCCGAGCCACTCCACATCCTTTTCATGTAACCCGTGGCAACTGCAGACGTACAGTGGTCTCCAGAATAACAACAACAGACACGGGAATGGTTTTTCTTTTTCCGAGAGCTTCCTGGTCTTTTACCTGTCGCTGCTCCTCTCTGACTCTCAGTATTCAGTACTTTCTGCTTCTCCTCCTCCAGCTGCTTCTCCAGGGCCTCCATGGTCACTTTACACTGGTCGAGACGCGCCTGATCAAAGAAAAGACATGTTTGACTGTAAAGACGAAACATAAAGTATTAAGAGTTCAACGAATTAGTGAAAAGAGAAGTGTCACAGATTAGTAATAGATTACTTTGTCAGTTACCCATGGCCTACCTGCAGGTCTTTATTCTCCCTGCTGAGCCGGAGTCTCTCGGCCCGCTCCACATCCAGAGCCTGACCCACGGCATCGCCGCGAAAACGCTCATCGCTCAGCTCAGACGTCACAGCTGTAACCTACACACATATACCAACATGAGCACGGTGTGTGTGTGTGTGTGTGTGTGTGTGTGTGTGTGTTGCAGCACAAACCTTGGTCTCCAGGCTGTCTGCAGTCTGCCTCAGCTCGTTCCTCTCTTTCTCTGATTTCTCCAGGCGTCGTCTCAGAGCCGATATCTCATCCTGACGGGAAGAAAACATCTTTAGTAAAGCTTTTCCTGTGACGACCACCTGTTGCTCCCTGAGGTTGTGACTGAATGAATATTATTCAGACTGATCAATGGATATTTCCTTTGTGGCATTTCAATGTTTTTGTCACACTCGAGCTGCTAGAAAACACGTGTGAAAATGTCACATGTGGATATTTTCATTTATATGCAGAGAAAGTCATCACTTGTGTCCGATTTGATGTCCGTTTTCACATGCGATATATTTTTTTGAGACCAAGAAACAGTCACACAACTGCCTGGAAAAACCACAAAGTGCTGCTTCTGCACTTTGGATTTCATACATATTTAAAAGAAGGGAGGTATATCGTGTATAGGAGCCGTCACACCAGGCTGGTGGTCGGCTGTCATACATTGTCAGTATCTGGGGCTCTAATCAGCGCGGTGTGTCACGCACCGTTGGCACCTGTCAGAGGCTTTCTGGCCAATTCAGCATGTGGAATCGGTGGCAGCTCGTTGGAGAGAGAAATCACTGTGATCGGCTGTTCAGGTAAGCGGATCAGTGCAGAAAAGAGAATGGGAAAACAGAAGGAAAGCTGAGCGTGTCACTGTAGTATCCGTATTTCTGTCCTCTACCTCTTCACCAGGGCCATTTAGCAACTTTGCAAACACGCTTGTTGGCCTCCAACCGGAGTGTCTGTGGTGTGTTCAAGTGCTGACGCGAAAGTCAACCTTTCTTGCAGCAAGTTCTTCGATGTCAGGTTGGTGTGAAGGGGTCTTTAATCAGTGAGCTGCAGAGGAGGTGGTAGTCCGATGCTGCTCCGACCTTTAGACGTAGCCAGGCTATACTGTTTCCCCTTGTTTCCAGTCTTTATGCAGAGCTCAGTGGTATCAAGTGTGTGTGTGTGTGTGTGTGTGTGTGTGTGTGTGTGTTCGTACCTCTTTAGATTGGAGTCGTTCGTTGTCCATGTTGACGTCGAGCAGAGGACGCACTCGACAGAAAAGTTTCCACCAGCTCCACTTGGCCACGACCCTCAGAGCCCGCAGGTTCCTCTGCAGACAGGTGACCGCCATCTGCTGCACCTGGAGACACACACACACACACACACACACACACAGGTGTTTGCATAAAGGCAGACAGATCCCCTGCTTCTACAGCGGCACCAGAACTTCTCTGCTTTCTGCGTACAGGTGCGAGACACTAACCTTGAGTCTGCGGTATTTCTGCCGGGCCTGATGTCCCATGCAGGCGGCCTGAAGATTGACCAACCAGCCGGTGACCTGCTGGTCCCTCTGCTGCTCCAGGTAGCGCAGCACCCCTCGCTTCATGAACACCTTAGACAGAGCAGAGAAGGAGATCCATGAACACACCACATCAGCTGGATTCATCCCCATGACGACAGGTTAGAGGAGCTCTCACCCTGCTGGCGCCCACGACGATGCTCTTTTTATCCAGATCCAACTCGACCAGCAGCTCCTCCACCGCCTGAAAGCACAGAGAGGGCAAACAAACTTATTCATTCAGAGCTGCACATCAGAGGGTTTGTCTGAGCGAGAGCTGCCGCAATGAGCAACCTGACCTTTCTCTCGTCGTGGCTGACAAACATCGAGGCGTAACGTTTCATAATTGGCGGAGACAACGCCTGGAAGTGACACCTGAAGTCGCTCAAAGTCATGTGCTCCGGAAAACCTGAGAGACAGAGAGAGAGAGAGAGAAGGAGACATTAGATTTGTTTAAGCAACATCTGGATATTCAAGGTAAAAATGATCCATGACCTGACTGATCTCTGCAGCGGCTTAAAAAGCTCAAACAAATTAAGAGATAATTCACATCCAGACAGCTCAGAGGAGGCGGGAGGTAATGAGGAGCAGCGCCGCGGGGAACGCAACAAATGAAAATACTGCAGCACACACGACGTCTTCGGCTTGTTAAACACAAACTGTGCAGGTTATCCGGCTCTCACTGAGGTGGAGGGATTTCCAATTAAAGCAAGTTTGAATTTAAAAAAACAATACAGCGGAAGGTTAATCATAAAATTGCGCTCGTTATAATTTATCCGACAGCATTCGTTTTTATTTCTCAGATCATTCTGCGTCCTGGCGTGCAGAAGGACACGGAACGATTTGATCCTTGATGTCTTGCTCTGACTGCAGCCTGCACAGTTCACAGGATGTTAAACTCCACACTATTGATGCAATCTTGTCATTTTAAGACCGTTCCTGTGGTGCGTTCCATTTGAACTGGGAAGGCAGATTTTCCGAGTACCTGGTCGAGAATTTCAAACCGCACCTCCTCCCTGAATCGGATTCCGAAAGTCGGATGGGATGTCAAAGTCCAAGACGACTGCTCTGCCTTTTTCAACAGCTTCTGTCCAGTTTGCGTCTTACACACAGTACTGTCCAGCTTTTATTTTGAAAGATGGAATAACAAACTGTGATATTTCTCTTGGAAATTAAACGTCAAGTTCATAACTAATAAAAAATAAATCAACAAGCTCAATACAAGTTTGTCGAGAAGATTAGTGACTAACAGATGTCAGTGGATTTTCTAGTGATGTAAAAAAAGTACAAATGTTTCCCTCAGGAGTAAATGTACTCAGTTACATCCCCTCCCCTGGTTGCCATGGTTACAGGCTCACCTGTGCGGTGCAGCTGCAGGGCGGACAGGATCTGCGTGGAGTGCAGCTGAACTCTGAGCGCCGGGACGTCAAAACTTCCGGCGTCGCTCTTGGCGATCACACACTGCAGGAACACGGGCCGGGCTCGACGGATCAGGTTCACCAGAGCGTCCTGACGGAGAGATCGAATCAATCTGGTGGCTCTTAATGAATATTCTCACGGAGTGATACGTGCACTGCTACACCTACCGCCTGTATTTTGACCGCGATGCACTGGGAGAGTCTGCGGATGGCCGCCATCCCTCCGCTGAACGTCTTCCTGATGGTGCCGTTCCTCTGCAGGGAGCGCTGGCTGCCGCCCTCCAGACCCCCCAGACCTCGACACAGAGGAGGCAGAGAGGCTCGCGGGCTGAACATGGACTTCACCTCCACTCTGAGGAAGACCAGGAGGGCAGCAGGTCATCACATGGGACAGAACAACACGTTCTCAACAACAGGCAATAAATAATCTCTGACATAAGTGTTAAATACTGTCAATAACTGATGCATGTATTTATTCTGATGTGTTTGTTAGTTCTGTGGGGTATTAATGGAACAACATAGTCAGACTGAGTCTAAAACAGACTCACATGGTGGAGTTCTGCAGCAGGCAGATGGCGTTGAGAGACGACTGGTTGTTCTGGATCAGACCGAACCATCCCGTCAGGTCGTAACGGATCGGGTCGCAGCCCATCAGGTGGTTCACCTCGCACTGCAGGGGCTGCTCGCACTGACGCACTGCAGGGACACACACACGCACACTCTGAATATCCAGCACTCAATTAGAGAGAGTGTGTGTGTGTGTGTGTGTGTGTTTACCAGTGTTGCTGTAGTACTGGCAGACTCTCTCCAGGGCGTTGTTCTCATTGGAGCCTGGTGCCACCATCTCCTCATCCAGAACCCATAACAGACCTCTGGGGTCTCCATCTGCTGCCCGGACCTTCGACACACACACACACACACACACACACACACACACACACAAAATATAATTACCACCAAAGAGCAAAATGAGCTTCTGCTGTTTATGAATCATAAATTATGAATAAATTTTGAGAATTTCCGGCTCTGCAGAGAAAAAGGGGAGCGGTCCTTCCAAGTCCTCCGTCGACTTCCACCAGCAGGCCTTTTTTACACATCTCAGAGCTCATTTTTATAAAGTTTAGAGAGATTTTATCCCAAAAACATACCAAAAAGTGGGCAAAATAGGATTTTGTCCCTTCAGAACTCAAGTTTTTGTAGGAATTGGCAAAAACATTTGATTTTAGGGTTTGTTAAAGACATAATATAGATAGATAGATAGATAGATAGAATTACTTTAATGATCCCAGACTGGGAAATTATTTTGTTATGTGATGTAATATGAACATTTTCTGCATTAAAATGTCTATAAAGTAGATAAATCAATTGTTTTATCAAGGTAACCTGTCGCTTCTTCCTGGAAAAAGTGGAGACTGAAATAACATTAATCTTTTAAAAAGACCTCCTCTATAAATATTAAATATTAGTAGATATTTCTGCTGTCCCAAGTAGGAAGACGTATATTTACCGTCGTCACTAACTTGTCCACTGAAAAGCCCAATAAACAAAAGTGTTCACAACAAAAAGAAATGACATACGATGTGTTTAAAAGTCATCTTTAAAGGATGATTTAGAATTGCACTTTCATAAAGTTTTAAACCAGAATGAGAGAGACATCTTGACATTTGTCATGGGTCAAGCTTTAAAACTACTTGACTCTGTTATTATTCCAGTGCAAATGAAACAAATCACAGTTTCTCCTGCAGACTGTCTGCTGTAAATGTGGTCATCAGGGTGTTTTTTATCAGACTGGTCTCCTCCAGAGCCCCAGACGACATTACACAACTGAGTGATGATAAGTATGCTGGCATTAATTCTTGTGAAGGCGCTTCAGCTCCACAGTTTATGTGTCCTACGTGCTTCGTGGTGATCATCAGGAGTTGTGTACCTGTGGAGGCGGCTGGTCGATGGCTGACACCACCTCGGCCGGACTGTTTTCTGGATTCTCCACCTGCACGGGGACATTTTCCTGTAACACACAAGACCAGTGGAGTTATTGAAGAGCAGCGCTGCTTTTTCTAATGTCAGAGAAGGTCAGTTTTTATACACTGAAGCTCGATGTGCTCCTCAGACGAACAACACGACGCAACATGAAACCCAGACAGCAGTCATGACAACACGCGTCCACGTGTTCCTGCCTCTCTGAGAAATCCACTTTTCTCAAGGCCAATTTGAAAAATGTCTTCTGAAGGTTTATTCTGTGGTGCTGCAGCAGAATAAAGAGATGAACCCATCGAACTCCTGACACAGGAGTGTTGTGAACACTCGACGAGCCTCACAGGCTTCATAATCTCGCTATTTGCCTGCAAGAAGAAGAAGGAAAAGTGTCTCACTGTGTAAATTAGTAGGTAGTTTTTGTATTTCCCTCTTAACGCCTTCACCAGAGTGCTGCCTTGACTTTGGTGATTACTCTGTAATTTAAGTGTAAGGTCTCATGGGGGCCAATTGAAACAGTTTCTAGCTAATATTAATTTAACACTGAGTACAGGTGTGGCTGAAGGAAATGCAATCACAGTATTTCATGACAATCCGTCAAAAAGAGATATTTCACTTAAAGGTGAGGCCAGGATTAGAAGGTAGCACGAAAACATAAGGGGGCAGCGACATCAGCTGCGTCAGGGGGACGAGGCCCGGTTCATCTGGATCTGGAAGCCTGAACATGAACACAACCTCCAAGACCAACTGGGGTCAGTTTGAAGATGGAGGTGATTTACAGCGGCTCTGATGTTAAGTTTGAACAAAGCATGTTTTATGATGAGTAAACGAAGCAATTAAGCTCATCTTTCACTTGGTAACTTTATTTACGTGAGGCATTTATGTGTGCAGCATTTGAGTTCAGGGCAGATTTCACTATGGGGACAATAAAGAGTATCGTAACGTGTCGCATCACATCGCAATGGATCGTAACGTGACGTAAAGTAACGTGACGTAAAGTAACGTATCATAATGTATCATATCATATCGCAATGTATCGAAGCGTATCATAGCGTAACGTAACGCCATGCAACGTATCGTATTGTAACGTGTCGTAACGTAACGTAAAGTAACGTATCGTAACGTAACGTAAGGTAACGTATCATAATGTATCATATCATATCACAATGTATCGTAGCGTATCATAGCGTAACGTAACGCCATGCAACGTATCGTATTGTAACGTGTCGTAACGTAACGTAAAGTAACGTATCATAATGTATCATATCATATCGCAATGTATCGAAGCGTATCATAGCGTAACGTAACGCCATGCAACGTATCGTATTGTAACGTGTCGTAACGTAACGTAAAGTAACGTATCATAATGTATCATATCATATCGCAATGTATCGTAACGCAACGTAACCTGTCGTATCGTATCGTATCGTATCGTAACGTATCGTATCGTCTTAGTTCAGCAAAAGACAGAAACTTGAATTCAGACGGTACACAGTTGTATTTCTATGTTTAGTAATGAAACCCAAGCATGTTTTTCCTTTCTTGAAAGTTTATTTTGTACTTTGATTACACTAACAGCTGGTATTATCTCCCAGCTGAATCTACAGGGACAATCAGACTGTAAATAGACGTCATTGACAAAACCTCAACACTGTTGTTTCTTCGCAAATGTAAAAATTCAGGCCATATTGTCCCAAATTTCTCCTTTAATGCTAATAATTTCAACTTCACGGTGGTGCAAGAGGAAAAGTCAGAGGACCAATAAAGTTTTCAGGATATATCATCTTAGAAACCGTTAATACTCTTAACAAATTCACCAGATTGGTGTCTGGAGTGTGATCACTTTTCGGCTTGAGGGAAAATGAACAGCAGCAACAAAACTTCTGGTTTCTGAGGAACATCAGAGAGTTTCTTTTTTTTTTTAAGCAACAGAAACACAGAAAAGCATTTCTGGTCACGTCTCTTTGAGGTCTGTGTAATAGTTTCTCTGTCAGAAGAGAAAAATCTTTTGTACTTGTGGAGAACAAACCGTCACCGGGGAGGCAGCCTACATTACAGTCAGGTACGTCGTCTTGGAAGCCAATTTTTTTGGTCTTAATCAGTTTGCTGTTGTCAGTGTTGTACCTCTGCTGACTGACATTTGTAAGAACGGCATCATTTTGTATTTTAAACGACCAGAAACGACTTCAAACCGGGAACAAAAGCCACAGATCAAAAGCTACAAGTGACTGCACTGATGTTCTCCTGCTGCGACGCTCATTATGTTGTCACTCGTTATCAGACACGCGTGAACGTCTACCTGCGCGTTACCTGTGCGTATCTGTCCAGCGTGTGTGTGAAGGTGTGTGTGTGGTAGTGCTCCAGCAGCCTCTCCTGCAGGTAGTTGTGACAGAGCTCGGACCAGCTGCCTCCTCGTTCCTCCGCCGTGTGTCTCGGGTTCCTCAGGCCCGGCGTGTCCACCACCATCACCGAGGCCAACGTCAGCTGCTGACTGCTCAGAGCCCTGAAACACAGATCACACACACACACACACACACACACACACATGCATGTTACAGGAGTGTGTGTTTACTGTACAGGCGGCGCACACTGACGTCACTTTCTCATCGTGACAGAGCGGCTAAAGAAAACAACAGGTGGCCGCTGTGAGTTACTGCGAGGAAAATAACCTAATGTGGTTGAAGAAGAAAAGGTCAACAAAGATCCGTGCGACGCAGCAGACAGACAGTCTGGAGACGTGGCCGAATATCACCAGTGATGTAGACACGACTCTGTAGAAATACCACCGACCAATAGGAGGCGAAGGAGAAGAGATTCACCTGTTTTTCTGTTGCTAATGTTTTAAAAAACAACAACTTAGGGATGCAAACAAGCAAGATGGATACTGACGTGTTCAACAGGTGGAAGAGTTTGATTGGGCTGGTGTGAAAGCTGTCAATCGGACCCTGGTGCGGACCAAACTACTGGACCAGGACCGCATGAAAAGGTGGGTCTCAGTTCACTTACAAGAAGATTCTGCTGGAGTGGATCAACTACAGGATTTATGGTGATAGTTATCAGATTTTAGCTCCATTTCAAGCACCCTGTTACTGTTATCTTATCATTTATCTGTAGCCAAGCTGTGTATTTATGTATTTATTCATTTAATTTTCACATTTTCCACCACAGGCAGGTCAGAAGTTGTTAAAAGTGCTGTGACAGGTCATTAAAGTCCATTAAAAAGAAGTGTTGAATCATCACCGTACAGGACTCATCTCTTTCCTCCTGTTAGTCATTAATCAACATGAGGTAGATTTGCAGTCTAAAAAATACTAATAATGTTCTTCATGAGCATAAGTAAGAGATTAAAATGCTGCTGTGTTGTTTTGATTCCCCCTCGTGGATCCTGATGATGGATGACAATCGCCAAAACAGTCCAATCAGTGATTTACCTGTCAGTCTGAGCAGGAAGAGGAACCAGACCAGGAATAAAATGTTGGACCGAATTAACCGAACTACAGGTGTGAACCCAGCCTGAGAGAGGCGTCCATACCTGTTGATGAGTGAGACTACGGCAGTGAAGAGTTCTTCATAGAGTCCAGCAGCCATCCCGTCGACACACTGAGCTGCTGTCAGCCTGGGACCTGAAATAAATAAATAAAAAATACATTTGAGAAATCCAGAAATGGCGACCTGGTTACTAAAATTAAGTATCTCAGATTTTGGGTGGAACTGTCCCTTTAAAGTCTTCCCTGTGTGTGTGCGCGTCTCACCCTCGTCCGACTCGGCGCCGCCCCTCTCTCTGCTGCCCCCGGTGGCTTTCTGCAGCAGCTGTCGGAGGTGATGTTTGAAGACGGCCGTGTGTAGCTCCTCCCCCTCGCAGCCGAGCACGCCGCTCGCCACCTGAGCGCTGTCGAAGCTCACAAACTGCCTCCTGCCCACTGAGAAACACAGAGGACACGATGATACATGTTTACTGAGGGGACAGAGGTGGAGGGAGCAGTCGAGGATCTCTTGTTTAAAGTAAAATACCAAAACTAGAATGAAGAATAAACCAACAAGTACTTTTAGATTGTTTACCGACTATAATCTTGGATTAACTCGATCTCTGTTGACTGTAAAACCTTTTGCTATCATTCACAACTTATTGTTTATCGTCACTTTTCTTATGTTCTGTAAGAAAACAACTGGACAAAGACGCAAGAACTGCTTCATTCTGACCCTAAAAGTCGTCTTTGAGGTGGGATTCAACCCAACTACCCGCTCGTACACTGTTGGAAAGGGATCATGATTGGAAACAGTCGTGGGTGATAGAAATTAAGTGCTCGTTCTATCAAGGCAGCAAAGATACACGATACACGGGAGCGCTTGTTGTTGTCATGGGGCAGAAACACTGAGCAGACAGAGGTGGAGACAGCAACATAAAGAAAACAAACAACAACGGGCGGGAAGCGGAGAAAATGTGTTTCCTGTCAGGATGAAGTTGTGTTTGTGTTTGATGAAGGAAGCTGACAGAGAGAGAGAGTGGAGGACAATATTCTGACTGAATTATTCTAGTTTCTAAATGACTGAATGTGTACGGGACGTTCATACTGATAAAGGTTAATAAGCCATATCGTTATGAGTCACTTCGAACGAGCTTAAACTGGTCGTCTGGAGTCTGACGAGGAGGAAAAACATCTAAAAGACTTCATTTCAGGTGGTTGGGCACGTTAATGGACATTAGCACGTTACCCTGAACACTGTTGAGGGTCGAGGAAAGTAAAATTAAAGTTCTGGAGCACAAAATTAAATGTATTATCAGACTTTTCTCTTCTCTTCTGATTTTGGGGGGTGACTATATAATAATTTTACTTCTTTGGGCCTCAAAAAGTTATTTAAATGACATCGTCTGAGAAGTTTAAAGGGGAAATGTCTCATGAATTAAACATGTTAAATGACCAAACTAGTAGACGCTGCAAGTGTGCTTTTAATTTGAAAATCCTACTCTATAAAGTAACTGGTTTAATAGCCGTCAAATTGAGTTAATGGAGTAAAAAGAACATTAAAATAAAGTTATTATAGTATCCTGTGTCAACAAGTGTCCCTCCAGGTACAGAAGGACTAATGTGTGTGTGAGTGATGATGCTGATGATGAAGATGATGATGATGATGATGATGAATCAGTGCTACCTCTGCAGGCTCCTGCAGCTCCCAGATGGTAAATACCAGCCAGAACATGCCAGATCGCCTTCTGCTCGCTGGCTGAGAAGCCGAGCGTTTCCATGGCAGTCAGCAGCTTGGTGAAGGCGACGGACGCTCGCTGCTTCTCCTCCACCTATCAGCAGAGAGACAGACAGTGAGGGGGGAGGAGGAGGGAGGAGGGAGGAGAGAGGAGGAGAGAGGAGGGAGGGAGGCTCTGAAATCAGCCACTTAATAACGTGGAAGAACAGCTGAGTCACATCTCGTCTCCGTCGCAGCCTCAGAGTCTCCTCGCTGCGTGATTTCACCTCTTCGACTATCATCTTCGGCTCATTTCTTTCATTTTCGTTCCTCCAGGATTTCACGCTTTTGCAACGTAACAAAAAAAAAAAATGTTCCCAACTGCTAAATCTGCTCGTTGAGATTCATGCCGATGGAGAAGTGACAGTGTCAGACGCCGTGAGGAACAAAGTCTGCTGAAGCGTGTTTCCCACCAGCAGAGGTGGAATCAAGCTCTGAACTTTGGGTTGTACAGAGACGATCGTTTCAGTCAAACACAAGCTTCAGCTCCTTGAATGTGAAGTTTTGCCGCTCTTCTTTGTCATTCGGGACAGTTAATGAAGAGTTTTTTAATTCTTAGTCAGTTTTTAGTTGTTTTAGATGTTCCAGATTGTAAGAATGAAGTCGTCAGGGTTATGGTTAAGTCAGTAAGTTTATAATCTTTGCCACGTCAAAGGTCAGTCCGTCTCCACAAACGGCTTCCTCAGAGGCAGCCGACATAAATACAGACTCGGGAAGAATCAACCGAGTCGAACCAGAAACCACTGCGCTCAAATCTGTACATTTCTACAATACTTTTGGTTTACATTACATCTAATCACATGAGCTGACTGGAGCTGGATGTCAGGAGGTGGAGGAGGGTGGAGAAGTTACAGCGACCAAGTTCAAGACCGTGTTTCAACATTTGTAAGTGTCAAACTAAAGGATATTTTAAAGGAGACCTCGGGACAATCTCCAGCTGTGTTTGTGGCGACCAAAGCGGGTATTTTAAGACAAAACATGATCTTTTCCTCTCCATAACAGAGTCGCCAGATCATAAACACAGTTGTGGCAATAATTCAAATCCAATGTTTGGCGTAAAAGTGTAAAGAAGAGGAAAATGTTTGAGATAAACGACTGAAATCCGTCTCGAATGCGTCTAAACTTCGCCTCTTTAAAACCCTCCAGCTCTCCGATCAGCCTCAGACGCCTGATGTGACTCAGCGTAAACGTGTCTGATGACTGTGCGAGATTAAGATCCGCTCTTAAAACTCCACTCAGTGTGATGAGACTCTCCGTTAAACCGTGATTAAATGTCTTTATTTACAGCTGTGGTTTTGTGTGTGTGTGTGTGTGTGTGTGTGTGTGTGTGTCAGAGGTCAGGCGGCCTCCTGAGGTTCGCTGTACCTTGGTGGGATGAACGATCCCGAAAGAGTTGGACTCTGGAAGCTGATGCAGCTGCAGCTCCGTCCTGACGGAGAACAGATGAAAAGCAGAAAGAAATCCTGAGTTATCAGCTCGTTTCCTGCGTAAATACATACAATAAATCTGCCTACAATACCCAGAATGCATCATGCAGCTTCCTCTGGAGCCACAAAAAGCTTTAAACTACTTTTTCACACATGCAAAAAGTCCGGAAAACACTTGGACTATCAGCAGGGATGAGACACGTTCTCTATCGGTGCATCGTCACTTCTTAGAAATGTAAATATGAAGAGAGGTTCGGCCATATTTCAGTAAA
Source organism: Sparus aurata (assembly GCF_900880675.1). Taxonomy (NCBI): domain Eukaryota; kingdom Metazoa; phylum Chordata; class Actinopteri; order Spariformes; family Sparidae; genus Sparus; species Sparus aurata. The sequence goes on along the minus strand of NC_044198.1, from coordinate 25,357,286 downwards.
ATCAGAAACCTTTTGGGAGCTCAGTCCTGCAGCAAACACCTCGACTACCAGCTACCTGACTTCTGGTGCTTACCTCATCTCTGTGCTGATTCCCGCCAGCATCTGAGAGAAGACCAGGAAGTTACTCTCTCCTGGAGTCGTGTGACAGACCTTCCACTTGTCCAGCATCATCGTCTGGTTGGAGGAAGAAGACGTGAGTATCGTATCTGTGTGTGTGTCGACTGTGTAACACGTGTTTGTGAGTGTTTCGTGCCTGTAGGTGTCCAGCAGCAGCCTGACCAGCGTGGTTAAAGTCCAGAGAGAAGACCATGGCGAACCGAGACGAGGCGTCGCTGTGCTGAGAGCTCACGCAGCCAAAAGACTTGAGGACGGTGAACATGGCCTGAACTCGCTCCACTGGAGGGGGGAACAGAACAGACGGGTCAACCATCTGCAGAGAGGGTGGACATGATGGATCTGCGCAGCCGCCGTACTCACCGCTCATCTTCTCGCCGGTGGTTCCGGCTAGTTTGAGGAGGGCGTGCGTGAAGGCCTGGCACGCTGTCGTCTTACCGGTGCCGCTGCGTCCAACAGCACAGACGCTGTGGTCTCTCCTGGACCCGACCATGGACACGTAGACCCGTTTGACCAGAGCCGCCAGAGCAGGAGGAGCGTCCCACACTGACTCCCCTCGCCGAGACTTGGGAGTCTGAGAAGAAGAAGAAGAAGAAGAAGAAGAAGAGAGGATGGAGGAGACAGAGGAAGTTAAAAACAGGCGTTTTTCAAATGCAGTTCTGAATGTGGATCTTTTGACGTCACCTTGCTGTGCGCCTGGATCGGAGGCCAGAAGTTGACCAGGTTCGGTCCGGCGTGTGTGAGCGGCATGCTGGCTTTAGCTCGACTGGTCAGAGTGTGAAGGACTCCACATTCATTGACGCTCTGCAGGTCGCTCAGATCCTCACAGAGGTCGAGCTCTGACGGGTTACACTGAGGAGGAGACACGGTCAGTCCTCTGAAGTGACAACAGATAGAAAAGTTATATTTTTAAAAAGCTCTGATGTACCTTTTCAATCTCGTACTCTGTGACATCGTGCAGCGAGCCGTCGGTCTGCAGGCGGACCCTCACTCGGCCTTCTGGGAGTTCAGGTGTTCCCTCGTCGGGCTTCAGCTGAGTGGCTGAAACGAGAACAAACCAACCAGTACAGGTGTGTTTACAGGTGTTCTTCTGCATGTGTGAAAACAGAAGTATAAAGTCTCTTGTGGCTCCAGAGGAAGCTGAACGTGATCTAATAAACGGCCTCCAGTGATGTCACTCAGTGGCTAAGTTGCATTGTGGGTAATGTAGGCATCTAACAGTGTCAGAGCAGTCTAAAAACAAATGATTAAAGTCTGCTGTGTGTCTGTATATTAATGTCTCTCTGGGCTTACTGTATAAATCTCTGATCCCTGCATGTTAAACATCGGGGTCGAGGGTCGTTAACCACACGGAGGACTAACAGGATTAGAGCAGAGCGGCGAGTATCCGCATGGACGGACGATGAAACGAGCAGATGGATATGAGGCGGGTTCAAGCAGCAGCATCAGTGAGTCGGCTGTAACTAACATGTAACATGATATGTAGGTAATATAACAGGCTGAGGGATTACTGCAGACTGTGTGTGGATCAGCAGAGGACTCCGCTAATCCAGCGCACATCATGGGCTGAATGACAGAGGCGATTTACACGTTCATACTACTGTGACCGTGAGCAGCAAATGTGGATTTAAAGATCTGAGTTTGGATGTTTTTCTCAACAAAATCAAGTCTGCAGACCTCGAAAAAGCTTCTTGTTGATCCACACTGTGCAAGTAGAACATCGTGCACTGATCAACTCACCTGTGATCAATAGTTGTGTGTGTGTGTGTGTGTGTGTGTTGTAATGACTCACCACGGCAGAATCCGTCCTTGTGAACGTACCACACAGTTCCAGCTTCGTACCAAACATCCTTCACCTGAAGGACGAAACAACAGAGACGCTTTACAATGCTGGTTCTCGAGTCTTGGTGAAAACATGACAGACGTCTGTGCGTCACGTATGTTATAAAATGCTGCCTTGTGTTGGATTACTGTCTTTATCAGCTGGAGAAGGTAAAGGAAGAGTTCGTACACTTATTTGTTGTAACTCTCAAAGAAGTCACTGCTCCCGGCCTTTTTTTACTTTCTGTTTGTTTACGTTTAGTTTCTGCACAGATTAAATACACAGGATATAACAAATAACACGAATTTGGCCCAGCTAGCTGATTACACCTGTTTCCAGCATTTATGCTAAGCTAAGCTAACAACTGCTGGCTGTAGCTTCATATTAACTGCATAGAAACGAGATCGGTGTTGTTCTTCTAACTTAACTTTTGGCAGGAAAGCAAAGACGTGTTTCAAACAAAACAAAAGGGAATACAAGTATATAATTTAGCTTTTTATTTTAATAAAATGTAGTTGTTATTGTTTCTTGGGCCACTAAATAAAAAATGATGCTTTAAAGGTGCACTATGTTGAAATTCTCCACCACTCTAATTCAAACAAACAGAGGGCAGCATCACTTGAGTGAGCGCTAACTGCTGCTAACTGCTGCTAACTGCTACTGTCTTTAGCTAGTTAGCCCAGTTAGCCGTGCAGCTAGCAATCCACACTGCGAGCTCAGAGCGGAGTTATGAAAACGAACACAATATGTGTCTTTGATTTCTTCACATTTTGCTAATAATTTTTGCATTTTTCTTCAACATATGAATTACATTTCTTACATATTGGACCTTTAAAGCCACTAAATTGAATTAATCTGTGTGTGGATGCTTCTTACAAGCAAAACAACTTATTACTTAACAGTAAAAAGTCTTATTATTATATTTATTATTACATTAACATGGCGACAACATGAACACGTACCTCTTTCCTGTCATGCTCAGTTATCCTGGTGTCTGCTTGCCTTCCCTCCGGCTCCTCTCTCTTCTCCACCAGCTTCACCTCCTCTTTCTTCCCCACCAGCTTCACCTCCTCTTTCTTCCCCAGCTGCTGCTTCACCTCCTCCTTCTTCCCCACCTGCTTCACCTCCTCCTTCTTCCCCACCTGCTGCTTCACCTCCTCCTTCTTCCCCACCTGCTTCACCTCCTCCTTCTTCCCCACCTGCTTCACCTCCTCTGTCCTCGCCTTCTTCTGCTCGGCCTGTGACGTCTTCTTGTTCCTCTCTGACCTCACGTCCTGCTGCTGCGGCCTCTGTGGTTCTGGTGTTACTTCCTGTCTGGTTTCCTGTTTGTTCGCCGGGTCAGGACTGAGAATGTTCTGTCTGGTGCTGATGAGCTGCTGCTCGGACCGGAGGGCCATCTCGGCCTCGAGGATCGGAGGAGTCTGATCCGGGAGGAGGAACTGCTGCACCAGGTTGTCGCTCAGTTTGCTCGGCTGCAGGGGAGAAAAAACAAGAAAGGAATCTGAAGGAAGAAGTTCAACATGTTGGGAGTTCAACCGGGCGACTCTGACGTCACTCACTGCTTTCTCGTCTTTGACCTCCGGTTCTTTCTGTTTGGTCTCCTTCTCGGTCTCTCGGACCAGCTGTTTGAGGAAGCCGCCGGGCAGCGCCGACAGAGGCGGAGGAGGAACGACGGCTGCAGCCACCGGCGTCTTCTCCTCCTTTATCTGTTGGTTCATCAGACACAAACAGCAAAGTCACTGTGAGATCTGAGATATACAGGAACAATAAAATAAAGACGGCACATGCACACAGTCACGTCTGTTAAAGCTTCACCAGAAATTGTTAGTTTTTCAATTTTATTCATGCAGTTTTTAAAATATCTGACTCAGAGTTTTGTGCTTCCATCCATCCTGTTAAAGAGAAACACATTCTTTAATCAACTTTCTATGATTGATGCACTTTTCAGACACAATGTCTGCCAAGTTCTGATTGTTCACACTAGAGATTTCCTCTTTTATTTTCCTTTGTGGCTTGAAGTTGGCCGGGCTCGTTTGGAAAAAGATGATCAGGACGCAACAACGTATGAATGATGAATGTGAAGATGTTTGTTATCTTTATTTGTTGATTGATGCATATTTAGTCAAGAAGAATTCATCTTAGAGAGACTTTACTGCAACAGCGTCTCAATTAATCTAGAAAACAGCTGGTGAAGAAAGTATTTAGCAGCTGCAGCTAAACAAAAACAAAACAAATTTACAAAATACAAAATCATGCAGTTGTTGTGTAACTTTTACTTGTCCAGAGACCAACTCTAAATAAACTGGGAGAAAAAATAATTTGAAAATATTCTTAAAAATACCAAATAAGTCTGGAGTTCCCCCTAATACGCTACTTTTCTCTTGTCCCACACTGTTGGTGACCAAATTGAACTCCAATAAAAACTGTCAAAATGACATTTAAATCTACTTTCTTTTGTATTGTTCTGTTCATAGATGTCACTTGTAGATGTAGAAACATCTTTTTAATAAAACATGATGTTTTAAATAAGTATTATTATGCAAGAAACCCGTGTCCAACAACTTGCATGCAACCCTGTTACCTTAAACTTTTTAGCATGATAAAAGAAGAAGAAAAGGGTTCGCCGCATGATAGACAGGAAGTGACATCATCAAACAGCAAAGGTATGTCCTCTCTTATATTTTTCATATTTTTATAACATTGTCACCTTGCTTGAATGTCTCACTTTACCTCACACAACCCTGTTGTGCAAATTTCCAGAATAATATACTTTAAACAAAAACTTTACTTGTTTACTTATGTGAGTTTGTCATCTTGGTAAATGCTAACAGCTAGCTAAACAACTAGCATAGATTTGTGAGAAAAAGCTAAAATTGTTGGTAACAGGGTTGCAAATACAAAGCACATATCAAATGAAACATGTAATACAACAAATTGATTGTTATTGATGAATATGTAACAGAAAATTGTTAAATAAAAGGTGAATTTTTGGAAAATTCCGAAGCCTAAATGTCCTCCGATTCTGGAGTGACCCTGAAGCCGAGCTGTGACGTGTATCCATCCAACTAGACACACCTGGTTCATAAATTCTCACACGTTAAACTGTCTGCTTCGTAGAGGTAAGTTAGCAAATATGATATTTTGCAGGGCAGCAACGCGTTCAAAAGCAAAGAGACCTTTTCTTGACTTGGCTACATTTTCTGGTGGTTTGACAGAAAGTGGAGTAAAGCCGCTCGTCTCCCGACGGAGTTTTAAAACCGTCTTCGGCCGTAATAATCATCCTGAACTTTTCACAGGTGAGCACAATTTCCTGAGTCGTCCGGCGAGTCCCCGGCTTTATGAGACGTGTGAGTCAGCGGGGCCGTGACGTGAATCATCGGAGGAACAAGAGGCGCCAAACAGAGACGTGGCCAGAGACCTGACATTTAACTAATAGGTATCACCTGCTGACACAATAGGGAATATCATAAAGGTCAGCGTAGGACAGCTGCTTCGCATTCTCAGACCAGCTACAGTGTGAGAAAAACTTTGAGAAGAAACTCGAGAAATGTCTAAACTCAAATTAACTGCGTGTGTTTGGACTCCACGAGTCCCGCGAGTCAGTGATGTCATCACGGCACAAAGGGAGACATAACAAATACTTCAAATTTAGATTAACGTCTGAAACTAACGCAGGATTTTTCCGACTGTGTATCACGTTGTTTTCAGCACCAGAACCATTAAAACCCATCAGCTGTTTTTATCATTCCCCTCATAAAAGTCTGGTCCCGGAGCCAGATTTAGACCAGGATCCACTCGAGGGTGCTTCAAGAGGCTTTTATCCTTTCTGGTGCCGGATGACTAAAACCGGGAGAGAAAATGTGGCAGCCGAGCTCGCAGATATTTAAAAACCTGCACTGGAGTTCTGACCCGTCGTGAACTTTGTGTCAGAACTTCATCAGAATAGATTTCAGCTGAGAGTTTGAAACAGTGGAGGAACTAATATTCAGACCTGTGTGAGGTAAAACAACACTAAAGATCATCTTTGCTCAGTTCAGTGAACTCAGATGTTGAGCTGGTTCAGCTGATTAGTGGCTAAAGTGAACAAACTTAAGATATTTATTATATTTATACGGTACGTTTGCTTCAACGTCTCATGGTACCGTAACGACTTTAGAAGAAAAGACACCATCACCAGTTTTCTGTGCTGTATTCTCCTGTTTTTTATCTATATTATTACCTACAACATGCTGTAATATTATCTACACTAGATTTTTGGTGGTTTTATAAAGAACTGAATGGTTTAGGTCTACGGCTAAGTTCTGAACCGTCCAGACGTCTGAGGTCTTCAGGCGGTTCTGGTCCGCTTTCAGCCCCTGAGAGTCAAAACTAAACGTGGAGAAGCAGCGTTCAGTAGTCGACCTTTACTCTCACGTCTCGTCTTTTTTAAACACTTTCTATTTCAGCTTATTTCTTTGATGTTTCTTGACGTCGTTCACATGTTTTTAATGTATTTTATTGTCTCTTAATGTGATTTTATGACCCTGTAAAGTTCTTTGCGTCGCCTCGTGTCGTACAAATAAACTCTCCGTACAGTTACAGTCGTTAAAGCGTCGTACTCAGCATCGTATCTACATCTCTTTTTCTAGAAGCGCTTCTATTTATAAATGTAAACACGTACGTAGTTTAATGCAACTTTTTATCATCTGCTCTGCTTGTATTTTATTCTCTCTCTCTACAGTGTGATATTTCTGTAGAAGGAGCTCCTGTATCGTACAAACTTCCCCTCTGAGATCGATAAAGTGTTTCTCATTCTGATCCAGATCGTTTCCTGATAAACTTCACTTTCACTCTGATATTTTATCTGCAACCTGAGCTTGAAATCTCCCGAGAAAACTGAAGGCCGACTGGTGATCCGGTCGCTCTACTTTGTGTTTTATCAAGTGGGATTATTGTTGGCAGAGTTTCCATTTTTGCCTCGGGAGACAAAACGTGGCTTTATTCATTCATTCAGTCCAGAATGGAGATTTTCACGCTCAGTAGTCGAACAAAGTATCTTGAAAGTGATGTTTAAAGGGATATTCCGGTGAAAGTTTAGCTAGAAGCTTAGCTGGATTTCTATTGGGAAGCTAAAAACAGATTTCAGCTCTCCTCCATCAGCTTCCGGGTCGGGGAAGTCCCGACGCGACGATTACCGAGTGCGGTTAGAAATGCTCAATTCCGTTCTTTTCCCTGTCCGCTCTCGATAATAACTGTTATAAACTGGCAGGTAAGACACATATGAACTTTGATTGCTTTTCCATGGAGTCATAATCATACATTTTCATCCATGAGCCGTGGAACTCTACTGCACTCGGTAATCGACTCGTTGGGACTTCCCGTCAACAGGAAGCTGCTGCAGAAGAGAGGTAAATTTAGTCAGCTTTTCAGTAGAAATCCAGCTAAGCTAGCGGAGGTTAGATGCCCCGGACTATGTGCTGAGACCCTATTTGTACTGTTGCTGAAGTTTGGTGTTGTTCTGAGCATTATTTGTGGCTTTTTGGTGGCGGTTTATATTTGGATCCATTTACTGCAGTGTATTGTTGTCGTGCGGTCGTTTCTGAGGTTGATAAAACTCCGTAAATTAGCGGTCTGCTAACTTGATCTCTCGAGAGGGAGTCTAACACAGTTTCACGGTGTGTTAGACCATGGATTAAACTTACACCGGAATATCCCTTTAAGGTTAATCGTGTAGCGATATATCGATACGTATCGATTCTGAAGCTTTAAAGCGGTTTTAATTCTCACTTTTCGCAGCATCGACACACCGAAACTGCAGCAGCTGCTCGAGTGAACTGACTCTGCTGTTTTTCATGTCATTATTCTAGACTGAGCCGTTAGACGCAACCAATCTACGTCACGATGTCACGTTGAAGCCTCTACTTCCGGTTTAGTCTCTTGTGTGTCCAGTGGACGTAGAAAAGCGGTACGCTGAATGCATCGACACAAACATCAAAACCACCAAACACCGATGACGGTTTGTGTCTTTAAAAAGCGTCCGACTCGTCCGCAGAACATGCAGCATGAGTCACACACCGATCACGGCCACATGTCAGGATGATTCAGGGTTAAGAACAAAGCGTCCACTCACCATGTAATCAATGCAACACACACACACACACACACACACAGAGGGGCATGCAGTCAAGATTATATATCAGATGTTCAATTAACGCAGCATGCAGAAAACTCTGCACCTCCCTTCTGCTCCCACAGTTTTAAGCGTGAAGACAGTGCCATGGTGTCACAGCGGGAGGGGGGTGATGGGGGGGCGGATCAGGGCTTCAGCCAGATGTGATGTCAGCGTGATGGCGTGTGTGTGTGTGTGTGTGTGTGTGTGTGTGAGAGACAAACAACCTGACGATGGAGAGAGAGACAGTTAGAAGTGAAGACAGAGAGGAAGCGGTGGAGCTTCAGCTGCAGCGATCTGTGACGAGACGCGTCACAACATTTCAGTCCTGAAAGTCTCGCCGGTGCGTTTTCACGTCACTGAGCCGCTCTGCGTCCACCGAGGCGTCGTTAACTCGTGATTCTGTTACAATCAAGTCTTCAGGACAGACTCACACTCTCTTACAATCTTACTTCTGTCAGCTTTAAAAAAAAAAAAAGGTCTTCAGGAGAGAATATCAGACTTGAATTCACCCGATTGTGAGAAACACGACTGGAAATGAATGATGCGGCTGCTGGAAACTCAAATGATCAGCACATTTAAAAACGCTTCACACAAACAGGTGAAGTTCATGACACCGATTATCCCAACAGCCTCTTCCAAATATCCCATAAAGTTCCTGGATGACTCAGAAGTTCCTCAATGTTTTCTGATACATAAATCCAACAACTCACAAAGTATTTTTACGTTCTTTCTCTGGTTTTTCTTTCACGGCTTCCAGCCGGACCTTTCACACGCATTCATTCCCGTCTGCTTCTCACGTTTCACTCCACAATGTTTTCAGCTTTCTCTTCTGATCGTGAGGAAGGCGAGCTCGGATTTAGTGTTTGTCTCATTTTGGTGGCATGTACCTCGCCACATTCAGGGCCGCGATCGTCCCTGTAAACAACTCGTCGGCTTCACCAAGGGGACGACGAGTCAGGACGCTTTCTCCTCACAGCAACCAAACACAGAACGAAGCTGTTTCTTATAAAACCTGAATCCACCGGGTTAACATCTAAAGTTTAACGATTCGAGTGACACCCTAATCCTGCAAAAAAAGTGACACCACAGCTCCTGGATGACCAACAGAACTTCACACACATGACTGGACACATTTATGGACCCTAATGAGCCACCGGAGACAGAAAAACACTCTCCACGGTGAACAAAGAGGAATCAATCCAAGCATGAAAACCAAATGTTCCAGTGAGGAGGAAGAAAGCGTCTGAGCTGGTGTGATAGTCGCTCTGAGGCCAATGTCAAATCACACCCCGGTTACTGTAGCACACAAGGCCTCCTCGCTCGCTCTCTCTCTCGGGCCTATAAATAAAAACCTACAGAATCTCATCACGTCTAGTCCGTCTGCACACACGACACACACAGCAGCGTACCTCGGATTTAAAAAAAAAAAACGTCAAGAGCTCAGAGATCCAGATGGTTAATGGCAAAAAAAATAGAAGTCCTGCGAGGCCCCGAGAATGAGAATCCTGCCGTCACACAAACACAAGCACAGACACACACTGAGGCCCCCCGACAGACCCGAGTGGGGCAAGTAGTCAGAAATAGAGTGACACACGGTGATAAGCAACACGGCCGGGCTGACAGACGAGTCCGCTATAAATATCTGCAGGAGCAGGAGAGGGAGCAGGAGGGGGGAGGACGGGACGCGACCCTGTTTATGGAGATCTGCCGGGTGGGAGATCAAATGTGGGGAGAAAGAAAGGAGGGAAGTTAGAGAGATAAGAACAAATAAACTCCTCAAAATGAAACTTGTTTTGAACATCATCAGCTGTTTTTATAAGGTCAGTTTCTGTAAAGGTGGAGGTGCAACAAGAGGAGGAGGAGGAGGAGGGGTGTTAACGGACGCCGGCTGTTCCGACATGAGACACAAGTGCACATGTGCAGATCTGCAACACATCAGCTGTCCGGTTTGATTGACAGCTGCAGCTGAGGGAGAGAGGGGGGGGGGGGGAGGAGGAGGGGGAGGAGCCTCCTGGTTACTGTGAGGAAGCAGCAGCAGCCCTGTATGTGTTTATACACAGTGCTGTAGAAAGTACTCCAAAGTATTTGATTGTAAATGTACCTAAGCAACAAAAGTACAAATATTAGTAAATTATTTATATCTACAGGTAAAGATCTGATGTTTAATGTTTCTTAATTATCAGAATAATGTTTTCTGATCAAATAAACTGAACTGATTTGATTTATTTACATGTATTTTGTAAAGTGACTGGTGGTAACTTCAGTGACGGGTTGTAACTAAGTACATTTACTCAACTTGTGGAGAAACTTCAAACTGACACACACCGTCACCTGGTTTGAAAGCTAATGTTCACCATTAGCTAACTAGCTTATCTTGCTATACAGCTAGCCTGCTAATGCTATATGTACATTATACAGGCTACTAATGTTTGGTAGCAAGAATCAATGCTAACATTAATAAATCACAGTCATTGATAAGTTATGACTGTGATTCTGAGATAACTTTAAGGTTTTTAAGACAGCTAATGATTTGGTGTTAAAGGAAAACAGTTTATCTGTTGGAGAACATCTTTATTTTTTAAACACTTTATAATCTGGAGTCAGACGTGCCTCCATTATGATGTATTTACCTGTTAAGGGTTTATGGTCGTCATCACTCAAAGAAGACGTTCAAACATTGGACCTTACTGACTCAGCACGCAGGACGGAGCTGTCGGACGTCTCGGCTGAACGTTGGTGGTGATGAAAGTTTCGTTGAGCAGCTTTTTAACAAACATCCACAAGTTTGATGTTTGATATCGATGAGCAGATGCTGAGTTTCCTCCAGGGGATCGATAAAGAATCAGTGATACAATAATATCATAATTACATCCTCAGAACAACCGACTACAGCACTTCAGTTAAAGTTATTCAGACTATAAGAGTTTCTTTCTCAACTTTAGGATCATAAAAATGTTTGTAGGAACACATTTGAACTCTAACTTCTATATTACAGATATTAAACACACAGTACGGATCTTATGTTGCAGCACATTGTACACACGTATATAGAAACTTAATTAATTTCCTTTATTTCTTCCTTTCGAGCTTCTTTTATATGTTTTATGTTTTATTTCCCCTCTGATGACTAAAACTCTCTTAATTATAAACATTTCTTTCCAATCAAGGCTTCGTCCTGACCTATATTATTGTCTAACTGTACATTAAATACTTGCCTGTATGTGTTTGTGTGTGTGTGGTGTGGAGAGGGCTCACACTGTTTCATTGTAAAACAACAATAACACAACCTAGTGAAAGCAAACAACAGTGACAGGAGGCAACACGGAAAAAGGATTTTTATTCATGAACTGTTTTTACAAGCAGTCCAACACGCAACGTCCTACCTGTCTCCAAAACAAACAAACAGAACAAAAAAAAAAAAAATCATCGAAATAAAATAAATTTAATAATAATCATTGAATAATATTATCAATTATATATCAGTATTATCATAACCTTAATGGCAATAATAACCCAAAGCCAGTAGTATTTGTGTTTGTCTGTGGCGTATGAAAAAAAAAAAAAAAAAAAAAAAACAATAAACAGTTTCTGATGGTGTAAACCGGAGGAGTTTCTACAGCGAGCTCTCGGCTGAGCGCTCATCGACGTGGAGGAGAGACGGAGCGACGGAGAGAGAGAGAGAGAGAGAGAGAGAGACGGCTCCCCTCGCACGCAATAAATATGAAAGAGCAAAGAGAGTCCTGTATTCAAACAAAAATAATCATCTGGAACTCGCAGGTACAATATCTAAAGTCTTTTATGTGCAAGATTTGAGCTGAAGTCTTCACCACAAACAATTATACTCACATCAAAAAAACCCTCCCGACCGCCCCCGAAACAATTCTCATTTTGTTTTTCTACATTAAATCTTTTTAAATAAACCTAGAGCATTTTTGTCATTTCATATACACATATATTTATATATACTTTGAAATTTTTTTTTTTCCTATATGCCATCCTTTTTAGATTTGTGGTGTGTGTGTGTGTGTGAGCAGAGAGAGTGTATGTGTGTGTGTGTGTGTGTTTTATGTGTGTGTGTGTGTGTGTGACAACAAAATAATAATAAAAAAAGAAGTCCACCGCGTGAACATACAGAGCGAGAATGAAGCCGACGTACGCTCACGGTGACACGTGTTCAGTGTGAGAGGGAAAAGTTGTTTGTAGCAGAGATTAGAGGCGTGTCCAGAGTCTCCGATGGCAACGTGGTGGAAACACACAAACACACACACACACACACACACACACACACACACACACACACACACACACGCAGAGACACACACACAAACAAACACACACACACCTTCTCTGGAAACAAAAAAAAAAGAAAACGTTTGGTCACAGTTTTGTACCCTTCAAAGACTTCCACCGCACAGTTTGTCTGTGGGAACTCGTGTGTGTGTGTGTGTGTGTGTGTGTGTGTGTGTGTGTGTGTGTGTGTGTGTGTATGTGTGGTGTGTGTGTGTGTGTGTGTGTCTGTTGCCGAGGTCCAGGAAGGGTCAAAAGTTCAGAAGAAAAATAAAAAAAGGAGGCTTCCCATTGGTTCCACTCAATCAGCAACAGTTATTTGGCACATTGAACAACTATTAAGTAACACATTGGGCTAAAAAGGTGCAACGACATACATCTCAATGAAAAACAATAAAAACCATTTTGGTTTACAAAAATAAAAGACACCTTGAGAGGTGACAAGATTTCTCTATAAGACGATAATATCTCCCCCTGACTGGTTAAAGGCTACAAAGAAACCGAAACAAAAAACAAAAATGAAATCACAATGCACCCTCTAATCAACCCTTTTCCTACTGCAGGTCACATCACAGCTCTGGAAATGCATGGACATCACAGACGAGGACACTGTTACTGCATGAAAAATAAAAAAAAATAAACCCTGAAATCAAATCAATCAATCAATCAATCAATGTGTCCGACGATATATCGGCTCCTCCGCTGCGTGTTTTCAACACTACGATTGTGCACGTTTCTGCCCGTCAGGTTGAACGAACGTCGACGACGTTAAACCCTTAAAAAACCCAGATTAATAAAAACAAAACGAAAACGTCTCGCCTCATCTGAACTGTGTCACATTTAGACAAACATAAAGACAAAACAAATCAAACTTGGAGGAAAACTCCACCCTGAAACACTTTAATGGGAGACAAACAAACTGCTGAAGCGTGTTGGGTCTCTTGCAGATTAATCGGGCGACACGTTCGACTTCTGCCAGAAAACTTTAAGGAACTCAGGTGAGGCAGAACATCAGGGGTCGTCAGAGGGCGTCAGGGGTCGTCAGAGGTCGTCAGGGGTCGTCAGGGGTCGTCAGAGGGCGTCAGACAAATATAACACATTTCTGACTGGGGGACAGTTTTTAATGTACAAGTGTTTCTGAGAGTGTTCGTACACGTGAGCTGTGATTTCATTTTGGCACTTTCAGGATCTTGTGAACATCCGTCAGATTTTCCTGGGGGGTTGCGACAAACTGATATAAAGAGCGATATTATTTATTTACGCACTGAAAGGTCTTATTAAAGGTCCTGAACCACGGCGAGGTTTTCACTCTCACTCTGATTTACAGTCTTTTGGCAAATGTCACCAATTAACCTGTTTAGCGTTGCAGGATATGGACTCTTTCCCGGCTGAACCGTTAAACGTTAAGTTGACCGATAAGGTCGTAACCTGTCGTTGATTCAGACCTTCAGCTTCTCGCCTGAGATGAAGAGTCAAAGTCAAAGAGCTGAGGAGTCGTGAACACCAGTCTGAATCTTCGTAGGAGGGAGCTTATTGTTTCGGCCCAAATCACAACGTTTTCTGAACCGAACTTCAACCGTTTCTTTTCATGTCTGAGAAGCTTTCTGGCACAAAGAGCAGAAACAAACTTCTCCCACTGCTGAAAACGCTGCAGTGTGAAATGGTGGCTGCTAGTTTATTAGTTTATGGTTTACTGGTTCTCATTTTCCTGAACATAAATATGCGGAAATCATATTTGCATATTCATGTTCCCTGAGGGGAGAGGGGGCTGTGTTTGTAGACGGCCAGTAAATTAAATATTTAGATACGTTTCCAATAATAAAAGTGCCGTAAACATAAATGTGCGATGGTGTCTCCTGTCTCATGAGTCGTTTGTGTGTACAAAGAGACGTCATTTTGTTACGGTCAGCCATGTTTTCTGTTCACTTTGGCTGGAAACTATGAAATCCCGACCCCTGACTTTGCCTTGAACGCACCGTGAGAGCCTGGAAAGCCTCAAACATGGCAGAGGACGACCTGTGAGAAGTGTTCGGTGTATTTCAGGGTGGATTTTTCCTTTAATTAGCTTCAGCTCTTCATATTCCACACTAACAGCTGACTGACATTGATTGTGGCGAGCGGGGGCGATGAAACTGTGATTTCCGAAAGCTGCGGCGACGCGCGTCCGTCTTCCACAAAACATGCGTACGAACACGGAGCGCAGACGTTTTGGCCCTTGAGGAGGTTTTTCTTCGCCTCCGAAAAAACTGACTCAGTCCAACTGAGGTAAAATGCAGCGCTGCGAGTGATTGAAAGCTATCAGACTCCTGCCTGACCACCACCCTCCCTCCCTCCCACCCACCCACCCACCCGGCCTCCCAGTTCCCAGCAGGAAAACAAGCCTCCACCTCCTCCTCCTCCTCCTCCTCCTCCTCTTCTTCTTCTTCCCTCCCCCTGAAAGCCAGGACAGATTCACGAACAGAGAAGTCCCCATAATGCAAACACGTTGGACTAAAACACTGGAGATGCACAGAGAAAGGGTTCGTATATACACTCAGAGTCACTTCCTCACCCCCTCCCCTCCCCTCCCCTCCCTCCCCCCCTCCCTCCCCCACCCCTTCATACACAATAGTTACACCGTTGTCCTTGGTATACCAGTCTTCATGGTTCCCATAGCAACCGGCTGCTCTTTGTCAGCCAATGGAATCTCAGTCTCTATGGTAACTGGCTGTACAAGAGCCAATCTGAGAAGAGTCTGTGGTTCCTGTACTTCCTGTTTTCTGCATCGGAATGATCAACCAACCACCTCCGCCCACGAGCACCCTCCGCCTCCGCGTGTCACCGAGCAGGTCCTCCTGGGTGCTCAGGTGACTCAAGTAAATATTGATGTTGGCACTTTATGCACTTCAGTAACGGAGGGAGGGGATTGGTTAAGAGGGAGGGATGAGGAGAACCAGTCGAGCAGCCTTTATTTTTTTGTTGTTGTTGTTTCTGTTTTTGTCCTCCCTGGTCTCACCTGCAGGAATGTCTCTGGTCAGATGTGTCGCTCTGTGAGGAGTCCGTCAGGCTGCTCGCGGGTCCGTAAAAACAGAGAGTGCTCCTTCAGGAGGGGGTGAGGGGGTGAGGGAGGCGGGGGAGGAGGGGAAAAAAGAGAGACAGGGACAGACAGGAGAGGACCGGGCGTCAGTCCTCGTCACATTCATGCAGAGGTTTCTTCACATGCTGAGTCCTCCCGAATGTTTCTCTCCTCGTCCCTCTCGGTGAACTGGCAAGGTCCCACGGCAGGCAAAAAAAAAACCAACAACAAAAAAACTATCGCGCTTATGATTGGTCGTCATGTTGAATGTGTACGTGCGTGTGCGTGTGCGTGTGCGTGTGTGTGAGTGTGTGTGTGGTCGGTAAGAGGCTGGTGGGTGTGTGTGGTGGTCCGAACACACACTGCGAGGCGTCCTGGGAAGGTGTCGGGGCTGAAGTCCTGCGGCGGATGAGGAGAGGGGGGAGGTGGGATGCAGTGTGTGTGTCTGTGTGTATGACTGGTGTATATATGTGTGTGTGTGTGTTATACATATATATTTATATGTGTGTGTATTCACAGGCCGTTGCTGTTGCGGTGTGTGAGGGGAGGTTTGGAGAGCTCCACCACTCCGGCCCGGCCTTTCCCGATGACTTTGGGGGCGCGGCGCAGCAGCTTCTGGGCTTCTGTGAACGCTTCGGTCAGCTCTTTCTTCCACTGCACGAACTCCGGGTCGCTCTGCGGACGGAAAAGATATAAAAATAAAAAGGGATCAGCTCTTTGTCTTCATCTCGCTGACAGGATTGGAAGATGATGTGGCGCGTCGGTCGTACCTCACACTGCAGCACAAACTGCTTCCCTCCTTTGATGCGCAGCAGGATACATTTCTTGTCTTTAATCTGCGTCTCCTCCACCGTCACGATCTGCTCCATCGTCAGCAGGTTTTGCTGGGGATGAAATTGACCCGTCAGAAACGGGCAAAGGTGAAGCAGACCGAGCAGAGAGCAGATAATGAAACATCAAGGCTGAGCTGATGGACTACAGCGACTGCAGAGCTGTAGAGGCGAGAGTCCACTTTAGACTTAAGAGCAAAATTAAATTAGCCGTGACTTGACAAAATCCTGGGACAATAAAATAAACGGCAGAACGAAGCCGCTTTTTAAACCCACTACAAGCTGTTTTATTCTCCCAGTAAAGATCTTAAACCGCAGTCACGTTTTCACTCTCTTAAACTAATCGAATCTTTTGCACAGTAATCGTCCTGATGATTTAAATTAGGACAGAGCGTCTCAGTTTGAACAAGAGAACGAATACGAGAGGTCGACTGATCATCGAGGCCGATATTCAGCATTTTCCGATTACTGTATCTGTGAAGTTTCTCTCAGATTGCAGATAAAATGAACAAATTAAAATTGTGCAACGTCGGCTCTGATGCAGCTTCCTCTCAAACAACATTATCTGATCGGTAACACGTCACAACTAACAGCCTATAAACACTGAATAATCAAAGTAACTGCTACCTAAATGCATCAAATAAATGAAGCAGAGAGCAGGAAATGGAAACACTCAAGTAAAGAATCCAAAAATTAGAACAACCAGTGATAAAACAAACCAATGTGCAATTTACTCAAAACTTTCATTTTTACTGCAAACAAGAATCCGTCCCAAATATGTTTTTTTCACTCTGCTTGATTTCTTTCTCACTGAAAACGTATTATTCCTGCCTGTTTTGTGGTTCAGCGAGGATGACGCGGTCCCGATTACTGAGCAGCTCGTGCGCACGTGTTCTGGTAGAATCTGTGAGGTTTTACTGAGCCCACTTCGTACACAGAGAGACATAACAGGACCCAATTCAGAGAGTTGTTGCGGATGACAGCAGAGGATTGGCTGTCGCTCTTTTATGGCATCGGCGACGCGTTGGCGAGCTTTGAACGGTTCACGCACACCGACCGTCATTTCACGGGAGAACGCGCTGATCTGCCTCTGATCTGGGGCTTTTTTATCGGCGGGCTCTAAAATGCGTCTGCGAGGCCAAAACCAGGACTAAAGATCCTGTAGTGTGAACTTGGCATGAACAGAATATGAACTACAAACAGAAGACAGCTTGTTGAGCTCGGGTCAGGCTCGGTTTACTGTGTCGGACTGGTTTGTGTTTGGACCTAAGAGCTGCACTCTCTGTCCCGTATTCAGTTGAATATAGGTGGAAAAAGGATTTACATTGTCTATTTTTGGAATCGCGGATCACTGAATTACTGTTGAATCTGCAGAAAATGTGTAAACATCTTTAACGGATGATTTCTGAGCAGATTTATGGATGTTTGTCTTTTGACGGAGATGCTGAATTTTGACTCTGAAGAGATTTTTATGCCAGTTAGTTCTTTGAAAGCTAAAAAAAAGATTTCCACTTGCTTTTAAACATAATGATTTTCTGTTCTCTGGGTTTCTCTTCCTGTTGCTCGTCTAACAGAGGGCGTAAAAGACTGAAGCAGAACTACAGAGGAGGGAGGAGGTCTACAGCTCTACACAGCTTCTGGACAAAGACAGCAGGGACGCTGAGGACTCAGCAGCGGGGGTCTGCTGGGACCTGGTGTCAACACTCACCCCGTCTTTCTGCCGTTTTAGTTTTTGTTTTAGCCACTTGTCCTTCAGTGTGGAGTCGGGACGGACAGACAGACAGACAGACAGAAACATTCATACTCTGACAGACAGCAGAAGAAGAAGAACAACCTCTCTCTTCAGGACAGACGGACGTGATCGTGACACGCGTGAACATGGAGAGTGATTAAATGTGTGTGCTGCGAGGTGAACTCACCCGTGACTCGCCCTCCCCCCTCCACTCCACACGGTTGGGGAACAGATAGAAGTATCGGCGCTGCCACTGGGTCAGGAACGGGTTCCCCAGCTTCAACATGTAGCCGTGCATTATACAGTCTTTTCCCAGAGCGTAGTCTGCACACGGACACAAACACGGTTAGAAAAATCTACCAAATGATTTTTTTTAGCTTCCCGTTGCGATCGCGTTCACAGCGGATGTCATTTACCCTCCTCGTGGCCCAGCTGCTTGTTCTTCGCCCTCTTGCGAGCCTCGTTCTTGTCCGTGTCCGAGTTGACCGCCTCGTAGACCGTCTCCGCCACTTCCTGCTGCCAGCGCTCCGAGATGACCAGAGGAAAGTTCTTGTACAGCTCCTGGTCGCTGTCCAGCAACTAAGGACAGACGGACGGAGAGAGAGAAAGAGAGAGAGAGAGATTAATTAACATTAACAACATCATGATCGATCCAAATGAGTCTTCAATTTCAGGACACGAAATCAAACACTTTGCTGTCGTGTATCTTCGTGCTTCTCTTCTCGAGTTTGCTTCAGCTGTCTGGTTATTTTGGAAGCTGTTGTTTGTGCTGTATTAGATTATACTAAGAGGTGTTTCTAATTTTTTTCCACCCCTTTCACATCAGTGAGAGCAGATCAAATAATAAAGAAACATCTCCCAGTATAATGTAATAAAATGTGTCCTCTGTTCCCTCTCAGACATTCTGTTCTGGGCTGGATGAGCATCAGGGGACTGCAGCTCTGCGCTCTGCTTCCTACATCTTCACGTTCTCACGTTTCCACGCAGCACTTCTTCTTTACATTACGGACGCTGTGTTAATAAAAGCACCGCCTGGGGAAATGTAAACTAACGCTCCAGTCTTCTTTTTTTTTTTTCCTTCCTTGGTTCTGGAGCGTCAGAGGATGAATAACTGCTACTGCAGCCGCATTAATGTTAATGAAGGAGGAGTCTAATGTTCCAGGAGAGCCGAAACAATCACAGGAAGAGAAGACTATACGTTCCATACCTCCTGTATTACTACTATAAGTCAACACCTATAGTTAAAGTCATGATGCAGCATGGCCACCGACGAGCTGTGTTAGTTTCTAAAGCTCTCTGCACGTTTGACAATCCCCTGAAAACCAACAAAATGACAGAGGAGTGTTTTCTCTCTGTGTCTTAAACAGCTGATTAACAACAAGTAGCACATGAAAAATATCAATATTCTGAGGAAGAAACCTCCCTGATCACTTCTTCTTCTTCCAACCTGCTACCACCCGCTAACATCTGGCTTCTGTCTTCAGTGTGAACGTGTACAATCCTGCAGGAGTCACTGGTGTTCATCGTCTTCACCTCAGATCGGCTGTGATGTGAACACAACACCCGGCCCAACACGTTAATTTACTCTCCTTTCCAGGCGCGATGCTGTGACGTGATGTCTGTCAGCTTCTTGATATCTTTACATCCGTCTCTGTCAAGCTGCTCGAACATCGTTGAGACGTCGCAGAGTTGAAGGTATTTTAAAAAGTAACCTGTACACGCTAATTTTTATGTATTCGTCCTCTCTGCCGGCTACATCAGAAGCCTAGAAACGCTGGCTGCAGCTCTCACAGGCTCGAGCATCATCAGAGGGTTCCAAGATTTGTTAAAATCAAAATAATCCATTAATTTTCTGTTGATCGGCTATTTTCTTTCTAGGCTCTAGTTTGTTTGGATGGTACGTGACAGGTCACCAGAAGCAGAAGGAGCTCCTGTGTCTTTTAATTGCGGGAATTTCACAGACGACGACTTTGTGCTGCCGTTGATGCACCAACGGGAGACTCGCGGTTCACTTCTCACTGCCTACAAGGTCTGAATTAGTGTTAATACTATTACTTGCTGCCGTCTCTCACTGGAGTTCAGTGTGTCATGTGAGCTAGCACCAACCAACAGATGTCCATCAACGTGTGGTGTGCACAGAGGACAAGCTCGGCATACAAATTCACCGCTAAACAGCCATTTTGCCATCATCCCTGTCTGTCATTTTCTGGACAGTAAGTGGGTAATAAATGTAGCGTTTGGACGTTAGAGCGCGCTTTACCTTGATGCCCTTGGTGTCCTCCTCATCAAAAGAGCCGATGTCGAAAGCATCTGCAGCGTTCACCTCTCCCCTGGGAGGAATTAACGGAGGGGAGTACTACAGACGGAGGGAGAGAACAGAGAGGTGGTGTTCAGAGAGGAGCAGTGAAGAAGAAGTAACAGAAAGTGACAAAGAAGAACAACACCAGTGGAGCTCCGTCCTCTGTCGCTTCAAACAGAGGGACACGGTTTTTACATTTACTGCCGTGATCAATATCTTTCGAGGGTACACAGCAGCAGTGTGTACTCGCTGGGATCCGGTCCGTTGCATCACGATCCGAAACAAGATTTACAAATGTGTGACGATTCGTGAGACATTAATGGTCGACACATACGACAATTTTACACATAAATACCCAAATTTCGGTGATAAATCCGAGTTCTGCTGCATTTAAGTACGTCTGAAAAAAGCTGGACGTACTGATTTTTGGGACATTCATGCTGAATTATGAACCAAAAGATTAAACATCTCATCGCCATTTGTATGTTTTTGTATATTTATCTACTTATGTTTATTCAGCGTCATGTGAATTTAAGTGTTAGAACATAAATGACCCACAAATAATCATAAAACACTTATAACATTTACTATTTGGAAGTAAAAAAATATATATTTAGACAGTTTTCTCCCCATATATGTCCATTGTATTAAAGGCCGACTATGCTGATATTAAAGGAATAATAACAAACGTGCGGCTCAAAGAACAAAAGGTGGTGACTCACCTTCTGGAGGTACACCTGCTGCCAGTCGATGCCTTTGAAAAACTGATGCTCCTTCACCTCTGGGGCTCTACATGTGTGGCAGAGAGATGGACACAGATGAGGAGGAGAAAGGTTTGTTTTTCTTGAACTCATGTGTTCCTTCACATATGAACACTAGGTGGCAGTGTTTGCCACATTAACTCCCCTCTGATAAACACTTGTAATCCTGCCATTTAGCCGAACACCCAGTGCAGACAGTGATCCATCACTCCGCTTTAGTCCTAAGCTGATGTGAAACGACAGCGCTGATGAAATTAGCTATGAACTCGGCTTCTATCGGATCACTTGATGTCCGTCTCTATCCGTCCTCGCTGGGCCGCAAACTACACCACCCTGTGCTTCCAGCTCTAATGAGGACAGCTAACAGAATACAGCTGATGGACTGATTAATCCATCTGGAGGTTAATGTGAACTTTTAAATGTGTGTGTTGGGTGTGTGTGTCGTACCCTCGGCCCTGACAGCCGAGCCTCTTGGATACGTCTCTCTGCAGCAGCCCCTCGAGCAGATCTTTGAGCTCTGCGGTGAAAGAGTCTGGCAGCTCCACATTCTGCGAAAGAGGGGAGGAGGGAGGGAGGGAGGAAGAGAGGGAGGGAAGACACAAGAAGGGGGAAAGTGAGAATGGGTTGTTTGAAAATAGACTGACATAATTTGCACCTTTTTTGTTGAGGTTTTTGTCTGTTTTTAAATATCAGTACATGAATGGACGGAGGAGAGCATCACAGTTTCAGGAGTGGAAGTTGACCTTTAGGCATGTTTATTTCAAAACATAATGAAGAAAACAGTCCATTTTAATAGAATATATCATTCTTCATCCTATGTCTATCTAAGGGAAGAATCATGCTTTAAAATGTGGAACTACACTTCCCAGAATGCTTTTACGGGGCTAAACAGGAAATATAATGCCGCCACGCTGTCAGCTACAAGTCAAGCTTGTTTTGAGCCTGTATTTGTTTACATTCTAACAAATAATCACCATATAAAGTATGCTGAATGATTTATTAAAAGTTCATGTTTCCAGTGTACTCATGAATATATAGACAACTATTACTGGGTAACGTTGATACGGAGATAAACTTAAAAATGTGATTATTCTCAGGCAAGTTCTGTAGTCATGAGGAGCTTCTTCTTTCTATGATTTCTATGTGAAATTATGCACATTCATTCACAATAAATATATATTTTTGTAAAGTGCGATTTACCCTGAATCTAAAAATATGTGTATCATGTCTGTGTGTTTAGATTTTCCCAAAATGATTAAGGCCCAAAGTGTTTTAAGTACTTTTGAGAAATAAACAGGAAGTTTAATCCTGTCTTAAGATTCAGTCAGTTTCAGTTTTGGGCAACAACTTGAGCTGTTTCTGTGGTTTATCTTTATATTTTGCAAATTAGCGCCATAAAAAGAAAGCCGAATTACAAATTAGCTCCTCCTTGTTTGCAGAGTACCTATAGATGTACAGACAACTATCACTGGATTACTTTGATACAGAAATAAACTTAAAAATGTGATTAATCTCAGGCAAGTTCTGTAGTTATGAGGCGCTTCTTTTTTCTATGATTTCCATGTGAAAATATGCACATTCATTCACAAAAAAATATATATTTTTAGAAAGGGCGAGTCACCCTGAATCTAAAACTGTCTGTGTGTTTAGATTTAACCCAAAATTAGTAAGGCCCCAAGTGTTATAGGTCCTTTGAGAAATAAACAGGAAGTTTAATCCTGTCTTGGATTGGATTATTTTTGGAAAGTGCAAGTGACCCTGAATCTAAAAATATATGTATCATGTCTATTTGTTTCGATGGCCCAAAGTGTTGTAAGTATGCGTTTTTCTTTGATTCTATGTGAAACTATGCACGTTTATTTACAGTAAATATATATTTTTGTGCAAAGTGCGAGTCACCCTGAATCTCAAAAAATGTGTATCATGTCTGTGTGTTTAGATTTTACTGAGTTTTCCCAAAATGATTAAGGTCCAAAGTGTTTTAAGTACTTTGAGAAATAA
This sequence comes from Sparus aurata, assembly GCF_900880675.1. Classification (NCBI taxonomy): domain Eukaryota; kingdom Metazoa; phylum Chordata; class Actinopteri; order Spariformes; family Sparidae; genus Sparus; species Sparus aurata. The sequence goes on along the minus strand of NC_044198.1, from coordinate 25,334,234 downwards.
ACAGGAAGTCCTGTCTTAAGATTCAGTCAGTTTCACGCTGGGGAACAACTTGAGCTGTTTCTGTGGTTTATTTTAATATTTTGCAAATTAGCGCCATAAAAAGAATGCCGAAATACAAATGAGCGCTTCTTGTTTCCAGTGTACTCATGAATATATAGACAACTATTACTGGATTACTTTCATATGGAAATAAACATAAAAATTTGATTATTCTCAGGCAAGTTCTGTAGTAATGAGGAGCTTCCTCATTCTATGATTTCTATGTGAAACTATGCACATTCATTCACAGTAAATATATATTTTTGGAAAGTGCGAGTCACCCTGAATCAAAAAATATGTGTATCATGTCTGTGTGTTTAGATTTTACTGAGTTTTCCCAAAATGATTAAGGCCCAAAGTGTTTTAAGTACTTTTAGAAATAAACAGGAAGTTTAATCTTGTCTTAAGATTCAGTCAATTTCACTTTGGGGAACAACGTCAGCCCTGTTTCTTTAGTTTATCGTTATATTTTGCAAATTAGCGCCATTAAAAGAAAGCCGAATGACAAATGAGCACTTCTTGTTTGCAGTCTACCTATAGATGTACGGACAACTATCACTGGATTACTTTGATGCTGAAGTAAACTTAAAAACATGCCGATTCTCAGGCAAGTTCTGCAGGTAAAAAGATATATTTTTGCAGGATTTCTAAGTTTTTTCACTGAAGCTTATTGTCGATGGAGTTTAAGATTACATAACAGCTGGTTCACCATATAAAACTTTAACTTTTCTAAAATATGCTGCTGGCATCAAATTCAAGTATATTTTTAAAAAACAATCAAACATTTCATTTGTTGTTTTTCTACTGTTTTTTAACTGAGTAAATGTCATAAAGGATTAGTTAATTAGCACATTCTGTTTTACATTTCACACCGAGTCTCATCTTTTTTTGGAATCGAGGTTGTAAAAATGTGTTTCGTGTCTGTGCGCTCAGATTGGACCGACTTCTGACCAGTGTTTCCCACACATAGACTTCACTTTGGGCAGGCTGCCCCAGATTTATTTGGCGACCTATTTAAAGCATTTCTTTACTTTCAGCTTTAGAGAACGACACCATCCGCTATCAATTAACTAGTGGACAATCTGCCCTCATTCTGCCCCCCCTCCGTCTGCCGACATCCACACATGCTCTGCAGAGAAACACAGACAGAGAGACGTCCTCTGGTGTTACATCCCTCCTGCAAACACACTGATTATGATGCAACCTCTCCTATTTAACGTGGCCTACTTATGCTGTTGTTTCACACAGGCTTATAAATGCACCTGGTTGCTGTGATGTTATTCAGCGCTTTTTACGAGGAATTTATTTTAGGAGTTCTGATAATCATGACAGAGGAAAATGATTATTATGTTAAAGCATATTTCAATTAACAAAATTAGACTGAATACAAGCTTATTTAAAGCTTAATGGCTTAACTGTAAACAACTACTGCTTTATTTCACAGTATAGTTTTTCTACGAAGATGAATGTAAGGTATTATATCACGTGGCCTATTTGTGAAGTAGTCTAAAGGCTCATTTAGCTTATGCAAGTTGGTGAGAAGTTCTAGATGTATGTTTTTGAAAATTAATTATATTGGAAGGGACTTTACAAATGAAGGAAAAGTGGAGGTCCGTGCGAAACCGGCTTGACTCTGAGTGGCGCCCTCTTGTGATTAAATTGCTTAACATTCACGCCAACATGAAGGACACGTTGAAGAATATGACAGCAGTGATGGTTATATCATTTGAAATGGGCGTAAAGAGAGCATAACTGAGCCTGGAGTGAATTAACGATTCCCCTGATGAGCATAATCACAGTGTGTATATATACTGTATATCCAGGAATCTTACTGCAAAAAGGTAAAAAAAATGAAGGAGTCCATTTGTCAAGTGCAACCATCGACTGGAGCTTCCGTTTTGTTTTGTTATTCTATATTATCCTCAAAGTGTAGCGGCATATATCCCCCAGGTGCATGAATTAAAACGTGACGTAAAATCACGTAAATGTGGGCTCTGGGTTAACACATTTGTAATCAGTTGGCAAATGAACACCCTCACTCTTAATTACCTCCACAAGCTGTGAGTCACAGATGAAAAGTGGCCAAAATCAGCAGCGGAACAACAAATTACAAACTTCCTGTTGTATTTCGATCACCTCTCGCTTTTCTCTTCCCCTCTCGTTTACAGTTTTGGGAGCCTCTGCTTCAATCCGCCTCGCTTCTCCTGACGGCCTTTACTTTCCGTTTCAGAGAGCAGACAGAGTGCCATCTATCGGGATCTGTTCCATCCCTCCTTCTATCCATCTCTTCCTGTCTTGGCTGCTCAGTTCAACCTTTTCACTGCCGTCTGCTTCCATCGTGTTTATGTAATGAGACCATTCATCATGTTTAATAAACACAAAGACATATAGAGCGGTATTTTTAGCCCGGTCGAGGCTGAATCGCAGCCTTTCCCCTCTCTTTCTCCCTCTCTTCCTCTTTCTCACACACATACACACCCACAGACGAGGATTAAAGGGATAAACCAGATTAAGTAGCTGGATTAAAATCCTAATCTGGATTTATTGTGATATGAAAGATCATACTTTCTCTGTTTAGAGGTCCTGCTCGGCCAAATAGCGCCCGCGTCTGTGCGTTAGTGTGTGTGGGAGGGAGCAGCTACCCTTCTCAATTGCTTCATGTCCTGACAAAACACATAAACGGACACGGCGATTTGGACGTGTTCCACTGTGACGGACAACTGCTGCTGCTGGCAGACAGGCAGGCGGAGTGAAGAGGAGCAAAGCTGTGCTGAAAATTCACTCTACAGTTTGTCATCGTAAACTCATCTGCGCTCAAACACAACATGTCGCCTTTACGGAGCTCCGGCCTGGACGAGAGGAGGGAGGAAAAAAAAGCGTGGGTGAGAGCAGTTATGTCACTGGGTGGGCTCAATGGACACCATTCATCAAGTGTTTGCTGAATCTGACCCCTGACATCAAAAGGCTTGGCAGCGTATTCCTCTGACAGACAATGACCCGCAAAAATACACCGCAAGCTTTCTGCTCGGTGTTATACGTCAGAGTTTTAGATAGAGTTGTTCAAAAAGAAAATAACTGATGACAGTAAATGAAGAGTCTTGGGTTTTTGGACTGTTGGTTGACAAAACAGTCAAACGGAATTCGTCACTTTTGGGCTCTGGGAAAATTGTGATAAGCATTTTTTTTGGGGACATTTTATGGATTAGTCTGAAAATCATCAGCAGATTAATCTATAATGAAAGTTAGTTAATGTGATTTGCAAAGGTAAGAGCATCAGTGATGTCACATCTTCTGGGACAGAGATGTGTCTGAAGCCCAGAGGATCTGAAAACCATTTACAGTAATTTATTCAGTAACTTCTGTTCTCTGAAAACATGAAGATGCTGAATCATTTTTGGGAAAAATCAGAAGACATTCAGTTTACTGTCACGTCTGACAAAGAGAAGCATGTAATCCTCACTTCTCCAAAACAGCCAATGTTTCATCTTTACTTAGAAAGTGAGAGAAATCATTGTTGGATTAGCAAAATAATGCCGATTCATTTCTACTTGTAGTGCTAAATAGCTTCTTCTTCAGTTCTGTGAACACACGGGACTGCTAACTTTTGTTGACTGTGTCACTTGTCTTTCAAACTTTTGTTGCAGCTTCTCAAAATAGTCTGGAGCCGAAACAAAGAGTTCTTATATTTGTAGATGATTCTTTGATCAACATTTGTATCTGCTGTAACACTGAACTCAAGCAGCAGGTTGTAAACAAACCTCCAGGTCCATCAGAGTGGCGGCTATAAACGTCCATCAAATCAGGTTTTAAAGAGCTGTTGCAAGTAAAATTTTAGTCCAACAACTGTTAATTTTACTGGCTACAACTTATAGATCCATGAAGGACTAGATACCAGATCCAAAATGGCGCCTATACAGTCCGATGAGAACTTCTGGTCTCACGCTTCCATGTTTACTTCCTGGTTACGCAGCCCACTGACTACTGGTTGTAGTTTTTCACCCGCTGGCTCGAGAGAGGAGGAACATCAATGTTTTTTTTTGCCCTTTGAGCACCACAAGCCTTTTTCTTAATTTTAAGAGAAGGCAGACCTCTACAGCCGATAGAAAACGACAGCAACTCACACCAAAACAATCTAGACTGACGACTAACACACTATGGATAAGTGTTAATTTGGGGTGACTGTCTCTTTAAGTTGAGCTCAGAGAATACTTCCTTCTTCATCAGGTGTGAACTGTTCTGTACAGTGAAGCTCAAACAACATGTTTTTAAGCGGACGTGCACTTTCAACACAAGACAAACTGTAATGTGTCGTGTCTCTTTGTTTTCTTACATGGACCACAGATCATCACCGCCTCCCTGAGTAAACCTGCTCTGGATGTGGCGATAAATCCATCCGAGCCTGAGGGGTGTACTTCAGCTTTCCTGCTCGGCTGCTGGTTCAGTTTATCTAAGCAGGGTTTTCTGTCATATGCCTCGTCTCCGCTGTCTTCCCAAGACACGGCAGAGTAAACAAGAGTGTTTGATGGTAGCCGGCAGAGAGGGAGTTAAAGACGACCCAAAAAACAAAGACGTTTGTCTCTGTCACTGCAGGCAGCTGAAGATAAAACACTGTGGCCACAGTGAGATGGTAGAATACGGCTCACACATGTAGATCTAATCTAATTCTTCTGCTTCGCGTGCATCAGGCGCCTGTTCACACACAATTCAGTATGCATAGGGATATAAACAACTGTGTGCATTTGGTATTACTGTAAGGTAAACACGGGTCGAACCCCTGCGCTCCGGGTTAAGTAAAGCCTCATATTGCTGGTGTGTTTTACAGTTTGTTGACATAGAGGCCTGCATTTAATATGTGCATCCCACATCATGTGCAATTTGTCAGCGTGCACCACTGACTTCTAGGAAACACAAAGCGTGTGGATGTGCCTTACCATGGTGAGCGTCATGCGGTCGATCTCATGTTTGTCTTTGGTCTTGTGCTGTCTGAAGGGACTGTGCCTGAACGGGAGAAGGAGAGAGAGAAGAGGGGACACGTAAACTCTAACTGGAGATTACTGGACAGAAAAGAGGGAGGAGGGGGGGTGAGGTGAGGTGAGGTGAGGTGAGGTGAGGTGAGGGGGGAGGACACGAGCTGCCAGTCGCACCTTTCACAACTCCACAGGACTTAAACATTCTCCGCTCACAACTCAAAGCAGCGAGCTCATAAATATTACAACACTGTAAATTAAGAAATGGTAATTTGAAATGACCCAGATCGCTCTAATGAGCCACCTGCATGTTCAAGTGCTGACTTGGAGATTTAAGTGTGTTCGAGAATGTTCACATTTGGTTTCAAAAAGGAAACTGTGGCCTCTTTTATATACACGTTTGTGGACCGTCTCTGGTGACACTTCTTTGAGGTTTTCATGGGAGGGTCTCAGACAATTTCACAGTTTTACTGTATCGGCATTAACAGTGTTATATACTTGTTAGTTTTGGTATTATCAGTCGCAGTCATCCTTAAGGGGCATGAAAACAGAAGGGTTTTTGATTGAACAGAAGATTCATTATAGTTTCACAAAATATTACGCCCCGAGGCAAATGCACGCGGTGTGATAATCGTCAGTTTTCATACCATGGTATTCTGCTGCCACCATACTTGTCTCCACTCTCCATTCAACCTGCATGTAATCACCGTGAAATTAAAGCGAGAGTAAAAGTTGGCAGTTTGACCTCATTTGGGGGCTTTTTCAACTGCCACTTTTGGATGCAGCGAGTCAAACTGGACCGCGCTGATTCGCTTTTACCGCTTCCAGTTTCACAACGCCGACTTGAGCTGCACCACACCGCAGATGGACATATAGGGTTAGATTTAAATAGATTTAAAGGTGCAGTACGTAGGTTGGGGAAGGAAATGTTTATCAGAACATTGACTGACTGTCTTTTACTGCAGTCTCCCCAAATATCCATTTACATTTTAACTCGTGTACCTTTGCTGTGGACGCATGATTTCAGTTATCTTGAACTAATACAAGAATTTGATTACATATTGCAGGTTTTTGTTGCACCTGCCACGACTTCAATTACAATTACAGACAGGTGACAATTATTTTGCACTGAATTTAAGCAGTTTTGGGACTGATCTGTTCCTCTGAGTGCTGAAGCAGGTAAATTGGAAATGTTTAAGTTGAAGAATTCACGCTGTAGAGATTCTCACAGACAAACATATTGTGACCCAATATATCATGAGCGATACCTCCGAGGCCCATTTATCAACAGAGCATAAAAGAAACAACAGCATCTCCATCCAAGAAACAAAGAGCACCCGCTCCACTTAGTGAAAGTGATCAAATGACAACTGGCGGCCTTAATGGGAGAGAAGCAGCTTTCAAACTACATCTTCAATGGATCTAATTGTTCCGTCTGAACCAAATGACGTCAAAATCCACTGCTGTAGACCGGAAGGATGATAATCAATAAAGTCTGAACTTTACGGACGCAACCAGAGAGCTCATGTCAGGAGAATTAAGAAATAAAGCAAACAGCCTGAAAACAAACATGCGGCCTGATCTGAAAGCAAAGACGCCTTTAAAAGGAATTAATTACTCTCCAGAGGCACGTCCATGTTGTCTGGAGGAAATCTGACTTTCATGCAGGACAACAGACACTCTACAGCAGTGAAGAGCATCCGTAAGACATTCGAACTTATAGTGTAACTCATTACAAGTCATGTTTTAGTGTTATTTGTTAGTATAGTGTCTTAGAAAGCATCATGTGTGTTTATGATAGTCATGAATGCCCCATAATGTCCTACAGAGGTGGTCTTCATTAAGGATGTGCCAAAATATCGATATTACCATATATCGCGATATTTTGTCTTGAGGTACGTTATCGATACACTGGTGCCAAATATCGATATTTAAAAATGTAAAAAAAACAAATTTTGCCCACCACCACCACCCCTCTTCGGAGGACAGTTTTATCTTTATTCAAACATCGTGTATCGTGATGTATCGTGGATGAAATTTCTTGCAATATGCCGATTATCGCTGTATCGTGATATTATCGTTATCGTGGGCAAAATATCGTGATAGTATTGTATCGCGAGGTACCTGGTGATACCCAGCCCTAGTCTTCATGGAAAGTGTTATGGACTATTCCCCTACAGACCTGGAAAAGCCAACATTTAAACTGTGGCTCAATATTCCAATAACCAAACTGTAGGTGATTGATTCAGGACTGTATTTTACACATTATCAAGAGAGAGACTCTGTTGATTCAGTGCTCAGCTCTGAGCTAAAAGCTCGTGTTGATACTGTTCACAGCAGAATTCACGAGACTGAAATGTGTTTTTACTTCTCAACCAAACACTTTCACACGGAGGATTCTTTGGACCGGAGCGCAACAACACGTCCGTCCATCTCTGAAGCAGCCAACCTTTCACCAAAGACCAACACACTCTTCCTCTTTAAAGTGTTCAAACACACACATCCAAACATCAATGGGAGAGACACGTCACACACGCTCTTCGCTCAGAACCAAGCACACACACACACACACACACACGCACACACACACACACACACACACACTCTCTTCCTCCCTCCTTTTACCTGAATTCTGACCTACTGGGCTCAGACCTCTGGCATTTACACACTCCAGATCAAACAAACACACACACACGGCCGCACACACAAACAAGATCAAACACACACCAAACAGGCGGCGAGCACATTCAAAGAGGTTTACTCCGAGTGGCTGAAGAGGTTTGAAAGCGCACGGGAAGCCGGGACACGGAGGACGGAGAGGCAGAAGAAAGAGAGGAGATAAGAGGAGCTGGAGTAGTTACCCTCGCAGGAGTTTGAAGAGCATGCAGCCTAAGGAGAACCAGTCGGCGCTGCTGTCGTACGCCGTCCCCTTCTGAAGAACCTCGGGAGCCATGTAGCCGTGAGTGCCCCTGCGACAGACAAACACACAACAGCGTCATGTCAAACACACACTCATTACTTTTTACAACCCCAGTGCAGAGTCTCACACTAAAGCTCCATTTGTACGGGATTAATATTAGAGGAGGAGGTGGGTAATAAAACATCCGCCCTCGTAATAAAAGCTGTGGTTCCAGACGGCATTTTCAGCTTCTGGGAAATTAGTAGAGCTGCTTCTGAGATGCACAATCAGGCTTACGGTTAGTCTTATTATTACTATCATGTAGTGTCGAGTTGAGCTGTGAGTTAATTCTCATATTTACTAAAAAGATCCCCTCCACACATGTATTAGGGCGTACATAAAAAGTCTGTCTTATGTGGGTTTTGCAGAAAATAAAGTTTTAATGAGCCCGTTAAAATCCTCCTCGTTAGAGAACTCCAACATATCGATGTGCAAGTGTTTTCATGTCAAAAGCTGCAACTCAACCTGATCAATCGATGAATCAATGGATCCTTGCTGCTCTATCGACGTTTAACTGCTGGACACAAAATGTCTCCTACAAAGTTCTCTCTCCCGTGTTTGTGTCCTGGAGGCTTCAAGTTTTTCCACATCACACTCGTGTTTGCTGAATACTGCGCCAGGATTGGCTTCCAAGCTGTTTGTGATGTCATAAATCATCTGGTAGGCCCCGCCTCTTAAAATCAGGTTTTTCAGCGAGCTCAGAGAAAATGTACAGTTCGACACTAGAGGACTGTTTTTTACGTTCATGGCTCAAACGCTGCACATACGTCATTCCACACAGTGAAGCTCAAACGTTCAACTGTAGGAACAGGAAGAAAAACACTTGTGACTGGAGGAGGAGCTCTAGAGACAAAACCTGAGTTAATAAAACAGGAAGCGCACATAAAAACAACAAATTAAACCTATGGGGGCTCATATCACCAAACGGATCTCATTTATCAGGAACAGAACTGCACAACATTACTGTGTCGAAAACTGTATTTCAGAATGGATACAATAAGCAAATGTAATAATCATTCAAGATGTTTAGTATCATTATATCTATTTGTAATATACCCTTCCAAATTAATTATTATATCGCTGCAATATAATGAACTTTACTGTCTGCAGCAGCGTAAACGCACACAAAGCTCGCCTCACATCACATCAGCTCAGGTATACAGAGGTCAGTTCTGCTTCACATCCAAGTGATCGATCAGATTAACAAACATTTTTACTTCTTCAAACTCAGGAAACGTAAACCAGCGATTTCTCCAGTCTGGAAAACGATAAGATCATTGAAGAGCAGTATGACCTGGGGACAAAAGTATGCCTACTACATCTGAAAGGCAGAAATGTGGATGTAAAAAGTGATGTAATAATCACTGGGGAAGGGGTTTAAATAATATATACATACACACACACACACACAGAGTATATACACTTGGAAACTGTCAGACATTAGTGCTCCAGAAGGGATTAATGCCACTGACCAGTGTTAGCAATACTGAAATGACCCCACCTCCCGCAGAGAGAGTGAGAAGGCTGTTCAGCAGTGACTTACACGCTGGCGTGGGGTTTCTTCTTTGAGAAGTCGCAGGCGAGTCCGAGGTCGGAGATACGAACATGGCCGTGTTCATCCAACAGGATATTAGCTGGCTGAGGGGCAGAGAGAGGGAGAGAGAGACGGTGATACTGATGACGGAGAATACAAGAGATACGATCATAAGTATAGGAAACAATGTTAGAGACCTCACTAATTCATGACTTAAGAACAATTTCCGCCCAGCAGCAGAAAATTCTGTGTGGACTAGAGCTGATAAAAGAAGAAAAAAACCCTCCTGTCCTGGTTATCCTCCGCTGTTTGGCAAAAAAAAAAAAAAAAAAAAAACGTGACTCAAAGTATTATCTGCATTGTTCAGCACTGTTTATTGAAGCCCTAAAACTGTTCCCTGACTTCCAGCAAAATATATCTGTTATTATGGCAACCAGTCCAAACAGGGGAATCGGAGGAAAAACAGAGGAGAGCTGAAAACATGGCTGATGTGAATCTATGGCTCTGAGAGAGTATTTGTGGAGGTGTGCTGGGAGGGAGGGTTTGATTCTGTGTCACATGTCATTCTTCTCTCTGTGCTGCTTCCTGCAGTTATCGACTCAAAGATCTGACGATGAAACATTCATTTAAAGGCAACATGCTGTGAAACATCTTCTGCACCTGATCATCACTTTCATTCAGGTTTTAATGAATCAGTGTGACGTTGCAGGGTCTCGACAGGTTTCAGACACCAACATTAATGCTATTTATGATTGATGAGTTTGTTTTAAACTCAATTTCAAATCACCATTTTCTCATTCACACACTGCAGGTAGGTGTAATTCTAAGCAGTATATATGTGAGCCGGTGCAGACGAAGGTTTTATGTAGAAATGTGTGTTTTTTTTTATAGTGAGTTAGGTTAATGCAAGTATAAAGTAAAATGAAAGGATCAGGTTTAACATTTTGAGTGGTCAGAAAGGGGAAGTTTCAGGTAGGAGAGCTCGACTCATTTTGATAGAAACATTTTTTAAATATTTGTGGCAATTAAGTCCTCATAAATTCAAATTTAAAAAGCAGCCCTATGTAGTTTTGGAGAAGAAATTCAAACCAATTTTTATATTGACAATATTAATGAGGCAATAATACGAATACCCAGAGATATTTATATCTTCCATAAGTGAATAAACAAGCTGTTCTCAGAGGGAATTAAGGTCCCAGAACACTAGTTTGAAGCTAAAACCAACAACAAATTAGCCCCTCTTAATATCTTCTGACTTCCTGTCTGTGGCTTTCAGCCTCCTGGTTCCTACTGAATATATAAATCTTTTAAAACACCACACTAATGTAAAGTTTTCAGGTTTCTACCAACAAACAGGAAGAAATAAAGCACTTTCAGCGGCGGCATGATACACATTTGGTTTGCCGACAGAGTATCTAAAAGCTGCTCTAATCAATATTTTAACATACTGTGGCTGTTCCTAATGCTATGCTCCTGGCTTAGAAGCTTCAGTGAGGATTTCCAAGCTTCCACAGTAAAGCTGTGGTCAGAATTTAATTCACGTATTGTCATTATTCTAATGAGAGGTGAGGAGGAGAGGAGACACATCAGCTGCTGACTGCTCCATCCACACACATCACATCACTTGTGTGGGTTTGAGACTAATTAAAGTCAGAGAGGAGTTTCTTCATTTCTAACTTTTTCTGGAGCACCAATTGCAAAGTCTCCTTCCTCCTCAAAAGAACAGAAACACAAAACAAACAAACACGGCAAACGGAGGAAGGAGAAGCATCTTCTCGACACACTGGGGTTTATTTTTCGATTTGAAATATAAAAATCGATCAGAATGAGCTTTCTTTTTTGATGAGGTGATTCTCCTGGTAGCTTTCTTCATGCGCTCCACCCGTCCTACTTGCACCCGTCTCAGTGAAAAACAACACTTAAAAGAGGACACAGCTAGCTTATCCTGTCTGGCATTATTGGGCTTATATTCTTTTTTTTAGAGATTGTTTACCGACTTGTTTGAGAGGAGGGTTTACTCCGGACAGATCTGAGGAAACCAAATGTTGTGACAACCTGAATTTCTATCTTCCGATGTGTGCTGGTGAATCCATCGAGGTGTGTCTTGTTGAATCTTTATTTTCGGTGACTATCATTTGAGCTTCTCTAACACTAACTTGCGGAAAGACAGCAGGATAAAGTCAAACTGTTTGCTGTAAAGTCTGCCGATCTTTACAAAATAAGGTGCGACAGTCTGACAAAGGCCGTGGGGGGTCTGTGACACCTTTAAAAGACGCAGAATACCAGCAGATACATTCACTGGTATTTTGGCAATAACAAAAGTCTAGAGCAACCAGACTCGTTCTGTTGAATCTACCTTGAGATCTCTGTAGACGACGAAGCGGTTGTGCATGTGCTCCAGACCCAGGATGATTTCAGCCGCGTAGAAGCGCATTTCTTTCTCGCTGAAGACGCCGTGCTGAGACAGGTGGTAGTGCAGGTCGCCCCCTGAACACACACACACACACACACAAACACACACACACACACACACACACACACACACACAGACAAAGAGTGCGTCAGTATGACCTCATATTACCTCATACTTCAATCAATAACCATCAATAAGTTGTGGTAATCTTCTCGGGGGATAAAATGGGAGTCGATGGGAGGCCTTCCAGGACTCTCCCCTCCACCCCTGCAGTCTGTCTTAACGTGTATTGACCAGCTGTATTATTAGCACAACTGAAGCTATATTGGCCTCATATTGCACACTGTATGATGTGACTTTTAAAGGTGACTGAGGCACTGAGGGGTGTTAAAACAAGGCCAGCGTTGGATGAGAGGATGGCTGATGCAGGCAGGATGCTGTGGTGTGAGGCGTCACCGGTGAGGTCAGAATCCCATCAACTGGTGATCCTCTCAGGGAGGAAGGAGCTGACCGGCAGACGAAAAAGCTGAGTAATCCAATCTTTGCGACCGACTGTGGCTGGTGTTTAATCTGTGCGGTGGAAGTCATCCTACCGTTCATGAGGTCCAGGATGAAGCAGAGCTTGTCGGGGGTGTGGAAGGCGTACGTCATACACACGATGAACGGGCAGTCCTGCAATGGAGGGAGAGCCAAAGAGTTTAAACCAGGAAGTCCGCAGGGTGTTGATTAATCTTAATTAACACTTGGAAAAAACATGTGGGTGCTTAGAACTTAAAGGAACAGTTCGCCCCAAAATGGAAAATCAGTCATTATGTGCTCAACCCCATGCTGATGCAAAGTCATGCTGGTCAAACAAAAGCTGCTGACGTGTGTAACTCACCCCTGTGCTGACTAATGACAGCATGATTCTTTCATTGAGCGCTAGAGTCTCCCCCTGCTTCATCTTGATCCGCTTCTTGTCCAAACACTTCATGGCGTACCTGACATTCAGACAACAAACAGCACGGATTACACGTCAGCAGTCACAGCATGACTGTGTCCTTTAAAGGCTTTCATTCTCCTTTCCAACGTGGCGTTTCTTACATCTTCCCTGTGTCGGCCTTCCTGCAGCCGTACACCTCACCGAAGCCTCCCCTGCCGATGATCCGATGCACGCTGAAGTCATTCATGGTCAGCTGAGAGATGGAGAGAGAGGAGCACGAACTTCAGTAAAAGCAGGAGTTTAAAGTATCTTTAAGAGAGCTTCACACCCTGAACACAACACAGTCTGATACGTCTGCATCGTTTCTGCCTGTGAGAACCACACATTCAGAAAAGCATCCTGTTTTCAGCTTTGTGACGATGCATTTCACAGCTCAACCAAGAGGGTTTTTAAACACAATCAACACATCTGCAGATACAGTACGCGGTTCTCACTGAACAGGAAGGGGAGGAAAACTGTAATGTGAAAAGTAACTAAAGCTGTCAGACAAATGTTATTGGGTTAAAAGTGGAGAACATGCACAGGATTATGTGAGCTTTGTATCTTTCCATCTGTGCTTTAAACAACATCGCCGTCATCTGATCCTCGGGCGGTGAAGAGCTGACTGACATGTCGTTGTTGCTGTTGTTGTTGTTTTGATTTGGATCCTGATGATGCAGGATGAGTCATCGCTAATGAATGAGCTACCTGTCAGTCCATGGGATGTAATGTTTACACCTCTTGGTTAATTTGTAGTAAGTCAGTGTGAACATGAAATGGACTGGAACTAAAAGCCAACAGAGTAGCATTGTTCTCCTTTGGGTCGGGACCAGAGGTTTTCAATCTGAGAGCAAAGATCCTGCGCGAGGTGAAAGACGGCGGTGCACGCAGCTGTTCTGGCCCGCTGATTTGAGCTCCTCCTCAACACGGTGGCACGCAGCTCACGGAAAGGCAATTAAGGTACTTTAACACGATTGCTGCAATTTGCGTCAATACCAGACTCCTTCTGCCAGTCACAACTCAAATCTCAGACGTGATGCATATATTTTAGACTCAGTGTGACTTGCACTTTCTGCGGCAGATCATCCATCGATCAGATTGCTGAGAGCAGAATCTGATAATAATAATTCAAACAATGCTTCCTTCTTTCCCGTCGTCTTGTGTTGTGAGTCATTAGTGGAATAATAAAAACGAAAGCCTGAATGATCTGCGGTTTTTGGGGGTGATGCTGATATCAGGGATCGTACACATTTTTCAAGGTCAAATTCAAGCACTTTTAAGGGTCATTTTAAAGATTTTCCAGCACCTTATTGCTGGGGTAAAATACTTTTCTACAGGAATATATAAACTCATTATTTTTTCTTCACTTTTTATCACAATAATGTACATTGTATTATGCTGTAAACATCTAAAATTATGTTTCATAATAGCAAAAACTTCAGAAAGTAATTATCCAGTCTGATCCCAATTTTGTGAAAGACACAGAGTTATAATTTCAAGCACTTCCAAGCAACTAAACTAAAATCCAAGCACTTTTCAGACCTTGAAAACACAACATTGAAATTCAAGTACTTTCAAGGATTTCAAGCACCCGTACGAACGCTGTGATATGGACATAAGGGGGTAAAACATTCTGGTATCGATATAGCAGTTAATGTATACACAGTTTCTGAATTGATCCCTTAAATGTGGTTATTAAACAGAAGTTTAATGTGACAGTTTAACTCTAAACTTTATCATCTAAATAGACAACAGTGAAGTGAAACAGTAAACTTCACTCAAAATGTTAAAAGCATCCCTCATCCCTGGCATCACTGTCAACAAAAAGTCCTCATATGAGCTGTATACACATAAACCAGTATGTTTGTGATAAAAATAGTGGCCAACTGATATAACAGTTTCAAAGCATAACTTGAAAATGATCTGGAAAGTGTAAAAAGGCACAATTAAGAAAATAAATAGGACAGTCAGTCTCAGTTGTCTCCGTCTCTGCAGCCTGAAGCCACTTCGCCACTATCTGATCACGGCTGTAAATAAATTACACACTGATGTAAAACACTATGAAGGACTCTGCTGTTAACCAGCTGCTAACAGCTAACAGCTAGCCGCCTCACTTGATATTTTAAAGACAGATTTGCAGCGCCCTGTTGGTTCCTGCCAGCAGTATTGGCAGCACTAACAGGAGAGGATATAGTAAATGTATTGACACTGTCACTGACACACTGTCTTATATTTGCCCTGCATTAAATACACTGGGACACACAGATGAGAAGCGAGGCGTTGGGGCGGAAACCTCGGCTCTGCAGCGAGTACGATGAACTACAGGTGTTATTGTGACATTTAAAGCTTGAACTCACGTGGATGTTGAGCTCCACGTTCTTCCACTGGCAAAAACGAGTAAATTTGTCACTGAGGGAGAAAAAGACAGAAAGAAAGAAAACACAGATGAGCAAATTGTGAATTTATTGTATGTGATGACTCTCTTCCATCCAGTCGCTCGACCTCAACCTCCGCCTCCGCCTCCCCCGACTCACCTCTCAATGAACTTCTGGAAGATCTTCCCTCTCAAGCTGTCGCAGATCTCCACTATGTATGGCTGCAAAGGGGGAGAGACACACAAACAGCATCTCAGGCCAGGTTTCTCTCAGTGAACGTATGTGAGTAAGTCCTCTGTGTATTGTTCTGGTGGATGAACTGGACCTCGTGTTACTGACGTTCAGATTTTGTTTGGTTCCGCCTTGTTAAAAGCGTCTGCCGCCTTCCCTTTTGTCTGCTGTTAAAGCGAATTCACTTCACAGAAACTACCACTGAACGCTCACGCGCTGTGACAGGTGAGCTCCAAAGACGCCTTTATGTTCACGCTGAATATGAAATTTGAGCAACGCTGAGAGCTACCGAAATATACAGGAAATTCTAACAGGTTGATGTCATATCTTTGAGGGGAATCAAGTCACTGGGGATCATCTTAAATCCAGAATAAGAACCATGTTGTCGTCTAAAAGAGGAAATTGTTGATTAGATTTACTGAGCTGAAAGAAAACAACTGTTGTTCCTTTTTTTTTTTTTTTCTGTATTTTGTTTTCCTGGGTGGCCTTTTGGCAACCGACGCGCCGCGCCGAATTGATAATTACCAAAAGTATGAATCTGAGAGTCTGGAGTTTAAAAATAACGCGGAGAGAGTTGGAAAACATGAACACTTGCTACAAATCAGGGCCGGGCCGAGAGCACATGAACACTTCACATTTCCTTGATAAGGAAACTTTCTTTAACTGTTGACATACCGACAGACAACTGCATCACCGAAACGAGGCTATTTTTAGCCAATCACATGACAGTCTTCTAGGATCCAATTCCGAAGTAATTTTCCTAACTGAGCCGAGTTAGCGGAACACAAGTCAGACAGTTAGACAGGTGTCACCACAAGCGACTGCAGACTACAGTTAGAAACCAACGTTACAACCGATCCTGCAACATTATTTTGTTGGGAAATGTCCGTTGAGCGTTGAAAGCGACCGGTGATGTCGACGGTTGCGTATTGTTGAAAGCCGCTGCCAGTGAAGATGTAATGTTTATAAACTGAAGCATAAAACATCTGGCAAGACTCAAAAACCAGAAATTAGAGCAGGAGACACTCAGAGAAACAACCCGCAGCTAAAGTTAATGTCAGGATCTGCTTTTCCCAGCGTGTAACCAACAGAACCAACTTCAGCCTGGTGTCGGCTCTTTCAGACTTATTATATTTTGCTCAGTGATGTAGCACCACGGATCATTTTCCCCCCTGAAGCTAAGCGAGGATAATATTGTATTTTATAAAGTGCATGAGCTTGTAATGGAGGCGAGTTTTACTTCAATTCACACCGCAGGATCAATGAAGATTCACGATGACACGATTAAAACTGCACATTTAGTTTTGTATCATTTATCTAACTAAATTGATTTTTTTCTTTTCTCGGACAACTGTTGGTTATTTTTAGATTCTAAATATGAGAATAATTGTGATTAAAATGTTTGCCATAGTACCTGGAGATAACAGATCTACTACAGCCATTTTGACAGAGGGCATACAATGTGTGTGTGTGTGTGTGTGTGTGTTCATAATTTACACTCTCAAATGTGTCGAGGGCGTGAAAAACAAAAATAAGGGAGGTGTTCAATATTTTTTAATTAGTTATCGTCAGCCATTACCGACCAGGGCACAGATCGTTTGCTGTGCCGAGATCACAGTCTGAGCTGTTTTACATTATTCATTCATCATTATTCTTATTAATATTGTTGTTAATGGGAAAAAAAAACATTTTGACATGTCACGGCAGGAAAATCACAGGTAGAAATAATAAATAATTCAGTAGGTGTGAAGTTCAGTCAGAGGTAGGGAAAAAAAACACAGAAGGAAGAAACAAAACCTTGATAAAGACGTTGAAAGATGTGTGTGTCGTTTTGTTTTTTACCTGGAAGAGAGTTGGGGGAACCTGTTTCTTTGCTAAGTGACTCTGCACATGGTCCACTGCTTTCTTAGAAAATGGCTGAGACAAGAGAGGAGGACATAAAAGGAAGGGTCATTAAAAAATGCAGCGTTACCAGTAATTTCACTTCTGTTTTCTCCGTGTGAGGATCTGCAGCCCCGAGTGGAACATGACCAGCAACATTACGCTGCTATGAGACCGCTACTAACAAGAACACCAATATCTGTGTGTGTGTGTGTGTGTGTGTGTGTGTGTGTGTGTGTGTGTGTGTGTGTGGGCGGTGTGTTTAATAACTTCCTCCCTTTGGACGCCAGCGAGCACCAATTTTGCTTTACATCCAAAATTGCTGGCGTGCAGGAGGACAAGAGCTGCACTGTGCTGAGTTTGTTTGTTATGAACATGGATGGACTCGTTTCAGCCGGTTTCCCGTCATCCCTCTGTGTTCCGATGCGTGCAAGCGTTCGGTTGTTAAATTAGTTAACTAAACATGACATCTGCTGTTTTGAGTTACTAAACCCCAAAGTCTGATTGTGGTCTCAGTCTATAGTGGGTATTGCAGAGAGATGACTGATTAAATCTGCCAACTGGACCAAAAACCTGAAAAAAACAACTTGATTTCAATTACACAACTCGACTGTCTGTGTTGATGAGAGCTTTATTGACTACACACAAGCTCCCATTAAGTCCCGTTTCCACAGGAACAGTATTACTCAGGGACCTCTTGGAATTTGTAATAATTGCAGAGAACTTATGTGATTTTACCTTGTGTGAATCTGCCATCTCTGTTACGTGCAAACAAAGAATTCCATCACATATCACCGATCACTCACGTGCTGTTTGGACTTGGTATTAAAATCCGTCCTGAGTGATTCAATCACACGTGGGCAGCGCAAAACAGCTGTTTATCCCCCGAAACCCACCAACGATGAGCCTCCTGTGAATTCTAGTAAACTACATGCTCGGTCTCTCTGAACCCGCCAACATCAGCAGCAGATGTTTGTGAACACACTGCAATCGATCTGATCTAAACATTTAACTAGCAAAAGCAATATCACCAGACTCACTTGAGAAATTGCATGATTTTAAGAGCTGATGCAAGAGGAAAAACTTTTTAAAAAACTTTGCAGTATGGTTACGATAAAATCTAACTCATTCATGGCTAAATTGGTGATTAAATCTATAATTCAAGTTGTTTCGTGTTTCCTTGTAAAAAGAAAAGGTGGCAGTCTGTGTCGGCCTTCAGCTGTTTAAACACACTGTTTCAGCTGATTTCACCATTTACACTAAATCTATTAAAGAAAAGAGCATTTTATAATAATTGTCAGATTTTACAAGTACAATAAATGATGACCAATATAGTGTATTTCTTTGTTCCCCAAGAGAAATTCCCCAGACTCCCTTAATCAATTGCTCAATTTTGAGACTTGTTGCGTGAGAGGAAAGATTACAAACTGCGTGAAACACCGTCTATTACAAATTCTTAATTTTGTGGGCCTCTTTGCTAATTCGGCTAAAGTTGTACATGAAGATATTTCTTTCTTTGTTTAAAAAACATGGTATCTGTTTGTTGAGTGATGTACAAGTGATGTGTCTGGAGTGACCTGATCAGATCTCATATGCAGTTCTCTATGTACATTATAAGACCAGAAGCAAACTGAAGGTTGTAAAGCTGTCCACTTGTGATCAGATCACTCCGGACGGATGTTGATGCGGCCTATCAGAGGTCTGCAATGATATCAGTCCTGTATGAATCAGCATGTCCACGATTTAGGGTTGTATTGCTTTTTAAACTGCTTATTTCTGCTGTCAGACGACTGAACAAGTCTGATAATGTCAGTAAATACTGGCATAAAACAGACTAAATCACATGAGCTCATACAGCATGTTCTACTTTTTTTCTATCCTTCAGTGATCTCTCTGCTCTCAGATTTGTCTTGTGACCCATTTCCTGGGAGACGAGGACGCACAGACTCCGCCTCCCACCAGGTGCGAGCTCTGTGTCCCTGCCTGTGCTTGACCTAGAGCGCATCGGTGACGTAGTGTGGAAGGATCTAAAGGTGCCCTCACATGTGAACAGGACAGCAGCTCCTTCATGATGTAGCCGTCGTAAATCTGCCGGCTGCGGCTCAACCTTTCCTCCTCCGAGTCCAGCTTCTCGTAGTCCTTAATCTGAAACACACACACACACACACGCACACACACACACACACACACACACACACACACACACACACACACACACACACACACACACACACACACACACACACACACACACACACACACACACACACACACAGGAGGTCAGCTTAACGCCACAACAAAACAACGCAAAGCGCTTCCTGGGAGGGCTAAATCGCAATGAGCGGGATTACAGGCCTAATCTCTCACCCAACCCATGATGCCGTCTAATCCCGCACACGCACAGGGACACTCTAGACTTACTTCTTCGTAGAACTTGAGCTGCGGCACGGCCTCGTCGATCTCGTTCATACAGAAGTCCTTGAACAGTAGGAAGCCTGGAGGACACAAAGAGGAACAGCGATGAGAAACAACCCACACTAAACAAAAACTTAAGTGATAAAATATGTTGTGCTCGTTCTGTCTGTCCACACCAAAATATCTCGACAGTGATTGGATAGATGGCCATCGAATCTGGTCGATATTTGTGGTCCTAAAAATGAATCCTGACCGACTTCAGTGATCTGACGAGCGTTTCATCTGAACCCTCTCAAAGGTTGTAGAATAAAACGTTATTAAAAGAACATAAAACCCAAAATGAGACTGAAAGACGCTTTTACTTCTCCACAGTCGAGCACTAAAACTTTAGTTTTAGGGCTGCAACTAACGCTTAGTTTCAGTGTCGCTCAATCTGCCCGTGATTTTCTCGATCAATTGATTTATTGTTTGGTCTAAAAAAATTCAGAAAATGGTGAAAAAAGTTAATCGGTGTCCCCTAAAAGCCAAGATGTCGTCCTCAAATGTCTTGTTTTGTCCACAACTCACAAATATTCAGTTAACTGTCACAGAGGAGGAAAGAAACTGGTCAATATTCACACTTAAGAAGCTGGAATCAGAGAATTTTGAACCTCTTCACCTAAAAAAATTACTCAAACTGATGAAACACTTATCAAAACACCTCATTAATTTAATAGATGACAACAATTCAAATAAATGATTGATCGCTGCAGCTTTTGTCGGTATACGCTCGTACACCTCGATCTCAACTTGTGTAAAATTCATGTTTAGCATTTCAACTGAACGTACACATTCACTGGGCAAATTAGAAAACTACTAAGGCAACCGTCATCTTCACATTCATTTCTGGCCGACACTGATACCAATAATGGTCATTTTCAAACCTCTATCAGTCGATAACCTGATATTATAGTTGCCCTACTTGTACTGAATCATTTCCTGTTAGAACAAAAATGGTTTGGTATGTTAATCTCTTATTTACTGACCTAAAAGCACAAGTAAACAATGACCTACTTCTTGTCTAGCACCATCATCATCCAGTATGTTTAAGACCAAAATACCACCAGCCTCAGCTTCACTTTGCTTTTAGTACCACTAAGCAAATGTTAGCACGCTAACACCATGACAAACATTCTCAACACCTGTAAGTTAAACAGACTACAAGGAACTTTTAACTGCTTACGAAAAAGCCTCTGACCTACATAAGCAAACAAAACCCATCGGTGCCAAGACAGGCTGTTTGTGAACAGTTATTGGTTCGTCTTAATGCCTGTCAGTGGGTTGGATTCCAAATTATCTTGGTAAGACAATAAATCATATTAAAACCACCATCTTATGGTGCTGAGGATAAAGTGAGGAGTCTCACAGCCTGAGGACCGAAGCTGCTCTGTAGTCCGCCGGTGGAATATGGCATTAAACATTTGGTACTACTTTGTTTCACAGCAGTCATCTTTTGTCTACAGGAGCTGCCAGAATCAACAAGAAATTAAAGTTCCTCGTCGGGGCTTAAACGACATAATTGTGAGCGTGTTCACATGGTAACCGCCACGGCTGAGAACCTTAAAACACTCTGGACCACAAACTGAATCCATGTAACGATTTGGTTTTGTTAACGAGGACAAACGACCAGTACGCTCCTCAAACTAGAACAAAATTAAAAATGGGCAACAGTCAATCTGTCAGTTCTGTATCAATGATCACGACGAAAATCAATGTAAAACTCAACAACGGACACACGCTGAAGTAAACAACTGTAAGAGCACATGAACAGGAAAGAAGGGCAGCTCCATTTACTGTGTTAGCCTTAATAATGGATTGAGGTTGAGATTGAGGTTCTTATTAGGGCCGCTACAGCAGCTGATTCCCTCCAGCATACAAATGCACACACACACACACACACACACACACACACAGAGCTCATAATTACAGAAGATGGCACCAGGCACTATTGGCTGCAAATGACACACAGTGTGTCACTCTCAAACACACCAACAATGGATAATAATCTCACGACGTGCAGTCAAATCTACACCCAGTGAAACATTATCTGAGGGAGGGGAGGGGCTGGAGAGAAATAAAAAACGGATCCACGTTTGCTTGCAGGGATGAGACCCGCTGTTGCCATGGTAACTGCCTCTGTGGCTACCCGGCTATGCGTGTACGACGGTGTGGAGATGAGACGTACAGTAGACGGTGCCGCTCGCCGGGAGGCCGGCCCGGTCACTTGTGGTGATCCCCTGATGTCTGCAGCATTATCACACTGCTGGACGGTTTCACAGCACATCAAGAGGACAGAGAGGAGTAATGAGCTCGGCTGCAGCGTGTCGCATGTAGCCGAGACACAGAGGCGCTCAGTGTTTGCATGACTCGGTATACTCCTCTCTGTGGCTTTACCTGATTAGCATCAGGTATTAGCAAAAAATAGACGTCTAACGAGATTCTCAACCCCGACACAAAGAGCCGGTTCAGTCGCCGCGACCTTCTATCTGTCCTGTCAGACGTCAGAGTGCGAGAGCAGCTTGATGGACGGACGACAACAAGGTGATGAAATGTGTACGAAGAAATGTGTCACATGTTCTCAGAAACATGTCATTCCAATAATTTTTCAGTGTCACCTAAAGGCCGGCACAACAAAGGAGAAGCGGAGGGAAGGGAGAATTATCTGGACTATAACGCGTACATTTAATATAATGTCAAATCTGACACACCAACCTCGATTAATCAAACATAATATCGCACCTTTCAAACAAGTCAAACGCAATTCAAAGGGCTTAATAAGTGAAAATGGACTTTCAGACACACTAAAAAAAATGACATTGAATAAGACGGTAATAAAAGATGCTGAAGAAATAATAAGCAATAAAAAATAACAAAAATATTGTTTAATATTTACAATATTAATGAGGTAATAATACAAACTCAGAAATATTTATATTTTCCATAAGTGAATAAACAAGCTGTTCTCAGAGGAAAATAAGGTCCGATAACACTGTTTGAAGCTAGAAAGGTGGCAGGGTCCGCCACATGTAAACAAAGTACAACAGAGTGAAACTGTGTTTTTCCTTCAAGGTCTGTTTGTTTATTTAGTTTATTCAGTTGTGAAAACAGAGTTTGATTATTTCGTTTTCGCTGTAAAAAAAAAAAAAAAGAGAGAAATTCGTCAATGAAGATCTTTCTCTTCTGATTAAAACTTCTTCCCCAAAACCACATAATGCTGTTTTAATGCTGTTTTAATGTTGTTTTGCAAACTGCAAACAGAAAAGAAGGAGAAGGAGAAGGAGAAGGAGAAGAGAAGGAGTTGTCGTCAGGCTCCTGACGTTGAACTGCTGCTCCTGAGAAGAACCACGCAGTGTTTACTACAACATTGATCCTCAGCCTGGGGTCGGGGAAATTCCTGGATCCGCCCCTTTTACCCAGATCGGCCCAGAATAGACCATATTAACTTTTGGTGCAGCTGCAGATTAAAATGACAGATCCAGGGTTATTTTTTTCTCACTTTCCTTGATACATAGGGCATCTTTTCAATGCATGGATCTATGAATCTATGCATCTATGAATTAGTACAAAAAGGGGGCTGTTGGGTGTTGGCGAATATTAAATCCACCATCTTTGCTCACTAGATCTCAACTTTTTCTCCTCTCACGTGTGTAAAAACTACAGGTAAGAACTTCTTTAATTATGTGTTATTGCATAATTCATGCCTAAAATGCTGGATGTGCAGATGTTGTGCTGTGGCAATGATGCACCATTCAACAGGTAAACGTTGAAGACGGGTTGAGTTTGCATCGACAGCAAATTGTGATGCAAGAAGAACAAAAAAAAAGGGGCTTACTTATGAAATGTATGAAGATAAACGTATAACAACAGAGGACGTTTTGAAACCGTCTTGTATTAGAGGTCGCTGAAACGCTCTGAGAATCTGTAACTTGTTTAGCAGCAGAAATCAGCCACAGAACAAACAGAAAATGAGCTTCTGGCTTTCTAAAAGGGGGCTTTTGTTTCAGTTTAGTGGCCTCAGTGATTCAGTTTAAGTCGAGCTCGCAGCAGAGCCCATTTGTTTTGGGCCTCGTGCCTACTATCATCCATCCTCACTTCTTCCCCTCTGCTTTATCTCTTCTCCAGACGTGATGCATCATTTCCCCTCTGCTCCCGTGCTGACACTGAGGCTCACACGAATAAATGTGCTCACATGCATACACACATGGTGTATGTACACAGCCGACTGCACATGGCATCCTTGTTTGCAGAATGGGTGCTACTGACAACCAAACACACACACACATACATACATACATACATACACACATACATACACACACAGGTTTTCAGCAGCAAGGACTAAACATGCAGGAGAGGTATTAGAGAGAGGGACAGAGAGGGGAAAACGACAGTTCTTACATCACCAAGACTCAAGGATTAACCTTAATCGCTGAACACTTCAACACTGCCCAGCTAATTCAACAAATGGCCTCTTCTAGACACGTACGCGCGCACACACACACACACACACACCTGGCTCAAATCAGACACGAGTTCCTCTGAGCTTTGTCTCATTAGCGAGATCACCTGAACTGTCTAAAAATATCACGTTGGCTTGTTCTGACCACCGCCTGTTGTCGATCACACTGGCGCACACACAGCCGGGAGCAGGGAGGATCCAGAGTCGGTCATGAACTCAAACCAGAGCCAAAATGAGGTATTTGATTTCTGAAAGGCAAGTTTGGACCTGCTGTACGTTCTTCTACATCACCATTGGTCAATATGCTGAAAAAGATAACTTTGAACGATACTCAATGATTAACCGATTGCTAGTTCAGCCCAAAGAAAATGTCCGTCAATCTCCTGGAGTCTGAAATGACTCCTTCAAACGTCTTCTTCTGTTCGACCAAAAGTCCAAAACAATAAAAGATTTAAGTCACAATGACACAGAAGCAGCAAATCCTCACGTTTAACAATCAGGGACCAGCAAATGCTCGGCTTGACAAATGACTTAACTGATTATCAAAACAGTTGCAAAGTAATTTGCTGTCAGTTGACTCGTGGATTAATCAGCTCGAGTGCGATTACTGCACCAAAGTTATGTCAAACAATGAAGTCTGTCTCTCAGTAGTTGAAATAAACGAGAGGCCAATTGAAATACTTTTGAAGATTCCTGTTGATTGTGACACAGGCATCATATTTCTATTCCATTTCTCTGCAGTCACCATGAGGGATGATACATAAAATGAACATCAGTTTCTAATGTCTTATTTATTACGTATTAAAAATGATCACAGACTGAAATACGTCGACAAAATGCTGAACTACTGTCAGCTGCAGATAAATGAAAAGAAACCCGGTCGATTCATTTGGTGTTTTTTCTTACTGCCTTCCCGTTGCACCAAGGTACGTATCACAGACTGACTTTTGTCTAACCTGACAGACAATACTTTTATTACATTTAACCAAAAAGAATCATAAAATCTCATGTTCCAAAAAACATCAGAATAAGCAGAATCAATATCACCAGAATCTTGCCTGAGATAGTAAAGCCAGAAATAAATGATCCATGTTTCTCCCCCAAGTGTTCTGCTATTTGTCTACCTAGACTGTTAGGGTGTGAGTTGCTAACTTTTGGAGGCATCAGCTGGCAAGATGTCTGCCTTCTCTCCTATATAATGGAACTAGATGGCAATTGACTCGTGGTTCTCAAAACACCCCAAAAATTAGATTCAACAGCAACGTCTGTTTCCAGAAATCATGACCTGGTTACTCAAGATAATCCACAGACCTTGTTGCGATCAGTTTCATGTCAGAACTATTTCCATGTCCCCACCCAGAAGAAAGCATGGATGTGTTCACAGACCAGAAGCTAGCTATCCAAGGATAATATATTATTGCTTTAAACACTGAGTTTGGGTACCTGCAACCATTTGTCTTGGTTGTAAGATGTCCTTAAGTTACTACTACTGGTCTGCTAAATCCAATAAGCACATAAACGGTGGGAGCAATGTAGCACCAGGTTGGGGATGCAACAGGGTCAGGAGTCAGTAAACACATCAGCAGCAGCAGGGACAACAAATAAATGTGTGCATCCTCCATTCAGTAACATGCATAGTATATAGGCAAGTATGTGAATAGATATGTCAATTGTCTACGCAAACGTGTGGTTCAAAAGCAAGCAGATCTCTGGCCTACGCTAACTAAGCTAGCTAACAGTCGGGAGGATGGCATTTGTTTACACTCCACACTGTCACGTACGAGAGCCTTTCGTCAGTACAGGATGTAAAGGTTAATGTTGTCTTCTGCTGAGCTATAACACCAGCTAGCTTAGTAAGCAGATGCACGCTTCCTTCTGTGTGGTGAAACAAGACAGTAGTTCCTACATGAAACTGATGTCAACGTGGTTAGTGGATTATCTTCAGTAACCAGGTCATGATTTCTTTTTGACGCTTCGAGCACCACAAGCTGGGTTTCACCTAGTTATATTATATTAAAGAGAAGGCGGACATCTCTTCAATATCAGGTTAACAATCATGATGCACAGATGGCACTACAGCTAAGACGACAGGTTGTTGATTATGGGGTTAACTGTCCCTTTAAGAAAAAAGTACTGTATCAGCACCGTCAGACTTATTCTTTTGTCTCACAGAAGTTATTCTTTGCTGTCTCCTCACTTTCTGTTTGTTTCGATGAATGTTATCTTTCAGGAAGTGCAAGTTTTCACACGTGTTTCATTCACCCTCATGTTATTATCTTATATAAACATGTTGGGTCAACATCCAGTAGAAGCATTCACTAGCAAATAGGTATGTAGCCGAGACCTCTACTACCTCTTTCTGTCAGAGACTACTCAAGTTATTCAGCTGTACGTTTCTGATTTATTGTCAAGTTGAAACACACAGTTTTTTTTTTGTTTGAATGTGAGGTTTGACTTCACAGAAGCAAAATAACAGATTTTAAGGTGAAGATGTATTGAAAAAATAAACATTATTCAGTTTTATCTATGGTAAAAAAGAGAGAAAAGGTTTTGTATTGAAGGGTCATGTGAGACCGGGGATGACTGTGTTGCATTATACATACACTGACCTTTACTGGTGGAGGAGAGCCAGCACCGAGCAGACCAGTGTGTGTGTGTGTGTGTGTGTGTGTGTGTGTGTGTGTGTGTGTGTGTGTGTTGCACAATGTGGCAGATATTCATTCTAGTACAACATCAGGATTAGCAAACAATGTTAAGTATTCTCACAGCCCTGCTGCTCTCTTGTTCTGCTGTCTGATGGTGATTACCAAGTGTGAGTGTGGGCTAAAGGCCGCTAATATTAGCTTCAAAAATGCTAATTACTGAGGTCTGACAATATGCTTTGAATTGCGATTTTATAAAGTGGGTTTTAAATAAAACACTGGCACAGTATCATTGACAAATCTACTACAAAACGGCTACGGGGATGAAATGGGCAGTACGTGTTGCTCTGTTGATTCCTCTCTGTTGTCACTCCCTTAATTCACAGGCTTATAGCAAAGTCACTGCATGTCTAAGCTAGTCACATTATATATTGTTATTCTGAGGCGGGGTTAAGCTACAGAAATATGCAGTCATGTGGTATGTAGGCTGTACTTTACATGATCAGTGACACTGTATATGATGGAGGTCAAGGCTGCGTTGGCTGTCTCCCCAAAGAGAAAACATTATAAAGAATAAAAACACAATGGCGTAAACACGACTTACAAAAGAGTTGTTTGCTGTTAATCACAGAAGAATTCCAATACAGTACAAGCACCACATTTGGCAGAAATACGTGTGTATAAACAAGCGTAAAAACAGAGGATTGATAGTGTGAGAACAAAAACATCTTTTGTCAGTTCTGGTGTGTTTTTGTTCAAATGGAGGTTAGTTTCGAATAGGTTACAACTTCATGCTCCTGGGCATCTGTCTGTAGCCTGAGTTTATTTAATCATTTTTCTTGCTTTTTGTACTTTTACCTCGGGTTGGTAGGTCATTAACGGTTTCTTAATTAGTCTGATTCATTTTGAAAACTGACCAGATACTCCATTCAATAGTCTACATGGGAAGCCAGGCAGGACAATCTCATAAAGGTGGTTGTGTTTCGAGAGATGAGGTGCTGTATTGCCTGCGCCTCGTTTGCATAAAGTTGAATTTCCCACCACTTCATGCAAATCAGTGGCTTCGAGCTTGAAGCGGCGCATTTGGAAACTATAAAAACTGAACACTGCAGAGTTAAAGTTTCCACAGCTGCACAGTTTGTTTGTTGTCTCAAATATCTTCAGAAACACATTTTGCTGAGCTGTTTTTGTGATATAGGAGAAAGTTTGAAACCTCGGGGCAGCGGCCCAGGAGGGGTGATCGCCCAGCCAGCGAGTTTTTGCATGATTGACGGAGGTTGTAATTTTGGTTGGTCTTGGTTAAGGTAATCCGCAGTTAGCTAGCTTTTACCATTTTAACATCAAAATGTCCTGTGAAAAATGTATTTTCACCAAGTACCATGTAACATTATCAAATGTCTCTTTTTTACCCGACCAACATGTTCAGTTTATAGTGATAATAGGTGCAGATTAATTTTCAGCTCATCAACTAAAAGGCTAAACAACCAATCAGCAGCTCTGCTCTACATACTTTTATGTGTTGGCTTTGTCTGTGCTATCAGCACTTGTAAAAACTGAAGAAAAAAGCTCACATGCGGTCTACTGTTCATTTGACTGAATGTAAATCCATCCCACACTGTACATTTGAGTCCCCTGAGGTCTGTTATCAGCTGGTGAAAAAAGGCACAAGAACTGACGCTTTATATCATAATCCATAAAATCCGGAACCGCCTGAACATCAGGTGCAGTTAAGCCTCGATCAGCGAGGCGATTTCCGTTTTTGAATCTCTCAATTTTCATTTTCGACATAAGAACAAAATCTTCTCGTCTTATTTCCCAGGTGTAAAGGGAAACCCTGATCCAGGGTTGTGCGCTGCGCATTGATGTTAGCAATACCTTTAAAAAGAAATGTGTCTGCTTTCAAATGCTAATTTTAAAGACACTTCCTTTATGATGATGACAGCATATCGCCAGTTGAGGTTAAAAGCCATCTATAAAGAAAACGACTGACAGTGAAAGCCCGTTTACTCTGGCTGGGAAGAGACTTTCATGCTTTCAACATCCAGCTTCATCACCACAGGACTGTTTGCAAAACGTAAAACAAATTACAGAGCGGATGTCTCGTCCTGGAACAACTTTGACTGTTTACAGAGCCTGCTGCATTGAATATAATAACCGATACTACACTCATGACATTTGAACATGCTGTACTTACTGTACGACTGTGAGCAGATTATGAACACCTTAAGACTTTAGTTTGTATAAAAAAAAAAAAAAACAACAAGCTGTGAGAGGTGAGAATTCCCCCACACACTCAACCAGGCGCTGCTTGTGGTGAGACAACACAGAGCAGACAATATGATTTTCTACATGTGGGTTAAGACCTAACTAGACGAATGTGAGCATATGGAGAGCGTCTGCAGGCCTGCTAGCTGGGTTCGACTCAGCATGTTAAAACAGCTTCATCGCATCATCCTGCACGTCCAATCACATCCATATTCACATGTTTTGATACGAAACGATTAATACTTGTTACTGAATTGGGAAAAACTACGACCATCAAAGTTCTGTTTCTGCCACTGACAAGCTGAGGGTATTAATTGAAGAGTGTGGCGAATTTACGGACATAAACCTTTTTGTTACACAAGTCTCAAGAAATCTCCCTCTGAAATCTTGCAACAGGTGAGTTGTTGCAGGGAGACGACGGTGGAAACGTGAGTCAGAGCTGGAGAGGCGAGATTGAAGTTCAACGAGAGGAACTGCTAGCAATAATATTTCCAAAGTCACGGCTGACCACAGGTGATTTTGACAATCCAGATGAGGAAACAACTTCTCCATGAGCGAGACTTGTGTTTCAGGTTACAAAGAGATTCTTATATCTAACAGAAATGTCCATCTCTGTAGGAATTAGGGCTGGGCAATGTATACATTATATATTGTTACCGTGATACCAGACTACATATCGTATGATCTGATGTAAGTGTTGTCTTTTCCTGGTTTTAAAGTCATTTTCTGAACTTACAGGACTTCCCGCATTATTATATCAACATAACTACCGATTATTTAATAGAAATCGTATTGTGTTAATAGATTTTGGGGATAAGTCTACAATAGTGTTGCAATATCAATATTGAAAACTGATTCATCAATTATTAATATAGCTGGAGATTAATTTAAGAGTTCACGCCTTATTGATTCATCCAATCAGCTCTAATTTGGGACCATTACGACCAGACAGAACACACGAGATGAGACTGATTCTGTCATCAACAGATGGAGTAACCTTTGACATGCTAGCTATGTTCATATTTATAAAAAGATGAAGATAAACAACGATAAGAACCAGTTCAAATTCACAATTATGAAACACACACACACACACACACACACGCAGAGACACGCATGCACGCACACGCAAACACAACTTGCTGCCAAAATCTGGAAGGGAGACAGGATGGGTCAGAGGAAAAAATGGAAAGCGGGCAACAAAGCGAAAAACTGACATCTGTCTCTGCAGCGTGTAGAGAGGAGAAATATTGGCCTGTTGTGAACGCCATGATAACCAGCAACCCTGGAAGGTTATGAGGACATGAGGTGTGCTGCCAGTGGCATGATGGGTACAAACTCGCTCACACCAGCATCCAAAACAGCCAAAGTTTTGAGTGAAGTACATTGATTTCACTGGAAACAAACGTCAACTCAGTAAATCTGAGTTTGTTTGACTTTGGTGGACTTTAACACACAAACTACTGATCAATACCACGACAGTAACGACCTCTTGGGGAACAAAACAGCAAGAGAGTCCAAAGCGAAGGGAGCTATCGCAGGCGATAGTGGCACGGCGAAGGCAGAACTTCCGGGTTCTGTTTCCGAAAAAAAAAAAAAAAAACCTCATTCAAAAGCCCTCCATCATCAACGTTATTGACTAAAAATACAGCCTGGGAACTGAGCCGTTCTCAACAGTACGTCAGTTGGCTCGGTTCATGTTTACATGACAATGTGGGATTTTTTTTTTTGGGAAAATTATCCAACATATCAGTTTCTTTAATATTTATGTATCTTAGTGGCCTTTAGCAAACCGCGTTTCTCATAAGCTCTAGATATTCTTGGGCTACACGTCACAGAGGAGGAGGAGAATATGAGTGAGTGTGTCTGTAATAAAAGCAGGATATGTGCTACACCGCAATGTAAAGTATGTGCAGTATCGTGTTAATCTTCATATGTGAAGGAAGTCGGCTCTTAACATTCTCACCATCGAGCCCAATCCAGATATGACACCTTCTGCCTTTGAGGTTTTAGAGGTGAGGAGGTGAGAACGTCAGTGTGTCTCGAAGATGAACATTTTAATCAAAGAGGGAGCCTGTTTTTTTTAGGTGTGAATGAGTCAATACAACCACATTTAAACACAAGACTACACAGGGCTGCTATAGACCAACAAGATTAATTAGTCCAAA
Source organism: Sparus aurata (assembly GCF_900880675.1). Lineage (NCBI taxonomy): Eukaryota > Metazoa > Chordata > Actinopteri > Spariformes > Sparidae > Sparus > Sparus aurata. Next base: position 25,302,886 of record NC_044198.1, on the reverse strand, counting down.
AATAATCAGATCATAAATTACAATGAAAAGCAGCAAATGCTTGAACAATGACTCAACAATTTATCTAATCTAATATTTTGTCTATCAACTTTTTAAGAACTTTTACTGACTCAACACTCATATGAAATGTCTTTGAGAGAGAGCTTAAACTCTGAGGTGCTCAAGTTAAGTTGTTATTTATTATATTCGCTCAGTCATGTAGATGTTTTCGTGTAGAATGTGAGCCTGCTTCCAGTCAAGGAGTATAAGTATCACCAACATGGTCAGAGTAATGGACTGATGGGTCTGCGTATCATACTAACATTAAGTTCCTCCCAATAAATAAATAAATAATGTGGGTGGATCTGTAGACGTGTCATAATTAATTTCAATACATGTTCCGTAAAATGACACATCATCAGTCTCATCTATAGCTGAGCAAAGTCCAACGTGACAGGGTCAAACGCCTCAGAGCAGCAACACTGTCGGACTTGTGGTGAGACTGTTTTGTCAAACCAAAAATAGCGTAATTTCTCGCCTCTTTGAGGGGAACTCATCAGGGCTGGTTGTGCAGAGAGCAGGTGGACACAAAAGCATGAACAGCTGTAAATGCACAATGAAGTCACCCCGGAAAAGCGCGTTTCTAGTGGATATTTTTACATTGTTTTTATTAGTCTTTAGTTTCTTATCCCGTAAAACATTTTAAGCTGCACTGTGTGTCTGAGACCTACTGTGAAAATGTAGTCAGTGATCATCATCCTAATCAAAAGCTACTGTCATGTGTGGTTATCATTAAGCTTCTGACGTAGAATAATCTGACCACGATAGTTCAGTTTTTTAGAAATATAAATACTGCATTACTTTATCACAGTCCAGTAACTGTGATCTGCTGTCTGTAACTCCATCGAGCTGCAATCAGATTCCTCTGATGTGAAGATAGTGTGAATCATGATGGATGAATAAAGGACAGACGTGAGAAGGACTGGAGGCGTGGACAGTCTGTTGACATACTCATCCTAGCCTCCAGGAGAAACGATGCATTCTGGGAAAAAAAGGGAAGAACAGAAAAAGAGAGAGAGAGAGATGGTTCGGGCTCTCTCCATTTATTGCTCTGCTCTTAACGTCGTTGTCCTCTCCATTTCCTCTCTCCAATTCTCATCACCTATTTTATTCCTCCTTTAATCAATTTCATTTCTCCCCGTCGACAAGCAAATGCAGCAGTTCTGGTCGGGTTCCCATGGCAACCGCAGTTGCTAGGCAACGCGCGACTCTCCATCATCCATTCCAGAAGTCTGACAGATGGAGAGCGAGGACGCCAAGGCAGAGAGTGAGAGAAGAGGGGGGACATGAGGAAAGAATGAAGAAGAAGAAGAAGAAGAATACATGATGGCTGAAGCACGAAAACAGAGCGCGGCAGAGAAGCGGAGATGATGCAATCCAAATGAAAACACAGAGGGTCCAATAACCTCGCCAACGATCCGAGCTTCCTTTGGATTCCTTCTCTGACTCAAACTCTCTGTCAGTCAACACTTTCATATTTTAAGAAGGATGGAGGGGGAGACTTTGCTTATTAACTTGTTTTGTTCCACACAGTTTTTATGAATGATATTTCAACACTGCGGATCACTTTAAAGCTCTGACCTCATGAGGTAGATTAGATTCAACTTTATCGCCACTGATCAGAGAACTAATCGTGAGACACAAAGAAATGCAGTGAAGCATCTTATCCTCAGTATGTATGCCACTGACCTGGTGATTTATTCATAATCTTGGAGAAATTATTTAATTTGCCTGTACTGGGTTTTAATCCCCCGGGGACTGTTTTATTTGTCATTATTTCAACAGAAAATACAGGAGCAACGTGAACATGAAAGGTTGCTTATTTAAACATGTCATTGCTCCTGAGGCATACAAGGCAAGATATCAATTTAACATGAGTCATTTTATTACAAAAGTAGACAGACAGGCACTTTATTCATTCCCCTGGGGCAGATTTGCATGACACAGCAGCAGAAGGATCCTCACAGTACAAAGAACACAAGCACTGATATAATAAGTACTCCCTTTTAAGCCTGGGTGTACAAGTCTGCAAAGTGCAGTTAAGTGTTCAGAATCTAACTGCAGCTATAAGTCAGAAAGTAAAGAAGATGTATTGCAGCATGCCAGAAGTTTAAAAAGACAGTATAAAAATCTGCCCCAGACAATGTGATTGATCAACACTATTCAGTACTCGCCTACTACTACTGTAGTCATTGATTTTTTTTTGGTCTACATGGTTTTACTTGATGTCATAGTGTTTATTTTACTTGCTGTAAAATGTGGGTTCACTGGCCTGCGAGTCTCTGAAGCAGGAATAATTGATTTCTGGTCATTAAGGGGCCGTAGATTGAGCTTCAGTCATTACATTGATCCACTATGTTAAAACAGTGGGCAATTATATTCATCAAAAACAGGGAGAGCTGACAGATGTTAAACCAAAGCCTTCACAGGCACGTCTACCCACTCATTAGTGATTAATGTGTGGATTATTTTCCCACTTGATTTAATGTTACGGCTATAAAAGATCAAAACAGAAAATCATGAAAAGCCCGAAGTCACATCTTCAAATCGTTTTCTTTTGTACAACCAACAGTTCAAACCCAAAAACACTCTCCATCAACCGCCACAAATGACAAAGAAAAGCTGCAAATCCTCACATTTAGAAGACAGAACCAGGACACGTGACAAAAATGACTGAAATGATTAATCAGTCATCTTAATAGTTGTAGTTATTTTGGTCTAACAAGACCAGGCCCCTATCTTGATCAATGGGCAGTGTGCCACAACTTCACTTTAAATGGTCAGCAGCCAATCTAACAAAAAAATAAATAATAATAACCCCAAGAAGTTTGTTGACTGCCCCCAAATATGGTTTAAATACTTCTTCAACGGCTCAATCCAACTCGCTGTGATGTGACACATGAGTCTACCTGACCTTCGCTGTGTGCAACAACACAATCAGCTTGACATGTTCCCTGGATCGACTGTTATAAAAGCACACGATTGGCTTTTGGGGGGGAAAGGGGCGAGATATGGGTCAAATATCCGCCATCTCTGGTGTTAGCAGAAGTTTATATTCCAAATGCTTACAGTGGTTCATCTCCTCTCTCATAATTTCTCCGGTTGAACTGCCCCACAGAGCCGAGGGGAGCTGCAGGGAGGTGATATTTATCTGTAGGTCTATTAAGATAAAAATACTGATTAGTGTAGCTTTAAAAGAAGCAGCCACAACATCAGAACTGTGTGATAATGTGTGATATGATGCACACGTTCAGCCTCTTAATGTGGCACATCACTAACACGAGTATTTTCGTATTAAAGACAGCCAGAATTAGAACACTGAATGTAGTCGTTGAAAACCATATACATAACGCCCCAAAAAAAGTATTCAAGGAGAAGTTGTGGCCACTATGCCTGCTATATTTAGAGCATACAAAATGTCCATTACATAATGGCCATCCAGCCTGACCCTGATTTTGTGTGGTCCATGGACTTCACAAGCAGGAATCTACTCACAGCCAGGTTCTCACAGAGCTCTGGCCGCCATCCAGCTGATGTAAAGACAGGTGGATCCCCCTCAACGCCGCTTCTTCGGGTTTGTAACACCGAAAAAATAAGTCACTGACTCACATCCCTTCAGGAGTCCGGACGGCAGAGTTCATGAACTGCAGAAGATTGTAAAGGATGCTCTCCAAATGAAAACGCTCTTTCAGATCTTGAGGTTTGATTCATTCGAGGCACAAACTCGCCCTACTTAATCTAATCCAATTCACCTCCTAATACTAATTCAATATTTCACAATAAAATGTCATGCTTGCCAAACGGCTCTGAAAGTTGACTTGTTAAGGCTGCATCTCTGCCCTTGAGGATAAACATTCCAGCAGCACTGCAGCGTCTCCCTCCTGACCTTGGTTGTCATGACAGTCAACAAGGCTTGTTGAGCTCAAGGACGAAGCACGTTAAGAGTGCTAAAATCAAAAGCAAACTCACAGCCCTGGCTTCTGCGACTGCTGATTAAAATCCACCTCCAATTGTGAAGCTTGAACCCTGCAATCTGACTGAGAAGGACAACATATCTCTATGCATGACGAATCCACTGTGAATGAGATCCAACATAGGTAAACCCACTATCTGGAACAAACCACGGATCTCTGTGATTCACATTTAACAGATATTTATGCAATACAGGTCAAACTCTTAATGCAATGCAGGGTAACGATCGAGAGCATGTGTTCCCATGCTTTGTGTCCAAATACACAGTCCTTAGCAATGCTCCGTCACACCACCCTCACTTTGAACCGCCCTGCCGACCGCAACTGTTCTTGAGAGGAAAAAAATCTCCAATTGTTTCCTTTTGTATCTGGACAAATGTTTTTTGTTAACTCGTTAAACTGACGGTAGATTTCACATATTAGACGAAACAATCCGTAATACTTCAGAGGCTGAAATTAGAGGGCACGCTCGAGTGTGAAATAATAGGATTTTCAAATGAAAGAACTCTTAAAAATCAATTCTAGCTGACAATGGCAGCCAGTGTCAGCAGAATGAGACAGGTGTGTTGAGGTCTGACAATTTTGTCTGTATCAAAACCTCTGTGGCGGCATTTTAAATGAGCTGAAGGGCAAAGCAATAATAGAGGCGGGCTGATAATTAAAGCATGAAAGAGCCTCCGTGTCCTGTTGAGACAGGGCGGGTCTTACTTTAGAAAATGTGTTGCAAATAAAATCATTTTCGAACCATTTAAATAATAGAAATCTCAATTATTTTACTTTTCGAATAAAAACAGTTTGAATAAAACAGGAAACAGGAAGCTTGTTGTCACTTTATCAGACTGTAAAGCGTCAGGTTTGGGTTTGTGGCTACTTGCTGTATCGCTGAAAATACAACCTGAACTCCTCCGTGGTCACGTCATGCTGCGTTTGAGTCCACTGGACAGCTATCTCTTGTTTCATGCAAAACCACACATTTGCCATTCAGATGTGTACAGTGCACAGACTGTCAGTGATGCTCCCAGCATCGCAACTATTTCCCTAAGCTGCGCTGCCTAATGCTGCGCCGCCTGAGCTCATCACTTCTTGCACATCTCTCTGTTGTTCTGTTAATGGATCGAGCTAAAAGAGCATATAAAAAAACGACAGTAAAGCAGGAGGGAGGCTCACGAATGATTCCCGCACTGACTGAGAGACTCGACAGATTATTTGATAGATTCACATCACTGATTGGCACTAAACCCCGAGTGTTACAGGTACAACTTGAGACTCGACATAAAGGGTTGTTATGAGAGGCTAGATAAGTTGACCTGAAGTCACTGTAGCAACAGCGGTCTTCTCGTTCCAGCATCGCGCATATGCTCTTTCACCGCAATCATTCGTGTATTATGCAGAAATGACAACGGGCAGATTTGATCAACTGTAGCTAACTTGCGAGTTCAATGGAAACTATGTGTCCAGTTAACTGGTTTTAAAGCCATAGCCCCGTAAAAGGACCTTAAATATACACAAGATGGCTCCAGCAGGGCAGCTGTGGTCACCAGTGGTCCACTGATCACAGGGCGAGCTGTTCGATCGACTCCACACGGCTCTCAGCGGTTTACATGGGAGCTCGCTGCCATTGATGTTTGAATTTGATGTGTGTGAGTGGAGGAGAGGTGAACTGCAGAGTGCTTTGGATAAACGTACCATCAATGTCTTTCATTTGACGTCAGCAGGTGGAGTGAATAATATCGATCTTCTTATTGCATTGCAATGTTCTGCCGGGAAACCTCGAGTCCTGGCGTTCCCTTTGGATGCCACTTGACACCAATCACACACCTGAACACAGTCGCGGCCCACGTACACCCCTTCATGGCAACAGCACTCCCTTGAGGCTTTTACATACACATGTGCTGCCCCTGTCTGATTGATGTCGCTCTTTTCAAGAGCAGCGGTCAACAGAGAGGCTATAAATACTCACAGAATACCTGCTATTAAAGCTCTGCTACTTGGTGATAAACACATTTCATTTCATATTAATTTATCGTAATAAAAGTCCCCCTTATTTAGTTATGAAGCTTTGATATGAAGCAGCAAAATCAGGTAATGTTGTGTTTTCACCAGCTGTAACTTAACACGACTTCTGAAACAGTAAAGGTAAAACACAGCAGATATCTGAGAATACAAACAACAAACTCCCAACTACAGAGATTCAGTTAGAAGCTACAAACGTACTGACAGCTGAACATACAGAGAATCTTTAATAATGTCTTTCTTTCGGCTCTCTTGAACAAACATCTTGCAATCACAACACGGTCATGTTTGAGGGGGGCGAGGGGGTTCATCGTGGGTGTGGCTGGGCTCAACTCAACTCGGCGTGATTAAACTGGTAATTGAAACCAAATCAGCAGGGTATGATCTGTCCGGGCCAAAGGTGACAGTGGAAGCACAACGTGATGGCAGAGGCTCTCCCAGCAGGAAACTGCCCAAGAAACTTGACAAAGAGCTCAAGGCTGCGACCTGGACTCCAAATTCCCCAATACCATCCGATCAAGTCCGACCCATAGAGGCTCTGACTCTCAACTCACAAGACTCAAAGGATCTGCTACCAACCACAGGACAGCCCCGAGGTTCGACAGGTCGGAGCCAAGTCTGGTCCATGGCGGAGTTTGCAGATTTGAATATGAAGTGGTAACTGAGAGTCACAATGATGAAACAGATGTGTCGGACGCTTCTAATTTGTCAAAGCAAAATCAACGACTGTGGAGTAAAAAAAAAGAAAGCGCCCAGCTCACTGTAACATCAATCAAGACCGAGTAATTATATCATCGAAATTAAGCAGGGGAAGGCTGCCTTGATTACCTGGGATGTCAAAGTCCCAGAGGCAGAGACACATTGACTGTCCTGGTAACAAGTGTTTTCTAGGAGAGCAGCTAATGAGAGCTGAGAGCTGGACTAATGACCAGCAGGAACCAGGGGACGGGCTCTGGCTCAGATGAAGACAGTAAGACGGATGAGAGAGGAGCAGTTTGATGATGTGGCCACAGTAAACATCACACACACTTGAACAGGACACACACATTAGGAACAGGAATACGGGGAAAGAGGGCGAGTGAAACACTTTGTTTAAAATTGAATTGTTGGGGGTGTATCTCTACCATTTTCTTTATATTTTATAGACTAAGCAATGAATCAATATCATCATAGGTTCACTTGTAGGTTGGCCAGCCTCACTACACAGAAGGATCGTCAAATTTGGCCAAATTGAATTGCATTCTATTATTCCCTCGAGGGCTTGGCCATATTTGAAAAACAAAAGGGACGTTTTGATTTCCTGTGAAAAATAGAGGAATTTTCTCCAGATAACCTGAACTCTAGCTCTATTTGGAAATAATTAAATCATTTCAGAAGCAGGCCCTGCTTTTGTTTGATGAATTGATCAAGAGCGATTGTGGTTTGCTGCGCATGCAGAGCCTGCACGTCACACACAAGCAACAAACTCCCATGAACCCAAGAACTCTTCGATGGGACTAGATTACGTAATATCAGACGGACATCTCTTGTGGATTAGTCATCGAAAATGAGAACCGCTTGACTTTTGTTTTTGTCTCAAGTAACGTGAGCAGAGACATGAACCTGTCTTTCAAAGTATCCAACGCCGCCTTCTCTCACTCTCTGTCCCTGCATCTGATGGTGCTACAACGATCTGAGTGAGTTAATAAATGACTCAGTATTGATGGTTTTCCTGTAGGTAATTCTTACACGTTGGCCCTCTGCTTGCTGGCTAACTGCTGCTGAGATAGCTTGAATACAACTTTATCTCTGGGTCAGCTATATTTCCTAACAGGGAGTGTAAATCCCTCTCTCTGCGGTCCAGTCAGGCTGTGAACTCCACATGGTTGCTGTTGCTTGCTTCAGCTTGACCTTCATGTAATTCTTAAACATTTTCACAATCACATGTCGTGTTTTTACAATTCAATTGTATAAATCGAATTCAGAATATTTATGATAGCCCTACAAGAAAGGGCCTTTTCCAGACACGTGAAGTAAATCTTAATCTTTTCCTAAACAATGTGATATTTGTGAAGCTCAGCTCAGATTGTTCATTGTGTAGAACAGAAAATAGCCTGTCTGGTCTTATTTGTCTCATAAAATTAACTAGAGTGTAGAGAGCCTTATGTGAAGCATTCAGGTACATTACCACCAGCTACATAAACTGGTTTAATGGGTTTACCTGAGGAGCCTGAAAACATTAGACAGTAAAACCTCCTTCATTTCTTCCGGCTGGATGATTATAAAAGACGAGACTTTGATCTCGATCATCCAAATACCGGGTGCTTGACCAATTGAAGGTGAAAACATGACAAAACGTCCACACGCTGATCTACAAATAATGCTTCGAGCTAATCCTTGTCTTCAGACTTAGTTTAATGCAGAGACGGCATCTTTAAACACAAAGGCTCTAGTCAAATGATAGTCGCGGTCAGTGAGCCGGCACATTAGTCATATGCGGAAAAATGCAAAACTTAAAATGTCACTTTTTGGACGTGCTAATGGGCTGAAGGGAGCTGCAGCATGCAGAACTTTATTGCGTTTCTAAATGTTTCCCTGCTGCAACAAGTCCATATTGTGTAAGCATGACACAATAAACAACTACAACAACCTGAAAACAAATGTATTGATCAGGGAAATATTTGTAAGCTGCAGTCTAGTCTCTATATGGACCAATCGTTAGAAAGTAAACACCATAGTCCCCCCTAAAGTGTGATTTCCATCTTTCTATCGTTCCTTTCATTAACGGATTAATTGTTTGTTTTATCAAATGTCAGAGAATAGTGAAAAATGACATTCACAGCTCCCCAGAGCCCAAGGTGACATTATCAGATTGCTTACTTTGTCCAGGCTACGGTCCAAAGCCCAAAGAGATTCAGTTTACAGTGACATAAAACAACAATCCTTGTGTTTGAGAGGCTGGAACCAGCAAATGTTTGACTGTTTCTTTCATTTTAATTACTTCTTATCAAAATGGTTGCTGATTATTTTTCTCTCAGTTGAATGTTTATCATATGTAGAACTGGCAGTCTGTGTAGTTTTAATTATTCCAGCACAGGAAACCGCACGTCTGTACTTCTTTTTAGTCAGAGAGCAAAATGTCACCTGGGAAGTGGTGAAATATTATTGGATGGGTGAATGTCAGGGGTTTCGAACTGGTGTCTAATAAGCATGTGCACACCCACCCACACACACACACACACACACACACACACACACAAACACACACAGAATGAGAGAGGAAGTACGAGGTGATGATACAGAGAACTAAAGAGAGCAACAAGTGAGACGGAGGGAGATCTGGAGACAAAGAGAAGGAGGCAGGGAGAATTAACGAAGGCTGTTCTCACAGGGGGGCTGAGACCTAGAACAGTAAGTAAACCTTGTAGAAGCCTGCAGGGCGGCTGTGGTCCCCTGGTACGCCACAACTACTGGCACACAGCCCGTCTGCTCAGAATGGAAACACTCGGAGAAGCCGGCGCAGAGGCGCTGCTACCGACTGGAGGGCAGGAGGAAGCAGGAAGCATGACGCTCTGCATTGAGCCACGGCATCGACAACAGAAGCACTAACACAAACAAGGACGCCAGGCGAACGAGTCTGCGTTGGGAAGTGACAGCGAGTATTTGTTACCATTGTGCTGCTAAAAACAAATCATGACTTGGATGATTCAGGGCTTCAAGACAATGATGCTCCATGAATGAGCTAAAATTATTTAAAAATGAGAATGAGGATGGAAAAACAATGCTTTGTCTGGACAACAATTGGGTGGTTTATTTTAGGCAGCATGGTGTCAAAATGTGGAGAAAGTGATGAATTTGTGATCAATAGCTTTTGTCCAGTCAGCTTTTGCGAGTATGGATGTCAGGACGAGCAGCAGTAATGGAAGAACCCCAGCAACACCAATAACGACACCTCACCTCTGACCACCAGCGATCAATGTGCCGGGGGTCATATCTGGTGCATGTAGGTGCACATTACACTGAACAACACAGCAGCTGTTGTTCAGTGGCATTAATGAAAGCGCACTACACTGTGGATGATTTGGATTCAGTGATAAGTTGAAAATTCCTAAAATTGGTTCAGTCAAGACGTGAACTTTTTTTGAACCATGAAATTAAACCACAACAACAAAGCAAATGGATGTGAAATCAATGTGGAGAACATGAGCCCAGGAGACTTCTTGAGCAGATGGAATCACTGAGCTGTTTGTCTGTTCCAGCTTTTCGTACATTTGTACACAGATATCGTTGATAATAACGGCCTCAAATTCTGTGTAATTGCAATTTTTCTAATTTGAGAAACTTCAGGGGGAATTCTTTCAAAACTTATTTAAAAGGATCCTTCGTGTTTATACTCTGAAATATAGATACTGGCATCAGCTTTTTAAAGCTGATAACAATCTATACTTTTATCAGCAGATGAGCGGACTTAATACCCCGAACAAACTCCATCCGCCCATTAGGACCGACATGGTTAGAAGCTCAGAGGAGCAGTTTGCCAGCGAGCCTTCAGTACAGATATTTTCTCCATTGAAATTGAAAACATGTCCTCAGCAGCTCAGAGGAATCATGTACAGTGATTGTGTGAATGTGATCACATTCAACTAAAACCCTTTCCGATGATTGTTTTATTTAATTGTGTGTGGATGAGGAATGCTACTGAATACTGGCAATTCTATTACAACGTCTCGGGCGTTTCATCTGATTCTTTCGGAGCGGATAATGTGCTTTGAAGAAATCTGACTGAGACTTACCAATTTTCTGGTTGAAAATTTTGTCGAATGTCAGTTCATCTCTCTCCTCGAGGTACTTCTGCATCACGCTGCGAATACTGTGAACAGAGGGAGGGGTGGGGAGGAGAGGAGAGGAGAAAGCTGATTAATAAACACCATCATTAGCGGTTCACTCAGCCAGATGCAACAATAACCTAATCTCAGAGACGTCTGTCCTCCTCCACCTCCACCTCTCATTTGTGGTCCTGACCCAGGTTTGGGACTCTCCCTGCCACCTGTCCCCTGACAGTCAAACTGCAGGGAGGGCAGAGGGACACGTGGGAGGCTGCGGGGGAACCTGGAGAGATACATTCTACCCTGGGAACAGGTGATAATGAGAACGAGAGTGGGGAGAATGAATCAATTAGCACCCCCTCCACGGGCCCATTAACACTACACCAGCACCCTACATACACCGGAGAAAAGTGGCCAGGTTTGACCTACAAACACCTCTGCAGGCAGACACTGAGCATGTGCAAGGAGAAACCCTGGCTCCTCACGACGAGGTCGTAATTTTTCCAGTATTTACATTCTGATAGCGCTGGCTCACATTAATAGGTACTGTTGTTTTCTCTTCCAAGAGCAGACAGACAACACAATCATAAATAACCTTTTGTTTCCAGGATCAAGTCCAAAGAAAATGTGTGTGAGTGCAGTGAGCGCCGACGCTGACTGGTGAGATTTCTTTAGCCGAGAACCATTAAAACACTAACTGAGATATAGATGCAATGGTAGAGAATGGCGTCTATACAACACTTCTGCATTAGTAATTCATTACAGTTAATAACTCAAAGTGCACATCATGATAACAGGCTCGTTAATAGATGATCAGTGTGTAATACTGAGGTGCTTATCTGTAAATACAATGATGCTGGGTGGACCTCCCTGCCTTTAATGCATTATATACCTCATAAAAGGGGAGTGACCATTTGGATTCTTTGAAATGAGCGTTTAGTTTCGATCAGTGAGATCAAAGGCCCAGTTTGGCATCACTCACGGCATTATGTTTGTCTCTTCACCACAAAAGAAGAAAAACACTTTGAAGAGGATGCAGCTGGAGACAACAATGATCACCTGTTTCTTTGTTAGCATGGGAGACTGTTTTCCAAAGATCTTCTATTGATTTGTTTAGGAAAGAGGGTTTACTCGAGACCGACTTAAGAAATCATTTTACTGTTTGTTGTTCAATCTTTATTTTTGGTGAATATTATTTGAACTTGTCAAACCCTAAACTGCCATAAAGTGGAGCTGTTGTTGTAAAATACTAATATCTTGAATTTAAACCGCTGATCTGTTGTTCTTTACAGATCTGGGTGTGATAGTCTAACTACGGTCGTCATTGCTGAAAAAAATGTTTAAATTGAAAAAAATGTTTAAATTGAAAATCAATCCAAACATTTATTCTCGTGGGCATCACAGCGATTTGGAAACTGTACATCCTAATGAGCTCCTGTGGGATTGATCAGGGTGCAACATGAGCATTTTGAAATATCAATGAGTTTGTTTCATTGACTTGCTAGCATTAAATATTAAGAGGTAAGTATTTCTTAAAATGCAAGAAACTGCATTAGGGCTGTCACGATATAAGGTTTTTACTTTGTGATTATTGAGACCAAACAATTTCACATTAATGATATTAACAAAGCTGTGATGTTTCACTTCATTAGCTATGTGTTTTGTCTCTTTTTGTCAAATTAAAAAAACACTCAAATACAGCTGTAGGAAGGTGGAGAGAGATTACACTTAAAAGGTGCTCAGTTTAACAATTTATACCAATTTACATGCATCATTTACTTTTTTATTCTGTGCCATATGTGAGCAAGCCTGATGCGAAAAATTAGACCATCCCGGTCTCTTCCGGTTGTCTACAAGCCAGTGGATAACTTGTTGAAGTGGTTTAATGCTGCTGGACTGTGGATTCCTCTGTGAAGGACTTGGGTGGATTTTCTACGACAGTCTAAGGATATGACTTAATGCACATTTGAGCGACTGTCGGAAAGTTTTTGAGGCGTTAACAGTTTTTTCAGTTACATGCGAACCTAAAAAAAAAAAAAAAAAAGGGGACATAGGATAGAAAAGAGTGTGACTGTTGCTCCACGGCGGTGACTCTAATAAAAGCAAAGTTGACCTTCTTCCTCCTTTGGAAGGCAAGAATGACATGTTGTCATTGCAGGCTATATATTTTCTTGAGCCAATAAAAACATCAAAGCACTGGGACCTGCACTGAAACTCAAACTTCACGAGGTCCAAACTGAGACTACTTGCACACCTAAAAATGATCACTGAGGACCCCAGCAGATGATGGTCCGTGCTGGTTATGTGACTGTATCGTGGGCCTGTGCAGGCAGATTTTATGGGAGGGTGGGAATGAGCAGTGGATGCAGCAGTTCATCTGCAGACGCAGCGACAGGAACAAGAACCTAGGAAGTAAGCATTTCCTCTTTTGGAGGAGGCCTGTTTGTGTGCCCCACTGAATCATTAGCAGCTGACTCTGGATTATTTGCCTGAAACCTCCCCACTTCAGACGCCATATTAAGACCGCTGGTAATATTTACTGTGACACTCGTGCCTCACTAGGCATAAATAACACGTTCTGGGGGTAAAAGTTTCCAGAACAGTATGTATGGTAAACCTGTCTGTAAACACTCAAAGTGTTACAGACAGTGTACAGACAGACAGCTGTGGCTGAGGAGTCTGGTCATGAAACACAGGTGCATTCAAAAAAAAATGTAATCATTCACCATGGGCCACTTCCACACCAGTCACATGTAACCATATAGTCAGCTTGTTCTATGTTCTATCAACCAAACAATACAAAAATAGCATTTTAAAACCAAAGAAACCCTCAGTTACGAAAGCAGCAGCAGCTTTAAACATTAACACTCGCTCACGGGAGCAAATGACCGGAGCAGAGCAGAAAACAACAAGGCTCCTGCTGCGACAATGCAGTTTGAGTGACAGAATGACTGTTGGCACAGTGATAAATACGGCACTATCTACAGGGACTCAACATGTATGATGTGGTGGGCTGTCACATGTGAATGAATGTTGCACGATTGCTGGTATTCATTTATTGTATCAGAACAGCCCTCAGTTTCACAGAGAGCAGAGTCTTAGCCTTTCAAACAACAACAACACAAACACCCATCCAGCAGCTGGTAGTCGAGGTGTTTGCTGCAGGGCTGAGCTCCCGAAGGGTGTCTGATTTTACTGAAATACGACTGAGCCGCTCTTCATATTTACATTTTTACAAGAAGTGCGTAACGTTGAAGGCAACAGACATAACCTCTGTAGAACCATAAATGCATAAAACTCCAGCTATAAATGTCAGACAGCTCCTGATATACACACCTTTTTTCTCAACATCAGCCTCAGTCTATTGATGCTGAATCACTGGAGAACGTGTCCCATCCCTGCTACCAGTCTTACCCTAAACTAATCCATCATTAAAGGGCAACTTCTCCATTTTTACTCTTTAAAGAGTGTTTACGGGTCTTTGAGGGCACGACTGCATGTGTGAAAAGAGTAGTATGAAGCCTTTTGTGGCTCCAGAGGAAGCTGCATGTAATCTGATAAACTGCCAACAAGACCTGTAAAAAAAAACACTTGAATGTAGAAAACTGTGGGAGTCAGCCTCTGAAGGAGTAACTCAACACTAAACCCACTGGTGTTTGTTAGTAAATGATATTCAGTATGCTCATACAATCTGTCGGGTATAATGTTCAATGCAACAGAAGTTCTGTCTTTAAGAAGAGATAATTAAGCAATTCTGTCCCTTTTTGTTAATGAAAAATGTGCAGTTCCCTCATTTTTCGATTTTTGACAACATTTCGATTAAAGTCAAATGTGTGACAAAACAGCATTATGATGAAGCACTGTAGCGCTGCAGAGGTGACCTGGACTTTTTACCATATCATGCAGGCCTACTTACATTATAGTACAGAATATTTTGGGGTCATTGAGTTGATACTGCGTTGAATATTTTTGTTTTATAGACAACACTATTAATGGAGAAAACAATCAGCAGTTAGCTGCATCTCTACTCTCCAAACCTCCAAAGAACATGGCAACATCATGTTTGCTCAGATATGGGCCACACCCCCTATAAAGACCAAAAAAGAAAAAAGGTTACGAGCTCTTGACCCACAGTCTTCAGACCACAGTTACACTTTCAAGTTGAAACCGAGGCTGGAACTTGTCCAGAGAAGACAGGGCTTAACCAAAGGGACACTGGAGCACCAGACTATGAGATGAGCAACAGCGTTGATGGTCATTGGTTAACAGCAGTAGAGGGGGGGATCAGGAAATAGATAGATATTCTGGAGTGTCCTTGACCAAGACAGTTTATTCTCAGAATCGTGGCACTGTTCTGGCTTATGTCCTCCGCTTGTACCAGCCATACAGTCAACTTCCTGCATGGCTGGATACAGACAAGGTCCATAAGAACACACAGCGCACCTTCCTTTCGGCTGCACTTACATAATTCTGCCTCCATTACATCTGCTTCAGCAGCTGTTAGCACAGTTAGATGAGAACGTGCACGCGTACCTCGCCAACAAAATGAGCACCACAACAATGAGCCAAACGCTCCCGACGTGAGTTTAGTCTTCTGCCGCCTCCTAGGTGACCTTTTTAAAACCGCCAACAGCTACTGCTGGGATGACAACGCAGCACCGTGATTGTGGGAGACCCTGACCTAATTACATGTCTTCCTAAATACCCTTTGCTGCATGTCAGTGCATACCTAAAGCTTGATTTATTATACAGCACGCTTGTTTTGTTTACTGCACCAGGGCCTGTACTTAAGACATTATCAAAACTATTGTCTCTTTACTTTACAATACTGAGCTCCAGGTGGGCGGAGGGGGGCTTCAAAACCGACAGATATACAGTGAGTGTGCAAGTGTGAGGTTTCAGAACAGCAGTAAAAAGGTCAGGGTGCCGTCAGTGTGAATGATTCTGAAAGAGCTTAAAATAAGGTCATTTCTCTGTTATTTTCCATTGATTATCTTTTTTTAGCAAGAATTAACCTACAAGACGTTTCAACCCTGACAGAACAAGATTGTGTAAAAGGCACAATTAGCCACACTGACACTGTAACAACATTGTCTTGGTGACTATTTAACACTACAGGAAGTATGGAGATGTGTAAATATTTAACATATTAACAGGATGACACTGACATTTCAATAGCTTGGTCTGTGGGCATGTAATTGAACAGTGTTGATAACGCAGCACCTGTTCAAATTTGTTTAAGAGTCAACTTGATCTTTGATCGTTAATCTATAGATTTTCAAACTCTTTACTTCTCACGATGTGAACGGACAATGAGCAGCCTTTTATCTCTTCAAGGAGCACAGCTCAAAGCTGACGACAAAAACACGAGGAAACACGGGAGAACACCTATTTCAGTTTATCTAAGCCTCCAGACATACAATTACTTTCTTTACCTGGGAAACTAGTTAGAGTTTGAAACCTGTTTTTCTGGCAGTTGCTTGGCACCTGACTGCAACTACTGTAGGATTCAGGGGGTGTGTGAGGAGCTGCTGGAAACAAATTGAGCAATTTGCAGAGAAGCAGTCATTTCCTATTAATTCACTCAGGCACCAAAATGATTTGGAAGCTTTGGTTTCACTTTAGGTAGACCTGCCTTTATAATTGACTCAGTTTATATGCACAAAAGTTTTTGCCCTCATTCCAAAAAAGACAATATTTCTAATACTGCTCAGGCCAAAACAGACCTCAGTAGCTTTATGTGTGCATCCACAAAAAGGCACAGATCCAGGAAGTCATTCCTCACTTTCTTTAACATTGTGAGATGGGCTGTTATTTCACATTTGCGTTCAATTCCCACTAAATAATGGGTGGATCCTGAAGACAAAACATGTGTATTTAGGTGGCTGGTGCCTATGTGTGAATACAAAAGGGGATTGTTGGGCCTTGGTGGAGTATGAGTGGCATTCTAGTGTCCTCAGTCTGGGTTGAATGTCTGGCTCAGTCTGATTTCAAATCTAAAGATTGCTTAAAAACAGGGGAGTACATTTTTGGACTTGAGTGTGGCACAACTGGGTAATGCTGTCTTGATATGCGTTAGTATGTGTACAACTAGCGGAACAGCGCTGACACACTGTCCTCGCCCAATCCACCGATTGCACTCCACTGCTCACCTTGCTCACTGGGAGCCCTACATTTCCCAGACAGCTGATCTGAAGGAAGCAGACGGGTCTTTTAGCTCTGTACAGTGACTCACCATGTCTTCTTCTTCCTCTAGTTTATTGTGTCTTGTGGCTTTTGTTTTGTAACTGCAGTAGGCAAATAGCTTTAAGGTGAGTGTGGATCAGAATAGGTATGCTCCCGCCATAGTCAAACATGTTCATTGTATGACTGCAAACACCAAAGCGTGACGTCTGCAGCATAACAGCTCAGGATGAACAAATGTACCATTACACCCCTTATTCTCACTAAGCTGTTTACATGGCTAATGAAAATGAACGTATTCCAAAAATATTCCATTTAACATGCAGCTGTGCCTACTGTGGAACAAGCACTTATTTGTCAACGGTCTTCTGGAAAAAAGTCTCCACTGTAATATTTGTACATATTAGGACAAAACCCGCTGATATCCAAGTCTTTCCAAATGTTTGTCCCATTCCAACTAGAAATGCTGGCTTTTCCTTTACACATGCGTCTCTAGCTTTGCCAACTGTTTGCTAGGCGACACAATGCTCCTAAAACCCAGATGATATCAACATATCCCACATGACAAAATTTAAAACAGACCTAAATTGAGATGTCCGAACAGAATATGCCTATTACATGACCCTTATCAAGCCTGGAATATTGTCATAGATGGAATAATAGTGGAATATCAGCATGGCTGTAAACCTCATCATTTCTAAACCCTGATGTACACCAGTGTTTTGTTTTCAAATGCAAAAAGGAAACGCTCAATTGCTCTCTCAGTGTTGGCTGACAACAGCAGTAATACTAACAATGTTACTTTTAGGATTTAGCACCTTGTGTTATTATAACACGATTGCACAGTCCATATTTATTCTCAAGCCGAACTGCCAGATTATGCAACTACAAAAATAATCACCGACTGTCCTAATTCACTGCCTCGACAGAAACTTCAAAATGAAACGCTCATCTGTGAAAACCTCCAATGTGCAGCGATTGCCGGGGATGTCTGCTCTGCACACGTTACCTTTGTGGCAATTATGCTTTTGCTCTTGAGGTGAAGAGGCAAATATAATTAAAATGGGAACTCAAAGGCTGCCACCACCCTTTCCAACAAAGCTGATTCAGGACAAGCTGATAACCTCAGTGCCAACACTGTTATCTAGTTTCTAATCGGCGGTCATAATTGCTGCAAGTTCTACGAAGACGTGAAAAAAGACAGGAAAAAAAGCCACTAAAACACAGAGAGATCAGCTGGAGGCAACAAGCAGCTATGGGAGGTGACGGAAAACCTTGATGACTCAAGTGTAACACTGACATGCTCCTTGGAAAGCTGTACATATATATATATATATATGAAGACTAAGTGTTGCACTGCTTCAAGTGTTTGAGGCACAATTGTCTTAGGGAGGTCAAATGGGCCTACTGGTGCTTTTCTAATGAGTCACTGCTCCATCCAACGGACGGCATAACAGTACTCTAAAACCCCATTAGAGCTACAGAATACTATTAAAATGTTATGAGAATCAATGAAACACTAATTTTGTTTTCAATTACACTTAAGAAATTGGAAATTATAAATCATTCAGATGAAAAAGAACTGGGCGATCTTGAGTGTTTTACCAGGACACAGCATGAACATCCATTTCAGTTAAAGGGAAATTCATCAGTATCGGTGTGTTTTTATCACAGTTGCTGTAATGCAGCCTTTAAAACCAGGAAAAGACAACATTTACAACACCACACTAAGACAATATGTAGCGTCATAATGCAGCCACAGTGGCGACATATACTGTATATATAACCCAGCCCTACAACGGCACGCTGGGGTTCAAACCCTGTCCATCGGAGACTGAAACTACTCGCAGTCTCTGTTTTCCTTCGTATCTCCACCTCCTGGATAACTTCATCATGTCTCCTCTCTTGTATGGATTTCTCTCCAACAGCGGGCCCTCCCCCACGCCTCTCATCTCGACTGCCTCCAGTGTTGCTGTCAGAATCTCACCTCACTGCCAGAGGACATAGCCTTGGCCCGCCGAGAATGTGGCAGCACCACGCTATCTCCAAAGTGCCACATTTAACTGCCCCCCCCCCTCCCCAACAAGCATGCGGCTGAAAGCTTCACACATGCATCACCGCTACTGCTGAAACCGTGCGCACATGAAAAGTTTGTCAGTTTTACACAAGATCTCTACAGTTTTATCAAGTTCTGCTATTTCCAGAGGCTACTTTCACAGATACCATTCATACACACCTTCCCCCCCCCCACCCTCCTCACTCCTACTCACTACTCTTGTGTTTGCCACATTATTCTCAGATCTTTTACAATCCGTTCCAAATTAAAGTAATTCCTCTGAAGCACTCAACGTGAGAACGATATGTGTGATAAGGCTTTGCAGAGGAAACATAATGCAGCCATCTCATCCATTTAGGATGGACACATTATTGCAATAACAATGACCTAACTGACATGTTTTAAGTACATTTTCATATTACTCCAGTCTTGCTTTGCTGACTGATTTACTCAACGGTGGTGTAATAGTGCTTTTGCAAATCCATTAGCTGAGGCTTTTATCTCGCAGCTTCTGTTATGGTAGGCAATAAATACTAAAGCTCATATCTGACATAAAATCACAAAAGCAGTCGGCAGTGCTTGTTGGGGTTCATTCATATAGCAACACCTCTGTCTGATGACATTTTTAACTACTTCCGCTGTGCCTCGATCCTCCTTCTCCGGTCGATAATGTGCTAATCAGTCAAATGGCCTCGTGTTGTCTTTATACTGCGAGCTCCTCAGTGGCGCATGGTTGCCAATCCTTGGATTAACTTCCAGCGTCAATGTCTCCCAACCTGCGCATCTAATGAGGAGCGGTGAACTCAATTAGGATGGCGTACAGTTTCACAGTCAAACAAGATGATCCCGATTAGGGTCTCAAAGGCTACAAACACAGAGCCTAAACTTAGTACCAACAACTTAACACCGTAGGTGAAGGAGAGAGCACACGCTGCTGCAGGACTGCTCAGCAAGGATCAATAATGAAACACCTGGGTTTGATTTATTTCAGAGAGAGCTCAACAGCATGATCTGAAGCAGATTACAGATTCAATAAAAGTAGCTCCTTAAGTGGTGACTAGTAATCCAATCAAGCAAGGGTCTTTAATTTGTGTATTTGGGTACAGCACCAAGGCTCTCCAGCTGTAAAAATCATTATGATGACAAAACGGTTAGTTCAAGTGTTTCTTCATTTAAACGATGAGGTTGGTGACATTCAACATTTTTCTTGTTTATTCTTAATGAAGTAGTTCTACAAACACGTATTGTGTATCATTGAAAGCCTTATAGATCTAGATCTTCATTGCCTTACAGCTCCATTGTTGCTGAAAAACTAATAAAAAAACCAAATACATTTCAAGAGAAGGTGGTATTGGCAGGTTTGACTAGTAACTACTTCTAGTTTTCTTTGTTGCTTTAAAACGTCACTCTAATAATGTTGATTCAATGCTGTTTTCAGATCTAAATCCCTTTTTTTGGTGCAAGATGCTTTAAAGCTTCGCATTAGGTGCTGTGATTGTTCTAGTTTGATAAAAATCTGTCCTCAAAAATGGGTAAGATGCACGTAATTGTTTTGTTTGAAGGAAAAAATCACCCAAAAATGAAAAGCCAGCAATTATCTGTTCGTCCATATCACGATGGGAAGTTGAGTGAAGTTTCGTAGTCCACCAAACATTTCTGGAGCTTCACGGCGAAACAACTTTGCAGTATTCTCCTGAACAATTCAAGTGGCTGAGGACGTCTCTGAAAAACGGGGAAAGCTAATAACATAGCTCCATACAGCTCATTCAGCGTCATCCTAAAATGGATTTGAAAAGATGTTATTACACCCCCGACTAGCGCTGAGCTTGTTCATCCACTTCAGACGAGGTGCACGCTAATGCTTTTGACTTAGTTACAGTGAAGATTTAGACTAGAGGGTTCTAGTCCCCCTCTTCTTCAGTTGTTTAGGAGAATACTTTAACGCTGTTTTTGCTGTGACGCTCCAGAAATGTGGACAACAAAACTTCACCCAACTTTCCATCGCCATGGGGCACGGAGCAGATAACGACTGAAATCTAATTTTTTGGGTGAAGTCATCCTTTAGTCTACTTAAATTTGTTTGGCCTTATGTTGAATACTGAGCAGCCTGACAGCAGCATTTGGTGTCATTGCTGATTTAAATCATCAGCAACTGTTTATTAAATGCATGATTAAAACACTAAAAGCCTTCGGAACAGCTTGTGTCAACTGTTTAAAGCTCTCATTGAGGAAAACTGCATTTCCTATTATAGAAGCTATTCATCAATTGATCACTTACTGAACGCTAACGCAGCAGACGATCAATGAAAGGAAGCGCTGTAAATCTGCAACACTATGCCAGAACATGGAAAGAAGCACTTTGTCTTGAATTTCTAGTCATGACAGTCACCATGTACATCCTGAAATATGAGTCCAGTAAACTGAGAGGTTTTCTGCTTTGATCATTGTGCTAAAGGCTAACAAAAGCTTAGAGCGGGGTTAGTCGTTCGCTGCTGTTAACAAAAGAAGTTTTCTCAATAGGTCGCCTGTCATATCAGCTCAGTTATGTTAACAGCAGTTTCATTCACATCTGACCCCTTTTACTTCCAACAGGTCCGCCAAGACGTCAAACAGTCCTGTCTCTGTAACGATTATAGCTCGTCTTATTAATCAGAACAATTTCTTCTTCTCGAGGGTGGCATCTGTTGTACATCCTGTGCCTCGCTATCCTTTCCATCATCCGATACGACACTATTATATTCACCAACTTTAATAATGAGATCTGGAGTTATGGTTACTTCACTAAAATGGAGTCTAATAGGGCGAGGAAGATTAGCTGTCGGCTGATTCAACCATAAAAAAAGCCTCATCTAGCAACTGCTTTTAAAGACACAGAAATAAACCTCGTGTGTCGACTGTAACTTCCTGCTCCAATTCTGGCCTTTCACACAGTTTCAGGTCTTACCTATAACACTTAAATCAAAAATTAATGAGCGGTTGGTAGCTTGCTTCATCCAGAAAATGGCAGCTGTAGTCTGCTTGCATTCACAACTGTTTTAAAATTACAAAATCAACCGTGACCTATTCTCCCTATAATAACAGTGTCTGAGGATTTCCATAGAAACTTTTCAAATCAACATTTTAAATATCATTTTTCGACATGTATGGCTCAGCATGGTTAGCCGTCTACATCCGTCCTGTGCAACCAATACAAGCGAGTTCAGTTGGGATACAGCAAGCTACAAACTTTTTTATGGGCACACATTCAAGCCTGCAGGTGCAGCTGCGCAATGTAACGTTTCAGCATCAACAACGCAATGTGTGCAATAGTCAAACTGCGATATGTGCAATGTCAAATACAGTAAATCAACTCAGCTATTTCACATTTAAGATGTGTTTTCGCGGTATGTAAACTTGATAAACGTTAACAATGCTGTCACTCAGTAGCACCAGTAGTGATGATATTACCTATACGATTTATGAACACAAGACTATGTAAAACCAATGCTGCATTTAAGTTATTGTGCCACATTAACAGGAGTTCATTCACTGACACGACAAAATGCAATGTGACAGAGCGTTCACTTTAAAGAATTGGCGGTCTCGAGCAAGCTTTAAGTTTCTGGAAGTTAGTTTCAATACGATACTGACACAAAGCGAAACCAACAAGCGCCTATAGGAAGGAAACCGACACTTGCCAGCACAGAAATATTTTACAAAAAGGTTAGCAGTAATGTAAAGCAAAGGGATTTCTTTTTTGAATATGCAAAAATCTTGGTGTTGCTGTTAAATCATCTCAGAGGAGAGGGCCAGGCAACACCCAGAGTTATTATGTGATACATAAGTCAAACATTTATTAGTTATAAAATGGTTGCGTTATAAAATGAGTAGTTTAAATGTCAGCCTATGTCAGTTAATATTGACAGCTAACAGCTCAGAAACCGCCCGGAGGGAGAATTAATGTCAAACATTCAGATCCTTTCTGCTGTGAATTGGAGGTGAGAATATTCTCTTGAACTTGTCAAGAGGGCAGGGTGTTTCTGCTTTTCATGACAGATACATGGATGAATGAGCTATAGGAGCTAATGAATGACTGTATATCATTCTAAACTCTAATATATGAACGCCAATTGAGCTGGACTGGAATATCTAATTAGCTATTAGAGAATAACCTTTAATGAAATGATTCCAGTTGGGGAAAAAAAATCAACAGGCTTCATGTTCATTACTGTGTGTAACACACTGTTTGGATCACTGCTTTCTGCTGATCTACCGAAACGAGTCAGTAAATAAGTGAATGAATAGCTGACCTCCTCTTAAATGACTCTTGGTTTAAATGTAATGGTTGCTAAAATAAACCGACATGCACACAGAGATATCATCGTGTCGAGCTGCCGGGTTTACACACGTGTGGGTGTGTCAATAATAGTTTTCAGCTTGTGATTAATAAATGCGAGGTACAAGGTGTACAGCTGAAAACATGATGAACGCAAATTAAATCTGACAGCGGTGCCAACTCCCGGCTAAGATCTGCTCTACACAAAGCTGTTCCTCACACACACATACACACACACACATACACACACACACACACACTGGTCATCATTTGACTAAGTCTCCCAAACGCACTATCAAATCTACAAACCCCGTGTGAAAAGCAACCCTCTCAATAACCAAATTTTAACCACATCCTCTTCAATCAAGTTGCATGCTACACGCCTGAAACCTGGTCTGAAGAGACACATTCGGGCTCCTGACGAGCTGCGTAGCAGGGACAAAAGGATGTGCAATTATGTGTAGATGTTAAGAGGGGGGTGTATTATTTAAATCAGACTTTAGCTGTGGGCTCATCTTGATGGCCTACTCGTGCTGGGCTCTTTGCAAACAGCATGGAGGAGCAGCATATACTGACAGTGCAACTGCATCAAAAGGGGTTTACAGAGCAGTATAACAACCACAGACAAGGAACAGCAGCATCTATAAATATGTGGCAAATGCTATATAAAGCAGCCAGCAAGCCTGGGAGCAAATGAGGAATAAAAGCCACCAATAACAGATGGTATTATTTGCAGAAATGACTCCAACGTGACAAATATCCTGCATGTTTCTGCATCACAACCTGCCCTCAGAGAGCCACATAAGATCTGCACACTGCGTTAACTTCTTGGTAAAGTAAAATGGCATGCAAGCTGAAGCCCCTGCACGGTTGTTTTGGTGGCATAATGAAGCCAGTGAGGTGGCTGCATGTTTGCAGACATCTCAGCTGAAAATGCTCCACTGTCATATTTCACTGAGCATCTACAGTAAGTCACAGGTTTGAGAAGGAAGCACGCCTCCATCTCCCTATATGGCTGCATAGCATGCACACACAAAAAAAAAGATTCATCCATTTGACAGGCAAACAAAAACCACACAGCACAACGTGTACAAAGCTCTTTGTTAGATGTGCTTACCTGGGCTCGGGCAGGATGATTTTCTTACTCGCCCGGGCCGCTGGAGTAGATTTGCTCTTCTCCATCGCCATCAAATAACTGACATCGGCGAGTACTGCTTCGAGGTCCGCCATCTTTCGACCCTGGGACGACCAAATCAATAAAGCAGCCGGGTTTGGGGTGGGTTTTGAATTAAAAAAAACAATGTCCTCCACCAGATATGACCAACATCAAGCGCCGAGGTGCGTGACAGGGCCAGCTGAGCGGGCGGCGGGGCTGACCATCGACGGTAGGGGGGGGAAACGGTGTCGTTGTCTCCGGCTCGCAGTCTAAAGCTCACTCCAACCTCAAACTACCATCATTGTGAGAGAGAAAAGCAAACTGAGGAGGGAAGACATTGGGTGACAGGTTAGCCAGAGAGATAACACAGTCACCAGGGCCGCTAGATCACCGTCCTTGTAATCCCATTAAGTGCAGAAATGCAGGTTTCTTACGGGCGTGTGTTGTTGGGAGGAGAGAGAGAGAGGGGGGGAGAGAAAATAATAATGCTGCTGGTGAGATCTCGTTTAGAGGCCAGCACTTCCTCGCTTTAAAGTAACGTGATATGTCTCACACGGGTAGGAAAGGTGCACCAGATGTTGGGTCTGGAGGCAGCTGTCAGATCTTGCAGGTCTCTGGGGGGTTTCTCCTGGTCCTCTTGATGGGAAGACGTCCAAAAAACGACTGGTTCGTCTCCAGTGCGGCATGTGTATCAGGGTTTTTTGTTTCCTCTTTTAAAATGTAAACACTGTGCTTGTCGAGAATGAGAGAAAAATGTTCTTATTTTAGTGAAGTGGCTGCTGCACGGTGCTCCTTCACAATACGTGTGATAGAACCGGGACACACGTGTTGTTGGGTTTTTCTTCTCCTTCTTCTTCTCCGTATCAAGCGACCGAGAGAGAGAAAAAAAGGGAAATTCAGGGAGGGGAGGACACTCGGAGACAGGTTGAACTGTGTCTCATTCGTCGTCCTTAGTAATATCTCAGCTGGTGCACCAAGTGGAGAAAAATGAAAATCTCTCACACGTAAAAAACAGGTTGAAGACGAGCCAGGACTCCCAGAAAACAAACCCCTCGACACACCGCTGTTGTTTATGTTGCTGGCTTTGGCTTCCTGTTGAAAATGTTCCCTAACGGCTCATCAATCACACCAGAAAAATGTCGCCCGACAAAAAAAAAAAAAAGATGTGGTTGAAACACCTCGACTGGGTTTTTTGTGTGTGTTTTAATTATTATAATAATTTAGCACCGAGGCTTGTAATTAAACTAAACTAAGAGCACAAGCCCAGAGACACAGCACCAACTTGTTTCGAGCCGTTGCTTCGCTCGGCGATATCGATATTTTGGGTTCGTCTGCTAGTTAGCCGCCACGCTAGCTAGCAAAAATGAAACCTGCTAGCCCCAGTTAGGCTAACTATCGGATAAGGTATATCGAGTGGTTGATCGATCTATGCATCTAGTTTGGGCTTGTCTCCGTTCAGCAGATACATGTAATAAAAAAAATACCCCCTGCGTTTGTCAGCAGCCAACAAGAGTCGCTAGCTGGCAGACTAACAGCAAAACACTGGCTCGATTTCAGACAGCGATTTTACTTAATAACGTTAAGCTAACGGCTGCGAGTCAACTGCCTGCTCGCATTTGGGGAAGTCTTGCAGGTCGCTGCCGGTGGTGGACACAAAAAAATACACAAAGTCTTTAAGAGTCCAACGGCCTCAAAAACAGATGCGAGATCGCGTGAAATAATCCATAGCTGCTTGTTGAGTTACCCCGAGCGTTGGGGGGGGACCCTCCTCGCCTGGAGACCCAGCACAGAGCTACTGACTGTGGGCTGATGGTGACGCTGATGGTGGCGGTGGTGGAGGAGGGGGAGGGAGCGCTGGGTAGATGGAAATCGGCTGGCCGGCGGTAGTAAACGATAACTTTTCCCTCTCCCGTCGTGAAGTGTGGTTAACCGACACGGCTGACCACCCTGGGTAATGTTAAACACCGAACACGACGCGGTGCTGGTGGGCTTCGCCCGTGAATCGACCGCACAGGGGTCGATACCGCGATTAAAACGAGGGGAGCCGAGCGGGTCGTCGCACTCCGCCTGCCCCGAGCGACTCCTGCCTGCCAGGCTATCCGTGCTGGGGGAGCCCACAGTCGGCTAGTTGAGAGGAGCTAAGTGGCTACAACCCCCGAAGCGTCCCTTCCGCTGCTTTGCCAGGCGATTCAGTCCGCTCCTTTCGGTTAAGCTGCTCGTTTCCCAGCTCCAGTATGGCACATGTTTCGTAGAAGTCCCCCGTCGGTGTATTTTTCTGTATTTTTGTGGCTCTGCTTGCTTTGTGGTTCAACTTCCTCCCACTGCGGCGGGGAGAGGCTCGTAAAACCCGGAGCGGGTCAGTGCTGGGCTGGAGGCGGACCACACGGACACTTTTTTTTTTTTTTTTTTTTTTAGAGCAAATCAATCAGATTTTAGACATTTTATTATTTATTTTCAACAACATTAGTGTTTTACTTTCTGCACTATAAAATACAAGCAATGGCGCTACGTGTTCAGCTGACGTCACTTTACTGGCATGATTTCTTTTTTTTTTTTTTTTTTATAAATATGGACTTCCCTTTTTTTTGTTTTTTTTTAGTACAGATGTGGAGCTGGAGCATGTCAGTGGTGATTTACTGGGAATAACATCGACCAGTCCGTGTACAGGAAATATCCCACCGAGGGGGGCGGGCGACACATTCAGGACTATTTGAACTGGACTGGTCCCTGCAGCTGTTCACTGTGTGTGTCTGTGCTGAATAAGATCCGGATCTGGATGGTCACGAAGCAGCAGCAGCCTCTAACAGTTAAATATCACAACACAGCAAATGTGTTTTTCTATAGGATGGATGCTCCCAGTCAGCTGGGTGTGTGTGTTGTTTTGGTGGAAACGCAGTGCCGTTTCCTGGCCAGCACTGGTAATGCTCCCAATGCACTGCAGTGGACGTATAGAGGAGAAGGAGGCCTCTCACAGCAGGCAAAACATGTTTTATTACCCTGAATGTGCGGAGAAATAAGGCACAGCCATATAGTGGAAGAAGTATTGACCATATAGTGAAGCAGCCAGCTATTTAATATGCAGCCTGCATCCTTTAGATGATAATTTAAGAGATTATTTAGGCTAAAAAAACAAAATAAAAGCAAAATGTGGTCAGTTATCGTTAAATATGAGGGTTTTCCTCTTTTATGGTAGTAAAATTAATATATTTGGGTTCAGATTAAAGAAAGAGATGTCAATATATCAACCTGTACTCTGGAAAAATTTACATTTTTCAATATTTTCTGACATTAAAGGGGCACGATGTCTCTTTGGAGAAGAAATTCAAACTCCTAACACTATTAATGAGGTAATAATACCGAACTCAGAAGTATTTATATATTTGAAAAAATGCTGAAATGTTACTTTGGTAAAGTCACTCATGAGATCAATACTGGAGTAATGAGCTCATGTGATCGATCAGAGGGTCACAGGATGATTAACAGAACGAAGGAGTTTCATCTAATCTTTACCTTGTTTTCTTCTGTCTTCTCACCGGATAATTAATTTACTGATGACGTCACTTTTTTATCAAACTGATAGGCGTTATCCAACCAGTGATGAGCGTTCAGTGGAAGATATTTCTTTTTGATTTGAGGTGTTAGACAGTTTTGTGACCACTCGCCTAAAAGATACGTAGATTTGAAACTCACTCTCGTCCATTTTCAAGGATTTGCTAGTTTGATAATTGGATTATAAATTTGAGTACGTCGGGTTAAAATTCTCTGATTCCAGCTTCTTAGATGTCAGTATGTTCTGGTTTCTTTCTTCCTTTATGACTTTATAAACTGAACATCTTTGACCTCCTTGACACTTTATAGAGCCAACAACTAATTGATTAATCAAGAAAGTAATCATTCATTGCACGAGAATAAATAGATATCCAAACATTTTGGATAAAATCATACATACTTTAACTGCAGCTCCAAATGGTGATTACTTTTTAGATTTAAATATGAATTACTTATATTATAAACCACCAGAAAAGGGTGGAAAATGCCCAAAATGATGTCTTTAATTGTCTTGTATTTCTGATCAACAGCCCTCAACCCAAAAGTATTAACTTTACAAAACTATAAACCATTGATTTAAGTAAAATCTTCATATTTAAGAAGCAATAACGAGATAATGCCTCAATTATTGGATTGATAATTGATTTAAGCGCAGGGATTATCAAACTACTGATGAATTTTCCAGCTCAAAAGTGTTTTTTTGCTAATATTTGTTATAATTTTCTTCACACATGTTCGTCAGATTAACAACAACGCTGCACATTTTTTAAAACTATAAACTCAGTTTTTCATTTCAACTCATTGCAACTCGACCTTTTATTGCTAAACTACTGACACCAGGTCGACACCGCTATTGTGACCTGTGTCGGAGCGATTGTAATTCAGGAAAAACACGCCGGCGCTCAATCTCTCTCACAGTCGATCAGATAAGCAGATACAATGGTGGAAGTCAGTAGGGTTTAAGAAAGACAGTTTATTCAGCACTGGGAAGCAGAAGGGGTCAGAGGTGAAGGTTCACATGGGTGAAAGGGCTTTTTTGGAGTAGGTTGTTACTGCTGAATACGGCGGATGGACTGGATCTGAGGGGTCTGGCAGTGGGAGCCAAACTCCCTGAAGTGTTTGAACTCCCCACAGTGACGATCACACTCCATGATATACTGGTATCCACGATAACCAGGATACTGGTAGCACACAAATCTGTTGAGAAATCACAGAGCGAGAGAGAAGGAAGTGTTGATGAAATGTTGCAAAAGACGGTCTGTTGTGAAAGTCGCGGCCGGATTATTTTTAAAATGAGGTGAGAGGGCTGAGGACACTCACGCTCCAGACTGGATCCTGAGAGAGCCAACTTCATTGTTGCACCAGCCCATGGCCTGGAGGGAGGGATAATCGTCACTCAGCTCGCCCTTACGGCCCAGGAAGTTCTCACGCTCGTAGATGGTCATACGACACTCTCTGTGGTTCTGCAGGGACGGGAAAGAACAATAGGTGCGTTTGAGTTGCTATTCCAGTCTAAGCACAGAAGAGTAGAAGAAGAAGAAGAGGGGTTGTCACGTACAGCACAGGCGATAGGTCTGAAGGAGGTCATCCTCTCGATGTGGTAGGCGTTGCTGCCTCCGAAAGCGTCGGACTGAGGGTACTCTCCTCTCTCCAGGACAAACTGCTGTCCCTGGTAGGAGGCGTGCTCGTAACCCACCCAGCTGCGGAAGAGGAAGCAAGGCATTCTCAGTATTTTCATATCAAACTTAACCTCGAGTATCTTTGGTCCTCTTTTTTTACTACTCACGCTCCGCTCTCCACCCTGAGGGAGCGCACGGTCTCGAAGCCGAACTCCATCACGTTGCAGCACTCGGAGGTGAACTCATGGCGACGGCCCTGGAAGCACTCCTCGTCGAAGACAATGATCTGGGGAGGGAAACACAGACGGCGATGTATGAAGCGCTCGGAAGTCACAGTTGTAGTGAAGAAAATGTAAATGTAAAACCATTCGCTGTGAGATTAAAGCCATAAATTTGAGTTTTTGTCGTTGTTAAATGTCCCAAATTTGGAAAACAAGAGTAACATTTGTATCCTGAAGCATTTACATGATTGATTATGTATCATAATAGGGTTAGGGTCCTATGTCCTGTCCTATTTCTGTATAATAATCTGTATGAAACTAACAAACAGATGTTTAATAAATGAAAATGATTAAAAAACCAAAAAGTCTGAAGGCACAGTCGTGTAGCTCTGAGCAGCTCCGGTGATAAAGTGTTTTTCCCTTCCAGTCGAGGCATCGTATTAAAAAAAAAACCCGGAGAGAAAAAACTGGTAAATTGATTGAGAGGTCCCTCCGGTGAGGTTGATGAATGAATCTGTGTTTCCGTTTTCTGCAGACTCACCTTCCAGTGGCCGGAGAACTTGGTGCAGTGGTGAGTCATCTTGTCTGGAAAAGGGAAAAAAAGAAACACACAAGATGGTTGAAGCGAAGACTTCGTTCACACAGTCAGATAATAAAAAAAAAAAAAATTAGCTGAACATTCGATTCTGATGCAGATTTCGAGCAAAGTTTGGCTGAAATAGCAGAAATTAACGTGCAAGGTAACAACTTTAAAGCCTAAAAGTGTTATTCTACGCAAACAAACGAGCCCAGCCGGCTACACAGCGAGTTAAATGCAGCAGAAACAATTTGTATTTAAAGGTTCAAAAGGCAACATAATTTCCTGGCGACTAGAATCGGTCTATTTATAATCCCTACACACGAAAAACGAACCCTGAGGCTTCATCTAGACTTCTCTCTCCCGCCCATTCTATCACTTTATCTTATTTTCTGCCCATTTCCTCCCCTCTGCTGCTGCTGCGGAGGCTTTTCCACCATCACCACTGTTTATCACCGGTGCAGTGTCGGCCTTTTTGGGGCCCTGGAGCCCGGGTGGCTCCTGTGTTTGGGGATTGTGGAGTGTGTGTGGATATGTTGGGGGGCCGCTGCACCCTGGCTTGCTGCTGCCCACCCTGGCTGCGCTGGCCTGGTGAGGGACAGGGGACTCACCTTGCTTTGATGCCCTTGGGTTGTCCTGCCGTGAGAGTGAGAGGAAGCCACGCGCCCCCACCCTTTTAAAGCCTCCCCTGGCAAGGGGCCATGCTGAAAGCCCCGGCTCAGCAGCAGGGAGGGGCTTTTCTTTGTCCCCCCCGACAAAAGCGTGGTTAATCTGTGGATGGGGCAGAAGTGCAGACACCACATTATCAACCCCGGGGGGCAGTGGACATGGAGGCAGAAGTATAAGAGGGAAGATACAGTGAGAGTCCCTGAGAAAATACTGAGGGTCAAGGACATGATGGAGGGTCGGGTGGAGGATGGAGAGCGAAGAAGAAACTGAAAGTCTTCTTCACTCTTCGTTTGAATCAAAGGAGTGAAAAGTTTTTATTCCCATCATCGATCAGTCTGAGAAACACCCTCTAGATTGTTTTTTGTCCATATAATATCAGAAGATTGTGAAAAAACACCCATTAAAGTTCAATATGAGGTAATCAGATTACTTGTTTTATCTGACCAACAGTCAAAACTCAAATATATTCAGTTTAAAGCCTTTAAAAGACAAAGAAAAGTATTGAATCCGCTTGTTTTGGAAGCAGGAACCAAAGAAATGTGATTAAGAAATTATTAATTATCTGAATATTATTATTATTATTAGTTTATTTGTATTAAAACCAGTGTTACAAGGTTCTTTACAACAAACACAACAACAAAAATAAACAGCGACATGGATAAAGAGGCCAGCGTGACGCGAGAGGGGAACTAGGATGGCACTCTGTAGAGCATATACCTCCGCCAGTCCTGGATCCGTCCCTTTACCCACATCCACACCAGAACTTTATGAGCTCTATTCTGGGCCGAGACTCATCCTGCATCCAAGTTTCATGGAAATCTGTTAAGTAGTTTTCGTGTAATCCAGTTGACAAACCAACAAATCGACATCTGGTCAGTGGAAAACAGACGGTAAATTCAGGGTCGCTTTAAGAATGTATTCCGATACAGTTACTGATTTCCTGTTGAAGAATGTGGTCAGTAACTTACTGAGTATCAGAACATGAAAGTTATGTTACTTATTACTTTCTGTTACTTTTAGACAACTTCAAGACCAAATAAAATAAACATTTATAAGAATACACTCTCGAAAAAACATCTGTGTGTTTGGTTTCACTCGAGACCGGAATGATGAGACCTGTGACTGGTTTATTATTCTTTATCTTAAATTTGTTATCCTGTCAGAAATCCCTTTTTTTTTAATAATTATATCTGTAATCTTATTACATCTTTTATTCTGTAACTTTGCCGGAATACAGTTACCTTCTTCCTTCTTCTGCATCCTGATTATGTGATCCAGTTACATTTATTTTGTATTTTTAAGTCCACGTAAAGGAAAAAAAAAAACTTAAAACTAAAACTAAAGCAGATATCGATGTAGCCAGTCGTAGTTCCTCAAATGCTCCCTTTGATTAATCAATTATGGATTAAAATTAATTAAACTTTAGTTAGTAAACATTCATTAAGCAGTTGCTTATTACAAGGTTGTAACTGATGTTTATAAACCTTTACAGCTGCTTAATAAATGGTTTATCAAGCAAGTCATAGTTGATTCAAGGTGAAATAACTATGAACTAAAGTTTTATTAACTATAAATAATCAATGAATGTTATTACGAAGAGTTATCGATGGTTTCAGCTCTGTTCTCGATGTGTTTCACGTCACCAGGTGTCTGTAAATGTGACGTTCTTACAGCAGAACATACATGAAATGAAATCACAGACTCGCTGGTGCATCGTGAACGTTTGGTTAACAAGACGACGTGATTTTCTGAGCAGATAACGTCTGTTTACTAAACCGGGCCGACGGTGTGTGAGCAGAACTACAGTGTTAACAACATACAGGAAGTCGTTCATCGAGACGTGAAGCTAACATTACATTAGCTCTCCATTAGACGACCCCATGATGTCCTTCTGCTTTAAACCGATGAACTTTACCACAGTAGATTTTCTGCTAGTTTACACAGTCACATCTGAGCCCGGCCCGTTTGATTACGTCGCTGCAGCCAGATTTCAAAATTAAAGTCGGACATAATCGTCGTTCTTGACATTCAGAAAGATTAAAGTCCTCAGTGTTTAAGAGGTTGTGTTGTGTAAGACAATGTTATCTGTGTGTGTGTGTGTGTGTGTGTGTGTGTGTGTGTGTGTGTGTGCTGCTTACATAATCAACCACTTGTAAACATGAGCACAGAGGCGCTTGCACGGGCAAGTAGGACTTTCTAAACAACTGCTTTATTTCCTGTGAGCCCAAAAGAATTTAAACAGTGGATCTGTGTTTGAGCCACTCCCAGGTTTCATTTGATGCTCTGATGAGCGATAATAGAGACGTCTGACCCGAGTGAGTCAGCTTATAAAAGAGGATGGTAGCTTCAGAATGAGACGCGAAACTATTTCCACCCTGAGAGAAGTGGAGTTGAGATCAGTGCAGGAGGTTTAATAACTGTCAGGAGGAGCTGGTTGATAGCAGAGAGGTGAAGAAAGGTTCAGGTGTCAAAATGAATCTTCTAGTTAGCGAGAAATTGATCGACAAAGGTGTGAGTCACAAATTAGCAGGCGAATTAACAGATTTCGTGTCTCAAAGACATGATTTTGAGGAATAAAATGATTTATAACTAATGTTGAAGAGAAGGAAACACTTGAGAGACATTAAAGGAATTGAAAATAAAATCATCTCCTCACCTTCATGCTGATGGAGAGTCAGGTGAAGGTTGTTTGTAGCGTTGCAGCAAACAACTGAAGTAGATATGGACTTTTAAAACAGAAGAAAACAACCAGAAAAAATAATAAAATGGCTCCAAACAGCTCGTAATCCAAATCTCTGGAAGACCCGAGACCCCACGTTGATCTGAAAAGACATTGATCTTGTGCTGTAACACTTTGAGCTTCGCAGCTACAGTGGAGATCTTAAAAAAGTGTGTAAATAACATCTTTTCAAATCAATCTGGGACCTCAGGGCTTGTAGTCCTCGTCTACTTCCCTTGTTTAAGAGAACGCTGAGATGTTTTGCTGTGAAGCCCCCCGAGAAATGTCTTGTGGACTGGCGACATTCATCCATCAGCTTGAGGGTGAGAAGATAACGAAAGATTTTTCATATGTGGGTGAACTTATCTCTGAGGGCCGCTGAGATAAAGTCATCTATAAATAAGAAGGCTGACGGGGGGGGAGAGTCATGTGGCATCAGAAAGGTTTCTTTCTTTTCTTGGAGAAGAAAATGTGCAGAGCAGATTCTGTGTCGATCAATAGACGTCTTCCTCTCGAGTGCGCAGTGAATTTGTTTCCAGAAGACGTTCGATCATTTCAGAATGTCTAATAGTAGTTCTGATTTATAACTTTACTTTGAGAAATGAATATACAGTTTTGAACAAATTCCTTTTCTGGTGATATTCTACTTTTTTTATTCTCAACATATCGAAAAATCAAAACCAACAAACCTCAAATATCTCATCTTAGATCTTTAACAAAGGGAACTGACTTAAATAAAATTAAATTGGTTAAATATCGACTGAAGTCTGGAACTATTTGATCTGATTTACCTGAAATAACAAGATTAATAATCTATCCAGACACTTCAATCCACCCTGGATAGTTTTTCACACTCTGTGCAAAGGACACATTTCAGACGCCAACCAAAATAATTACAGAGATTCGCTGCCCGGCCTGAGGATGTGTTGGAAATCACCCAGATTACACAGCAGGATTAGTTCACACCTAATCTGCAGATCAAACACAATTTAATCCAGCTCCCATAGAGAAAATAATCACAGTTGAGGTGATATAATCCAGGTTTAATCCAACTTTAATCCAAGAATTATCATCATAAACTACGAAAACCTTTATTTCACCTTTTAAAGTTGAACACAGACGAATCCTCCCTGCTGATGATGCTTTAATTATGACGGGTTGAAGTTTATGTTGCTGTAAAACAGAACAAGGATGTAGATTTAAAGTGATATCTTCCTCTTACAAATTAAAAGTTTACAAGAAACAAAACACATCCTTGTTCAGGAGTTTTGCTAGCTCATGGTGGCTAACATTAGCTTCTGTTAGCTAACTTCAGATAGATAAAACTGTGTATGAGACGTTACTGATTCATGTTTTTGGACTGCTTGACTTTGCTAATCTTAAATTACAATTTTGTACTGAATGCTACAGTCTTGGTATGTTGTTACTGTTAGCTTGAGTGGCTAACACTAGCTAACATTAGCAAGTTTAGATAGATAACTGTGTATATGTGATATCACTGAGTCGTGTATTTGGACTGAATGACTCGTGCTAATGTTACACTACAATTTAGCAGTTAATGTTAAAGTCTTACTTGACAGACCAATGTTATGACCAACAGCTGTAGAGGCTAACATTAGCTATTAGCTAAATTTAGACCTGAGTCATGTTTCTGGACTGCAGGAAAAGGTGAATGCCACTCTCATGTCAGTGTATTGGGTACAAAGCTGGAGTTGGGAGGTAGTTAGCCTAGCTTAGCATCAAGACAATGAGTGGTGTTTGAAGAAATTGAGTTTCTGAGAACAAAATGTCAGATGGGAATAAAGAACTAACTACAGAGCAAACAGGACGAGGTTCAGCGCTAGCATGTTGCCATCTGGCTAGCATGTTGCCATCTGGCTAGCATGCTAGGTATTAGCTCACAAACTTAAGTGGTCCAGCCTACTAACAATCCCTCCTCTATTTCTCAACAACGCACACATGAATTTATGTGGCACTTTCTGGTGTTATCAGGCTTTTAGAAGAGTTGCTAGGACTGTTGTTGTTGTTGTTGTTGTTGTTTGTTTTACTTCTGAACAGAGCAGGTTAGCTGTTTCAAGGTGCTATGTCAGGCTAATTGCCTCCGGACTCCATGTCGGTATCCAACACCCGGACGTTAAATTGATTGTAATCTCAAATGGAACGCATATAAACAGATGAATGTACGGCAGATTGACCGTTTGCCCTAAAACATTAAAACATATAAATTCTATGAATGTAAATGATCCTTATGAGGTTTAATCTGTGACATAAAGAGTGAAAACAACACAGACGTGTGAATCAGCTGTGTTTATCGACAGGCAGTTTTTCTCAGTTATCTCCTTGTTGTGTTTCCTCGAAACCAAGAAGTGATAAGGTTTCCGATGAAACTCTGATTTAGAACAGCGAGTCTTTGTTTTTTCGGAGAACATGTTGTATTTCTGTGTGCCTGTGTAGGTGGTAGAGAGCAGGGATTACCTCTTTGTGCCCTCTGGACCTTTGCATTCCTCTTCTCTACATGCAACTATAGCTTACGGCCCTAGCACCCCAACACATGACAAAAACGCCTCGGTCAGTGGTTTCCTTTGATAGTAAAATGCTTACGGGCAGGCCAGAGGGGCCGGCGGCATTTCTAGGCTATGCGATGACCCGGAGGCTTTGGCACGGGCCAACTGTGATGACGAGGGGCTTTCTATTGTGCTGTGAGCCTCTACGTTTGGCCTTTGCCAGAGTATAAAAGCTTGGGTCGAGCGTTGAAGGGACCAGCACGAGCCAGCCTCCCTCACACGGCACTGCAAGCTATACTAACGCAGGTAAGGACACACAGACACAGACATTCACACCAGAACACACATCATCCAGAGCCAGGGCCCACTCCCTGCCCCACCGCACCCAGGCAAACCACCCTCCGCCTGGGGGAAAAGGCCCCAACAGAAGCCCAAATGAGCCTCCCACATAAAAACAGCCGACTTGTGTTTTAGTCCACATCCCAAAAAAACCAAACGTTTCCTACCTACCGCCCCTCTGACAGTGTTAACACCTCGGCCGGGCTGCATTCACTTCTTCCTGCCCTCTCACTTTGTCTCCTCTGTAATCCTGTCACTTCACATTTACACCTCTATTTCTGTTCACCCCCTTGTCTCTTCCTCCATCTCTCAACCCAGACTCTCCTGAAGCCCCTCACCATGTCTCAGACCGCCAAGTCCGCCTCCAGCCAGGGCACCGATGCCAAGGACAAGGGAGCCCCAGCCCCAGCTGCCTCCAGCAAGGCCACCAAGACCGGCGAGCCCGGCATGGGATCCTTCAGAGTGAGTCACTGCGATGTCACACATTGGCACCGGCTGCTTTTACTACAATATCTGCACATTTAGTTTTATTTAAAGGAGCAGTTCACACAATTTACATAGAAAACATGTCCTCACATCGAGCTACGAAGACAGTTCTGGTTTTATTTGCGAAGGATTTTGAGATGATGATGAGGTGTTTTGATTTTGGAGATGATTTGAGCGAGCTGACCCTTTAAAAAGCAGTTTTTTGATAGAGGCTTTGGCTTGATACTGCTTGGATTTGTTTCCTTTCTTTGGAATGAAAAGGATTTAAAGCTGCTATGAGTTTAAAACATTTGACTCTTGTAAATATACTTAAGTTTTATTGAAAAAAGAAAAACAATTAAGCAGGTCGGCTCATTTAAGATTATATTGTTGAATTTTTACACTTTTGCTGCATTAATATACAAGCTGTAAGCTTAAATTAAACTACTTTATATGCTTAATTTACTTGATATACTTCTAAAACATTGCCAGAATATTATATTATATGTTTTTGTAAACAAATCTTAATCTGCAAAGTATCTACAGTTCTAATTTGTTGTGAAAAAAAATTGTATTCATCTTTGAAATACGGTTAAAGAGACACAAATTCTCTTGAGCCTTGATTTAATATAACATTTAAACAGTATCTATCGATGCAGCAGGTACAAACACTTATTAATTTCTCATATCTCTTGTCTCTGAACTGAAGAAAAACACTGCGGGACTCCAGCGCTGTAACTTGTAATTTCTCCTCCGTGCAGATCATGATGTTCGACCAGGAGAACTTCCAGGGAAGGATGATCGAGGTCCAGAATGAGTGTATGAACGTGTGTGACCGTGGCATGGATAGAGTGCGTAGTATCATTGTGGAGTGCGGCCCGTAAGTGGACACGATCAAATCAGCTAAACAGCGAGAAACAAACTACCAAACATTCTGTCTGCCACGTGAATTATATCCTCCCTCTAATTCTTCTCTCCTGTCCTCTCCACTCTTGTGCCCCCCTTGTGCCCGGCGGACCCCCTTCTCCAGCTTTGTTGCCTTTGAGCAGACTAACTTCCGTGGGGAGATGTTCATCCTGGAGAAGGGAGAGTATCCTCGCTGGGATACCTGGAGCAACTCCTACCGCAGCGACTGCCTCATGTCCCTCAGGCCCATCCGCATGGTACATACATTAGTTAAACATGAGGACGACACTGCTTCTTTTAGTTAGCAGTAGAACATTAAGACTAACCCTTCGTGTCGCACTTCCTCCCTGCAGGACAGCATGGAGCACAAGATCTGCCTGTATGAGCTCTCTGACTTCAAGGGCAACAAGATGGAGATCCAGGAGGATGATGTTCCCACCCTGTGGGCGCATGGCTTCTGCGACAGAGTGGGCAGCGTGAGAGTGCCCGGAGGATCGTGAGTACACACAACACAACACAACACACAACACACAGCTAGTTCACTTCAGATGATGAGGAAGAGGAAAGGATGGAGGCTTGTGTTGTTTTGAGTTTGTGTGACAGTGAGGAAAGACTGTCACACAGCCTGGGAGCAGATTCATCGCCTCATTACTCATATTTAAACAAAATGGAGCCTCTGTACTGCAAACATTGTTTTAGACATGGCTGCAGAGGAAGCCGCAGGCGTCCAGAGCTTCACCACAGTGTACTGGTTCATAACCAGCAGGGTGGCATTACATCACAGGGCTCTGGGCTGACTGTGTTCTGTTTGCTTGTTGACAATCTGTATTTTTAGCCACAACTGTTTCATCATATTTGTATTTTTTTTAAGAGTCTCACAATGAAATATTTCAGAGGAACACTACGACCTCTTTAAGAACCCTTTTAACCCCCCGAAGGACCATTTGAACTTCTTCAGTGACCTCTAGAACCTCCTAGAATGCCACTTGTGACCCCTGTTGGCCTCAATGAGCAGTAAACCTCCTGGACTTATACAACCTTCTGAAGGAATACTAGAACCTCTTTTATGACCCCTAGGACCTCCTCAACGACTTTTACAACCTTCTCAATGGCCACAAAACCTCCTGGACCTCTAGAACCTTCTGAAGAGATATTAGAACCAGTAGGAATTCCCTTATGGATCCCTAAATCCTTCTGAAGGACCACAAGAACCTCCTCTAGGGGCATCAGAACCTCCCGAGTAGCCAACTTCACCTTCTCCAAAGAACTTTGAACCCCCTCAATGAAATCTAGAACCCTCATCGAGGACCAGTAACCTCCTGGGCTTCTAGAAACCCCTGAAACAATACATAAAACCTCCAGATGGATCACTAGAACCTCTTTTAGGACCCCTGAAACCTCCTCAATGATCACCATAACCCCTGAAACAAACTATAGAACCTCTTTATCGACCTCTAGAACCTCCCCAATGACCACCAAATCTACTGGACATCCAGAACCTCCTCGAGATCCAAACACTGACATGTGTGATATTAAAGTGTAACTGACTCTCAGCTTTAACCCTCCTCCCTTCTCTCCTTGTGTCTCTCAGCTGGGTGGGTTACCAGTACCCCGGATACAGAGGCTACCAGTACCTCTTTGAGTGCGGTGACTACAGACACTACAACGACTTCTGCGCCTTCCAGCCCCAGATCCAGTCCATGCGTCGTATCAGGGACATGCAGTTCCACCAGAGAGGATGCTTCACCTTCACCTCCGCCAGCAAGTGAACACCACCTGCTGAACACCCGGTGCTGCCGTAGCCAAGCAGCCCTCTCAGCTTTTTATTTCTCCAAACGCCTCCCCTTGTCTCCCAATCCTTTCCTAAAATCTCCACCATCATCGCTCCATCCCAGAGGAAAGACAGAGTGAGAGCAAATACACGGGACAACCTTAAATGACTTTTTATGGTGCTAAAAAATAAACATGTTGTGAAAAACCTGAAACCTCCCTGGCTGGATTACCTTTATTCAACAACTCATGTTGGGATGATAATCCAATAGAAGTTAAAGGTGTGTAGGTGGTTTGTTATAACTTTAAAGTGCTTTTGATTCATTTTCATCTCCTGAAGTAGACCTTTATCACAGATTACAAGCTATTTTTACATGTTCTTTAGCAGTTATTAATGTGTCATATTATTTATCCTTAAATAATTACACAGTAACCTAATGTTTGGTATATTCAATTAATTAATTTTAAGATGTAGTCAATATTGTATCACAAACTCACTGTTTGTCCAATATGACCAGTTTTACGACATCATAAATGGTGTTATTGCTGAATTAAAGAGTGAGTGCCAGGTAAGTAAATCATAACATACACAAATAAATCTCCACTAAGTGACCATTAGAACATCTTTAAGCTACTCAAGAACCTCCTAAAGGACCCTTGGAACTTCTTTAATGGCCACAGAACTGCTTTAAGGACTCCAACTCTCATCGGACTTCCTAAAAAACAACAACCTAGATATTCTTTACGTGACCACTTAACATCTTAAAGAACGTCAGTGCAATACACATAAGACTACTTAAAGAACTTATAGAACATCCTAAAATGCCACAAGAGCAGTTAGTGACCACTAGAACCACTTTGAATAACTCAAGAACCTTTTAAA
This sequence comes from Sparus aurata, assembly GCF_900880675.1. NCBI lineage: Eukaryota > Metazoa > Chordata > Actinopteri > Spariformes > Sparidae > Sparus > Sparus aurata. The sequence goes on along the minus strand of NC_044198.1, from coordinate 25,262,127 downwards.
GGACGTTAGAACATCTTTAATGGCCACAGAACCACTTTAAAGACTTCAACTCTCATAGAACTTCCTGAAAACAAACCCCAGATCTTCTTAAATTCCCACAGAACCACACAGAACATCTTAAAAAACTTCAGACCAATACACATAAGACTACTTAAAGAACCCATAGAACATCCTAAAATGCCACAAGAGCAGTTAGTGACCACTAGAATCTCTTTGAATAACTCAGGAACCTCCCAAAGGACCCTTGGAGTGTCTTTAATGGCCACAGAACCACTTTAAGACTTCAACTCTCGTCGGACATCCTAAAACCAAACCCCAGATCTTCTTAAATTACCACAGAACCACACAGAACATCTAAAAAAAACTTCAGACCAATACACGAGACTACTTGAAGAACCCATAGAACCTCCTAAAATGCCACAAGAGCAGTAAGTGGCCACGAGAACCCCTCTGAATAACTCAAGAACCTCCCAAAGGACCCTTGGAACGTTTTTAATGGCCACAGAACCGCTTTAAGACTTCAACTCTCGTCGGACATCCTAAAACCAAACCCCAGATCTTCTTAAATTACCACAGAACCACACAGAACATCTAAAAAAAACTTCAGACCAATACACGAGACTACTTGAAGAACCCATAGAACCTCCTAAAATGCCACAAGAGCAGTTAGTGACCACTAGAATCTCTTTGAATAACTCAAGAACCTCCCAAAGGACCCTTGGAGTGTCTTTAATGGCCACAGATCCACTTTAAAGACTTCAAATCTCATCGGACATCCTAAAAACAAACCCCAGATCTTCTTTAAGTGACCACAGAACATCCAATACACGTACTATAAGGGCATTCATAGAGACCCCAGAACCTCCTAGTGGCCACTAGAACCTCTTTAAGGAACTCTACAACCTCTGCAATGACCATTAAAATGGTTCTAGGCGTCCCCTATAACCTCCCTAATAGCTTTATAAAAACTTTAATAACTTTTTACAACTATGAGCATTTTATGATAACATGCTAGAACAAATAATTACTTTGAGGTAATGTAAACAATAAAACACCAGCATTTTTCCATCAGTCATTACCTCAGTTTACCTCAGTTGGCCTCCTGCTCCAGTTTCGTAACTCCAAAGCTTCCGACAGCACATGAACGCATCAGTTACTTCATAACACCTCAGTTGCAGATTGAATATCGAGCCGAGAGGAAACAACCATGGCTGCACTGTTCAAGGCGAGGAAAGGTGAGTACCTCCAGAGGAAAACTGTTTATAATGAGCAACATTATGTGTCAGTGGGAGACAATGTTAGCATGAACTGTTTTAGCTGCACTGGAAATACCCACAGAACACTAGCAAACCTGGTTAGCATAGCATGCTACGTAACCTCATAACCCTAGGAGCTAACTTACCACTTAAACGTGTTTAACAGTAACTACAACTCGTTATAAAAATATTAATGTGAACAAACTTCATCTAGCAATGTAATTAAGTGACTTAAGAGACGTTGGTTAGCTAACGTGTAGCGGTTTGTACGTGTTTCTGACAGTTAGCTCCTCGGCTAACGTTAAGTAAGGTTAGAAGTTAGCCGGCTAGCTTTGACGCTTAATTTAAACAGCTAACGAGTTATTTTCAGAGAGGAAAATCATCTCAGCTTGTAGTCAGATAGTTTATCAGCCACCCTTGATTGATTGAGAGTGTTATATAAGCCTGGGACTGAGGCGAAGGTGACTGATGGTGAGGTTAACCTTTCACCTGAATAACGTTTGGCTAACTGGTGAAGCAGGTGCTGCGTTCAAAGACACAGTGAAGCACAAGGTAGAGAGCAAAATGACTGTCAGTGCAGGTAAATGTGGCAAGAAACACGATTGTTATGATTATTAATAGTGATGGAATAACTTCTATTGAAGGAAAAGTATCAATACCGCACTTTCAGAATACTCCAGGTATGAAAATATAAAAAGTAGAAGTACTTCTTCTTCAGTCAAATAATCCCTGTCAGCGTTTTTCTCATATATATGATATTTTAGGGTTAATATCACTACTTCATAATTGTGCATGGGTCATTTTTTATGCTGTACATGTTTATAGGTTTCCAGAGAAAAAGCAAAATGTCCTGAAACATTATTTAAACTCTCCACAACTACACAGTACATTATTTTATTACCAGCAAGTTGTTCGTTCTAAGAGACTTCCAGCAGCACTTGGTTACTGGTCTTCCGGTTAATCATTTATTGGTGTTCACACAGTCATGGATGATACACTGTAATTCCCAAGAGATAAAGTCATTGGGGTTATAAATGAATTAATTAAGGAACATATTAGTGTTTGTCGTACCAGCTAGATCGTCACTGAAACTGTCCTGGAAATGATCCATGGAAAAGGGGAACCGGGGCAAATTCAATCCACAGCAAAGCATCATCTTCTATAACATCGTCATATGTTTGTAGCCTGTTTCCATCTTTGTGACGATGCATTTTCTTATCCAAGAAGGTTATATATATATATATATATATATATATATATATATATATATATATATATATATATATATATATATATATATATATATATATATATATATATATATATATATATATATATTTTTTACATATTTTACATATTTTCCGGCATGTCTTCATCTCCGTCCAAGGTGCCAAGGAGAAGCAGAAAGCCTAAACGGGTCAAAAAGCTCCGGCAACACTTGGAGTAAAAATAGAACAACTGTATTAGAACCAAAGTGTTTTCATCTTGTGGTCTTTATCCGAGTCACCTGGAAACAAATTCAATTCTAGTGAATGATTTTTATCTTGTTGATCCTGATGAAGGCCACAAGATGAAACGCAGCGGTCTAATAAAGTTGTTCTATTTGCAACCAGTGTTGCTAAAAGTGGAGCTTTTTGTCCTTCTTTCAAATTGAATTACTTAAGGTAAAAAATACCTCTTATTACATTAGCCTACTTGGTTTCTTACATAGCTTCTTATTAAGTAGACACGTGTATTTACTTATTTTTCTATTGTAATAAAATCAGACCAACAGCCCAAAACTAAAAGATAAATCAGATTATAATGAGACATCAGGGATCCAGACTACCTGGTGTGCTTAATTTGATTTCTTACACATTATGTAAATGATTGGAAACAGGAATAAAGCGGAAAATGCTTGTTTTACTTCATTTAAACCAACTAGAAATTGTGATAACTTAATTAATTACTAGATTTCCAGCGTACAAGTGCGACTGATGACAATATTAAATCGCACGTGACAGATTTTTTGGCACAACACAAACAGTCGAACAGTCGGCGCTCTGGATGTAAAACAAAGAGATGTAAACGGCCAGTATTCACTTACGAGACGCTGAGACCAGAGAACATTTGCTATTTTGTTAAAACATTAATGAAACAATTAGTTAATGAGATTATTTGTTTGTATAAGATCTCATTTTCATTGTCTAATTATCTGTCGTTGCATTTTTTTCCAAGAAATAATAACAATATCCAAAACTACATACAGTTATAAACATGGCTCTCTTCTTCATTATGACTAATTGTGCTAATTGACACTCAGCATCACAGTATTGATTAAATATTTATTTTTCAGTTTTGCGTCCTCGCTCTGGTGCTTTCTCTTGTCTGTTTTCCGCCGTCCTCAACAGCGCCACGAGATTTGACCCCATCATAACAAATCAAATCTGAACTGAACGTGGTGAATTATTACACCAATAATAACATCATGAGTCACTTCTGGCTCGCCGTGGGCGTCTCGGCAGCTGCAGCTGGGTCACCGCTCAGACCAGTTCATCGACGGATCACATCACCTGAGAGAGGGGAAGGAAGAAAAAAAACTGGATCTGATCGCAGTCGACATGCGTGCCGTGGATTCATGCTGCATTGAAAGAATTTGATTAATGACACAAACTTTCCTTCAATGAAAATGCCATTAGGTGGATTAAGATGATTATATAACTTGTAATTGATAAACAGAACATTTTCTTTCTTGCTTTAACTCGATCAGCAAACATGAGACACCGCCGGCTTTAGAGTTTTTCCCTTCCGCTCAAATTAATTTAGAAAATGTCATGCTTGGTCTGGACCACAGCGGTGGACTGATATTGTTTCAAGCGTGACTAAACATTGACGTATTGAAATCTTCCTCCCCCCGCTTCCTGTCCATCAGCTCTTGGCTTGTGTCTCAGCGGCTGTCGAGGGCTGTCTCAGCTGGCGGAGTTACCAGACACACATCAGCTCCTGAGACAGACCTGCAGAGACTTCGCTGACAGGGAACTGAACCCCATCGCTGCCAAACTGGACAAAGAGCATGTGTATCCTGCCAAACAGGTACACACACACACTGCACAGCTGCACACACTGATGTTTTGACAGTGATTTACAAGTTGGAATATAATCCTATTTTTATTGTTGCAATCACGTCTTAAGCTGGCCAAAGGGGGGGGAACCGTCAGGATGTTTCAAGAGGACAAATGCTTTAGACTTAAAAGTGACTGTTATCAAATGAAGATGTGTCCGTGTGTTTGGTGTCTCCGGCTGTGATGAAGCTTCAGGAGTGTGATCTGCTGAATCTGTAGCTCCCCCTCGGCTTTACAGAGCTCGAGGACGGGATCACACTTGCAGAAGTTCTGGGCTCATTTAAAACCTGATTTGCCCCCCAAGACAACTGACCCTTCCTGATTCCTGTTGTCAAATACTTTCCCATTTTCTGTTAAACTTCTACGTGCCTTTTGTGCTCAGTTCCTTTTTCATTGAAAAGAATAAACAAGCGGAGAAGTTGGTTAAAAGAAGTTTCTGGTGGAGCTCTTAAAGTGATGCAATGCGAGTTGTTTTGCCGTGTTCACAAAACTTAACATCATGATTATATCCCTCCATCACGTTGTCCTCGCTGTTGGCCTCTGGAAGCTATATTGCCTGACTTCCATCTATTAAAAGCTGCTGCAGCCGGCTAAATGGAACCAGCGGCGCCATGTTTGTAATTGTCAGGCTTGTACGACCAAGCCGTAGCAGCTAAGTGGGCCAACTGGAGGAGAATCTGGTCACACAGACTCATCGCAGCAGCCCCGTTTATATCAAACATGTTGCATATCTAGGATTTTAAACCGCTGATGGGGCTGCCAAGCAACAGTAAACATTCTAGCCCTCAGGCTAATGTTGGCTAGCATAGCGCCGTTGACAGATATCAAAACTGACAGTTAAAATGTGACCTCCAGCTCTCAGTGAACAACAGACAACCCGTGTTGACCGCACGTCACTTTGTCTCATCCAGTATAGTTTTTATCTCGCCGCAGAGTACGAACGTTGTTGTGTCGCAGTCTCCAATTTGTTTACATCTGCTTCCCCGTGAGGTCAAGTGAAGCGCCGCTGCGGATGTGTGAATGAGTAACTGATTGATAACAACACATCAGATGAAAGATTATACATTAACTTGTTTCTGTTGTCCTGAAGTGACCAGAGAAATCATTGATTGCAGGTTTAAGTTATCAAACGTTAACATTGATGCTCTGTCAATTGTCCAGATTCAGGAGTTGGGGGCGATGGGGGTGATGGCTATAGAGGTGCCAGAGGAGCTGGGTGGAGCTGGGATGGATTATCTGGCGTACAGTTTGGCGATGGAGGAGATCAGCAGAGGCTGCGCCAGCACGGGAGTCGTGGTCTCCGTGAACAACGTGAGTACAAGTCCCGTCTGTGGAGAGAATGGACCCGGGGTGATATTGTGTTGGTGTGTTTTTCTTTATTTTAAATTTTTCTGTGATTCTTCTCGTAGTCGCTCTACATCGGACCGGTTTTGAAGTTTGGCTCAGAAGAACAGAAACGGGAGTGGATCACACCGTTCACCACCGGAGAGAAGGTGGGCTGCTTCGCCCTCAGTGAGCCAGGTAAACACGTGTAGCTCCTCTCACATGCACTCATTTATCTACAAGTACTCTGTTACTGTGCGTAAGTAGATTTTTTAAGGTATCTGTATTTTACCTGAGTATTTATTTTGACTTTACTTCCCTACGTTTTAAAACAAATACCTGAACTTTCTCCTTACAGTTTCAAAACGGGCTCATTACTGTAGTTTGGGAAATTGTAGATCATTTTTATTTAGCGTAATTGCACGCTGCCTTCCCAAAAGACTGATTTCAACCTATCAGTGCAGATTAGGGGTGGACAAAAATATCGATACGGCAATATATCGCGATACTTTGCCGCCCAATACAATATCGATTTTTCAACTCCAAATATCGATATATCGCCGAAGAGCGACTCTGCTGTGCGGCGGGTGTATTTCTGTAGTAGAGAGAGTGGCTGAGGTCTTTGCAAAATGGATGGCAAGTTAACAACGCCTCCGCAATTTAAAGTTGACGTTTGGAAGCACTTTGGCTTCAAAGTTAAGAGAGATAGCAAGAACAACGAGCTGGACAAAGAGAATATTACTGCCCGGAAATTTCATGGGAATTAATTAAATGGAGAGGCTGTTTTGATTGAAATAGTTTTGACTCAGTTTGTCCTCTGATCAATATCATCTGATGTACATATACATATACAGGTACTTGTTTTCATCTTTATTTATATCGCGATATCGTGATACGTATCGTATCGTGACCAAAGTATCGTGATACGTATCGTATCGTGAGGTTCTTGCCAATACCCACCCCTAGTGCAGATCACACACGGCAGGTGCCGTCAGATGAAAAGTGTGCATGTTTGATTTTGGTGTGAACTGTCCCTTTTTTTTAACTCCAGGTAATGGCAGCGATGCGGGCGCAGCCTCCACAACAGCTCGTCAGGACGGAGACGAGTGGGTGCTGAACGGCACCAAAGCCTGGATCACTAACAGCTGGGACGCTTCTGCCACCGTCGTGTTCGCCACCACCGACAAGTCGCTCAAACACAAGGCACGACGCGACGCATGTGACTGGCTTTACATTCAGAACATAAGAAATAAAGAGTGGATTGTTCGGTTGTCCTCGCTCACATTTTTCTTGTTTTTGATTTCCTGCTCTTTGTCTTCCGTGTCTGCAGGGTATCAGTGCCTTCCTGGTCCCCATGCCGCACCCGGGGCTCTCCCTGGGGAAGAAGGAAGACAAGCTGGGCATCAAAGCGTCGTCCACTGCTAACATCATCCTGGAGGACTGCAGGGTACCGCTGGGGAACATGCTGGGCCCTCGCGGAGCCGGATTCAAGATCGCCATGGTATTTACACAGAGGCTGTGTTCACGTAGAGCCTGTTACCCCCACTTGTGTTTCAAAATAAGAGCTGATCCAAGTGAAACCTCACCTCTCAACAAACCTGTCTGTGTGACATTTAATAGTTTCACTGAGGATTTTCTTCCTGTTAAACGACTGCAGGAGTCGGAAAATCTTGAGTAGAAACCACGCCAGGTGCCAAGAAGTTGTTTTATCGTTGTGAAAGGTTCGTTGCAGACTCAACTCATGTCTGCAAAACACCAAAGAGAGATGTTTTTTTAAAAGTCTCTTAAACTCTAATCTCTTTTGCAGGTTCATCCTGAACATGATGGTTTGAATTTTAGTTTTTCTCCACTGTTTCGTCATGTTCACGTTCCTGCTGTTTCAAAAGTTGCGTTAAGTTACTGCCGTTGAAAACCCGGAATTTCCTGATTTATTAATTTTCTCTTCGCCTGAAATAACTGAATAATGAGGAGACTTTTATCGTGAACAATTTATAAGGAATTAAACATATCGATCACTGACTTTGTTGAGCTTTGTCAGCAGCTATTTTTTATTTATGCTGCAAGAAAAAAAGAGTATTTTACAGGCGCTTCTTTAACAACTGTGCAGGACAAGCGCGTAGCCAGTTAAAGACACACCTTTAAGCTGTTAGCCCTGTTTTAAAATAAAAGAGAACCTGCTGCCACGCTTGGTTGACATGCCAAGTCAAAGCAAGTCAGAAAAGTTTCCAGTCTTCATGATTTATGCAGGCACGATATGCCTCAGTAAAGAGCGGTGGCATCCTCATATTCAGAGTACGTTGTTTCCTTCCAGACTGACACAAAGTGGCCTCTATGAGTCAGAGAAAGTCGGTTTCACAGTTGCAAAAAACAAAGAGAGCTGTTCTTGCAGTGTTCAGATCTTATCTTCACCACCAACCCTGCAGCAGGGTGAAGAAAAAAAAGATCTTTTATCAACGACACAGTTAAAATAAGAAGGTCATGCTTCTAAAATAAGTTTCTGATTAACGACCTGCGGCGTGTAAACTCTCTGTTTATCTGCCTCCCTCAGCAAACCCTGGACAGCGGACGGATCGGGATCGCCGCTCAGGCTCTCGGCATCGCTCAGGCTTCTCTGGACTGCGCTGCGGACTACGCGCACAAACGCACGGCATTCGGATCGCCCATCGGCAAACTGCAGGCCATACAGGTGACGAGACGTCTGATCAAGATCTAAACAACAGGCCGATGTTCTTAGAAGGAAACTGTGCTGTCTTACAGCTCTCTTCTTGTAGCTGTAGGTTATCAGTTCTGTCGGTTGTGATTCGACACGCTTCATCCATCAGACAGTCTGTAAACCAGCCTGCAGTTAATCCAGATTCTCTGAACCTCTTTAGGTGGTAGTAAAAAAGTTGAAGCAGGAAGTTGGCCTATAAACTGTGATGGAAAAAGTTCACACATTTACTGTTCCCTTTTCCTCCAGATAGGTGAAGACTGACCCTGAGGGGTTTGTTTTAAACCTGTCCGACTGTGTGTCATTGCCCCTCGCTGTAAGATGTTCACACACTCTGTACTCAAGTAGAAGTACAGATTCTACAAGTAAAAGTAATAGATTACAGGCTCTGAAATGTACTCAGAGTATCAGAGTAAAAAGTCTCCCTCTGAAGGACATTTGTGGTCAAAGCTAACTGAAGCTCACGTCATATTAATAGAATTCAAAGACTCTTAAAGTTAAAGGTAGAATCAGTAGGATTTGTCCCAGCTGTTCCTGAACGCACCACAAAGACAGTTGATTGTTGAGTCTCATTCCCAGGAAGTCAAATAGACACATGTTGGGTTGGTAAAGCGTCCCGAGCAGCAACAAAGAGAGAAAATCAGAAACTCTCTGCAGATGCGAGACACTAACACGCCTTTTCTCCACATTCCAGCCTCCCTCTCTGTCTGTTTACGCCTTCTTACGTCTTTGTTTTGTCTCACCACGTCTGAAATCGGTCTTGTGTCATTAGGAAGGCGGCATGACTCAAAATTAAAATAATGTATCAAACTAAAGTAACGAGCCTTTTGTGAAAGTTCATGTTTTTTTTTTAAAAGCGTTTTTTCTCTGAAACCCAAAGTTATTGAAAGAAAAGCAGCAAAGCTCTACATTTGAGAAGCTTAAAACTGAGAATCTTTGTTCTTTTTGCTTCATGAACGACTTGCATGAAACAACTAATCAAGAGTTTTTCTCCTCGTTTAGTTCAAACTGGCTGACATGGCGGTGGCGGTAGAGAGCGCCCGGCTGCTCACCTGGAAGGCTTCGCTCCTTCGAGACGCAAAGAAACCTTTCACCAAGGTACAGTCGCCTTGGTTTTTTAAATGAGTTTGACTTTTTTTTTTCCAGTGTGACATTCATTAATGTGATGTTCTGTGTTCAGGAAGCAGCCATGGCCAAACTAGCCGCGTCTGAAGCCGCCACATACTGCTCCCATCAGGTAAGAAAACCAGCAACAGAGCTGATGTACAAGATGCAGAAGAAACCCTCGAGAGAACTTTTAAAAATGTCTCTTATTTTGCTTCAAATCAGGCCATCCAGGTTCTGGGCGGGATGGGTTACGTGGCCGACATGCCCGCCGAGAGGCACTACCGCGACGCTCGCATCACCGAGATCTACGAGGGCACCAGTGAGATCCAGAGACTGGTCATAGCCGGCCAGTTGCTGAAGGAGTACCAGTCGTAGAGGAGCTGCTGTCGGTGCCTTTGGGACAGTAATGGACATTTTATAATCCCATATCTGGAACCAGATAGATCAACCCCGGAGACGTCAAGACAGAGAGGCCAGTAGGGAGAACTTTAACGTGAGCTGTGGTGCAGCTTTTATATCAGGAGTAGATCAGAGACGATGCAGAAGTCCAGAAGAGACCGACACGATGTTCTGTGTCCGTTAACTTCAGTGTCTCGTGTCTCGGACGCATTAATGAAACACTTTATAACCTCGACCTCAAAGTAACCTCAAACTCGTCTCTGCTGCCTTAAGAGGACATCAGTGTGTTGCCAATTTAAAGGGTCAGTTCACCTTATTATAAAAAAAAAAACACTTTCTCCTGCTGATATTGAGCCGTTCAGATGCTGCTGACATTCAAGCTCTTCAAGTATTTAAAAACCACATATTCTACATATAGAAATATTCAAAAGCAGTTTCTCTGTATAGAAAAACCTCAATTAAGACCTTAGGTGAGACTATCCTGCTGCAACGTGGAGCCTCTCAGTGTCTCAGCCATTAGCCGCTAACTGCTGCTAGCTGCTTTTTAAATCTCCAGGTACTCATAAGTCAAAACGTCAAACCCCTGTTCTGTCTTTACACAAACATTGTTTTAATAGGCTGTGTTAGAGGAGTTTAATCTTGTTTACTGTTTGCAGTGGGACCTTTTTTATTAATGACAACTGACAAAACGTGAATGTAAAGGAAAATCATTTTTTTGTTATGGTTTTCTGTCCTACAACTGAACTTCACTCTCCTACAAAACGATCACATTTGTCCTGATGTGGCCTTTTCCAGAACAGTCTGGTTTGTAAAACACAAGACAGAACATAGAACAGGAGCACAGTGAATTCATTCCACTCTAGTCAAAACATGAACATTTGTTGGAGGTTGCGATGTGTTGAGCTCGTAGCAGCTAATCCGGAGCAGCTACAGAGGTCGTGTAAACTCGTCTGTCTGACTCCTCTCCAACAAATTTGTCTCCCTTTCAATCTCGTCATTTTCAACGGACACTGACTCAGACAACACACCACTGGAGGACACTCATCAGGCTGCACACGGCCCCCTCTGGAGACACTTCACTTGTTTGAACTGCTTATCAACGTGATCAGCGGTCGGAGCTGCAGCCGAGCCGGTGACACACAGCTAATGGAGGAAGTACTTAAGCTACTTCCTCTGTGAGTCATAACTGAGTCAAATCTGCACAAACACACTCTTATTTTTACATTTACTGTGATTTATGCTTTCCTTTGTTATCACTCCTCCTCGATTAAACATCAGGAAACCTGCGTAGATATCAGATGCTCCTCGTCTCTGCAGAACCTGCCCGAGAATCTTCATGTTTTTACGTTTTCTTCGGTATCAAAGTCATCCGGTGATGCTTATCAGTACACCCATGAGCACACCGCAAACAGGAAGCGCTAATGGCTAATTCGGCTTACGTTCAATGTTGCTAATTTACCAAGAGTGTGCACAAATATGAGATAACAGATCTGAAGTTGTCGTGCATGAGTAACTGTCTGTCTCTGTGGCTTCTGGGGGGGGGATCTGTCTAATCACAGTACAAAATCAAGTTTCCAGGCTCACATTCGGTATTTTTGGGTGAACTGACCCTTTAATGTTAATTGCGTCCTGACTGTCTCTGACCTACATGAGGAGAGGAAACACTCTCCCTGTCTGTGAGAGGCTGAACCAGCAGGGGGCGACGGCGTGCCTTCATGTTGTCTTGACCCACTTCTGCTTCATCATGACTCAACTTGGGGGGGAAATACTGCAAAGTAATCCCATTACACACCTGTTGTTCTGAACGTGCACGGTTGTTGATTTACTAATTAGACTTTTTCTGGGTGGTAGTTAGAGTTCATACTTGAATAATGAAACGTGGAAATTCAAGAGTTTGGGGTTTAAATGTGTGAAGAGGCTGTGAAATGAAACATATACCGTCTGTTTCACTGTGGCTGATCTCACAAACCTCTCGTGCCTCAATAACTTGTACATATTTTAATGTAATTTATTGTGTGCAGATGACAATAAAACATAATTGCAGCACTTTTCACGGAGAAGATGTGGATTTTATTTATGAAAAAGCGAAAACAAATACAGTCTGAAGTGTTTCACGAAGCAGTAATCCCCGTTTGAACCAACTTATTACTGTAAAAAACTTTTATTACGGAAAGTTTGTTTCATGAAGGAGGTTTAAATGTGTTACTCGATCAATATGTACTAATAGCCTGAGCTCTGTCCAATCAGATCACAGGAGTCATCACTCCTACAGGATCCTGACGGGGACAAAAATACAGACTGCCGCAGGCGACAAATCAATCGATTAGTTGTCAAACATTAAATGAATCGGCAACTATTAATATCTTATTTCATCATTTTGATTCTACTTAATCCTGACAGGCTGTTTGTTTTACTTAAAGGAGCATTACGTAGTTTTGGGGGACTTTAAAGTGTTTCACATGTCGTTAACCCTCGTAATATACAGAATTAATTGACCTAATGTGATTTAAAAAGAAGTATTTGAAGGTGTTAAAGCTCAAGTATAACTAAACTTGAACAGGTCGACATCTTTTCATTCATCATTGTATAATTTAGAAAGTTTTTTCTAAGTGTCTGTCTCTTCCGGAGGGTCTAACACCTTTAATTTTGTCCCTTTTAGACGTTTAGGCGATTTCTGCTTGGGAATAATCCTTAATTTGGCATAAACGAGGCGTTTGATCAATACTAATGCTGTTATTTGGCAGCTCGGTGTACGTGCTTAACTAGAAGTGGACACATGGAACATCGGCCGGGTCGCGACTGACTGTGACCGGGCCTCTCTAAATATCTGAGGCCGTTCAAGGACATTGGATAAGATTGGCTTTATCAGTAACGAACATATTGTGACCTGTGATCAACAAGGCTTTAGTAAAGGAAGAGACATCATACTTCACTACTGCTGCAGAGTCGGTGGTAAAATCAAATATTAATTTGCGGGATCTCTGGTTGAGCAACATGTTGGCTGCCAGAAGAGAACTAAGCCTGATAAATATATATATTTTAGTGGTAATCACACAGAAATTACATATACGAACTGCTGGTTTCAATCATTCCCGCACCACCTTGTTCATTTTATGTCATTATTTAAGTTTCTGTTTCATTTATTTCACATTGTTGTATATTATTTTCCTCACATTTGCATTCTACATACAAAACATTTATTATTTCTACGTAAGAAACCATTTATTTGTCGTCGTTTCACGTTAAAACAGTTCATTTGTTTGCAGCGAATTCCTCGTCTGCTGGTTTGTTTTGTGTCTTTCCAGTTCACCAGTCATGATGACGGTTGTGTTAAGATGTGCAGTTGACAAACGACGGAGCACGGACAATATATAGTTAACACTGGTGGTGCTTAGCTGGGGGCCCCAAATCAAATTCTAATTAGGGCCCCTGTGAGGCCTCAGACCGGCTGTGAGTGGACCGAAATACTTGAACCCTGGTTCTTATTCAAGTTCTTCCCGACAACAACTCCATAAATCACCACCTTCTCGGCGATTGCGTGCACGTTGCCGCGGTGTTCCTGTTTGTGCGCACGCTCTTCTTCTTTGTTTCTGCACGTGAGGAGCTCCCTGATTGCTCCACTGGTCCAGATCTGGGGCCGAGCTTCCTGACGCTGGAGAGTTTGCACCCTGCTGATTGTGCTAATCACGGTGACAGTCTGCTGGGTGCATTGTTTCGGACCGGCCTCCTGTCGGGGTGTGTGAACCGGGCCTCTTGATTATTTTGACGTCACGTTCTGGCTCTTGTTTGTTTCCTTCATTTCACCTACAAAACAATACAAATAAGTAGCACGTGCGACACAAATACTGCGACCTCTGACCTCGTTACGGGAGCGACAGTCCGATGCTGTCGTGCAAACAGGCTGATTTATATTCATGGATTAAGGACTCTGCAGCTATATTTTGATTTTCCTTTCTTTAAATATCGGATAAATAACAAGCACAGACAGTTTAAAGTGTTTCTTCTTTATTAGAAAAAGTACGTTCTGTTAAAACACTAGAAAAAAATGACAAGATGATAGAAAAACACTGTACACGTATTGAAAAAAAATGCAAATCGCCCTCTTTGATCACAACGTGAGTGCACGTCGGTGTGAATGGAGCTTCACCGCCGGCTGCACGCTGGAGAGAACAAATATTTACAACAATGCCACTTAGAACACAAACATCAGCCTGTAATCAACGAGTCTGTTCATCACCTCACTCCTGAAAACAGGCGGATTTAAACCCACGTGGAGCTCAAACAAAACTTCTGCTGCCTGGAAAATGTTCCAAAAATTACATTCAGTTCAGTTCAGTCGCACTTAATTTACACTTTTGATGAAGCCCGTGTCTGAAACGCATCATGAACATACATTTAATGTGTTATAACGCCCCCACAGTGATGTATTATCATAGTTATAAGCACTGACGAATGTTAACAACACTCATTAATAAGCCAACGTCGATAACGTGTGATAGAAACACATTTGATGCATTATAACACATTATAAACATACTTATATTGTGTTATAATGCACATATATCACTGTACTATAGTTATAACAGTTAATGGATATTTTAAAGATGTCTATGAGTCTTTATAAACGGGTTTAATGGATTTTCGGTGCTGTTCTGATCTTGTTTCCCTCACTGGACTTTACTCCTTTACTTTAAACACATATAATTACACTGTAACGCATCATAATAATGATTTTAATGCGTTATAAAAGGCTTATGACTGTTGTTATAACACATCATTATAGACATCAGCATTCAGGTTGTTGTATTCATGAGTGCTTATAACCCTGATTCATCACACAGACGCTCCACACTGGGCTCATCATGTCCCCTGAGCTCCTCCTCAGCACCGGAACCAGCATCTCCTGGCACACAGAAAAGTTCTGACGCTGTCCTCCCATTTCAAAAGTCTCAGTTCTTAGACGTAATACTTCTTGTCCCCGTTGGATGTGATCGTCTTGGTGGGCGCGTATTTGATGGGGTAGGCTCCTCTGACGCCCTGAGAGAAGGAGCAGCACAGCAGGGTGCCGCCCAGCAGCAGCAGCGCGGTGGCGGCCCAGCCGATGTAGATGGCGGCTCCGATCTCCCTCTTCTTGGACGGGGGCACCTGCGGGTCGTAGAAGTCCACGATGATGTTGTTGGCCATCCAGCACAGCGGCACCAGCACGAACAGCCCGCTCATGATGTAGATGACCCCTCCGGCGTGCACCACCTTCGCCTTCACCGTCTCCTCCCGGAGGCAGTTGGTGCACTGCGCGCCGGCCACCGTCACCGTGAGCGCCACGACCCCCAGCACGGCGGAGATGACGGTGAGGGCGCGCGCCGTCTGCAGGTCCTGCGTCAGAGCCAGCAGCGAGTCGTGCACTTTGCACTGCATCTGCCCGGTGCTCTGAACCACGCAGGACATCCACAGCCCGTCCCAGATGGTCTGCGCCACCACGATGTTGGAGTCGATGAACGCCGTCACCTTCCACATGGGCAGCCCGCAGGCGATCATCACCAGCAGCGAGCCCGTGACGCACAGCGTCATGCCGAGGAACTCTAGACACGCAGTGAGCATGGCGCCGCTGTTCAGTGTTCAGATGGTCCTGATGTGAGAGGTGAGGTGTCTTCTGTCCTGATGTCTCTGTGCGCTCAGCCGCTCCGAGCCGGCGCATTTATGGAGAAGCGGACTGACGCTGCTGCGCCTCCATCAGCACAAAACCCCCCACAAACTTCTGGCCAATCAGGACGAAATGCATCACCGTCTCAGCCAATGAGAGGGGGGCGGGCGTGGGGGGTCGTGTACGGCCACACTTGCGCGTGCACGTGTGCGCACTGAGTATTTACCAGTTGCTGCTGGAGCACCAGATGTGTGGTCTTCCTGTAATTCAAGAGGCTGTGAGAGCATCAGACTGAATCCACACATGTAGAATAACCATGTCTCTTTAGTGACAGCTAGTGTTTGTGTGGGTGTGAGTGTGTGTGTCTGTGTGTCTGCATGCGTATGTGTGAGTGTGTGTATGAGTGTGTATGTATTTGTGTATGTCTCTGTGCATGTCTGTCGGGGTGGGAGGGTTGGGTTCTTTTAATTTTCTACTCTTGATTTTATTTGCTGTGTCTCTTTTTCTGTTGTTGTTGTTTGTAAATCTCTGTTAGGCACTTTGAGATACTTTTTTGTATGAAAAGCACCATATAAATAAAGATTCATTTAATTTGATGATAAATCTGTAGGGCGACCTCGAGGAATCAGATGTTGAGGACCGGATGTTGGTCCACTGGTCTGAACCACATCCTGGGTTTGGATCCAGACCTTTTCTTCATCATCGTCCAACAAAAACATGAAGGGTCTTTAAGAGAAAGGGACACATACAGGGTCATTCATTCAACCTCATAGGAACGCTAAACACTGCCAAAAACATGATTTTCTGGCGTTAAGACTCTTTCATCCCCGGGAGTGAAGCTGCTTTCAGTCCGGGGAGTGAAGCTGCTCTCAGTCTTGGGAGTGAAGCTGCTTTCAGCCCGGGGAGTGAAGCTGCTTTCAGCCCCGGGAGTGAAGCTGCTTTCAGTCCGGGGAGTGAAGCTGCTTTCAGCCCGGGAGTGAAGCTGCTTTCAGCCCCGGGAGTGAAGCTGCTTTCAGTCTTGGGAGTGAAGCTGCTTTCAGCCCGGGGAGTGAAGCTGCTTTCAGCCCCGGGAGTGAAGCTGCTCTCAGTCCGGGGAGTGAAGCTGCTTTCAGCCCGGGAGTGAAGCTGCTTTCAGCCCCGGGAGTGAAGCTGCTTTCAGCCCCGGGAGTGAAGCTGCTTTCAGCCCCGGGAGTGAAGCTGCTTTCAGCCCCGGGAGTGAAGCTGCTTTCAGCCCCGGGAGTGAAGCTCATCTCAGCCCCGGGAGTGAAGCTGCTTTCAGCCCCGGGAGTGAAGCTGCTTTCAGCCCCGGGAGTGAAGCTGCTTTCAGTCTTGGGAGTGAAGCTGCTTTCAGTCTTGGGAGTGAAGCTCATCTCAGCCCCGGGAGTGAAGCTGCTTTCAGCCCGGGGAGTGAAGCTGCTCTCAGTCCGGGGAGTGAAGCTGCTTTCAGTCCGGGGAGTGAAGCTGCTCTCAGTCCGGGGAGTGAAGCTGCTCGGTACTCCGGAGGTACAGCAGCGGATACTTCTGTATCTTTTGTCAGACGGCAGCAGAGTGTTTGTCTTTTCGTATCCTCTTGGCTCCGTGCAGACATCTCACCTCACCAACGTCACTGATGCTCTGTAGGTGAGCACCAGTGACGTAGAGGCTTCCTGTCTTGGGCGAGTCTGTGATGTTTCCAGTCGGTGTGCTTTTTATTACTTCTCTGAAAAAGTTGAACATGCTCATGCTCCATGATTTTCCTTCCTGTTTTTGACCATGATGGTTTCTCAGTAGTGGTAATTCCCAGAAACCTTGAACAGTTCATTTGCTCCAACTGAGCGCCACAGATGTAGACGGGTGTGTCTTTGCCTCAACCATCAGCTCCTTGGTTTTGCTGACGCTGAGCAGCATCAATCAACCAATCAATCGAATGTTATTCATGTAGCACCTTTTAAACCAATCAAAATACAATTCAAAGTGCTTTACAAGATTGTAAGAACATGATATAAAAACAGATTTAAAGTCTGAATTGTTAAAATAATCAAAGGTGAAAAACAAGGAATCAGATAATGAACATAAAACTCAAAAATCTTCCATTTAATTCCAATTTTTCATCCATTAATTTGATGCAAAGCTCATTAGTGTCGTTGGATTGTGTGCAGACGCCTCTCATGAAACTGTGTCACTGCTCTGTCTGCTGCCTGACTGACATCACTGTCTGTCTCACACTGATATTTTGACCCATTTTACGGCTTCAACAACACACACAGGATGCACTCTGCACAGAGGACACGGCGGCCGCGTCGATCCGCTCCATTGTGCTTCGCTGACCGCGCTGAACAATTCCCTCAACTCCCCCTTTTGTTTTTGTGCTTTAAGTGGACTCAGTCGACCCGATGCACACATCCTACACATGCCACCACATCAGAAATGTGATGAGAGACGCAGCAGCAAAGCATTCTGGGCCACCACGGGGAACTGTGATCTAGTTTGACTTCCTTTTATTGCTAACAATTTATTGAATGACTACAGAAATCACTTGCAGCGCCAATATTACATAATGGTAAATAATCTGACTCACAAGAGACTAAGACTATGTTTACAGCCGTGCTAGCAGCTCTGTCAGGCTGTGCTTGTGCACCAATGAAGGCTAATGTGAGCTAAATGCTAATGTGCTGATGTTTTGCTCAAAGCTGTAATATTAACCACCATCAACACTAATAAAGCATTTTGGCAAACACAAACATTAGCGTCTAAAAGTCCTTGTTAGCATGCTAACACTTGCAGCCACAAAACATTTGCGTTGCAGGATTCTCCTAAACAACTGAACTAGACGGTTCTCGGTTTAAGTTGGAATAAAACATAATCTAAGTTTGTAGAAGCCACAGGATCCCAAATTGATGTGAAAAGATATTATCTCCACTCATTTATAAGCCCAGAACTTCTCTGTAGCTGCTCAGCTAAAAGCGTTAGCATGCATTAGTTTGACCGTGCATCGAGGGTCTAAACGAGCCTTGGACGAGCTTTAAGGAGCCATTTTATTTTATTTCTTTGTGGTTTTTTTAACGCTTAAAATCAAGTCTCCATCTACTTCAGTTGTTTAGGAGAATGCTCCAACGCTGTTATGCTGTTAAGCTCCAGAAATGTTTTGTGGACCTCTGTGGACTTTCCATCAGCATGAGGATGAGGAGATAATGACTGAATTTTCATTATCCGGTGAACTTCCAGGGGCCCCTGTAAAGCACTATGAGTACACTTGTGTCTGAATGGTGCTGTATAAATACATCTCTCTAGAAACAGAAAGCAAAGGTCAGTTTAATTTACTTGGTCCAGTTTCAAAATTCGATTAAAAACACACCCAAACTTCATTCCTTCAGTTGGAAAACAGCTGTCGGCGAAGGCGCCTGTAGATAAAGTTTACTGCAGGGACCGTGATGCGTGCTGATAAAAAGCTGAACCACACCTTCTGTAATTATCCTCAATCTCTCTGGTGAAGTGATGAAAGTTGCTCCGTCTGCCTTATATAGAGCGAGAGAGCTGAATCACCGCTGGTATCTGGGGGCCCGGGGGGGGGCGACGGGGATCGGAGGAGGGTTCCCTGCCGCCTGACTCAGTCGGATGCCACAGCTGATAAACACAAACAGGGAGGAGGAAGAGCTGTGCTGCCAAGATAAAGTCTCCAATCACCACAACAGGAGCAAAACTGAGCTTAACTATAAATATTTATCCTGTATGTTGAGTTTTACTGCCTGAACATAAAGCATAACAACTGTAGCTAGTCAATAAGGATCAACATGTGAGCTTGACGGCATTAATGTTGCTGTCTTATTCAAGATCTGATGCAGAATTGGTGATGTAGAGCGGTGGCACGGGCAGGTGCTGTTGGTCGTAAACATGCTGACAAACAACATTCCTCAAGGAAAACACAATCAGGACTCCATGTGGGAAGCTCATCATGTCATGAGGACACACACATACATACACACACACACACACACACACAGACACACACACACACACACGTACGCATGATGAAGAATCAAGTCATGATGTCACGTAGTAGGTGAGTGGGTCATGAAAACAGCGAACTTAATCACAGTCAGGACCGGAGTCGCTGCCAGCACATTCAAAATGGCTAAAACAACAGTGTGTGTGTGTGTGTGTGTGTGTGTGTGTGTGTGTCCTCAGGGGGCCAGATGCTTCCTCCTCTCTCTCTATAGTGTGTGTGTGTGTGTGTGTGTGTGTGTGTGTGTTTACACTTACATTAAAATAATAATCCCAGCTCCTGCCGTCGCTGTTGGGAGACAATCAGCCCTGAAACAGAAACATTTAGATTCACACAGTGAAGAAACTAAGTTTAGTCAGGATTAGGTAAACATAAATAAAAGATAAGCTAAATATAAATTACAGTAGAATCTGAGGACGCATACGTCTTCTGTCTGTCCTCCGAGCCTCGATTTGGAAAAAAGGAAAACTCCCCAAAAAACATCTAAAGGGGAAAAACTAGTAGAAACAGAGGAGCGAGGAAGGATCCTTATCTCTGATTGGCTGTTTATCAGGTGATCAATCATGTGATCACATTTAATATTACAACACAAGCATCACTTTTCTTCACTTTATTTGACTTAACTCACGTCACTTCACTTTAAATATTTTCACTTTCCTTTACTTGACTTGACTTCATTTTACTTCACTTCACTTTTGTTTTTCTTCACTTCGCTTCAGTTTTTTGCTTCACTGAACTTCACTTCATTTTATTTGGCATTACGTCACTCACATCAATTCATTTCACATAATTTCCCTTTACTTTATTTGACTTCACTTTACTTCACTTCACATCAATTTACTTCACTTCACTTTCATTTTTGTCACTGTACATAGTTTACATCTCATTATTTCACTTCAGTTTATTTTTCTTGACGCTTAACTTCACTTATTTTATTTGACTTCATTTCACACACATCACTTCACTTTACATAATTTCATTTTACTTTATTTGACTTCACATTACTTCACTTTATTTTTCTCGATTTAAAGCCACTTCACTTCACTTAACTTTAAATTTTACTTTTAATCATTTTACTTAGTTTACTTCACTTCACTGTACTTTTACTTTATCTTACTTTACGTCACATTATTCTCATCTCATCTCTCACATTACTTCACTTCACTTCTCTCTTAACTTCTCTTAAGTTTACTTTATTTCTCTTCACTTTAATTTTTATCACTTTACGTAGTTTACTTCACTTCACTTACTTTATTTTACTTAACATCACATTACTTCACTTTATTTCACTTCTCTTCACATCACTTAACTTCATTTTTTTTTTACTTAGAGCCACTTCACTTCACTTCAGTTTATTTTACTTCACTTCACTTTAATTTTTGTCACTTTACGTAGTTTACTTCAATTCACTTTTACTTTATTTTACTTTACGTCACATTACTTCACTTCATTTCACTTGACTTCACTTCAGTTTACTTTACTTTAAACTGCTCCATCTTCTCTTGCAGATCACAGATGTGTTCTCAGACAGAATGTAACAGATCACATGAACTAATTCCTGAGTAGTTAATATTTCTGATGTAATCTGGAGTTGTGACTCGACGTTTGTCTGCAGTATTCAGATACTTTACTAGAGTACTTGTACCTCTTCGTCTCTGCACTCAGAGCACTTTCTGCTGGGAACCATCTGTTTAAAGCTTGATTAC
Organism: Sparus aurata; assembly: GCF_900880675.1. Classification (NCBI taxonomy): domain Eukaryota; kingdom Metazoa; phylum Chordata; class Actinopteri; order Spariformes; family Sparidae; genus Sparus; species Sparus aurata. The sequence goes on along the minus strand of NC_044198.1, from coordinate 25,240,902 downwards.
AACATTCAGGAGTGGACATGGCACGATGTGATTAAATGTGTTTAACATATAATCGTTTCACAGACTTCCTGTATTTCGCTTTGACTGACAGCTGCAGCGCTGCCAGCTGACGTGTCAGCGGCCGGTGGGAGGCCTGAGACGCAGCAGCGTTAGGATGTCCTGTCTCTTATCACTTCCCCTCGACTCCATTGTTCTCCGAGCTGCGGGAATATTCTCCTCCTCCTTTTTCCACATCAACTCTTTTTATTATCCACAATGAAATGTCACCTGCAGCAGCCGTTTGGCACTTGTGGAGGCGCGAGGCCTTGGCATGTTGTTGAGTTGTGCGTTTGTCCGGTACCGATATCTGGCACGTGGGCTGACAGTTTGGTTTACGGATGCCTTTAATGTTTTGTCTTAAGTGTCGCTCATCTAATGTGTGTTGGTGTGTTGGTGTGTGTGTGTGTGTGTGACCTTTGTGATCTGCATTGTCCTGTGCAGCAGCAGAACAGAAGGATTATAGTCACAGCAGCGACGCTCGACTCGCATTAAATTAGGTTAAGTTTTCCTGTGAGAGCCGAACATCCATCTTCACTAAATGTGCTGACGTGAGTCACCGTTTGTGAGTTTATAACACCACAGAGGACGACGTGTCGCAGCTGGTGGCTGCAATATAAAATGTTTTCAGTTTTTAATACCGTGCTTGTTCTCTTGGCTTCATTTAGTGTGTTTCCATCCACATATTTTCAATTCAATATCCTAAAAAAGTCTTTGAGCCTGGCTGAAGTGGAGAGGTTGGAATTAGACGCGACTATATCGCACGTGAAACAACAAAAGCCTCCGAGCTGCACGCTGAGAATGGTAACTTTGGTTTGACATTTGGATCGGCAATATGGGCACACTTGGATTTCAGTGAATGGCCGAGAAGATAAACAAAGTATTCGCTTCTTGTGCTGAGATTTAGACATTTTAAACACAACTCTCACCTCCCCCGCGTGCAAGTGTTACTCCCTTCCCAGCCATATTTCGCAGGAGCACTGTTGCTGCATCCTGGGCTGTAAGCACACATAAAATCGGTCCAAACAGCTCAGCAGCTCAGAAATCTTCATTGTAGCTGCTAAGCTAAAAGCGTTAGCGTGCTAAGTGGGCGCATGAGTTCGACTGAGCATCGAGGGCATAAAAATCATCTTTTCAAATCAATATTTGGGATCTCTGGTTTCATGGCCACTTGGATTACGCTGCACAAGCTGTAAGGAGCCATAAGCCAAATGTTTATTTTGGGTTTAGCTCAAAGTTGTCAAAATATTTGATAACGTCAAATTATGTCAATGTCAACGTCCACAACTGAATTTATATTTTCTAAGTCTTTTCTTTTCCACTGAATGTTTTTATTGCAGCTAAACTAAATGTAAAGTATTTATATTTTGTACTTAAGCAGGAAAAAGCTGTAAAATGCAATTATAAAAAGCAAACCATTTTCATTTTGGGTGAACTGTTCCTTTAAACTCCCAGAAGAAATAACAGAAACGTCATATTTGCATCATGTTCTCCATCGTTTGAGCTTCGACCGGAGCTCTTTAAATGTTTTCACCTTGTTGTGTCTCTTCTTCTTTTCTATATAAATTGCGGTGAAGTCATACTGACACAACAGCAGACAACAGAAACAACCATCGACCACATTAATCTGATTTTCTTGACATTTAAGTTAAAACCACTGACTCACGCACAGCTGGATGACAGCGTGGTGCATCATAATCGACTGTCATTAGCTGCAATCATCAAACATTATTGCTTTAACAAGTTGTTGACTCAGACTGGAGGAAATCCCAACAGTAGAAAAGTCATCAAGCCGCCCAGATAACAGCGAGAAGTCCTGCGTTAGAGCCTTTAATGTCCAGCAAGCCTCGTCTTCCTCCGGTGACTAATTCCACCTGTTAGAAAACAAACGGCGGACGTGACACATTCCTGCAGCTCATCTCGGGTCAGCTCAGTCATCCTGTGTGACTTCAGCCCCTCGTCTGTTTCGATTTGAGGAGGAAAAGCTGAGATCACATTGTTATTCTTCAGTTTAGTCTTTAAAAAGAGGAGGAGTGAAGCTAAAGTAGATTTACTGCAACTCGTTGTGCTTTTCTTTTAACACAACTTTCTGTTTCTACACTTCGTTTATCTGCTTCAGTCGGTAGTTTCTGCAGACTTTCACTCAAATATTCACATGTGGGGGACTTTCCCTCTTACTGACCTGAAATCTGCAACACTGCACATAAACATTAGAACAGAGTAAATAACAAATATAGGCAATATATATATATATATATATATATATATATATATATAGAAGGAGCACTGAAGGAAGCAGTTAAAAAGGAAAACTAAAGTATATTCACAAGGAAGATCAGAAGTTTTCACATACAAAAACAACTAAAAAACATTAAGAAAAAAAATGATATACTAGAAATAAAAATAGAAATTAAATATATATATTAAGACAATAAGGAACAAGATGAGTGTCATTATACACTGTAAAAAAAATCACAATTTTCTAGACGATAACTAAATATTTACAGTAGTTTTCTGTTTTTTGTGAAAAATTACATCTGTTTTTCATTTTTGTACAGTAAAATTACTACAGTATTTATACAGTATTGTTCTGCTTTAATTAATTACATAAAAATGTAGTTAAAATGACAATGATTATCTGAAATTAAATATGTAGCTCAAAGGTTTATGTTTACAGTAAAAAAGTAAAAATTGTTAAAAAAAAAAAAAAAAAGTAAACAAAGTTAGGTTTATGTTTATTCAAACATTCAAAATCTGTATTTCCACAAATTTATCAACACAAATTTAGCTAAATTTGAGGTCAAGTCCTTCTAGGCCAGTATTTCTATTTGGGTCATTGATATCTTAATATATAAACTTTATAATTTCTTTCATATCATTAAAACAAACACATATGATTTTATAGGTATTTTAAACTTTAGTTAATGTAATTTCACTGTAAACAAGCGATGACAAGCTTTACAAACTATTTATTAGCAATTGTTTATTAGAAAGTTGCAGCTGATGTTCATACTACTTTGTAAATAGTTAATTTATACAGTGTCGTTCATTTATAAACATTATTTGGACGCCATTAGAGGGTTGCAACTAATGTTTAACCTTCACAATTGATTTATTTGTTTCTTAAGAGTGAAATGACTTAAATGTATCATTTAGTAATGACTGTTATATTGTGTTTAAGTCAGCATTGGCTATTTGTTACTTTTCTTCTTCTGTTGGAATTTGAATTCAATTTTCATGTATTGGCTGCCACTGATATTATTTCCTCATTGATTATTGGTCCGGGCTTAAGTTAAAGATTAAAAGTCACTGAGATTTAATTGATGTGTATTCATATGGTCGATGAGCTATTGTGTAAAGTGGGTTCCAAGTTTAAATGTTAGAAAAGAAGGTCAGTTTTTAAACATTTATCTTTTCAGAAGTGGACGTTCCTGCAGATCGACTGGAGGAGCTTGTGTTTGACCCACATGCCTGTGAACGTTGGACTCATGTGAGAGAGTATATGAGCGTTTCCTCCCAGCAGACGGAGCTGGAGGAGGTCACACAATGACTTCAGCTAGGAAACAGGCTAACGCAGGAAGGCCGCAGCAAACCAACGTACAATAGCTCATCACATGTGCTCCGCGTCGATTCCACGGCGGCCATTGGGCACGCTGCCACACGGGAGGAAGTGCATGTTGTTGTTGTGAGCGAGCCTTTTCTCTTTTTCCCTGGTGGAGGGACAATGGAAGGAGACGAGGGGAGGTGGAGGAGGAGAGAGAAAGAATTGTTTTTATTTATTCTTTTTAAAAGATGCAGGAAAACCAGGAAAACACACCAGTCAAAGAATTCCTTTAGTGTTGGTCCGCTCCTGTGGTGGAAGTACTGCACTCAAGTACAGTTTTGAGGTACTTATACTGTACATTTCTACATTTAAATGTCCAGAAACAACCAGACTTCTGTTTTATATTTTGTTGAGTTGTGTTCTCACATTATCCTAAATGTTTCAAACAATGTTCAAACCAGAGAAATTCAGTTTACTCGAGGTAACGGTGGGCTTTTTATTTGGTCACGTGTCGTTGTAACTCAGAAGGAAGTCGGCAAACGAGACTTAAAGTGACGCAAATTAAACTAAAACGTTACTTTACATACATTCACCCCCACAAACCAGATTACTTTACCGTACATTAGCAGAAAGAACATGGTCATGTTTCAGTTCAGGTCAACTCTGAACGACCTCAGCACTCAGCAGAGATTCCGGTTCTAGCGCTTCTTTGGATCACTTGATCGCTGCTGCAGTCGGGTCGATAAACAGGAGTGAATATCCCAAATATTAAAACTAATTGCTGAGCTTTTCTCCTGTCCGTGAACGTCTCTGGATCAGAACAGAATCTGATGAGACTCAACGTGTTTTGTTGTGCTTTGACGGACAGAAATTACACGTTGTGCGATTAAATGTTTGTTTTCAATCCAAAGAGGTACAATTATACAATAAAAAAATGCAACAATTAGCAAGAAATCCTTAAAATTAAAACATATTTGTGAATCAAAACTTTGTTTTTTTATTCTTTCTCCCATTAATCATCTGATGGCCCCCTAAAATGATTTGCTGTCCCTCTGGAGTGGCCTGACTACTGATACTTGGAGTGAATTTTTGTGTTTTATCTTACTTTTGCTTGACTTTTAAGTATATTCACATTGTCACATTTGTATTTTTTCCTTAAGTAAAGGATCTGAACTTCTTCCGTTGCTCCACTTATCTGTCAGAATGTCACGTTTTCTTGTTCTTTTCCCTGCATGAAGTCAATATGTGGGTCAAAAAACCGTGAAGGAGATAACAGAGGACTCATTTCCGTTGGTCGGACCAACGTTTGATGATTTCTAAGTGTTTTTTTTAAAAAAAAACCTTAAGATGAGATATGAATGGGAGCCAGAGAGCAGGACACTGAGAGAACCAGCGGGAGGAGGAAAAAGAAACGTGCAGATTCCAGAAATAGTAAAAAGAAACAAGGAGAACAGGGAGGTTTGGTGTGTTATCTCTCTGATTGTCTCCACGGAGACAGGAAACGGCGCTGTTACACACAGGAAATGAGCCGATGGCAGCGATAAGGCGGGAAAATGGCTCCGGAAATCAAAACAAGTTCGTTCCGATGTAGAAAGAATTAGAGAAGTACACCAGTGTTTTTGTTTAATGTTCCCTCTACGAAGCTGATGACTCTCTCAGCATTTTTGAGGTCACGTGTCATCGTGATGGCTTCAACACGCCCACGGGCAGCATCGAGCGAACCGCTGCCTCCAGATGTCGTGCTGTAAATCCCATTAACCTCCATGTTCAGTGACGTGTTCAGACGTGTTGTTACCATGTTAGATCTGTTTCAGTGGAGCACATGTGATGGAAACAACCGGTCGGAATAAATAGAACAGCAGAGGAAGTATTCAATTACTTCACTTCAGTAACAGTACTAATTTCTCATAAAATACTCTGTTACAAGTAAAAGTCCTGCATTAAAACAGTGTTAAAGTATCTCATATATAATGCTAATTAGTATGAAAAGCACAAGTACAAGTTCATTATACAATAAAATAAATACATTTTAAAAATGCAGTACTTTGGCTCTGATGCAGCATGTAATCTGCAAAGTAACTAGTAACTAAAGTTGTTATCAAGAAAGTAGAAAGTATTAAGTACCAGGAAAAACTCAAGTGAAGTAGCTCAAAATTGTTACTTTTCGTTAGGTGGCATTACGTTACGTTACGTTAAAGGTCGAAGCTGGACTTTCATGTGGACTTCAAAACAATAATGTACTTATATAACAATAATAACATCAGGGGGAAAAATAATTTAATAGTCATAATTAATACCCACCTTATTACTAGCTCCCATGATATCTTGTACGTTAACGTTGCGTTGCATTTGACCTCAAAACATTTAAGTTCAGTATTGGAATAAATGTACTTAGTTACATTACATCACTGGACATGGGATGTCACAGCCATAAATAATACGCACCTTATTCCTAGCTCCCATGATACCTTGTACGGTACGTTACGTTGTGTTACATTACGTTATGTTACATTACGTTATGTTACGTTAAAGGTCGAAGCTGGACTGTGTTGACTTCAAAACATTAAGTTTAGTATTTTTAGTAAATGTACTTAGTTACATTACATCACTGGAAATGGAATTTAATAGTCATAATTAATATCAACCTTATTACTAGCTCCCATGATACCTTGTACGTTACGTTACGTTAAAGGTCAAAGCTGGACTTTCGTGTTGACTATTTTTAGTAAATGTACGTAGTGTTAAGATGTATTATCTTTCCTGTAAATTAAGTGCCTGGCTGCTATGATATAATCACCATGCAATGTTAAACTGTATTATTAAGAGTTGCACTTATCCTGGTGACAGATATGATTGAAGCAAGCATTAGCCCCCTGTTAGGAAGCGTTGATACATTGAAGAGACATGCCAGGTTCAAAGAAAGAGCATAATGTGCCTGCAAGTAGGGACGGACCAAGATTGCGTGAGGATGCTAAGATGATAAACATGTTTTTGTTTTGGTATTGCTTTCAAGCACTGATGCTTGAAAGGACATACATTTGCATAAAACACAAAGTAGCGGAAAGGCAGTGTCTAATTAAAGATACTCAGTGCTGCAAAGAGTTTAATCTTATCTGAACTCAGATCTGTGAAAGGAATGATAGTAGAAGTTAGGGAGGTTCTCTTCGCTAAAGATGACTCGTTTGCGAATGAATCACTTCAAAGGAACGACTCTTAAACGCGAACGAACTGACCTGATTCCACGTTTCACTTCTCTCTTGTTCGTTGTTTCGTTCTCACAGACGAGTCGCTGTGTTGTTCACTGTTTAGTTATCAGAGTGGTGAAGAGGACTGAGAGCCAGCCAATCGTGTGCTGAGTCTAGAACACTATCGTCAAGTTTTAGCCAATGAGAAACAGGAAAGAATAGCAACCGTTTCCATGAAAAAAAACATTTCATTTCGTTCACAGCTCATCGTTTTCGTTCAGTCAGGCAGTCAGTCAGCCTAAGCTTAGTGAGCGAGCGCGATTGGTTGCAAATTAACAGCGATTTAGATAGATAGCTAGAGACCATTGATGTCAAGCTATTTGTTTAATGATGCAGTTCCTAATAAAAGGTTAAAAGGAACGTCGTAGTATGTCTTCTCTCAGATAAACAAATGCGATGACATCCGTTACATTACATCACTGGAAATGGAATTTAATAGTCATAATTAATATCCACCTTATTTACTAGCTCCCATGATACCTTGTACGTTACGCTGCATTGCGTTAAAGGTCAAAACAGGACTCTCGCGTTGACGTCAAAACATTTAAGTTCAGCTTTGACTATTGGAATAGATATGTTACGTTACGTTATGTTACGATAAAGGTCAAAGCTGGACTCTTGTATTGACTTCAAAACATTAAAGTTCAGTACTTTTAGTAAATGTACATTAAGTTCAGTACTTTTAGTAAATGTACTTAGTTGAATTACATCACTAGAAATGTAATTTAATAGTCAATTAATATCCGCTTTATTACTAGCTCCCATGATACCTTGTATGTTACGTTACGTAAAAGGTCAAAACTGGACTTTCATGTTGGCGTCAAAACGTTTTATCATGCAGAAACTCCTTTTTTGTCTGTCTGTTGCAAAATGAATAAACACAATGACATGTTATTCTGAAATAATACATTTGTCTGGAGTGTTTTTTTATTTTTACCATGTCATTAAGTCACAAAAATTCAAGGATTGTCTTGTTTTTTATGAAGTATGTCATATTTCCTTAAACACCAGGCGATCCAAAGTGTTGCCACTTTTGTAGAATTGGTTCATTTTTAACGTATGAAAGAAAATTAGAGACTTCATGAAACAAAAAATGACACTTGACTTTTCCTAAAGAGAAGCGTGGACTCTCTAATGAAGATACTGTGAGAGTACAAGCGTTTTTTGCTGTCAGCTTGTTTGGATTACACCACTAAACTCCCGGTTATCATGTTGCATCTTTGACCTCGAGTACAAGCGGCTCATGTTAATCCCAGTTTATTACATCCATCCCCTCGCTGACGCCGCAGCTCGAAGCCAGAACTGAGCTGTGATTGCCAAAAAAGTGGGTATTACAAGTAAATAAAGAGCCATTACAGCGTTATTATGTTTGCGTGCAGGGGTCAGTGTGGTCCCCGAGGCCCCTCCCTGAGATCAGAAGGGATCCGTTTTGGTGATGTTGGGAGGGAAGGTTGCTCATTGTCCCGAACCTCGCCGCCTCGCCACCCATGCACAGGAAACAGGGTCGGTAATGGCACCCTGCTCCCGCCTCCAGTCCCACGTTCCCATCATTGTCCTCCTCCCTCAGGTAGCTGTCAGCCCTGCAGCACAAATCTCACCAAACCTCCATGTGTTTGTTTCTTTTGTCTTGGTTTTTTTTTGTGTTTGAATCCCTCCCTGCCTCTAACAAGTTGATTGACAGGCCTTGACTGTGCAGCAGCTGTTGGCTCGTGGCAAACACTTTCACTCTTCCACGAAAATAAAAAGTCCAATTTGACTTTTCATTAAGAAAAATCTGTTATACGTAGAGATGCATGGTGTGTGTTTTCACACAAACATGATACCCAGTTCCTGAAGCGGTGGCATCTCACACAGAGCCGGACAATACTGCATTGTTGTTGGATATTTTCCTTAAAACACTGAGTTCCTACCAGGATGTCTATATTCAGATGTGTGAGGGCACGATGCTACGTGTGTGTGTGTGTGTGTGTGTGATCTTACATAAATAAATAAATCCAGAGGAAATAACATTAAAGTCTGTCTGTTCTTTCCTGCCACTGACTATCAATCAACTCCAGTAAGAACAATCTGGTGGTAATACAATAAAAACTAAATACTGTTATTTGCAGTATGCAGCTTTCTAGTAGATATTTTATTGTCCTTTTACGGGATTTTTGTTTTAAAAAGATTAAGCTGGAAACAATAAAGATGTAGCTGAAGAGCACACTTATCAAATGTTAGCTTAGCCGGCTAGTTAGATGCTTTTACACTTTTAAAATTTGTGAGGAAACATTGCTGAAGAGACAAACATTAGCTAAGATGCTTTTAGGTGTTTTGTTTTCAAATAAGAGAGCTGGAAATATTACCACAGATTATTGCACTTTTAATTCACTGATACACATTAGATTAGCTGGTTAGCTAGACGCTTTTACAGGCGTTTTGTTCACTCTAAATTAGCTGAAAAGCTTAAAAATGTTGCTTAAGAAGGCACTTTTAATTAACTGAGAAAATGTTGGCTTAGCTGGCTAACTAGATCCTTTAACAGGACTTTTGTTTAAAGTAATTCAGCTCAAAACCTTAAAGGCATAGCAGAAGACGGCACTTTTAATTCAAAGACAAATGTTAGCTTAGCTGGCTAGCTAGACACTCTTAGAGGACTTTCGTTTTCTAATAAATCAGCTAAAACTTTAAAAATGTAGTTAACAATGGAAATTTTATTCACTGACAAATGTTAGATTAGCTGGTTAGCTTGATCCTTTCACAGGAGCTTTGTTTTAAAATAGGTGGAGAAATATAAAAGACATCGCAGAAGATGACACTTTAAGTAATTTAAAACATTTTAGCTTAGCTGGCTAATGAGAAGTCCTTTAAAAGAACTATTGTTTTAAAATAAGTGAGAAAAACATGAAAGACAGACGACACTTTTAATTCGTTGACAAATGTTAGCTTAGCTGGCTAGCTAGACGCTGTTAGATGATTTTTGTTTTGAAATAATTTGGCTTAAAACTTGAAATTGTAGCTGAAGATGGCATTTCTAATTCATTGACAAACGTTAGCTTAGCTGGCTAGCTTGATCCATTCACAGGAATTCTGATTTAAAACAAGAAACATTGGAAATATTGAAGTTATACCTGATGACACTTTTTATTCAGTGACAAACGTTGGCTAAGCTGGCTAGCTAGATGTTTTTACAGGATTTTTGTGGTCTTATTGCTGCTTTCACACAGTTTTAAATGCTCTTTATATCCAGTTTTTGAGCCTCCAAACCTGCTCAGGATGATTTAGGGATATTTTAGTTTCATTTGATTGTTTATTCTGTGACACATCTGAATATACATAAATGTATTTATCTATTGATCCATATCCCAACACCCCTGACTCATTCTGAGTCACATTTAAGCATCTGCAAGTTAATTTATGTTGATGATTTATTCTTCTTTTAAATCTAATGTTCACTCTACTCTTCTCTTGTACACAGAGAGCCACATTTCTTGGGTATTTCCAAACACTTGGAACCAATAAAGCTGATTCTGATTCCAATCATCTGACTCACCTTTACAGATGTGTGCAGATGTTCACACACACACTCAGGATGACTTGTGGATATTTAATAGTTTGTTTATTCGGTGATATTTCAGAATTTTTACACATTTAAATGGACACACAGACACACACACACATCACAAAAGCCCTTACTCATTGTGATGAGCGTCCATGGAGCAGATCTGTGAGTCCACACGTGACGACAGAGCGACACCGCCACCACCTGGTGACTCACCTGAACTACACGCAGTGTGTTGTTCCCTCCCCTCCACACAATGAGCGCTGTGTGTGTCACAATGTGTGGACCAGTCTGCATCTGTGAGTCCGGCGTCTGAACCACAAGACGAGATGAGAGACGAGGTGTTGTTCTGTGCGGTTCCGATAGGATCTCTGCTCACGTAGGAGCCGGTTCTGTTCTGTTCGGTTCGGTTCTGTTGTTGCAGCGGAGGTGAAATTAAGAATCCAGCCCGTGTTGAAGCGACCAGCATCGGATCCAGACCCGCCTCTCCTCATTCTGTCTCCAGCTGCGTCCGAGATGACGAGCAGCAGCAGCAGGTACCGGAGCCGCGCGCCCCGGTCAGGTAAGCTCACACACACACACACACACACACACACACACACACACACACACACACACACACACACACACACACAGGTAATTGATTAAGACGTGATGTTTCCATCTCTCTCCTCCTCCTCCTCTCTCCTCCTCTCTTCTCCTCCTCCTCCACAACCACCCGGCTCGTCTCCTGGAATGTGTCGTCGCGGCGCAGATGATGCAGAGGTAAGAGTCCAGGTGTGTTAATGATCCTTAATTAATCCTACAAAATAAAAGCCTCCCCGCTGAGACTAAGAGGAACCCCCTTTTATTGTGGTGGTGTTGATGGTGAAGCTTCCCCTCCTTTTGTCACGCTGCTGCTTTAATTCAGCTTTTATCCAACATCTGCACACTCAGATAATCCATCACCTCATCCAGATGTTCCAGATGCTTCTATTGATCATTAGCGCCAATCAGACTGAGTCGGGGGTGTTGGGATGTGCATGCATGTGCAAGAGAAGTCAAATTAAATGTGTCACACTTTATTATAAAACACTAAAATATCCTTAATTCATCCTGAGAAGCGTACGTATGAGAGTAAACTGTTACTTTGGGCTTTAAGGGGATTATAATCACTGCAGTCTGACATTTAATAGATAAAATGATTTTCCTATATTAAAGAAATGTCAGCTGTATTAAAAAAAGCACATTTTAAATTGAGTTTATCAATTTCACCACCTTCTGCAGACAGTAGAGCATCCAAAGCTTTATCTTAAATACTCTGAAAAACAAAATATATCCGGCTGAACTTCGGGGGAAATATTTGGAATATGGCTTTTAATGTTATTTATGACATAAGATAAGGCGGCGTCTGAATAAATCATCTTATAGCGGACCTGTCAGATCATTTTATTAGAGGGCTGTTTGTCCAGTTTCGCAGTTAGATCCTCTGATTTCTTTAAAAACGGAGAGAGATCTCCTGCTACACTCTGGATGACAGCAGCAGCATGTAGCAGGGCTAACGTTAGCATGTTAGCACGACCGTCTGCAGGGTTAGGGTTAGGGTGGAGGTTCTGTTGGAGCCCACGATGATGTGATAATAACACAGATAACTGGGCAGTATACTGTTTATGATTAATATATTTATCATGATATGAGACTATATCGTCATTACATCCACTTTACAGAGGATTATTGATCAGAAATCTCACAGTTATCCCTACGATATTGTTACAATATCATCAGTTTGCTCAAAAATATTGTGATATTTGATTTTGTCAGCCCGGTTTCCACGATGTGACCTTTTTTCTGAAAACCTTTGTGTCATGAATCAGACGCGTGTTTGTTATTTAAAAAGATAATTTTCCAAGTCAGGGAAGTCTCAGTTTGAAATATCAGCCTGTTAATAAACGTCACATCCAACAGTCTCGTTAGTGACGTCGTTAGCAGCTCACAGAACTGAACCAGAACCAGCTCTCTCTCTTTCACATCACTGCAGTCGTCAATATGAGCAGATTTATTGTGATTTTCATCTTTTTTATGACCTTTTCTGTGGTTAGTTGGCTCCATGTTGGTGTTTGTGAGCGAGACGGCGTAGTACAGCACAAAACTAGATGAGATTTTACTTTAATAACAGCAAACTGAGACTTTATTGACGTGATCCAGATATAAAACTTCATATAAAGAGGAAAAACGGTTCTTTAAAAGTAGAATTTAATGCCATAATTTTGCCAGCTACCTGGAAAATGGTGTGTTGCTGCAACATTAGCTGTGAGACACGATGAACAAAGATGGATTTTTCCGACTTTAAAGCTCCTGAAGATCAGAAAATAAAGTAAAACTATGTTTATTGTGTTTCAAGTGTAGAAAACTGAATACACGGCATCATTTAGCAGATGAATTAAGTTAAACTTGTCACCCTGAATCCTCTCGTAGCTTCTCGAGTGAGGAATCAGAGCGGATACACTCACAGCATCTCTTCTCTCTGAGCATCGTTTATTTCCAGATATATATATATATATATTTATCCTCAACAATCCCACGAGCAGTTTCATAATGTTTGCCTTCATCCGGCTTCACAGTTTCTGTCTTTATCACGTCGTCCTGGACGGCATCAACATCAGCAGCGCGGCGGCGGCGAGGCGGCTGAGTCAGATCGGCGGACGCAGCGTTGTGTTTATACGCCAGCAAAGTCTGGATGTGTGTATTTTTGTGATACGTGTGTGGGCGTGACACATAGACAAAATGTCAATATGGAAGCAAAACCAAAGCAAAGCAAGGAGAGAGAGAGAGAGAGAGGGAGAGAGAGAAAACTCCCCCACAACCTACATATGCACTGCTCCACTTACTCAGTCGCTCCCCGAGCAGCGGAGCTCTCTAATGCACTCTACATTGGATTTGGTATTAAAACGCTGGCAGTGGAAGTGTTAGGAAAAATCTAATGCATGATGGGAAGAGCTGTACTTTTATTTGACCCGTCTACTTAGTTCACATCACGCACCATCTGTCTCCTTCAAGCCTCGGCTTCGTCCTCGTCCGCTGTTGATTTAAAGCCTTTTCTCTGCTGTTTCCGTGTGCTCAGATGAACATGTATGCCTCCTCCTCCTCCTCCTCCTCCTCTGTATTAAGAATACTTGGGGGGACCTCAGGGCTTCAGTCTCAGTCTCTCTGCCACCCTCTCTCAATAAAACATGAAAGGAATCATGGGAATGTCCTACTAACGCGACTACGGCGCTGCAGCGAGCGAGCTGTGGAGGAGGAACTGACCCAGATCAGGCCGAGCGGCGGCTATTGTGACACACAAAAGCTCCTGCCCCCAATGTAACTGCTTTTCATTGAGTCAAAAATTGAGTTATAACCGTTTCTAAACGTTGGAGAGAGTCGCTCGAAGTCACATCTTCAAAATCTGACCCATAAACGAATCCAGCAGCATTAAAAAAAATGTCAACAAATCGTCCACAGGCGACCGAGAAAGAGGGGAGAGGTCTCATCCGCTCACATACGGCCAATAAAACACTGATTAAAACATGTTAAAGAGAAACAGCATCGAAGTTAATTTCATTTCTGGAGGAGATGTGGTGTTGCAGCCCCTCTAGCATCACTTCCTCTAGCGTGAAGACAGTTTTCGTCAATAAACGAGTTAAAATGGATCCAAAAAAGCTGATAAAACACATTGTTGGGACTAATGGAAGTCATCCAGCGGCAGAGAAGCAGTATAAACAGATTTAAACTGGCCTTTGTTGTGTAAAACTTTACCTTTGTGAGCCTGAAACACCTTTTTCCCCCTTCGTCTGTACTGCGTCTGTACTTCCTGCTGGGTCACGACAACATATTTGATAATATTTGTGTCTTTGTGTTGATTGTTTCCAGGAAAAAGACTACGTTGGTTTTGCGACGCTGCCCAATCAGGTGCACCGGAAGTCTGTGAAGAAAGGATTCGACTTCACCCTCATGGTGGCGGGTGAGCGTTGCTAACTCATCACCGTTGCTACACCTCGAGGTAGCGTGGATGATGATGATGATGGCGGCAGATTTAACATCAGAATCCTTCGTTATCTTTTGAAACAATCAGTCATCGATTTTTTTTATATTTCTACCCGGCAACTAATGATGTTTCCCACTGAAATTAACCGTCGCTGGAAGCTTTTTATCAGCTGTAACTAGCTAACGTAACGTAAAGCTAACGCTAACCTGACTTCAATGTTTCTAGAAGACTAGTTTTTAAATTAGAATCCTTTTTGGTGGTCCTTAATGTGTTGACAACGCTCAGGCTACATATATTATAATATTGCGCTAAAAGTCTAGAAACTATTGCTAATGTTGCTAGCCAAGCTAATAGTCAGAACCCTCCCCGGTTGATGATTCATGTTGAAAACACTGAAATAAAATAGCAGTATCGTTCCTGCACTTTGTCCCAATTATTATATAGTAAAGATAAACATATTATAAATGTTACTTTTAATTAGTTTGGATGTTTAGCTAACGTTTGTCTGTAATTGTAGAAGAGCAGACGACCCAAAACCCAACAAAGAGCTGGTTACATTAGCTTAAACTCCTATATAGCATTTGTACTGAAAAGGGGATTATTTTAAACTAAAACCCCACAAAATAATGTAGTAAGTGAACGTTTTTGCGTCGCTTTAATTTGGTAATAACACCAAGTTACACTGTAGGTAGTTAGCCTGAGATGCTAACGTTAGCAGAGCAGATTAACACGTTTTTAAACAATTCTTTGCACTTTCGCCCCTGAATTCTTGCTTCATAAACGCTGTATCTCTCATGATAGAGCGCCACGTCTGCACATGGATCCGATCCAAAGCTCGTCTTCACACAGAAAGAGACTCAGATCCACGCAGGAAGTCAGCTCCACCACCACCACACCTCCGCACCATCGCAGTCTTCACAAGTTTTTTCTCGCGTCCTGTGAAAAATGTGTCGCTCTGTTAGATGTTAATGAGGAACGAGACAGCCACAAAATCTCTCTGCTACGCTCTCAGTGCTGTTAAACAATTCAGAGTCCATTAAGGGAAGATTTAAAGACAGCTAGATTGATTTTAATGTTTTATAAGTGAAGTTTAAACAAAAACATTGATGTGATAATTGATTTAAGTTTATAAAAATGTATCTCAGACAGTCTGGGAGGCGTTCAGGGACGTTCAGCGCTGCGTTCTGTATGTGAGGCTTTTATGTGGGACAGTCTGCTTTGGCTTCTGCTCAACACTTAGTAATTTAATTAAATTAAATTCTTGCTCACAGCTTCTGTAAGTAAACTCCAAACTCTGACTCATGTTTCCACCGTCGTCTTCCCGCAAGAACTCATTTCTCGCAGGGTGACACTTCTCTTTGAACGTGTTTCTGGTGACAAAAAAAAGGGATCTAATTATTTAACAAAAAGATCTTTCTCTGTCGGGTTTGTTTCAGATTGTTTGGACGCTTCCACAACTTTTGCTAAGGATGAATGATTTACACACAAAAACATGTAAATATAGGGGGCATCCACATGTTTTGCATCGTTTTGGCCGATCGTCCAAATCGATCCTGTAAACGCACTTTTTTGAAACCTGGTCTCAGGGTGGAAAAATTTGAAAACGCTGCCTTTACATTCTCTGTGGACAGCGAATCTGCATACTTTCCGTATCCATGACGCCATCGCTCCATCCCTCGACCTCTCGCCTTCGACCTCTGAACCCCGCGATGTCTCACCAACAACAACAACAACAACAACAACAACAACAACAATGGCGGACTACATGCTTGTGTTCGTGCTGCAGAAGATATTGAGCCTATTTTGGTTACTAGGGCAAAATATTCTGCTTCTCTGCCACTACGCTGAGCAAAAAAGTATTATGGACGTCGTCTTTTTCTTGTCGTGTTCATCATTTCATCATTTGAGTCGTTTGAGTCTTGACGTGTAAAATTGGCGTCATGCCCCTTTAATGAAACTCTATGTGTGTTTCTGTGTGTTCCAGGTGAGTCTGGTCTCGGTAAATCCACCCTGGTGAACAGCCTCTTCCTCACTGATCTGCATAAAGACAGAAAGCTGCTCAATGCAGAAGGTGAGTCAGCGACGATCAGGTGTTTCTCTGATGATGATGATGATGATGACGATGATGAGACGGACTCTGTTAAATATCCGTTTGATGCGTTTGACCTGCAGAGCGAATCAACCAGACGGTGGAGATCACGAAGCACACGGTGGACATCGAGGAGAAGGGCGTGAAGCTGAAGCTGACCATCGTGGACACGCCGGGGTTCGGAGACGCCGTCAACAACAGCGAGTGGTGATTACACATCTGCCAGATATTTTATGTATACAACATAGTTTAAAGCCTTTTGTGGCTCAAGAGGAAGTTAAATGACAAATTAGCTAAGTTGCATTGTGGGTAATGTAGGCAAAAGGTTTTGAAAAGTCTGTTGGATGATCAAAAAATCAAAAAATCGATACGTCAGAGCCAGAAATGTCGCCTTTTTAACTCCACACGTTCTTCTTCCTCTTCAAAAATCTGCTGCCTACATTACCCATAATGCAACTTAGCCACTGAGTGACATCACTGGAGGCACAAGTTTATATTTAAATGTAAAAGATGGAATTTACCATCGTAGGCGACAAAGAAAACCAGCAAATCGACACAGTTGAGAAGTGGAAACGGTTGATTTTTAGGCTTTTTGTTTAAAAAAAAAAGGAAATAAAATTATTTTCATTGTTGATAAAACTGCTTAAATCTGTTTATTTTCTCAGTTAATCACTGGATGTATGAGCTGGTTCAAGGTTATGATTCCAAGCATCCAAAGCAAAGGTCTCCTAATCTTAACTAGTTATTGTTAAACCTAAATTATAACTTTCTTGCAACCTCACCAAATTCTTTTTGCACAGAAACTTAGCTAAAAGTAAAAGTAAAGCATCAGATCATCACATCATAAGACAGATAAAGTCTCCAGCTGATCAGGATTTCAGATCAGGAAACGCTGCTCTGCATATTTTCCTGAGGACACAAACAAACGTTGTACTTTATCGTTTCATCTGAAGGACTTGTTCTTCTTTTTTTCATCCTGTTTCGACTTGACTGACAACTTGGATTTCCCCACGCAGGTCCACCAGAGACCTGAACTCTTAATTGCAGAACAGCCGGCCGGTGTTTCCTCACATTACGCCTCCGCAGCTTCAGCACAACCTGGATTTCCTCTGAAAACTAGAATTTAATACGATCCGTTGATGCATCTTTTTCTCCGACCTGCCTCGTCTGTTCAAGCTGTCGTTTCCTTTTGTCTCGAGCTGCAGTATTGATTAGATTTCATCAAGACAGTAATTATATTTCACACACTCCCACTGTCCCTGTTGTGTCGACGTGCTATCGATCTGTTTTGTTTGTGAAGCGATTTTTGACTTTTATTCTTTATAGGAGCTTTATAATTCTTTCCCTTCTGTAGTATTTTCGATCGCGGAGGAAAAAGATTTGCTGACGAGATTTCTGCAGGATATTTGGAAAAATAAGGATTACAGACAGTTTGTTTGCATGTTTTAGCTTGGGTAAGCTAACAAAATGAACCAAAGGCCTCTAATTTGGTGAGATTGCAGTAAAAAATGATAGTTTAACAGCTTCTTCTTGGATTGAATTCAGTTTTCTGGCTGTTTCTAAAACCAAATGTGTTTTAAATGCCTCCTTGAGTGTTTTCTAATTAACTGGATGAGTTGTTTTAATGGCTGCTGAGAGTAAACATCAGTCTGAGCTCAGTTTTGTATGAAAACTGCTCACTTCAGCAGCGACACCGCCATCGCCTGCTGTGTCGACCGATGCGGCGTGACAGCTGACTCCCCCTGCTCATCAGCGACGAGGGTGCTTGACGAGACTATTGAATATTAATTACTCAAGGCATCAACACTGGATGAGCTTCTGAAGGCTTTCACACACTCGGCTGCAGACTGATACCACTCTGGAGCCTAGCTTAGCATGAAGAGCTAGCCTGCCGCCGCTTGAAGTTCAAGTGTGCGCCGAGCAACGCCTCATTACTTAACAAGCTGCATTTTCGTTAGTTGAGACTTGTGTTTTGTGTTTTGCAGCTGGAGGGCAGTGACGGACTACATCAACCTGCAGTTCGAACAGTACTTCAGAGACGAGAGCGGACTCAACAGGAAGAACATCCAGGACAACCGGGTGCACTGCTGCCTCTACTTCATCCCTCCGTTCGGACACGGGTAACATCTTATCACATCTCATGTACACGAGCCCTTTAATGTTCATGCATGTGTTTAAAATGCTCAGTAAAGTTCACGTCCTCCTGTAGGCTTCGTCCTGTCGATATCGAGTTCATGAAGGCCCTGCAGGATAAAGTGAACGTTGTTCCTCTCATCGCTAAGGCCGACTGCCTCACTCCCTCTGAGATAAAGAAGCTGAAAGAGCGGGTAAGACGGCTAATATACAGCGACACACATTTACATTACATAAATAATAATCCTTTAACGCCAGATTTGACCTGCCGGATGTACGTGACACGATGTAAAGTCCCTTTTAGTCACGCAGCTTTATACTTTATGCATTAAAAAGCTGGAATTATTTACTTCCCTTTCCGTCTGTGCAGCTTCTCTTCTCGCTGCTTGGTGTTCAGTGTTTCTAATTCATAATTCTGCACTTAATTACACCCACAAAGACTTCTTAACATCTGTAGGAATATAACAGAAGTCTGGCTAAAGAGATAATTTGATATGATGCTGTAAAGAAATGTAGTATATATTTTCTTTCCAGCTGTCTATTTATTACTTTTAGCTAACTATGCTAACTGTTTATTCTTTACTTTAAATTTGCTATTTGTAATAAAAGATGTTCTTTGAGCATCATTCACAAATTGCACTTTAAACTGTGTTAACTGTTTAATTGTATTGTTATGCTACGTTTAGCTAATTTATTAATTTCCGCTAACTAAGCTAACTGTCTATTCATTGTTTTCAGCTAACGATGCTAACTGCTCATTCATTCACTAACTAAGTAACAGACTTTAAGTAAGAGATGTTAGCTGAAATAGTTAGCAAGTAGTTTATTTAATTACTATTAGCTAACTATTTCAACTTTTAATCTGTAAAATAAAGTAATGTTTAGCGAGTAGTGCTATAAGTAAGTTAGTTGTTACTTTCAGCTAACTATTTCACCTGTTTACTCATTGATTTTAGCTAATTATGCTGACTGTTTATTAATTACCTTTAGCTAACAATGCTAACTGTTTACTACTTTTAGCTAACCATTTCACTTGTTTATTAATTGGTTTTAGCAAATGATGCTAACTGTTTATTAATTACTTTTAGCTAACAATGCTAACTGTTCACAGTAATGCTCATTGATTACTGCTAGCTAACCATTTCACTTGTTTATTCATTGATTTTAGCAAATTCTGCTAACTGCTCATTGATAACTGTTAGCTGAATGTTTCACCTGTATACTCATTGATTTTTAGCTACTAATGCTAACTGTTTATTCATTAATTTAAGCTTTAACTGAAGCTTATTTAAAATGTAAAAAAAAAAAAATAAAAAAAAGATTATGAAAATAAGCGAAGTTCTGCTTGTAAAACTTGGCTGTTGATCAACCAGGCTTAATTGCGCTGAAACCGAAAAAGCATATTGATATTCTGATTTGGTGAAATCAGACCAGAAGCAGTTGAGGAATCTGGAAAGAAACGTTGAACCTCAGCGTTAGATTTTGTTCCAGTTTCAGCTAAATTTAGTTTTGGATGACTCATGCGTTACTCCACGGAGATTTATCTGGACTGAGTTGTAAAGGTTTTTATAGGGCAGTGGCTTGTTTGTGTGTGTGTGTGTGTGTGTGTGTGTTTACTGTTATCCATCACATCTCTTCTTTGTGTGTTGTCCTCTCAGCTGAGGGAAGAGATAGATAAATACGGGATAAAGATCTACCAGTTCCCCGACTGCGACTCTGATGAGGACGAGGAGCTCAAACGACAAGATAAAGAGCTGAAGGTGAGCTCGGTTCTGGTCCGAAGAGCCCCAAAGCGCTTTGTTTGTTATTTCTGATTATTGTGTTGAAAGGCATTTTGACTTGGATACTGTTTCTGTTTGTGCTTCAGGAGAGCATCCCCTTCGCGGTGATCGGCAGCAACACTGTGGTCGAAGCTCGAGGTCAGCGGGTGAGAGGGCGGCTCTACCCGTGGGGCATCGTGGAGGGTGAGAACCTCTCCGTCCAGTTACCATGACAACGCTGATTGTCTCTGACGACCGGGCCTGATGTTGATCTTCTTCTTCCTGTTTCTGTCAGTGGAGAATCCGTCCCACTGCGACTTCGTGAAGCTGAGGACGTTTCTGATCAGAACCCACATGCACGACCTGAAGGACATCACCAGCGACTGTCACTACGAGAACTACAGAGCGCAGTGCATCCAGACCATGACCAGGTGTGTGTGTGTGTGTGTGTGTGTGTGGCAGGATGACGTATATGATCTACATAAGCTGAAGCATAAATCTGACATTCTAACAATGTTCGCTGCTCAGAGAGTTTGACAGAAAGAGAGATTTTTTTAGTCGTTGGCAGCGACAGTGGATGTAAACAGTACGACTTCTGCCAACAGCGGAGGAGTGAGGGAGGTGATGAAGTGCAGTTTCCCATGAAGAGAACATTTCTTGGGATCTTTAAACTCCTCGCAGGCTTCTGAAAGTTTAACTCATGAAGATAAACAATGAGAAAATGTGATATTCAGCTCGTTCTTCGTCTCTCGCCGGCCCTCAGCTTCACTGTTTTAGTTAAAGTGAAACTCTCGCCAAAATGTAACCTAGGCTTTTTTTGTGAGTGTATATGAGTCAAACCTTCGTGTGAAAGCATAATTACGATGAAAGAGGCACTTTTAAGATTTTTGTTTTTGGGTCAAACTCGTTTTCAATGGGAGTGCTACGGGCACTTTTACGCTAGCATCAAAATCTCTATTTTTAAAACACTAAGAAGTCTTGACACAACATGAAACTTTGCTCGTAGTATCACCAGGGTCTCTACACATGAACACGAGCATTGAGAACATTGTTTGTGTATACAGAGTTTACTAAAAAGAAGGTTTTTGAACAACTCACGTTAGCAGTAGCTTGTTCCGCTCGCTGCCGTCCTGCCAGTGGAGAAGTGTCGATCTCAGAATGTGACGTAACCTGGAGGACAGTTAAGGTGGAACGCTCCTAAAGCTTAGTTCCATATAAATACACGGATAATTTGTTGTTTTGTCGTTAGCGAAAAACAAAATTGACCTTGAAGTTGAAAAAGGAGCCTCATACAAGAAACAATACTAAAATAAAAAGCCGGGAAAGTCACGTGAGATATTGCATAGATAGTTGTTGCCAGAAGACAGTAGTTCCACCTTAACTGTCCTCCAGGTTACGTCACATTCTGAGATCGATACTTCTGGCTGGCATGACCGCGGCGAGCGGAACAAGCTACTGCTAACGTGAGTCGAGCCTTCTTAGTGTTTTAAAAATAGCGATTTTGATGCTATCGCTAAAGTCTCCCTAGCAGTCCCATTGAAAATGAGTTTGACCCGAAAACGAAAATACGGTAAATCTCAAAAGTGCCTCTTTTGTTGTAATTATGCTTTTACATGAAGGTTTGACTCGGGTACATTCACAAAAACAGCCTAGGTTGCATTTTGGCGAGAGTTTTACTTTAACTTTCATTTCAGGGTGCTCAGATTGATCAGCCACTGATCGTTATCAGCCAGTATTGGTCCTAAATAGTGTGTAGTGGTCTCTATAAAGGCTGATTTAAAAGAGCCAGTCAGATTGCAGTGTGTTTGACTGAGGGTGCTAACAGCTAACAGCGCTAAACACACAGCAGGACTGAGAGTACTTCAGCCGAGTACAGTCTGGAGGTAAAAGTATGAAGACAAATAACACTAAAGTCTGTGTCCTATTTGTTTTTATTTCTTAGTTTATAGAGACATATTTATTTTGTCCAAATTATTTCTTTAGATTGAGCACAAAAAAGCCCAACTACGTCTTTACACAACACTTTTATTGTGTTTTTATTTTGCCATTAATAACTACAGTAACAGCGACAGATGCTCCCAGCAATCGTTGACCGTCCCCCAAAAACACTGATCAACTATCTTTACTCTCACCGCTCTCATTTCATTGTTTTCATCTGCAGCTGTTTTTAGAGAAGAACCTGTAAAAACTCTGTGTTCAGCAGCAAACAGACACAGTTTACAGAGAACAGGTCGTGAAGAGCCTGAGGAGCTGCCTCAGGAGTTGGTGGAGACCAAAGATCGAGCTAAAAGAGAGTAAACACATAAACATCCCTCAGATGTAGATCAGACTTTGAATTTGAACATTTCTGTATTTGGCGCCACCCAGTGGTAGAATCAGGAAAGACACCGGGGACATAAATGGCCTAAATCTCATTGTGATTGTCTCATTTTGATATAATGCAATTAGATTAATTTAATTCATGTTATAATCACACAGTTCTGCACATTAAGGCTTTGAAAGAATCCAGCTTCATGTCTATAACACAACTGAGAGAAAAAAAAAATACAGATGATTTATTTTCTGTCTCTGTGAGCTGATTTCTGCACCGCAGCGACACAAAAGAAAACCGCCGCGGCTTCCTTGTTGTCATCCGTCATGTTTATCTGTAATCCTACAGCAAGATGAACGCAGATAAGCGGGTGGAGAGCCCCATCCCACTCCTGCCGATCTCCACCCCAGACGTGGAGGCGGAGAAAATCATCAAAATGAAAGATGAAGAAGTGAGTGGATATAAAAGAAAATAACCTTCTAATACTGAATAATGTATCACAGGGAAGGCATTACGTAACCCAAAGACGCTGATGTGAAATGATGACCCATATGTGTTTATTACATAAGCCGTGTCTTCACCCTCCTCTTGTTTCTCTTTTCTCCTGTCGTGGTGTTACCTCCGCTCCCTCTGCAGCTGAGGAGGATGCAGCAGATGCTTCAGAAGATGCAGCAGCAGATGCACGACCAGGACCTGTGACTATAAGCTCACGTTGCATCTGTTGCAACGACACAAAGCGGTTGGAAAAGTCGAAACACATAGCTCAGACGTAAAACCTTCGAAAATAGCGAACTCTTCAGGGGATGAGACGAAGGAGTCGTTTTACACAGAGAGTGTCAGCATGCTGGGAGACGTATTTAAATGTTTTTGGCATCATATAAACTTTCATACACTTAGATTGTTTTTTAAATGCAGTCATTAGCCAAGTGAAGTCGACACGTAGTGAGGCAATAGAGAGTAGGTTGCACTTTGTTAGCTTAGCATTACGGTACATTTCGAAGCGTGTTTTTCTACTCGAAACACTAAATGAGAAGAAACGCACCGAGCCCTCGATTCATTTAGTAGTTTTCTGCACTGGTTGCGTCGGCGCCTGCTGTGTGGTGATGTTTGGTTTTAGTGGAATCTGCAGTTAAATACTGGAACACCACACTGTTGGTTTCTGGTGTGTAGAATTCCAAACTGACAGATAACGTACAATAACACACAAATATTAGAGATGAAAACCAACAAAATTCGAATAAAACACAGTTTGAGCACAAAGTAAACTCTTTGTGTATTGTAGTGGTAGTACATTTATTTGTACTGTTTTTAAGTACAAATTCGACGTATTGAAATATTAATTGTTCAATTCCAGCCCATTTCAGAGGCAAACATTGTACTTTATACTCCACTACACTTACTTAAAAGCGCTTTGTTATATTTGATATCATTTTTTATACCCTTTCTGTCCACCTTAGATTTTAGTTTTATATTCTTTATTTGGCACAATTAAAAGACAATACACACAAATAACAAGGATATGAAATAATATGCTGTGCAAGAAAAGGCAGAAAACTCAGAGGGCTTGTTTGCAGCCTCCACCTACAGTAACTGAAAATGCATAATTAACGTACAGAAAGCAATTAGAATGCATTAAAAGATGGTAAACTAGTGGCTGAGCTGCATTGTGGGTAATGTAGTCCAGCATTGCACTCCTGTGACATTGTTGGACTCATTACGGACGGTTTAAAACCAAAAAATATTTA
Source organism: Sparus aurata (assembly GCF_900880675.1). Classification (NCBI taxonomy): domain Eukaryota; kingdom Metazoa; phylum Chordata; class Actinopteri; order Spariformes; family Sparidae; genus Sparus; species Sparus aurata. The sequence goes on along the minus strand of NC_044198.1, from coordinate 25,216,495 downwards.
AAATTGATCACCTTTTTTATTCCACACATTCTTCTTCCTTTTTAAAACATCGTGCCTACATTACCCACAATGCAACTAAGCAACTGAGTGACATCACTGGAGGCAATTTATCAGATTACCTTCCTCTGTTAACACGCTTTAATGTGTAAAATTGGCGGAGTTGCCATTTAATTCTGACAAAATGCCACTTGACATGTTAGAAAATATCATTTTTTAAGTAAACGTACGATTTTGGGCTGTTTTTTGTAAGAGAAATGTGATTAAATCTCAGAAATTGTGGTCACATATCATAGAGAGTGTATAGTTTACATGACCACACATGCATACAAAACCTGTGTCAACATTCACAGAGATGCAGGAACCGTAATCCACTAGAACAACAGCGACTTACCATCGGCATCTTTCACACCTCGGCGCTGCAGCGTGAGTGCGTGTGTGTGCTCATGCATACATTTTCTCTGACTGTGCGGAGTTTTCTTCTCAGCACGGTCGGCGTAGTAAAGCCATGAAACATGATGCACACATTCTTCAGACAATCTCGTCCTTGTATAAAACGCATTTAATCGTGCATTTCTTTTTGAAGCAAAGTTTACAATCACGACTGAACATCAGAGAGGGAAGAAGCTTGTAAAAACAATCCTGTGTACAGTATTTACATTTTGAGAGCATGTGTATTTTTGAGTGTGTGTGTGTATAATATTAATATATAACAATCAGTGTTTCTCATTATCCCATAACTGTTGTTACAAGGTGTGATGTCAGTGACCATGTCAGGAGGATTTAGACTCATACACAAGCCTGTCGCAGATCCTCTTCCAGTATTTAACACAGAGAAAACTGTCTTAATTGAAGCAAGTTCCCAATAATTTATTAGCTTTACAATATTAACAGTAATAATAACTTCTGTTTCAAAAACAGCATTATGGAGTGCATTAAAACGGGGAATAAAATCTTTGTTTTCATCTAAAACTGTGTGTTTCCTTTGGGCAATAATAAACGTTTAACCAGGATGATTCAATAATCTGTTTAATGTTATTTATTTTATTATAAAATTGTCATGAATTGAGATGTTTGAACTTATTTTCCCGTACAAATCCTTCCTTTGAATTGAAATTTGTTAAGACGACTTCATTAGCGCACAACCTGCGTCAATCTTAATTAATAGTGAACTTTCTTTTACGTAATAAATATGTAGTGGAGAGGATGGTGCCAATTTGGGCCATTAGGGGGCAGCAGAATGAGATGTAAACACAATAGGACATATTATTATCATCATAAAATGGAGAATAAATGGTGAGAAAACAAGGAAACGTTGCTTATTTACACATTGAGCAGACCTTAATAACATCAGCATTATGACATGTGTTAATGTCAACCTCATATGAATAACCCTCTTGAAACAACATTTTTGTCCATTATTACATTATAAATATAAAAGTAATGGTTAGTTTAGCTGTAATTGAGTCAGCCACCATGAGCTAGGCTAGTGGTCATATCACATCAAGTGTTAGCAGCTAGCATGTGTGTTACTGTGCTACTGCTTAACTTTTCGTTTGTTAAAGAATTGTTATTCCTGTTACTAAAGGTACTTCAAGTCAGTTTAAAGGATAATTCTGCATTTTCACCATACAGTCAACACCATTCTCCCCGTTATTGCCATCAAAACATAGCATAATATTGTATTAATTCATCTCTGGAATGCCTTTCATTTGTTTTTGTTTTTAATACTTTGAGCTATGCTAATGTCAGCTTGCTAACATGCTCACCATGGCCATGCTAACATACTTTATAGGTTTAAGGGTTACAACTGCTAACTGTAGCTACCATTAGCAATTTAGCTCCGTTAGTTGTGCAGCTAATTGTCTTGAGTGGGAGCTCGGAGCAACGGGGAAGTGTTTAACCTCCAGGAAGCGCGACAGTTTGAAGACAATTTTAATGGTGGCCATGTTGTTTAATTACAACTCACCTCATGTAGGCACATAAAAATTACTTTTTTCATAAGCTACCATGGTGTAAGGAGCATCTGTAAAATGGTGGATACATTTTTTCCAGCATCACAACCCCCACAAAATTACTAATTTTATGGTCATAATTTGACCCATTCAGTCTAATAAAATTGGGAAAGTCTAGAAGGGTTGAAAGATTGAATCATTTTATGTTTCTATTCAAGTTAGCCACGCGCTAAACCAGAAGTTGGCTGGCACGGTTAGCTTTTCATAGGAGTGAACAGGACATCACTGTATCCAGGTTTTAATGTCAAATTCTTAGGCTTTATTTTCAACATCACAACCCCCGCAAAACGACTCGTTTCACGGTCATAATTTGACCCATTCAGTGTAATGAAAGTGGGAAAAAATGACTGAAAGATTGAATAATTGTATCTCTATTCAAGTTAGCTGGGCGCTAAACCAGAACATCCTTTGGCTAAAATACTCAGCATAGCGGTGCTTTGAGCTATGCTAACATTAGCTTGCTAACACGCTTAGCCACTATGCTAACATACCAACTGACGTTTTTTAAGTCCGCCATATTCATTATCTTAGTTACAAAGTAGCTCTCACAAAGTAGCACCCAGATGCGGATGTCAAAGTTATTAACATTTATTGGGACATGATTGTCTGTGTAACCTTCATCACTGTCCATCAGACCTGAAGCGGTTGACAACGGCTAGTTTCAAAATTTGCCGCCATTTTGGTTGAAGTGCGGTTAAAGGGGTAGCCCGAGCCGAGTCCCGCAGCGGGGCTCATTAAACGTTGAGGCGGGTCCTGCTGTGGTTTGTCACCGCCTGCTGTTGAGAATATCTCCGTGAAGGGGGGCTGGACGACCCCGACAAGCCAGCGGTGGAGACGTGAGACATGTTGAGGGTTTGTGTTCGTGTTGTTCGCGTGTTTTTCTCGGTGTATATCGGGTGAATAGTGTCAGTTTGTCGGCAGACGAGCAGCCTTGTCCGTCGGCGTGACAAGCCTGCCTGGAGCTCCGAGCAGGGGCGGGAATGGAGCGGAGCGAAGGGGGCGACCATGAGAGCTCCTCGTCCCAACAACAGAACACTATGTGGAAACAGTTTCAAGCCAAAGCCAAACCGCTGCTCAGCCCCAAGCTGGGCTCCAGGGACCCCGAGGAGAAGAAGGAGCGAGGCGGCTGGATGTTCAAGAAGATGAAGCGGAAGGAGAACGTCGCTCTGGACCGGGTGATCTCCTCCTCGCAGCCCGACCTGCTCTTCTCCTCCTCACAGGTTGATCCAGAGGCGAAGGAGGCTCAGCTCTGCGGCAAAGCGGCCGGGAGCGGCTCCGGTGTCGGCCGGGAGAAGCTGCTGTCGTCTTCCTCCAAGCACCAGTCCGCCAGCCCGAACAAGCCCACGCTGGCTCACCTGGTGCAGTCCCACCACAAGAGCTCCTCTCTGGGGTCTGCGTGCCTGGAGAGGTTGGCCGAGGCATCGGGCGGCAGCAGCGGCAGAAGCGGTGAAGGCGAAGAGGCAACATCTGCAGCAGCGGCGGGGGCACAGCTGGAGGGCAAGGATGAGCAACCGGTGAGTCCCACCTGTCAAATAATGTGGTTTGACCGTTTATTATAATATTAATCTTCAACTAAATGTCTTTATTGATAAGTGGATCACATGTTGATGGATTTAAGGACACTTTTCCGGTAAGTTTTCAAGTAATTTTAGCAAGAAATGGATATAAAGACAGATTGATTACAGGAAAACTTAATAAACATTTAATTCAAAGTGAAAATTATTGAAATGTTAATAATACAATGGCATAACTAGATACCTACATACATGTATTGATTATTTTCTCTATCAATCACAGTAAAACAGTTAAAATGTTAATCACAGATGAAGAAAACTTAAAGTGTTTCATGTTTTTTTTAAATCAGCAATCAAAAACACAAAGATATTCACATTACTATGATATAAAAGACAGAAAACAGCAAATTAATCTCACGTGAGAAGCTGGAAACAGAAAACTTTTGGGCATTTGGGCTCAATAATCAACTTATATTGATGTCAGGAAATGATTCATCACTTCAGCTCTAATTAGGACACATGTTGATCGTATATTGAGCATTAAAGGCCCAATTATTCAGCCATTATCCGTGTAAGTGTGTATGTAATCGAATACTTTGAGTAACAGAAGAAAAACAATTATTTTATGTGCTTCTCAGTAATAAAATTATAAGTTTTTCTCTCTAAATATCTTCCATTAAGTCAAGTCCATTTGTTCAGCCCAGTGTCAGGAAAGGCATTGATGGAATGTAACTAATTACATCTACTCAAGTACTCTACCTAAGTACAGTTTTGAGATTTATCTACTTACCTAAATATCCAAATCCTCTGCTACTTTATACTTCCACTCCACTACATCTTCGAGACAAGTATTGTATTTTATACTCACTACAGTTACTTTATAACTTAGTTACTAGTTACTTTGCAGATAACATGCTGCATCAGAGACAATGTGGTGCATTTTTAAAGTTAATTTATTTTGTCTGCAATCAAATAAATATAAAGCACTGACTCCGATAATCAGTCAATCCATATACAGTAAATACATGTAAATATATGTTTAATTTACTTTTAATTTGTCAGTAAATTACTCATCAGAATGACTTCTGGGTACTTTTAACGACCCTGATAAAACGTCTCAATTAACTTTTAACATTTCTGACGCAGTTCAAGTTGTAGGTAGGCAAAGAAACAGTGAACTAGTACAAGACAAAGGAGAGAAATATATTTCAGCAAAGAAGTCATCCTTTCATTGAGGCCATGTTGGGTTGAGTAGGTGGTGAGGATGTTTTTTTTGGAAAAGTAACTGGAAGCTCTGAGGTGGAGGAGGTCAGTGGGGACAGCTTGTTAGGGAATATTTAGAGGATTGTTGCGAAGTGGAGGAGGAAGTGCAGTGTTTAAAAAGGTTATGAGATGCAATATTAGGATAATCTAAGCAATAAATCGGCCTCGAGATGAGAGAAAGGGATTGATTGATTGACTGCAGACATCGCTCGTTCACTTTCTGGTGATTAATCAGAGCGAATGTCAGGAGAGATTAATACAAACTGGCTCTGACTCATCCTGAAGTCCATATCTGCATATACAGTATACAGAATGGATGGTTAGTCATCCTCCGCTAACCAGCGTCCTGGGGGAAACCCTGCGAGAGCTGTCACTCACGTGTGACAGGGGAGGCGGGGTCCAGCACATCTCAGCAGGAAAACAAAATGAGTTTGCAGGATGCGTGCAGAAAATGGGCGGAAAGAGGCCCATGTAGTGCTGAGAGGATGAGCCTACAATACTGAACTGACAACTCCTGAATAAATATAGTTAATGCTGAGCTAAGCTTAAGCTACGCTAACCCATCCCTACACTACAAACTGTGTTTAATCCCATGGTAAGTGATAGTCAAGCACACTTAGTGGGGAGGGTGGTAAGAATAAATAAAGGTGCAGTAGTAAACGTGTAAATGTGAACTAAATGTCATGGGCGATGAACCAGCACGCACAGTACTAATGATCTGTTTTAGCAGAAAAGGATCCAAATGTCAGACACAATGCTGGCAGGTTTAAAAAAAGAAAAAGCAAGCTTCAATGATGTTAAGCTGAAATCCAGACACCAAAAGCTGGAAGGCGATTAAAACAGAAGAGACAGAAAGAGAAACACAAAAGCTTAACTGAGAACAAACCGGAATGACACAGAGAATGAAAGCTGGAACACCGATGAGACACGAGGAAAGACAGACCGGGGGAGAGACGGTGACAACATGACAGCTGAAACAGGGAAACACACTAAGGCCCAGTCCGCACACTCGGGTATTTTCGGAAACAGGGATTTAATAAAAGAGATCTCAGTCCAAAGGAGGGTTTCAGCAACATTCACATATAATCTCCATCCACACAACACACCTGAAAATGCTTATCTCATGGCCATCCACGCACACTGGGCACGCATCGTAAACAGGAAGCAGTTTGCTCACCCTGGCAGGTTCGTTAGCCACAAAAATACCACGAATAGGCGGGGAAACATGACTTCTCTTCACAGAATCGTCTTTGATAAAACAGCAGCTGTTTTTGTCTCTTTTCCACTATTGTATTTCAATGTTTGTTTGCGTCTCCCTCAGTATAAACCATGTAACATCAATTCCGTCAGCGTGCACACTCAAATACTCTGATATCACAAAACACGCTCCGAGTTTACATTTGTTAATGATGCTACAAACACTGATAGTTGTGTTCCTCTGCTTCAGGGTTTCCAAAAACCTCAGCTTCCAGACATAAGAACAAAAATGGCATTTCTGGAGGGAAAAAACTATAGAAAAATCCAAATCAATTGTCACAAAACTATTCGATTATTTCTAATTTAACAACTATTTGAACATTTGAAAGCCACAAACCATCCTATTAGTCTATTAAAGATGCAAAAGGCATAGAAAAGGCTTTGTTTTTAGACATACAGGTGTAAGTGTGGATAAAGAATAATACACAAGGAAAAAATAATGAATGAAACACAGGTAAACACTGAAAACAGGCAGGAAAAAGACGACAAAACACAACACATGAGGAGATTCTCTTTCAACATGAGACAAGAAAGTAAAACCAAGGACCATGACATCAGAAAGAGATAAATGGAGATCAGCCGATATTTATTTTATCATTTAAACCTGTGAAAAACAACTGTGTGGCCGTCAGAGTGGTGCACCGAACGACCAGTGGAGCAAAGATGAAACGTCTCCAAGGATTTTTAACGAGTGTTTAAAAGGCTTCAAATTGCAGCCGCATGGCACCAACTTTTTTTTTTATGTGAGTACATCTGGCAAATATCCAAGCACAAGCCAGAGTGGAGGTGGTACAGTCGTGTCTACAGGCAGTGTTCTGGAGAGGCCGAGCCAGCTGCTGTAAATGATTAGGTCCTTTATCAGAAGTGATTTATGGAGATGGAGATCTGCTGGGCTGAGATAGACCCTCCAGGAAACAGCTGAGCAAGAGGAACTGACCTGGACGAGCGCATGATCGTGGAATAGATATTTCTCTTGGCAGACTCGAGCTTTTGTCTTTAAACAGATGATTCTGTAGAGGGTAATGCTGTGTGTTGGTGTGTATTCACCCTGTTTAGGAAAGGTGAGAGATAAGAGTCTCAGCCTGGAGCCATCTTTGTTTCCTCTGGGACATCAGAGGCTGTGTGTGTCTACCTGTACTGACCTGCATGGGTCACATTTCAGGCATTATGGAGACAGAGGCTGCAGGATTCTGCAGCGGAGCATGAAGTCTTCTTTGTGACTCATGCGCTTGGCTCCCTCTGCATACCGAGCGTCCCTGTGAATGATGTGCACCAGCACCAGGCATTAAAGACCTACAGGTCATTATATCACAGATTGGATAGGGGTTATTGAACAATGTGATCTGTGTAAGGCCTGTATTGATGGGTGTGCTGTGTAATAGCTATTGAAGATGTGTCACACATCAGCTGACTCAGGGGAACACACCATGTGCTTTAAGGCTAATAACAAATGTGTTTTTTACACAAGATAAATAGTTGTGAGACCTGATGGTAACTATTTGTCTTTCTGTGTGTGTGTGTTTGTGTGTGTGTGTGTGTGTGTGTGTGTGTGGTTCTTGTCAGAGATGTTAGCTGTATTAGCTCTTCGGGTGTTTGTTCAGTAAACTGAACAGAAAAGAAGAATGTTTTTGTAATTTCTCATCATCTCACAGACTTAAGAATTCAGCAGGGCTGCAACTAAACATTATTTTCATTGTTGATTGTTCCTTTTTTTCAATTTATCAGTTTGTTTTTGTTCTTTAAGATATCATAAAATGGTGAAAAGTGACACACTGACGTCCTGAAATGTCTTGGTTGGTCCCCAACTCAAAGATTTTCAGTTTAGAGGAGATAAGAAACCAGAAAATATTCATTAATCAATGATCAAAATAATATTTGACAGCTAATCAGTTTATCAATGATTTAATTTATAATTTTATATTATTATTATTATGTGACCAAGATACATACTAAGCAGGACAATTAAAGATGAATGCTGGTTAATGCTGTCTAACTAATTCATTGACATTAAATTGTTCCGCAACTAGCTATTATTATAGTAACGATATTGATTAATCTTCAGAGTTGATTCATGATTCCTTTAGTCGATAAAATGTCCAAAAAATATTGTGTGTGAAATGCTCATAATTTCCCAGAGGCCATTGTGACGTCTTCCAATTTCTTCTTTTGTCCAACGAACCCAAAAAATACTTTTCATTTAAGAAAAGCAGCAAATCCTCACTTTTAAGAAGCTGGAACGAGACAATATTTGACTTAATTGGTTGACTAATGACTGAAATGATTAACTGATAATCAAAAATGGTTGGCAGCTGTTCTTTTTTGATCGAGTAATTGTTGGTGCAGCAGAGAAAAACAGGACTTATGCTGTATAATTTAGTCTTTGAAGCATGTAAACAAATTCTTTTTCGAATTAGTTTCTATGACTGATAAAGCTTGAAGCTGCTGCTGGTGTCTGCTTTCTATTATAGTCTGTTCTGGTCTAATTATTCTCAGTTCCCTTCAGATCAGGTCTTTCTATTTTGAAAGTAATTCATGCCTGTCGGGTTTGGACTTCATCCACCGCTTTAGTCTTGAATGAAGAAAATCAACAATATCTGCAGTGTCATTCTGTTTTCTGACGCAGACAGAATCCAGATTCTAGTCCAAGTTTCAGGTCTGTATTTTGTGACTGACCTTAAATCTGCCTGTGACCTTATGAGACTTGTCTCCCGTCCTTACGTCTCACGCTTCAGTCCAACCTGTCAGTCAGGCTTACTCCCCTGCAGGAGGATTAAAGTCGAGCCAACCAGCACGGTTCCTCCTCTTCCTCCCTCCTCCTCCTCACCTGTAGCTCCTTCTCTCTGTCGGCAGCGCCACACTCGCTCCTTCCTGGCTGCAGCTGTTTTTCTTGGGAGATACTTTTTGATCTTACAGAAGTTTGTTTCCCTGCCAAACTGGAATCACCCTGGAGGTATCCTCAGTTTTCTCTCCCTTCGCTCAGACATAGATGTTCTGTTTTAACAAATCCTCACGCCCCTCTGATCGCCTCCTACCTCCACCTCAACTCGCCTGCATCGTCACCCTGCGTCCTGCTCGAATCCTGGATCTCTTCATAAGAGAGGCCTCGGTGGCAGAGTCCCGTCTAGTGATTCGAGAGTTACTTCGCTGTGCCTCTTGCGATGACTCTGGCTCCTTCGCCTCCACATGTGGACGGCTGCTGTCGGTGAGCATCACCACCCTGTGTTTGATCCCTGTCTAGATAATGTGCACGCTGCTCTGAAGATGGACGCGAGCGGGGACTGTTTCAGCTCCGTGTCTGCGTCTCGATCTTTTCACTTCATGGAAAATGTATTAAGTGACACATGACTGCATCCAAACACAAAGTTACTTATAACTCTTAAGATCTTTGCTTTTTGTTTTTATTTTCGTTGAGAGTTTTGCTGAAAATATTCAAAGTTGCGGGAGTTGTTTGCCTGAAGGTCACTTCACATATACACAGTGGTGGAAAGTTGCTAAGAACATGTATTCAAGTACTGTACATAGGTATTTTTGAGGTATTTATACTTCACTAGAGTATTTACATTTTCTGCTACTTTATACTTCTTCTCCATTTCAGATATATCATTATTATAAATGTGCTGATATGACAACTTTGTTTTTAGAGACTCTAATGCAGAAAAAGATAATTGGTATCGTTTATACTTATTGAATTCCAGTGAAGTGTAATTGTTCAGTGCACTGATGTCATTTTTGACAATTAAGCTTATTGTTAAACAGTTTAATATCCTCCTTCCGTTACATAACTTTGTCGCAACTGTGTAATTACCACATTTGAGAGGTCATTGTTCAGAACATTTGTATATCAGCCGATAAATCGTTTCACTAATATCGGCCTCGCCACCTGGAATAGGATATTAGTCGTATATGTATCATTATGATGTAAAGGTTGATTCCACTGTGTGTTGGTTATAGAATAATGACGCCATTTCTGTTTAGAATGGTTCGCCATCTTGGGAAATTAATTCTGAATGGCGCCGTGTGAGGAAAATGGAAAGCAATCCGATTGTCTTGGCGACAGCAGCGCTAACAGTAATAGCACTTGGAAATGCTAGGGGGGAAAAGTTAAGTCAACAAGCTAACCAGCAGAATGTAAAGTAATTCAGAACAGATCCACTTTTACCAGCTGCAACATTAAAGTAACGAATACATTAATTCATCAATAACCAGTCTAGCATTCAGGAGAGTGCTGATCCCAGAGCTGTGTGAGCAGGAAACTGATGTAACTAGCAGCTGTATGTCCATTAGAGGTCGACTGATATCGCTTTTTCAGGGTCGACGTGGATCCTGATTATTAGAAATAAAGAATATTTGGGACTGATGTTCATTTGTAGTAAAAATAACACAAGTGATGGAATGAACCTGAGTATAATTTAATCAAAGTACAATTTTTCAGGTACTTTACTGGAGTATTTCCATTAGCCAAATAAGCACATTTTTGAATTTGTTTATTATATATTGAGAATCTGACAGAAAAATCAGAAAAATGCTGATTATCCACCCCGGGGTGATGATAGAGTGACACAGGAATGAGTCCTTCACTTCTGGTTCCCTCATCTTGATTTTCAGGTTTTGTTCTACGACCTTAGATACTTCCGATTGATTGATTGATTGAGGAAAAGAATTCAACCTGTAACCTCTCAAAAGAGCTGAAAAACACCCTGTATGCTTCAACAACAGCTTTAACTTTGGGGTGAGTGTTTTAGGAATGGTATCACGCGACCACGTTGTAGAAATGTTAGCTTTTTTACTTCTGGTGTTGCACTTAAAATCAGGAAAGTGGCGTTCGTCTGTTGAGATTATCCGACTGAAGAAAACACGTAGGTGTCATAAAGAGAGTTTATATTCTGCATTAATCCCACAGGCATCATCCCCCTGCAGCACGTTATCGCGGTCAGTGTTTTGTCACTGCTGTAGCAGATTAAATGCAGATCACAAGCAGCTGATGTCGAGCTTCACATTGCATCACATTCCCACTTATAGACTCCTCTGATCCTGACCGCAGTCTGGGTCAAACTCAGGGAAGATGATCAACGACCCAGTCAGATTTGACCTGTTAGAGGATCTAGAGGGGATTCTGAAGACATGAATCAGGTCAAACTGGTGCTGTAGATTTAACTCATCTCATGGATACAGTCTTCTTCTCTCTGATACAATAGATCTGAAGTTGACTCAAGTGGAAAACAGTCTCTGTATCCAGATTTCTGCCTCAGAACATGACTGTTCAGTATGACACACTACATAAGCAAACGGCAAGTTTGTCTTCCGTTTCCTTTATTTCCTTTATTTCCGTTTCACTTTTCTTTTTGGTTTTATTTTGAAATATTGGGATGATTTCACCTCTTTGGGCCTCAGACACTCGTTTCATTGAACCACTGGTTTAATCTTTAACACTGTGTCGTGTTTAATAAGATTTAATGTCAAATCTTAGTCTGAGAAAGTAACTTGCAACTAAAAGCTGTCAGACAAATGTAGTATAAAGTAGCATAAATTCCAAAAATGCACCAATAAAGTGAAGCGTTGTACTTCATTTCCTCTCTTCGACCGAGCCTGTTGGGAGCTCCTGCGTTTCATTTACAGGATTGATCGGCGCGGTCTGTATTGGCAGACAGTATCAATGTTAACGGGCCCCTTGAGGTTAAAGCATCAGGTTATGGAGAGCGCTGCTGTTGACACAAAGAAGATATATGTTACTCTCGTGTTTTCAGCTCTCCTTAGTGCTTTTATTGACCGTTTTTTCGAGCCTCTCGGGCCGTAGTCTCTAATCTTCATTTGTCTACAGTTACGTGCGTCATGACGGACAGAGTGCTAGTTTGTCTTCTTTACATAATACACAGAAAGATCAGGATTTATCATGGCGAAAGGAAAAATAGGTATAATAGAGCTGCAGAGATGAGTCGATTCATTAATCAGAGTGAAGATACTGAACATTTGCTGCTTTTCTTTGTCATTAGATTGGATTTTCGTACTTTTTTGACATTTTACAGATGAAACGAAAAGGATTGATTAATGATTAAAGATAAAAGTGAGTTACGGCCTGGAAATAAAGTAAGTCAGTGTCAAGGCCAGTAGTTGTTTTGTCATCTTAAATCGAGCTGCATGTTAAATGACCTCAAAGGATGAAGATTTGCGTCAACTAGAATAAAATATCACATAATTAACATTAAGATTGGTTGACAACGTGCTAATGAGAGTATATATTTACAGCTCTGGACAACTCTTATGTCTGTCAGTTCACACTTGACATTATAATGTGGACACAATGTTGATTACGCAATGAAGGAGGGAACTTTTAAGAAGGCCAAAGGTCGACAGTGTTTCACAGAGTTTATAAAGTTTCCTCCAAGTCAACAACTCACAAAATTGAGCAAATTTTAAATGGAGTCTGGGGACTTTCTCAGTCAAACAGCTGCTAAATGTTGGCAAGTCAAAGTGACAAACTGACCCCTTTTGCATGGAAAGAATTAACTTAAATGTGTTGCATCTGTTGCCGAATTTACAAGAAGGCGCAAATGTTTCAGAATTTGTCATCGCTGCTTTTGCAAATGTTTGTCAAGTTTCCCCTCGTTAAACAACTCTCAAAATCGTCAGATTTAAAAGGGGAGTCTGGGGGATTTTGCTGTAACTAGTTCAGTGGTTTGATCGGTTGAACCAGACAGTGTGTACTCATTGTAAACCACCTCTTAATAACTGAGCAATCAGATCTTAAACTCTACTTGTTCTGCTTCGCCAACGGGAGGATTTGCCACTTAGATACAAACGAAACGAGACAATTTAAGACTTTAAGACTTTCTGGAACATCTCGTTGACTGAACAATAAAGCAGCAAAATATCTGGCAGATGAATCGATGCTGTAAATAATCCTGCACCTTGATCGGACAACAGGTAAAGCCTTGGCTGCAGATGTTTGCTTCAACACAAACACAAACACACAGCCCTAAAATAGGAGTGCATCAGAATAGCTGATGGGATTGTGTGTGATCTGGTGCTATTCTCAGCTCACTGCTTCCTGATTTTACTGCAACAAGACAGTTAATCCTTTCTAAGCCGCTTGTTAATTCTGGCAGCCTGGGTACTCCCTGACTCAGCCTCGGACCAGGGTGTGTGGCTCCTCTGTTTCCCCCTTTATACCTGCCAAGATGATAAGACGTAACGTGAGTTAGGACGCTTTGGTGATGAGGCAGGAAAACCTCAATGTGACACCTGAGGAGCCGCCTCAAGCCGGATGTTTTGATGTAAACCTCACGCTGCTTCTGTCTGCTATCTTTCTGTCTGAAGTTGTCACTGGCTTTTTGCAGAGTAGAGTGATTCCCTGTTCACGTTACATAACAAGTGTGACTGATGCCGCACGTTTCCTCCCTCTAACCCTCTTTTCTAACCCTGAACAAAATAGGTAAAACGCAGCAGCCTGACTTCAAGGTTTAACGCCACCATGTTTGAAACTTCCACAAGACAGATCACAAGTTAAAAGAATAGTTTTACATCTTTAGTGAGATGAGAAATGAATATAAATCATGTTTGTGTGTGAAGTATAAAGCCAGTGAGCTGTGAGCAAAGCTTAGCATTCAAAACAGGAACCACCTGGGTCCATCTGAGGTGTAAAAACACCTGTACAACTCCCTGATTACCATGTTTTATCTACGCTGTTTAAACTGCACTCAAACAGAAAGGTAGAAATAACAGTTTGTGGTTTTAGTGGGAGTAATCTGTGGGCAGACTGTTGACTAATTATTGTAGGTCAAGTTACACAACAAAACCCTTCCTCAAACAACAAAATGTCCTCTTTGTATTCGTGCTTGTGAACAGAGTAAACAAATAAGACACGGCATGTTGATTATTGAGCTTTAGAGGCATTTGTAGATGTGGTTTTCTTTTTTAAACTGGAGAGAGCTAGGCTAGCAGTTTGCCCCTGCTTCCAGTCTTTATGCTAAGCTAGGCTAATCTCCTCCAGTCTCTAGGCTCCGAAAAAGACGCTGTGTTAAACATAAATATGAACAGAATGCAATAATTTCCAAACGGACTCTGTTTTGCCCCTTTTTATATTCAATCATGATACTGTCACCTGTTAACAGTGAAGCTGTTTACCTGTCGAAAGATCCGAACAGGTGTTTTTGGAGCATTTCACAACTTTGCACGTTTGTTTCCGCTTTTATCTCAACTTTTTAAAATCATGTTGCTGCCACTCAATACAGAATACCCAGCTCATAACAGCACTCATACAACTTTAAGATGGATTGTTTTTAACATAGCAGTGTTGAGCTATATTTTAAGGTAATTTAATTGTTTTTATACATATAAAATAAATATCCTTTTTTAATCATGTAAAAAAACATTATTTTCTGTTGTTTTACAGTATTTACAGTATTTTTTGACGAGCCATTCTACTGGAATATTACCCTTTTTAAAAAAAAAATTATTACAGTATTGGTGGACATATATGGAGGGTTTTGAAGAAATAAATACACAAATAAATGTATAATTAAATGTATTTAAATGTCTGGAATTATATAACAAAACGCTTAAATAAACCAGTAAATTCATAATTATATTAAAAAATACTTTGATACATAAATAGATGAATAATTATAAATTTGATGCAAAAAAATATATTATATTTAATACAGTTCTTAAATACATAAGTATTGACTTTAATGCTCATTTGTCACTGTAAATAATGAATAATCAGAAATTAAATAACACATTAAATATATAAACAGCATATATATTAGAGTATTTATTTATTTATTTGTATAAATGTCTATATTTACCCTTTTGAACCAAATTTCTTTTCAATTTCATATTTATTTATTAATACATTAAATCTATTTATTTGTCTTATTTATTCATGTTAATATTTGTGTAATTGTATATTTGTGTAATTGTATATTTATTAAGCTTAAATTATATGATTGTATATTAATTAATTTGTGTTATATGAATATGTATTTTTTTCATTTATTTTTATTTATTATATATTTAATTTTGACCCTTAAATACATCCATAGGCATCTAAATGAAAGCTAACGTAGCTCTGTGTCTGCTGGATGTGTATAAAGACCGCTGGTTGCTAACATTAGTTAAACCAGCTCTAACAGATGATGATATGTGAGTGTTTCCAGTTATGTAAAGACGACCTGGAACACCTCATCCTCTCCTCTTGCAGCAGCCGCATGTTGGTCCACTTCATCTCCTTATTCAACACCATCACCTCTAACCTGGACTTACCCCACTTTGTTAGAAAACTCTACACACATAACGCTTCAACCGTCCCTCCACCTACAACACAAGCCTCCACACAGACTCGCTCAGCCTCCTCATGTTACACAGGACGGTAACACTTTTTTGTTTTACTACCCTGGTTTCAGTTACTGCCCAGCTGGAGAGCAGAACTTGGCACGCTTGTAAAAAGTTTTGCAGCCTCAGGAAACAAGTCTGTGTTTCATAATGTGTGTAGCTGAACGCTGGCTGGCTCAGAGGATGCTTAAAGAACCGGTGATGCTGTTTGTTCTTTCATGGCAGATTTATATTTCTGATTTTGACTGGAAATGTCAGATCTAAAGGAAAAGTTGGGAGGAAGTGACAAGAAGCTGCGTTGAGTTCATTAAGTCTGACGTTCAGCTTCCAGAGTCAAGTCCTCCAGTCACAAATGTGTTTTTCATCTTGTTCGTAAAGATGAAGGTTTGAGCTCCACTTGTTCAGAATGATTCATGTGCAGAGTTTGACGCTAGAAGGCTGTTTCCACGTTGCCTTTTTAGTTTTTTAAAGAAACAGCATTCTTCCTCAGTAATATCGACACTTATAATATAATAATAATGACCTCTTAAGGCCTCCTGTGGTGGATATTGTCTGTGTTGAGTCCGATGCTCCTCTCTGCATAATTCACGAGAAATCAGAAGTACTCTCTGGACATCTGAACTGTAATACGCACAGTCAACTGAGGCCTCTTTTCATAAGAGCAGTCCTTAAATATTGCTGTATCACATTACACGAGTATTGATCAGAGCTCCTCTGTAAGTGGATTTGTGTGTTTGTTGACAGGATGCAGAATCCCCAGCAGAGAAGTTCTCCAGCATTAAAAATGATGTTGGATCAGATGAATGTTTGATTACGTGTGAGCAGACGTTCGTTTTCATTGGAGAGACACTGATGAATGTAGAATTACTTGTTTCTAATCTTTATTCCAAAACCTGCCGATCCTTTTCTGTTTGTTTGTATCTCTTTGTACAATTCAACAGAAGGTTGTTTGTTGCCAAGATTAAGTTCCAACAAAATAAGAAACCCTAAGAATAAAGGAGAAAAGGTAGAGGGCAGTGAACACACCGGAGTGAAGTGAATTACTGCCCTGAGGTCGTACCTGTAACAGATGTGGTGTCCCTGCTGTACTCGATGCCTTGTCCTCTTTTTCTGCTGTATATTTAAAGGGAGGACGATCATTGCTTTGCTGTGGCTTGTTGTGTTTAGTAGCTCCTAGAGTTTGAAGATAAGTCACATCTGGATATAAAAGCAGAATACTCTATATACGCATGGTATCAGATTTACCTTTTTTATTTGCTTGTCACATCTGTTTTGTAGTAGTTTAAGTATTTGTTGATGTTTTGGAACTTCCTGTGGTTGTTTTCCGTCTCTTTGCTGTTCTTTTTATCCTCTTTGTAGTTGTTTTGCATTTCATTGTGACCTTTTTGTAGTTGTTTTTAGTCTTTTTGTGGTTGTGCTGAGTGTATGAGTGGCTGTTTTGACTGTCTTTGCTTTTGTTTTGCATCTCTACTGGTCATCTTACATCACTTTGTAGTTGTTTTACGCCTCTTTGTGGTTGTTTTGCATCTCTGTGTGGTTGTTTTGGTTCTCTTTGAAGTTGTTTAACGCCTCTTTGTAGTTGTTTTTGCATCTCTACTGGTCGTCTTACATTACTTAGAAGTTGTTCTGAGTCTCTTTGTCTGTGTTTTTGTTTTGTGACTCTGTCTCTGGAGTCTTTCTGTGGACGTTTTGCACCTTTTGGGGGTTGTTTTGATTCTTTTTATGGCAGTTTTGCATCTCTGTGTTCATTTTGCATCTCTTTGTGGTTGTTTTTAGTCTCTTTGCTGTTGGTTGTGCCTTTGCATTTAGTAATTGTGTGTGTGATCTGTGTGTTCATGGTTGAAGCTCATTAATTTGATAAGGAAGAAGTTACAGAATCTCCTAAATGCATCCACATACAGTTATGTTAGTGTTTCAGCCTTTTCACAAGATGACAAATACAGTCTATAACTGTTCTTAGAAACACTGATCCTCTCTTGCATCTGTGTCTGGCGTTGATGCAACGTTTGTGGCTGTGAAGTGCTACAGTTTGTTCGGTTTCTGCAGAGGTGATGCTGCTGCAGTGGAAGTGAGAGTTAGACAAGAATGGAAAAAATATTAGCTTGACAACACTCTGGTCGGACGGGAGGAAGCTACTCTCGTGTAATTTCCTGTCAGTAGTCACCCCTGGGAGAAGTTAGTGAGCTGAATTAGACACTTCAGTCAGTGCGGGTAGCGTCGGTGCAGCTTCAGTTGAGGAAGTGAAGGCTGCGCTTCAAAGACAGCTCGTAGCAGCTTTTTATTTCTCTTAAAAAATGGCGGTGAGTTTTAATTTAGGAGGACGGCTTTTGTGGTGATTCCTAGTAGTGCACTTTGTAATGAATGCACCGTTTCTCCTGACAGGGAATGGGTGCTCCATGCGCCTCGGGGGTCACGACTGACAGATCCATCCACAGCTCGGGGATGTACAAGCTGGAGATCGAGCTGAAGAGAGGACACAACCTGGCCGTCCGAGACAGAGGAGGTAGAGTTACATCTCATCTGTTTACTCTTCTCTTCGTCGTCTTTATCTTATAGATCTGTGACGACTTGTGTTCCTTTTGTTTTAGGCAGCAGCGATCCCTATGTCAAGTTCAAGCTCGCCGGTAAAGAGGTATTCAGAAGCAAAACCATCCACAAAAACCTCAACCCGGTGTGGGATGAGAAAACGACGCTGATATTAGATTGTCTGAGTGAACCTTTGTATGTGAAGGTAAAGACACACAG
Source organism: Sparus aurata (assembly GCF_900880675.1). Classification (NCBI taxonomy): domain Eukaryota; kingdom Metazoa; phylum Chordata; class Actinopteri; order Spariformes; family Sparidae; genus Sparus; species Sparus aurata. The sequence continues at coordinate 25,198,374 of NC_044198.1, read as the reverse complement.
TGCACAGAGCTTTTCCACATGAATTCTTCACTGAACAGAAGAGTCAAAGGAGGTTTCTCTGTTGCTCCTCTGCAGGTGTTCGACTATGACTTTGGCCTTCAGGATGACTTCATGGGTTCTGCTTACCTGTACCTGGAGTCTCTGGAGCAGCAGAGGTGCGTCAGTCCTCTTATTAACGCCACTGATTGGTTTCATTTATGTGTCTCTTCCTATAGTAGGGCTGTCACCATCCTCCAAAACCAAACACATGACTAGATTGTATCATCTGTCATATAACCGCCATATTTTTTTAATATCAGTACTGAGGTTGTGTTTGGAGAGAAGGGAGAAAGTCTGAGTCTAACACAGTAAATCTTATTAGAGCTATGACTAATAAATCATCCCTCTTTGCCCGTTCCACTTAGTCTGTTTACCCTCAGGGGTGCATAACTTATTTCAAAAATACAATCAGTATCGACTGCGAGAAGCAAGTAACTCTCAGTTATCTTGTCATGCATCCCTAACTTTTCTGAATCCAGCTTCTTGACTGTGAATATTTTCCTGCTTATTTCCTCGTCTGTCATCTGTAAACTAAAAAATTCAGGCGAAAGACAAAATAAGACATTTGAGGACGTCATGTTGGCCTTTGAGAAAATGATGACCAACACTCTCCAGCAGTTTCTTTCTAATCGATTGGACACATTAAACAACAGTGAAAATAATAGTTATTTTGGTCCCAGCTAGGGCTGCACGATATTGGAAAAAACTGACATTGCGATTTTTTTTTAACCCTGCGATATATATTGCGATATGAAAAAATACAGGAATTTTCATCAGATGACCTGAATAGCACTTTATGTTATGCTGCATTTCAAAATGATAAACATTTATATGTCATATGAGCTCATTCATGCGTGCTGGCGCCCTCCCAGAACTTCCATTCCCCGACTGGCTTACTTTCTTTTTTAAAAATTACGTCCGTCTAATTTTCCTTCGGGTGCTGGTTGGGCGTCTGTAACAATTTTTAGCGGGTCAGCTCAGGTGCGAAATGTAATTTGTGCTACTGTAGGAAAACGGGTTGGATGCAGTTGTAAGTATGGCGTGTACGGGCAGGTTTTCAAAATAAGACCTGTGCAGGACTCTGCTGTGTGGTACCCACGTAAATTGTCAAACAAATTAGTTACCTGTCGTTGTGGCAACAGATGCAAGGCACTGTCGACACAGAACACGTGTTTGGTCAATATCATCCTTCTTGTAGCCGAAATAACTCCAGATAATTGACGTTGCTTTTCTTTTCGGCACCAAGTCTTCGTTTTCGTGATTTTCTCTTGTTCGTTGCTCATTTTTCAATGTTGTTACCAGCGACTCACTCCGTGTGCAGGGGCTGGTCTGCTTCGGCACACTGATTAAGAAATAACTTGATTGGTGGATCGATGTGCATGCAGAGTCTGCAGTACAAACACTTGTCCTACCTGTGTGTTACAGGACGATACCGGTCACTCTGGTGCTGAAGGACCCTCAGCTCCCTGATCAGGACCTGGGCTCCCTGGAGCTGGCTGTCACCCTGACACCTAAACACAGTCCGCTAGAGGAACGACGGGACTCGACGGTACGAGTGCTGCTGATCACATCTCTCACTTCAGCTTCTGTTTTACTTAACTGGTGTGAATGTCAGCTGAAGATCTTCTCCATTATGTATTTATATATTTATATATGTACTTAATTTTGTCCCTTAAAACCCTCCATTGCGAATAACTGTACTAATCTATTAACCCACTAATCTCTGTCTTTATCACACACACAAACATGCTCCTTCAGTCGGTAATGATGAGTCTTTGTGTTCCTGCAGCAGAGTGTTATTAAGTCGTATCGGTGGAAGCCATACGTGAATAAAGTGAGTGTAGCTGAGATTAATCTCTGAGTGACTTCCTGTTGCTTCTCCCTGAATAGATCCTATCCTACTCCACCTCCGAATCGAGTGACAAGCTTGTTGTGATTGTGGTTTGCTTGGGTTGTTTTAGTCGTTGCAGGCTTTCCTGCTGTAGGCTTTTAGCTTCATCTCCCTTCGGCAGCTCTTATTAATGAAGTCAATATAAGCAGGAAGTGTAAAAGCTGTTGCTGCATTTCTTACTTCACCACTGTGGCTGAAACTGAAAGAAATTCACGGGTAATTTCACTTTGAAAAGCTTTTAGTGAATAATGTGTTAACTGAGTTCAATATGGGAGCGAAGACGCGACGTGAGAAAACATTTAAAGAGACTGTGAAAAGATAATTCTGACATTTTATCACGTTCTGAATACTGAAAGAGGACGTTTTTAGTAAGATGCTCACATTTTTAGCCCCTTACATGGGTGAACCTCATCCTACATTTCCCACAATGCAATGCTGTAGCATCTTCCTTGCAGCCTTCTAAACAACGACATCTTTAAGAACGACATGTCCCAGCTGATAAAGCAAGCTTTCTGTTTTAACTTTAGAATTTCCAGGTAGATGCTGAGATAACCCTGATGACATCACAATGACATCATATGGGTGTTTTCTCAGATTTAACAAATCACCTCCAGAGATGAAGTTTTTAGAACATGATGGATGGGACAGAGGCTTTGATCGATCTCTGATAGCCGAGGTGTTCAAGTTTTGAACGTTTCGTCTTGAAATATTCGTGTCCGTGTTTCACCAGTCGCATGTGATTGGAGATGGACAGTAAAGTGGTGACAGGAAATATGCGTCACAGAACAGACCGCAGTTCTTTGCTTTCAGATTATAATGTGTGAATCTTAACCACAGTCCAACCTCCACAAGCAAGCTGTGAAATGACAAATTCAATTTCGAGGAATCTAGTTCTGTAAAACAAGTTTTGCTGCATTAAGTTTAAATACTGGACACTTTATCACTCTATCTGAATTTGTGAAACCAAGCAAACGTTTATTTTAAGCTCCCAAAATAAACATATTTATACAAACAGCGGACCAAACGACATTTATTATGTTGACGCAAAGACAACTCAAAATAAATTCTGATGTTGCTCTGTGTCTGCTGAAGCCATCAACTAATAATAAAGTATGTGTGTTTGCAGCTTGTATCGCTGCCCCTAGTGGGACTATATGATATTACCTTCTACAAATCACAGAAGAGTAAAATATGTCAGTATTAGATCAAAATCCTTTTGGCCTCTGTTTTCACTTCTACAGATATACTTGATCAATATTCAAGTATCAGCAGAGAGTCTCCAAATGTGTCCTCAGCAGTCGGATATGAACCGCAGCCTGTCTCATTCATGTTTTATTCAGCATATAAATTAATCATCGACCTGAGTGTTAGACTGTGCTGCAGCTCCACTCAGAGAGGAAGACACAGAGATAAACGACAAAGAGACAGAAGAGAGGAGGGATGAAGATGTGTGAAAATAAACAAACGAGAGGAAAACAAACATGAGAATGAGGAGGAAGAGTTCAGAGGGATGAAAGCTAACGAGCTCGCCCGTGAGGACGTAGTAATGAATATTCAGCACGGAGTCTATTTTCAGTTGCTTTATTCATGAAGCATAATTGCGGTTGCTGCACACCTCCCCTTCAACTCTTGTTTTTAGATGCTTATAGTTAGAAATAAACCTGTCTCATAGCTCCCCCTAGTGGCTTAAAAAGCTCCATCTTTTGCATTTGTGGTTTTCTAGCCGACTAGTGAAACCGTGAGTCTTTTCCCGCCCCTTCAGTTGAATTAATACATTTTAATGTATATTCAGACAATGCTGCTCAGGAGGTCCTGGAAACGATCCACAAAGGTAAATCACCATCATCACCATCATCATCGTCATCATCATTATCATCATCATTGTGTGTGTGCCGTCACAACTTTCCATTAACTGTCCTAAAACATGCTAATCATCTTTCTGTCCCCGTTCAACACTGTTTTATATGTTTGTTTTAGTCTCATGTCAAAGATCTTTGAATATAGACGTCAAACGTTTCTCGTTTTGAACTCCTTAAAGTTGCAATATGTAAGAACTGGGATCCTGGGGGCAACTGCTGCAAACGGTTGCTACCAGTGGTGTTAGCTCAGTTAGCAGTGCAGCTAGCAGTCCAGGCTGGGAGCTTGTATACGGGGGGGGAGTACATAGCAGTCGCCACGAGATGTCATGACGTCACATTCTGTTGATGTCGCACTTGAGCTGACGTTTGAATCTTTTTAAATACATTTTGACATATTGCACCTTTAAAGATGTGTTATTATCGCTTTATCCTCATTGTCAGTTAATCTCATGAAGAGAACAACACCAACAGTGACTTTATGTTTCAATTCATCACCATTCAAGTCAAGTTTTCACAGAGCACAGTCCTGCATGCTGTCCTTCCTTCTGACCTGTGACACGTAATATTGATCGTTTGTCTCCGTGTGGACCTGCAGCAGCAGTCGTTGCGTCTCTCAGAGCTGCATCGGAAATCCCAGCTGTGGCGAGGGATCGTCAGCATCGCGCTCATCGAGGGACGGAACCTGATCCCCATGGACCCGAACGGTCTGAGTGACCCGTACGTCAAGTTCAGACTGGGACCTCAGAAGTACAGAAGCAAGGTGTGTGGACACTGAGCTGAGTTCGGCTTCTGATCGCTGGTTTACTCAGGATAGACTTTTAGTTTGGAAAGATTTTGCCCCTTCAAATTAAAAGCATGTTACTGTAATCCATGTGTATGTGTGTGTGTGTGTGTGTGTGTGTGCAGACGGTGCCAAAGACCCTGAGTCCACAGTGGCGGGAACAGTTTGACCTCCATCTGTATGAAGAGACGGGGGGAGTGTTGGAGATCACAGTGTGGGACAGAGACACCGGGAGGAGAGACGACTTCATTGGACGGTCAGTCGGTCCTAAAATAATGAGAGCTGTAAACTTTTGTCTTAGTCACAAGAACATTCACACATACAAGTAAGAATCACACATAACAAATGAAAGGAAACCCAACATAACATTGGTTAGTAAGATGTCCTCCTCAGTGATCACAAGAACTTTCTACAAACCTCTTAAAGAAACTCTTTAACATCCTCAATGACCCAGAAAAAACCTCTAGACTCAGAATATCGGTACCTAGAACCTCCTCAGTGACAACTAGAACCTCTTAAAGTAACTGTCGAACCTACACAGCGACCTCTTAGAGTCACAAGAACCTCATAAAGGACGTAGAACCTCCTCAATGACCTCTGGAACTGTCGAACATCCTCGTTGGTACACTAAATCTCCTGATTGTTTGATATCCTTAAGGACCTCTAGAATCTCCTCAATATCCATTTGGACCTCTTATGGGAACCGTAGAACCTCCTCATTGACCCCTAGAACCTCCCAAAAGACGTCTAGAACCTCTTCAATGACCCCTAGAACCTCCTGAAGGACCTCTAGATCCTCCTCAGTGACCCCTAGAACCTCCCAAAGGACGTCTAGAACCTCCTCAATGACCCCTAGAACCTCCCAAAGGACGTCTAGAACCTCTTCAATGACCCCTAGAACCTCCCGAAGGACCTCTAGATCCTCCTCAGTGACCCCTAGAACCTCCCAAAGGACCCCTAGAACCTCCTCAATGACCCCTAGAACCTCCCGAAGGACCTCTAGATCCTCCTCAGTGACCCCTAGAACCTCCCAAAGGACCCCTAGAACCTCCTCAATGACCCCTAGAACCTCCCAAAAGACGTCTAGAACCTCTTCAATGACCCCTAGAACCTCCTGAAGGACCTCTAGATCCTCCTCAGTGACCCCTAGAACCTCCCAAAGGACGTCTAGAACCTCTTCAATGACCCCTAGAACCTCCTGAAGGACCTCTAGAACCTCCTCAATGACACCTAGAACCTCCTCAATGACCCCTAGAACCTCCCAAAGGACGTCTAGAACCTCTTCAATGACCCCTAGAACCTCCCGAAGGACCTCTAGAACCTCCTCAATGACACCTAGAACCTCTTCAATGACCCCTAGAACCTCCCAAAGGACGTCTAGAACCTCTTCAATGACCCCTAGAACCTCCCAAAGGACCCCTAGAACCTCCTCAATGACCCCTAGAACCTCCCGAAGGACCTCTAGATCCTCCTCAGTGACCCCTAGAACCTCCCGAAGGACCTCTAGAACCTCCTCAATGACACCTAGAACCTCCCGAAGGACCTCTAGTTCCTCCTCAATGACCCCTAGAACCTCCTCAATGACACCTAGAACCTCCCGAAGGACCTCTAGTTCCTCCTCAATGACCCCTAGAACCTCCTCAGTGACCCCTAGAACCTCCTCAATGATCCCTAGAACCTATTGAAGGACCTCTAGAACCTCCTCAGTGAATTGTCACTCAATTACTGTAGTTAAGTACAATTTGAAGGTTCTTGTACTTTACTTGACTGTTTGTTTTTTCCCTCTGAGATTTATTGGAGTAGAAGAGAAATACTCAAGTACACGTACCTCAAATTTGTACTTGAGTAAATATACTTAGTTACTTATGTTGCTCATTAGCTGATTGTGTGTGCTGTCTTTCTTGTCCAGCTGCCAGTTGGATCTCTCCACGCTGGCCAAGGAGCAAACTCATCACCTGGAGCTGCCGCTGGAGGAGTCCCGGGGCTTCGTGGTGCTGCTGGTCACGCTGACAGCCTCGGCTCACGTGTCCATCGCCGACCTGTCCGTCACGCCGCTGGACGACCCGCAGGAGCGAGCAGAGATACTCAAACGATATGTGAGCAGGATCTTGAAAAAGTCGCCTTTTCATGCGTGTCAGGAAAAGAGCCTGTTTTTGTGATGAAGCAAGAGATTTTTCTAACAGGATATCGTTCAGGAAATGAGCTGGGTGGCGTCTCACACTGGAGGCCACATTACTGAACCCACAATAAAATGATAGGAAGGGTTAGTCACGGGGAATATCTACAAAGATAACCAACAGAAAACTGCAGCATGAATAACATATTCCTGTTTCTTTCCCTCAGCGTGTGATGAAGTCGCTCTCTAACCTGAAAGACGTCGGCATCGTGCAGGTGAAGGTGATGAGAGCAGAAGGACTCATGGCTGCAGACGTAAACGGTAACTTAAACATCTCTCGAATGTATCTCATACTTGATGCATCCTGAATGTAATGTTATACTAAAAGGTCACACAAAAACAAAACTCAGGGGATTATCTCCTCATCTGTCTCCTGTAGTACACAAAACATTCCCCAGCTTCCTGTCCCATAAATATCTGAAGACTTGTTTTACAATATATGTATAAAAAAATATACGGGAGACTCCATACAGCTTTTCCAGCATAACCGAAGCCTCTGGCATCCCAAATTGATTTGAAAATACGTTATTTACACCAATTTGGAATCTCAGGGCTTCCGTGTGAAGCCATTTTATGTTTCTTTTCCCTTTTTACAACACGTCTCCAGCTACTTCAGTTGTTAAGAAAAATCCTGCAGCACTGTTTTGCCGTGAAGCTCCACAAATGTTTTGAGGATGAGGGTGAGTAGATGATTTTAACATTCTGGGTGAACTGTTCCTTTAAGAGTCTTCTTCACTGTTTCTCAGGTAAGAGTGATCCGTTCTGCGTGTTGGAGCTGAATAACGATCGACTACAAACACACACAGTTTACAAGAACCTCAATCCAGAGTGGAACAAAGTCTTCACCTTGTGAGTGACCGTCAGGCCACATTTACCTGTTTCTTTCTCTATGAAATATTGAATAAAACTCCCCTGTGGCTCTGTATACTGTATATGCACATTAATCTATCTCTGTTAACTTTCCCTTGTCTGTCTTTGTCTTCTCAGTAACGTGAAAGACATCCACTCAGTGTTGGAGGTGACGGTGTTTGACGAGGACAGAGACAGGAGCGCCGACTTCCTGGGGAAAGTAGCCATCCCGTTATTACACGTGAGTGCAACAGTGTAAACATAAGGTGTATAAAAATATCCTTAAGCTGGTTTTCAAGTTTATATATAGAGTGGAGACAGATATAAAGTCTATAGAAGAGTATTCGCTCATTTAGATCCATGATGTGCTGAAAATCATACCGGTTGTGTCCACAGGGGGCGCCAGAATCAACACAAAATGAAAGTTGCATCACTAAACAAAGATTAACTCACTTTGGATCGATGCGTTTGTTCTGGGTTATTTATCTCCAGGTAGAAATAAAACAGACACAAAGGTCTATTGAGAATATAACCTGTAGTTTAATAGACTAAATAACTGAATACATCTTTACCATCACCTAGTGGCAAAACTCTACGCTGTTATCGACAAGTCCATATTTAGAGGCACAAACTGAGCCTACGTTGTGCTAATATTCAACCTTTTAGTGGAAGCATTTCGGCTGGCTGCCTACAGAATTTTAAGAAGGCCCTCACTAGTAACTGGTCTGTCCGTTCTGGGCTACTGTAGAAACATGGCGCTGCAACATGGCGACCTCCGCTCCCTATGTAGATATAAACGGCTCATTCTAAGGTCGTTTTCAGGTGATTATACACTAAATAAAACATCCTTATGAATATTATATTCCACTTTTCTGCCAAGTCTGTTCTGCTAGATGCCACTACATATTACACACTGTACCTTTAAACATAAAATATCAGGAAACTACCTTATTAAATATGCACAGAGCAGAAATCTGACGCTAAAATAAAAACCTAGATGTGTGTTTTCACCTGTAGTGTCTCACCTTACTTTACTCTGTTTTCAAACGCTGTGTTCTCGATCTGACAGATCCGTAACGGCGAGCAGAAGAGCTACGTGTTGAAAAATAAGGAGCTGACCGGTCCGACCAAAGGAGTCATCTACCTGGAGATCGACGTCATCTACAACACTGTGAGTGTCTCTGTCTCTGTACATTTACACATGTGCTTCAGTTTTCTGTTCTATTTTACGCCACTTTCTACTTCTACTCCACCACATTTAGGAAGCACGACCAGCTTTAAATATGTGTTTTTGTCTCAGGTTAAAGCCGCTCTGAGGACCGTCGTCCCCGCAGAGCAGAAATACATCGAGGAAGAACCAAAAGTCTCCAAGCAGGTGTGATGAGGACGAGCGATAATCACGAATAGATGAACAAAGAAGTGTAACTAATAACTGGTCAGTATTATGACGTCTGCTTTGTGTCTTTCAGTTGCTGCAGCAGAACTTTAATCGCGTGAAGAGGTGCATCATGGTCCTGATCAGCTATGGGACGTATATCAACAGCTGCTTCGAATGGGAGTCTGCACAGAGGAGCATCATCTCCTTTGTGGTATGAAACACACACACTGACACACAAACATCGGATGCTTCCTATCACTTTCTGTCACGTCTCCTCGCTGCTCGGCTGACCTGGATATCGATCTGATCCGCCTTCACAAAGGACGAATCACTTCCTTTATTGCTTCTCTGAGGAGCGAGTCCTTCATCAAACTGACACCCCCTTTTATTCGCAGTCTGATTGGACTTTAGTCTAGAACTTGTAAAGGAAATGAGGAGACATGTCAGTCCTTCCAGAAAAACGCGTTTTTGTTTTTTTGTTGTGATTGTTGCGGGCAAAAATCCTTGATTATGCGGCACGTTTTCTTAAAAAATGCAATGGAATATGCAGGATATTTATGCAATTTTATGCGATGAAATCGCGGGAACTTGCAAAAACTGCGGTTTGATGAAAAAGAGAAAAAAAAGGGATTCCCCCAACACCCTGTTCTCACTAGGCTACTACCTCAATGTAAAGAGTCATTTCTCATTAGTTCCTATGATAAGCAGCATACTACATCACAGAAAGTGCTGCGAATGTTTAAGTTCTCAGCTTGTTTAATTTCAGACTTTAATAAACACATGGCTCAAACTTACAAAACATTGATGAGTCAAATAAGTTCTGTAGCTTTACAAAAGGAATCTGCTACAACTTCTGTAAATATGAATAAATAAAATATAAAAAAATAAAATGTGTGCTTCCTGTTTTACAGAGGTAGTTATACAAAACAGACATCTTCTGTTAAAATAAGTGCTTCCAGTGCACAAAGTGTAATCTCTTACTGTACCGTACATTTACATACTACTAATATACTTTCAACTGCAAGGTTTTTGAAACTAGTATGATTTTTTGTTGGCAAATGAGACTGATTTGCGGGCTTCATCACGGGGTTTGCAGCTTGTCGACGATGTTCACGTCACTTCATAACTTTCCCATGGCAACAGGGGAAAATGGCTGCTCTTGTGTGAAGTAAACACAACATTTTTCAACTTTCTGCTAAGATATATGTGACTTTTTTGCAATGAAAATGCGGGGATTAGAAAATTATGCAAGCCCCGCATATTTTGCATGGAAATCTGCAATTTATGCGGCGAAAGTGCGGCGTATTTGAAAAAATGCAGCCCCCGCGTAAATGTGCAGACTTTGCCTGATTATGCATTGAATCATGCGATCGCATAATCGCGTTTTTCTGGAGGGACTGACATGTAAGACGAACGAGGAGCAGCCGGCGACCTCACTCTTGAATCTCGTTCCCAGCTGTTCGTGGTGGTCGTGTGGAACTTCGAGCTCTACATGTTGCCGCTGGGTCTGCTGCTGCTGCTGGTGTGGAACTACTTCTTCTCCTCCTCCAGCAGGGACACATCTGACACGGTGAGGAAAAAAGAAAAAAACTGATTCACTTTTTAATGAACTTTATCTTTCAAACTGTCAAACGTTTATTGCTTCCTTTTTTCCTGCTGCAGTCCATGGAGGCCATGTTTGAATGGGAAGACGATGAGGAGGATAAAGAGGACAAGGTAGAGTCGTCTTATTGCTGTTCGTCATTATATTGATGTGAATATACAGAAACATTGATCCTTCTCTCCGTCCTGTCAGGAGTCAGAGCACAAGGGCTTCATGGATAAACTGTACGCCATCCAGGACGTGTTCATCAGTGTGCAGAACGCTCTGGACGAGGTGGCGTCACACGGAGAGAGGATAAAGAAGTGCGTATCACCGAGAACACGTTTACTAAAATCTCTCATGTACAGCTTCATGAAACGATCAGTAAGTTAACAGAGAGTTGTGTGCTCTTGTTCCTCTGCAGCACCTTTAACTGGACAGTGCCTTTTCTCAGCTGGTTGGCGATCACTGCCTTATGTTCGGCCACAGTTCTGCTCTACCTCATACCTCTTCGGTACCTTGTGCTGGCGTGGGGTGAGTCCTGCTTCTATTTTTAGTACGCACAGTTGAAAAATATGTGATATTGAATCTAAACCGATTTCTTGTTTTTTCCCTGCAAGGTGTGAATAAGTTCACCAAGAAGCTTCGTGATCCGTACATGATTGACAACAACGAGCTTCTCGACTTTCTCTCCAGAGTGCCGTCTGATGTTCAAGTGGTGAGAGACTCAAGTAGAGTTTGTAATACAGGAAGGAAAACTAGATCTAGTCTGAAGCCTCCTGAACATGTTGGATATTTAAGATTTAAATTTTGGATGATTACATCCGTGTGTTCCAAGCTCGACCACAACAACTAATGAGAGAAGCTTCCAAGAGTAGTTAACATTGCTGCCAAGCAACGGTAAACAATCTAGCCCTTTAGGCTAACGTTAGCTAGCATACTACTGATGACAGAAACGTAAAATCTCCCCTTCAGTTCTCGCTGAAGAATAGAAAAACCTGCTCTGGCCACGTCTCTCCACTCATCCAGCCTTTTTTAAACTTCTGCGTTTGCAAGATGTTGCACTGCGCTCACCTCCGTTTTGTTTACGTCTGCTTCCCCACGAGATCACATATGAGCCAACCTTCAGGCAGTGAAGTTGGTATTTATTCTAAATGTCTTTAATATTGATCCAAATCGCACCATATTCAACGCTGCACTTTCTTCTGTCCTCAACAACAAACCTGCCAAGTGCACCTACATTACCCACAATGCAACTGCGCCACTGAGTGACATCACTGGAAGCAGTTAATCAGATTACATGCAGCTTCTTCTGGAGCAACAAAAGGCTTTAAACTGCTTTTTTTCACTTCCCCAACACCTGTTAACACACTTTTACGAGGAGAATTGGTGGAATAATCCTTTAGGCAAACAATATGGCTGCCGTGTTTGCACGAAGTACTCAGAGAGACTTTAAATCTGTCATCATGATTTAATTTGTGTGTTTGTTTCTACCTGACTGTGTGTTTTATCTGTGTGTGTGTCGACGTACAGATGCAGTATCGTGAGCTGAAGGTCGACCCCGGACAAAGTCCCAACAAACGCCGGAGGACCAACCCGAGTTAGCTGCTCCTGTAAACACTCTCCTCTGTAAACACTGTAAACTATGTTATTTATATATTTCTTGTATATTTTGAGAAGTTGTAACCGTTGAGTTGTTTTTTCCGTTTTGTTACCGTGGAAAGATTTATTTTCTAAATCTTGTAAAGAAAATCTTCAGCTCGTTTATTTTTTTTTTAATTATTATTATTATTTCCTGTAACAGCACTCGTCACACAGGATGAACCCAAACATATATATAATGAATGTACACGTGTGTGTTGCGGAGTGTGCATGTGTGAAGCGTGTTACTGTTGCATGGAGTCGTTGCATCTCTAACACTAAGCATTTCTGTGCTGTTTTTGTATTCAAGTGTGTCGTCGGTGTCTGACGTTGCGTTGACGTTGCGTTGACGATAGAGCTGCATGTTGTTTGCTGCCACTGTCACGAACTGACCCGCTCAAATCTGCCGGACTCGTAGCATGTTGAAATCATGGACTGCTCCTTTAAGTGGTCAGTGAAAATATCGACAAGTCATCAGTTTTTACTCTGTGACATTAGTTTTCTTTGATATTATGATTTTGAGGTTAAAGGGACATTCCAAATCTTTTACACAATTTTTTTAGATCATTCTTGTTCGACTCAGCCTGTGAAAAAACTTGTAAAAGATCTGAATGAAGTTTCAGCACCTAAGAGAATAGCTGTGGTGATGTCATAGTGATGTCATCGTATATCGACTGAGGCTCAGGCACCTCTTTTTTCGGACCAAAACGAACCAAGCGCCGGTTTGAAGTTGGTTCAACCGATTCGCTTTTCCATGACCATGAGAGCCCATAACATCATTCAGTCGCTGTAAACGGGCCTGAGTCCATATAGGAGCGGCGTGTACGGCGCCCAGAGGAAAGGCGCGGCGTTCTACGTACTTTTTCTGAGCGCTGTGCCTTTTTTTTATGGCCGTTCTGAGTGCTTCCAGTTAAATATCTCACAGCTTCTTCAGAAAGTTGAGAGACAAACTGTAATTACCACAGTGCTGTTCCACTCAGAAGCTGTGGGGGGCGCCAAAGTCACACACTAAAAGCCAATTTCTACATAATGTAGCTTTAAGTGAAACATCTGAGTGCTTCTACCACGGAAAGTAAAAGTAGTCTTTAGTAGGTCAATGCTGCAATTACAATAAATCAGTTATTAAAGACAAACAGACATGTAAAAGTCCTTTTAACATAGAATGTTATGAAGAATATAAACAGAAAAGGGAAAAACATTAAATCAACGTTTATATTATTTTATTTTTTAAATTTGGGCATTTTAAAACCTCCGTAGATTTTTAGCGTCTATGTGGAAAATCTTCATATTTCATCTCGGCTGCAGTTTATTTTTTTATACCTTGAGTCTTTACGTTTGGCCTCGTTCTCACTTCATCCTATTTATTTTCATTTTCTTTGTGTTTCCTCTAAACAACATGAGTGTGTCGTGTACAGTCAGACGGTCAGCGTGTGTTTATTTGATCTCTTCCGTGCTTTATAATCTCTGAATATTTAAAAAACGTGGAAGGTTTTTTTTTTTTTTCGAGGATTGCGATTTTTCCTGCATGTCTGCGTACGCCGTCTCATCCGTGTGTGTCAAAGTGTTTTTATTGCATGACTGAACATAAATAATATGCAAAGTGCATTTATGGATACTGAATGTGAAAAAGTTCATCTAATGCGTCTGTGGCTTGTGTGTGATGTCCAGATCCACCTGAGCTCCAGGTAAAGAGAGACAAAAACCCTGTTACAGTTAGAATACGCTGTTTACTCTCTTCACCCTTCATTTTTTGCACATTATCACGTTTTTTTGTTTCCCCCGTTGCATCATGGGTATTTTCTGCTGGTGAGTAATACTGCCATTGTACTGAAGTCAAATGCAGCACCGACTGTAACGACTGTGTAGCATTTGTCCGAGAAAATATATTTCTACACAGATCCACGTGTCTCTCGTGTTTTGTATTATTAAATGTATGCATATGTGAGCAGGTATCACCATGAAATGTATGGAGGGCTGTCGGGGCCAAAATTAGATGTATGAATAAATATAGACTGTGTGTTTTTGGCCCTGTACACAGGAACATGAGTATATCTTAAAACAAGCTTTTTCTAGCAGGTTTTCTTGGTTTGTCTGCTTTGTTTGACGTCTTCTGAATGGCCACGGATCAAAAATTCATAAAAAAAAGAGTCAGAATCGACCTCGTTTGCAGTTTTACAGACGTCTCTTTTATAATGACACGTGCAGAATCAGAAAATACGGACAATTAACCCAAAGACAAGACACTCAAAGACAAAACAAAAACACCAGAATACAAAACAGAAACACCAAAAGCTTAAAATAAAAGTATATGTATAAAACGTGAAGCACTCAACGGCTGACTGACAAACACGACGCCGGTGATCGCAGAAAAAGGAGGAAATGAAAAGCAAAACAAGACACATGAGGGCAGACCTTCAAAATAAAACAGGAAATGACAGACAACAGCCATGGATGGATGGATTATATATTAACAAACAGCTCAGACAGGATGAAAGTGCTGCTGAGGAGGAGATTTCTGGATCCGAGTCAGGAGAAACGAATGAATGAAGTAAAGAATCAAGAAAGTCGTCGTGTCAGAAAGTCTTTGGGACTCGACGGTAAGGTTTCATGTTCGAAGGGCTTCTGTCCTGAGCAGCAGCAGCAAGAAGAATCCCCCACATGGAGGCCAGACTGTGGAGGTGATGGAGGTTGATGCCTCTGAGATGGATGAGATGATGGAGCTGGTGAATCTGTGAAGGCTGAGATGATGATGGAAGATGGAGGACGCGTGTCAGTAGTCAAAAATCTGAAGGATGACACGAAATAATCAATTTTATCCAGTTAGAAGTCTTAAATTGTGTGTGTGTGTGTGTGTGTGATGCCTTCACTGTCTTCACTCTCTGCATGTTGTGCAGCACAGTTTTGTCCACTAGAGGGCCCCGTAGACTTCATCATCATCATCATCATCATCATCATCGCTGATGTTGTGACTGCTTCCTTCCTTCAGACTCAAACAGTCAAACATTTTATTCACCACGCTCTCCTCTACTGGGTCTGCAGGTTCTGGTGTGTTCTGGTGTGTTCTGGTGTTTGGGTTGTGATCCTGTACAGATACATGTAATGTAACTTTAACTCATTTTAGTTCACATTATATGGAAAATACTCAGAAGTACCTCAGAATTCAGACTCAAATTGGACTTGAGGTTCTTTCCTCAGTGGTGAAGTACTTTAGAATTCTACAGCAATTGAGTAAATGTACTTAGTTACTTTTCATCTCTGGGTAATACATCGCATTAGATGGAAGTACTCAGAAGTAACTCAGAATTCAGATATCACCTCTGAGTTCCACAGTAGTCGAGTAAACGTACTTTAGTTACATTTCATTACTTAGTCAAAAGGTGGCAATATATAGAAAATACTAAGAAGTACCTCAGAATTCAGAGAGTACTGTACTTCTAAATTCTACTTGAGGTACTTTACTCAGAGGTGAAGTACCTTAGAATTCTATAGTAGCTGAGTAAATGTACTTAGTTACATTTTATCATAGTACAAGTTCGCATCATATGGATGTATATAGAAGTACTTCAGAACTCAGAGGGTAACTCTCAGTGAAGTACCTCGGAATGATACAGTAGTTAAGTACATTTACTAAGTTACTTAAATGTACTTAGTTACATTTTGTTACTGAGTAAAACATCGCATTGGGAATACTCAGAAGTTCCTCAAAATTCAGAAGGTACTTCTGTTTCTTTACAGTTGTTTCCATGTACTTCAGAAAGTACCTTTACCTGTAATTCTACAGTAGCTGAGTAAAAATGTACTTTAGTAACATTTCATCACTGAGTTAAGATGTCGCAATATATAGAAAATACTCAGAAGTACCTCAGAATTCAGAGAGTACTGTACTTTTACTTCCTACCTGAGGTACTTTACTCGGAGGTGAAGTACTTTAGAATTCTACAGTAGCTGAGTAAATGTACTTAGTTACATTTTATCATACAAGTGTGCAATATATGGAAATAATAATAAGAACCTCAGAATTCAGAGGGTAACTCTCAGTGAAGTACCTCAGAATCATACAGTAGTTGAGTACATTTACTAAGTTACTTAAATGTACTTACATGTTGTCAGTGATGTTACATTTCATCACTTAGTAAAACACCGCATTATACGGAAATAATCAGAAGTACCTCAAAATTCTGAAGGTACTTTTACGTGTAATTCTACAGCAGCTGAGTAAAAATGTAATTTAGCTACATTTCATCACTAATTCATAAATCTCTTGTTTTTGTGAGAAATGTGAAGTGAAGACATGTGGAGACAAGTCATGTCTGTGTGTGTGTGTGTGTGTGTGTGTGTGCGGGCGCGCGTGCAGGCCGGCCGGTCTGTGCGCACATGCTCAGTGAGGGTTGAGTTTTTTTGCGCACGGAGGCTTTAAGAGCGGCGCGGCTGGAGGAGGAGGGCAGCAGAGAGAGGAGACAGACCGAGCAGAGCGGGAGGAGAAGCGGCCAGCCGGCAGAGCTGCAGCGGCCCATCAGCGGAGCGTCTCACCCCCGATGAAGCGTCACGGACCCGGCCGCACACCCGGCTCTGCGCGGGGGGCCCGGAGCTAAGGCGCATGTACCTGTGCTCTCCTCACAACTTCTCCTCCGCAGACTCCTCTTTTATTATCAGTACTATTACTGTCCTCCCTCCTGCATTTCATCCTCACCCTCCTCTTCATCATGGTGCTGGGCAAAGTGCGGGCCCTGGCCATCTACTTTGACAGTCTGAACGAGAACAACCTGCCGGTGTTCTCCGGCGGGGACCTGGTGTCGGGGCGCGTGGTGGTGGAGGTGACCGGGGACGTGCGCGTCAAGAGCCTGGACATAACGGCGCGGGGAGTCGCCAAGGTCCGGTGGACCGAGTCGAGGAACGCCGGGGCGAACACGGCTTACACCCAGAACTACACCGAGGAGGTGGAGTACCTGCACCACTACGACACCTTGATAGGAGAGGAGAGAGGTAAGACAGGCAGACAGACAGAGAGGACGGGTCTCTCCATCTTTAACCACCGCTGCTGGTATTGTGATGCAAACTTTTTTTTTCCTGACAGGAGTGTGTGTTTGATAGGATAGGAAAACTTTATTGACACAGGAATGTGTGGACAAAACAGAAAGAGAGAGAGAGAGGGAGAGAGAGAGAGAGAGAGAGTCCCCCCAAAATAAAAGTGGTGCTGATGCAACAGCTGATCTGTGAGGCGATACATCTCCCCTCCGTCCTCCGCCTCACACACACACACGCACGCACGCACGCACACACACGCACGCACACACACACCGACATGTTGACTGTCAGGAGAAAGAGAGAGATTGGGTTCAGTTCTGGTTCTGCATCCTGATATCTTAAGTCGGCTGCAGAGAGGAGGAAGAGGAAGAGGAGGAAGAGGGGGAAAAAAAAAAGTTGCAGTCCGCGTGTGAAAGAGCATAAAAATCGAATTCGAACGACGACGCGGTTCGATGTTCGGCCGCAACATTCACACGAAGTGACGGGAAATGAACGTTTTTCACTGATGACATCCTGAAGTGGGCTCAGCTCAGCCAACTCCCTTTGTTAGAAGCGGTTCAAACCTGTTCAGAAACTGCCAGAGAGGGAGGGGAGGACCCTGCTGACTCTGTGTGTGTGTGTGTGTGAGTGTGTGTGTGTGAGTGTGTGTGTGGGATAACATCTCAGCTGCTGTAGTTTAAAGTCTCTCCACCACTTCCTCCACCTGTGTTCTGTGTTTGTACTTGTTCATGCAAATGAGCGTCACAGAGACAGTTTGATGGAAATGAAGCGGCTCAGACTATCACCTGCAGCCTCTCACCAGCCTTTGTTCTGGACCCGGCTATAACCTGTGTGTGTGTGTGTTCAACTAACCCTTAAAAAGTTACACAAAAACACAAAAACAATGCACTTTTTTTGTAGTCGTCAGCTTGATAGGAACAGAGTCTTTTGTGGATCGAGAGTGTTTTCTTTTTTAGCAGCAGACATGACTAATCAATGAGCAGAACCAGCTGACTAACGACATGAGAATGAGGTCATCAGAGGGCCTCCAGTTGAGGAGGTCTGATATAAACTGTAAATTATTCAAAAGGAGCAGAGAGACAAAGCGCCGGACGAGTTCTTCCCTCGTCGTCTGGAAAGAAAAAAAGGAGGATTTCATCGACTTCTTGCGTCGTGTTGGTTTTGGTCGGGGACGGACGACGGAGGGGTCGGAGGTCAAGAGGAAGTGAAACGATGTGGGAGAGTTATCTGGTGTCTCCGGAGGGTTTTGGTCGCGTCACGTCATCCTCTTCAGCAGGTTTAGTGTCAACTGTGTGCCAGAGTTTTTTTAAAGGAAGATTTCGCTCAAAACCTCGACGTCGTGCTGAAGAAAAATAAAGTCCACAAAACATTTTCTGGAGCTCTCAAAGCAAAACTAATTCTCATAAATTCTCCTGAACAGCTGAAGCAGCTGGATAATTGTTTTAAAATGTAAAAAAAAAAAATACTTTCATGGCTCTGAATTGATTTTAAAAGACGTTACTGGAGCTCGTGCACCCACGTCAGACTTTATCAAACAACATCTTGTCTAATGAATTTGGGATCTCGATTCTTTCGGAGACTTTAATTGTTGTTTTTTAAGTTTTAAAACAAGTCTCCATCTGCTTCAGCTGCTCAGGAGAAACGCTGCAGCTCTGATTAGCTGTGAAATGTTTTGCGGACGGACGAAACTTTGCCTGAGTTTAGCTTCAGCGTGAGGTTGAGGGGATAATGACTGAACTTTTTTTTAATTTTGGGGTGGACTTTTCCTTTAATTGCATCACTGGAGCTGAACTGATCAAGCAAAAGGAAGAAACTCCTCGAGGTTTTAAGGTCATTTAGGTAAAGTTTCACTACTTTATTTTTAAATACAAACAACTTGAAGTGTTCTGTATCAAAGCTGCTTGTAATCAGGTTATTTATGTCTTAAAAAAAATATCAAAATTCCCAAATGTATGTATCACCTTTGGCTTCAAACATCCAGAATCAGACAGGCTGTAGAAGTTCACATAATTATCTTTAATCTGTTGATTCGTTTAGTCTGAGAAAACATTCATTTAAAGTTCCTAAATCCCAACGTGACGCCCTCAAATGTCTCGTTTTGTCCGACCGACAGTTCAAAACCCCCAAAATATTAAAGTTTATCGTCACTCGAGGTGAAGAAAAGCAGCACTTTCTCACATTTTAGACCAAAAAAAAGGACGAGTCATGCGAGAAAACTCCTCTAAACGGATCTCACGTGCGCTTTTCTTTGCTTTTATCAATCGGCTGACGAACTTGAACTTGAAACGCTGCTTTTGTGGATGTTTTTCAGGTGACGTGTTTCTTTGTCTTTGCTGCTTGTTGAAGAATAAAAACCCTCCTGACTGTCCCACTTTCTCTCTCTTCTGTCATCACTGATCTCCTTTTCAAGTCTGTGCGTGACAGCCTCGGGTCTACCTGGAGTTCACAGTCAGTAGTGTAACACCCTTCCTCCCCTCCTCCCCTCCTTCCTCCCCCCCCCCTCTTAACCCTCTCAGGCGACACACCACATGGTTGTACAAATGTGGGCGGGGGCTTGCGAGGGGGGGCCGAGCCAATCAGGGCCCCCGGCTGTTATTCGTGTCACGCTCTCGTCCAATGAGAGGCCGAGTTGTAATGCTGTGCGTTGGAGTTTCCAGCTGAAGGAAGCTGCTCAGTCTGGTTCATACCGGTCTGCTCCTGCTCTGCTGCGCTCTGTGTTGCCGGTGACTTGACGCGCACACGCACACACACACACACACACACACACACACACATACATATGGATGTGAGCTGTTTATGACAACTCTCACACCAAACATGCGAGCACACACACACACACACACAGTCAGACACACAGACAGTCAGACAGATGCAGGCTGAGCAGTGCTGAGCTGGCAGGAAGCAGCAGGCCTGACTGGAGACGTACACAGAAACATTTGAAATACAAACAAAAACAGCAGAAATGAGGAAGTTGATAGAGGTCATGTTCACAGGGTGTGTTGTGCTGCAGCAGCTCCTCGCCACGTCGGTTCACAGCCGCACCGACACTGAGTCTATTCACCGCACGCAGCAGCCGACGTGACGTGAATGTGTCGGTTCTTAACTTTTTTTATCAGTTTATCTCCTGACGTACGGAGGCCCAGGGGGGACACGGTGGGATATCTTTAAAGGTCCAGTTTGTGAGGATGTTTTGAGTCTCTTTCCCAACTTTCTCACCTATTTCGGTGCAAACAGGAAACTTTCTCACCGGCACGCAAAAGTTCTGCTGCTCACACGCTTGTGATGACATGTTTTTGTTTTGTTTTTCGCCTCTTGTCTCTTGTTTTGATGAGCTTTGTCTTACTTTCGCGTTATTCCCCCATCCTAATAACTTAATGATAATAATACAAACTTTATTTATATTGAACCTCTCATGGAAAGGTGCAGCACCAGGACGGGATGAAAGAAAACACACAAAAAAGAAGAAGTAACAGGTTAAAAAAAACAAAAACAGGTTTTACAGGCTAGCCGGCTAATTAACAGAATCGTTAGTGTCATCTGTTGCTAAGCAGAAAATACTACATAACGTGTTTTTCCTTTACATTTTGTGACCTCACGTGCAGAGGGAAAACACGAGAATCAAACTGACAACCTTCGTCTTTCGTCTCAAAACGTGGCTCCTACATTACCCACAATGCAACTCAGCCACACAGCGACGTCTCTCAGTTTATCAGATAACATGCAGCGTTCCTCTGGAGCCACAAAAGACTTTATACTAGTTATTTCACGTATGAAACACGTCCATGAATCGGAGCAATAACTGATGACGGATTAAAAATGTCCTCTCCAGCAGAGTTCAAGATGGCGTCTTCACACTGTTTGTTTTGTCCAAAACCCCCCAAAATATTCAGTTTCCTGTGAAATAATCGTAGAAAAGCAGAAAGTCTTCGTGTTCAGAGGCTGAAATCTGCATGAAAAGTGAAGTTTCAGATGTGAAAACAGCTCGCTGCAGCTCTGATGTGGGTGTTTTTTCTGCGCTTACTCTGCTCTGTATTCTCTTCTTACATGCCTCTAACAGTCGGAGATAAACCCGCCGAGGTGAAGTGATACGTCCTTTGTGTAATAAGTGTCTTTTTTGTGCGAAACGGAGCGCAGGTGTGTGAAAGAAAACGTCTTCTTTGTGTTTCCAGACGAGGACTGTCCGGAGGAAGGGCTGACTGTTCTGCACGCCGGCCTGCACGAGTTTGCCTTCAGCTTCAACCTGCCTCAGATGTGAGTACATTTACTCGAGTACTTTCTCCTACCGTTTACTTCTGCTCGACTAGATATAACCGGCGGTTTTCCGCACGTGTAACGACGCCGCCCCCCTCTTAAAAACAACACGGTCTCGTTTCTCATCCTTCTGTTTGGACACATTTTCAGTTTGCACATCGAAAAACTGGACTGGAAATACCAGAAATGCAGAGAGAGGAAAGTTCCCCCTCGCGGTTGTACTGGAACAGTTTGTGTCGGTAAAAACAAGATGTAACCGGTCTTACTGAATAAATGATGATGTGCATGATCAGCCGTCCACGACTTAATTAATCGGCAGCTACTTTGATAATTAATTAATCGGTTTGGAGTCGTAAATCTCAGATTCCAGCCTCTTAAATGTGAATATTGTTGTGGTTTCCATCATGTTTTCCATCGTTTGAGCTCTTAAAATGACAAAGTTAGCTTCTTCTGCAATGGTTTAATAGCAGGAGAATCAGCTCAATCAGCCTTTTTGATCGCCATCAATCAATTAATTGATATTCACACAACTGGAATGGATGGAAACAGGTATTAATTTGTGGTTTTTTTGCGGATTTTCTCGACATTTTGGCTGAAATTTGTGCCAAATTTGGATGGAAACTCGACGCCCCAAAGATATCAAACAACCATTGATTCACAAAAGATGCAAAGTTTGAAATACAATATAGTATTCATGTACCAGAACTTTGTTTTTCCGGACCTGACGACCCCTCACACGTATCTGGGGACCCTTTGGAACGCCTCGTACCCTAGATTGGGAACCACTGGACTAAACTATTGAGACAATCTATTAATATTACAGACAAACAGACGTTTTGCTGCAGAATGAGTACTTTTACTACAGACACTTTGAGTACATTTAGCTGTTTTTATCCCACACCTTCCATAGTTGTAACCTTGTTGTATTTGTACTGTAACAGTGAATTTCCAGAGTCATTTATAGCACACGGCCGCAGACCACCCTCGCTTCCTAACACTCTCGCTTCCTGCTGCCCTTCCTCTCGTCTGTCAGGGCTCTGGCCACTTCCTTTGAAGGGAAGCACGGCAGTGTGAGGTACTGGGTGAAAGCTGAGCTGCACCGTCCGTGGCTGCTGCCGGTCAAAGTGAAGAGAGAGTTCATTGTGTTCGAGCACATCGACATCAACACTCCCCTGCTGCTGGTAGGATCGCTGCACACAGTCCTGTTGATTTAACACATTTCTGGAAATGTCCTCGTTCGCTGTCAGGAGGAAGAGAAGACTGGTACCACTCTTATGTGTGGCTTAGCTTAGCATAAAGACTGGAAACAGAGGGGAACAGCTAGCCTGATGAGAAAAAGATGCAATAACGACATAGAATCTTGTTTTATTTAGGGAGCAAGGCGGCAAAAAAAATCGATCAGAAAAAGAAAAACATGTTGCGTCTTGTTTATTTAAAAGCTCAGACGCACCAATCCGACATCGAAACACTCGCTGAATGTTGGGTTGTCTCATGTCGTTGTTGTTCATGTTGTTCTCAGCCAGAAAGTTGCACTTGAACACATCGCAGAGACGACAGCTGAGGGCCAACTAGTTCCTGTGTGAGAGGAAATATTACTCCAGACCACCAGGAGGTCATAGTCTTTATTTTTGTCTTTCAAAGACGTGACAAATAAACTTGTAGTCGATAATATGTCTGATAAAATGGCGAATACCTAAACAAACATCCCCTTCATGGTAACGATTATGCTAAGTAGCTGTTCCCTCTTGTTTCCAGTCTTTATGGGAAGCTAACAGGCTGCTGGGTGTCTTCTTCTCCGTCTCAAAGCAAGAACGTGATAAAGTGTATTTCCCTAAAATGTGGGGCTGCTCCTTTAAGAAGGCAGGAGTGGAGGTGGTGTTTGTGCTGAAGCAGGTGTTTGTGTGTGAACAGGCCCCTCAGGCTGGGACGAAGGAGAAGACTCTGTGCTGCTGGTTCTGCGCCTCGGGCCCGATCTCCCTCAGTGCCAAGATAGAGCGGAAGGGCTACACACCAGGTGAGCCGCACCTCCTCCTCCTCACTCCTCCAGCTCTTCCTCTTCTTCTTCTTTGCTTTTTTCACTTACTTCCCTTCTCTCTCAGTCTGACAGACTGATCTCTTCTCCCTTCTCTCCAAGGCGAGTCGATCCAAATCTTCGCCGAGGTGGAGAACTGCTCGTCCCGCGTCGTGGTGCCCAAGGCCGCTCTGTACCAGACCCAGACGTTCTTCGCCAAGGGCAAGGGCAAGCAGATCCAGCAGCTGGTGTCCAACCTGAGAGGAGACCCTCTGCCGCAGGGCAAGAGCCAGAGCTGGGAGGGCAAACTGCTCAAGATCCCCCCGGTGTCGCCCTCCATCCTGGACTGCCCCATCATCAGGGTGGAGTACGCCCTCGTGGTGAGTCCACCACGGGTCTTAAAGCTGCTATGAGTAGAATCTGACCCAGAAACTATGAGACATGTATTAACAAACTAATTACCCATTAATACTGCTCTAAAACAACTAATACCATGTTAATAACACCCAAAAAACTACTAATACATGTAAATAACTCATAATAAAACACTAAAACTACTAGAAACACATTAAAACTACTTATAACCTGTAATTGAGGTACAAAAAGTAAATAATAACACAGTAATAATACTAATAACTCACTGCCAAAACACTTTAACGATTAAAAAACCTGTAATTATGGCCCAAAACTTATGATAACATTATTATAATGCTAATAACTCACTAACAAAAGGACTAAAGCTACTAATAACTAGCTCATAACACAATAATCTAACAGCAACATATATATATAAAAAACACCAATAACTCATTAATAACAGACTTGAAGTTATAATAACAGATTAAATCTATTAATTACAATTAAAAACACATTAAAAATACTTATACGTTTTTATGAATGCACAAAAATCTGATAACAGCGTATTTATAACACTTATTACTCATTTGTAAGCCTTAAAAACACGTCCAGTGACTGATTAAAACTATTGATAGCATATTTATAACACTAATAACTCACAAATAAAGCACTTATGCATTATTAGCACTACTAATAATGCATAAAAGAATGCTAGTAATCTGCTATCAACACACAAAAACTATTAATAATCCCTTTTAATGCACAGAAACTAATGTAAACATGGTGTTAACTCGCTGATAAAGCACTTTAAACCAGTGATAACACATTAAAGGTCCTAATAATGCAATAAAAACTACTATTAACATTCTATAAACACTGAACAATATTCAGCACAGTGTTAAGAAGGGGCTGTTTGGGGGAAAGTGTGACATTTTTAGAATAAGTAGGTCAGGGATGATTGAGGAGGGTTCCTGAAGTGTTCCCACCACTTGTTTTAAAAGGCTGACAGCTCGTTGAGGCTGCAGACGGTCGTTCATGTGTATATGAAAATACTTTGTCACCTCGGGCGCTGAATTTCCCCGACTTGAACAGGTCGAACCGGCTTCTGTTCAGACAGAAATGTTTGCTGACACGTTTTGTGCGTCTGCAGGTGTACGTGGACGTCCCCGGCGGGTTGAATTTGTCTCTGTCGTTGCCCCTGGTGATAGGGACCATACCTCTCCACGCCTGCAGCAGCCGCACCTCCAGCATCAGCAGCAACTGCAGCACCCTGAGCTGGCTGGGCCTGCAGGACAGACTCGAGGGTACGCAGAGCAAACACAGGCGTGCACGTTCTCTCTTTTTCATGTGCACACAGCACGTGAGGATCTCTTACGCTCGTCTGTTTTATTGCAGCGCCGCCGAGCTACAGCGATCTGGAAATATCAGAGACTCAAAGGCGGGACTGTCTGCAGGGCTGTGATAGGTCTGACGGGGAGGGAGACGACCCAGGATCTCTGCTCACATACATCACAGAGTTCAGATATCTGCCGCCGCCACTCTACTCCGAGGTACGGTTCACACGCACGCAGAGCCACAATCTCACAGGAACCACACAGGAACCACACGAGCCTCGTTCAGATTAAAATCTGCTCTTCAGGAGAGTCCTGGGCATGAAAACAGTGATACAGCAATTCATAAAAACACCACGAACGGATTCAGACGGCAGTCAAACTGTGAAAGAGTGCAATGTGCTCAAAATGTACATTAAAGATGCAATAAAAAATATGAAATGAACAGTTAAGATGTCATGAAAAAGGGTCAAATCTCAGTGAAGAGGCAAAAAGAGTATAAATAAAAAAAGTTATGATGCAATAAAAACTATAAAATATACAATTTGGGCGCCGACTAGATCTTAAAATGTTACAATGGAATGAAAACTATAAACTGTTCAGTCAAGATGCAGTAAAAAGTATAAATACAGTTATGATACGATGAAAAAGAAGCTGTAAAACACACAACATGTACAGCAAGTTTCAATTAACGAATGATAAAAAAGTTACAACTAAGATGTTTAAAACAGTCGAACATGTCCAGTTAAGATGTAAAGAAAGTTTCAAATGTCCAGTTAAGATATAGAAAAAGTACACAATGTACATTTAAGATGTAAAGAAAGAACACAATGTCATTCAAGATGTAAAAGAACTTATAAAATGTACAGTTCAGATGTAAGGAAAAGTACACAATGTCCACCTAAGATATAGAAAAAGTACACAATGTCCACCTAAGATATAGAAAAAGTACACAATGTCCACCTAAGATATAGAAAAAGTACACAATGTCCACTTAAGATGGAAAGAAAGTACACGATGTACCGTTTACATGTAATAAAGAAAGTACAAAAATTCAAGTTTGTAAAAGAAATTACAAAATGTCCATTGAAGGGACGATTAAAACAGTATAAAATGTACATCTTGATAAAGAAAAATATATATATAACATGTCCAGTTAGGCTGAATACACAAATATGATGTTCTGTCTAAAAGAATGTAAGGAACATTCTGTTCAGGTTAAACAAACATGATATAACGTGATGATCTGTGAGCCTCAGAGGTGCCAACAGGGGGATTTTGTTCCCTGGCTGTTTCCAGTCTTTACTCTAAGATAAGCTAAGCTAAGCTAACCTGCTACCTTTAGATATCATCCAGAAGGTGCAGCCTATATCTTAAAAAACATCAAGCTCTTTTTTGTCTCATTTGAAAGTTTGTGAGTTTGTTAAATTGACTCCAAACTAGATTTGAGTTCACGAAGTGGAGCACGGTGTAAATTGTAGCTTTTGCTTCACGTTAATCGTCTTTACTTGACCTTCTCTTCAGACTTTGTGGGTTTTTATTTAGCCCTCCGTCAGCAGCCTGTAAACACGCAGCTCCGTCTCTGTGCCCCCCCCCTCCCCCCCCTTCAGGTCGACCCTTACCCCGACCCCGTGGAGGTGTGCGGGGCCGCGGACGTCAGGAGACCCGACACGTGTCCGTCCCGCTGAGGAGAGCTCGTGAGCTCAGAGGGAATTCTGCACAAACAACATACCGTCACCCTCAGCTCCAGGCCCGCATAGCCAGCTTCTCACCAGATTATATATCACGATAAATAAGGCTATACCCTCCCTGACCTGGGAGAGTCAGCTGAGAGAGTATTCGGTGACCATTGACATATGGACCAGGGGTTTCGAGCCACGCTGGATCCTCCATATCCTGTGCTCAAGACGAGGAGAATAAAAAAGTTCTCCCTGACACCACTGTGTGACTCTGACAAGGCAGATAACAGAGGTGGTCAGGAGACGCCTCCTCCTTCCTCACAGTGAATTTTGCACATACCGTTATTACTGTTTTTCTATTGGTGGGTTTTATATACTGCAGATTGCCGCAGGCCTATATGCTACAGTAGATTCTGTCCACATGCTCTCTAATCTAAAATGGCACATTTTTGAAAAAAAAAAAAAAACAGGACAAAAGCTATCACCAGTTTAAATGATAGTTTGAGCTGGTGACCGTCGGCGTCACCAAGCAGAACTTCAGGTGGAAACTGTCTCGTTCTGTGAACAAAGCAAAAAAAAAAAACACAGGAGACGGGAGAAAAAAGCAGACGAATTATGTTTCTGATGATTAAACGACCACCTCGAGCACTTACGCTCAAGTTGTGTGCGATTGTGTGTGTATGAAAGAGAGTGTGTGTGTGTGCGAATGTGTGTGTGTGTGTGTGTTGGTTTAAATGACCAGGTATAAAACCCAAACAGGGTGTCGAGAAAAAGCACAAACTCCGACCAACCGATACAAAGTACCACAAGTCGCCTGTTGGTTTCTGAACTAAAAGCTTCTCTCGCTGTAGATTTTTCTAAACGTGGATGTTAAGAAGCTTCGTGCTTTTTGCGATGAAAAGAGAAAAATAAATAAAAAGAATGACAAAGTGTAAAAGATAAATGTTTACAGATGAATATATCGAATTGAGAATGTTGCTCAGACATGACTTCTTCCACCTAAAACTTCAAAGTGCAATATATTTTTGTATTTTTGATTTTTTTTTTTTGCACTAGTTTTTCATATACTCTGTTGCTGTTTATTCCATTTCTGTGCATTATATATTATTGTCATGATCTTACTGCTGTCATGATCAACTTTTGATAAAATAAAAAGTTTATTTTATAAAATAATGAGACGCCTGTAGTGTTTTTCATCAAGTCCTAACATTCTTGATACTGTTTGCTGTGAAACACCAGCCAACCTGGCATTGATGGGTCAGTAATTATAATCTCATGTTGAGTAGACAATTACAGAACTTTATTGAACTGCATCAAACTCTTTGCGTCATAGCTCATTAAATTCTGAAACCACAGACATGACACACTTGTTTTTAGGTCCACCATGACTTACACTTCCTAAGGATATCCTTAACTGTGTGGTGCATTGCAAAAGATTTGCATTAACCAGTTTAAAAGATCATAGAAAAAAAATAACTCCTCATACCGACAGAACCTGCCTGAGAATCTTCATGTTTTTAAGTTTAATTCAGTATAAAAGTCATCCATTGATAGTTGTCTGTACATCCATGGGTAAAATACAAAGACGTACTGCTAATAGCTAATTCGGCATACTTTTAATGGCGATACTTTGCCAAAATGTGAATGAAAATCGTCTCAAAAAGACCAGGATCAAGCCAACAGAGTAACTCAATGCTTCTCAAATGGGGGCATTGGCGCCCCTAGAGGTACTTTGGAGTTCTGCAGGAGGGGCGTGAGATTTATTAATTTTCAGAATGTGTAAAAATTCCTGAAATAATTAAACTATAATACGTTCAATACAAAATGTAAAAGGTCGGTTTGAGAAATAACATTTTACATGTCATAAATATGGTCAAATGTAATACATTAGCCTAAAATAGATGCACAGACATAGTCATAAATATTGTGTTTTATTTTGAAGAGTTCATGGTCTTGAAAGGAAGCGATGTGGTTGCCAAGTCTGCTTATTATAAGCGACCTAGAGCTTTTTTTCTTTAAAGTAGCTTTCAAATGTTGCTGGTTGTGTTTTTCTCTCCCTGTTGATGCTTTAATTCAACAGTGCAATATTTCTTAACAGTGTAATGTATTTATACGCACACCAGCATTCTTCTGTTGTTGTGCTGGGTTGCCTGTATTTTGTAGTTTGTTTTGTTGACGCCTGTTCCTTGCACACCTTAATTTGAAGCCCTTTTAATTTTATTGCACATTGTATAATGACAACAAACTCTCTAATGTCTAATCTAATCTCTCCTGCCCTTGTACACAGCACAAACACGACTGACATTTCAAGGAAATGAACAGAGTTTCTTAGAAACTTCACTACAATGCCCGAGACAAGGTGGGAAAAAGTGCAGATACTGGGAGTACTTTTTAAACAATGCGCTTTCAAACCTTCGGTGAACCTCCCCTAATTAAATAAAGGTTGAAAATTAAAGCAACACCTTTACTTTTATTGTCCGTAATTTATCCCTCATTTTTATTTTACCTGCTGGTTTTGTTCAAGTTTCTTAGACTTAAATATGAATATATTGAATTACAATGTCTAGTACTTCTTAAATGGTTTCCAATGAAATGCACAATAAATTCATACATAAACTGCAGTATAAATTGATTAATTGGACGCCAGGTTGCTCATTTTGGGCTTCTGTTGGTGTGGTTTCTTGTTTCTCTCGCGAGATCTGGCAACACGGCCTCTGGTTGTGTCACCTTGGCTTGACGTCATGACACAAAATGTCGGTGTTTATGTTTATGTTAATGTCAGCAGGTGTGTAGATGATGTCTCAGACTCTGTGCTGTCGGGACCAGCAGGATACTCATGCGACACAACTTCTGGACCAGCTGCAGATATTTTCTACTTGAAGTGAGACGTTAAGTTTCAGTTATTCAGCGTTAATTGTTTATGCTAGCTCGTTAGCCTGCTAGTGTTTGTTGTTAGCATCCATTAGCGAAGTGAATGGGCTCTTTAGCATCTGTTTAGGTAACACGGCTAACGCTAAATGCGTTCGTTTATCGTTTTCAAAGTGGAAACTGAAGATATATCAGAGACTGCTACGAGCTGACACTGCAGAGTTACACCGATGCTCGGTGTTCGTGGATGGCGCCGGAGAAACGACGCTGTCGTCGGACGCTTGTCCGCCATCTTGTTCTTCATGGATACTGGTCAAGGCTGCTTCTCTGGACACCTGCCGGCCTGCAGACTGGACTCAGATCGCTTCAACAAGGTACCACACTGTCATCTTCTGGCTCATTTGAGTGAAAAGTGCTCTCAAGTCTCACATCAGGAACTTTTCTTACATTTGTGTAACTAGAAGCCATCTTAAACCTCTTTTAGACAGGTCAAAAATCCCATTTAAACCCGCTAACTTAAGGCTTTTGTGTGCAGTGGGAATGTGTAAACTCTGCTTTCACACAATGGACCCTGCAGTCGACCTGGATTTTTATAAGCTTGGCTCGGATTTGATCTAAACCTAAGTCTGGGCAGAACAAGCTAAATTGGCGGGTCTACACAGGTCAACCTGCTAAAAAAATGGTGTCTGTTGACACCATTCCCACTTCCTGCTGGCAAGGCAACCCGTCTGTGATTTTTATCTGAAGCCTCATGTTGTACATCACTGAAGTCACTGTTCACGTCACAAATCCTCTGGAAACAGTTGTAACAGAATACAAAACAACAAAAGACCCATTGTGAAAGAAGCGCCTGTAAAACGGGAGAGAAGTTCTTCCGAGCGTCACAACTCTAATGAAATTACTCTTTTCACTGTCAGAATTTGTGCCATTCGGTCCAATAACATTTGGAAAATCTAGAAGAGCAGCACGATTCGATTACTTTATCCGGACCCTTCAAGTTAGCTGGGCTCTAAACTGGAAGTTAGCCGGCTCTGTTGATGAAATCCAGGTATTTTCGTACCCAGGAAGTCAAGCTTTTCAGGTTGAAAACACCACTGAGCAGCTATCATGGGAATGAACAGGACTCCACCTCCAACAGTGTCCAGTAATAAAACGTCCCTAAATAGATAGTACAGCCTGTACTTTGCTGAAAAAATACTTAGAATGGGGTACATTTATTTCAGAAAGTTTGAGAACCACGTCTGTAACTCACTGAATCTGTTGCAACATTATTCTTTACTCCATAAAGTCTGAAAAAACATGCTTCAGTCTGATTTGCGGCCGCAGCTGCTTCTTCCCCCGTTACGTGCGGTCTGCTGGAGCGTCTGCTCCACTGATTTCTGCCCTCCAGACGGCTGCAGATACAGCAAACCAGATGTAGGACAGAGCTCACGTGAGCTGCCGCTGCTGCTGCTGACCTAATCCCTGCGGACCAGGAAACGACATGGAGAGAAGAAAAGATAGTATTTTGGAGTTACGCTCTTTTTGCTGAAGCTGTTCTGTAACTTGAAGTGTAGACGGATAATGTTTTCTACTTTCCTTTTCAGTTAAATTCATCCATACATCATTAAGGAGCAAACACACTGACCTATATGCACGTCATTGATGAAACAGTTTGACGATTTGTGTTTATAGGTTAAACAGGGATTTGTTGTTGGTGAGGGTGGGGGGTGTTTCGAGGAATCTTTAGGATAAAATCAGCATTTTATAATCTCTCAGTGGAGATTTAAATCTTATGTAGCTTTAAGTAGATTTGGTCTTAAAGGATAAGTGCATCCAAAAATGAAAATTCTATTATTATCTCCTCACCGTCATCGCCATGCTGATGGAAAATCGGGTGAAGTGTCATAATCCACAGAACATTTCTGGAGATTCACAACAAAACAGTGATGCAGCGTTCTCCCTAACGACTGAAGGGGATGTAAAAGAAAAAAACAAACACAGAATGGCTCCGTACAGCTCATCTGGTGTAATCCAAGTTTCGAAACTGATTTGAAACGCCGCCGCTAAGCTACAAGTGTTAGCGCACACCCTGTCTGAAGTCTGTGCACGAGCGTGACCGCACGGCGAGGGTGTCGATCACATCTTTTCAAATTTTGGGATCTCTGGGCTTCTTGTTTTGTTTTTTTATGTTTTAAAACAAGTCTCCATCTTCTTCAGTTGTTGAGGAATACGCTGCAACTCTGTTTCGATGCCAATTTTCATTTTGGGTGAACTGTTCCTTTAAAACAGAGAACGTTGCACTTTCACATGTAGGTGTGACGAACATTGCAAACGGAGCTGCCTTTTTAAAAGGGCTTCTCACTTTCTGCTGTTTTTAAAAATGGAGACATTTGTCCACAAAGTGACGCCACATCAGTAGCTAGTAAATTGTTAGTTCTTTTGTGTTTTAACATTGTTGTTTTGGTGCTTTTGAGTTAAGTAAAGGATCTGAGTAACTCTCCCACTATATGACTGCACAATCATCCCTGCATGTACAAGCAGGCAGTCAGACCAGGCTCATATCCATTATTATCCCTCCACAGGTGGAACTTATGACTAATCGACCATGTAGCACACATTTAACAGAGCGTTCTTCTGTCTCGAGGCAGCGCACATTCAGAGCCGGCTTTACTTGCTGACAAATTAAACACTCCTTTCTCCAACATGAAATTATATCACGTTTATCAGGACTCTGCGCCTCTTGTTAGTTTTACCTTGACTCATAATTACACAACTCTCTCACATACCAAGACGCGCACACACACACACACACACACACACACACACACACACAAGAACACACACACAAGAACAAGAACCTCCTGCACACACAAGTGATGGGAGGTCACATGCAATGTTTTGGCTTCTACTATACAGGCTGCGTCTTTCCTGCTGATAAACAGAAACTGGTTTGAACTGGATGAGGACACAGAAGGCACAGACAGAATGGGGAATGTGCAGCGACAGACAGACAGACAGACAGACAGACAGACAGACGGACGGACAGATAGGCATCACGTTTTGTAAGACCTGGTCATGTTGCCATGAAAGATGAAGCCTGTGTTTTCTTATGGCTGACTAGAAAAGGTGTCCTTTTTGTTCTTCGGTTACCGAATTGGTGGAATGAAAGACAGACGTGAGTCTCACGAAGGAGTTTGAACAGAACATGGAGACACGGCACATACTTTCACCCAAGCACAGCACTGATGTACTTGAGTTACATGAGGATCTTTCCATTTTCTGCTACTTTACACTTCTAGTCTGCTGCATTTAAGATGGAATAATTCTACTTTTTACTCCAGGTTTCGCTTTAGTTACTTTGCATTTTAGTAACTTTATGAATCCAGCAGTATGTGCAGTTACTAAAACTAGCTCCACCTTTACCAGCTGCAGCTTTAAAGTAAACATATTTGTAGTCAATCATATAATGTACATTGTTGTGGCTGATTCTGTGTCATGAGTCATTTCACTTTAAATACACTCCAATAATCATGTACTTCCCTCTAATACTAATGTGAATGCAGGAGATTCCTTTGTAACAGAGTGTTTCTACACTGTGTTAGTGGTACTTTTAGTTAAAGGAACAGTTCACCCAAAAATGAACATTTAGTCATTATCTCCCCACCCCCATGGTGAAGCTTCGTAGTCCACAAAACATTTCTGGAGCTTCACGGCAAAACAGTGCTGCAGCGTTCTGATTAACGACTGAAGTAGCTGGAGACTTGTTTCAAAACTTAAAAAAAACAACTGAAAAGAACATAAAATGGCTCCACACAGCTCGTCCGGTGTAGTTTAAGTCTCAGGTAGCCTCAAGATCCCAAACTGACTTGAATAGATGTTATTTACACACTTTTATTAAAGCTGGATACTTCCCCGCAGCAGCTAAGCTAAAGCTAAAGCACAAGCTTGGTCACACGACAGCGTTTTAACTAACTAACTTTCAGACTCAGTTTGGGATGTCAAGACTTCTGGAGACTTGGATTACACCGCGAGCTGTATTCCTATTTTTATGGATCAGTTGTCCAGGAGAATAAATGCTGCATCGCAGTTTTGCCTTGAGGCTCTAGAAATGTTGGGTGGACTTCACCCAATTTTCCATCAGCATGTGGGTGAGCAGCCCGGCCGTGAGGGTTCACATTACAGGTTTTCTTCCAGACTTTCATTTTGTGTCTAGGAGGGCAGGGTGGTGACCTTACTGATGAGAAGCCAGTGACTGCGGTTCAAGACAACGTTTCAACATTTGTAAGCGTGACAACACAGGATATTTTAAAGGCGACCACTGTGCAATTCCCAGCCTTTGTTGTGCTGACAGAACAGTGTTTTTTTTTTTCAACGAGTCGTGTTTGTGGCCACCAAAACGGGTATTTTAAACCAAAAAATGATCTTTTGCAAACTTAACCAAGAGAGCCGAAGCAAAGTGAAAATTTAATCCAAAAGAAATGAAAAGTTTCAACATTTCTATTGTTTGCAGAAAACATCTGAGTTTGGCTGATGAGGTAATGGCTACAATTTTTTAAATTCTATTTTTGTGTGAACTGTTCCTTTAAGTACTTCTTCCACCGATGCATATATAGGTCGCGCTGGACTAAAGTCATCTGCTGGGCTTTAAGTACCTGAAGTGTTTGTGTGTTTGTTCAAGTCGCACATGCATTAGACACACACACACACACACACACACACACACACACACACACACACACACACACACACACACACACACACAAGGTACTTCACAGGCATCTGGGCTGACGGCCAGTTCAAGGGGTGTCCTTGACGACTTCTAAACACAGCTCAGGTTTTGGTGGCTACACTGTGCGGATCACCTGTTTCCAAACCCAGAAAAAAGCTTCATTTTCCATCCAATCAAAACCACATGTGGAATAAAATGCAAACATGCACAAACACACATGTTTAGTTACTGTGCTCAGGTGTCTTAGCTTCGTTCTGCTCGATGACATGCAGAAGAGGCTGCTTCAAAACTGCTGAAACCTTCGCCCTTTATTTTGGCATCCTGTTCATCTGCCGACGCCCAGCCAACAATCTATGAGCGCTACCCAGCTGCCAAAAATAAACACGAGCTGTCTGCATCCATAACGACACTGCGAGACAGAATTTATGAGAGGTTTGTGTGCCTTGTTCCTCTGCGCAGTGATTATAATCAAAGCCCACGAGCACAACGGAGACCAAAACCAAACAAGCACCTGGAATATGTAAACATTAAAAAAAATGTAAATACATGTTTTCATATTAGGTCCGATCAAGTATTGTTGAGAAGTAGTTCTGCTTTATGGTTAAAGTTCAGGTTAGGTTTAGGGAAAGAATGTGGATTGGGTTCAAATGAGGACTAATGGTTACCATGGTGACAATACTAACCACATGTCAGAGGTTGAGGATCGAACGTGGTCGTGGTTAAAGATAAGAACAACGTTGACAGCAGGAAACTGGAGGCCCTGCTGAATATAACTGAGTGCACTTATTAAACTACTGTATATTTTGTAGTATCTCCTGTTCATGCTACTTCCACATTTTACTCCATTTGGAGGCGAATATTATACACAGCTCTGTTTACTTTACAGATTCAGATTATTAATGAAAAATACAAGTCAGCTAATGACATAATATGATGGAAACTCAGCAGTATTAAAAGTTACCAGCTGCAACATTAAAGCGATGAACGCATTAATACATCGATAATGAATACAGTAAAGTGAACACATGTTGTAATAGGAGCTTATTATGACCCACATTGGCGTTTGTTATGTGTGCCGGTTCATAGTCCAACATTCCTGCACTGTAGGACTTCTTGATTGGCAATGTAACTCAAAACACAAGCCGGTTTTTCTGGCTTTACGTTACATCTGAAGCTCATGATTGCTCTTACAAACTGCTGTTCCACAGCGTAAGTCCTAAAACCTGGATTCCTATTAGCACTTAGGCACTTCTAGTTCCATGTCTCCTCCAAAGTGATTCGTTTTTTAATTGGTTTTCAGTTAAATGGCTGAAATAAGATCTGTGTGTAACACAAAGCGCTTTCTGAAAAGTGTCTAAATGAGACTACAGAGGTGGTCGGGGAAATTAAACGCCATCACGGTGAAGATGGAGACTCATCTACTCACTAGTCCGTCTCTACACTTCGACTCAAGTTCCAAACTATTCCAACTCTGTTTTTACAGCTTGTACATTGATGAGTTTATAGTAAAGTGTGTATAGTCGGCCTCCAGACTAACTTTTTATACTAGTAGTGCTGTTTTTTCTTCTATTTTTACATTGTAACTGCATTTCTTATAAATCTATTGGTGTTATGTGGACAGTTTACAGAAAATAACAATGTTTTATTTTGAAGGAATATCATGTGACGTCCCCTGAAACTATATGTTTTAAAAACCGTCAATTAATAACAGTTTGAACTGTATAAAGTTATAGTGTTTTCCCTTTCTTACAGGGATACAGGCTTGCTTTGTTTTTTATCCCTATGTTATGATATGTAATAGTTCATTATCAGACGCCTTGTGATGCTGATTCAGTCGCAGAACCTCGTTCTTTAAGTCAGTCTTTTTGGGGGGCGGGAATCAAATTTTGAGGGTACCAAATCCTAAATTTAACTTTGCAGGCTTTTACAGATATCTATATAATGTTTATATATTTATTTGAGTTGTGCTAGATGCAAAAATTGCAGGATTTTCACTCTGAAGGGATCATGACTTGCAGCTCATCTGATATTTATCGATATATTTCAGTGTGAACTCAACACAGAAAGCAGAAAGATTAACTCTGACAGTGAGAAAAGTACAGTGGCCTTGAGGGTCAAAACACAACTACGTTTCACAAAACACAGAGTGGTACAAGATAGAAACAGGAAATGACATTGAACTGTTGCCAGGGACTTGGGTTCTGTCCAATCACAAACGAGAAGTGTTGTCCCACCTTTTCCCTAATCTGAAATGTTCCCACATAGCAGAGCTGCTCCGACCCGCTGACGGGCCGCACAGCACCACCTCCGGTCTGTAACTCAGCGTCTGTCACACTCGCGTTTCCTAGAAATGTTGTGTGTTGTGTGGTTTGACCTACAGGGCCACCGTAGAACGTGTGAACAGTGAAAAAAAATCCAATAAATCAGACATTCTGGATGAAACACTTGTTGGTATTTTTATAGACTTGCTCATTTGTTCAACAGTGGATTCATTCAGCAAACGCAGACGCTCCGACAAAAACAGGTGTGTTACCTGTTGAGTGCAGCTGCTGCTTCACCAACAGGTGGCAGACATGTAACACACAGTACGAGTGAAGGATTAAAGGAAATGGTTTTCTCTTTGTCACCTGCTGATTCGTACGGAAGAGGATTAGGGCCACATGTGAATTTTTTTTGTAGTTCTGACTTTAAAGTCAGAATTCTGAGAAAAAAGTCAGAATTCTGAGATTAAAGTCAGAATTCTGACTTTTTTCTCAGAATTCTGAGATTAAAGTCAGAATTCTGACTTTTTTCTCAGAATTCTGAGATTAAAGTCAGAACTCAACATTTTTTTACATGTGCAGACTTCTGACTTTATTCTCAGAATTCTGACTTTAAAGTCAGAATTCTGACTTTTTTCTCAGAATTCTGACTTTAATCTCAGAATTCTGACTTTAAAGTCAGAATTCTGACTTTAATCTCAGAATTCTGACTTTAAAGTCAGAATTCTGAGATTAAAGTCAGAATTCTGACTTTAAAGTCAGAACTACAAAAAAAATTCATGTGTGGCCCTAATCCTCTTCCGTAGATTCGTGATCAGGGATTATTCACGAACAGCTATAAGAATAGTGAAATCATTGATGATACGTCCAGCAGTTTGAGATTAAATTGTCAAATTAACAAAAGGATCATTTCCTGACATGCTGATATTGAGTCGTTTGAACAAAAAACAGAGTTTTATTGATGAGAAATTTAAAACAGATAACAAATGAGGATAAATCTCAGATAATGTCTAGGATTTTTATTGATTCATTGACTGACAAACAGTTCGAAACTGTTGGAAAATCAATTTATATTTTCAATAAACTTTTAAAGGCCCAATTCAAATAAAAAAGAGGATCTGTTGCTTCTATTTGAATTTTTCTCTTTTAGATTTTGAACTGATAAATAACAAAATTTTGAAGACGTCGCCTCGAACCTTTTGATATTCATTTTCCCACAATTCCCTGACATTGATCGATGCCTTAATCAAGAAAATAAGTGCCAGATTCATTGATCATGATTGTGATATGTTGTAGCAGCCCTGTTATATCCACTTCTCAAAATAAATTAGGGATATTGGGGTATAAGCGCCTGTACGCATGTGCGCGAATATGCAATAAAAGTGTTTGTGAAACACGTATCCCTCATTAATTCTGAGTGGTGTATTTATAATTAATTTGGTGTTTTGTAGCAGCTCTGTTTTGAAGGAGAGGACCTGAGAGGAAAAAGGGGAAACAGGAGTTGAAGTCTGTGGCGCCCCCTGGTGTTAGTGTGTAGCTACAACAGACATGAAGGTGTGTCGAGTTGTGATGGCTGCACATTTACTCAAGTACAAAATTCAGCATACCTCAACTTTATTTGAGTGTTTCCATTTGATGCTGCTTTATATTTTTACTCCACTACAGAAGTCAGACAGACTTTGGTTACTTGATGTTGAATGTTTGTGATAAACTGAAGAAAATGTTGCTCCTTCTTAAGCTAAATCGATTAAGGATGTTTTTCTGTAACTGTAAAACCTTTTACAGATGAATGGTTCTCACAGGATAGCTGAGCTAGAAATATCAGATAATATAGGAAAATACTGAGGGAACATTTACTTTAAATCTTAAATGCATTTTGCTTATAACACGAGTAAGGTTTTGATTTTTCTTTGTAGTGAAATTAAAGGATCTGATGCTTCTTCCATCACTGGCTGAAGTTTGGTGCTTTGAATTTCATTTTGCAAATTGAGATTAGAAATATTTTATTGTTCTTTCAGTCATCCGATAATCTCTGTATCATTGTTTTGATTCTTGAGGCTCAACACCAACATTTCTGTGTATTTTTCATTGATTTTCGTCCTTTTTTTTCATTTCAGGGTTCGTTTAGAGTTGATGCACTTTTTGCAACAAGGTCTTTTCTGATTTTAGAAACCTACGACCCCGTGTTGTTGAACAGAAATGTCAAATCTAATTTTCTCTCGGTGCTTTTTTATAGGATGCTTTCTGAACAGCACTTCACAGAAACCTACGCAGTTAAATGTTATGTTCTGGTCAAATCTTATTATCCTAGAGTCCCCCTTCAGTCAAAATGTTTCTTCTTCTTGTTCCTACGGTTGAATGTTTGAACTCAGTAAAAATTTCTCTTAGTTAATTGAAAATCTGATTTTAAGAGGCTCTTAAAATCCGAAGCCTGCAGAAATAAAATATAACATTATATGTGAAATGAAACTCAGTGTGAAACCTTTAAAAAAAAATAAAACAGAAAGCGGAAGAAGCAAAGAAGACAAACCACACAGAGACGTTTGTAACAGAGCCTGTATATTTTATATATTTTTTCTGCAAAATACAAATACTACCACATGTCTGAGTGAGGGAACTGCTGTACATGATCTCTGACTGCGACTACAGAGGTGCACTTTGTTTTTCTCGTGAGAAACATTGTCTCCAAGTGGCGACAAAGGCCAGCTTATGCCGCTAACAATCTCTTTAGAATATTTAACTGGTGGTTATTAGAAGCATTAGTGCACGTAAAGAGGGGAAAATACAGCCCAAAGTGTACATTTACAGTACAGAGGACATTCAACTCATGTCGCCAAATACAAATAATTTCATCGGGGCATTTGAGGTACAAGTACATGACAGATTTGACAAAGTCCAGGCAGTTACTTATTAAAGAATCAAACCAAAAACACAAATAAAGAGAGAATTTCACACTTTGGTTAGTTTACACTCCACGTTCCACCTCCACCTGCACGCAGTGGACTCCACCTGGAGCCTGAGGACGAGCTCCTGGCTCTCCGGGCCCTCGGGCTCTGCAGGAAGTCTGAGCTGGAGGCCGACCAACGCGGTCAAAGTAAAAGAAAAAGGAGTGCAGAAGAAAAACATCTCTGGGCTCTGCCCTTTCTAACTACAAAAGCTTCAGGGATTTGAATGGGTGAATTTAGCTGCTGGATTTACAGCAAATGGGGCACAAACAGACACGGAGGACTGTGGCTGAAGGTCTGAGCTCCAAATATACAGTTTTTAAACCAAAATATTCAAATGTGAACAACCCTCAGCCACCTCTCTGTCTCTTTAAATAAAAACAAAAAGAAAAAGAACAAGTGGGTATCAAGTCAGCTTCATCTAGTCTGTTCAGACTTTTATTGTGGCGGGTGTCAGACCCAGATGAGGTACAAGGCACGAATTATTCAAAATGTCTATGATGCCCTTGTAGAGTTACAGCGCAAATATACAGCGGTGGAAAGTAGCTGAGAACATTTACTCAAGTGTATTCAAGGGTATCTCACAAGCCAGATTCCCAAAAAGTAAATCAATGCATCAGAATTAATAATCTCATAATGTCACAGAAGACATTTACCAATCGAAGCTGACGATACTTTTATTTAAGTAGTGTTTTAAGTGTTTTGAATAACTGTGGTTGTTGTAAAACCACTTTCCCTTCCACCACTGTAAATACTGTATATTCTAATAATCACCACAAAGTGTTGACGTGCAGTCGTTTGCAATTGTTGTGCCGGGGTTTGAAAAAAAACCAAAAAACAGCAGATTGTCAGTGTGATAAAACTGTCGAGTCTGACACCAGCTGAACTTTTTCTAAAAGGTGAATCTTTCATCTCAATTCAACGTAAAATCTCCCTGAATGTTTTATTAGAAAATGTCGTGCACCTCTCTGCTTTACATTATATTACTGTTATCTTATTAAATAGAGCTGCAGACATCCAAGAATATCAATTTGATATAATAAGGAATTCAAAAAAAACAAAACACAACACTATAAACTTTGTGCAGCAAAGCATCACTGTCCTGTCGGATATGGCTTTTTTTTTCTTTTTTTTTTATAGGAGTGCAACCCTCACTCGGCTAAATCCTGCTAATCTATCAGCTCATGCTAACTGTCTCTGTGCATAACAAGGCCATGAGGGAGGTCTGAATGCGACTCCTCTCTGTTTGATATGTAAAACCACAGGAGCTTTGTTTGTTTGTTTTATAGGAAAATAATGTGGTTTTGTTTGTATGGAAGCAATAATCAAATTAAAAATTATTTGAAATGTAACCACGACTGAATACTTAAACACCATCACACTGAAATGGTTTAATTTAAAAGCCATCAGTGTGAATTTTAGTGGTTTTGTGAATTTAGATTTTTGTTGCATAACCTGAATATCATGTTACACTGTAGCTTCTGATATCGATCTAATCTGAGCAACTTTAATTCTTTAACCAGGTTTTATGTTTTAAATATTTTGGGAATCTGAATTTCTGAACCTTTTTATGAAAAAAACCCCCTTAAAATCAAAAACTTGAATTAAAATCGATGATTTTTTAAGTTAAATATTCACTTCAGCTGTATTTAAACGTAGATACAGAGGAGCTGTTTTTGTCGAAATGTTTGAGTTCATGTTAAAGTTTCACATCGGATGTGAATCTAATTTGAGAAACTACATTTATTTGGCTAAACTTGAATTTCGGACACTGAAATTTTCAAGAATATGAATTTGCAAACCCAAAATATTAGTTTTACTCTAACTTAGCATATTGTTATGTTCTTAAATCCTATTTAAAAGTTTCCTTTTATAGTTCATTGGGTTTATTTTGTTAATTTATTGTAAATTGTGTAAATGTTTTGGGAGGGTGTAACACAAATAAATGTGCCTTTCGTTTTTTTTTTTGTTTAGTTTTGAGTTATTCATAATGACTGTAACATCTGTCCTGCTCAGACTTTTGCTTATGTTTAATTAATATTTGTATATTTGTGTCTGTATGTGACTGTCTTTGTTTATATCACATCTTTAATTGTGTGTAAATCAATAAATTTAAAGTATTCAGTCGTGGTTTGTTTTATAGTTTTCCTGTAACAGAATACGACTGAAATCCTCTCAGCCTTTTTCTTTGCTTCCATATTTTCGTGTATCTGGACTGAATTCAATAAAAATCACATTTTTTCTAAACACAGCTCTGAAAATGTATTCACTAACTCTGATAAGCGTCTTCACATCAAGTGAAAATTGTCCAAAGCTTCTTTTTTTTCTATGCAACCTGTTGCAAAATAACTTTCACATCGCTCGTCCTGAAACCTCCTCGCTCACATTCCTCTCTCTCACCAGAGCTTCACTTCTCCTCCTCTCGCTGAACTTCCTCTCTCTCCTCCCTCGTTCATCTGCCACACTTTTACCTTCCATACAATCATGTTTTTTAAATGTGCTATATGTTTTTTTTTTTTAATGTGCGCAAATATGTTGAACCTGCAACACGGCGTGGACTGATCGGCACGCCTGCTCTCACGGCTCCTAATGATCCACATGTTTATTAAACTCACCAGTAGCTTCAGAGTACCAGACTTCTTCACTTTTACCTTTTTTTTTTTTTTTAGTTAGTTTGCATACATGTGCACATACGTGAATGTGCATGTAACATATTTGTTATTGACTTATACCCGTCCCCTCCCCCTCCCCTGCCCCGAACACACACACAACACAAGCAATACATGTACACCGACAGACTGTCCAGCTGCTTCACTGCACGTTCGTCTCAGATCGTCGTCCTGCGACATTTATCAAACTGCTAAAAAGAGACATTATTGTGAAAATCCTTCACTTTGACTTCAGAATAAAAGCTTCTGAGATGTGCTGCGGTCAACGTAATTAGTCATGAAGAGAAGTAAGTCATCAGAATGGATGAAAAGGGCAGTTATTTTTCCCTTTTTCACTAATTAAAGGGTAACTCCGCCTATTTTACATGTTGAAAAGCAGTCTACTGGTCAACAATGTGCTTCTATAACACTGTTACACTCATTATGGACAGTCAAATGTAGAGATTTGAGGGCAATGAGGCAAATGTGGGGTAAATCTTTGTCTCTGGCTGTGATAAATATTGTGATCGGTTGCTTATTTTCTGTGAGAAATGTTTCGATTGGCGTCATTATTAGAAGTTTGATAAATGTGCGATCTTTCCTCTGGTGTACAGCTTCTGTATCCACAGAAAACAAGTCTGACTCTGCCCTCCCTCACGTACATGTTACCATTACACATATAGCACACCCACTCAGTACAAGAAGAATATGATAATAATAATATTAATAATAATAACACTATAAGGTAACTTTACTAACACCCCCGCCCCCTCTGGCTGCAGACCGACTCCCATCATGTCGCCCAGCCCTCTGATAGCCTCATCCGCTTTACTGACGGGCTGTGGTGCTCCTCCTGACTGGACAGAGGTCGGAGGAGGAAGTTGTCGTTCCCGTGGTGATCATCGCGCTCCTCGCTGCCTTCGTACGAGCTCCCGCAGCTGGACGCGCTGTCGCCGGGGGAGCGGCCCGGCTCGTTGGGACCCCGGCCGGCCATGGAGTATCCGGCTGTGGTGCCGCATCCTCCCAGTCCCGTGCCCATCATTCCCACGCTCCGGTCTCTCGGAGGGGAGGCGGGCTCGGACTTGATGTGGAGATGCTGATGACCGGAGGCGAGGTTTAGGTTCGAGTTCTGACACAAGTTCCTGAAAGACGAGAGGGAAAAAAGGAATGAGGAAAATTTCAGCAATGCTCCTTTTTTTCTTGACTGTTGAAAACTCAACACAGGAGCACAACTGCACTTGTAAATACCGTTATACTAAAATAAACTACACATCCAACAAACAGATTCTCACCCCATGTGTCCGAGTGCCGAGTGCTGCAGATTCTGTATCTGCTGTTGCTGCCAGTTTGTGACCGATCCAAGGCCAGAACCTCCGAACCCGGACAGGGAGGACAGGTCGTTGCCGAGGGAGAACTCTTGAGGACGAGAACACACATCGTTAATCAGGTCCTGCACGAGATCTGAGCCTCTGGTCTGTCGCGGCGTTGTTCTGTCGTAATCACCTGTGCCGTAAGAAGAGGAGAGCGTGGACGGATACCCGCCCATCCCCTGTCCGGGTAGAGTCTGAGCGGCGATGGACACGGCAGGAGTGGACAGCGTCTGAGCGCTCTGAGAGTGATTTATTCTCTGGTTCTGTGGAGAAAAGAGTCTTATCATCAGACTTCAGACGGCCACACACACAGAAACTGGAGTAACAAAAAGGTAAAACTACAATGAAACGATTCTCATCTACATCTGACAGTGTCACCCCGTGATTAAAGAATAACTTACCAACATCAGATCAAAATCCTCACACTGGAGTGCAGCGTTAAAGCACAGACTGAAGTGAGTCAGCATGCATGACAACAGACTAAAACAGGGAAATCAACAAGATGAAAAATGAGATGAATGATGGTGGGAGCACTCACAATGGTGGGCATGTTGTTGCACTTGTTGGAGGGCGGCATCAGTGTGCGG
This sequence comes from Sparus aurata, assembly GCF_900880675.1. Lineage (NCBI taxonomy): Eukaryota > Metazoa > Chordata > Actinopteri > Spariformes > Sparidae > Sparus > Sparus aurata. Next base: position 25,154,134 of record NC_044198.1, on the reverse strand, counting down.
AGGTCAGGTTTACGGTTCATGCTCATCGGAGGACTCTTGTCCTGCATGTTCTTGGAGACTGGAGACATCAGTCCGGGGGAGGTGCAGTGGTTACTGTAGCTGCCATTTCCTGGAGAGAAAGACGTGTTTCAATGCAATTTTATAAACTATTTTTTAGTTTTACTTCACGTAGGCTCTGAAAGGAAATTAAGCATTGAACTAGTAACGGCAGTATCCCCAGACTCCTTTATAAAATCGCACAATTTTGAGAGTTGTTGAGTGAGGAGGAGAAACTTTTTCTAAGAGGCTGCAGGAAATCCTAAATCATTCGTGTCTTCATGTTTCATTTTCTTCCACTTGTGTGTCTAAAGTCCGTCTTAGCCGCCAACATTAAGCAGCTGTTTAAACACACTGTTTTACACTAAATTTATGAAAGAAGACATTTTATCGACGACCCAACTGTCGAATTTTACAAATACAGCTGACTGAAGCCAATACAGGCTTCTTCTTTGTCACCTGTGGAGAAAAATCCCAGACTCCCTTTGAAAAACGCTCAATTTTGTGAGTTGTTGAGTTTGGAGAAACTTTATAAATTTTGTGAAACACAATCTGTGAGAAATTTTAATAATTTGGGACTTGTGATTAATTCTGCAAATGTTTTAATGACCATATTACTTTCTTTGTGTAAAAACGGAGAGAGGGAGACGAGCACAGCTGTACTTTATGTTCCCTAAAACGGCATTTAATTTGGCTTTTAACATTTGTTTTTTGAATCAAGATGTGTTTCTTTCTTTTGCTTCATCTGCCAGATTTAATTTACATTTAATTTTTGTTATACAGCCTAGTATTGGTAATTAACTATGACATCTTTAATCATTAGAGCCTCAAATCAGATTAAGAAAACTTATCCAAAAAACAGAGCAACATGGACAGACAGGCAGTAGTGTCATGTGTCACTTCAGGATAATAGTAAAGCTGAAGTTGTGATCATTTTCCCCTTAATAATATAAAGATAACATGCTGAATAAAACATGTTAACTGATCTAAATCTTCTGATTGGCTGAAGGAATAGAAATAAACTGCAGTCTTACCCACAGTGGAGACCACAGTGCTCGGCAGCTCTGAACCCATCAGACCTGCGGACACAAACACACACACGGTCAGATAACAGAATCAAATGTTGGGATTATTGTGAGTTATTAAGACTTTAGGCTCACATACCTGCATTTCCAGTGCTGGAGGGCCGCTGAGGGGACATGCTGTTTCTCTGCAGGTGTGTGTGTGTGATGGGCAGCAGGTTGTGGTTGCTGAGGCCGCAGCCGAGTCCAGGCTGGGAGTACAGCAGTCCGCCGGGATTACTGCCGGGGAGGGACACGCCCATGTCGTAGTTGGAGGGAGGCAGACCCTGCTGGACAGATCAGGAGCTGGTTAACATCACGGAGGAGATACCAGGTGAAACCGCACAGGTGGAAACACCCACTCGACTGTACTTACACAGAGCCTCTGCCTGTTGATCATCATGTCGATGTCTTCGTTGATCTTGCGATATTTGTCGTCTGACTCTGGGCTCTGGCCCGCAGAGTCGTCGGCCTCGATGTCGGGGCTGTCGCAGCCGTTTAAGCCTTTCTTACGCAGCGTCTGAAGGAAATAATCAGATACATGCTTGTTATTAATTATCTACTGTTTACATACTGCTCATTTATGTGGGTCAAAATGTATCAGGAGGCTTTGGAGCTGAAACAATGAGTCGATTCATCATTTAGTCATCACCTAATAATCTCTGCTGTTATTATTTTTTGTAGTGACGTTCTTTCCCTGACTCCTGGGAATGATCTGAATACGTCTTCCACCACTCGCACAGATGAAACTTCACACTTAAAAACAAAGAGGCGATGTCGCTTTCGAACACAAGAGGGCGCCGTCTGAGCAGAAATCACATCAGTGAGCGTCGGACAGCAGTGAATATTCAACACAACACATACAAGACGATCCAATACACGTGTTTAGAATGAGTTTATCGTCTTTATGTGTCACATGAACATTTAAGCCTCAGTATTGCGAAATCTTTCCTCTCATGCAGATCTCAGATGATGACTGACGATGACGTACTGTTCTTCAGTCATAACGTTGACGTCCTTTACTTTTAATTCCTTTTTTACCTCGTACTTCTTGTAAATTAAGCACTTTTAAATCTCAACTCGACTCCTGACAGAGTGTTTGTACACTGCGGTATCACAGCTCTTCTTGCACCACTGTGTGTGTGTGTGTTGTACAGTATGTGGTTTGGCTCTGAGCGTCCTGCTTCAGCACTTCACAGCCCATTAGTCCAGTCTGTCACTGGATGGTTGCAACACACACACACACACACACACACACACAGGGCTCAGCGGTTGGCCCAGTGCAGCAATCCCACTCATCCCAGTCATGTCCACCTGTTTGGCTTTACAGAGAAGGAGGGGTTGGGGTCTGCGGTGAGAGGAGAAGGAGGAGGGGAGGAGGAGGAGAAGGGTGAGGCAGCTACCACCAATGCTAAGCGTGTCTACCGGCGGGATGGCCGTAGAAGGCTATTTTTTGCTCCTGCGCTCCGCCGCGTTTCTCGTCACTCCCATCCCTCCCTCGCAATCTGTCAATCTGGCTCGTCTATTAAAACATAAAACCGACTCCAGTGGCCTGCTTCCCCCTCTTCAAACGAACACACACTGTACTCCGCGTTACCACCACACACCCACGGCTTCCTTTCTCAATAAAAAAACAAAACACAACAAAAACAAGATCAAGCTGGTCGGGGTAACCTCGATGCAGCCAGGAACAGAGCAGGAGCTAGAATTCAGATCGTTCTTTTAAAGAAACGCAGTGAATAGATTCGTGTCATCCCCGTTTCAGATGACATGGTGAACATGTTGGCAGCTCACGGTCAGACTTGGGTAAAAAATAAAGATATGGTGTTAAGATATCACTTTGGGAAAACTAAACGAACAGCACTTGAATAAAAAATCTCTTTTTTCTTCTTCTTCTGTATCAAAAGTACATAAACCGACTGAGAATCAGCGTTTTTCAGATTATCGGAATCAGTGTTTTTTCCTCCGATTGTGGAAAAAATAAATCAAAAAGATAAAATGAATTTCAAAATCTGCTGTTTTGGCTCTGATGCAAGGTAACTAGTAACTATTAAGTCATCAAACGAACACAGCGGAGTAAGACGCCTCCAAAATATAACAGAATGGATGTATAAAGTACAAGAACGTAGAAATACTCAAGTAAAAGTCTAAAAGTAATAAACATTACATCAACCTAAGTATCAAAAGTAATTTATCTGGCAAAAAATATACCTGAAGTATCTAAAAGTACAAGTATACATTAATTATAGACATATTTACACACACATATAGATTTATACCGAGTCCATGTAACTGCGTGTGTGTCCAGTACTTGAGTAAATACTCAGTTACTTTCTTTGCTCGGCCTGGAATGTGTGTGTCAGGGTGTGTGTGCGTGTGTGTGTGTGGTGGCAGGTGGTTTGAACAGCTTCCTGGAGGTGCTCGAGACAGAGAGGGAGACAGCTGAGGAGGAGGAGGAGGAGGAGGAGGAGGAGGCCATAATATCTAACTAGCCTCCGTCCTCCTCCCCCAGGATCCATCCACTCCTCCACCGTCACTGCTTTTTCTTGTCCATCGATTTTCTTTTTTCTTTTTTCAGGTTCGGTTCCTTCCACTGCTCGTTTTTCGTGGGTGGTCTCCTCCTCAGCATCAGATGATGCCATGAGTAAAAAATGTACTTTTGATATTGAAGTACATTTACTATAAAATACTTTAAGACTTTCACTCAAATTAAATTTGTACGAGTGACTTCCACTTCTACCAAAATCATATTTTTAACAAGATATCTTTACTTTGACTCAAATTTGACTTTTAAGTGCTTTGTATCTTCAACACAGCCTGTTTATGTGATGATGAATGTTCCAGCTAATACAGAAAAACACAAATCTAAAAAAGTAACTAGTAATGTAGTGGAGTAAAAACCACCTCTGAGATGCAGTGGAGTGGAAGTATAAAGTTGCAAATGTTGTGTTTACTGTCAATTAGCACATGTTAGCATGCTAACACAGGACACTATGATGGTGAACAAGGTAAACATCAGCATGTTAGCATTGCTGATGTTAGCATTTAGCTCAGAGCAGCCATGTGCTTCAGTACAGCCTCATGGAAGCTGCCGCAGTATCACAAACAGACGGATGTATATTTATTTTATCCTCCACCAGGCAGAGTTATAAACACACTCTCTCACTTCTTTACAACTTAAAACTAAAATGCATTTAAAATGTTGCTTGAAAAACAGCTCAGCTCCTATAAATACATCTCCTCCTCCACTGTGTCGAGAGATAAACTGGACTGGTCAGAAGAAAAAGAAGAAGAAGAAGAGGAGGAGGAGGAGGTGGAGGGGGAGGAGGTGGTGTTGGTGGTTGTGGGGAACTAAGACTTGGTTACTCAGCCTTAAGTTGCTTCTCTTCCTCCTCTTTATTTTCCTCCAGTGGCTCGTGCAATTCTACGTACACACACATACGCACACACACTCATCTACAGGCAAAACCACAGTCACACACACACACACACACTCACTCACTCACAGCTCCGTCACGGCTATTCATAGCTGTGTACTGGGCTATTTTTAGACCACTACCGGTTTCCAGCCATTTAGCTGGGAGGGATCGCAGCCAACACAAAGGAACTGGACTTACTCCGCGAGCATATGTGAGCGTCAGAGTGTGTGTGTGTGTGTGTGTGTGCAGGACTTTATTGAACAACTTCATCTGTTTCTAATCTGGAACAGCACGGTTACACACTCTGTCACACACACACACACACACACATGCACACACACACACAGACACACCAGAGCAGGCCAAAGCAAAATAAGGTTAACGGAGTAAAAGCGAGGAATGCAGAACTCTTCAGGTTTATAAATAGCTGCAAGGTTCCCAGGCTAAATGAGCACAACACAATAAGCTGATAGTTATCTAGCATGTAGCCTTTACGCACACACACCCACACAGAAAACACACACACACACACACACACTCACACAGAGAAGCATGCCAACCCGCCACATGAGGGGGAAAAAAAAAAAAAAAAAAAGATGACCAAAACAAAGGAGCCTCTCTTCTACCAAATTCCTGTCTGGCAGATAGTTCATTGGTGCATTGGAGTTTTTTCACAGCTCTGCGGGCTCGCTATCATACAGCCCTCACACTCCTGCCGACGTACAACTCACTCACCAGTTAATAAAAACACCAAGTCTGGTATTTGATTGAGTCAGTTTACAGCAAAGGTATCAAACGTTTCCTCATTCCAGCTTCCCTTAATTTGGATTTTGCAGCTTCTCTTTAGTCCGATGCGACGGGAAATGTATCATATCTGAGTTGTTGTTGTCAGGAAGAGTCACAACAAAAACAGTTTTCTAGATAAAATGATGAAGTGAGAAAAAGCCTGACGAGTAAACATGAGAGAACTTGTGACGTTTTAGCTAAAATACGAAGAGAGTAATCATCACAAAAACGGAAGTTTATGGGAAATTCGGGAAGTTTGATTGATGACAGATTGAATCGTAATTGCCAACTAAAGACTAGTGCTGCCAATCCTACATTTTACTATACGCTCTTAATATTTGAGGGCAAGTTCCATAATTTAGAAAATATCTTACTGGCTTTTTAGGAGATGAAAAGATCAATATTGAGTACTTGGACTGGAAGCAGGGACAAGCAGCTGGTCAAACACACCTCCTAAAGCTCACAGATCAACACGCTAAGCTATTCTAACCGCATCCCGACAAAATAAAACCACTATCAGCTCAGAGGAGCACCAACACGCGGCGCTTGTTCCATTCACTCTGGCACGGCCAGCGTGACCTTGGCACGGCCGCCTCGGCACCATGTCGCTCCATGTGTTGTCGCTCGGGGTAAAGACGTTACACATGCACCATAAAGACTTATTTACCCTCTCATTATCCAATCGGAGCGCAGCGGGATTAAACGTGGTGTGTTGGCCAAATATCAAATGTTGTTAGCGAAGCGGCTTACGCAGGAATCACACCGGAGCCACATGTATGAACGACACAAGTCGTGATCCTTCAGGGAGTCCATTAAGACTGAATTAAAAGCACGGGTGTGTAATGGAATGTAATATATTCTGCTTTATCATCGATCATTAGGACCCAGCAAGAGGTTTGTCAGATACAGTAGCCCTCTGATGACGTAATGGAATATGCAAACATGTACGTATCGTCATATCAGCCTCTCATTGGTGGATGAGACCCAAATAAACTTCTGACCTCTCCAAAAGCACTATGGGAAGTCAGTCCGTCCCGTTAGCATCCGGCTAGCTGCATTTTTATCATCGAAAAGACGATGAAATACTCGTAGATCATTCTGAATATGGGATCTTTCATTATGGATTTACTGAACAAAGACCCCCGAAAGACACAAGAGTCCCAGGCAGGATAACTCGGCTTCCGTAAGTTACGCTAAAGATCTTGTTGGAGCACAAAAAAAGTTGGGGGGCAAATAATGATGCAAATTCCTGTCGTACACGTCGGCGTCGGTCTCAGAGGGGTTGACAAAAACGTCTCTATCTGTAGGAATAGTTTCTGCCAGACAATTAGAATAACAACGTCAGCCTGTCGGTGACACAAACAAACACTTTCGTAGATGTTAACTTCGACTGTTGCTGTTGAGCTTTCATGGAGGATGTAAGTAACGTTGGTCCCAATCCATTTTGCGATGCTCGCGGCTTCTCGACTACAACATCGATTCAAAGACCAAGCTGTACGGAGCCATTGGATGTTTTTTCCCCGTCTGCTTCAGTTGTTTAAGAGAATGCTGCAACACTGTTTTGACTACAAAACTTCCCCCCGACTTTCCATCGACATGAGGTCAAGTAGCTAGTATGACTGAATTATCATGACTGGATGGACTGGAATTAGGAAGTATTCAAATTGGGCAGAAGTTCATATTAGAGTGAATAAAGATGCAGTTATAGACAAAGATGCTACTGAAACGATATATTCCCATCAACCAGAAGCAGTAAAACACATTCTCACTCATCAGTTTGGACTAAGGTGAGTACAAAAGTGCAAAAGCTAAACAGGGACAAGACAAAAGACAGGAAAAGGAAGCAGGAGAGTAGCGAGAGAGGAAATGTCACGCGGAGGTAAAAAAAAAAAAAGTGGATGCAGCGAGCAGCGGCGGCAGTAAATAACCCGTCTGGTTAACGGTGTGTGGATACGCTGCAGTGATGAAGAAGCTGCCTGGACAGATTAGAGTAACGAGCTAAACTGGATTGTGATAGATTACAGAGGATTAAAGAGCAAGTAAGCCTGGTTGTGTCGGGGGCCGGCCAAGAGGCCATGTGGTGAGCCGCGTGGAGGGAAAGGCTCAGGTACAACCACGCTTCACAGTATGAATGTACATGTGCACCAGCACAGGTGCACGCAGGTGCACCAGCACAGGTGCACCAGCACAGGTGCACAACGGTGTTTTTCCACACAGCGTCATATAATCTGTGCCACTATAAGCTGTCTTCAAATAACTGAATGGTTGTTAAAGAGTTGCTGCCGACTATCAAATAGCGTTTTTGTTTGAAATGTCCATCGCTAATCATTTTTGCCTTTTTTGCATATGTTTTCTGGTTTGTTTAGGCAACTAAAATACTCAGTTAGGTTCAGTAAAACATGGTTTGGGTTAAAATGGACCTTTTGACAAATTAAACACGGGTTCAAGAGGATAACTTCTCCCGTGTACGTCTTTATTTCCAAGCTTCAAAGGTCAGTTGGAGCAACATTAGCTCAGATATCAGATCCTGCGTGCGAGTACGACCTTTGTACAGAGCAAGAACTTTTGTTTTCTAATATTCTGTCTCTGGAACTGGAGAGCAGAAATGATCAAGGTCATGTTTACATATCGAAGAGTTGATGAGACACGAACGTATTCGGGATTTACAACAAAAACAAAACTCCTGCTTGCTTTGACTGCACCGGCCTCCTGCCTGCTCTTTGACTTCTGACAGCTTAAGCTTGACCTTGGTGACACAGTGTGCTTAGCAAATGTCCACAGTGTGTGTGTGAGTGTGTGTGTGTGTGTGTGTGTGTGTGTGTGTGTGTCTCCGTCTCCAGAGAGGCATACACTTGCTATTGTGTTCTCCTAAAACGATTACATAAGTCAGGGCAGAACAAGGTTCAGTCTAGTACATGCTGGCGTGCTCTGTGTTGGCGCAGTGCTATACAATGCTGTCACACACACACACACACACACACACACACACACACACACACACACACACACACACACCGTCTACAAGTGAATCTGTGGTTATGACTGACATTTTCTACCAAGAAACATATCTTCAAATTTGACTCATCGATGAATCGACTGATGGTTTCAGTTCTAGTGTGTATATATTTATATATTTGTGTGTTTGTTTGTTTTTGTACTTACATCCACGATGTCGGAGTTGGTCCTGCTCTCGTGGGGCTCGTTGTATTCGGTGTATTTGAGCAGAACTTTGTCCATGTCGGTGCTGGCGTACTGGAACAGCTTGTTGGTGCTGTTGAAGATGATGAGGGCGATCTCGCAGTCGCACAGCACGCTCAGCTCGTACGCCTTCTTCATCAGGCCGAACTTGCGCTTAGTGAACGTCACCTGGAGGAAAGAGGAACGGATGAAGAAAATCTCTTTATTGGTTGGAGTTTGAGGTTTAAGCACCAAAGTGTGCAGCATCAGTGATCTACTCGTTTGGCTGTGGACAAGTTGGGTGTACAGTCAAACTTTCGTTCGTCTCCATTCCTTCAGTACTGTGAGGTAATGCAGCGCAGACTGATAAAATCAATCTGCACTTAAACAGCATTACCACATGAATAATGTAACTGGGTGCAGACTTGATGCTCGCTGTGATCGATTACACAGCTCGTGCAAGTCTGCTTATCGATTTTGGGTGAAAGGATTGGAAATCAATGGCTGCCAGAAACTGGAGGAAAAGTAGAAAATGGACATGAGCTTCTGTGAGGTACAACGCTGTTTTTTTTGTTTTCTGATCACTTTGAACTCGTCGGGTTTTACTGCAGAGATCTCGGAACTAAAAACAAGTTCAACAGTTGAAGAAACTAGATTTACAATTGTTATTTAAAGGTCAGGCACACTACGGTAAATAAAAGAGGTCATAGTCGATCTGTGATGGATGTTTTAAACAGACTTGCTTGTATTTTCTCTTCTAAATAACTTTGATTAGTTTCCAACATATCTGATCGCCTAAATGCTCATTTCACCCCGTTGGACCGATTTATAATCAACATGGCGGCGTTCCCTGTAGCGGTAAAACACTCCATCCATCCAGATCGTTACATGGAATTTAATGATCGACCAAAGTGAAAACATTGATCCGTATCATCATTTTTAAGATGTGCTTTTCAGTCCAAGCAAACTTCATTACAAAACATTCAAAGAGTGCGAGCGCCAAGTGGGTCGCATTTACTTTAGAGGAAACTTTCTCAGCTGCTGTGAACTTCTCGCTCTCGCTAAAGTAATATTATTAGCTGCTCTGTTCTAACAATGTTCGGCTGAAAAACGATGCATTCTGGCTGAAATTCAACTCGGATGATACAGTCGGTGACTTAAACCAGCAGTGAGACAGAAAAAGAATAACTTCTAATTTGTTAAACTATAGGAAGAGGAAAAGTCAGCTAGCGTTGAGGCTAATTTATACAATGTAAAAAGCCATTGGCTGAAGCTAATAATAATAATAATAACTAGCTTAAACATATAGTTGTATTTATCCCTCAGATGTTATTTTTAAGCTGAATTTTTGTACCTTTAAGTGTTCTTGTTGTTAAAGGTGCTAGTTGTAAGAAAAAGGAATTTGGCGCTTTCGGTTGGCGGACGACCTGTCTTACGACTCGAGTGCGTCAGTTTTTAGGAATTGGGAAAACCCAAGAGCGTTATTCTTTAATGTGTTGGGAATGAGACTAAAAAGCAACAACTTTTCTTACGAATGGGAGCTTTAAGCCAAGATGTATGTGTCCCGGTTGAGTCTGGCTCCAAATCTAAACCGTATCGTCATCTAGAGAATCAATCTAATATCGTACTATGATGAAAACTGGTGATTTTTTTTAGACTTCTACGTCCCGGATTTCAGCACTTAACTTATTGCGTTTAATGTCATTATAACCGGAGCTATCAAAATAAAAACTCGAGTTGTAGTGAAGTGCAGTTTTTCCTTTACGCACACATGACTGTAACAAAGGAGCTACAACCTGTAAACAAACTGGTTCGCTCCTTTCAAGATGAAGCCACACACAACAACAAACACACACTGGTGGACCGTCACACAGTCCAGGGGCGGACTGTGTGACGAGGTCAGTCCTGCCCTGCTACGGAGGTCAGGAAGCATATGTGCCTGCATTTCCTGTCATAACAGGAAGAGAGGAACCGCTCCCCCAGACAAGACTTCTGTGTGTGTGTGTGTGTGTGTGTGTGTGTGTTGAGGCCCATTGACAACAAGCTCTCATTTCTCAGTTGTCATATCTTTTGCATGGAGGCTTCGGTTGACTCACACACAATCACACAGTCACAGCTTGTGAGGGTCACATGACGGTGATGGTGGTGATGTCACCAGTTTAAGGAACTACAGTGTGTCTATCTGTGGCTGGTGTTGTGTTGTGTTGTGTTGTGTTGTGTTGGCGAACAACTGAACCAAAGTGTTTTTAAAAGCACTTTTCAGGCGTAGGATGAAATACATATCCCTGGATTCAGAGTGAAAGGCTTAAAATATAGAGTGATACTATCAGATTTGATACTGATAAGGCTTGGATGGGCCTTTGGCGGAGGAATGCGCTCTACTGGGTGCCATTCGAGTGTGATAAATGTATTCCAGCTGCTTTAATCAGGTCAACAAGATACTGTGCTGCTTTTTTGTTAATCAAACAGCATCGATATGAAGATAAAGTCTTCTGTACACTCACATGTCTGTTCCGTTCGTCCATGATTCGCGCTATCTGAATCTTTTTTCTCCCCATCTTGGTGATTTTTTTTTTTTAGCTTCTCCTCTTCGTCTCAAACGTCTTCGTCCTTTGGCTCCTTTCGACTGACTTTCGAGCTCCTTGCAGTTGTTTTTTCCTCCACGGTTTTTCAATCCCAAACTGTCTGGCTCCTGCAAAACAGACGGGGGGGACGTGATCATTAGTGTTCAAACCATTAGAAAAATGCATCATTCAAACTCCAGCACACACATGCCCGCACACGGACGGCAGGAGGAGGATAAACTGGTTATTCTGTGTCGCGCTCGTCAACATCTACACAAACAGAAACATGTATGAACAACCGCGTTCAATTACCCAAAAAAGTGGATCGCGTGCGGGTGTCATGTCGCGGTATAAAGCAGAGTGTAACCGCCATGCACGCACAGACAGGCTGCATATTATCTGTTTGCATGCTCGTCCATTCACCGCGGCTCGGATCCCCCTGACACACCCAGTAACCAGCTTCCTCGGGGGGTTACTGCTCCCTCAGGAGGAAGCGAAACAGCCGGGCATGTCAGAATGCAAATAACAAAGAGCGATGATGTTTGGCTCCATCATACACTGTATGTACAAAAAAAAAAAGACATCTGGAGGTTTTTTTCAGAAACCACATTTGAAGACAGGATTTTGTTTTAACCGCTCGCCGCAGAACTTCCTCTCCGGGTGGAGCTGAGGTCAGACGAGCGAGCGGGAAACACCTCGTTGAAGGTGTGAAAGCTGAGATTCATAAAAAAAGAAACTAAACAATGTGACTGTAAAGACAGATGCATGACACGTTGTACGAGCAGAGAGGTTCGATACAGGATAAAGTTTTATCTTGGTGATGTTGTGGTGTAGCGAAGGATCATGGGAGTTGTTGTCTCCATTGTTAAACAACCACCATTGCAGATGAATGCGTCTCAGGTTAAGTCATGTTTTAAGGTTTTATTCACGTTTCGTTTGCCGACTTCCTTCTCTCTCTCTCTGACGTATCATCTGAATAAAACAAGGATTCCTCTAGTTTGAACAGTGTTGGAAACATTTGGGATAATGTTAGTATAAAACTCAACAAACTATAAACAAATGTCTCGTTATTTTTAGACATTTAAATGCAGAAATGTTACATTTGGAAACATCCATTAAATGTCTTTTTAATGAGACGGTTGATCGTCGTCTTGAACACAGGACGTGTCTGGAAGTGCAGCTGCAGGTTAATCGTACGCTGGCTGCGTCTCTTAAGTGTTTTTTTGTTTTCCTTTGGATGCTCGATTTCATCGATTGCTGATTTAGAGGTGATTTGTGCAGCTCCTAGTGGGATATTCATCTACCTTCATGAGGAATTAGCTTTTTTTGTCAGCTCTGCTTGAGGATTTACCAAAGAGGATAAAAGCCACTGTTCAATTTCATTCTCAAAATTCTGACTTTATACTCTATACGACTGTATCCTTCGATGCTGAAATGTACTTTTATCAGAATATGAATGAAAACGGAGTAAAAACTTCCCAACAGGATGTTGAATCACACAATAATCTTGCCTGAGACATCATGGCTGGGCTTTGCAGAGATTTGGGAAGTGTGTGTCGGCTCGTCTGTCCTGACCTATAGTTACCCATAAGCCCCTGGAGATGTTTACCTGTGTCTTCAGAGCAGCGCGATCCTTCAGGAGACGAGATGAAGTGAAATAATTCCCCTAACTGTCCAGTTTACAGACAAGTGATACGGATAATCTGGATAATCTGTCTTGTTTACAACCTTTTCAGATAGAAACGATGTCCAGAACTACGGTGATTTTCCTCTGAGGCACTTCCACATTTGCTCCAGATGTCAGTTTTAGCGCTGGCTGCTCACATATCATGTGTGTGTGACTAATGATGAATGTTTGAGCACGTGGGAACACCAGTAAACCACTTTCTTTCAGGACAATAAGCCCCCCTGAGCTGACACTTTAACCTCAGCGCTGCACTTAACCTGGTCCGACCTCTCTGCTCTGGGACCCGTCAACATTCAGACACTCTGCCCTTCATCACAACGAGGAGGAGGAGGAGAAGTTTTAAGAAAAAGACACACTAAGGAGGAATGTTGTGTTTTCTATTAGCAGTCGACAAACCTCCTGTTAATCTCTGGAGGCCATCGGCCCACAACACAAGAGGAGCAGAAGAGCGCACGCAGACTTTAGTTCTGCTAATAAAAGTGGACATGTGCAGGACTATCAGTGCATGCAGTGTGTGGGTGTGTGTGTGTGTGTGTGTGTGTGTGTGCCATGTGACCCGCGTCTTGCTCCTGAAGTGGAGCTTAAGAGCTCCGGGTCGCCGAGTTAACTGGATGTTAACACACGCTGAGACACACGCACACCAACACCAACACAAACACACACGACAGGTTTTCTTGGCAGCTCTTCGACGTCATCACAGCAGGGCGAAGGAGAAAAGAAAAAAAAGGCGTGCTCGCGTTTCAGGAGGTGGCAGCCCTCGGGCTCGCAGGATGAAACGGAGAATGAAATTGGGATTTGCTAAAGACGTAACGAGATGACGCGGCGTGCCGCACACGGAACAAGAATGCAGAGAATGACGCCGGCGATGCTTTTAAGTCAACACGGTTGTTAAGAATGTGGCTGCGTCGCTTCATCTCCCTCATCGCTGTTCTGACATCAATCAAGAGATTTTGATTAAATCTGATAGAAGCCAGATAACAACTATTATTAAATGGGTTAAGAACACGTTTACCAATGTGTCACAAACTGTAATACCTCTACATAACCAGCAGGAGAATCACTTACGACATGAGGTTTAATAAATACTTTGGTCTCCTGGTAACCAGATGCTGCTGTCATTCTGACCACGAGTACAACAAGGAAGCGTGTAGAAGAAGAAAAAACATCACGAGCGCCGTACGAGTCCCACGTTGACATTTGACCAAAGTGTCCACAACAGCCTGTTAGTCAAGACCGACGCATCTTCTCCAATCAGGCGCGGTGATTCAAAAGAGGTCAATGGACCGTTAAAGGTTGCACCAACTGAAATAGGTCCAACGTAGGCGTACGTTACAACTTAAAATCTCACACCTTCCCCTCAGTAGCTGCTCTGTAAAATAGGCAAATATACGTATGAGGTTACATAACTTTATAATTAACATCCTGCTACTAATTTATAACTGTTTGCTGGTGTTCATTATATTGTAACGTCCTCTTGTAGCCGATGGTTTTACCACCGTTGTAGTTATCGTAGAAGTTCGATGTATCAAAGTTATTTTTAGCTGTTAGCTTGTACAAAGATTACTGGGCACGAGAGACAACACGCTAATAAACACTGCGTTAAGAATAGTGCTTTTGAATGATCAGCCACAAGAAGTGAAAATGTCAATTTCCGTGATTTTATTTTGGTTAGTTTGGATGTCACGCCAGAGTAGATTAGATGAACCTTATGTCTCTGCAGAGCAAACCGACACAGGTTTAGTATCAAACTAACGAGTTCAGACGTGTTGTTTACTGTGAACTTTAAACTCTGATTAATCATTATTGTTTTCAGCTCCTGTTGGGAAGATAAACCTCCAAATGCCTAAGTGTCAGTGTTTGACTGCTTGGTAATGACACTTTCTTACCAACAGGAGCTTTAAAGTAATTGTAAAATAAATTTCCAGCTCCTCAACTTTAAGAATTTGCAGCTTTCCTCTGTTTTATATGGCTGTAAATGGAATAAGTACTGTTCTTTGACTGTCAGTCGGACAAAACAAATAATCTTTAGATGTCACTTGGATTCTGGAGACTGTTTTCTTGATGAACTGATTTGTTTTGTGCTCTTTAAAATATTAGAAAATCGTTAAAAATGTCGGAAAGTTTCCTGAAAGCTGAAGTTTACTTTCTTGAATGTCTTTTTTTGGCCTGAGATATAAAGTTTACTGTCAGAAAAGACGAAATAAACCACAAAATATTCACATTTAAGTTTAAATTTTGATTGGTTGGTCATCAAAATACTTGCTGATTAAGTCAATAGGTGAGAACTCATCGATTTAATCTCTGCAGTTCTACTAAACAGATCAATAAAGATGATAATGATTAGTCACAGCTCCTAATAAATTGCCCTGTTTAATTTCCAGCCCTTCTGTTTTTCCCTGCGCCTTGTTTTCCAACAGTAGGAACGGATACCAAGTGACAGCTCCTGTCGTGAACTCATAATTGATGTGTTTAACCAAAACAAACACTTTGATACAGCGCAGCGCTGTGATACTATCAAAAATCGTCTGCGGCGAGCAGCAACACGCCAGCCGGAGAGTATTACATGAATATCTAGTGTCTGAGTCACGCTGCCTGTGAGCCTACCTCGCTTCAGGAAAACAGAACAAGGATCAACACGGTTTAAATTTAGAGCGCTCACAGACGAGCACACTCAGCATGTTGTCGTAAAAAGGGAATTTTAGGCCAAACAGAGACGTGAGATGTTGAGGGAACATTTCATGAAACGGTAAGAATCGGTGCGTGGGTGTATGTGTGCGCGCTGTTATCTGTAGGTGTGATTTAATGCGGAGTTTGATCTTTTCCAGGATGACAGCAAATCTCCACCCAGCTCACCCCCCCGCACCACCCACGCGCACAAACCTCCCGGCTATTTATAGCCTCAGTGTAAAGCAGAAGGACTCCAAAAATAAAAGATTGAACTTTTTACCCCAAACAACAATACGACCGGTTTTCTGGTTCGCAGACAGAGCGAGCGACTGTTGAGCAGAGGAAGAGATGGAAACCAGCCATCTCACGCAGTCCTCAGCTGCTCTCTCGCCAATTATTTTCCAACACGCTGAAACCTCAGAAGGGGGGGAGAGTTTGACTATGCGAATGCCTGTTTGCATATGTGCTGTTCAACTTACACAGCAAAGAGCAACATCTAATGGGTGACATGTGGCAGTGCCCTTGTGTGCCTTGGCAGGACACCCTGCATGTCGGAGGGTGGGTGGTCTCGGGAGGGTGATGGGTGACGGGTCAGGGGGTTGTCAGGCTGTCCTGACAGGCAGGAGGTGGACTGACAGTTGTGAATGGTCCCATCAGTCTTACAGGAGCTCAATGTTTAGTCATTTTTAGAACCGACTCCCCCTGGAACTGAAGGCCACACCGGCGTTCTTCTTCCGAATGTAGCGAATGAAAAATATGACGCTATGAAAGGTCAGAATATAAAAGTTCCATATTTGTGAGAATACGATTATTGACGTGATTGCAGAGGAAATTAGAAAATTTAAGCCAGTCACATGTCTGTGCGTTAGTTATGAAGCTACGACCAGTAACTGGTTAGCTTAGCTTAGCACAAAGACTGGAAACAGAGCAAAACAGCTAGCCCAACATCCATTTTCTCTTTTAAAAATACTAACATGCATGTAAGCTAAGAACCCAAACGGGTTCATGTACTACAATACAATACCATTTAGTTATTTCATGTCTTCTACATCTGGACGCTTAGCTGAGATGTGCTAGCTTGTTGTTAGCCTCATTCTGTTAGCATGACATGACGTATGTAGCACGTACATATTGAAGATCATTTTACAGGCTTTTTGTTTTAAAGACAGCTGGAAACAGTACATAGTCAGCCAGAGGCGACGTTTCCATCCAAAATATGTAGCTAACGTTAGCTTATGTAGCTAGCCAACAACAGTTGGTTAACAGTTCGCTTAACACAAAGACTGGACACAGAGAAAAACAACTAGCCTTAAATCCTTCATCTCTTGTAAATACTATGTATGTAAGCTGAGCATCTAAAAAGGAATATGTTAAATTTTTCTTATCATTTTTATAATATATAGACAGTCGTTAGCTTGTTGTTAGCCTACATCTGTTCTCATGACATGATTTAACATTATGTAGCCATGAAAAATGCTTATTTCTGATCATTTTAGAGGGTTCTTGTTTGAAAACAGCCAGAGAGAGAAAATGATAGATTTGCTTTTAGTTTAGCCGAGACTGATCATTTAAAATAATACAATATATATATATATATATATATATATATATATATATATATATATATATATATATATATATATATATATATATATTTATTAATATATATATATATATATATATATATATATATATATATATATATATATATATATATATATATCTTAATATCTATTGGCTCAGGGCATCTCTGGCAAATAGTCAATTGAGAGAAATTCTTTGACGGAAGTTGGATTGTGTACCACAGTCCTTTCTATATTTAGATGAACTAGAGACATACAATTAATTTTAGACTTTAACTGACCTGCCTCATGAAGATAACAGTGGAAAATAAACCAGTTTATTATGCACCATATCAATACAAATAATCTGATACACACTAAAGGTGCAAAGATCAATTCTTTATGGCTCTACAACAGCATGGCAATCATTGTTTATCAAGCGAGTACGAGTACTTGAATATTGGCGGATATCAGCTCACACCTGGGTGAAGTCAGAGAGCTGCACTCAGTTGTAAAAGTGCAAAAAGTAAACTGGTCATGTTTTGTTTCATTTCATGAATGATATGAGGCGGAACAATGTGCCAACACAGTGTCTCATCACATTTAAAAACACAAAACAAATGCAGGCTAAATCTCCGGTCAGAGCCCCTTTTAAGGTCTCAGATGTCGAGGCAGGTAACTTGATCTAACATATGTGGTTTGGTTTGGGATACCCCTCTATAAGCAGGTCGGTGAGTCACTCTGTGGCACAGACAACACACCACATGCTCAGCATACGTGAATAATATCACACTGACATCTGCAACGTCTTTATAGGACACCACATTCACGCAAATGTCTGGTGAACTCGAGAGGACGTCAGATTCAGGAGCTTTTTTCACTCATCTGCGTCTATTTAATATATAAAACTACAGTCGGTCTACATCCCCGGCGGACTGTTTTAACCTAGATCATTTTTTACGTCTAGCCCAGTTAATAATTACTGATGGAACTGCTAGTTATTGTTTGTTTGTTTTGGCGAACTCACTGTCATGTAATGTCAGTCACCTCCAAAGTGACATTCTGGAAAAACGAACACAACCTCGGAGACCGATGGAGGTCAGTTTGACGTCAGGGAATACAGTAACAGAGGTGATTTACAGCAGTGTTAGGAAACAGGGTGGGCCGAGGCGAGCTGGTTAGCAACACAATACACTGACGCCGACGTTTAAACGTTTTTAAACTTAGAACGAGTCCTGCTGGAGGAATAAACACATCAGAGAGCTCAGAGATTTATCGATTTATCTTCACTCCTGTTTATCAACCCGACTGCAGCTGCGATCAACAGAGGTGACGTACATTGACAAGTGTTTATGTTCTGTAATGTTGGAAAGAGAAATGGACTTTACTTCATTTACTTAGCGTTACAGAGCGGCGAGGGGAAGCAAAGAGTTAATTAAATTTAGAATGACTGTAAAATTCAGACTTTTAGGGGGAGTAACACATCACTAAACAACCACCATTGCTGATTTAAAAAAAAATAAATAAAAAATCTGTTTTACGTAACAGAATGTGAATATTTAAAAGTTGTATTCAGGTTAGGTTTACTCTTCTGACTCCTCTGTCCTCAAAGTAGTGACAGGAACTGAAAGAAATGACTTAATTTGAGTAACTTGAGGATTTCTCTCGGTTTGAACATTGTCAGAAACATTCGGAGGGAGTCGAGTTTAACACGATAAATCTTATAAGAGCTGTGAATAATAAATCATCCATCTTTGCTCGCTTCATCTACGCCTTTTTTTACCCTCCGAGGTGCTTAAACTACAGGTTATTAACTAGTTTTTTATACGAAAATGTGAAATTATTATCGTTTATCGTTATCTGCTATGAGAAGCAGGAAAAAATCCATATTGTGCATCCTGAAAATTCAGAGATAAAATTGAATATTCTCTCCAGGCTCGGTCCAAAACTCGTAAAAAACAAACAAACACAACACTGTTTTGGATTTGTTTCCATCAGTGGGGAGGTCCAGTCCCTGACTCTACCCTGGACCCCCAAAATCCCTGAATCCGGACCTGGTCCCCTGGTAAACTTGCCCACAACTCTCTTCATAGGCTTCTATACTCCAATATATCCTGGATACTGTGTGTTATTAGTTAAAGCATCATGAACCCATTTCCATAATCATAAAACTTCTCCAACATGAGACTAAAAGTTTAAATTCTCTTACCAAGAATCGCTGTAGAAAAAAGTAAAAACGCGCACTTTTTGTCCTCACATGGCACCGTGGACTGACCCAAAAGTTCCCGAGTGTGTGTTTTTCCCTCCTAGTCGACCCGGTCCGCGGCTCCGAACCCGTTAACCGACAACCGAGCCGAGAAGTTAAAAACACAAGTTCTCCAGAACAGAAACTGATACGAGCCGAGGCGCTGATCCACTCTGAGAGAGACTTGAGGAGAGAAGAAACGCAAAGAGAAGGAGGATGATCCCGCTTGTGTTTGTTTCCTGTTGTTCATCAGTCAAATGGCGTGTCAAGTCCGCACGCCCCGCATCACACTACACACACACACAGACACACGCGCAGCTTACCTCCCCGCTCAGCTCCGCATGTCCTCCACGTCACTTTTCCTCTGCGTGTGTCCGTCCAGCGGTTCGGTCCATCGGAGGGAAGTCTCTCTCTCTCCGTCAGCAAAGCACCTGGACGTCAGGAGGCGGCGGCATCATCACACGCACACGCACACACGCACGCCCACGCACAGAGGGAATAAACACAAGAACATGAGAAATAAAAAAACAAAACAAATATAAGCAATTTTTCTGTTATTTTAAATTAGTTTGTGTGATTTATTTTAATATCTATGGTGTTTTCAACAGGTTCAGAATCAAAACTGTGAGAAAACACTTAAACACTTGTTTATAGAGAGCAGTGACGCCTCCCAGTGGACACTATGTGAATCAGATTGTTATTTTCTGGCACATTTTACTCAAGAATTGGACCTTTCCCTGCCAATTTCAGAGGAAAATGACTCTACTTTTACTCGATTACATTTATCTGACAGCTTTAGGCCAGAGTTACTGTGCAGAGTAAGATTTCTGCACACAAAACACAGAAAGAGTTGAGAAATGATGATGTTTTGTCGTAAATTAAACTGCAAAATAGCTTTTACGATTGACAGAAAAGTAGTTTTTCATGCTCAAATATTTTATTGCTGCTTTTCCTTTTGATTATTTTAATTATTTGAATGTATTTAGACCAAACAAACGTTGTGAAAGCGTCGCTTTGGGCTCAGGATAATTGATAAAAATCAAAACAATCGATCAATAAACAGAGAAAATAATCAGCATTTAATCTAGAATAAAAACAATCGTTAATTACAGTTCTATAGAAAACGAGAAAATAAAATAAGCTCCATCATGACAGACTGCAACAGTGAAATCCTGCTTTTACATGAACATATGAGTCTGAATAATCTAATGAGATCATATATAATAGTACGTTATATTATTTTTACAGTATATCATCACTAATTAATCATTAGATCCAGAAAACATTGTGAAAAAAGTTTCAGAAAACATCTTAAAATGTTTGTTTTTGGCCATCAAAAGTCTGAAACGCCCCGAAATATTCGGTTTATGTCCTTCGTCAAAGAGTTTGTGTCTGTTTGTTGGTTTGTCAACAGGATTACAAAAAAAAACTACTGAACAGATTTCCACAAAACTTAGATGAGAGATGTGTTTTGACCCAGAATAGATCCCATTAACTTCTGGTGCTGATCAAGATAAAGGGAGGGATTCGATCATGATGGCTGGCATCTCTGAGTGAAACAAAACACCATGTACAGCAAATATTCACACTTGTAACTACAAACTGAAGCTGTAGCCACCGATTTCTGCTTAAAAAATGACTTAATTGATTCATAATCATCACAAAAGATGATGATAAACGTTCTCTCTAATCAACTTATTGAGCTCCTTTTAGCTTTAGTTAGCTTGCACTTTCAAAACCAAGTGACGTAACACAAGAATGTGGGCCCCTTTACATACGCAGCCTTAGTGTGACGATGCATTTTTCCAGCTTATCCAAGAGAAAAAAAGGGAGACATGAGAGAAATGTGTTTATTTTAGCTTTAGGAAGTAGGAAAATGTTCCCTGGAAACATTCAAAGTCAAAACGTTTGGTGATAAATGGTTTCCACTGGACAGGAAGGGGACGAAAATGAAAAAAAACAAGGATTAAAAAGTTCAATGAGGCTCCACGACAGCTCCAGAAGTTACAGAGCAACATGATCATCCATGTTAAAGTCCAATATGTGTCCACTTCATGAATTAAGTCCAATAATTATTCTCTTTTAGCTCTGTTTTTGGTCTCCACTTACTCTCGAGGGGGAATATCTGGCTCTTTAGCTGCTACATGCTAATTTAAACATTTAATTTGGGTCATAAAACCAAAACAGTGAGCTGAAAGAGACTGAGGTAGTTAGTGATCATTCTCCGTTAGTTTATACATCTATAGTATTAAAGACCATCCAAGTGTTCACAGGGTGAGGTGCTAATTTTCTAAATTATTAGCCCAAAATGCGTGTTGTTCTTTGATATATTTGCATTTAATTGAAATGTTAAGCACGGCAGGTAATTCTTAACCTTGTAATGAGTGGAAAATGTAGTAAAAACATTTTAGTTTATGGCCACAACAAATTTAATCAGCTTGTTTTATATTTAAAGATGTAAATCATGAAACATAAGTACAACTGCAAGACCTTTTGTGCCTTTATGATGCCACAAATTAAAAATGAAAATGGGTAAAGGGTCAACCAAACACTGATGCTATGTGTTGGCATTAAACCCCAGAAACTATCTACATCCATGTCAGTTTAATTCTGTTGATTAAAGAACACAAAGTCACAGCAGTCTGCTACACAAACGCTCAAATAAACAAACAGAACACAAAATCGTACACAGCAAAGATCAAGAAACACGTTTTTAAATTAATTTGATTAGTAAGGCAGCTTCAACTTTACAGCCACATCTCTGACCTAATAACTACAATGATTAATTAGAAATGAATGGAAAAGACGAATCTCACAATGGTAAAGAAAGTGAGAAATAATAACCAGATCTGCACCAGAAGTTATTGGGGTTTATTCTGGGCTGAGATCCGTCCTCCATCTGAGTTTCATAGAAATCTGTTTTGTTTAATCCTGCCAACAAACCAACCAACCAACAAATGGAAGCGGGGAAAACGTAACATCTTGCCTGGAAGAAACTACAACAAACAATTCTACAACCGTCACAAATCAAACCGTATTTTACAATCATTCGAAGAACATTAAGCTGCACCAATCAATATTTACAGTAGATCAGATGATACGAGTAATGTCGAAAAGGTTCAATCCGCCACACAAACCCACAGAGAATAACCAGCAACTCTGCAGCGCTACAGAGCGTTTTAGCCTCTTTCAGCTCATTGTTTTGGATTTATTTTAAACATATTGGCTGATAATAGCTTATTCTAGATTTATAAATGTGTGTGTGTTTTCAACCATAAAATATACCTTCAGTCAAACAAACAAACAAACAAAGGACAAAACAAAGAGAACACTTAATTTTAACCCAATTTTAGCCCCTTTAAGCTCATCGTTTTGGTTTTACTTTGGATATTATTGGCTGATTTAAGGTTATTTAAGGTGGGATACATTCTGTATATATCAGCCCGTAAATGTAAGTACAAAAATGTCACAAAAAAAGAGAGAGCTCGGCTCAAACGAATAAATACATAAATTTTAGACATCAGCTCTTTTGTTTTGACTTTAATGTTAAATAAACAGCCGATGTGTTATTAAACGTAATGGCACATTTAGCAGCTAACAAGCTGGTGGAGACCAAAAACGGAGCCACCAGAGAGTTAATATCAGATTTATATTTTAACGAGTGTCCAGCACAATGACTTTAAATGAATGCTAATGTCAATAAGCGACTGAATGCTAACACTTTAGCAATAATAAGATCCCTTTGTGTTTATTTCTTGCTTCTGCTGCCACCAAGTGGTCAAAACAAGAAGTTCCTGCTGTAACTTAACACTTTTTTCAGTCCAGTAAACTTGTTTTCCCGGCTGCCCTCACCTTCAAGTTATATTCAAGTTTTTGCTTAAATTTCCTGAAGATTTAACATCCACACATCTTCCATCACCATCACCACCCACTCCTCATGTTCCAGTCGACTCACCAGTGCTTTTTCTTCTGTCTTCACCTGGAAGGTTCCCCCCAGCAGCTCCAGCTGTGGGTGTTGCTCAGTCAATCCCTTGTATCAAACAAGAAATGATTCAAAAGACAAAAGTGATAAAAGTGATATTAAGCCAGACCAGCTGGCTTAGAGAAGAGGGGGGGACCCAGAACTGGGCTGCGTTTGGATCTGAAATCAGTCCGCACTGAACCGAGGTAGTCTACACTCATCAGACCCTGACGCTCAAACCCCGCCCCCCTCCGTCCCATCAACACACACACACACACACACACACACACACACACACACACACACACACACCCTGTGACCTCCTGTGTCCGAGCTGGCCGGTCTGTGGAGGAGCCCAGTCACCTGTCGTTGTCACTCGCGGTATATTTAGCTCTGAGGTGTCAGTGATGCTGCCTGTGTGTGTGTGTGTGTGTGTGTGTGTGTGTGTTTTAGCATGTGTGTGTGTGTGTGTGTGGGAGAGAGAGAGAGAAAAATGTGTTGCTGACACTCAGGGCCTCCATGGGCCTTGGTGTAAGAGCCCAGGATTACTGGTCCAAAGACCGGCGGCTCTACACATTACATACAGAGAGCGAGAGAGAGATCAAACCTGCCAGCATGTCCCAGATATCAGCACACGGAGCATCTGCTGGGCGGAGGATTACCATCAGCTGTCCGCTCCCGTCAGAGGGAGGAAAAGGAGACTGGCAGGCTGCTTCGACTTCGATGATCTATGTATCCATCGAATAATGTTTTAGGAAACATGGCTGACCTGCTGAAAAGCCCCCAAAACAACACAAATATGCTCGTTCATAGACTGGTCGTATTCCCATGATGTTTTCATTTAATCTTGACAGATTCACGATGAGTGATAATGATCATTTTTTACATCTCAATTAGTTAAAATCCTGATGATGTGACATTTGTTGGGGTCTGAACCAAACAAACATGTTTTCCTACATTTGGAGAAGAAGATTTGTAGTCCAGGACATCTTAACTTTATTATGATGCTGTTTTATCATGAAATAATTACAACTGCTTCGTCAAATTTTGATTATTATAGCCCGCTTACAGGACTAGTTGTTCAACTGGATGACTAGCTAACCGCTAACACGCTAAACGCCAGCAGCATGCTGTTCCATGTCAGTCAAAATAGCTCTCTTTAATTTCTCTGGACTGTCCTGTTTCCTGCCCGCTTACATTTTGTTCTCAGGATTCTACAATTCACTCAATTTATTGAATTCATTCAATTCACAGTTTCCGCCTGTTCTGCTCTTCTTCAGGCCGGGACGTTAGCTGTCAGTTAGCAAGCTACTCAGCTACACAGTTTTGTGGGGGTCCTTAAAAGTAACCCTAACCTGACAAACATTAGGGCAGATAATTGGATAATAAAAGAACAGGTGCATCTGAGAGGGACTGGGACGAATGGATTCAGAGTTTTATACACCAAAAAATAAATATCTTTATGTGAAAAGTTTGCCGGATTAACAATTAAGTCCAAATAGTAAAGAATGTGTTGTAGACAGCGTTTCTTGAAGTTGCTATAATGTCTTTTAATGCAAAAAGACTCAAAATTGAGCATTTTTTTAAGGGAGGCTGGTGATTTTCCCCACTTTTTTCTTCCTCCGAAAAAGGTAGCCTATATTAGTTACTGTTTACTGGATTTATAAACTTTTAAGGTAAACGTCAATATGTGATATGCTTTGGTAAATGTGGAGTTAATGGTGTTTATGAAAAGCAAGATCCTAATGTATTTATAAACCAGCTACTTTTCACCGAAGTCGGACCATCTCCATCCGTGATCGAGCCGACCAAAACTGAGATTTGAAGCCAAACCATTTTTCTTTTTTGAACCCTAACCAAGTGTTTTTTGTACCTAAACCTTTGCAGACAATGAATACACTCTTTAAAACACAACTATGAGAGAGAGAAGATGAAAATCTTACGCAAACAAACATAAACTTGCAACGTAAAGTAACGTTCAGTTTGAAGTTATCTGTGATTTAGCAGAAACGCACATGGCTAACAGCTAAAAAAAGTCGACTGTACCTGCCCTCACAAGTGATTCGTTTTACATAACACTATTTAATTGGATCCGGTGTCTCTTAAATTATTTAATGAGATTTAAAAGTGATATTATCTAACTGTCAACAGCATTTTGGTGCCTGTAAGTGCAGTTGATATTCAGCTGCCACCAAAAAACGGAGCTCACCAGGAACCTCTCGATCGTACGCTACGTACTGCAGGTCAGTGAGTTTCAGTCAGTGAGGACCTGGTGATGGAAAGGAAACAGATGAAGCGTGAACGATAATTCCACCTGAAAATAAATTTTGTGCATGAGTTCCCTCCTACAACACACAGAGGCGTGAGTCGAGGGCAGATTGTTGGCGTTCAGGCTCGAAGGAATGTGTAAAATGTTCTGGTGCGTTAAATTTACGTGCTTTGATTTCCCCACCGTTGGTTTGCATCCATCCTTTTACCTCCTCCTGAAAAAAAAAAGAAATATGCCGTACATTTACCCACCTTTCTTGCCCACAACGAGCTGTTTAGACTCCTGTCTGCACCGTTTAGACATGAGGAAGGGAGGAAAAGTGGGAAAGGCTAACAGTGATTGTTTGTACTTCTGCCTGTCTTCAGGAAGCCGGCATTACACGGGCCTGAAATTGAATTATGGCAGATTTAAGCTGTCAGGGAAATCATTCTGGCTCTGGTCCATTTAGAGGTTGAAACAAACATATACTCTTTCCTTCTGGGTTTAAATGATCCTTTGCAGAAGATAGATTTTTTCTTCAACGTGCCGACAATAACTAGAAGTACAAGACCTCCAACACTTAGAAATGACAGAACAATGTCTGAATCATGGAACGGAAAAAGGACAATAAAGCTATTTCTGCTGGTTGGTAAATGATAAATGCTTTTCTCCTGCTCTATTTTCCCAACCTTGAGCTTTAAATACAGATGACCTGCTCTTACTCAGACTCACTGACCAAAATCTTTACCAGGTGGATGCCTTTCTTCGCCCCTGTGTGGGCTGGTTGTGTGTTTTGGCACCAGAGTTACTACTTTGTTAAAGTTTGGGTGAGATTGTGGTTAAAGGAAACCAATGTTGACTGTCAGTAGGAAACAGGAAGCGAGCAGCAGTCTCCGGTGTTAATGTTCGATGTTCGGCTGACCCCCGATCTCCTCCCTACGCCACCTCACTTCCTTTCTTCTCTCCTGCCAGACAGAAGCCGTAACTGGAATGGGACTCAGTAGAGCGCATACCTCCGCCGAGGCCAAAAAAGCACCCTTTGATTAATCAATCCAAAACTAAAACTGCCCATAACTGCTTCACGGTGATTTAAACACACCGATTTGTATTTACATGTTCTCACACATACATACATGCCTGATTTTCTGTCATCATTGCCTGAGAACTTCACAAAACTTTCAAAAAACCCAAACCAAGAAATTTTTTTAATCCAGATCAGTACCAAAAATTAATGGGGTCTAATCTGGGCTGAGACCCATCCTCCATCCAAGTTTTGTGGAAATCCCCTCTGTAGTTTTTCTGTAATCCTGCTGACAAACCAACCAGCACAAGACAGGAATGGCACCCATTAGAGAGTATACCTCTGCCAAGACCCAAAAGTCCCATTTGGACTCACTCTTGGACACCAGCCTCCTAAGTATGCCTACATTTTTTTTTAATCATCATCCATGCATTATTCCCTGAGGAATTTACAAAAATATCAAAAAACGTCTCCTCTTGCAATGTTGAAGAAAGCCAGAAAAAATTCCTGGATCTGCTCCAGAAGTTCCTGGGGTCTATTCTGAGCTGAGAACGATCCTCCATCCAAGTTTCATGGGAACCAGTTCAGTAGTTTTTGTGTAATCCTGTTGACAAACCAACAAACACAAAAAAGGACAATCTCCTCAGTGGAGGTAATTCGTCCGATTCTACAGAAAATGTTGCAGCAGTTTTTGGGGTTAAGCAGCACAAACCGTCTGATATCTCTGTGTTTTTCTGTTTTCCTGGGAAATCATAATTAATGTTGTTTCAGGACCATCAGCGCAACCAACCAATCACGTCATAGCTTTGCGACTCTGGAAAAAGGACAGACAAATACCATCCTAGGAGTGGAGGAGTCATGGACGTGCCACCATCTTTTCTGTAACGTAACTACATCTTTTTGTGGCTCTAAACCAAAACACTTACAGACAGCTGCAAAAGAAACAGGAAATCAGAAGTGAACTAAAAATAAAATCAGGTGTAATTCAGTGAGCACTAAATGGGGGGACTGTTGGCTGAGGTTTGTCATTCTAGTCTTTTGGTTGTTCGTTGGTTTGTTAATAGGGTAACACAAAAACTACTCAAAGTATTTCCACAAAACTTGGATGAAGGATGGATCTCAGCCCAGAATAGACCCCGATAACTTTTGGTGTCGATACAGATAAAAAAAATCAGGCACATCTAGGCGGTTTCTATCTGCAGTATGAGTATAAATTGATGCAGATCCAAATTAGAATCTGGATCAAGCGGATTTAATAGCTCCAATTTGATGTTGGATTAGCCTCGAGTGAAGGTACGCTCTCTACTCCACAAATCAAGCGCCGTGTAGTTTCAGGGGTTTAAGTCTTCATGTCTGAACTCAGTAAAGTGATGCTTGCATGCACAGTACGTATGTGCAGTATGTGGGTGTAATGTAAAACTCAGTGTTTGCATGTGTGCGTCCATGCTTACTGCCTGTGTGGGAGCTGGACGAAGGTGTTGGAGAAACATAAACAAGCAGTGACAGAAGCAATAAGCTGTGTGTGAAGGAAACCAGATGTGAGCAGAGAAAGATCCTGAAAAATATTATGACTAACGTTCTTCTTCGTCCGTCCTCTTCTTCCTCAAAGCGGAGTGATTCATTGTATCTCGGCTGACTGGATCAGAACAGTCACCCGAGGAGCGTCTTTACCAGATTCTGATATTTGCCGTGTCTGGTACAAAGACTCGGATGTCTTCAGTGTTCCGAGTGTTGGATAAGGTCCGCAGCAGTGCGGTGTGGGTTGGGTGAAGCTGGCCAGTCGGAGAGATTAAGTTACTGTGAAAGCCATGAGCGTGTGTAAACTAATCCATCCTCACCCAACTGCCGGGCATAGTCCACAATCCACAGCATGTCTCGAGGCATTCCCTCCTCATGTCTGCGTCCGCTCCCCTCGTATACCATCGCCACGAAGGAAGTCCAGCGTTTCTCTCATCATACAAAACACAATTTATGTCATAATTCTTTTATGTTTGGGCTTTTATTCTGAAAACCCTTTGTGAAGTCTGCTCTCGATGCGATATAAATTAATTGTACTTACCTTTAAAATAAACTGTTTATTGTTATTGTACTCTTTACCTGATATTTTATGTTGTAAGACCTTAAAGGAATAGTTCACCCAAAAATTTAAAATGAAAACATGCTGATGGAAAGCCGGGTAAAGTGTGGTAGTCGAAAAGATGTTATTAACCCTTTTTTTAAGATGGTGTGTCGAGGGTTTAAATAACATCTTTTCAAATCAATTTGGGATCCGGACGCTTCTAGAGACTTGGATTATGCAGGATGAGCTGAATTGTTTTAAAACAAGTTCTCAAATAATTCAGTTGTTTCATGAGCGTTTTAAGGTGAAGCTCCAGAAAAGTTTTGAGACCATGAAACTTTCCATCAGCATGGTGGTGATGAGACAATGACTGGATTTAAATATGATAAATTGCTGTAGATTAAGTTACGATGAGCTCCACATTAAACATCTACAGGTTAATGCAGCAAAACTAATCCAGATCTAAAAGGAAAACACTGACAGCAAACATTTTACTTTTACTTCTCATACTCTCTCAGTAATTTATACTTATTATATTTATGTACTTTTTAAATACAGGAGTTTACTGGTGGAGTATTTTCACAGTGTTTATTAATACTTCACTGCCAACTTTGAAACTATTTTACTGACCTTTCCAACACTGTTGTTACCCTAATGTCTTTATTATTATCCTGTAACATTTGTTTTTTTTTATGTTATTGTATTATTGTTCATGATCAGTTTGTCTGTTGGACTGTGAATAAACACAATCAAAAGTTCCCACAGCTAGAGATGACATTTTAGATTTATTGATTGTCCATATGAATGTTGAAAACTCAAAAATAGTCAGTTTGCAATGGTAGAAAATGGAGAAAAGATGTGACCAGGAGGATACATGTTTTTTTTTTCTAACTAATCAACTGAAACAATTATTTGATTATTAAATTTGTTGCAAAATCGTTATATGTGAGCTGACAAAATGATTAATTTAAATGCTTTACAAGGCTGAAAGTAATGATTACAATTATTTTTATTATTATTATTATTGTTATTTTTTTCAACAATTAATCTTTAGTCTTTAGTTCAATGTCATAAAAGACTAAATCATCAAATATTCAGCGTTTTTTATTTACTTCTTTAGAATAAAAACTTCATAACCTAAAAAAAACAACAACAAAAAAACAGCCTTCGTGATATTTAAATCATATGAAAAAATTTAAAATTTTGTGAATTTAATGTTTTTTTGGGGAGGAGGGGGTGGAAATTTGAGGGCAAACATTAAATATAAATAAAATCTATTGGAGGAAACATTTTAAAGCTGCAGGTTAGTTTTTCAAGTGATCCATTAACCGGTTAGTCATTTCACCAGAACTGTAAAAAAGAAAATAATTAATAAAGAAAAAACATGAGATATATAATTTGAAACTTTCGGGTGAAATTTCAATTCAAAACACCGCCGAGCTGCTTAAGATGCCGATCATTTCACGATGTAGCTGCACGCCGGCGCTGCAGGTTGAGGTCATTCTTACGAGGAGGGTCAGAGGTCACGACCCCCACCTGGACGCTGGTGCCCCCCCTCCCAGCTGACACATCATAAACACCCAGAATCATCCGAAACACTGACATCTGTCTCTGCTAGTTTTTAATAATCACATGACTGTCTCTGTGGGAGTATGTTAGAGGGCGATGTGAGTCGGTTTAATGCCAGTGGATCGAACCAAACCAGGCAGCAAACGGACCAACAGTCCCCCCGAAACCGACCGACCAACCGACCGACCTCCAGCATGTTCCCTTGTCAGAGTCGGGGTCGGAGGGTAAGTGTTGTCACATGGTCGGCATAGCTCGCCTAATGACTGACAGGTGGACACAAGAGGTGAACTCTGACTCTGGATGCCACGGAGACGGTTCAGAGGTGCCCGCTGTGCAAACAGGAGGACACGGAGCTCTGATTCTGTGAAGCACACATCAAAATAAACAAAAACAAACATACTTTGAATATCTGACTGTCACTGAGTATTCGAGCAGCCATTTAGATGATCTGGTACAAAAGAATTTATTCCAGGATAAAACGTTGTTAGTTTTTCCAGTTTATTTACCAGATTTTCCCTTTCTTTATGAAATTCATTAAGATATCCACAAAATGACAAAAATAAACGGTACGATTACATGTCTAATTTAAAATAACGTGAAAAATCTGTGAATAACCATAAAAAAAAGTCATTTTTCTTAATAGAAAATCATTTTTTTCCCACATAGAAATACTTTGAAAATGTTACATTCAAGTTTAATACTGAAATTACAAATATAGAATTAGATAGAATTGGTTCTGAAGTTTACAGTTTGTCAGTTTTAACCGTCTCATGTCTCGGTGGTAAAAGGAAACGCGTATCAGCGAGGGAACAGACTTTGGCACAACACCAGAGCGCTCACCTTCAGGGCTCGCTTCACCTCGGTTTCTATAACTCCGCCTCTTCAGCTTCCACCATCAGCAAAGTTCCTTTTTCATTTCCAGTTATTCCGGTTTTCCCATCCATACCAGGGATAGTGACCGGGGAAAACAAAGCCTCTAACAGTTTTTGTTGCGCTGTAGAAGACGCACGTCCTCACTGGTCGACCTTCAGTTTTTAGCTGTAAGAATCCAGCCTGGTTGCAGATTGAACGGCACGGTGAAGGCGAGGTTTATAGATACCGAGTGTCGACACAGATGGTGTCATTATCTATGGTCGTCACACTTTGCGGTCAGAAATTACAGTAAAAGTTGTGCGTTGCCAAGACTTAAGGATTGTTGAACACCTCGATGATCAAGATCCTTATCAACCGAACCAGAAACCAAGGAACCTAAAAGAGAAGGTAGAAGAAGAAGAAGAGTCATTATGTTACCGAGTCTCTGGGGCTGGACTGTGGTGCCAGTTGTATTGAAGTCTATGGGAGATGCGTGAAGAAACGCGCTAAAACCTGACGGATGAAGAAATGCTTCCAGAAAACGAAAGAACACACTTCAGTGACCAGATTAACCACTGATGTAGTAATGTCCATCTGACCGCAGCTCCTGTTTCTACATTACCTCCAAACATCAGCTCAACTCAGCTCTGACTTTAAGTTTAACATGTTAATGGAACAACGATAATATGTTGGCAAAGTTGCACATTTCCAACAACAGATGGAGCTTTGTGTTTACCAGGAATCTCAGCTGCTCTCTATTCGTGCTTTCAAAATGGGGCAGTTGTTTCCTCTGACAATTGGTTTCATGTGCTCACTCTAAACCAAACTAATCTATAATTTACAGTACGACAGATTAGTTTAGAGAAATCGGGTTTAAATCCGTCTAGTGAATCTTAAAACTGACCTTATAAGCCTCCACTGGGTCATTAGGACGTGTTTATGGTCCTTTATGGGTGTAACTATTGTGATGTAACTGCAGTTTTACACTCTCTAATTAAGTTGAGACAAAGATCTGTGGAGACATTTGTTGATGCTCTTGTTAACGAGTCTCTCTCTTCTGGCCGTTTGCACATGTTGGAGGTTCATCAATAGAATCAGCTGACAGAGGAAGTATTGTTCCTCGGTCTTCACTGTATCGACCACTGAGGTTATTTAACTCGATGTGGTCCTAACGAGGCAGCGAGGAGCAACAGCCAAAACTACAGGAAAGGGTTTAAAGGGGTGGTATTTATTCCTGGACAAGAACATTTTAATATTTACAGTATTAATGAGGTGATAATACAAACACGAACATAAACAAGTAAACAAGCTGTTCTCGGTGGAAAATAAGGTCCCGGATGCCTGTTTGAAACTCGTAAGGTGGCAGGGTCCGCCACACGTAAACAAAGGAAAACAGTATGAAATTGTGTCGTCCGTTAAGGTCAGCTTATGAAAACAAGTCTCTCCAAATTGAAATTTGTCTCCAAAACTACAAAGTGCACCTTTAAAAAAAAAAAACGTGTAACAGAATTTTTAAAGGTGTAAAAGTTTTTTAAAGACTTCATTTGAAGTATTTTTGTGCAGTTTTACACAATAAACCGTCTCCATCTACTTCAGTTGTCTTTGCTATGAAGCTCCAGAAATGTTTTGTGGACTATAAAAACTTCACCTGACTTACCATCAACATAGAGGTGGAAATATTTTTATTGTTGTTTAATTATTGTCGATGCATTAATATTAGTTTATATACTGCCGGATGGCTCGTTAACTCACCTCTTGAGGATCAATAAAGCTTTATCTTCATTCATAAACACATCCATATGTATTTATTGATTATATTTTGGATTATTAATCTGAAACTGCGTATCAGATAAATGTCGTGGAGCGAAAAGTACATTATTTCCGTCTGAGCTGTCGAACAGTGTAAGTATAAAGGAGCAGAAACACACATATGTACTCGAGTAAATGTACTTTAGTTACTTTCCACTGGTCGTCTCTCGGTCTTTCCTGCTTTGACTGCAGCTTTAAAGCAACCAAAGTTAGTCAACAGAATCCCAAAAGTCAGAACTGCTCCAGATATCAGTGAATGAGCCCTCGTCCCATTAGTCCAACTATATCTGGAGCCTAAGCTAACCTATGCTGTTACCGCTAACCGAAGAGCAATCAGACCCTGGCGGGGTCCGCCAGACTGGTGTATTTTTAGAAAGTCTCATCAACATAGATGATAACTAGCAATACAAAAGAGTGTGTGTGTGTGTGTGTGTGTGTGTGTGCAGAGTCGTATAGTGGAAACCACAGGGGGGCGACTTTGAGGTTGTAACTGGGGAGGAACTGGGTTGGTTTATTTCTGGAGCATGTGTCGCTCCGGTCCAGGGACCAACAGCTGAGCATGTGCCAGAGCAAGGGCAAGTCATGATGTCTGTCCCTGCAGTAATGACCAGATGCAAGTTCTGATAATCAACGTCGCTGCCGACCTTCAACACACACACACACACACACACACACACACACACACACACACACACACTCTGCAACATGATCCCACAGTGTGTGTTTCTCGGCCTTTTATTACTGCGTCACTTTCATTTTATCTCCCTCAGAAGCTTCAAACGTCTGTAACACAGGAGAAAAACCTCCGAGTCCTCTGCTCTGTCATTGTGTGATTGGCTCGGGCTATTACCAAAGCAAATTGGGTTAGCTAACCACCGTCCTCTTAATCATCTGAGCGGCGGACAGAGACAGATGAAAAGTAAAGCGGGCGATGTTTTCATCCAGAGACCTTCATCTAGATCAATATGTGAAGGTCTGCGGGGAGCCAAATAACAGGGAACTCAAGAGGATCCGCCTCGAGGGCTTTGTGGTCTGTGTCCTGCATCTGTGTTGCAAACAGAGGCTCTTATTATTTCAACACATGTATCATCATCGTATGGGGTTTCACACTGTTACTCTAATGTATAATGTCTGGGTTCGACCCACATGTGGTTTTAATCATGACAAGTATCCCTCATCAACTTACCTTATCGTTGTTTGTTGCCAACTGCTTTTCATTTTCTTGTTTAAACTCTATAAATCTTTTCAGGCGTTTGGACTAAATTAGAAAATCTTGACAAAGACTGACAAAAGCTGGAATTTATCCAAGCAAAGAAAATCTGATATGTGGGTCACAGTAAGAGTCATGAATGAGTGACGCCCTCTGGTGGATTAAAGAATAAAAACTGGATATAAGATGTGTCCACACTCTCTAAAATATTACGAGAGCGCAAAACAATTCAATTCAAAACCCAATAGTTGTGTGTGACAACATGTATGGAGGACTAAAACTTTCAAATGTATTAAATGTATACAGTTTAGTTTTTGACTCATGCCAAACGAGACGTGAACAAACTAAAACATGACTAAAAAGACAAAAAAAAATTATGAAAGAGATGCAAAACATCTACAAAGAAAGCAAAACTATTCAAATTAAACCCCCAAAGCTGTCAAGAAAAAGTAGTTGACTCAATATAAAATGCATTGATGGAAATATAAAGGACATTTAGACGTGATCAGACCTAAAAAATTTAAAAAAGACTAAAAAGAAATGATAAATGACAATAGAAGAGATGCAACACGATCATAAAGCTGCAAACATCTTCACAGAGATGCAAAATGTCAACCTGTGTGGAGGACTGAAGCTGCTAAAATCAAAACTAAATAAATGTATAATGTTTAAATTGAACAATTTCATGACCTTTGTAGTTAATGTGACACCATTTCACTTCAGTTCACTTTGGAAAGAACGACTTCTGTAAATCGTGTCCAGCACTGAACTAAACTACAACTCTTGACTGAATGAAGCTGGAATTTATCCCACCAGAGGAATGTCTGCTCAGATTGGTGTGAATGTTTCTGATCAGCTGTTCAGTGTCAACATACCTTCAGGCTTTAAGAAGACTCATAATGGAGTGACGCCCTCTGGTGGGCCGCTGAGGTACTGATAGGATGGAGGTGGGGCGACAACTTGCAGCAATGTTTAAAACCAAAAAGTAAACTGGAAAATATGAAGTCTACACTCACGCAAAATGACACGAAAAAAGGAAAAAAAGAAACAGTTGACAAGATAGAGATGCAACATGATGTTACAGCTGTGAGACACATATAAAATGTATGCTGTCAACCTGTATGGAGGCCCACAACTGCCAAAATTGAGAATAAAGAGAGAAATAAATGGCTCAATATACAAAAATTCAAATTAAAGTAATTTGTTTGCTTCTGCATTTATTGTTACCTCAGCGGAGGAGGTTATATTTTCACACGTGTTCATTTATTTGTTGGTTTTATCACAGAACTACACAAAAACAATTTGACCTTTTCCTCAAAACTTGGTTGGAGTCTGGGTGTCATCCCAGAATGGACTCCATTTAGTTTTGGTACTGATCCAGATCAATGGACAGATCCTTGTGTTTTTTTTCTCTCACTCTCTTAAAAATTGAGAGTTTGTGGTTGATGTCGCAGGGGATAAAACATGGATACTGATGAAGAGAATCAGAATAATTGGCACCAGAGAAAAAGTCACAGAAATACTTTGGACTCTGAGAGCCATAGAAATCTGTTGAGGTGCACCGAACAACACCATCATCCAAATCATGGGTATAAACCTAGTGTCTTGGTCACTGGACACCTCTTCAGAATAAAAGTCCTCTCATGTATCTGATCAGTTGCTAGGACGTGAAAAACACCATAATGTTGCTTTTTTAACGTATTTTTGCCATGCCGTCCTCTTTATTTTGGGGGATTTAGAACAGTGAGGTGCGGAGGTGGGGTTGAAAAGCATGCTAAATATTGTAAATAAAGTGTTATACAAAGACTTCCTGGCAAACCAATTTTATTTCATACAAAATAAATAGCACATTCAAATATTCACTTCCATGTAAAGAGCAAAAACAACCAGTCAAAACATGAAATGTCACAGCTGACTTTCAGGAATGAACAGTTAAGTTTGTCCGAACACTTCTTTAGACAGAAAGATTCACAACAAAGTGATCATCAGATTTGGAATACAATCAACTTGACTAACATCAAATTTGTGTGATTCTGAAATGTTCTTCGAGACACTTTTGAGGTGAATTTACAGCACAGTTTATTAAGATGGAATCATGTAAAATGTGAGAATGAAGAGAAGAGCTGCATGATAAACAGGAATAACTGACTGACTGGAGCAACGCGGCCCACGTCGAACTTTTCAGGCGGTCCGGTCCTTTGATGTGATGAATCAAGTAAAAACCAACAAGTGCCTCAAGTCCATTCAGACCATCGAGAGTTAGCTGACCCTTCAGATGTTCAGTCACTCAGCTTCTCACGCTGTAGACGATCAATCCAGAAGTCTTCATCAGGAGTCTCCGGTCATAATGGAGAGGAACTCATCCTGGTTTACTGGATAAAGGAAAAAAAAAAAATGTTTATCAACGAGGGGAATGCCACTAACACAAAACACCTGCTGCATGGTCCAATCCCAGGGTCCCACGTAACACTGTGCTCTAGAAATCAGGAACTCAAAGTCCTACTTTCTAAACCTCGGGACAAATCCATCTACCCAGATTTCATTTTATGTATTTGTAGATGACAGTACTTGTTTTAGGAATCTTACTTCTTGAGCTCGACGCACAAATTGTTTCAACAATTTCAAACTTTTCTGAACTAAATTTAAAGTGTAATACGACACTGTGCATTTGTTAGATCTTCACGTTTTGGCTCCTTCTAGTAAAGAGGTTTCAGAGGTACCGATGTAAGATCTCAGCGCTTACTTTCACCGTCTCCGTCCGTGTCAAACTCGTCGATCATGCTGCGCAGCTCCTCGTCGCTGACGTTCTCCCCGAGTTCTCGAGCTACTCTTCTCAGGTTCCTCAGACTGATCTTTCCCGACTCGTCATCATCAAACAGCTTAAAGGCCTTCATGATCTCCTCCTTTGGGTCTCGCTCCAGGATGCGATCAGTCACTGTGGAAAGATATCAGGTATTTACTAAAGAACTGTGTAACAAAAGATTTATTCACACTGTGTATCATCCTATTAGCCACTGGCACTTTAACTGTCTGAAGTGAAGGAAAAACTCACCAACTTCATTGAAATCCTCAAATGTTATTTTGCCATTTCCCTCTCTGTCATAGTCTTTAAGAATCTTCAAAACATCCACTTTCTTCACTTCAAAGCCGAGTGCTCGCATCGCCACCTGTTGGGATTTTAAAATGGTGATATTCATATTTTTGAAGGGAGTAGCTGCCTTCAACGTAAGTATCTTTCATTGCTTACCTTCAGCTCGTGGTAGTCAATTTCTCTATCTTTGTCAGTGTCGAACAACTCGAAGGCCTCTTTGATTTCATGCTTCTGATCCTCGGTGAGCTCTCTCCTCTTCTTGCGCTTGTTTTTGTCTGCTGCGAGATCAGTTCTGGAAAGACAGACATTTGCATTACGGCAAATCATGTGACAGTCAGGATCCTCTCTGGGGTCAAAATGTATAATCATGCCTGATGCTATGGAGGCATGATTTAAGGTTACAACTGACAGAAAAACAAAAAGAGGCAAACACACATTTCCTGTAGTGCTGCTTTATAATAAAATCTTTTACACTACTTAATAATGGGGGGCTTTTATTGTGATGAAGTTATAGGAAATTAACCATGTTTAGCGAGGGCACTTTGTTACCAGTGATTCTTCGATACGGTTCTGCTGTGATCAGTTATAGACACACCTTTAATCAGACAGCCCAGTTTTGATGGAAATACGAATTCCAGTCAAACCAAGTAGAAGCAGGGCAAATTTTTCAGCCTGTCCTCCTCAGAAGAACAACTATGTACTGTAGCTCGTCTTTAAAAGCAACATCTGTTGTGTGTGGTGAACTTATTGTTGTATACAATATTGGTATATAGTCT
This sequence comes from Sparus aurata, assembly GCF_900880675.1. Classification (NCBI taxonomy): domain Eukaryota; kingdom Metazoa; phylum Chordata; class Actinopteri; order Spariformes; family Sparidae; genus Sparus; species Sparus aurata. The sequence goes on along the minus strand of NC_044198.1, from coordinate 25,116,334 downwards.
TTATTTCTCGCACTGACTTCTAAATGGGCTATTCTGTTATTCATCTCACCGTGACTCAAAATGCAAGCCTGCTCTGCTCAAATGTTAATACAATTGTAAAACATATGGCTATAAAGTAGGCCTACATCTAAAGCTCATGTTAGCTCCTGCAAATTGTTATTCCACGAACAGAAAGCCCCGTCCCTTTTTTGTAAATAGGCCTGTAAAAAGTTGCACAGTGTGCCTTTGAAGACGAACCAAGCCACTTTATTTAAGAGCAACAAACATGATGAAGCAATGAGACAACGCTTAGAAATCAACAGATCATCTACGTCTGTCTAACTTGAAATACTTTCATGAACGTGAAGTCAGGAACGACAATAGGATAATTCACGACGCTTTAATGACTGTGGAGTGTCAACAGTTCACGTTTAACAACATAACGTGCTCCACTGCGGCGCTATAAGAGGAAATAACTGACAATTAAGCTTCGAAACGCCGTGAAACACTGATGCTAACAGCCAAACATGCTAACGCTAGCTAACCGAATGAGCTAGCTTTAGCTGTGCGGCTACATGATCGCCGCATTAAAAATGAGCTGTGCTGAATAAATAAAGAGAAGCGGGTGAGACCGACTGATTTACCTTAATGACAGACTCATTGTGGCCGGGTTTTAAGATCTTAACAGACACGTTTTTGTCGCTAAACGCGCAGGAAGACCAATACTGTAACACAACACAACAAATCTGTTTATCCGCGCTCATATACAAGCTTTCTATTGGTCGCTGGTCACCAGGCAGCAGTGAAGTGTTCTCTGATTGGCTGACGTCTCCTCTTTCTTCTTCGTGGAGTTGAATGCATTACCGCCCGGAGTTTACTGAGACTCTGACCAAAGCATTTCACCAAAGGATTTGTACTTGAGTGTGTGTGTGTGTATATATATATGTATATATTTTCTGATACTTTGTATGCTTATTTAGAGGGAAATATTGTACATTTTACTCCACTACATTTATTTTTTACATTTATGTGGCAGTGATGACAGCAGGGTTACAAATAGATACATAATTTATTTATCCAGAGGCAAATTGTAGTATCCAGTAGCAGTATTTTGCTGACAACTACCCTTTTTAAAGACAGAAATAAATGCTGTAAGTAACAACAAAATAGCAAATTGTGCAAAATGAAATAGGTTGGAACGACTGAAAAATTGGTGAAAAAAAAAGTTATCCAAGTAAAAACATATGAACAGATTGGAACAATCCGGTCTGCCAAACAAATACATGAAAATGTGATTATAGATTTATTTTCAAATGTACAAAGGTGACAACTAAATATCCACGATGAAGATGAATAAAGACAAAATTGAAGAAGTCCCGCCCATAATGTTTGATTGACAGGTGATCTCTGCAGTGAAGAAATGCCACAACAATCAGTCCTCAGCAACAAACATTAAGACAAAATAAGTTGATGACTTCTGTCTATTTGAGTTTACACAACTCAGCAGTGGTTTCATGATCGAGCCAAAGTCCAGCATAGAGAGGCTGAGTGAATGTGGTCTGGACTCTGTGGAGGAGAGTCATGGTGTCAGAGACGCTGTAGAAGGACAGAATACCTGCACTGTGATCCAGGTACACTCCAACTCTGGAGGACCGAGGACCTGAGACGGGAGTTTTGATATTGTTGTGCCAAAAGTCACAACTGTCATTGTTCCAAAATAATGACCAAGATTTGTCATTCCATCCAAATGAACTTTCATCTGACATCCCAACTCTGCCGATATTCTTGTATGCGACTGCTACGTCAACTCCTCCTCTCCACTCCACCTCCCAGTAACAACGTCCAGTCAGACTCTCTCTACTCAGGACCTGCTCCCAGTAAGTGAATCTGTCTGGGTGACTGAAATAAGACTGTTCATCTTCCATTCTTGTTACTTTTCTGTTCCCCTCAAATAATAACAGATATGTGTGTGCTGTGTTTGGATCCAGTGTGATTTCACATGAATAGTTTAAGAAGTCAGCTCTGGTCTTGGGCTCTGATTGAGACAGTAAATCATCCCCATCAGTCACTGTCCCTTTCCGTTTCCTCCCAGTGCAGAAATCACAGGCCACATCTTCAGGTCCAGCATAGCAGTGATCAGCAGGAGCAGCTTGGAGTCCAGTCTTCTTCAGCTCCTCCATTAAAAGTGCTAACATGGTGTTTTTAACCAGGACAGGCCTCGGTGTGAAGGTCTGCCTACACTGAGGGCAGCTGTAGATTTTCTTCTCATCTTCTCCGTCCCAGTGATCTTTAATACAGTTCATGCAGTAGCTGTGTCCACAAGGAATAGTCACCGGATCCTTTAGTAGATCCAGACAGATCGAACAAGAGATAGTTTCCTGGTCCAACTGAACTTCTTTCTGTGCCATTTCACCTCTCAGTGCAAATAATTGTCAGATTTTCACTTCCTGATTGCGGAAACTAGTTTGACCACAGATCTGAACAGCATGTGTTGCTTCAGTGATTTGTGCCTGTCTGCTCCTGCACTGCACTGCATGTTGGTCACACTGATCCTCGAGCTGTAGATCTGAAGGGGAGTGAATGAGGAATCTGTTGCACAGAGTGGAGCTTGCTGTGTATAAGAGCAGGAAGAAGAGGGAGGGGTCATTAAGCTTCGATCAGTTCCAGGAAGACTAGCGAGTTGAGAGAGACATCGTGTGTTGAACACTTGTTTACGACAGAGCTCATCTCTCATTTTAAACACTGGTCACTTCAGCTGTTAGGAGGTCAAATCTTCTTAGTGTCAGAGACTATGGTGTTGCTTTGGCACACACTTTGTAGTGTAGCTTGGGAGGAGAACACTAGCCCAACCGATCTGTGTTATGGCCTACACTATAGAGGGCAGCTTCCTGTGGAAGAGGGGTGGCTATTGCATAATCTAGTGGCTGTTGTAGGCATACAGATTGGGGCCAATAAAGATAAACACAATTTTACAAGTATAACTTTGCCTTCCAAACTTTCAACATGCACTAACTGGAATGCAGTGCGGTAACAGTCGGAGGATTGTCTTTTAAAGTTGACACGGGCTTAAACACATGGTACTAACAGCTAAAGTGCAAAACTTCTCTGTATCACAGAACCTGTGGCATGCTGCGACTGACACAAGGAAGACTAAAATTGTCATTAGATTCTGACAGCTTGACTAGAATGCAACAAATACAAGATATTCAAATGCTGAACTGAAATTTTTACAATTTCTACAGAGCACTTTCAACTTACGTTGCTAGCAGCAATAGCAAAGGCTCAAAGTGGCATTTGTTACCCGAAAATAGTTTGGTTAGTTAAATGCGTTATAAATTTGATTGATCGATCAATTCTCACCACAGTGCAAAAAACACACAATCTAACTAACCTGTACTACATACAGGTGTGTGTGTGTGTGTGTGTGTGTGTGTGTGTGTGTGTGTATATGTGTCTGGAAGAACAAAGAAACAATGATGATGCTCACATTGCAAAGACTCTAAATCCGTTTGAAACATAAATCCACGAACAAAAATTTAAGAAACTGATGAATGATCTTCTTACTGATTATGGTCATGGTAATTACAGTTTCATAGTCCCTCATGTGTAAGTTGATTTGGACAACAACAACAACAGCATTTGGTCTGCCAAACAAATAAATGTGAATATGATTTGATTGATTGTAAATTTCTCTAAAAATGTACAAGAAGGTGACTAAATAGCTACGATGAAGGAAGCTCTTCTGCTTTCTCTCAAACAACAACATGCAAAAGCATCAAAACAAACATTTAGAGCACGAAGACGTTTACACTTTCATACAGAGAAATGTCAGTTCAGCTAGACAAAAGTCACCATGAGCAGTGAGAGCCTCCACGGCTGAACAGACACAGGAAGGAGCGCCACCAAAAGAAACTCAAATATTTACATAAAGACAAATGAGAAAATGTCAAAGTCCCGCCCATAATGTTTGATTGACAGGTGATCTCTGTGCAGTGAAGAAATGCCACAACAATCAGCTCTCAGCAACAAACATGAAGACAAAATAAGTTTAAGGATTCAAACACAGAGTTCAACCCACTGTCCCTGAAATGACTTCTGTCTATTTGAGTTTAGACAACTCAGCAGTGGTATACTCATCAAGCCAAAGTCCAGCATAGAGAGGCTGAGTGAATGTGGTCTGGACTCTGTGGAGGAGAGTCATGGTTTCAGAGACACTGTAGAAGGACAGAATACCTGCACTGTGATCCAGGTACACTCCAATTCTGGAGGACCGAGGACCTGAGATGGGAGTTTTGATATTGTTGTTCCAAAAGTCACAACTGTCATTGTTCCAAAATAATGACCAAGATTTGTCATTCCATCCAAATGAACTTTCATCTGAAATCCCTACTCTCCTGATATTCTTGTATGCGACTGCTACAGAAACTCCTTCTCCTCTCCACTCCACCTCCCAGTAACAACGTCCAGTCAGACTCTCTCTACTCAGGACCTGACACCAGTCATTGAATCTGTCTGGGTGACTAGAATAAGACTGTTCATCTTCCATTCTAGTTACTTTTCTTTTCCCTTCAGATAAAAACAGATATGTGTTTGCTGTGTTTGGATCCAGTGTGAATTCACATGAATATTTTAGGAATCCAGCTCTGGTAATGGGCTCTGATTGAGAAAGTAAAACATCCACACCAGTCACTGTCAGTGAGATGTTTGTCCATGTCTCTCTCAGGACGTCCTGTAGTTTGTCTCTGACCTCTGACACAGCTGCTGTCACATCCTCAAAGTACTTGAGAGGACGGATATTGATGCTGGATGAGTGTGTAGACTCACTGAGTGCTGACAGTGAGGGGTAGTTGTGTAGAAACTGGATGTGATCCTCTGTGTGTGAGAGCTTCTTCAGCTCAGCGTCTTTCCTCTTCAGCTCAGTGATCTCCTGCTCCAGCTTCTCCTGAAGCTCTTTGACTCGACTCACTTCAGTTTCCTGCTGGGATCTGACCTTCTGCTTCACATCAGAGCGTCTTTCCTCCATGAGACGGATCAGCTGGGTGAAGATCTTCTCACTGTGCTCCACTGTTTTATCAGCAGAGCGATTGATGGCCTCCACCTCCTGTTGAAGCACCTTCACATCTTCCTCTCTGTCCTGGATTCTCTGCTGGATGTTGTGTCGACTCCCCTCCAGCTCTCTCTGCCTCTCAGTCCTCTCTGCTGCAGCTGACACTATGTCGTGGCCTTTATGTTGATCCACAGAGCAGAGATAACAGATAGACTGCTGATCAGTACGGCAGAACATCTTTATCACCTCATTATGACGAGAGCAGATGTTGTCCTGGAGCTTCGTGGTGGCCTCCACCGGCTTGTGATTCTTCAACTGAGCCACATCATAATGAGGCTGCAGGTGTTTCTCGCAGTAAGAGACCAGACAGACCAGACAGACCAGAGAGACCAGAGAAACCAGACAGGACTTGAGGGCTTTCACTTTTCTCCCAGTCCAAAAATCACAGGCCACATCTTCAGGTGCAGCATAGCAGTGATCAGCAGGAGCAGCTTGGAGTTCAGTCTTCTTCAGCTCCTCCACTAAAACTGCTAACATGGTGTTTTTAACCAGGACAGGCCTCGGTGTGAAGGTCTGCCTACACTGAGGGCAGCTGTGCATTTTCTTCTCATCTTCTTTGTCCCAGTGATCTTTAATACAGCTCATGCAGTAGCTGTGTCCACATGGAACAGCCACCGGATCCTTCAGTAGATCCAGACAGATCGAACAGGAAAAGGCTTCCTGGTCCAGCTGAACACCTTTCTGTGCCATTTCACCTCTCAGTGCAAACGCCTGTCTGACTTTCACTTCCTGATAATTGAAACTAGTTTGAGCTCTGATCTGAATATCATGCGTTGCTTCAGTGATTTGTGCCTGTCTGCTCCTGCACTGCACTGCATGTTGGTCACACCGATCCACGAGCTGTAGATCTGAAGGGGAGTGAACGAGGAAACAGTTGCACAGAGTGGAGCTCGCTGTGTTCGACAGCAGGAAGAAGAGGGAGGGGTCATTAAGCTTTGATCCATTTTAGGAAGAGGAGCGGGTTGAGAGAGACACCGTGTTCAACACTTGTTTACAATAGAGCTCATATCTCATTTTAAACACTGGTCACTTCAGCTGTTAGGAGGTATAATCTTCTTAGTGTCAGAGACCATGTTGTGCTTTGGCATACACTCTGTAGTGTAGCTTGGGAGGAGAACACTAGCCTAACCAAACTGTGTTATGGCCTACACTATAGAGGGCAGCTTCCTGTGGAAGAGGGGTGACTATGGCACAACCTAGTGGCTGTTGTAGGCATACAGATCGGGGCCAATAAAGATAAACACAGTTTCACAAGTATAACTGTTCCTTATAAACTTTCAACATGCACTAACTGGAATGCAGGGCAGTAACAGTCGGAGGATTGTCTCTTAAAGTTGACTCGGGCGGAAACACAAGGTGGTACAGCTAAAGTACAAAACTTCTGTGTCACAGGGCTGGCAGCACGCTGTGGCTATATCTCCAACTCTACTTTGTACTCAGGCTGAAATGCAGGGCAGTAACTGCCAGATATAAACTTCTATGTATCACAGGGCCTGTGGCATGCTGCTACTGACACGAGAAGCACTAATATTGTCATCAGATTCTGACAGCTTGACTAAAATGCAACAAATACAAGACATTCACATGCTGAACTGAAATTATTAGAACGTTCAACTTGAATTGCGAGCAGCAATAGCAAAGGCTCAAAGTGGCAGTTAATCACCTAAAAGAGTAGTGTTGCACGGTAAACCGATATTAGAAAGGTACCGCGGTACCCAGCCGTTAAGAACAATCCTTTTTCACGTTTTATTAGTATCGGTACTTTATGAACTTTGTGCGACAGCACAGCAGCGTGTCTGTGTGCAGCTTCTCTCTGCTTCCTCACTGCCTGCAGACAGAGTGGGCATGGTTTCACAGTGACAGACAGTCACAGAGCAGAGCGAGACAGACGTGTTGGTTCCCTTGGTCATTAGGGATTTAAAGCATCGTTTACAGACGGGCTTTGTGGTGTCTGTGGGCTTGCCCTTACTGTCGGCAACGTAAGCGAAAGTTTTCCATATTTCGCTCTGCTTTTTCAACAAGACTAGGAAGGTCGGCAGGAGCACTAAGGCCACTTTTAGCTGACAGACAAGCAGACTTGTTCAAAGAGTTGAAAGAGCTGCAGGTTAGCGAGAGATAACGTTAAATGTCCCCTGGATGGAAGTCAAGCCAAGTTTTTGTTGTGACAAGTGAACTATTTTCACCATCAGAGTTGCACGAGGCAGTCAGAGGTAAAGCTAACTGTTTAACAGTCCGATGTGGTTTCACACATCTCTGTATGCAAACACAACGTTCACACTGGTAACATGAACTTCACCATAACATGCGCTGGTGTTCACAAGTATGCTGATCAACAACACCACTTAGATTATCTATTTTAAGTCAATCAGTAATAGTAATATCATCATAGCATGTACATTTTTGTCAATAATTTATGATATATATTGTAATTTGTATTATTAGAAAATGGTCTGATTAGAGCACAGACCTCCACCAGGTCTGGGTCATTTGTGTTGTACTTTAGTGCACTAATGTAGTTTGCAGGCTGATAATCCAGGGTTTGAACTTTATCAACATGAAATGCAAATTGCAAATTTCCTCTTTGTGGGACGAATAAAGTATTATCTTATTTTATGAATTGCCAGACTTACAGTTAATGTCATTTATGTTCATTATTTTGTGCTGAATAAAATTGTAGTTAATGTGCTGTTCATTTTTTTCCTACTACTGGCACTGAGATTTTAATGAAAAATCAGGTTATTTGATAATCTCTGAGAGCAAACAAGACAAATGAACAAAACAAGAAGACACTTGTCTTCTTGGATACAGAAGCTATAAAGCTCAGCAGCTTTTACAAATATATAGATATAATAAAAAGAAATAAATCATTTTAAGTTCCACATTCTGTCATCTAAAATTTATGCCATTACTTTTGATGATGTTTTAGTTTTCCACGTGGTATCATTTCAGTATCGGTAACGAGATATTTTAGGCAGGTATCGTACCGAAGTCATGATTTTGGTATCGTGACAAAACTATAAAAGAGTTTGGTTAATTAAATGGGTTATACATTTGATTGATCAATCAATTCTCACCACACTGTAATTGTGTGTTAGTACAAATCAATGTCTACTCCTGTAGTAGACTAGTGGGGTTAAATGTGAAAACTTTCGGCTAAAGGTTTTCAAGATGTGAAACTGAAATTACAGCACTGTCCAAATTATGCTTAAACGAATATTGCACAGTTATGAATGTTTGCTAACAGTACACCGACTCACACGGGGCACCATTGAGGTGCTTCAACAGTAATAGCCAAATTTAACCCAAACTCCCTATCAATAATAGTTAATTATTACCAGAGATAATTATCAATTATGATAAATAACAAGATACCATTTCCATTAGATCACCACGGGGCACCACCCTTAAAGACGGGAAAAGATAGCCAACTCTGATTAATAATTAACTTGATAACTACTACCAATATTACCGTAACAGCTAGTAATGATAAAAGGATTTTAGAGTTCCTGACAGAGTAGAAGTCGGCAACATTCACTGTTATACAATATTAAATAGACAGCATGAATGAAGGTTCAAAAGTCTTTTATTTAACATAAAGATGAAAACACACAATCTAACTAACCTGTACTACATACAGGTGTGTTTGTGTGTGTGTGTGTGTGTGTGTCTGGAAAAACAAAGAAACAATGGTGGTGCTCACATTGCAAAGGCCCTCAGTCTGTGTGAATCATAAATCCACTCATTACAAAAAATAAGAAACTAGTGAATGATCTACTTATTGATTATCATTATCATGATAATTACAGTAAAAAAATTACAGTTTTACTGTTCCTTACGTGCAAGTTGATTTGGACAACAATAACAACAACATTTGGTCTGCTGAAGAAATAAATGTTAAAGTGATTTTAGATTTCTTTTCAAATGTACAACAAGGTGACAACTAAATATCTACGATGAAGGAACCTCTGCTCCCTTCTCTCAAACAACAACATACAAATCCATCAAAACAAACATTTAGACTACAGAGATGTTTACACTGCCATACAGAGAAATGTCAGTTCAGCTAGACAACAGTCACCATGAGCAGTGATAGCCTCCACGGCTGAACAGACACAGGAAGGAGCGCCACCAAAAAAAACTCAAATATTTACATAAAGACAAATGAGAAAATGTCAAAGTCCCGCCCATAATGTTTGATTGACAGGTGATCTCAGGTGAAGTTGAGCTAAACAAAAGTCACCATGAACAGTTAAAGCCTCAAGGGCTGAACAGAAACAGAAAGGAGCACCGCCTAAAGAGACTCAAATATTTACTAAAAGACACATGAGAAGATGCCAAAGTCCCGCCCATAATGTTTGATTGACAGGTGATCTCTGTGCAGTGAAGAAATGCCACAACAATCAGCTCTCTGCAACAAACATGAAGACAAAATAAGTTTAAGGATTCAAACACAGAATTTAACCCACTGTCCCTGAAATGACTTCTGTCTATTTGAGTTTACACAACTCAGCAGTGGTTTCTGGATAAAGTCCAGCATAGAGAGGCTGAGTGAATGTGGTCAGGACTCTGTGGAGGAGAGTCATGGTGTCAGAGATGCTGTAGAAGGACAGAATACCTGCACTGTGATCCAGGTACACTCCAATTCTGGAGGACTGAGGACCTGAGATGGGAGTATCTATATTGTTGTACCAAAATTCATAATTGTCATTGTTACAATCTAATGACCAGGATCTGTCATTACATCCAAATAAACTTTCATCTGGGTCCCCTGATCTGCTGATATTCTTGTATGCGACTGCTACTCCAACTGCTCCTCCCTCTCCTCTCCACCTCCCAGTAACAACGTCCAGTCAGACTCTCTCTACTCAGGACCTGAGCCCAGTCAGTGAATCTGTCTGGGTGTCTAGAATAAGATTGTCCAACATTCATTCTTGTTGCTTTTCTGTTTCCTTCAGATAATATCAGACGTTTATTTGCTGTGTTTGGATCCAGTGTGATTTCACATGAATATTTAAAGAATCCAGCTCTGGTAATGGGCTCTGATTGAGACAGTAAAACATCCACTTCAGTCACTGTCAGTGAGATGTTTGTCCATGTCTCTCTCAGGACGTCCTGTAGTTTGTCTCTGACCTCTGACACAGCTGCTGTCACATCCTCAAAGTATCTCAGAGGACGGATATTGATGCTGGATGAGTGTGTAGACTCACTGAGTGCTGACAGTGAGGGGTAGTTGTGTAGAAACTGGTTGTGATCCTCTGTGTGTGAGAGCTTCTTCAGCTCAGCGTCTTTCCTCTTCAGCTCAGTGATCTCCTCCTCCAGCTTCTCCTGAAGCTCTTTGACTCGACTCACTTCAGTTTCCTGCTGGGATCTGACCTGCTGCTTCACATCAGAGCGTCTTTCCTCCATGAGACGGATCAGCTCGGCGAAGATCTTCTCACTGTGCCTCCACTGTTTTATCAGCAGAGTGATTGATGGCCTCCACCTCCTGTTGAAGCACCTTCACATCTTTCTCTCTGTCCTGGATTCTCTGCTGGATGTTTTGTCGACTCCCCTCCAGCTCTCTCTGCCTCTCAGTCCACTCTGCTGTCACTATCACTGTGTCGTGGCCTTTATGTTGATCCACAGAGCAGAGATAACAGATACACTGCTGATCGGTACGGCAGAATATCTTCATCACCTCATTATGACGAGAGCAGATATTGTCTTGGAGCTTCTCGGTGGGCTCCACCAGCTTGTGGTGTTCAAACATAGGTGATTCATAATGAGGCTGGAGGTGTTTCTCACAGTAAGAGACCAGACATACCAGACAGGACTTGAGGGCTTTCAGTTTTCTCCCAGTGCAGAAATCACAGGCCACATCTTCAGGTCCAGCATAGCAGTGATCAGCAGGAGCAGCTTGGAGTCCAGTCTTCTTCAGCTCCTCCACTAAAACTGCTAACATGGTGTTTTTAACCAGGACAGGCCTCGGTGTGAAGGTCTCTCTACACTGAGGGCAGCTGTGAACATTCTCCTCATCTTCTCCATCCCAGTGTTCTTTAATACAGTTTTTGCAGTAGCTGTGTCCACAGGGAATAGTCACCGGATCCTTCAGTAGATCCAGACAGATCGAACAAGAGATAGTTTCCCGGTCCAACTGAACTTCTTTCTGTGCCATTTTACCTCTCAGTGCCAACAACTGGCTCAGTATCACTTCCTTGGATGTCAAATTAGTTTGAGCTCTGACCTAAGCAACATGAGTTGTCTTCAAACTTTATACCTGAAGGGGAGGGAACAAGGAAATACTGTATATGGACAGACAGGAGCTCACTCTGTTGGTTATCAACCTTTGATTCATTCCAGGACGAGGAGCAGCTCTGTGGTTCTGAACTTTGTTTCCTCATTTACAATAAAACAATCAACCTGTAAAGTATTTCTTGGCCCTTCAGGCTTTGCTGACATATTTTTTCCAAATCTTCCACATAGTCTTTTCACTTTTCTTTAACTGGTTTAAAGCAGCTAACTTGCCAAACTAGACTGTCATTAGATTTTGAAATTGATGAACTCATTTGAAACGTGTGACAAAACTGTTCAATTCAGAACATCACCCAGAGCAGTGTCTGAATGTAACTAAGTACATTTTTTGCCAGAAAATGTCTTCAGATAATTCAATATATTTAATATCCAAAACCTAAAGACTTAATATTTTAACACCATACCTTTTTATTTTAACTTTTTTTTGGGGGTACTTTTGACAACACTGACCCTGAGCAAAACTAGCATTTCAATCTCTAGACGTGTTGGAACTAATATCACCGAGACTGCATTGTGGTGGTTATCACAGAAACTTGGCTCCACTCGGCTATCCCAGACACCGCGGTACAGCTAACAGGACGTACAACCCACCGACAGGACCGTAGCAAAGACTCTGGTAAGACAAGAGGAGGAGGACTTTGTTTATATGTGCACAATGCTTGGTGTTCGAGCAGCAGGATCATACACAGCCATTGCCCTTCTGACATAGAGGCACTGTCAGTCATGTGCAGACCGTTCTACCTACCTAGAGAGCTGACGGTAGTGATTGTGACAGCTGTATACATACCACCAGATGCTAACATTAGCTCAGCGATAGCCCACCTGCACTGCACTCTAAACAAACAGCTACAGGCTCATCCTGATGGTTTCCACATCATAGCTGGAGATTTTATCCAGGCATGCCTAAGGACTGTACTACCTGAATTAACACAATATGTGAAATGTGCCACCAGGGGACAAAACACATTAGACCATGTTTATTTAAACATTAGGCATGCATACAGAGCAGTTCCCTCTCCACACCTAGGACTTTCAGATCATCTCTCACTGTTCCTCATCCCAGCATACAAACCCATCAGGAATAGAACTAGGCCTGACATAAAAACTTTCAAAACCTGGCCAGAGGGGGCTCTTGAACAGCTACAAGGCTGCTTCGAGCAAACTGATTGGGACATATTCGAACAACCAGACCTGGATGACAGACTCTTCTTAAAGCCCGGGACACTGCATACAGGTCTGGGGACACCGTCAGGTACAGCTCAGCGAGAGCCGACTTAAAAAGGGCGATCAGGGAGGCTAAACAGGACTACAAAAGGAAAATAGAAGACCACTTCACAGACAATGATCCACGGCGGGCATGGCAAGGAATAAAACACATCACATACTACAAGGGCAACAACTCCATGCCCCCCAACACAGATGCCTCGCTAGCAGAGGAGCTGAACTGCTTCTTTGCTCGCTTCGAGGCAAAAAGTCCAACACCAGATGTGCGGTCTCCACCTGCCTCCAGCTCCTTCCCATTCACAGTGCAGGAGCATGACGTGAGGCAGGTGTTCAGATCAGTGAACCCAAGAAAGGCTACCAGCCCAGACAGAGTACCTGGAAAAGTACTGAAAGAATGTGCTGACCAGCTTTCCACAGTGTTCACCAATATCTTCAACCTATCCCTTGCCCAAGCTGCCATTCCTTCCTGTCTGAAGACATCCACCATCATCCCAATCCCCAAAAAGCCCTCCCCCTGCAGTCTGAATGACTATAGACCTGTGGCACTCACCCCTATAGTTATGAAGTGCTTTGAGAGGCTGGTATTAAAGTACATCAAAACCAGTCTCCCACTGGACCTTGACCCACATCAGTTCGCCTACAGGGCAAACAGGTTGACGGATGATGCCATCACCATAGCTTTTCACACAACCGTAAACCATCTGGAGCACAGTGGGACATATGTGAGGATGCTGATTACAGCTCAGCGTTCAACACAATCATCCCAGACATCCTCATCAGGAAGCTGACTGACCTTGGACTCTCCTCCCACATCTGCCACTGGATTATGGACTTTCTAACCAACAGGCCCCAAACAGTGAAACTCGGCCCCCACACTTCCACCACCCTCACTCTCAGCACCGGCTCCCCTCAGGGCTGTGTGTTGAGTCCTCTGCTATACTCACTGCACACCCATGATTGCAACCCCTCCCACCCCAACAACACAATCATAAAGTTTGCAGACGACACCACACTAGTCGGACTTATCTCAGGAGGAGATGAGTCGGCCTACAGAGCAGAGGTCCACGGACTGGTTACATGGTGCAAAGATAACAATCTCACTCTCAACACAGCAAAAACTAAAGAGCTCATCATAGACTTCGGGAAACATGGGGTTGACCCACTCCCTTTGTACATCAATGTGGAATCTATTGAGAGGGTTCACAACTGTAAATTCTTGGGAACCCTCATCTCGGACCGGCTCAGGTGGACTGACAACATCACGGTGGTGGTGAAGAAAGCACGACAGCGCTTGCATTTCCTCAGACTTCTTAAAAAAACCAACCTGTCTGAGAAGCTGCTGGTGCTCTTCTACCGCTCTACTATAGAGAGCATCTTGGTGTACTGTGTGACTGTGTGGTACACTGGATGCTCAGCAGCGGACAAAAAGTCAGTACAGAGAGTCATCAACACAGCACAGAAGATCGTTCGCTGTCCTCTTCCGTCTTTAGAGGAAATCGCCAAAACTAGACTGCTCTCAAAAGCCACCAAGATCATAAAGGACTGTTCTCACCCTGGTCACTCACTGTTTGAACTTTTGCCCTCAGGGAAACGCTGATGTCTAAAAACAAGGACTAGCAGATTCAGGAACAGCTTCTTTCCTAATACAATAACGGCTTTAAATGAAGCCAAACTTATTTTTTAATGATGCGATTTGCACTGTCTGACACTCAGCACTTTACATTTTATTGTTTTTATGTTTATGATTGCCAACATGGATACATGTCTGTGTAGATGTTGATGTGGGTGTGTGTATTGTGTGAATGTTTTGCAATGAATGAAGTGTGGAATGAGTTTTTTTTTTTGATGATTGATGAGGCACCTTCCTGGGGTGGCTCTCCAATTTCGTTGTACTTGGGTGCAATGACATAAAAAGCATTCTTTTCTATACCATTTTTTTCTATTCTGTTCTATTCTATCAAACAGGTTATTAGCTGAAACTGTGAATTAACGGTTCTGGAAACGGAATGAAGCTCGCTGTGTTTGAGATATGAGATAAAAGAGGGCGGTTATCAACCTTTGATTCATTCCAGGAGGAGGAACAGCTCTGTGAATCTAATCTTTGTTTCCTCATTTACAGTAAAACAATAAAACCTTTTTTGATATCTTTGTTGATATCTTTCTCTAACTCTTCTTTAAATTCTGTTCAGTTTTCTTTTACTAGTTAAATGCAGCTGACTGATATGTAGTCATCAAAGTTAAATGTCATTGAATACTAAAATTAATAATTAACTTTGTAAAATTTGTGACAAAAAATTTAATTTCCAAACATGGGTTCAGTGACATCACAGCACTGCTGCACCCAAAGTGCAAACTGGTTGAACTCATTTAATAAGTATTTACTTTAATAATTAATCATGTTACACAAATGTTCAAGACTACGTATGAGCTAAATGACATAACGCAACAGTAGAGATTCCAGGCAACAAAGATATATTCATTATTGATATTTGGGGTCTTCAGATGTGTTTTGCAGGTTTGGTTTGTACAGCGTACATAACTGATCTGTGGGGTCGCAATATTATATTCTTTCACAGATGTTAAAATCGCTGGAGGCCCCTCTGTCAGCCTCAACACAATTCTTCACACAACAGCATCAATATGAGAACGACCTTCGGACACACAACCTAAACACACCGTGGTCAACATGAACTTCAGCAGCTGGTAAAACAAACTTACACCATGATGAAAAACTCAAATTTGGAAAAATATTTAAGACAGGTTACTTTGTTACAAATGAAGGGAGGCAGACAGTAAACGCCACTGTTAGTGAGTGTCAGAAGCCAAACTATCAGCAGGAAAAACAATCATTTTCCACTTTCTTAGCCTCTTTCTCCTCCTTGAACCGGCACCTTATCGTGGTGGAGGGGTTTGAGCACCCGAATGATCCTAGGAGCTATGTTGTCCGGGGCTTAATGCCCCTGGTAGGGTCTCCCAAGGCAAACAGGTCCTAGGTGACGGGTCAGACTAAGATCGGTTCACTCGCCCCTGATGAATAAAACAAGACCAAGGACGTGCACGTCGCCCGGATCGGCGTCACCGGGGCCCCACCCTGGAGCCAGGCCTGGGGTTGGGGCTCGCAGGCGAGCGCCTGGTGGCCGGGACCCGGCCGGGCGCAGCCCGAACGAGCAACGTGGGCCCGCCCTCCCGTGGGCTCACCACTCGCGGGAGGGTTCAGATGGGGCCGGTGCAGAGGGATATGGGTGGCGGTCGTGGGCGGGGGCCCCGGCGGCCCAATCCCCGGATGGTGACTCTAGCCATGGGGACATGGAATGTCACCTCACTGGGGGGGAAAGAACCTGAGCTGGTGCGGGAGGTTGAGCGGTACCGGCTAGAAATAGTCGGGCTCACCTCCACGCACAGCCTGGGCTCTGGAACCCAACTCCTTGAGAGAGGCTGGACTCTCTTCTACTCTGGAGTTGCCCGCGGCGAGAGGCGGCGAGCTGGTGTGGGCTTGCTTATAGCCCCCCCAGCTCAGCCGCCATGTGTTGGAGTTCTCCCCGGTGAACGAGAGGGTCGTTTCCCTGCGCCTTCGGGTCGGGGATAGGGCTCTCACCGTTGTCTCGGCTTATGGGCCGAACAGCGGTGCAGAGTACCCGGCCTTCTTGGAGTCCCTGGGAGGGGTACTGGAGAGTGCTCCAACCGGGGACTCCGTCGTTCTCCTGGGGGACTTCAACGCCCACGTGGGCGATGACAGTGTTACCTGGAGGGGAGTGATTGGGAGGAACGGCCTCCCCGATCTGAACCCGAGTGGTGCTTTGTTACTGGACTTCTGTGCTAGTCACAGTTTGTCCATAACAAACACCATGTTCAAGCATAAGGGTGTCCATATGTGCACGTGGCACCAGGACACCCTAGGCCGGAGATCAATGATCGACTTTGTGGTCGTGTCATCTGACCTCCGGCCGAATGTCTTGGACACTCGGGTGAAGAGAGGGGCTGAGCTGTCAACTGATCACCACCTGGTGGTGAGTTGGATCCGCTGGCGGGGGAGGAAGCTGGACAGACCTGGCAGACCCAAACGTATCGTGAGGGTCTGCTGGGAACGTCTGGCAGAACCCTCTGCCAGGGAGATCTTTAACTCCCACCTCCGGGAGAGCTTTGACCAGATCCCGAGGGAGGCTGGGGACATTGAGTCCGAATGGACCATGTTCTCCACCTCCATTGTTGACGCGGCTGTCCGGAGCTGTGGCCGTAAGGTCTCCGGTGCCTGTCGCGGCGGCAATCCCCGAACCCGGTGGTGGACCCCGGAAGTAAGGGTTGCTGTCAAGCTGAAGAAGGAGTCCTACCGGGCCTGGCTGGCCCGGGGGACTCCTGAGGCAGCTGACGGGTACCGGCAGGCCAAGCGTGCGGCAGCACGGGCAGTCTCGGAAGCAAAAACTCGGGTCTGGGAAGAGTTCGGGGAGGCCATGGAGGAGGACTACCGGTCGGCCTCGAAGAAATTCTGGCAAACCATCCGGCGCCTCAGGAGGGGGAAGCAGTCCTCCACCAACACTGTTTACAGTGGAGGTGGGGAGCTGTTGACCTCGACTGGGGACATCGTCGGGCGGTGGAAGGAATACTTCGAGGATCTCCTCAATCCCGCTGACACGCCTTCCATAGAGGAAGCAGAGGCTGGGGACTCAGAGGTTGACCCATCCATCACCCAAGCCGAAGTCACTGAGGTAGTCCGTAAGCTCCTCAGTGGCAAAGCACCGGGGGTGGATGAGATCCGCCCTGAGTACCTCAAGTCTCTGGATGTTGTGGGGCTGTCTTGGCTGACACGTCTCTGCAGCATCGCGTGGCAGTCGGGGACAGTGCCTCTGGACTGGCAGACCGGGGTGGTGGTCCCCCTATTTAAAAAGGGGGACCGGAGGGTGTGTTCCAACTATCGGGGGATCACACTCCTCAGCCTCCCCGGGAAAGTCTATTCCAGGGTACTGGAGAGGAGAATTCGGCCGATAGTCGAACCTCGGATCCAGGAGGAACAATGCGGTTTCCGTCCTGGCCGTGGAACACTGGACCAGCTCTATACCCTCCGCAGGGTGCTCGAGGGTTCATGGGAGTTTGCCCAACCAGTCCACATGTGTTTTGTGGACTTGGAGAAGGCATTCGACCGTGTCCCTCGTGGCATACTGTGGGGGGTGCTCCGGGAGTACAGGGTCGGGGGCCCTCTGTTAAGGGCCGTACGGTCCCTGTACTGCCGGAGCAGGAGCTTGGTTCGCATTGCCGGCAGTAAGTCAGACCTGTTCCCAGTACATGTTGGACTCCGGCAGGGCTGCCCTTTGTCACCGGTTCTGTTCATTACTTTTATGGACAGAATTTCTAGGCGCAGCCACGGGCCGGAGGGGATCTGGTTCGAGAGCCAATGGATCTCATCTCTGCTTTTCGCGGATGATGTGGTCTTGTTGGCTCCTTCGAGCCGGGACCTCCAGCATGTCCTGGGGTGGTTTGCAGCCGAGTGCGAAGCGGCTGGGATGAGAATCAGCACCTCCAAATCCGAGGCCATGGTTCTCGACCGGAAAAAGGTGGCCTGCTCCCTCCAGGTGGGAGGAGAGTTCCTGCCTCAAGTGGAGGAGTTTAAGTATCTTGGGGTCTTGTTCACGAGTGAGGGAAGGATGGAGCGTGAGATTGACAGACGGATCGGTGCAGCGGCCGCAGTAATGCGGTCTTTGTATCGGTCCGTCGTGGTGAAGAGAGAGCTGAGCCGAAAGGCGAAGCTCTCGATTTACCAGTCAATCTACGTTCCGACCCTCACCTATGGCCATGAACTTTGGGTCATGACCGAAAGAATAAGATCCCGGATACAAGCGGCCGAAATGAGTTTCCTCCGCAGGGTGGCAGGGCAGAGCTCTGTCACCCGGGAGGAGCTCAGAGTAGAGCCGCTGCTCCTCCACATCGAGAGGAGCCAGCTGAGGTGGCTCGGGCATCTGTTTCGGATGCCCCCGGGACGCCTCCCTCGGGAGGTGTTCCTGGCATGTCCCTCCGGGAGGAGACCCCGAGGAAGACCCAGGACACGCTGGTGTGACTATGTCGCCCAGCTGGCCTGGGAACGCCTTGGGGTCCTCCCGGAAGAGCTGGAGGCAGTATCCGGGGAGAGGGAGGTCTGGGTGTCCCTGCTCAGGCAGCTGCCCCCGCGACCCGGCCCCGGATAAGCGGATGAAAATGGATGGATGGATGGATGGATAGCCTCAAAAGATCATTCCTTTAACTCACTGCAGTTTGCCACCATTCACCATGATGTGTGACATTACTGGAAAGTTTCTCCTCAGCGTGAAAACATGGTCTGAAACATGCAGACAAACTGAGCTGAGGAGCTTTAACCTCCACTACATCCCTGGTCAGCAGGATGAAGGCGCCCTCTTGTGTTGAGCATCAGTTTTCACATGTCAGTTGTTGAGCTGCTGTGATGTTCACTGCAGGAAGACGTGTAAAAACTTCACTGAGCCTTTGGCAGCTTCAAACAACATCAGTAAAGACACATTTAAATGTGTGTGATATCACACTGTGTCAGTTTGTTATCACACTGATGCTGCATTCAGGTCACACGCGAAGGATGGAAGAGAAGAGATTCCCCTTTACAAATATGATTCACATCAGCTCTTAGGTTGTTAAAACTCTTTCAGAATGTGAGATCATCTGATTTCTTGAATTCTGGTGAAACAACATATACTCATACACACGACTTGTGAACAAATGTAAATAATCAGATATTCATTTAGTGATTTTATGACTGGAGCTGATCTAGGCTGCACATTTTCCATTTGTTGGGGAAGTTAAGATATTTGACTTGTTTTCTTTTTCTACATCAGCTTTGTATGATACCCTGCAATGACGACAAGTAGAAAACACTTTGTTCATGTTTGTTTATTCATTTTATAAACCATCTTTTTGTTCACACATCCCATCAGTAAAGTCTGTAAATGACTCTTGTTCAATGATTCATGTACAGATTCACTTCATCCACACAGTGAGTTTGTTTAAGCAGAATCTCAGCTATGTACAATCAACTAATCAGTGATCTGCTTATTGATTGTGATCATGATATTTACAGTTTAATAGTCACTTATTTCTAAGTCGATTTGGACAACAACACCAACATTTAGTCTGCCAAACAAATAAATGTGAATGTGATTTTAAATGTATTTAAAAAATAAAAAAAAAGAAGGTGACAACTAAATATCTATAATGACGGAAGCTCTGCTGCTTTCTCTCAAACAACAACGTACAAATCCATCAAAACAATTGACAGGTGATCTCTGTGCAGTGAAGAAATGCCACAACAATCAGCTCTCAGCAACCATGTCAATTTGGATAACAACAATAGCAACATTTTATCTACCAAAGAATTAAATGTAAATGTGAGTTTAGATTTCTTCACAAATGTACATGAAGGTGACAACTAAGGCACGCAAGTGGTCGAGTGGTTAGAGCGCATGCCATATACGCAGCCAACCCCGGTTCGATTCTGGCCGGAGGTCCTTTGCTGCATGTCACATCCCCCCCTCTCTCCCATATTTCCTATCTGTCTACTGCTTAATAAAGGTGTCTATGCCATAAAAAAAATCTTTTTTTTAAAAAAGAAGGGGAAAACTAAATATCTATGACGAAGGAAGCTCTGCTGCTTTCTCTCTAACAACAACATACAAATCCATCAAAACAATTGAAGAAATTGAAGCAGTGAAGAAATGCCACAACAATCAGCTATCAGCAACAAACATGAAGACAAAATAAGTTTAAGGATTCAAACACAGAATTTAACCCACTGTCGGTGAAATGAGGTCTGTCTATTTGAGTTAACACAACTCAGCAGTGGTTCCATCATAAAGACCAAGTCCAGCATAGAGAGGCTGAGTGAATGTGGTCTGGACTCTGTGGAGGAGAGTCATGGTGTCAGAGACGCTGTAGAAGGACAGAATACCTGCACTGTGATCCAGGTACACTCCAACTCTGGAGGACTCAGGACCTGAGACGGGAGTTTTGTATTCATTGTACAAAAATACATAGCTGTCATTCTCCCAAAATAATGACCAAGATTTGTCATTCAATCCAAATAAACTTTCTTCCCTCAACCCTACTCTCCTGATATTCTTGTATGCGACTGCTACTCCAACTGTTCCTCCTCTCCTCTCCACCTCCCAGTAACAACGTCCAGTCAGACTCTCTCTACTCAGGACCTGCTCCCAGTCAGTGAATCTGTCTGGGTGATCAGAATAAGACTCTTCATCATCCATTCTTGTTACTTTTCTGTTCCCCTCAGATAATGTCAGCTGTCTGTATGCTGTGTTTGGATCCAGTGTGATTTCTCGTGAATATCTTAAGAAGTCAGCTCTGGTCTTGGGCTCTGATTGAGACAGTAAAACATCTACTTGAGTCACTGTCAGTGAGATGTTTGTCCATGTCTCTCTCAGGACGCCCTGTAGTTTGTCTCTGACCTCTGACACAGCTGCTGTCACATCCTCAAAGTACTTGAGAGGACGGATATTGATGCTGGATGAGTGTGTAGACTCACTGAGTGCTGAAAGTGAGGGGTAGTTGTGTAGAAACTGGTTGTGATCCTCTGTGTGTGAGAGCTTCTTCAGCTCGGCCTCTTTCCCCTTCAGCTCAGTGATCTCCTGCTCCAGCTTCTCCTGAAGCTCTTTGACTCGACCCACTTCAGTTTCCTGCTGGGATCTGACCAGCTCCTTCACATCAGAGCGTCTTTCCTCTATGAGACTAATCAGCTGGGTGAAGATCTTCTCACTGTCCTCCACTGTTTTATCAGCAGAGCCATTGATGGCCTCCACCTCCTGTTGAAGCACCTTCACATCTTCCTCTCTGTCCTGGATTCTCTGCTGGATGTTTTGTCGACTCCCCTCCAGCTCTCTCTGCCTCTCAGTCCTCTCTGCTGCAGCTGACACTATGTCGTGGCCTTTATGTTCCTCCACAGAGCAGAGATAACAGATAGACTGCTGATCAGTACGGCAGAACATCTTCATCACCTCATTATGACGAGAGCAGATGTTCTCCTGGAGCTTCTCGGTGGGCTCCACCATCTTGTGGTGTTCAAAAATAGGTGATTCATAATGAGGCTGGAGGTATTTCTCACAGTAAAGGATCAGACACACCAGACAGACCAGAGAGACCAGACAGACCAGACAGGACTCGAGGGCTTTAACTTTTCTCCCAGCGTTGGCCACATCTTCAGGTACAGCATAGCAGTGATCAGCAGGAGCAGCTTGGAGTCCAGTCTTCTTTAGCTCCTCCACTAAAACTGCTAACATGGTGTTTTTAACCAGGACAGGCCTCGGTGTGAAGGTCTGCCTACACTGAGGGCAGCTGTGGATTTTCTTCACATCTTCTTTGTCCCAGTGATCTTTAATACAGTTCATGCAGTAGCTGTGTCCACAGGGAATAGTCACCGGATCCTTCAGTAGATCCAGACAGATCGAACAAGAGAAGGTCTCCCGGTCCAGCTGAACACCTTTCTGTGCCATTTCACCTCTCAGTGACAACAACTGTCTGAGTTTCACTTCCTGAAAACTGAAACCAGTTTGAGGTCTAATCTGAACAGCATGCGTTGCCTCAGTGATTTGTGCCTGTCTGCTCCTGCACTGCACTGCATGTTGGTCACACCCATCCACGAGTTGTAGAGCTGAAGGGGAGTGAATGAGGAAACTGTTGTGGAGCTCGTTGTGTTTGAGAGCAGGAAGAAGAGGGAGGGGTCATTAAGCTTCGATCCATTCCAGGAAGACGAGCGAGTTGAGAGAGACAACGTGTGTTGAACACTTGTTTACGGTAGAGCTCATCTCTGATTCTAAACACTGGTCCCTTCAACTGTTAGGAGGTAAAGTCTTCTTAGTATCAGAGACCATCGTGTTGCTTCGGCAGACACTCTGTAGTGTAGCTTGGGAGAAGTACACTAGCCCAAACAATCTGTGTTATGGCCTAACTTATAGAGGGCAGCTTCCTGTGGAAGAGGGGTGACTATGGCACAATCTAGTGGCTGTTGTAGGCATACAGATCGGGGCCAATAAAGATAAACACAGTTTTACAGGTGTAAGTGTTCC
Source organism: Sparus aurata (assembly GCF_900880675.1). Lineage (NCBI taxonomy): Eukaryota > Metazoa > Chordata > Actinopteri > Spariformes > Sparidae > Sparus > Sparus aurata. The sequence goes on along the minus strand of NC_044198.1, from coordinate 25,093,666 downwards.
TTCCAAACTTTCAACATGCACTAATTGGAATGCAGGGCAGTAACAGTTGGAGGATTGTCTCTTAAGGTTGACTCGGGCGGAAACACATGGTACTAACAGCAAGTACAGAAACTTCTGTTTCAAAGGGCTGGCAGTATGCTGTGGCTATATCTGCGACTCTACTTTGTACTCAGGCTGAAATGCAAGGCAGTAACAGCCAGACATAAACTGCTATGTATCACAGGGCCTGTGGCATGCTGCTACTGACAGAAGGAGCACTAAAACTATCATCAGATTCTGACAGCTTGACTAGAATGCAACAAATACAAGATATTCCAATACTGAACTGAAATGTTTACAATTTCTACAGAGCACTTTCAACTTGAATTGAGAGCAGCATTAGCAAAGGCTCAAGGTGGCAGTTGATAACTGAAAAGAGTTTGGTTGATTAAATGGGTTATAAATTTGATTGATCAATCAGTTCTCACCACACTGTAATTTGTTGTAAGTACAAATCAATATCTACTCCTGTAGTAGACTAGTATGGTTCAATGTGAAAACTTTTGGCTCAAATTATAGCACTGTCTAAATTATGGTGAAATGAATATCCACATTTATTAATTTTTGCCAACAGTACACAGACTGATACGGGGCACCATATATTGTGCCACAACAGTAATAGGGAGTTTGGCTTATATTTGGCTATCAATAATAATTAATTATTATCAGGGATAATTAATAATTATGATAAATAATGAGATAGCCTTTCCATTATATCACCACAGGGCACCACCGATGAAGAAGGGAAAATGTAGCCAAATCAATTAATAATTAACTTGATGACTACAACCATTATTACCATAACAGCTCATAACGGTCAAAGGATTTTGGAGTCCCTGACAGAGTAGAGGTCAGCAACATTAACTGTTATACAATATTAAATAGACAGTATTAGTGAAGGTTCAAAAGTATTTTATTTAACACAAAGCTGAAAACACCAAATCTAACTAACATGTACTACATACAGGTGTTTGTGTGTGTTTGTGTTCATGTTTGTGTGCGTGTGTGTGTGTCTGAAACTCAAATATTTACAAAGACACACAAGAAAATGTCAAAGTCACGCCCATGATGTTTGATTGACAGGTGATCTCTGTTCATTGAAGAAATGCCACAACAATCAGCTCTCAGCAACAAACATGAAGACAAAATAAGTTAAAGGACTCAAACACAGAGTTTAACCCACTGTCCCTGAAATGACGTCTGTCTATTTGAGTTTGAACAACTCAGCAGTGGTTCCAGGATAAAAAGCAAGTCCAGCATAGAGAGGCTGAGTGAATGTGGTCTGCACTCTGTGGAGAGTCATGGTTTCAGAGACGCTGTAGAAGGACAGAATACCTGCACCGTGATCCAGGTACACTCCAACTCTGGAGGACTGAGGACCTGAGACGGGAGTTTGGACTTCGTAACAAAATAAATAACTGTCACTGTGCCAAAAAAATGACCAAGATTTGTCATTACATCCAAATAAACTTTTGAAAGTCGACCCTACTCTGCCAATATTCTTGTATGCCACTGCTACTTCAACTGCTACACCTCCTCCTCCACTCCACTCCACTTTCCAGTAAGTAATTTTCAGGGATTATTATTAATTATGATAAATAATAAGATACCATATCCATTAGATCACCACGGGGCACCACCCTTAAAGAAGGTAAAAGATAGCCAACTCTGATTAGTAATTAACTCGATAACTACTACCAATATTACCATAGCTGCTCATAATGGTCAAAGGATTTTGGAGTCCCTGACAAAGTCGAGTTTGGCAACATTCACTGTTATACAACATTAAATAGACAGCATGAGTGAAGGTTCAAAGTCTTTTATTTAACACAAAGGTGAAAACAGACAATCTAACTAACATGTACTACATACAGGTGTTTGTGTTCATGTTTGTATGTGTGTGTGTGTGTGTCTGGAAGAACAAAGAAACAATGTTGGGGCTCACATTGCAAAGACCCTGAGTCTGTGTAAAGCTTAAATCCAATAATAACAAAAATCAAGAAACTAATAAATGATCTCCTTATTGATTATAATCATGGTAAGTACAGTTTTATAGTCTCTCATTTGTAAGTTGATTTGGACAACAACAACAACAACAACAACATTTGGTCGGCTAAAGAAATACTTGTAAAAGTGATTTTAGATTTCTTTTCAAATGTGCAAAAAGCTGACAACTAAATATCTACGATGAAGGAAGCTCTGCTGCTCTCTCTCAAACAACATACAAATCCATCAAAATAAACATTCAGCAAACATTTAGAGCACAGAGACGTTTACTCTTTCATACAGAGTTATTTCAGTTCAGCTAAACAAAAGTCACCATGAGCAGTGAGAGCCTCCACGGCTGAAAAGATACAGGATGGAGCGCCGAAACTCAAATATTTACATATACACACGAGAAAATGTCAAAGTCCCGCCCATGATGTTTGATTGACAGGTGACTCTGTGCAGTGAAGAAATGCCTCAACAATCAGCAACAGTCATCTCACCCTAACCCACAGGCCACATCTTCAGGTCCAGCATAGCGCCATTTCACCTCTCAGTGCGACTGATTCAGTATCACTTCTTTGGATGTCAAATTAGTTTGAGTTCTGATCTAAGCACCATGAGTTGTCTTTAAACTTTATATCTGAAGGGGAGGGAACAAGAAAATACTTAATATGGACAGAAAGGAGCTCACTCTGTCGGTCATCAACCTTTGATTCATTACGGGACGAGGAGCAGCTCTGTAGATCTGTACTTTGTTTCCTCTTTTACAATAAAACATTAAAACCTGTAAAATATTTCTTGGCTCTTGAGGCTTTGCTGATGTATTTCTCTAACTCTTCCGAAAATTTGGTTCACTTTTTTTTTTTACTGGTTAAAAGCATCTAAATGACAATAGAGAGTTATCAAAGTTAACGGTCATAAAATATTGAAATTGATGATACTTTTTAAACTATTGTGACAAAACTGTTCAATTTCAGAACAGTGATGTAATGTAACAAGGTGCATTTACTTATGTAGAATTTTGAGGTACTTTTGAGGCCTGAATATTGACATTTTCTGATACTTTATACTTGCACTCCTCTCCACATTTTGGAAGTAATATCATACATTTTGATACACTGATTACTTAACTTTAGTGAATCAAGACTTTGGAAGTTATATGCTGCATCAGAGCCAGTGTAGCACATTTTTAAATCAATGTATCTCATCTGTGCATGTAAACCTGATTACCGGTCGCCCCAGTCAACCCTCAATAAACAGCATCTAATTGACTTTTACTGTCTTTATTTGATGCTTAAGTTCATTAGATTGCCAGAAAATTACTTCAGATAATTCAGTATATATTACGGTTTGTACAAGATCTGAACCCAAAAGCACGACTCTGAACCACAGGTAACATTGAATAAAAGTCTTTTAATGTTCAAAGGTGGAAAACGAGTGTAGGTGAGGAGGGGTGGTGCGGGGTCCCGGGGTCCCGTCGTGGCTCGTGAGGTCAGGTACCAGACATACCAGACAGGACTTTAGGGCTTTCAGTTTCCTCCCAGTGCAGAAATCACAGGCCACATCTTCAGGTCCAGCATAGCAGTGATCAGCAGGAGCAGCTTGGAGTCCAGTCTTCTTCAGCTCCTCCACTAAAACAGCTAACATGGTGTTTTTAACCAGGACAGGCCTCGGTGTGAAGGTCTCTCTACACTGAGGGCAGCTGTGGATATTCTCCTCATCTTCTCTGTCCCAGTGATCTTTAATACAGTTCTTGCAGTAGCTGTGTCCACAGGGAATAGTCACCAGATCCTTCAGGGGATCCAGACAGATCGAACAAGAGATAGTTTCCCTGTCCAGCTGAACTTTTTTCTGCGCCATTTCACCTCTCAGTGCAAATGACTGGCTGAGTCTCACTTCCTCCTTGGATGTCAAATTAGTTTGAGCTTTGATCTAAGCAACATGAGTTTTCTTCAAACTTTATATGTGAAAGGGAGGGAACAAGGAAATACTGAATATGGACAGAGAGGAGCTCACTCTGTCGGTCATCAACCTTTGATTCATTCCGGGGCGAGGAGCAGCTCTGTGAATCTGAATTTTGTTCCCTCATTTCCAATAAAACAATTAAATTTTAACCTCCACTACATCCCTGGTCTGCAGGATGAAGGCGCCCTCTTGTGCTGGGCATCAGTTTTCAGCTCTCAGCAACAATCATGAAGACAAAATAAGTTTGACTATTCAAAAAATTCAAAGGTTAACCACTGTCCCTGAATGACTTCTGTCTATTTGAGTTTACACAACTCAGCAGTGGTTTTATGATAAATACCAAGTCCAGCATAGAGAGGCTGAGTGAATGTGGTCTGGACTCTGTGGAGGAGAGTCATGGTGTCAGAGACGCTGTAGAAGGACAGAATACCTGCACTGTGATCCAGGTACACTCCAACTCTGGAGGACTGAGGACCTGAGATGACTTTGTCATTACCTTTGTACCAAAAGTCACAAATGTGATTGTTACAAAATAATGAAGACAATTTATCCAATGCAAATGAATTTTCACCTGAGCTCCCTACTCTGCTGATATTCTTGTATGTGACTGCTACTTCAACTGCTCCTCCTCTCCACTCCACCTCCCAGTAACAACGTCCAGTCAGACTCTCTCTACTCAGGACCTGAGCCCAGTCAGTGAATCTGTCTGGGTGATCAGAATAAGACTGTTCATCTTCCATTCTTGTTGCTTTTCTGTTCCCCTCAGATAAAAACAGATATGTGTTTGCTGTGTTTGGATCCAGTGTGATTTCACATGAATATTTTAAGAATCCAGCTCTGGTAATGGGCTCTGATTGAGACAGTAAAACATCCACTTCAGTCACTGTCAGTAAGATGTTTCTCCACATCTCTCTCAGGACGTCCTGTAGTTTGTCTCCGGCCTCTGACACAGCTGCTGTCACATCCTCAGAGTACTTCAAAGAACGGATATTGATGCTGGATGAGTGTGTAGACTCACTGAGTGCTGACAGTGAGGGGTAGTTGTGTAGAAACTGGTTGTGATCCTCTGTGTGTGAGAGCTTCTTCAGCTCAGCGTCTTTCCTCTTCAGGTCAGTGATCTCCTGCTCCAGCTTCTCCTGAAGCTCTTTGACTCGACTCACTTCAGTTTCCTGCTGGGATCTGACCTCCTGCTTCACATCAGAGCGTCTTTTCTCCATGAGACGGATCAGCTGGGTGAAGATCTTCTCACTGTGCTCCACTGCTTTATCAGCAGAGCGATTGATGGCCTCCACCTCCTGTTGAAGCACCTTCACATCTTTCTCTCTGTCTTGGATTCTCTGCTGGATGTTGTGTCGACTCCCCTCCAGCTCTCTCTGCCTCTCAGTTCTCTCTGCGACAGCTGTCACTATGTCATGGCCTTTATGTTGATCTACAGAACAGAGATAACAGATAGACTGCTGATCAGTACGGCAGAACATCTTCATCACCTCATTATGACGAGAGCAGATTTTCTCCTTCAGCTCCTCGGTGGGCTCCACCAGCTTGTGGTGTTCAAACACTGGTGATCCATAATGAAGCTGGAGGTGTTTCTCAAAGTAAGAGACCAGACAGACCACACAGACCAGAGAGACCAAAATGACCATACAGGACTCGAGGGCTTTCATTTTTCTCCCAGTGTAAATTACTTTGAGCTCTGATCTAAGCAACATGAGTTGTCTTCAAACTCTTTATCTGAAGGGGAGGGAACAAGGAAATACTGTATATGGACAGAGAGGAGCTCAGTCTGAAGATTATCAACCTTTGATTCATTCAAGGACGAGAAGCACTTCTGTGAATCTGAACTTTGTTGCCTCATGTACGATAAAACAATAAAACCTGTAAAATATTTCTCAGGTCTTCAGGCTTTGCTGACATATTTCTTGAATTCTTACCCAAATTCTATTTAGTTTTCTTTTATTGGTTGAAAGCAGATATATTTACTCAATTACTGTACCCAATTGCAGTTTTAAGGTACTTTTATTTAAGCCTTTCAGACACAATGTGGTTAGATCTGTGCTTGCTGCTGTTTTCAGTAGAGTCACAGCACTGCCACTCCCAAAGCCCAGGTGGTTGAACTTATTTAATTCCAATTTAGTTGAATCACTAATTATGTTATATACCAATGTTCAAAGCTGATTGAGGATATTAAGTAAACGACATCAGACTAGAGTCGAGATTCCAGCCTGCAGTGAAACATTGGTTTGTTACAGCCTACACAGGTGACCTTTGGCAGGATTCAGCAAGTTAGTTTGGCCTGGGGCCAATTTTTTTATAAGCAGTTGAATGGTGGGCCAAAATATCAGCTCTTCATCAGGCAGAACCAAAGGCTACTAAACTACACAATTTTTCTTCTAATCTAGTCTGTCCTTTTACAAACAATTGAAGTCTTTAAGTGTCTTTAAATGCTAGTCTACTGCTCAACACTGTGGTTAAATAGTGTAGGAAAGTCAGAAACAAAAAGCTACATCTGTGTGCTGCCATATACAGCAGCCTACTGTACAATAGTAGTCTAGGGACAATGTGGCTGCTGTCTTCAATCGCCAAGTGTTGCATTATTCATAATGTGAATAATAAATGTGTATTATTTTAATTTTGAGAATTACTGCTTCCTTGTTGAACGGAACTTATTGTAATAGTTATTATACACACATTTACTCACAGAATAAGGTTATGTTTTGCCATCAGTGACCCCCCTCCTCACGTTACCTAAATCGTAGCATTTTTTCTTTTATTGTTTGTGTGCTCGAGGTTTGTGTTGTGTGCAGAGTAAAGTTATCAGACAAAAATGTCACTTTCAAAAAAAGGAAAGTTGAGAGGGATAGTAGGGCATTCAAAGAATAATGGAAAGAGCAGTAAGTGTTCATCCTACCCGATTTCATGAATTCAAAGCAAGTGAGTCTTTGCTGCAACAAAGTTGTCACTGTATGCAAAGAATATAATCTCAAATAGGACCCTTGAACCTGACTTCACAGCTGATCTTTGCTGTGTCACAGAAACTTAAAGTCTGTTTCAGTCTACTATCTGTCAGAAAGGACATCCAAATACCAGTCAGCACAATATATCAGTTACTAAATCAACTTTTATTGTTTTGTAGTCTAGAATACACATGTTCTTTTGTTGTGCAGGATTAATATTCAGGCACAAACACAGGAAGAGGTTTCAACCCCCTGGAATAATTAATTCCTTTACAGTGAGTTTACTTTTCTTCAGTTTCACAACAACTTAAACATGGTAATATCATGGTGGACACATTGGACACATCTATTCAGAATTAGAATCACAAATACTTTAATAATCTCTGTGGTGGAAACTGCGTATATTAGCACAAGCATAATCATATTAACAAAAACATGATCATACAGGAAAAACACATATCACAGGAATTTTCCTCACAGTTATTTTATTTAAATGTTACACCTTCTCATGGAATAAACAGCTGAGTTGGTTTGTGATCAGTAATTTGATTTACACTTCCTATTTCTCCCTATTGTAATAATAAAATCTGATTTGTCTTTGTTTTATATTTTTCCCCGAACGACCACACAGTCAACGATAAACAGAAGTAGAAGTGAACAATACTGAACAAAATATAGATTGAAGCTGGATTCAATAGATATTTCATCTTATACAGTGTTATGATCAATTTCATATTTTTTGCTTTGATTTTATTTGATGTTTTTTTCAGCATCATTCACTATCAAGATTCCTCATAAACATCATCACAACATTTCAACATAACCGGTAGACAGATTTCTCAAACGATTAAAAATATTTTTTCTTTTTACACTTTACACTTACTCTGTGTTTTAAAGTTCCACTCCTGGCATTGATTAAATCCTTAAAACTCTTCTGTTTTCCTCAAAATGTTATTAAAAAGATTTAACTTTACATCTTTCCCTTCATGTAGTATCTGTGGTTTTAAATACTATCCACCTCCATCTCCTCCCACCTGCACACCTTTGATTTGGCTCATTAAAAACACAAATTTCTGCATTTTTTTGCTAGCTATTGTACACTACACAATGGCAAGACGTAATTTAGGAGAAAAGTAGCTTGGAAGCTGAATCTTACGAACAAAGTCATCAGAAGTTGACCATATATATTTAGCATTTTTCTATTTTTTTACCCTCACACTTGCATCCCTGATCATAGCACCCTCTTTTCTTTCTATGGCAAATGATCATGCAGCTCCATCAGCCTACTCTTCTTCCTCTAACACATCAGTATTAAAACCAGATTTGTGTGAGTTACACACATGACAGACTGAACTATCTTTCTTGACCCCCTTACAGCCTACAGAGAACACAGAGACACAGAGGAACCAATGCGACCAGACCAGTAAAAGAACCCAAAGCCAGGATAAAGAGGTTCAGTGAATTTGGAGTAGAAGGTGTGGAGGTGGATCAGTTTGTCAGGGGAGACTTTGTAGAAGGACAGAGTGCCAGCAGAATAGTCCACATACACTGCTACTCTCGCAGAGTCAGAGGAGGAGGTGGGGATGGTTGTTTTTCTGTCATTGTGACAGACATAATAACCACCACTGGAGCAGGTCATTCTCCAGGAATGATCATTCCTCCCAAACACACAGGCATCATTTTTTCCATTCCTGCTGATTCTTTTGTAACTCACTGATATGTCAACCCATCCTTTCCACTCAACCTCCCAGTAGCAGCGACCAGTCAGACCAGTATCACACAGAAGCTGTTCAAAGTGGTCAAATCTGTCTGGATGAAAAGGATATGACTGATCCTTTTTCACTTCTGTTGCCTTCCTGTCGTTTTCAGAGAGTTTGACCATTTTGTTAACTGTATTTTTGTCGATTGTGAGTTCACAGGAATCTGATGGAGAGAAAGATACAATACAGCTGCAGTTATCAATCTGTCATCAGTTTGATAGTGACATCAGAGACCTGTATCAGTGATGTCACAGTTTAAAGATGCTTTGTTTCCTCGAATCAAAGTAAAAACACACTTACACTTCCTCAAACCTGGTGCCAACCATCTCACTCCACTAGGCTCCACTCTGAAAAGAGGAGAAGCATCAGAGCAGTATGGAAACATGGACATCACTGTGATACACAAAGGTTTTTCATTCTCGACAGATGTACCAACATGTTCACATGGGACACTTTTTGAACTGAAAAGAATGAGAGACTTTGTGTCCCCCTGACCCTGGTAGCTTTGTGGTCGGGGCAACAGTGTCCTGTAGGGTTAATACGAGGCAAATTGGTTACGGGATGGACCAGACTAAAGGCAATTTACAGAGCCTATACAGTATGAATCTGCCAAGAAGGAGCTGCCCCACCACAACTGGAAAAGGGACACCAGCAAGCTTCTGAAGGCTGTTGCTGTTGATGGAGGAAGTCAGGGGGATGGTTGGATTTACAAAGGGTAAATAATACTCTCCACAGCCGTTGTTTTTTTTTATTGAGTGTCTGTGGCAGTCGTATGTTGTATCTGTGGTGGGTCCTGCAACAAGTTGGTTTTTGACATGGAAGGAACTCACTCTCAGTGCTAAACAAACCAAAACGAGTCAAAGCATAATACATAATACAGAATTTAAAAAAACAAATGTGATGATTAATGACTCTCTGAAGATGGTCAGTATATTGTTGTTTTCAAATTATCTCTGGACTAAAGGACAAAAAAAACCTGGTGGCAGATGATGTGCATCAAGAAATCCCACACAACGCTGATGCAGGTGAGCCCACCATGGTGACTAGAAAACACATTAGAACACACTACTGTACTGAAACACCGGTTTCTTCACTTTCCCACTCTGTTTTGGGGCACTCAGCTTACTGTCTACTGACTTCTTCTGTCTGTATTGATCCTTTTCATACCTGAGCGTGTCCAGTCTCCACTCTGGGTCCTCCAGTCCAGCTGACAGTGGCTTCAGTCCTGATTCTCCCGGATTATTGTAGCTCAGGTCAAGCTCTTTCAGATGGGAGGGGTTGAATTTCAAAGCTGAGGCCAAATTAGTACAGCCTTCCTCTGTGACCAGACAGCCTGAAAGGCTGTTGACATTGGAAAAAACACGTCATATGACAAACATGTCCATGGAAAGTGCCTGAATATATATATATATATATATATATATATATATATATAGATATATATAGATATATAGATAGATAGATAGATACATATAGATATAGATATATAGATATATAGATATATAGATATAGATATATAGATATATAGATATTATTATAATCCCTTTTCCAAGTTCTTAAAAACATTGTTTGTGAAAGAGTAAAAAAAGTAAAAGGAACAATCACAAGAAATTTTTTTTTTTTCTGTGTTTCAAGTTGGAAAGTAAGGCTAATTTTTTAAAGTGTTTTTGCAAGACTTATTTTAACCACAAGGGGCTGAAATGCACAACAACTCATGTGCTAAATAAGATGAAATGCATTTATGTTCTTCCATGGGAGTTTTAAACCAACAAAAGATGCATATATTATGTGTAAGCAGGTTATGTGACATGTCTTTCTTTTGGTGATCAATATGTCATACTTGACCTAATCTGCCATTAGTGTCACAGGTGGAATATTGTGTATTATCAGCCTTCTCATCAATAGGTCTCTATAGTGAATAGTGACTCACAGCCACAACTGAGAGGAAGACGAGGAAAATGCATACTTTTGCAGATATTGATTTTATCTATTAACATGAATTTGAATAGTTGTTATTAATTGAACAGGTTGATGAATCCTGACCTGAGAGTTTCCAGTGTACAGTGTGGACTCTGTAGTCCAACAGAAAGTGGCTTCACTCCTAAATCCTTCAAGTTGTTGTTACTCAGGTCCAGCATTCTCAGAGAAGAGGACTGGGAGCTGAGAACTGAAGACAGAGCTTCACAGCTTCTCTCTGAGAGGTTACAGCTACTCAGTCTGAAGAGAAATAATCAACATTGGAAAAATATCAGTAATGTTAAAACATGATTGTTATGGACTAAAGTACAATAAAATAAGATCATAAGGAACGAGGAGGCATTAAAGATGCTGTTTAATGTGTGTGAAGTTCAGGGAAATATCTGGAATCAGGAACAATTAGAACAGGTTAATAATGAATCCTGACCTGAGAGTTTCCAGTCTACAGTGTGGGCTCTTCAGTCCAGCAGAAAGAAGCTCCACTCCTGAATCCTCCAGGTTGTTGTTACTCAGGTCCAGATCCCTCAGAGAAGAGGATTGGGAGCTGAGAACTGAAGACAGAGCTTCACAGCTTCCCTTTGAGAGGTTACATACGTTCAGTCTGAAGAGGCAAAAAATGTCAAATCATGGATTATTTTACAGTTGTTTTTGATGTGTTGCCTTAAACTGAAATATTGACTTCATCTGGGTGGGAAGTTGTCATTTTTTTTTTATATATAATCTCTTCACCACCTGATAATATCATTGTTGTTCAACTCTAAAGAAGATGAACATATAAAGCTTAATAAAGAAAACTGTTTTTGGACACTAAATAAGAATTTTCATGGCAGGAGCTTTTGCTCAGGAGAAAGAACCTTGGCAGAAATACATAGCATCATATTTAACTCCTGTATGATGACACATGGTGCTAACAGTCCCTTGTCCTGGCAAAATAATTTCCGAAGAGTGGGGTTTGCATAGTCACCAAGACTGCTTTCAATTAAAACAAGAAACTAGTTTAGTATCAATTTCAACACTAAATGAGACTGCAAACAAGCTGAGAGTATGAGGGAGAAAAAGAGTGAATGAGAGAAAGGGAACAGAGGTGAAGAGGACAAGCTGAGAGAAAATAAGGACATATGAATGTATTTTCAGATTGTTTCTTGTCTTAAGTAGAAACCCCCAAAAAACTACAATTAAACTCTCAGCAAATTGTCACTGTGTAGACAGATTCAAGTTTTTAGTCTGTTTTCAGCACTGTTTCTTCATTTTATTAATTCATTATATCCAATATAAATCCAGAAACCTTAAAAGCAATTTCTATACTTACAGGGCTTTGTTGGAGGCTGTGACCACTGGCAGCAGCCTCAGAAGAGTATCCTCTGAAGTAGAGTATCTCTGCAGGTCAAACACTTCCAGATCTTTTTCTGATGATAGTAAGATGAATACCAGGGCTGACCAATGAGCAGGAGACATTTTATCTGCTGGGAGACTTCCTGAATTCAGGTACTGTTGGACCTCCTCCACTAGAGTATGATCATTGAGTTCATTCAGACAGTGGAAGAGATTAATGCTACTCTCTGGAGGCAGGTCATTGTTGATCTTATCTTTGACATACTGGACTGTTTCCCGATTGATCTTTGCACTACTTCCTGTCTTTGTCAGCAGGCCTCGCAGGAGGTTCTGATTGGTCTGCAGTGAAAGACCCAGGAGGAAGCGGAGGAAGAGGTCCAGGTGTCCATTTGGACTCTGTAAGGCCTTGTCCACAGCATTCTGGTAGAAATGCCTTGATTTGTCTCCAAACAATTCACCCCACCTGAATGTTGATTGACCTTCTGACAGCAGATCGACTCCAGAGTTGTTAAATGTCAGATGGACATGGAGAGCAGCCAGAAACTCCTGAAAGCTCAGATGGACAAGGCAGAACACCTTTTCCTGGTACAGTCCACTCTCCTCTTTAAAGATCTGATTGAACACTCCTGAGTACAAAGAGGCTGCTCTGATATCGATACCACACTTGGTCAGGTCTGATTCATAGATGTTCAGGTCACCTTTCTGCAGCTGCTCAAAAGCAAGTTTTGCCAGAGACTCAATTGCCATCCTACTCTCTGGACTCCAGTGTGGATCTATATCAGATTTTCCTTGATGCTCAACATTCCTCAGTTTGGTCTGACCCATCAGGAAATGGATGTACATTTGAGTCAGGGTTGTGGGCAGCTCTCCTTCCCCTATGGTCTTCAATATATCCTCTAGAACTGTAGCAGTGATCTTGCAGAGGACTGGGATTTGGCACATGATGCGGAGGCTTTGTGAGGACTTAAAGTGGGAGATGATTTTTTTTGACTGCCTCTCATCTCTGGATCTCTTGTGGAAGTACTCCTCCTTCTGTAGGTCAGTGAACCCTCTGACCTCTGTCACCATGTCAACAAACTCATGAGGGATCTGATTGGCTGCTGCAGGTCGTGTGGTTATCCAGAGGCGAGCAGAGGGAAGCAGTTTCCCTCTGATGAGGTTTGTCAGCAGCACATCCACTGAAGTGGACTCTTTAACGTCAGTCAGGATCTCATTGTTGTGAAAGTCCAGAGGAAGTCGACACTCATCCAGACCATCAAGGATGAACACAACCTGGAACTCTTCAAACCTGCAGATCTCTTTGGTTTCACTAAAGAAGTGATGAACAAGCTCCACCAAGCTGAACTTTCTGTTTTTCAGCACATTCAGCTCTCTAAAAGTGAATGGAAATGTGAACTGAATGTCCTGGTTGGTTTTGTCATCAGCCCAGTCCAGAGTGAACTTCTGTGTTAAGACTGTTTTCCCAATGCCAGCCACACCCTTTGTCATCACTGTTCTGGTTGGTTCATCTCTTCCAGATGAGATTTTAAAGATGTCTTCACATCTGATTGTTGATTTGGGTCTGTCTTGTTCCCTGAAAGCTCTTTCAATCTCTTTAACCTCATGTTCCTCATTGATCTGTCCAGTCCCTCCCTCTTTGATGTAGAGCTCTGTATAAATCTGACCGAGAGGGGTTGTGTTTCCTGCTTTAGTCATCTCCTCAAACACACCCTGGAAGTTCTTCTTCAGGTTAGATTTTAGTTTGCCCTGACAAACTCCAGCAAGATGTTCTGAATGAACACAGCAAGGAAAATAAATTAGTTTAAGAAAATGCTCAATTTCACTTCCTTAAAGAATGGCAATATTGAAACCACCTATCAGCATACTACCAGTACATTCAAAGTAAAATACAAAGTACATGATTTGGCCAAAATTTACAGAAGCTGGTAGTATGCCATATGCGAGTAGTATGCCAAAAATACTTGGATGTCATACTTAATCTCCAGTAGAAAATATCTCCAGTATTCATCAGAGCATATGAGTCTACCTCGAGTGCAGTGTCCCACAATGCTAAGCACTGGAACAGTCACAACCACCGGTCAGACCAACAACAGAAAGTCAATCAATCCATTGTTTTTTCCAGGATCAGGTTGCGATGGCAGCAAGCTAAGCGCAGTATTCCAGACATAAGCAGATGCCAAAGCCAATTCTGTTCACCCAGCACCTCTCACTTTGGACAACTGCAGAAAAGGAGAGTCCAGCCACCTCCAGGAGCTAGGGTCTAGAACAAGTGCTGTGTTTGGAGGTAAGCCCAGCTATATCTATGTTGGGACCCACAGATGAAGTCATTCATTGTGGATTTCAAAATGGACTCTGAAATGAACTCAGTGTCCCAGAATTCCCCATTCTTCACACCTAGGTGCAGAATTCAGGTTTGAGCTACTATTGGTCAGGGTGACAGACCCCCTGCTGATCAGGTAGTCAAAACCCCAGAGCATTCAATGTTCTCTCTCTCACTCAACGCGCTCTACTCCTTTAACTTTGGATCTTCAAGGGCTCCTCTCCACCTCCCCCCACGGGGCTGCCTGCCTTCTAGATCCCTTCTTCTGGGCCCAACAAGCTGTGGGGAGCTGCAAGCTGCATTGGCAGCAGGCCCAAAGAACTTCTCCTCACTGCAGCGACACGAGGTCCTGCCAATCTGAGGATCTAAGGAACACCAAGCAGGTTAGCACCGAGCTGCTATCCTTACAAAGTAAAGGAGCGACCAGTTTCCTCCTCTGCCGACTTTCATCAAACCTTGCACAGCAAGAGCAGCTTGTTCAACCTTGGAGCCCCAACTTTCTCCTGCAACCGCCAGCACCTTCTCCTCAAAGACTGGTAACGTTGAACTGGGCTTAGATAGCAAACCATAGCATGGCTAAGCACAGGACTTTAAACTCTGGTTGATGTAATGTGTTCAATTGATGTGTTTGTTCAATGTTTTGGTGTTATGGTGACCTCGAGTCAAGTTATTGGTAGTTTGCTTTCCTAGACGGCTAATTCGACATTAGTTGAATTATGCTTCACACAGACTCAGGGTCTCTGCTTGCAACTAACCATCTTCTATAACCTGGCACCACGTCACACACACATACATACTCACAGACACACACATTCCTGGAGGCTAGAGCATATCACACCCACATGTGATATCATTGACCGCCATTGTTCCTTTGTTCTGCCAGGCACTCGCACACACACACACACACACACACACTGGTATAGTACATGTTAGTTAGATTGTGTGTTTCCATTTTGTGTTAAATAAAAGATCTTGAACCTTCTTGCTGTCTATTTAATATTGTACATGAGTGAATGTTGCCAACCTCTACACTGTCAAGAACTCCAAAATCCTTCAACCATTACTAGCTGTTATGGTGAATTTGGTTGTAGTTATTAAGTTAATTATTAACCAGAGTTATAAACAGTTCAGTACGTTTTTATGAGACTGATTTAGTAAAATTGCTATCTTTTTCCCTTCTTCAAGGGTGGTGCCCCGAGGTGATCTAATGCAAATTGGATCATATTATTTATCATAATTAATAATTATCCCAAATAATCATTAATTATTATTGATAGCCTAATTTAACCTAAATCCCCCTTTTATTGTTGTTAAACACACCTTAACCGGGCCTTGTGTAAGGTGAGGCCCAACATCTAGTTGGAACCCTTCCACTTCATTTTATTTAGATTATGCATGCAGCTATTGGCTTGGTCCCATGTTCACAATATGACCAAACCAGCATGGATATTTAACACAAACAAAAATTTTGTAGACAAGGTCCAAACCATAGGCAATGGCAGGAGCACGTGACAGACAGGATTAGAATACACAATGAATGACTACATGCGTCAATAGGAGCAACATAGACGCAAAGACAGGTAAATGCACTGAAGAGCTGATGAGGAAATAGGTGAGTTGGGAGAAGGAGCAGGTAGGGGCTGATGGCTGTGGTAGAACACTGGGAAGGCAGGGCTAATAAGACTTGATGCAGGGCAAGTTTGAAAAAAACAGGCAGGGGAAAGTGCAAAAGGTCAGAGAAGGGAATCGACAACAAAACCCCAGGCAACACAATAAAACCAAACATGACTGTTGCAGGACTGTGTAAGGAGTAGTAGTAGTAGTAAATGTCCTATTTATCCATCTTGTTAAATCTATTAAAATTCTCTTACTGCTCTGCAGACGTTCAGCTGACTCCTCTTGCTTCATTTTCCTGAGGACGTGCAGTGTGATCTTCAAAAATGCATCTCTGCTGCTCCTCTCCTGCTCTTTATCCCCTCCTTCCATCTCCTCCTCATCCTCTCTCTGACTTTCTGAGCATTCTGGGTAATCTGAACACAGAGCTCTCCTTACCTTCTTCAGCTCAGTTTTCACAAAAGTGAAAATGTTTTCCTCCAGCAGCTGGAACAGAATATTATATTAATTGCACAGTCAGACTAAAATCATGGAACTAAACCTTCCCGAGCTGGGCACACTGACAATCCACTGGTTTAAAAAGTGCAGCATGGACATTATTGTGAACAGAATAGATGTAAACGTAATTGTTGTACACATACAGACCTCAAAATCCAGGTTAGTTTCATGCTGCTGGGCAGAATGACCATGAACCTTTGAGCTCTCCTGGTCGACTCTGTGGAGGAACCATGAAGAATAAGCTCACATTACATTTGCAGAATTGGCTGTGTGCTGGTCATGAAACACCTACGGCACTACATGTGTACTGATTAAAACACAGATGTAAACAACAATGCTAAACTAAATTTAAGAAAATGCTGATGTCACTAATGTCTAAGCTGGAATCTGGAGATAAACCATTATGGGGTGCCGATTGTAAAGTTGCGCATGCTAAAATAACAGCAACTTTTCGCCACATTAAGCAACAAACCACATTAAAAAAACATATGCAAATTGGGAAATGTTACTTTTGACCAGATTTGCAGCAATATTTGTGGGTTTTAAATCAAAATGTTGAATCTAAATCTAAGTGTTAAATCTAAATGTAAATGTTAAATCTGAATCTAAATGTTAAGTCTAAATGCTAAATGTTAAATCTAAATGTTTAATTTAGATCTAAATGTTAAGTCTAAATCTAAACCTTAAGTCTAAATGTTGAATATAATTCGAAATGTTAAATTTAAATCTAAATGGTAAATCTAAATGCTAAAAGTTAAATCTAAATTTTACATCTAAATCTAAATGTTAAATATTAATCTAAATGTTAAATTTAAATCTAAATGTTAAATATGAATCTAAATGTTAAATCTAAATGTTAAATCTAAATGTTGAATCTAAATCTAAATGTTAAATTTGAATCTAAATGTTAAATCTAAATGTTAAATATAATTCCAAATGTTAAATTTAAATCTAAATGTTAAATCTGAATGCTAAATGTTAAATCTAAATGTTAAATCTAAATCTAAATGTTAAATTCAAATCTAAATGTTAAATATTAACCTAAATGTTAAATCTAAATGTTGAATCTAAGTCTAAATGTTAAATTTAAATCTAAATGTTAAATCTAAATGATAAATGTTAAATCTAAATGTTTAATCTAAATCTAAATGTTAAATATTGAATCTAAACGTTAAATCTAAATCTTACATATTAAATCTAAATTTTAAATCAAAATGTTGAATCCAGATCTAAATGTTAAATCTAAATGTAAATGTTAAATCTGAATCTAAATGTTAAAACTAAATGTTAAGTCTAAATCTAAATGTCAAGTCTAAATCTAAATCTCAAGTCTTAATGTTAAATATAATCCCAAATGTTAAATTTAAATCTAAATTGTTAAATCTAAATGTTGAATCTAAATCTAAATGTTAAATCTAAATGTTGAATCTAAATCTAAATCTAAATGTTAAATCTAAATGTTAAATATAAATGTTGAATCTAAATCTAAATGTTAAATCTAAATGTTGAATCTAAATCTAAATCTAAATGTTAAATTTAAATCTAAATGTTAAATCTAAATGTTAAATCTAATTCCAAATGTTAAATTTAAATCTAAATGTTAAATATTAATCTAAATGTTTAATCTTAACTTTAAATCTAAATGTTGAATGTAAATCTAAATGTTAAATCTAAATGTTAAATCTAAATGTTGAATCTAAATCTAAATGTTAAATTTAAATCTAAATGTTAAATCTAAATGTTAAATCTAACTCCAAATGTTTGATTTAAATCTAAATGTTAAATCTAAATGCTAATTGTTAAATCTTAATGTTAAATCTAAATCTAAATGTTAAATCTAAATCTAAATGTTAAATGTTGAATCTAAATGTTAAATCTAAATCTTACATATCAAATCTCAATTTTAAATCAAAATGTTAAATATTAATCTAAATTTTCAGTTTAAATCTAAACGTTAAGTCTAAATATTTAATTCAAATCTAAATGTTAAATATAAACCTAAACGTTAAATTTAAATCTAAATGTTAAATCTGAATGCTAAATGTTAAATCCAAAATCATAAATGTTAAATCTTAATGCTAAATGTTAAATCTTAATGTTAAATCTAAATGTTAATTCTGAATGCTAAATGTTAAATCCAAAATCATACATGTCAAATCTTAATGCTAAATGTTAAATCTTAATGTTAAATCTAAATGTTAAATCTAAATCTAAATGTTAAATCTAAATGTTAAATCTAAATGTTAGATCTAAATGTAACTAATGTGAAACTAAACATTTAGCTAATATGCAAATTCACACTGCCTGTTACAGGAAGTACCAAAATAAAGTATAATAAGTGTGGCTCTACTGCGGTGGATACTGTAGCTGTCACTAGCCCTTTTCAGACAGAGCTGGTAGTTCGCCAAGTCTCCATCATTGCAGCTTCTGCGTAAAGACTAACTGCTGTGTACAGAAAGCCGGCGCTGCGGCTACTAAAAAGGCGTGGCGGTACACGTCATGATGATGATGATGATGATGATGATATCTGTGGGTTTTTTTCAAGGCGTTTCCCCACGTGTCCTCCTGTCAATCTAAACATGTACCCACAGACTGTTTATAATCACATGGATGCGGTTACAATGTGTTGGGATTGAGATCCTGACCCACCAAACGTCAAGCTACTTGGTTCTGTGTGAACAAACAACAAAGGAGAATTGGCCAACCATCGTTGCGCCAATAATGTGGCGACTCTGTGAAAAGGTCACTGTCACTGTCTTGCAGACACATTGCTGAACCTCTGTATTGCCGCCAAAATGGCCCTACCAGTGTTTCCAGCTAAGTTGCTGGACATGGTAGCGGGCAACATGAGAGCATGGTGAGGAGACGTGTCTAACAGTGCAGCGCAATCACTCGTCTGACTACCCGAAGAAGATCGCGTATAGTGCTTGTTCACGTCAATGAGTTTTTATTTTGGTACCTCTGGTGACAGGCAGTGTGAATTTGCATATTAGCTAAATATTTTGTTTCACCAGTGACATTTAGATTTAACATTTAGCATTTAGATTTAACAATTAGATTTAGATTAAGATTTAACATTGAGATTATATTTTTACAAGATAAGCAAATATCACAAAGTTCACAAATATTGCTGTAAATCTGGTCAAAAGTACCATTTTAAAATTCAAATTTTTTTAAAGGTGGTTTGTTGCTAAATGTGGTGAAAAGTTGCTGTTTATTTTAGCATGCGCAACTTTACAATCGCCACCCCATAATGCTTGTTATTGGTATCACACACTTGAATTGCATTGCTAAACTCTTGGAACAGAGAAGGCATTGGTCTAAAGAGCGGAGATTTATAAAGCATTGCTTGTAAATAACTGTAAGTATAAAAGTATAAAAATAAAAGTATAAAAGGGAGAAAAAACTGAATGGCATGTTCATAAAAGGTTTTCTGATTTTCAAGTATGCTGAAGCCGATTTATCGTTTGATCCATGAGAACTTGTTGGACAAACAGAGACCTCAATAAACATGAAATATGAGCCTTCATAAAAAAAACAACAACCATAGAATCCAAAGTCCAAACATGAGATCAGTATCAGACTCTAATCGAACAACTGTTTCTTTGAATCATACGTTTATTATGAGTCTGTGCGAAGTTCAACTGTCACCAAAGCATTATGGTGATGCTTAAAAGATCTGCCAAAAAATGTAAAGTGTCATGAGATCAATTGATTGCTTGTTTGATATGAAGAGTAGAACAGAATCAAATGTATTGTGAGGTCTGGATTGTGATACCTTTCCATGATGGTAATCACTTGCAGCCACCTGATGAAGACAGACAGATGTACATCATTAGACATCACTCTGATTTTATTTGTGTCTCATCAGAAAAATAAATTCTGTTTCTGTTTGTCATCTTCAAAGATGTAATATTTAGAATATTGCCGGAATTTAAAGGTATTTCCAAATAAATTCAGGGCAGCATGTCATTAGAGTAACAGACAACTGCTACACTCTGCTAGCTAACCTGATTAATGGCTCAGATAGCCGTGGAGCCCTTGAGTTTGTCAAGACAGAGACTGATCACAGGGGGAGTAACTGATGAGCCTCAGCAGCCTCCCAGTAAACATGTCTAGACACTAGACTGGGGCTGAACACAACCTCTGAGAGCGATGGAGGTCAGTTTGAAGACAGGGAATATAGTACAGTGGTGATTTACAACGACTCTGACCGGGACTACGATGCCGGGCATGACAAGACACGACAGGCAGGGACAGCAGAGACATGAAGCGGAGAAACAGGCATATATAGTTGCATTTTTCCTGTTCAGTAAAGAAAAAAAGTCTAAAAAAACGTTAATTCTTGACAATTTGTGAGTTTATTTTGTTGTTGTTTTTACATCTCCCTGACACTGTTGGCTATCAGACTATTACCTCTTAAGGTACAATGTGGTATTAGCAGACTGGATTAGAGTTTGGATTAACTTTGTTCTGTAGAGGTCATCACGTGAACAACAAAGAGCAGAAATATGAGCGACTGTAATAATGATAATGTTCAATAATTAAGTTCCACTTACTCAGTTTCTTCTCATTAACTACCTCAGTCTGCAGCTGTCTGGAGTCTGTGTAGTTTTTTGTTGATCTGCTGCATTAGGATGAAGTCCTCCACTTCTTCATCAGTCCTCTTCCTGCAGGCTGCTGTTACACTCATATAAAACCAGTCTGAACCTGCAGCTCGAAGATCGGAATCTTTATACAACTTTATATCATCGCTCTGTAACTTTATATCATCTTCATAGAACGTTATATAATCAGTATTAAAGTTTAACACACATCAGCTTCCTGCTGCAAATCTGAGCAGAAAGAAACCAGAAAAAACAACCTGAACCTGCAGCTCAAAGATCAGCTGCTACTTCTTTATAAAACTTTATATCACCTTGATTTAGGTTTTTATCATATGATCAATGTTAACCCACAGCAGCTTCCTGCTGCAAGTCTGAGAACAAACAAACCAGAAAAAAACCTGAATCTGCAGCAACTGAAACTATGTTAACGTGACTAAAAAACAAACAAATATGACACTACATTTCTCCAATAACAGCCTGTGTCTACGCTATTATTTGATAGTAGGGGTACATTTAATTGATTTGATAAAATGTACAACATATTGAAACTGGTACTCCACATTTAAACCATCCTGAGGCACAGGTTAATCCTCAGGCCAGAGGACCAGCTCCAGATTTGAGCTAGTGCCTTAGGTCAACGTCAGTGACTGGAGTATTAATGACACAAGGTTCCCTCCCTGAGACCAGATTACAGGAATTGTTGAGCTAGATTGCTTCTGCTTAATATATCTAGCTAATAATTTCCCAGCCTTCTGACCAGATTCAAAGAAGGTTTGTCTTTTGTGAATTATAAGAAATTCCACCTTTTTGGAGAGCAGATAGTTATACTCATATTTGAGTTGTGTTAAACTCCCTCAGGCCAGAAGAGGACATATATTCAGAGTAGCCTCCGGTCCTTCTGACTTCTTCTCTAATTGAGTTCCATGTAGTATTTTTCCTCAGCATGAAAACACCGTCTGAAACATGCAGACAAACTGAGCTGAGGAGCTTTAACCTCCACTACATCCCTGGTCAGCAGGATGAAGGCGCCCTCTTGTGTTGAGCATCAGTTTTCACATGTCAGTTGTTGAGCTGCTGTGATGTTCACTGCAGGAAAACGTGTACAAACTTCACTGAGCCTTTGGCAGCTTCAAACAACATCAGTAAAGACACATTTAGATGTGTGTGATATCTCACTGTGTAAGATTGTTCACAGGAGTCACAGCCTGTAACACTGATGCTGCATTCAGGTCACATGAGAAAGATGGGAGAGAGGAGATTCCACTTTATTAATATTACTCACTTATTATATCAGCTCTCAGGTTGTTAAAAGGATTTGGGAATGTGAGATTTGAAGTTGCAGTTTAAAATGTTTTCAGATTTCTTGAATTCTGGTGAAACAACATATACTTGCATATACAACTTGTGAAAACATTTAAATAATCAGATACTCATTTAGTGATTTTATGAATGAAGCTGATCTAGGCTGCAGATTGGGGAAGTTAAGATATGTGACTTGTTTTGTTTTCTCCATCAGCTTTGTATGATATCCTGGAATGAAGACATGTAGAAAACAGTTTGTTGATGTTTATTTATTCATTTAATAAACCTTCAGTTTGTTCACACATCCCGTCAGTAAAGTCTGTTAAATGACACTTGTTCAGAGATTTCATGTACTGATTCACCTCATGCACAGAGTCATTTTGTTTGAGCAGAATCTCAGCTATGTACAAGAAACTAATCAATGATCTGCTTATTGATTATGATCATGATATTTAAGGTTGAATAGTCCCTTATGTGTAATTTGATTCAGACAACAACAACAACATTTGGTCTGCCAAACAAATACATGTGAATGTGATTTTAAATGTCGTTAAAAATGTACAAGAAGGTGACAACTAAATATCTACGATGAAGGAAGCTCTGCTGCTTTCTCTCAAACAACAACATAAAAATCCATCAAAACAAACATTGAATAAACATTTAGAGCACAGAGACGTTTACATGTTCACACAGAGAAAAGTCAGTTCAGCTAAACAAAAGTCATCATGAGCAGTGAGAGCCTCAATGGCTGAACAGAGACAGGAAGGAGCGTCGCCCAAAGAAACTCAAATAGTTACATGAAGACAAATGACAAAATGTCAAATTCCTGCCCAGAATGTTTGATTGACAGGTGATCTCTGTGCAGTGAAGAAATGCCACAACAATCAGCTCTCAGCAAAAAACATGAAGACAAAATAAGTTTAAGGATTCAAACACCGAATTTAACCCACTGTCCCTGAAATGTCTTCTGTCTATTTGAGTTTACACAACTCAGCAGTGGTTCCAGGATAAACATGAAGTCCAGCATAGAGAGGCTGAGTGAATGTGGTCTGGACTTTGTGCAGGAGAGTCATGGTGTCAGAGACGCTGTAGAAGGACAGAATACCTGCACTGTGATCCAGGTACACTCCAACTCTGGAGGACTCAGGACCTGAGACTGGAGTATGGATATTGTTGTACCAAAAGTCACAACTGTCATTGTTCCAAAATAATGACCAAGATTTGTCATTCCATCCAAAGAAACTTTCATTCATCATCCTTGCTCTGCTGATATTCTTGTATGCAACTGCTACTGCTCCCGCTGTCCTCTCCACCTCCCAGTAACAACGTCCAGTCAGACTCTCTCTACTCAGGACCTGAGTCCAGTCAGTGAATCTGTCTGGGTGACTAGAATAAGACTGTTTACTTTCCATTCTTGTTACTTTCCTGTTCCCCTCAGATAATATCAGATGTGTGTTTGCTGTGTTTGGATCCAGTGTGATTTCACAAGAATATTTTAAGAAGTCCACTCTGGTCATGTTCTCTGGTTGTGACAGTAAAACATCCACTTCAGTCACTGTCAGTGAGATGTTTGTCCATGTCTCTCTCAGGACGTCCTGTAGTTTGTCTCTGACCTCTGACACAGCTGCTGTCACATCCTCAAAGTACTTGAGAGGACGGATATTGATGCTGAATGAGTGTGTAGACTCACTGAGTGCTGACAGTGAGGGGTAGTTTTGTAGAAACTGGTTGTGATCCTCTGTGTGTGAGAGCTTCTTCAGCTCAGCGTCTTTCCTCTTCAGCTCAGTGATCTCCTGCTCCAGCTTCTCCTGAAGCTCTTTGATTCGACTCACTTCAGTTTCCTGCTGGGATCTGACCTGCTGCTTCACATCAGAGCGTCTTTTCTTCATGAGATAGATCAGCTTTGTCAACATCTTCTCACTGTCCTTCACTGTTTTATCAGCAGAGCCATTGATGGCCTCCACCTCTTGTTGAAGCACCTTCACGTCTTTCTCTCTGTCCTGGATTCTCTGCTGGATGTTTTGTCGACTCCCTTCCAGCTCTCTCTGCCTCTCAGTCCTCTCTGCTGCAGCTGTCACTGTGTCGTGGCCTTTATGTTGATCCACAGAGCAGAGATAACAGATACACTGCTGATCAGTCCGACAGACCATCTTCATCACCTCATCATGACGAGAGCAGATGTTCTCCTGGAGCTTCTCTGACGGCTCCACCAGCTTGTGTTTCTTTAAAGGAGCTGCTTCATAATGATGCTGCAGGTGTTTCTCACAGTAAGAGGCCGGACAGGATAAACAGGACTTGAGGGCTTTCCGTTTCCTCCCAGTGCAGACATCACAGGCCACATCTTCAGGTCCAGCATAGCAGTGATCAGCAGGAGCAGCTTGGAGTCCAGTCTTCTTCAGCTCCTCCACTAAAACTGCTAGCATGGTGTTTTTAACCAGGACAGGCCTCGGTGTGAAGATCTGCCTACACTGAGGGCAGCTGTGGATTTTCTTCCAATCTTCTTTGTCCCAGTGATCTTTCATACAGTTCTTGCAGTAACTGTGTCCACAGGGAATAGTCACCGGATCCTTCAGTAGATCCAGACAGATCGCACAAGAGAAGGTTTCCCGATCCAGCTGAACTTCTTTCTGTGCCATTTCACCTCTCAGTGACAACGACTGTCTGACTTACACTTCCTGATAACTGAAACTAGTTTGAGCTCTGATCTGAATATCATATGTTGCTTCAGTGATTTCTGCCTGTCTGCTCCTGCACTGCACTGCATGTTGGTCACACCCATCCTCGAGCTGTAGAGCTGAAGGGGAGTGAATGAGGAAACTGTTGCACAGAGTGGAGCTAGCTGTGTTTGAGGTAGGAAGAAGAGCGAGGGGCCATTAAACTTCCATCCATTCCAGGAATCGGAGCAGGTTGATAAAGACATTGTGTGTTGAACACTTGTTTACATTAGAGCTCATCTCTCATTTTAAACTCTGGTCACTTCAGCTGTTAGGAGGTAAAGTCTTCTTAGAGTCAGATGGTTTGGAGACAGCTCCCCAGTTTTCAACATTACAGAGTCATCCTGTTATTCAATTTAATCAACCTTTTTACTGATTATATTCATTCAAACACAGAACATAAAAGATGGAGGAATTAATCATTGGAGTTTTAAGTCCATTTATTCTGTGAGAAAGTTATCCAACAGTGTTTTCCTGTAAAACATGTAGACAAACTGAGCTGAGGAGCTTTAACCTCCACTACATCCCTGGTCAGCAAGATGAAGGCGCCGTCTTCTGTTCAGCATCAGTTTTTACATGTCAGTTGTTGAGCTGCTGTGATGTTCACTGCAGGAAGATGTGTAAAAACTTCACTGAGCCTTTGGCAGCTTCAAACAACATCAGTAAAGAAACATTTAAATAAGTGTGATATCACACTGTGTCAGTTTGTTCACAGGAGTCACAGCCTGTAATGCTGATGCTGTATTCAGGTCACATGGGAAAGATGGGAGAGAAGAGATTCCACTTTACAAATATGATTCACATCAGCTCTTAGGTTGTCCAAGGGTTTTGGGAATGTGAGATCATCTGATTTCTTTACTTCTGGTGAAACAAAATAAGTTTGTATATACGAATTGTAACCAAATGTAAATAATCAGATATTCATTTAGTGATTTTATGACTGGAGCTGATCTAGGCTGAACATTTACCAATTGTTGTAGAAGTTAAAGCATTTGACTTGTTTTGTTTTCTCCATCAGCTTTGTATAATACCCTGGAATGAAGACAGGTAGAAAACACTTTGTTCATGTTTATTTATTCATTTTATAAACCTTCAGTTTGTTCACACATCCCATCAGTAAAGTCTGTTAAATGACTCTTGTTCAGTGATTTCATGTACAGATTCACTTCATCCACACTGTCAGTTTGTTTGAGTTGAATCTCAGCTATGTACAAGAAACTAATGACTGATCTGCTTATTGATTATAATAATGACAATTACAGTTTAATAGTCCCTTATTTGTAAGTTTATTTGGACAACTACAACAACAACATTTGGTCTGCCAAGCAAATAAATGTGAATGCGATTTTGAATTTCTTTGAAAATGTACAGGAAGGCGACAACTAAATATCTATGATGATGGAAGCTCTGCTGCTTTCTATCAAACAACAACATACAAATCAATCAAAACAATTGACAGGTGATCTCTGTGCAGTAAAGAAATGCCACAGCAAGCAGCTCTTAGCAACAAACATAAAGACAAAGTAAGTTTAAGGATTCAAACACAGAGTTTAACCCACTGTTCCTGAAATGACTTCTGACTATTTGAGTTTACACAACTCAGCAGTGGTTCCATCATAAAGCCGAAGTCCAGCATGGAGAGGCTGAGTGAATGTGGTCTGGACTCTGTGGAGGAGAGTCATGGTGTCAGAGACGCTGTAGAAGGACAGAATACCTGCACTGTGATCCAGGTACACTCCAACTCTGGAGGACTGAGGACCTGAGATGAGAGTGGTGATATTGTTGTGCCAAAAAAAATAACTGCCACTGTAACAAGTTAACGACCAGGATTTGTCATTACATCCAAATAGACTTTCAAAGGAGCTCCCTGATCTGCTGATGTTCTTGTATGCAACTGCTACTCTGACTGCTTCTCCTCTCCTCTCCACCTCCCAGTAACAACGTCCAGTCAGACTCTCTCTACTCAGGACCTGATCAAACCACATGAATCTGTCTGGGTGATCAGAATAAGACTGTTCATCTTCCATTCGTGTTACTTTTCTGTTCCCCTCAGACAATAACAGATATTTGTTTGCTGTGTTTGGATCCAGTGTGATTTCACATGAATATTTTAAGAATCCAGCTCTGGTAATGGGCTCTGATTGAGACAGTAAAACATCCACTTCAGTCACTGTCACTAAGATGTTTCTCCACATCTCTCTCAGGACGTCCTGTAGTTTGTCTCTGACCTCTGACACAGCTGCTGTCACATCCTCAGAGTACTTCAGAGAACAGATATTGATGCTGGATGAGTGTGTAGACTCACTGAGTGCTGACAGTGAGGGGTAGTTGTGTAGAAACTGGTTGTGATCCTCTGTGTGTGAGAGCTTCTTCAGCTCAGCGTCTTTCCTCTTCAGCTCAGTGATCTCCTGCTCCAGCTTCTTCTGAAGCTCTTTGACTCGACTCACTTCAGTTTCCTGCTGGGATCTGACCTGCTGCTTCACATCAGAGCGTCTTTTCTCCATGAGACGGATCAGCTGGGTGAAGATCTTCTCACTGTCCTCCACTGCTTTATCAGCAGAGTGATTGATGACCTCCACCTCCTGTTGAAGCACCTTCACATCTTCCTCTCTGTCCTGGATTCTCTGCTGGATGTTGTGTAGACTCACCTCCAGCTCTCTCTGCCTCTCAGTCCTCTCTGCTGCAGCTGTCACTATGTCGTGGCCTTTATGTTGATCCACAGAGCAGAGATAACAGATAGACTGCTGATCAGTACGGCAGAACATCTTCATCACCTCATTATGACGAGAGCAGATGTTCTCCTGGAGCTTCTCATTGGGCTCCACCAGCTTGTGGTGTTCAAACATAGGTGATCCATAATGAAGCTGGAGGTGTTTCTCAAAGTAAGAGACCAGACAGACCAGACAGACCAGAGAGACCAAAAAGACCATACAGGACTCGAGGGCTTTCATTTTTCTCCCAGTGTAAATTAGTTTGAGGTCTGATCTAAGCAACATGATTTTTCTTCAGACTCTTTATCTGAAGGGGAGGGAACAAGGAAATACTGTATATGGACAGAGAGGAGCTCACTCTGAAGATTATCAACCTTTGATTCATTCGAGGACGAGGAGCAGCTCTGTGGATCTGAACTTTGTTTCCTCATTTACGATAAAACAGTAAAACCTGTAAAATATTTCTCAGGTCTTCAGGCTTTGCTGACATATTTCTCAAATTCGTACTCAAATTCTCTTTAGTTTTCTTTTATTGGTTGAACGCAGATTTATTTACCAAATTACAGTTTTAGGGTACTTTTATTTAAGCCTTTCAGACACAACGTGGTTTGATCTGTGCTTGCTGCTGGATCCAGTAGAGTCACAGCACTGCTGCTCCCAAAGTTCAGGTGGTTGTTCTTATATAATTCTAATTTAGTTTAATCACGAATTATGTTATATACCAATGTTCAAAGCTGATGAAGGATATCAAGTAAACAACATCAGACTAGAGTCGAGATTTCAGCCTGCAATGAAACATTTAGTATCAATATTTGGTGTCTTCAGATGTGTTTTGCAGGTTTGTTTGTTAAAGCCTACACAGGTGACCTTTGGCAGGATTCAGCAAGTTAGTTTGGCCTGGGGCCAATTTTTTTTATAAGCAATTCAATGGTGGGCCAAAGTATCAGCTCTTCTTCAGGTGGAACCAACGGCTACTAAACTACACTTTTTTTCTTCTAATCTAAACTATCCTTTCACAAAAAATTGGAGTCATTAGTGTCTTTTAAACACTAGTCTACTGCTCAACACTGTGGTTGATGTAGGAAAGTCAGAAACAAAAAGATACATCTGTGTGCTGCCCTATACAGCAGCCTACTGTACAATAGTAGTCTAGTGATAACGTGGCTGCTGTCTACAATCACCAGTTGTTACATAATTCATATTGTAAATAACACGTTTTAATTTTGAGAATGACTGCTTCTTTTTTGAGCTGAATTTTTTGTAATTCAGACATTTATTCCCAGAATAAGGTTATGTTTTGCCATCAGTGACCTCCTCTCCTCACGTTTTCTACATCATATAATTTCTTCTTTTATTGTTTGTGTGCTCGAGGTTTCTGTTGTGTGCAGAGTTAAGTTAGCAGACCAAAATGTCACTGTCAAAAAGAGGAAAGTTGAGAGGGCAATTAAAGAATAATGGAAAGAGGAGTATATGTTCATCCTACCCGATTTCATGAATTCAAAGCAGGTGTGTCTTTACTGCAACACAATTGTTATTGTTTGCAAAGAATACAATCTCAGATAGGACCTTCAAATCTACAGATTCCTCTTGGAAAAAAAAAACGTTTAGTCTCCTCAGCTTATCATTAGTTTCTGACTTCACAGCTTATCTTTGCTGTGTCACAGAAACTGGAAATCTGTTTCAGTCTACTATCTGTCCTATCTGAAAGGATATCCAAATACCAGTCAGCACAATATTTAAGTTACTTAATCAACTTCTATTGTTTTGTAGTCTAGAATACACATGTTCTTTTGTTGTGCAGGAATAATATTCAGGCACAAACACAGGAAGAGGTTTCAACCCCCTGGCATAATTAACTTCTTTACAATGAATTTACTTTTCTTCAGTTTCATAACAACTTAAACATGGTAATATCATGGTGGACACATTGGACACATCTATTTAGAATTAGAATCACAAATACTTTAATGGTCCCCGTGGTAGAACAGTTATTTTATTTAAATTTTACACCTTCTCATGGAATAAACAGCTGAGTTGGTTTGTGATCAGTGATTTGATTTACACTTCCTATTTCTCTCTCTTGTAATAATAAAATCTGATTTGTCTTTGTTTTATATTTTTCCCCGAACGACCACACAGTCAACGATAAACAGAAGTAGAAGTGAACAATACTGAACACAATATAGATTGAAGCTGGATTCAATAGATATTTCATCCTATACAGTGTTATGATCCATTTAATATGTTTTGCTTTGATATTAATTGATGTTGTTTTCAGCATCATTCACTATCAAGAATCCTCATAAAACGTTTTATTTGATTTCAACATAACCGGCAGGCAGATTTCTTAAACGGTTAAAGATTTATTTTTTTACACTTTACACTTACTCTATGTTTTAAAGTTCCTCTCCTGGCATTGATTAAATCCTTAAAACTCTTCTGTTTTCCTCATAATTTTATTAAAAAGATTTAACTTGACATCTTCCCCTCTTTTCTTTCTATAGCAAATGATCATGCAGCTCCATCAGCCTACTCTTCTTCTTCTAACATATCAAGTATTGAGACTGGAGCTGCTCTATGCTGCACATCTTCTGTTTGTTGTGGATGTTAAAACATTTGACTTGTTTTGTTTTCTCCATCAGCTTTGTATGATACCCTGGAATGAAGACAAGCAGAAAACACTTTGTTCTTGTTTATTCATTCATTTTATAAACCTTGAGTTTGTTCACACATCTCATTAGTAAAGTCTGTTAAATGACTCTAGTTCAATGATTTCATGTACAGATTCACTTCATCCACACAGTCAGTTTGTTTGAGTAGAATCTCAGCTACGTACAATAAACTACTGAATGAGCTTCTTATTGATCATGATCATGATAATTACGCTTTAATCGTCCCCAATCTGTATGTCGATTCGGACAACAACAACAACAACATTAGGTCTGCCTAACAAATACACGTGAATGTGATTTTAAATTTCTTTACAAATGCCCAAGAAGGTGAAAACTGAATATCTACAATGAAGGAAGCTCTGCTGCTCTCTCTCAAATAACAACATAGAAATCCATCAAAACAATTGACAGGTGATCTCTGTGCAGTGAAGAAATGCTGCAGCTCTGCACACAGCTCCAGTAACACTGGCCTCGGCAACCTAAAACGACTAATGAGCCAGTTGTCATCATTTGCCAACAGATCTTCCCGTTCTCTAACATCCTCTCACGTCTGATATTACCATTTGCAATGTCTTCTAACAAGGCCAAGGCTGCCATTGTTAATGCCATTTTTCATCACTTTGCGCATGCTTTTATGTCCATCCATGTGATTGCAAACACGTGTGTGTTAATTGTCCATTAATGTGTCTCTGATGTGAAAATTACTCTAAGGACTAATTGTTTTCACATAATTAACAGTTTCCCAGCATTACCTCTTAGTGTCGCCAAAGGAACAATAGCTGCAGAAACATGCGTACCCACGCCAGCCATGAAGCTGGTGTGGGGCACCGCACATTTCCACGGTCATTTCACTTTTGATACATCTGAAAGTTGGCGTGGAAAATGACGTACGTCACGTTTTTGTGCGTAAGCAACATTGATACATGAGGCCCCAGGAGTTGTGATTCCATCCAAATGAACTTTCTCTGACCTCCCTGCTCTGATAGTATTGTATGCAACTGCTACTTCAACTGCGCTTCCTTTCCACTCCACCTCACAGCAACAACGTCCAGTCAGACTCTCTCTACTCAGGACCTGAGCCCAGTCAGAGAATCTGTCCGGGTGTCTAGAATAAGACTGTTCAACATTCATTCTTGTTGCTTTTCTGTTTGCCTTAGATAATATCATACGTGTATTTGCTGTGTTTGGATCCAGTGTGATTTCACAAGAATATTTTAAGAATCTAGCTCTGGTCTTGGGCTCTGATTGAGACAGTGAGGTGTTTGTCCACATCTCCCTCAGAATGTCCTGTAGTTTGTCTCTGACCTCTGACACAGCTGCTGTCACATCTTCAAAATAGCTCAGAGGATGGATATTGATGCTGGATGAGTGTGTAGACTCGGGCTGAAACACAGGGTTGTAACAGCTAAATTACAAAACTTCTGTGTCACAGGGCTGGCAGCACGCTGTGGCTATATCTCCGACTCTACTTCACACTCAGGCTGAAATGCAAGGCAGTAACAGCCAGATATAAACCTCTATGTATCACAGGGCCTGTGACATGCTGCAGTTGACACGAGGAAGACTAAAATTGTCATCAGATTCTGACAGCTTGACTAGACTTCTGGCTTAAGTTTATCAAGATGTGAAATTGAAATTACAGCACTGTCTAAATTATGCTGAAATGAATATTTCACATGTTTCGCAACAGTACGCAGACTCACACGGGGCACCATATGTTGTGCTTCAACAGTAATAGGGAGTTTGGGGTTAACTTTGGCTATCAAAAATTATTTATTATTACCAGGGATAATTATTAATTATGATAAATAATAAGATACCATTTCCATTAGATCACCACGGGGGACCTTCCTTAAAGAAGGAAAAAGATAACCAACTCTGATTAATAATTAACTTGATAACTACAACCAGTATTACCATAACAGCTAGTAATAGTTGAAGGATTTTAGAGTTCCTGACAGAGTAGAGGTTGGCGACATTCACTGTTATACATTATTAAATAGACAGCATGAATGAAGGTTCAAAAGTTTTTTATTTGATACAAAGATGAAAACACACAATCTAACTAACATGTACTACATACAGGTGTGTGTGTCTGTGTGTGTGTGTGTGTCTGCAAGAACAAAGAAACAGTGTTGGTGCTCACATTGCAAAGACCCTGAGTCTATGTGAACCTTAAATCCACTGATGACAAGAGCTAAGAAACTAAGGAATTAACTTCTCATTGATTGTGATCATGATGATTACAATTTTATAGTCCCTTACATGTAGGTTGATTTGGACAACAATAACAACAACATTTGGTCTGCTAAAGAAATAAATGTTAACATGATTTTAGATTTCTTTTCAAATGTACAACATGGTGACAACTAAATATCTACGATGAAGGAAGCTCTGCTGCTTTCTCTCAAACAACAACATACAAATCAATCAAAACAAACATTTAGACTAAAGAGATGTTTACACTGTCATACAGAGAAATCTCAGTTGAGCTAAACAAAAGCCACCATGAACAGTTAGAGCCTCAATGGCTGAACAGACACAGGGAGGGGCGCCGCCTAAGAGGGACTTGAATATTTACAAAAAGGCACATGAGAAAATGTCAAGGTACTGCCCATGATGTTTGACTGACAGTTGATCTCTGTGCAGTGAAGAAATGCCACAACAATCAGCTCTCAGCAACACACATGAAAATCAAAAAAGATAGTAGTAGTGGTAGTAGTGGTAAGGATTCAAACAAAGATTTTGACCCACCATCGCTGAAAAGACTTATGTATTTTACTTCATTCAACTCAGCAGTGGTTCCATCATTAAGCCAAAGTCCAGCATAGAGAGGCTGAGTGAATGTGGTCTGGACTCTGTGGAGGAGAGTCATGGTGTCAGAGACGCTGTAGAAGGACAGAATACCTGCACTCTGATCCAGGTACACTCCAACTCTGGAGGACTGAGGACCTGAGACGGGAGTATCTATATCGTTGTACCAAAAGTTACAAATGCGACTGTTACAAAATAACGACCAAGATTTGTAATTCCGTCCAAATGAACTTTCATCTGACTTCCCTGCTCTCCCGATATTCTTGTATGCGACTGCTACTTCAGCTCCTCCTCTCCACTCCACCTCAAAGTAACAACGTCCAGTCAGACTCTCGCTACTCAGGACCTGCTCCCACCCAGTGAATCTGTCTTGGTGACTAAAATAAGACTGTTCAACTTTCGTTCTTGTTACTTTTCTGTTCCCCTCAGACAATAGCAGATGTCTGTGTGCTGTGTTTGGATCCAGTGTGATTTGACGTGAATATCTTAAGAAGTCAGCTCTGGTCTTGGGCTCTGGTTGTGGCAGTAAAACATCCACTTTAGTCACTGTCAGTAACATGTTTGTCCATGTCTCTCTCAGATCATCCAGTAGTTTGTCTCTGACCTCTGACACAGCTGCTGTCACATCCTTAAAGTACTTCAGAGGACGGATATTGATGCTGGTTGAGTGTGTAGACTCATTGAGTGCTGACAGTGAGGGGTAGTTGCGTAGAAACTGGTTGTGATCCTTTGTGTGCGAGAGCTTCTTCAGCTCAGCGTCTTTCCTCTTCAGCTCAGTGGTCTCCTGCTCCAGCTTCTCCTGAAGCTCTTTGACTCGACTCACTTCAGTTTCCTGCTGGGATCTGATCTGCTGCTTCACATCAGAGCGCCTGTTCTCCATGAGACGGATCAGCTTGGTGAAGATCTTCTCACTATCCTCCACTGCTTTATCAGCAGAGTGATTGATGGCCTCCACCTCCTGTTGAAGCACCTTCACATCTTCCTCTCTGTTCTGGATTCTCTGCTGGATGTTTTGTCGACTCACCTCCAGCTCTCTCTGCCTCTCAGTCCTCTCTGCTGCAGCTGACATTATGTTGTGGCCTTTATGTTGTTCCAAAGAGCAGTGAGAACAGATAGACTGCTGATCAGTACGGCAGAACAAATCCATCTCCTTATTATGACGAGAGCAGATGTTCTCCTGGTGTTTCCAAAAGTAAAAGGCCAGACCGACCAGACAGACCAAAACGACCACACAGATGTCGAGGGCTTTCATTTTTCTCCCAGTATAAATTAGTGTGAGCTTTGATCTGAAGCAACATAAGTTGCCTTCAAATTCTTTATCTGAAGGGGAGGGAACAAGGAAATACTATATATGGACAAAGAGGAGCTCAGTCTGAAGATTATCAACCTTTGATTCATTCGAGGACGAGGAGCAGCTCTGTGAATCTGAACTTTGTTTCCTCATTTACAATAAAACCTGTAAAATATTTCTCAGGTCGTCAGGCTTTGCTGACATATTTCTCAAATTCTTACTCAAATTCTCTTTAGTTTTCTTTTATTGGTTGAACGCAGATTTATTTACCCAATCACAGTTTTAGGGTTCTTTTATTCAAGCCTTTCAGACACAACATGGTTTGATCTGTGCTTGCTGCTGGATTCAGTAGAGTCACAGCACTGCTGCTCCCAAAGTTCAGGTGGTTGGTATATAACATAATTAATGATTAAACTAAATTAGAATTATATAAGAACAATGTTCAAAGCTGATGGAGGATATTAAGTAAACAACATCAGACTAAAGCCAAGATTCCAGCCTGCAGTCAAACATTTAGTATTAATATTTGTTGTCTTCAGATGTGTTTTGCAGGTTTGGTTTGTCACAGCCTACACAGGTGACCTTTGGCAGGATTCAGCAAGTTAGTTTGGCCTGGGGCCAATTTTTTATAAGCAATTGAATGGTGGGCCAGAATATCAGCTCTTCATCAGGTGGAACCAACGGCTACTAAATTACACTTTTTTTCTTCTAATCTAAACTATCCTTTCACAAAAAATTGGAGTCATTAGTGTCTTTTAAACACTAGTCTACTGCTCAACACTGTGGTTGATGTAGGAAAGTCAGAAACAAAAAGATACATCTGTGTGCTGCCCTATACAGCAGCCTACTGTACAATAGTAGTCTAGTGATAACGGACTCTGTGGAGGAGAGTCATGGTGTCAGAGACACTGTAGAAGGACAGAATAACTGCACTGTGATCCAGGTACACTCCAACTCTGGAGGACTGAGGATCTGAGATGGGAGTTTCAATATCGTCGTACCAAAAGTCACAACTGTTCATCCCACAATATAATGACCAAGATTGGTCATTTCGTCCAAAACCACTCTCTTCCGTCCACCCTACTCTGTTGATATTCTTGTATGCGACTGCTACTTCAATTGATCCCTCGCTCCACTCCACCTCCCAGTAACTACGTCCAGTCAGACTCTCTCTACTCAGGACCTGAGACCACCCAGTGAATCTTTCTGGGTGATCAGAATAAGACTGTTTATCTTCCATAAATGTTACTTTTCTGTTTCCCGCAGACAGTAACAACTGGATGTATGCTGTGTTTGGATCCAGTGTGAGTTCACATGAATATTCTAAGGATCCAGCTCTGGTCTTGGGCTCTGGTGGAGACAGTAAAACATCCACTTGAGTCACTGTCAGTGAGATGTTTGTCCACATCTCTCTCAGGACGTCCTGTAGTTTGTCTCTGACCTCTGACACAGCTGCTGTCACATCCTCAAAGTACTTCAGAGGATGGATATTGATGCTGGATGAGTGTGTAGACTCACTGAGTGCTGACAGTGAGGGGTAACTGTGTAGAAACTGGTTGTGATCCTCTGTGTGTGAGAGCTTCTTAAGCTCAGCATCTTTCCTCTTCAGCTCAGTGATCTCCTGCTCCAGCTTCTCCTGAAGCTCTTTGACTCGACTCACGTCAGTTTCCTGCTGGGATCTGACCTGCTGCTTCACATCAGAGCGTCTTTCTTCCATGAGATGGATCAGCTGGGTGAAGATCTTCTCACTGTGCTCCACTGTTTTATCAGCAGAGCCATTGATGTCCTCCACCTCCTGTTGAAGCACCTTCACATCTTCCTCTCTGTCCCGGATTCTCTGCTGGATGTTTTGTCGACTCCCCTCCAGCTCTCTCTGCCTCTCAGTCTTCTCTGCTGCAGCTGACACTGTGTCGTGGCCTTTATGTTCGTCCACAGAACAGAGATAACAGATAGACTGCTGATCAGTACGGCAGAACATCTTCATCACCTCATTATGACGAGAGCAGATATTCTCCTGGAGCTTCTCGATGGGCTCCACCAGCTTGTGGTGTTCAAACATAGGTGATCCATAATGAAGCTGGAGGTGTTTCTCAAAGTAAGAGACCAGACAGACCAGACAGACCAGAGAGACCAAAAAGACCATACAGGACTCGAGGGCTTTCATTTTTCTCCCAGTGTAAATTAGTTTGAGCTCTGATCTAAGCAACATGAGTTGTCTTCAAACTTTATACCTGAAGGGGAGGGAACAAGGAAATAATGTATATGGACATACAGGAGCTCACTCTGTTGGTTATGAACCTTTGATTCATTTCAGGAAGAGGAGCAGCTCTGTCAATCTGAACTTTGTTTCCTCATTAACAATAAAACAATTAACTTGTAAAGTATTTCTTGGCCCTTCAGGCTTTGTTGACATATTTTTTATTTTTTTCTAAATCTTCCACATATTCTGTTCACTTTTCTCTAACTGGTTTAAAGCAGCTGACTTACAATAGAGAGTTATCAAACTAGACTCATTAAATACTGAAGTTGACGATCTGCTCTGAAACATTTGTGACAAAACTGTTGAATTTCAGAACATCACCTTGAGCGGTGTCTGAATGTAACTAAGTACATTCATTGCCATAAATTATCGTCAGATAATTCAATATATTTAATATTTCAAACCTAAAGACTAAATATTTAACACCATACCTTTACTTTTAGTCAATTTTTGGTTGGGTACTTTTGACAACGCTGACGCTGAGCAAAACTAGACGTGTTGGAATAAATATCATCAAACAGGTTATTTGCTGAAACTGTGAATTAACGGTTCTGGAAACAGAATGAAGCTCGCTGTGTTTGAGATATGAGATAAAAGAGGGCGGTTATCAACCTTTGATTCATTCCAGGAGGAGGAGCAGCTCTGTCAATCTAATCTTTGTTTCCTCATTCACAGTAAAACAATAAAACCTGGTGCACATTTGAAAAGTCAGTTTTTTGTCTTTTTATAAGTCTTGGCTCTTTGGGCTTTGTTGGTATCTTTCTCTAACTCTTCTTCAAATTCTGTTAAGTTTTCTTTTACTAGTTAAAAGCAGCTGACTGATATGTAGTCATCAAAGTTAAATATCATTTAATACTCAAATTAATATTTAACTTTGTAAAATTTGTGACACTCCTCCTTGAACCGGCACCTTATCGTGGTGGAGGGGTTTGAGCACCTGAATGATCCGAGGAGCTATGTTGTCCGGGGCTTAATGCCCCTGGTAGGGTCTCCCAAGGCAAACAGGTCCTAGGTGACGGGTCAGACTAAGATCGGTTCACTCGCCCCTGATGAAAGTCATACTACCAAGGACGTGCACGTCGCCCGGATCGGCGTCACCGGGGCCCCACCCTGGAGCCAGGCCCGGGGTTGGGGCTCGCAGGCGAGCGCCTGGTGGCCGGGTCTCTGCCCACGGGACCCGGCCGGGCGCAGCCCGAACGAGCAACGTGGGCCCGCCCTCCCGTGGGCTCACCACTCGCGGGAGGGTTCAGAAGGGGCCGGTGCAGAGGGATATGGGTGGCGGTCGTGGGCGGGGGCCCCGGCGGCCCGATCCCCGGATGGTGACTCTAGCCATGGGGACATGGAATGTCACCTCACTGGGGGGGAAAGAGCCTGAGCTGGTGCGGGAGGTTGAGCGGTACCGACTAGAAATAGTCGGTCTCACCTCCACGCACAGCCTGGGCTCTGGAACCCAACTCCTTGAGAGAGGCTGGACTCTCTTCCACTCTGGAGTTGCCCGCGGCGAGAGGCGGCGAGCTGGTGTAGGCTTGCTTATAGCCCCCCAGCTCAGCCGCCATGTGTTGGAGTTCTCCCCGGTGAACGAGAGGGTCGTTTCCCTGCGCCTTCGGGTCGGGGATAGGGCTCTCACCGTTGTCTCGGCTTATGGGCCGAACAGCGGTGCAGAGTACCCGGCCTTCTTGGAGTCCCTGGGAGGGGTACTGGAGAGTGCTCCAACCGGGGACTCCGTCGTTCTCCTGGGGGACTTCAACGCCCACGTGGGCGATGACAGTGTTACCTGGAGGGGTGTGATTGGGAGGAACGGCCTCCCCGATCTGAACCCGAGTGGTGTTTTGTTACTGGACTTCTGTGCTAGTCACAGTTTGTCCATAACTAACACCATGTTCAAGCATAAGGGTGTCCATATGTGCACGTGGCACCAGGACACCCTAGGCCGGAGATCAATGATCGACTTTGTGGTCGTGTCATCTGACCTCCGGCCGTATGTCTTGGACACTCGGGTGAAGAGAGGGGCTGAGCTGTCAACTGATCACCACCTGGTGGTGAGTTGGATCCGCTGGCGGGGGAGGAAGCTGGACAGACCTGGCAGGCCCAAACGTATCGTGAGGGTCTGCTGGGAACGTTTGGCAGAACCCTCTGCCAGGGAGATCTTTAACTCCCACCTCCGGGAGAGCTTTGACCAGATCCCGAGGGAGGCTGGGGACATAGAGTCCGAATGGACCATGTTCTCCACCTCCATTGTTGACGCGGCTGTCCGGAGCTGTGGCCGTAAGGTCTCCGGTGCCTGTCGCGGCGGCAATCCCCGAACCCGGTGGTGGACCCCGGAAGTAAGGGTTGCCGTCAAGCTGAAGAAGGAGTCCTACCGGGCCTGGCTGGCCCGGGGGACTCCTGAGGCAGCTGACGGGTACCGGCAGGCCAAGCGTGCGGCAGCACGGGCAGTCTCGGAAGCAAAAACTCGGGTCTGGGAAGAGTTCGGGGAGGCCATGGAGAAGGACTACCGGTCGGCCTCGAAGAAATTCTGGCAAACCATCCGGCGCCTCAGGAGGGGGAAACAGTCCTCCACCAACACTGTTTACAGTGGAGGTGGGGAGCTGTTGACCTCGACTGGGGACATCGTCGGGCGGTGGAAGGAATACTTCGAGGATCTCCTCAATCCCACTGACACGCCTTCCATTGAGGAAGCAGAGGCTGGGGACTCAGAGGTTGACCCATCCATCACCCAAGCCGAAGTCACTGAGGTAGTCCGTAAGCTCCTCGGTGGCAAAGCACCGGGGGTGGATGAGGTCCGCCCTGAGTACCTCAAGTCTCTGGATGTTGTGGGGCTGTCTTGGCTGACACGTCTCTACAGCATCGCGTGGCAGTCGGGGACAGTGCCTCTGGACTGGCAGACCGGGGTGGTGGTCCCCCTATTTAAAAAGGGGGACCGGAGGGTGTGCTCCAACTATCGGGGGATCACACTCCTCAGCCTCCCCGGGAAAGTCTATTCCAGGGTACTGGAGAGGAGAATTCGGCCGATAGTCGAACCTCGGATCCAGGAGGAACAATGCGGTTTTCGTCCTGGCCGTGGAACACTGGACCAGCTCTATACCCTCCGCAGGGTGCTCGAGGGTTCATGGGAGTTTGCCCAACCAGTCCACATGTGTTTTGTGGACTTGGAGAAGGCATTCGACCGTGTCCCTCGTGGCATACTGTGGGGGGTGCTCCGGGAGTACGGGGTCGGGGGCCCTCTGTTAAGGGCTGTGCGGTCCCTGTACTGCCGGAGCAGGAGCCTGGTTCGCATTGCCGGCAGTAAGTCAGACCTGTTCCCAGTGCATGTTGGACTCCGGCAGGGCTGCCCTTTGTCACCGGTTCTGTTCATTACTTTTATGGACAGAATTTCTAGGCGCAGCCACGGGCCGGAGGGGATCTGGTTCGGGAGCCAATGGATCTCGTCTCTGCTTTTCGCGGATGACGTGGTCTTGTTGGCTCCTTCGGGCCGGGACCTCCAGCATGCCCTGGGGCGGTTTGCAGCCGAGTGTGAAGCGGCTGGGATGAGAATCAGCACCTCCAAATCCGAGGCCATGGTTCTCGACCGGAAAAAGGTGGCCTGCTCCCTCCAGGTGGGAGGAGAGTTCCTGCCTCAAGTGGAGGAGTTTAAGTATCTTGGGGTCTTGTTCACGAGTGAGGGAAGGACGGAGCGTGAGATTGACAGACGGATCGGTGCAGCGGCTGCAGTAATGCGGTCTTTGTATCGGTCTGTCGTGGTGAAGAGAGAGCTGAGCCGAAAGGCGAAGCTCTCGATTTACCAGTCAATCTACGTTCCGACCCTCACCTATGGCCATGAACTCTGGGTCATGACCGAAAGAATAAGATCCCGGATACAAGCGGCCGAAATGAGTTTCCTCCGCAGGGTGGCAGGGCGCTCCCTTAGAGATAGGGTGAAGAGCTCTGTCACCCGGGAGGAGCTCAGAGTAGAGCCGCTGCTCCTCCACATCGAGAGGAGCCAGCTGAGGTGGCTCGGGCATCTGTTTCGGATGCCCCCGG
This sequence comes from Sparus aurata, assembly GCF_900880675.1. NCBI lineage: Eukaryota > Metazoa > Chordata > Actinopteri > Spariformes > Sparidae > Sparus > Sparus aurata. The sequence goes on along the minus strand of NC_044198.1, from coordinate 25,052,827 downwards.
GACGCCTCCCTCGGGAGGTGTTCCTGGCATGTCCCTCCGGGAGGAGACCCCGAGGAAGACCCAGGACACGCTGGTGTGACTATGTCACTCAGCTGGCCTGGGAACGCCTTGGGGTCCTCCCGGAAGAGCTGGAGGCAGTATCCGGGGAGAGGGAAGTCTGGGTGTCCCTGCTCAGGCAGCTGCCCCCGCGACCCGGCCCCGGATAAGCGGAAGAAAATGGATGGATGGATGGATGGAAATTTGTGACAAATTTTTTTTATTTCAGAACATGGACATCCAGTGACATCACAGCACTGCTGCACCCAAAGTGCAAACTGGTTGAACTCATTTAATACGTATTTACTTTAATAATTAATCATGTTACACAAATGTTCAAGACTACGTATGAGCTAAATGACATAACGCAACAGTAGAGATTCCAGGCAACAAAGATACATTCATTATTGATATTTGGGGTCTTCAGATGTGTTTTGCAGGTTTGGTTTGTTACAGCCTACATAACTGACCTGTGGGAACACAATGTTATATTCTTTCACAGATGTTAAAATCTCTGGAGGCCCCTCTGTCAGCCTCAACACAATTCTTCACACAACAGCATCAATATGAGAACGACCTTCCAACACACAACCTAAACACACCGTGGTCAACATGAACTTATGCAGCTGGTAAAACAAACTTAAGCCATGATGAAATTCTCAAATTCGGAAAGATATTTAAGACAGGTGACTTTATTACAAATGAAGGGAGGCAGACAGTAAACGCCACTGTTAGTGAGTGTCAGAAGCCAAACTATCAGCAGGAAAAACAATCATTTCCACTTTCTTAGCCTCAAAAGATTATTCCTTTAACTCACTGCAGTTTGACACCATTCACCATGATGTGTGACATTACTGGAAAGTTTCTCCTCAGCATGAAAACATGGTCTGAAACATGCAGACAAACTGAGCTGAGGAGCTTTAACCTCCACTACATCCCTAGTCAGCAGGTTGAAGGCGCCCTCTTGTGTTCAGCATCAGTTTTCACATGTCAGTTGTTGAGCTGCTGTGATGTTCACTGCAGGAAGACATGTAAAAACTTCACTGAGCCTTTGGCAGCTTCAAACAACATCAGTAAAGAAACATTTAAATGTGTGTGATATCACACTGTGTCAGTCTGTTGACAGGAGTCGCAGCCTGTAACACTGATGCTGCATTTAGGTCACATGAGAAAGATGGGAGAGAAGAGATTCAACTTTCCAAATACTATTCATATCAGCTCTCAGGTTGTTAAAACTCTTTTGGAACGTAACATCATCTGATTTCTTGACTTCTGGTGAAACAACATAAGTTTGTACATATGAATTGTAACCAAATGTAAATAATCAGATATTCATTTAGTGATGTTGTGACTGGAGCTGATCTAGGCTGCACATTTACCAATTGTTGGGGAATTTAAGATATTTGACTTGTTTAGTTTTCTCCATCAGCTTTGTATGGTATCCTGGAATTAAGACAAGTAGAAAACACTTTGTTCATGATTGTTTATTTATTTCATACACCTTCAGTTTGTTCACACATCCCATCAGTAAAGTCTGTTAAATGACTCGTGTTCAATGATTTCATGCACAGATTCACTTCATCCACACAGTCAGTTTGTTTGAGCAGAATGTCACCTATGTACAAAACTAATTCATGTTCTTCTTATTGATTGTGATCGGAATGATTACAGTTTAATAGTTCCTTATTTGTAAGTTGATTTGGACAATAACAACAACATTTGATCTGAAAAAATGTACAAGAAGGTGACAACTGAATATCTATGATGAAGGAAGCTCTGCTGCTTTCTCTCAAACAACAACATACAAATGCATCAAAACAAGCATTTAACAAATATTTAGAGCACAGAGACGTTTACATTTTAATAAACAGATATTCCAGTTCAGCTAAACAAAAGTCATCATGAACAGTGAGAGCCTCCACGACTGAACAGACACAGGAAGGAGCACCACCTAAAGAAACTCAAATATTTACATAAAGTCAAATGAGAAAATGTCAAAATCCCGCTCATAATGTATGATTGACAGGTGATCTCTGTGCAGTGAAGAAATGCCACAACAATCAGCTCTCAGCAAGAAACATGAAGACAAAGTAAGTTTAAGGATTCAAACAGAGTTCAACTCACTCTCCGTGAAATGTCTTCTGTCTATTTGAGTTTACACAACTCAGCAGTGGTTTCTGGATAAAGTCCAGCATAGAGAGGCTGAGTGAATGTGGTCTGGACTCTGTGGAGGAGAGTCATGGTTTCAGACATGCTATAGAAGGACAGAATACCTGCACTGTGATCCAGGTACACTCCAACTCTGGAGGACTCAGGACCTGAGACAGGAGTTTTGATATTGTTGTACCAAAATTCACAACTGTCACTGGAGCAATATAAAGACCAGGATTTGTCATTTTGTCCAAATGAACTTTCATGTGACCTCCCTGCTCTCCTGATTTTCTTGTATGCGACTGCTACTCCAACTGTTCCTCCTCTCCTCTCCACCTCCCAGTAACAACGTCCAGTCAGACTCTCTCTACTCAGGACCTGAACCCAGTCAGTGAATCTGTCTGGGTGTCTAGAATAAGACTGTTCAACTGTCATTCTTGTTGCTTTTCTGTCCCCCTCAGATAATAACAGATGTCTGTGTGCTGTGTTTGGATCCAGTGTGATTTCACATGAATATTTTAAGAATCCAGCTCTGGTAATGGGCTCTGATTGAGACAGTAAAACATCCACTTCAGTCACTGTCACTAAGATGTTTCTCCACATCTCCCTCAGGACGTCCTGTAGTTTGACTCTGACCTCTGACACAGCTGCTGTCACATCCTCAAAGTATCTCAGAGGAGAAATGTTGATGCTGGATGAGTGTGTAGACTCACTGAGTGCTGACAGTGAGGGGTGGTTGTGTAGAAACTGGTTGTGATCCTCTGTGTGTGAGAGCTTCTTCAGCTCAGCGTCTTTCCTCTTCAGCTCAGTGATCTCCTGCTCCAGCTTCTCCTGAAGCTCTTTGACTCGACTCACTTCAGTTTCCTGCTGGGATCTGACCTGCTGCTTCACATCAGAGCGTCTTTTCTCCATGAGACGGATCAGCTGGGTGAAGATCTTCTCACTGTCCTCCACTGCTTTATCAGCAGAGCCATTGATGGCCTCCACCTCCTGTTGAAGCACCTTCACATCTTTCTCTCTGTCCTGGATTCTCTGCTGGATGTTTTGTCGACTCCCCTCCAGCTCTCTCTGCTTCTCAGTCCTCTCTGCTGCAGCTGACACGATGTCGTGGCCTTTATGTTGATCCACAGAGCAGAGATAACAGATACACTGCTGATCAGTACGACAGAACATCTTCATCACCTCATTATGACGAGAGCAGATGTTCTCCTTCAGCTTTTCAGTGGGCTCCACCAGCTTGTGGTGTTTAAACAGAGGTGATTCATAATGAGGCTGGAGGTGTTTCTCACAGTAAGAGACCAGACAGACCAGAGAGACCAGACCGACCAGACAGGACTTGAAGGCTTTCAGTTTTCTCCCACTGCAGAAATCACAGGCCACATCTTCAGGTACAGCATAGCAGTGATCAGCAGGAGCAGCTTGGAGTTCAGTCTTCTTCAGCTCCTCCACTAAAACTGCTAACATGGTGTTTTTAACCAGGACAGGCCTCAGTGTGAAGGTCTGCTTACACTGAGGGCAGCTGTGAATATTCTCCTCATGTTCTCCGTCCCAGTGATCTTTAATACAGTTCATGCAGTAGCTGTGTCCAAAGGGAATAGCCACCGGATCCTTCAGTAGATCCAGACAGATCGAACAAGAGAAGGTTTCCCGGTCCAGCTGAACACCTTTCTGTGCCATTTCAGTGCTCGGTGCTAACGACTGTCTGACTTACACTTCTTGATAACTGAAACTAGTTTGAGCTCTGATCTGAATATCATATGTTGCTTCAGTGATTTGTGCCTATCTGCTCCTGCACTGCACTGCATGTTGGTCACACCCATCCACTAGCTGTAAATCTGAAGGGGAGTGAACGAGGAAACAGTTGTGGAGCTCACTGTGTTTGAGAGCAGGAAGAAGAGGGAGGGATCATTAAGCTTCGATCCATTCCAGGAAGAGGAGCGGGTTGAGAGAGACATCATGCATTTAACACTTTACGGTAGAGCTCATCTCTCATTTTAAACACTGGTCACTTCAGCTGTTAGGAGGTAAAGTCTTCTTAGTGTCAGAGACCATGGTGTTGCTTTGGCAGACACTCTGTAGTGTAGCTTGGGAGAAGTACACTAGCCCAAACAATCTGTGTTACGACCTAACCTATAGAGGGCAGCTCCTTGTGGAAGAGGGGTGGCTATGGCACAATCTAGTGGCTGTTGTAGGCATACAGATCAGGGACAATAAAGATAAACACAGTTTTAAAAGTGTAAGTGTTTCTTCCAAACCTTCAACATGCACTAACTGGAATTCAGGGCAGTAACAGTTGGAGGATTGTCTCTTAAGGTTAACTCGGGCGGAAACATATGGTACTAACAGCAAGTACAAAAACTTCTGTTTCAAAGGGCTGGCAGTATGCTGTGGCTATATCTCCAACTCTACTTTGTACTCAGGCTATAATGCAAGGCAGTAACAGCCAGACATAAACTTCTATGTATCACAGGGCCTGTGGCATGCTGCTACTGACAGAAGGAGCACTAAAACTGTCATCAGATTCTGACAGCTTGACTAGAATGCAACAAATACAAGATATTCAAATGCTGAACTGAAATGTTTACAATTTCTAGAAAGCAGTTTCAACTTGAATTGAGAGCAGCAATAGCAAACGGTGAAAGTGGCAGTTATTAACCTAAAAGAGTTTGGTTGATTAAATGGGTTATACATTTGATTGATCAATCAGTTCTTACCACACTGCAATTGTTTGCTTGTACAAATCAATGTCTACTCCTGTAGTAGACTAGTGGGGTTAAATGTGAAAACTTTTGGCTTAAGTTTTTCAAGATGTCAACCTCAAATTACAGCACTGTCCAAATTATGCTGAAGTGAATATTGCACATTTATGAATGTTTGCCAACAGTACACAGACTCACACGGGACATGTCCCCCCAATTTTTGAAAAACATGAATTGTCCCCCCCAATGAAAATACCCTAAATTATTCAAAATTGAACAAATGTTTTTTTCAGACTTCACATTCTTCACATTTTAGATTCACATCTAAAAAGAAATGATTGAAATTGTGGAACAATGGGCCTCATTCACCAATATCTTCTTAAGAATCTTCTTAGATTCTTTCCTAAGTTGTTCTTAAGAGGTTCCTTAAGAAAACCCTACGTCAGATTCACCAACTCGTTTGTAAGCCTCAGAATTGTTCGCAGCTGTGTTCTTACATTGATGAAAGCCGCAGGAGCAATATATATGCCATTGTTTTGTGGGCCTTGGATGGAGAAATGCCACGTATAAATAGGGTGGGGGGCTTACTAATTGATGGCATGTTTCCAATTTACTTGATTTATCTTAAATCATTGGCACATTTAATTTATTTAAGAATTTAAATTCTTTATAAATTACCAAAAATATGAAATAAATAATTAAATGAATAAATATGACAGAATTATCACTGTAATATTGCATTTTAATGAACTACACAAGAGAAGAAGACACAACCATGCCAACATTTCGGCACTGAAATGTGCGTAAGAGTACTCCTGAGTGTTCGTAGGATTTGTTCTTGCCTAAGAAAAAATCCTAGATAAGAAAAAATTCATGAATGCCACAATCTTTGTGAAATCTTCGTAAGTGGGACTTAAGAACAAATTTGTTTGTAAGAACGGTTCATGAATGAGGCCCAATGTTTGGCAAACATATTTCTGACACCACATTCCATCTCTGGTCTCCTCCACTACAATGCAAATGAATGGGTATGGGTAACATGATCAATTAGTTTACACAACTTGGTTAGGGCTACATATTTTGATATTCATCCATATCAATTAATCATGCATAAAGTAGTCCCATACACTGGGAGAAAAGGAAGATGGTAAGAAGAACTGGGGATCTGGGAGGGTTGGAGGGAGGTGAAAGATAAGAACATGAGTAGACATTACATGCCCGAGACCCTTAAAATTATGATTTACTAATATAACAGTAACTAACAGTTAAGTAAGCAGTGATACATGCTGTTCGCTGTTTTGGACAAATAAATAAGAATGGTAAGCACAATAAATGATTCCCTGTGCAGTACTTTTTGAATGATATGGCGAACCTCTACGAAGTTGTGATTTAAGGTGGCATGGTATGAGTTGCATACAGGCAAAAAAAACAAACAAAACACTTTTGTGTCCCCCCCCAATCCTGACATTGGATCTGCATTAGTGAGCATGATGATTACACTTTTATAGTCTCTCATTTGTAAGTTGATTTGGACAACAACAACAACAACAACAACAACAACAACAACATTTGGTCGGCTAAAGAAACACTTGTAAAAGTGATTTTAGATTTCTTTTAAAATGTACAACGAGGTGACAACTAAATATCTACGATGAAGAAAGCTCTGCTGCTTTCTCTCAAACTACAACATACAAATGCATCAAAACAAACATTTAACAAACATTTAGAGCACAGAGACGTTTACACTTTCTTAAACAGATATTTCAGTTCAGCTAAACAAAAGTCATCATGAACAGTGAGAGCCTCCCACAGCTGAACAGACACAGGAAGGAGCACCACCTAAAGAAACTCAAATATTTACATAAAGACAAATGAGAAAATGTCAAAGTCCCGCCCATAATGTTTGATTTACAGGTGATCTCTGTGCAGGGAAGAAATGCCACAATCAGCTCTGAGCAACAAAAATGAAGACAAAATAAGTTTAAGGATTCAAACAGAGTTTAACCCACTGTCCCTGAAATGACTTCTGTCTCTTTGAGTTTACACAACTCAGCAGTGGTACACTCATCGAGCTAAAGTCCAGCATAGAGAGGCTGAGTGAATGTGGTCTGGACTCTGTGGAGGAGAGTCATGGTGTCAGAGACGCTGTAGAAGGACAGAATACCTGCACTGTAATCACAACCTTTGATTCATTCCAAGAGGAGCAGCTCTGTGAATCTAATCTTTGTTTCCTCATTCACAGTAAAACAATAAAACCTGGTGCACATTTGAAAAGTCAGTTTTTTGTCTTTTTATACATCTTGGCTCTTTGGGCTTTGTTGATATCTTTCTCTAACTCTTCTTCAAATTCTGTTCAGTTTTCGTTTACTGGTTAAAAGCAGCTGACTGATATGTAGTTATCAACGTTAAATGTCATTGAATACTCAAATTAACATTTAACAATTTTTTTTGTTTCAGAACATGGGTTCAGTGACATCACAGCACTGCTGCACCCAAAGTGCAAACTGGTTGAACTCATTTAACACGTATTTACTTTAATAATTAATCATGTTACACAAATGTTCATGACTACGTATGAGCTAAATGACATAACGCAACAGTAGAGATTCCAGGCAACAAAGATGCATTCATTATTGATATTTGGGGTCTTCAGATGTGTTTTGCAGGTTTGGTTTGTTACAGCCTACATAACTGACCTGTGCGGACACAATATTATATTCTTTACAGATGTTAAAATCTCTGGAGGCCCCTCTGTCAGCCTCAACACAATTCTTCACACAACAGCATCGATATGAGAACGACCTTCCAACACACAACCTAAACACACGTGGTCAACATGAACTTCAGCAGCTGGTAAAACAAACTTAAGCCATGATGAAATTCTCAAATTCGGAAAAATATTTAAGACAGGTTACTTTATTACAAATGAAGGGAGGCAGACAGTAAACGCCACTGTTAGTGAGTGTCAGAAGCCAAACTATCAGCAGGAAAAACAATCATTTCCACTTTCTTAGCCTCAAAAGATTATTCCTTTAACTCACTGCAGTTTGACACCATTCACCATGATGTGTGACATTACTGGAAAGTTTCTCCTCAGCATGAAAACACAGTCTGAAACATGCAGACAAACTGAGCTGAGGAGTTTTAACCTTCACTACATCCCTGGTCAGCAGGATGAAGGCGCCCTCTTGTGTTGAGCATCAGTTTTCACATGTCAGTTGTTGAGCTGCTGTGATGTTCACTGCAGGAAGATGTGTAAAAACTTCACTGAGCCGTTGGCAGCTTCAAACAACATCAGTAAAGAAACATTTAAATGTGTGTGATATCACACTGTGTCAGTTTGTTCACAGGAGTCACAGCCTGTGAACACTGATGCTGCATTCAGGTCACATGGGAAAGATGGGAGAGAAGAATTTACACTTTACAAATACTGTTCACTTCAGCTCACTGGTTCTTAAAAGGATTTAGGAATACAAGATTTGAGGCTACAGTTTAAAATTTCTTTGATTTCTTGAATTCTGGTGAAACAACATATACTTGTATTGCAACTTGTAACCAAATGTAAATAATCAGACATTAGTTAAAACATTTCACTTGTTTTGTTTTCTCCATCAGCTTTGTATGATACCCTGGAATGAAGACGAGTAGAAAACACTTTGCTCATGATTGTTTATTCATTTTATAAACCTTCAGTTTGTTCACACATCCCATCAGTAAAGTCTGTTGAATGACTCTTGTTCAATGATTTCACGTACAGATTCACTTGATCCACACAGTCAGTTTTTTTTAGCATCTCGGCTATGTACAAGTAGCTAACTAATGAACGGTCTTCTTATTGTTAATGATCATGACATTTACAGTTCAATAGTAACTAATCTGTAAGTCAATTTGGACAACACCATTTGGTCTGCCAAACAGATAAATTTGAATGTGATTTTAGATTTCTTCACAAATGTACAAGAAGGTGACAACTAAATATATCTGAGAAAAAGCAGCAGAGCTTCTTTTATCGTAAACAACAACATACAAATCCATTAAAACTATTGACAGGTGATCTCTGTGCAGTGAAGAAATGCCACAACAATCAGCTCTCAGCAACAAACATGAAGACAAAATAAATTTAAGAATCGAAACAAAGAGTTTAACCCACTGTCCCTGAAATGACTTCTGTCTTTCTAAGTTTACACAACTCAGCAGTGGTTTTGTGATAAAGATGAAGTCCAGCATAGAGAGGCTGAGTGAATGTGGTCTGGACTCTGTGGAGGAGAGTCATGGTGTCAGAGACGCTGTAGAAGGACAGAATACCTGCACTGTGATCCAGGTACACTCCAACTCTGGAGGACTCAGGACCTGAGACGGGAGTTTTAATATTGTTGTACCAAAAGTTAGAACTGTCATTGGAACAATACAATGACCAGGATTTGTTATTCAATCCAAATGAACTTTCATTTGACCTCCCTGCTCTCCTGATATTCTTGTATGCGACTGCTACTTCAGCTCCTCCTCCTCTCCGCTCCACCTCCCAGTAACAACGTCCAGTCAGACTCTCTCTACTCAGGACCTGATCCCAGTCAGTGAATCTGTCTGGGTGACTAGAAAAAGACTGTTCAACTTCCATGTTTGTTGCCTTTCTGTTCCCCTTGGATAATAACAGATATGTGTTTGCTGTGTTTGGATCAAGTGTGATTTCACGTGAATATTTTAAGAAGTCAGCTCTGGTAATGGGTTCTGGTTGAGACAGTATAACATCCACTTCAGTCACTGTCAGTGAGATGTTTGTCCATGTCTCTCTCAGGACATCCTGTAGTTTGTCTCTGACCTCTGACACAGCTGCTGTCACATCCTCAAAGTACTTGAGAGGACGGATATTGATGCTGGATGAGTGTGTAGACTCACTGAGTGCTGACAGTGAGGGGTAGTTTTGTAGAAACTGGTTGTGATCCTCTGTGTGTGAGAGCTTCTTCAGCTCAGCATCTTTCCTCTTCAGCTCAGTGATCTCCTGCTCCAGCTTCTCCTGAAGCTCTTTGACTCGACTCACTTCAGCTTCCTGCTGGGATCTGACCTTCTTCTTCACATCAGAGCGTCTTTTCTCCATGAGACAGATCAGCTGGGTGAGGATCTTCTCACTGTGCTCCACTGTTTTATCAGCAGAGCCATTGATGGCCTCCACCTCCTGTTGAAGCACCTTCACATCTTTCTCTCTGTCCTGGATTCTCTGCTGGATGTTTTGTCGACTCCCCTCCAGCTCTCTCTGCCTCTCAGTCCTCTCTGCTGCAACTGTCACTGCATCGTGGCCTTTATGTTCGTCCACAGAACAGAGATAACAGATAGACTGCTGATCAGTACGGCAGAACATCTTCATCACCTCATCGTGACGAGAGCAGATGTTCTCCTGGAGCTTCTCTGACGGCTCCACCAGCTTGTGTTTCTTTAAAGGAGCTGCTTCATAATGATGCTGCAGGTGTTTCTCACAGTAAGAGGCCGGACAGGATAAACAGGACTTGGCAGCTTTCCGTTTCCTCCCAGTGCAGACATCACAGGTCACATCTTCAGGTCCAGCATAGCAGTGATCAGCAGGGGCAGCTTGGAGTCCAGTCTTCTTCAGCTCCTCCACTAAAACTGCTAACATGGTGTTTTTAAACAGGACAGGCCTCGGTGTGAAGTTCTGCCTACACTGAGGGCAGCTGTAGATCCTCTTCTCACCTTCTCTGTCCCAGTGATCTTTAATACAGTTCTTGCAGTAACTGTGTCCACAGGGAATAGTCACTGGATCCTTCAGTAGATCCAGACAGATCGAACAAGAGAAAGTTTCCTGGTCCAACTGAACTTCTTTCTGCTCCATTTCACCTCTCAGTGCAAACAACTGAGTTTTTACTTTGCGATAACTGAAACTAGTGTAAGCTCTGATCTGACAGCATGTGTTGCTTCAGTGATTTCTGCCTGTCTGCTCCTGCACTGCACTGCATGTTGGTCACACCCATCCATAAGCTGTAGATCTGAAGGGGAGTGAATGAGTAAACTGTTGCACAGAGTGGAGCTAGCTGTGATAGGAAGAAGAGCGAGGGGTCATTGAACTTCGATCCATTCCAGGAATCGGAGCAGGTTGATAAAAACGTTGTGTGTTGAACACTTGTTTACAACAGAGCTCATCTCTCATTTTAAACTCTGGTCACTTCAGCTGTTAGGAGGTAAGGTCTTCTTATAGTCAGATGGTTTGGAGACAGCTCCCCAGTTTTCAAGATTACAGAGTCATCCTGTTGTTCAGTTTAATCAACCTTTATACCCATTATATTAATTCAAACACAGAACATACAAGATGGAGGAATTAATCACTGGAGTTTTAAGTCCATTTATTCTGTGAGAAAGTTATCCAACAGTTATTTCTGTAAAACATGTAGACAAACTGAGCTGAGGAGCTTTAACCTTCACTACATCCCTGGTCAGCAGGATGAAGGCGCCCTCTTGTGTTGACCATCAGTTTTTACATGTCAGTTGTTGAGCTGCTGTGATGTTCACTGCAGGAAGATGTGTAAAAACTTCACTGAGCCTTTGGCAGCTTCAAACAACATCAGTAAAGACACATTTAAATGTGTGTGATATCACACTGTGTCAGTTTGTTCACAGGAGTCACAGCCTGTAACACTGATGCTGCATTCAGGTCACACAGGAAAGATGGGAGAGAAGAGATTCCACTTCATTATATTATTCACATCAGCTCTTAGGTTGTCAAAGGGTTTTGGGAATGCGAGATCATCTGATTTCTTGACTTCTGGTGAAACAACATAAGTTTGTATGTACGAATTGTAACCAAATCTAAATAATCAGATATTCATTTAAAAATTTAGCAATTTTACAAATGGAGCTGATCTAGGCTGAACATTTACCAATTTTTGGTGAATTTAAGATATTTGACTTGTTTTTGTTTTAATGATATCCTGGAATGACGACAAGTAGAAAACACTTCATTCATGATTTTTTGTTTATTTAATACACCTTCAGTTTGTTCTCACATCCCATCAGTAAAGTCTGTTAAATGACTTGTTCAGAAATTTCATGTACAGATTCACTTCATCCACACAGGCAGGTTGTTTGAGCAGAATCTCAGCTATGTACAATAAACTAATCAATGACCTGCTTATTGATTATCATCATGATATTAACAGTTGAACAGTCCCTTATGCATAATTTTATTCGGACAACAACAACAACAACAACAACAACATTTGGTTTGCCAAACAAATAAATGTGAATGTGATTTTAAATTTCTTTAAAAATGTACAACAAGGTGACAACTAAAAATCTACAATGAAGGAAGCTCTGCTGCTTTCTCTCAAACAACAACTTACAAATCCTTCTAAACAATTGACAGGTGATCTCTGTGCAGTGAAGAGATGCCACAACAATCAGCAACAAACATGAAGATAAACTACGTTTAAGGATTCAAACACAGACTTTAACCCACTGTCCCTGAAATGACTTCTGTCTATTTGAGTTTACACAACTCAGCAGTGGTTCCATGATAAAGCCAAAGTCCAGCATAGAGAGGCTGAGTGAATGTGGTCTGGACTCTGTGGAGGAGAGTCATGGTGTCAGAGACGCTGTAGAAGGACAGAATACCTGCACTGTGATCCAGGTACACTCCAACTCTGGAGGACTCAGGACCTGAGACTGGAGTGAGACTTTGACTTTGTTGTACCAAAAGTCACAGCTGTCATTGTCACAATCTAATGACCAGGAGTTGTCATTCCATCCAAATGAACTTCCCTCTGACCTCCCTGCTCTCCTGATATTCTTGTATGCGACTGCTACTCCAACTGCTCCCCCTCTCCTCTCCACCTCCCAGTCACAACATCCAGTCAGACTCTCTCTACTCAGGACCTGAGCCCAGTCAGTGAATCTGTCTGGGTGACTAGAATAAGACAGTTCATCTTCCATTCTTGTTACTTTTCTGTTGCCCTCAAAGAATAACAGACATGTATTTGCTGTATTTGGATCCAGTGTGATTTCACGTGAATATTTTAAGAATCCAGCTCTGGTCTTGGGCTCTGGTTGAGACAGTAAAACATCCACTTCAGTCACTGTCAGTGAGATGTCGGTCCATGTCTCTCTCAGGACATCCTGTAGTTTGTCTCTGACCTCTAACACAGCTGCTGTCACATCCTCAAAGTACTTCAGAGGACGGATATTGATGCTGCATGAGTGTGTAGACTCACTGAGTGCTGACAGTGAGGGGTAGTTGTGTAGAAACTGGTTGTGATCTCTTAAAGTTGACTCAGGCTTAAACACAGGGTAGTAACAGTTAAAGTACAAAACTTCTATTTCAGAGGGCTGGCAGCACTCTGTGGCTATATCTCCGTCTCTACTTCTTACTCAGGCTGAAATGCAAGGCAGTAACAGCCAGATATAAACTTCTATCAGGGATCCAGACTAACTTTTTTTTACTATGAGCAGAGTCGCCCCTAACTGAAAATTTTAGGAGCGCAATCACAAAATTTAGGGGTGCACACCGTAAATATATATACATATGTATATGTATATATATATATATATATATATATATATATATATATATATATATATATATATATATATATATAAATATTAAATTATCATATGTTGAGTTCAGTTTCACGCTGTTCTTTCTTTGCAGGTCTAGTTAAACTTAATGTTGATATATTAATTCAGCGCTTCCTCAGTGCACTGATTAACAGTTGCGTTTTCATTGGAGTACAGGTCACGGCACATTTTATCCCTTAAACTAGCACTGTGTTTGACCAGTATGTTATGCTTTAACTGTGTAGTGCCAGCATAACCTGCAGATTTCGTGTTCCCCACATGTTGCTGTTATCGATTGCAAAATCTGCGTTTCATGAAATTCGTCTCTCAGAAAAACCTTCACCAGTCAAATCGGCACCCATTCTCACGAAATCAGTATTTTCTGCCCTTTTTCGCCACACTTCTGTCTTCAGACTTGCACTCTTCCTCTGAGTAAGGATTTGACTCTGGCACACTTCTAGGCTTATCGGGGAGAAAATAACCCTGAGATTCCACCAGATACGTTTCCGCTGCGTTACTGCTTCGATCCAGTTTTACAGTGCCACAGTTATAGGTATGTGTTATGAAAACAACGACAAGAATTGTTCCCGACCAAAGGATTAGTAGAAGAGCTTGTGTTTGTCTCTTTTTTTAGATTTGTGTGCTGGTGTCAACACGGAGTGTTTTAGTTGAAAAGTAACCGGATGTTATATTGTTGTGTCAGTGCGCAATTTCCTGTCTGCTCGGTTCTAAATTCGGCTGAATTGTTGTGTCGTGCTCCGGTATCAGCCGTAGTAGAAGTCCCGCGTATCTGCTCCGGACAGCTGGAGCCCTCCGGAGCAGAGACACAGCGCAGCAGACCTGGTGGAAGTTAAGACATTATCTAAAGTGAAAAACCAGCTCAGCTCCACCACGCAGCGGACACGTATCTGGTTGAATCGCGGAGTTCGTTTCGCCATTCTTCGCTGAAAGTGAAACCTTCTCCTTCTGCGCACAGACCAACTTTCAGACCCTCCCCCTCCACACATTAGCCACTTACAGTGCCAGTTCCTGCCCATCTAACACACATTGGCCTGCCACCTGTCAGTCCAGACTCCAGATTCTTTGATTCGCTTTGGTTCCCTTCCACTAATGGTGTTAAAAAACATTAAGAAAAAAAAAAAAAAGAAAAAAAAAAAAACCGGCAAATTCACTGGTCGCACATATGCGACTAAATGTAAAATTTGGTCGCACTGTCTCAAATTTTGGTCGCAAAATGCGCCGATTTGGTCACAGACTGGAGCCCTGTCTATGTATCAGAGAGCCTGTGGCATGCTGCAGTTGACACAAGGAAGACTAAAATTGTCATCAGATTCTGACAGCTTGACTAGAATGCAACAATTACTAGAGATTCACATGCTGAACTGGAATTTTTACAATTTCTACAAAGCACTTTTAACTTGAATTGCGAGCAACAATAGCAAAGGCTCAATGTGGCAGTTATTAACCTAAAAGAGTTTGGTTAGTTAAATGGGTTATACATTTTGTCGATCAATTCTCAACACACTACAATTGTTTGTTAGTACAAATCAACGCTACTCCTGTTGTAGACTAGTGGGGTTAAATGTGAAAACTTCTGGCTGAAGTTTTTCAAGATGTGAAATTGAAATTACAACACTGTCCAAATTATGCTGAAATGAATATTTCACATTTATGAATGTTTGCCAACAGTACGCATACTCATACGGGGCACCACATATTGTGATACAACAGTAATAGGGAGTTTGGGGTTAAATTTGGCTATCAATAATAATTAATTATTATCAGGGATAATTATTAATTATGATGAATAATAAGATACCCTTTCCATTAGATCACCACAGGGCACCACCCTTGAAGAAGGGAAAAGATAGCCAACTCTTATTAATAATTAACTTGATAACTACAACCAGTATTACCATAGCAGCTCATAATGGTCGAAGGATTTTGGAGTCCCTGGCAGAGTAGATGTTGGCAACATTCACTGTTATACAATATTAGATAGACAGCATGAATGTCCTACATACAGGTGTTTGTGCGTGTGTGTTTGTGTGTGTGTGTGTGTGTGTGTGTGCATGCGTGCGTGCGCGTGCGTGTGTGTGTGTGTATGTGTGTGTCTCTGGAAGAACAAAGAAACAATGTTGGTGCTCACATTGCAAAGACCCTGAGACTGTTTGAAGCTTAAATCCTATAATGACAAAAAAAAAGAAATTAATGAATGAACTTCTTATTGATTATGATCATGATAATTACAGTTTTATAGTCTCTCATTTGTAAGTTGATTTGGACAACAATGACAACTACATTTGGTCTGCTAAACAAAACATTTAAAAGTGGTTTTAGATTTCTTTTCAAATATACAGCAAGGTGACAACTAAATATCTTCGCTGCTGCTTTCTCTCAAACAACATACAAATCCATCAGAACAAACATTTAGACTACAGAGATGTTTACACTGTCATACAGAGAAATGTCAGTTTAGCTAAACAAAAGTCACCATGAACAGTTAGAGCCTCAATGGCTGAAAAGATACAGGAAGGAGCACCGCCTAAAGAGACTCAAATATTTACAAAAAGACACATAAGAAAATGTCAAAGTCCCGCCCATAATGTTTGATTGACAGGTGATCTATGCGCAGTGAGGAAATGCCACAACAATCAGCTCTCAGCAACAAACATGAAGACAAAATACGTTTAAGGATTCAAACACAGAATTTAACCAACTGTCCCTGAAATGACTTCAGTCTATTTGAGTTTACACAACTCAGCAGTGGTTTCATGATAAAGATGAAGTCCAGCATAGAGAGGCTGAGTGAATGTGGTCTGGACTCTGTGGAGGAGAGTCATGGTGTCAGAGACGCTGTAGAAGGACAGAATACCTGCACTGTGATCCAGGTACACTCCAACTCTGGAGGACTGAGGACCTGAGACTGGAGTTTTGTTACTGTTGTACCAAAACTTATGACTGTCATTGTCACAATCTAATGACCAGGATTTGTCATTCAATCCAAATGAACTTTCCTCTGACTTCCCTGCTCTCCCAATAGTCCTGTATGCAACTGCTACTTCACCTCCTCCCCCTCTCCACTCCACCTCCCAGTAACAACATCCAGTCAGACTCTCTCTACTCAAGACCTGCCACCAGTCAGTGAATCTGTCTGGGTGATTAGAATAAGACTGTTCAACTTCCATGTTTGTTGCCTTTCTGTTCCCCTCAGATAATAACAGATATGTGTTTGCTGTGTTTGGATCCAGTGTGATTTCACGTGAATATTTTAAAAATCCAGCTCTGGTGTTGTTCTCTGGTGGAGACAGTAAAACATCCACTTCAGTCTCTGTCAGTGAGATGTTTGTACATGTCCCTCTCATAACGTCCTGTAGTTCATCTCTGACCTCTGACACAGCTGCTGTCACATCCTCAAAGTACTTGAGAGGACGGATCTTGATGCTGGATGAGTGTGTAGACTCACTGAGTGCTGACAGTGAGGGGTAGTTGTGTAGAAACTGGTTGTGATCCTCTGTGTGTGAGAGCTTCTTCAGCTCAGCATCTTTCCTCTTCAGCTCAGTGATCTCCTGCTCCAGCTTCTCCTGAAGCTCTTTGACTCGACTCACTTCAGTTTCCTGCAGGTATCTGACCTGCCGCTTCACATCAGAGCGTCTTTTCTCCATGAGACAGATCAGCTGGGTGAAGATCTTCTCACTGTCCTCCACTGTTTTATCAGCAGAGTGATTGATGGCCTCCACCTCCTGTTGAAGCACCTTCACAACTTTCTCTCTGT
This sequence comes from Sparus aurata, assembly GCF_900880675.1. Taxonomy (NCBI): domain Eukaryota; kingdom Metazoa; phylum Chordata; class Actinopteri; order Spariformes; family Sparidae; genus Sparus; species Sparus aurata. The sequence continues at coordinate 25,035,610 of NC_044198.1, read as the reverse complement.
CCTGGATTCTCTGCTGGATGTTTTGTCGACTCCCCTCCAGCTCTCTCTGCCTCTCAATCCTCTCTGCTGCAGCTGACACGATGTCATGGCCTTTATGTTCGTCCACAGAGCAAATATAACAGATACACTGCTGATCAGTACGGCAGAACATCTTCATCACCTCATCGTGACGAGAGCAGATGTTCTCCTGGAGCTTCTCTGACGGCTCCACCAGCTTGTGTTTCTTCAAAGGAGCTGCTCCATAATGATGCTGCAGGTGTTTCTCACAGTAAGAGGCCGGACAGGATAAACAGGACTTGACAGCTTTCCGTTTCCTCCCAGTGCAGACATCACAGGCCACATCTTCAGGTCCAGCATAGCAGTGATCAGCAGGAGCAGCTTGGAGTTCAGTCTTCTTCAGCTCTTCCACAAAAACTGCTAACATGGTGTTTTTAACCAGGACAGGCCTTGGTGTGAAGGTCTGCCTACACTGAGGGCAGCTGTAGATATTCTTCTCATCTTCTTTGTCCCAGTGATCTTTAATACAGTTCATGCAGTAACTGTGTCCACAGGGAATAGTCACCAGATCCTTCAGTAGATCCAGACAGATCAAACACGAGAAGGTCTCTCGGTCCAGCTGAACTCCTTTCTGTGCCATTTCAGTGCAAACGACTGTCCGAGTCTTAACTTCCTGATAACTGAAACCAGTTTGAGCTCTGAACTGACAGCATGTGTTGCTTCAGTGATTTGTGCCTGTCTGCTCCTGCACTGCACTGCATGTTGGTCACACTGATCCTCGAGCTGTAGAGCTGAAGGGGAGTGAATAAGGAAACTGTTGCACAGAGTGGAACTAGCTGTGTTTGAGTTAGGAAGAGGAGCGAGGGGTCATTGAACTTCGATCCATTCCGGGAAGAGGAGCGGGTCTTGAGAGACATCGTGTGTTGAACACTTTACAACAGAGCTCATATCTCATTTTAAACACTGGTCACATCAGCTGTTAGGAGATAAAGTCTTCTTAGTGTCAGAGAATATGGTGTTGCTTTGGCACACATTATGTAGTGTAGCTTGGGAGAAGTACACTAGCCCAACCAAACTGTGTTATGGCCTACACTATAGAGGGCAGCTTCATGTGGAAGGGGGGTGGCTATGGCACAATCTAGTGGCTGATGTAGGCAAACAGATCAGGCCAGGGTAAACACATTTATACAAATATAACTTTGCCTTCCAAACTTTCAACATGCACTAACTGGAATGCACGGCAGTAACAGTCGGAGGATTGTCTCTTAAAGTTGACTCGGGCAGAAACACAAGGTGGTACAGCTAAAGTACAAAACTTCTGTGTCACAAGGCTGGCAGCATGCTGTGGCTATATCTCCAACTCTACTTTGTATTCAGGCTGAAATGCAAGGCAGTAGCAGCCAGACATAAACTTCTATTTATCACAGGGCCTGTGGCATGCTGCTACTGACAGAAGGAGCACTAAAACTGTCATCAGATTCTGACAGCTTGACTAGGATGCAACAAATGCAAGATATTTAAATGCTGAACTGAAATGTTTACAATTTCTACAGAGCACTTCTAACTTTAATTGAGCGCAGCAATAGCAAAGGGTGAAAGTGGCAGTTAATCACCTGAAAGAGTTTGGTTGATTAAATGGGATATAAATTTGATTGATCAATCAGTTCTCACCACACTGGAATTGTTTGTTAGTACAAATGAATGTCTACTTCTGTAGTAGACTAGTGGAGTTAAATGTGAAAACTTCTCGCTAAAGTTTTTCAAGATATGAAATTAAAATTACAGCACTGTCCAAATTATGCTGAAATGAATATTTCACATTTATGAATGTTTGACAACAGTACGCAGACTCACACGGGGCACCATATATTTTGCTACAACATTAATAGGGAGTTTGGGGTTAACTTTGGCTATCAATAATAATTAATTATTACCAGGGATTATTAATTATGATAAATTACAAGATACCATTTCCATTAGATCACCAAGGGGCACCACTCTTGAAGAAGGGAAAAGATAGCCAACTCTGATTAATAATTAACTTGATAACTACAACAATATAACAATAATAGTTAGTAATGGTCAAAGGATTTTGGAGTCCCTGACAGAGTATCAGTTGGCAAAATTCACTGTTATACAATATTAAATAGACAGCATGAATGAAGGTTCAAAAATCTTTTATTTAACACAAAGGTGAAAACACGCAATCTAACTAACCTGTACTACATACAGGTGTGTGTGTGTGTGTGTGTGTGTGTGTGTGTGTGTTTGTGTATCTGGAAGAACAAAGAAACAGTGTTGGTGCTCACTTTGCAAAGGACATCATTCTGTATGAATCATAAATCCACTCATGACAAAAAATAAGAATGAATAATAAATGATCTTCTTATTGATTATGATCATGGTAATTACAGTCTCATAGTCCCTCATTTGTGAGTTGATTTGGACCACAATAACAACAACATTTGGTCAGCTAAACAAAAGTCACCAAGAACAGTTAGAGCCTCAATGGCTGAACAGACAAAGGAAGGAGTGCCGCCTAAAGAAACTCAAACATGTACAGAAAGATACATGAAAAGATGTCAAAGTCACGCCCATAATGTTTGATTGACAGGTGATCTATGTGCACTTTAGAAATGCCACAACAATCAGCTCTCAGCAACAAACGTGAAGACAAAATAAGTTTTAGGATTCAAACAGAGTTTAACTCACTTTCCCTGAAATGTCTTCTTTCTATTTGAGTTTACACAACTCAGCAGTGCTTCCAGGATAAACATGAAGTCCAGCATAGAGAGGTTCAGTGAATGTGGTCAGGACTCTGTGGAGGAGAGTCATGGTGTCAGAGATGCCGTAGAAGGACAGAATACCTGCACTGTGATCCAGGTACACTCCAACTCTGGAGGATTGAGGACCTGAGACGGGAGTTTCGTATTCGTTGTACAAAAATAAATAGCTGTCATTGTTCCAAAATAATGACCGGGATTTGTTATCATATCCAAATCCACAATCGTCGTCTCTGCTGGTATTCTTGTATGCAACTGCTACATAAACTGCTCCCCTTCTCCTCTCCACCTCCCAGTAACAACGTCCAGTCAGACTTTCTCTACTCAGGACCTGAGTACAGCCAGTGAATCTGTCTGGGTGTCTATGATAAGACTGTTTATTTTCCATGTACGTTGCTTTTCTGTTCCCCTCAGACAATAAAAGATGTGTGTTTGCTGTGTTTGGATCCAGTGTGATTTCACATGAATATTTTAAGAAGTCAGCTCTGTTCTTGGGCTCTGGTTGAGACAGTAAAACTTTCAGTTCAGTCGTTGTCACTGAGATGTTTACCCTCATCCAACTCAGGACGTCCTGTAGTTTGTCTCTGACCTCTGACACAGCTGCTGTCGCATCCTCAAAGTATCTCAGAGAACAGATATTGATGCTGGATGAGTGTGTAGACTCACTGAGTGCTGACAGTGAGGGGTAGTTGTGTAGAAACTGGTTGTGATCCTCTGTGTGTGAGAGCTTCTTCAGCTCAGCGTCTTTCCTCTTCAGCTCAGTGATCTCCTGCTCCAGCTTCTCCTGAAGCTCTTTGACTCGACTCACTTCAGTTTCCTGCTGGGATCTGACCTCCTTCTTCACATCAGAGAGACTTTTCTCCATGAGACGGATCAGCTGGGTGAAGATCTTCTCACTGTGCTCCACTGTTTTATCAGCAGAGCCATTGATGGCCTCCATCTCCTGTTGAAGCACCTTCACATCTTCCTCTCTGTCTTGGATTCTCTGCTGGATGTTGTGTCGACTCCCCTCCAGCTCTCTCTGCCTCTCAGTCCTCTCTGCTGCAGCTGACACTATGTCGTGGCCTTTATGTTGATCCACAGAGCAGAGATAACAGATACACTGCTGATCAGTACGGCAGAACATCTTCATCACCTCATTATGACGAGAGCAGATGTTCTCTTTCAACTTCTCGGTGGGCTCCACCAGCTTGTGGTGTTCAAACATAGGTGATTCATAATGAGGCTGGAGGTGTTTCTCGCAGTAAGAGACCAGACAGACCAGACAGGACTTTAGGGCTTTCAGTTTTCTCCCAGTGCAGACATCACAGGCCACATCTTCAGGTCCAGCATAGCAGTGATCAGCAGGGGCAGCTTGGAGTCCAGTCTTCTTCAGCTCCTCCACTAAAACTGCTAACATGGTGTTTTTAACCAGGACAGGCCTCGGTATGAAAATCTCTCTACACTGAGGGCAGCTGTGCATTTTCTTCTCACCTTCTCTGTCCCAGTGATCTTTAATACAGTCCATGCAGTAGCTGTGTCCACAGGGAATAGCCACCGGATCCTTCAGTAGATCCAGACAGATCGAACAAGAGAAGGTTTCCCGGTCTAGCTGAACTTCTTTTTGTGCCATTTCACCTCTCAGAGCAAACGACTGTCTGACTTTCACTTCCTGATAACTGAAACTAGTTTGAGCTCTGATCTGAACAGCATGTGTTGCTTCAGTGATTTCTGCTTGTCTGCTCCTGCACTGCACTGCATGTTTGTCACACCCATTCTCGAGCTGTAGATCTGAAGGGGAGTGACTGAGGAAACTGTTGAACAGGGTGGAGCTCGCTGTGTTTGAGAGCAGGAAGAAGAGGGAGGGGTCATTAAGCTTCGATCCATTCCAGGAAGAGGAGCGGGTTGAGAGAGACGTCATGTGTTGAACACTTGTTTGCAATAGAGCTCATCTCTCATTTTAAACACTGGTCACTTCAGCTGTTAGGAGATAAAGTCTTCTTAGAGTCAGAGGGTTTGGAGACAGCTCCCCAGTTTTCAACATTACCGAGTCATCCTGTTATTTAGTTTAATCAACCTTTTTACTGATCATATTCATTCAAACAGAGAACATAAAAGATGAAGGAATTAATCACACGAGTTTTAAGTCCATTTATTCTGTGAGAAATGTATCCAACAGTTTATTTCTGTAGAACATGCAGACAAACTGAGCTGAGGAGCTTTAACCTTCACTACATCCCTGGTCAGCAGGATGAAGGCGCCCTCTTGTGTTGAGCATCAGTTTTCACATGTCAGTTGTTGAGCTGCTGTGATGTTCACTGTAGGAAGACATGTAAAAACTTCACTGAGCCTTTGGAAGCTTCAAACAACATCAGTAAAGACACATTTAAATATGTGTGATGTCACACTGTGTCAGTCTGTTGACAGGAGTCACAGCCTGTAATGCTGATGCTGCATTCAGGTCACACAGGAAAGATGGGAGAGAAGAGATTCCACTTTCCAAATACTATTCATATCAGCTCTCAGGTTGTCGAAACTCTTTTAGAACGTGACATCATCTGATTTCTTGACTTCTGGTGAAACAACATAAGTTTGTATATACAAATTGTAACTAAATGTAAATAATCAGATATTCATTTAGTGATTTTATGACTGGAGCTGATCTAGGCTGAACATTTACCAATTGTTGGGGAATTTAAGGTTTAGCTTTCTCCATCAGCTTTGTATGACACCCTGGAATTAAGACAAGTAGAAAACACTTTGTTCATGTTTGTTTATTTATTTCAAACACCTTCAGTTTGTTCACACATCCCGTCAGTAAAGTCTGTTAAATTACTTTTGTTCAGAAATTTCATATACAGATTCACTTCATACACACAGTCAGTTTGTTTGAGCAGAATCTAGTTAGATAGATAGAATTACTTTAATGATCCCAGACAGGGAAATTATTTATATCTCAGCTATTTACAAGTAACTAATCAATGATCTTCTTATTGATTATGATCATGATAATTACAGTTTAATAGTCCCTTATTTCTAAGTCGATTTGGACAAAAACAACAACATTTGGTCTGCCAAACAAATAAGTGTAAATGTGAGTTTAGATTTTTTTTACATATGTACAAGAAGGTGACAACTAAATATCTACGATGAAAGAAGCTCTGCTGATTTCTCTCAAACAACAACATACAAATAATTCTCTCTGTGCAGTGAAGAAATGTCACAACAATCAGCTCTCAGCAACAAACATGAAGACAAAATAAGTTTAAGGACTCAAACGCAGAGTTTAACCCACTGTCCCTGAAATGACTTCTGTCTATTTGAGTTTACAAAACTCAGCAGAGTTGTCTTGAAAGAATGGCCGAAGTCCAGCATAGAGAGGCTGAGTGAATGTGGTCTGGACTCTGTGGAGGAGAGTCATGGTGTCAGAGACGCTGTAGAAGGACAGAATACCTGCACTGTGATCCAGGTACACTCCAACTCTGGAGGACCGAGGACCTGAGACAGGAGTTTTGATATTGTTGTACCAAAAGTCACAACTGTCATTGTTAAAATCTAACGACCAGGATTTGTAATTACATCCAAATCTAGATTCATCTGACTCCCCTACTCTGCTGATATTCTTGTAGGCAACTGCTACGTCAACTCCTCCTTCTCCTCTCCTCTCCACCTCCCAGTAACAACGTCCAGTCAGACTCTCTCTACTCAGGACCTGAGCCCAATAAGTGAATCTGTCTGGGTGACTGAAATAAGACTGTTCATCTTCACTTCTTGTTACTTTTCTGTTCCCCTCAGATAATAACAGATATGTGTTTGCTGTGTTTGGATCCAGTGTGATTTCACATGGAATATTGTAAGAAGTCAGCTCTGGTAATGGGCTCTGATTGAGACAGTAAAACATCCTACTTCAGTCACTGTCAGTGAGATGTTTGTCCATGTCTCTCTCAGGACGTCCTGTAATTTGTCTCTGACCTCTGACACAGCTGCTGTCACATCCTCAAAGTATCTTGAGAGGACGGATATTGATGCTGGATGAGTGTGTAGACTCACTGAGTGCTGACAGTGAGGGGTAGTTGTGTAGAAACTGGTTGTGATCCTCTGTGTGTGAGAGCCTCTCCAGCTCAGCGTCTTTCCTCTTCAGCTCAGTGATCTCCTGCTCCAGCTTCTCCTGAAGCTCTTTGACTCGACTCACTTCAGTTTCCTGCTGGGATCTGACCTGCTGCTTCACATCAGAGCGTCTTTTCTCCATGAGACGGATCAGCTGGGTGAAGATCTTCTCACTGTGCTCCACTGTTTTATCAGCAGAGTGATTGATGGCCTCCACCTCCTGTTGAAGCACCTTCACATCTTCCTCTCTGTCCTGGATTCTCTGCTGGATGTTTTGTCGACTCCCCTCCAGCTCTCTCTGCCTCTCAGTCCTCTCTGCTGCAGCTGACACTATGTCGTGGCCTTTATGTTCCTCCACAGAGCAGAGATAACAGATAGACTGCTGATCAGTACGGCAGAACATCTTCATCACCTCATTATGACGAGAGCAGATGTTCTCTTCAACTTCTTGGTGGGCTCCACCAGCTTGTGGTGTTCAAACATAGGTGATTCATGATGAGGCTGGAGGTGTTTGTCGCAGTAAGAGACCAGACAGACCAGACAGGACTTGAGGGCTTTCAGTTTCCTCCCAGTGCAGAAATCACAGGCCACATCTTCAGGTCCAGCATAGCAGTGATCAGCAGGAGCAGTCTTCTTCAGCTCCTCCACTAAAACTGCTAATATGGTGTCTTTAACCAGGACAGGCCTCGGTGTGAAGGTCTCTCTATACTGAGCACAGCTGTGGATTTTCTTCTCTTCCTCTCTGTCCCAGTGATCTTTAAAACAGTTCTTGCAGCAGTGTCCACAGGGAATAGTCACCAGATCCTTCAGTAGATCCAGACAGATCGAACAAGAGATAGTTTCCCTGTCCAGCTGAACTCCTTTCTGTGCCATTTCACCTCTCAGTGACAACGTCTGTCTGAGTTTTTACTTCCTGATAACTGAAACTAGTTTAAGCTCTGATCTGACTGCATGTGTTGCGGCATAGATTTCTGCCTGTCTGCTCCTGCACTGCACTGCGTATTGGTCACACCCATCCTCGAGCTGTAGATATGAAGGGGAGTGAATGAGTTTGGGTGGAGCTAGCTGTGTTTGAGAGCAGGAAGAAGAGGGAGGAGTCATTAAGCTTCGATCCATTCCAGGAAGAGGAGCGGGTTGAGAGAGACGTCATGTGTTGAACACTTGTTTGCAATAGAGCTCATCTCTCATTTTAAACACTGGTCACTTCAGCTGTTAGGAGATAAAGTCTTCTTAGAGTCAGAGGGTTTGGAGACAGCTCCCCAGTTTTCAACATTACCGAGTCATCCTGTTATTTAGTTTAATCAACCTTTTTACTGATCATATTCATTCAAACAGAGAACATAAAAGATGAAGGAATTAATCACTCGAGTTTTAAGTCCATTTATTCTGTGAGAAATGTATCCAACAGTTTATTTCTGTAGAACATGTAGACAAACTGAGCTGAGGAGCTTTAACCTCCACTACATCCCTGGTCAGCAGGATGAAGGTGCCCTCTTGTGTTCAGCATCAGTTTTTACATGTCAGTTGTTGAGCTGCTGTGATGTTCACTGTAGGAAGATGTGTAAAAACTTCACTGAGCCTTTGGCAGCTTCAAACAACATCAGTAAAGACACATTTAAATGTGTGTGATGTCACACTGTGTCAGTTTGTTCACAGGAGTCACAGCCTGTAACACTGATGCTGCTTCAAACAACATCAGTAAAGACACATTTAAATGTGTGTGATATCTCACTGTGCCAGTTTGTTCACAGGAGTCACAGCCTGTAATGCTGATGCTGCATTCAGGTCACACGGGAAAGATGGGAGAGAAGAGATTCCTCTTTACAAATATTACTAACATCAGCTCCCAGGTTGTCAAAAGGATTTGTGAATGTGAGATTTTTCAAATTTCTTTAATTCTGGTGAAACAATATATACTTGAATGTAATAGCTTGTAACAAAATGTAAATAATCTTACATTCATTTCATGATTTTATGACTAGAGCTGATCTAGGCTGCACATTTTCCATTTTTTGTTGAAGGTAAAATATTTGACATGTTTTGTTTTCTCCATCAGCTTTGTATGATATCCTGGAATGACGACAAGTAGAAAACACTTTGTTCATGTTGGTTTGTTCTTTTTAAATACCTTCAGGTTCACACATCTCATCAGTAAAGTCTGTTAAATGACTCTTGTTCAGTGATTTCAATGTCCAGATTCACTTCATCCACACAGTCAGTTTGTTTGAGCAGAATCTCAGCTATGTACAAGTAACTACTGAATGATCTTATGGAACATTATCATGATAATAACTGTCACAGGTTAAAGGGGAAAAGTAAAGGTGGACCCAAATGCAGTGACAGGAGGCAGGGAATGGGGGAAACAAAAAGCGAGCTTCATGGATATCAAAGCTGAATGCAAAACAAAAACCAAGGACCACAAATGAAAATGAGTCCGAGGACAAAAACACAAACTAGCACGAAACTGCAAGACAAAGTCTTAAGATTAAGCAAAGTACAACCAAAAGCAAAGTTCAAATCAAAAATGCATAAAAAAAAAAAATCCAAATCCAAAACATACCAAACAGGAGACATGAGAGGAGGCACGGGAGGAAACTTGACAAGGGGCATCACAGAGAGCACAGAAAACGAACTGACAAACACCAGAGGGAAGAGAAAGACTATATACACAGACAAAAACGAACAAGTGGAGGAACAGGTGAGGTGGAGCAGCAGGTGGGAACACTCTAACTGATGAGCAGCACACAAACGTGGGAGAAAAACATCCAACAAGAAGGAAAGGAAAGACAGGGAAGAACACAGGACACTGAAAGGACACAAGAGGGCATGGAAATCAAAACAAAAGAAACCAGAAGACACAGAACCATGACAGTGCCCCCCCTTAAGGGACAGCTCCCAGATGGCCCAAAAACAAGGCCACGAATAGAGTCTAAACGAAGCTGGGAGGGCGGAGGGGGGTCTGGTGGAGGGCCAGAGTCCAACTGAAGCTGGGAGGGTGGAGGCAGGTCAGGAGGGGGGCCAAAGTCCAAGTAAATCTGGGAGGGTGGTGGCAAGGGGTGAGGGCTGAGACCCTCGGGAGGCCGACGGCGGGGGCGAAGGCTGAGACACTCGGGAAGCCGGCGGCGGGGGAGAGGTCTGAGACCCTCGGAAGGCCGACGGTGGGGGCCAAGGCTAAGACCCACTGGAGGCCGGGGGCATGGGCTGGGACCCACTGGAAGCCGGTGGAGAAGGCGTGGGCTGAGACCCACTGGAGGTCGGGGGCATGGACTGGGACCCACTGGAAGCCAGCGGTGAAGACGGAGGCTGGGATCCTCTGGAAGCTGGCAGAAGCGGTGTGGGCTGGGACCCACTTGGAGCTGGTGGAGAAGGTGTGGGCTGGCACCCACTGGAAGCCGGCGGAGAAGGCGTGGACTGAGACCCACTGGAGGCTGGGGGCGTGGGCTGGGACCTACTGGAAGCCAGCGGCAAAGACGGAGGCTGGGATCCTCTGGAAGCTGGCAGAAGCGGTGTGGGCTGGGACCCACTTGGAGCTGGTGGAGAAGGTGTGGGCTGGGACCCACTGGAAGCCAGCGGAGAAGGCGTGGACTGAGACCCACTGGAGGCTGTGGGCGTGGGCTGGGACCTACTGAAAGCCGGCGGCAAAGACGCAGGCTGAGACTCTCTGGAAGCCGGCAGAAGCAGCGTGGGCTGTAACCTACTGGAAGCCGGCAACGAAGCAGGGATCCTCTGGAAGCCGGCAGAAGTGGCGTCGGCTGGGACCCACTGGAAGGCCTCGGCACTGGCTGGCACTCTCTCGAGGCTGGCGGCGTAGGCACAGGTGCATGCCAGGACCCTCTAGAATCCGGTGGAAGCAGCGTGGGCCAGGACCAAATGGAAGCCGGTGGATGCGGCGTGGGCTGGGACCCACTGGTGGTCGAACCACCGACTGGAACACCCTCCTGGACCCGTGCGGGGCCACCGATGGAGGTTCACAAGGAAGTGTCGGCCTGAGAGTCGATGGGGAACCACTGGAAGGTGTCGGCCTGGGAGCCAATGGAGAACCACTGGGAGGTGTCGACCTGGGAGCCAATGAAGAACCACTGGAAGGTGTTGGCCCAGGAGCCAATCGGGTTTCCCAAGGAGGTGTCGGCCTGGGAGCTGACAGGGAACCACTGGGAGGTGTCGGCCTGTGAGCTGACGTGGAGTCGGTGGCGGCTGTCGGCCTGGGAGCCGACGGAGGTACGCTGGCAGCATCTGACTTTGGCCAGGCCTCTGACCAAGGGGCAGGGACAAGACTTGGCCGGGCCTCCAACCGAGGAGCAGAGACAGGACTCGGCTGGGTGTTGACCAGGCGGCCGACTGAGGACCACTGGCAGGTGTCAACCCGGCCGCTAACTGAGAACCACTTGCAGGTGTCGACCGGGCCGCCGACTGAGAACCACTGGCAGGTGTCGACCGGGATGCTGCCGAGAAGCACTGGCAGTTGTCAACCGGGCCACTGCCCGAGAACCACTGGCAGTTGTCGACCGTGCCACTGCCCGAGAACCACTGGCAGTTGTCGACCGGGCCACTGACTGAGGGACACTGGCTGATGTCTGCCTGGGTGTCAGCCACGCCATCAGCGGAGCAAACCTGGCAAGCGTCAGCTGGGCAGCTGACAATGGAGCTTGACTTCAGGGACCCAGGACACAGACGGGCTCTTAGCTTTCTTGGTGGGGGGCACTTTGTAGGCCAGCCAGGTTCCAAGGAAAGGGGACATCTTGGAGTTGGTTGAATCTGGGGCAGCCACCGTCTGAGAGTCCGAGCTATAGAGGTCGTCAACCGAAGCCTTTCTGTCACGGGTTGAAGGGAAAAACTAAAGGTGGAACAACACTTTACTAATCCCTTATTTGTAAGTCGATTTGGACAACAACAACAACATTAGGTCTGCCAAACAAATAAATCTGAATGTCTGAATGTACAAAAAGGTGACAACTAAATATCGATGATGAAGGAAGCTCTGCTGCTTTCTCTCAAACAAAAACTTATAAATCCATCAAAACAATTGACAGGTGATCTCAGTAAAGTGAAGAAATGCCACAACAATCAGCAACAATCATCTAACCCTAACCCACAGGCCACATCTTCAGGTCCAGCATAGCAGTGATCTGCGCCATTTCACCTCTCAGTGCGACTGATTCAGTATCACATCTTTGGATGTCAAATTAGTTTGAGCTGTGATCTAAGCATCATGAGTTGTCTTTAAAATGTATATCTGAAGGGGAGGGAACAAGGAAATACTTGATATGGACGGACAGGAGCTCACTCTGTCGGTCATCAACCTTTGATTCATTACGGGACGAGGAGCAGCTCTGTAGATCTGTACTTTGTTTCCTCTTTTACAATAAAACAGTAAAACCTGTAAAATATTTCTTGGCTCTTATACAGTGGCAGTTCTAGACCAGTTTTAATAGGGGGGCCAGGTTGGGGATGGCTTTTTTGTTAGGGGGCACATACAACCCGGAAAAAAAGATAAATCCCTCATTCAGACAAAACAGTGTTTACAATTTCAGCAATTTTGATTGGGTAGTAAACTGCTGAGACACTTTATTTCTGCCTTTCCCTTCAAAACAAAATCATTGCAAGAAATCTGTCATTGTATTATTGATGCAGACTCCCTGCTGGGGGGGGCCACAGGGGGGTCCAGACTCTGAGTTACGGGGGCACTGGTCCCTGTTGGCCCCCCCCCAGAACCGCCCCTGCTCTTATAGATTGATGGATAGATAGATTATGAACTTTATTGATCCCAAGCTGGGAAATTCCAGCTTAGCAGCAGCATTATACACAGAGACAATAACAACACAATGAAATAAGAGGAACAACCTAGACATATTAAATAGCAATAGAAAAAAGTAATATACAAAATGTACAAAATGTATGAAAGTGTATAAATAAGCAGAGTAATTGTAGTGCAAGATAAAATATAAGGTGCGGTGAACAGATTGTATAAAACCAAAGTGCGTAGAGACTTTGTGTTATGACCACAGTTTTAGCTGTTATTATTGTACAGTGTGATGGTAAGTGGCAGGAAAGATTTCCTGTGTCTGTCCCCCAGCAGTCTGTGAGAGAACGTGCTCCACTGTTTGTCTACTGTGTGATAGAGAGGGTGTTGATCATTGTCCATTGTCCTTAAGGCTTTGCTGATATATTTCTCTAACTCTTTTGGATATTTGGTTCATTTTTTTTAACTGGTTAAAAGCAGCTGACTGACAATAGAGAGTTATCAAAGTTAATAGTCATTAAATATTGAAATTGATGATACTTTTTAAACTATTGAGACAAAACTGTTCAATTTCAGAACATCAACCTGAGCAGTGATGTAATGTAAAAAGGCACATTTACTTATGTAGAAGTTTGAGGTAATTTGCTTGAATATTTACATTGTCTGTTACTTTATACTTGCACTCATATCCTTCATTTTGGAGGTAAATATCATACATTTTGATCCACTACACTGATTATTTTAGTGAATCAAGACTTTGGAAGTTATATGCTGCATCAGAGCCAGTGTAGCACATTCTAAAATTAATGTATCTCATCTGTGCATATAACCCTGATTACTAGCCGCCCGGTCAACCCTCAATAAACAGTTTCTATTACTTTACTGTCTTCTTTTGATGCTTAAGTTCATTAGATTGCCAGAAAATGACTTAAGATGATTCAGTAAATTTAATATCAGAAACCTAAAGACTTAATATTTTAGTTACCATATCTTTCCTTTTACTCCATTTCGACATTTGGGTACCTTTACCACATTGACCCTGAGCTGAACCAGCATTTCAATCTCTAGATGTGTTGGAACAAATATCATCAAACAGGTTATTTGTTGAAAATGTGAATCCATGACTATGTGAACAGAATGAAGCTCGCTGAGTTTGAGATATGAAGCCTTTGATTCATTCTAGGAGGAGGAGCAGCTCTGTGAATCTAAACTCACTGGCTGAATCAGGAACAATTTAAATCTCCACCGACCATAAATGATTATGTCTTGATGGTTTTATATGAGAGCAAACATGTTGCTTTATACGTGATGTTGATTCTGACTGAACTGAATTCATACAAATATCATCACAATTATAAAATCATTCCTACAATTCTTCCATGCTGGAAAAGGTGGAGTCATTTTACCTGTGATGGTGCACCAAATCAATCAAAGATGTCAGTGGACAACATGAGTCACAACAAATCAAATCCAATTTGGATTCAAACTTTACAAACCAGGATCCTTTCACTGTGAATCAGATATTCATTTAGGGATTTTATGACTGGAGCTGATCTATGCTGCACATTTTCCATTTGTTGTAGAAGTTAAAATATCTGACTTGTTTTGTTTTCTCCATCAGCTTTGTATGATACCCTGGAATGACGACAAGTAGAAAACACTTTGATTATGTTTGTTTATTCATTATTATAAACCTTCAGTTTGTTCACACATCACATCAGTAAAGTATGTTAAATTAGTCTTATTCAATGATTTCATGCACAGATTCACTTCATCCATACAGTCAGTTTGTTTGAGCAGAATCTCAGCTAAGTACAAGAAAATAAGGAAACTAACTTCTTATTGATTATGATCATGATATTTACAGTTTAATAGTCCCTTATGTGTAATTTGATTTGGACGACAACAACAACATTTGGTTTGCCAAACAAATAAATGTGAATGTGATTTTAGATTTCTTCACATATGTGCAAGAAGGTGACAACTAAATATCTACAATGAAGGAAGCTCTGCTGCTTTCTCTCAAACAACAACATACAAATCCATCAAAACAATTGACAGGTGATCTCTGTGCAGTGAAGAAATGCCACAACAATCAGCTCAAACATGAAGGCAAAATGAGTTTAAGGATTCAAACACAGAATTTAACCCACTGTCCCTGAATTGACTTCTGTCTATTTGAGTTTACACAACTCAGCAGTGGTTCCAAATCCAAGCCAAAGTCCAGCATAGAGAGGCTGAGTGAATGTGGTCTGGACTCTGTGGAGGAGAGTCATGGTGTCAGAGACGCTGTAGAAGGAAAGAATACCTGCACTGTGATCCAGGTACACTCCAACTCTGGAGGACTCAGGACCTGAGACGGGAGTTTTGACGTTGTTATACCAAATGTCACTACTGTCATTGTCACAATCTAACGACCAGGATTTGTCATTCCATCCAAATCTACATTCATTTGACTCCCCTGCTCTGCTGATATTCTTGTATGCAACTGCTACTTGAACTCCTCCCCCTCCCCACTCCACCTCCCAGTAACAACGTCCAGTCAGACTCTCTCTACTCAGGACCTGATCCCAGTCAGTGAATCTGTCTGGGTGATCAGAATAAGACTGTTCATCTTCTATGTTTGTTGCCGTTCTGTTCCCCTCAAATAATAACAGATATGTGTTCGCTGTGTTTGGATCCAGTGTGATTTCACGTGAATATTTTAAGAAGTCAGCTCTGGTCTTGGGCTCTGATTGAGACAGTGTAACATCCACATCAGTCACTGTCACTAAGATGTTTGTCCACATCTCCCTCAGGA
Source organism: Sparus aurata (assembly GCF_900880675.1). Lineage (NCBI taxonomy): Eukaryota > Metazoa > Chordata > Actinopteri > Spariformes > Sparidae > Sparus > Sparus aurata. The sequence goes on along the minus strand of NC_044198.1, from coordinate 25,020,204 downwards.
CATCCTGTAGTTTGTCTCTGACCTCTGACACAGCTGCTGTCACATCCTCAAAGTACTTGAGAGGACGGATCTTGATGCTGGATGAGTGTGTAGACTCACTGAGTGCTGACAGTGAGGGGTAGTTGTGTAGAAACTGGTTGTGATCCTCTGTGTGTGAGAGCTTCTTCAGCTCAGCGTCTTTCCTCTTCAGCTCAGTGATCTCCTGCTCCAGCTTCTCCTGAAGCTCTTTGACTCGACTCACTTCAGTTTCCTGCTGGGATCTGACCTCCTGCTTCACATCAGAGCATCGTTTCTCCATGAGACGGATCAGCTGGGTGAAGATCTTCTCACTGTCCTCCACTGCTTTATCAGCAGAGCGATTGATGGCATCCACCTCCTGTTGAAGCAGCTTCACATCTTCCTCTCTATCCTGGATTCTCTGCTGGATGTTTTGTCGACTCCCCTCCAGCTCTCTCTGCCTCTCAGTCCTCCCTGCTGTCACTATCACTGTGTCATGGCCTTTATGTTGATCCACAGAACAGAGGTAACAGATATGCTGCTGATCAGTACGGCAGAACATCTTCATCACCTCATTATGATGAGAGCAGATATTGTCCTGGAGCTTCTTGGTGGGCTCCACCAGTTTGTGACTCTTTAACTGAGCCACATCATAATGAGGCTGGAGGTGTTTCTCGCAGTAAGAGACTAGACAGACCAGACAGGACTTAACTGCTCTCAGTTTCCTCCCAGTGCAGAAATCACAGGCCACATCTTCAGGTCCAGCATAGCAGTGATCAGCAGGAGCAGCTTGGAGTCCAGTCTTCTTCAGCTCCTCCACTAAATTTGCTAACATGGTGTTTTTAACCAGGATAGGCCTTGGTGTGAAGGTCTCTCTACACTGAGGGCAGCTGTAGATATTCTCCTCATCTTCTCCATCCCAGTGATCATTAATACAGTTCTTGCAGTAGCTGTGTCCACAGGGAATAGTCACCGGATCCTTCAGTGGATCCAGACAGATCGCACAAGAGATAGTTTCCCTGTCCAGCTGAACTCCTCCCTGTGCCATTTCACCTCTTAGTGCCAACGATTGATTCAGTATTGCTCCCTTGGACGTGAAATAAGTTTGAGATCTGATCGAAGCAACACGAGTCGTTTACAAACTCCTTATCCGAAGGGGAGGGAACAAGGAAATACTGTATATGGACAGAGAGGAGCTCATTCAGTCGGTTATCAACCTTTGATCCATTCCAGGACGAGGAGCAGCTCTGTGAATCTGAACTTTGTTTCCTCATCTACAATAAAACAATAAAACCTGTAAAATATTTCTCAGGTCTTCAGGCTTTGCTGATATAGTTCTCCAACTCTTCCTCAAACACTGTTCATTGTACTTAAGCCTTTTAGACACAACATGGTTTGACCTGTGCTTGCTGCTGGGTTCAGTTCAGTCACAGCACTGCTGCACCCAAAGTTCAGGTGTTTCAACTCATTTAATTCTCATTTAATTTAATCATTATTCATGTTATACACCAATGTTCAAAGCTGAGTATATGAAGTGAACAAAATCAGACTAGATGAAACTTTAATGTATTATTAATATTTGGCATCCTCAAATGTGTTTCATGCGTTCAGGTTCCGTTGCAAGGCCGCACTGTGATCCAGTCAGCTGCACTGTTTGAACACAAAATGATCAATATCGACTCATTGATCCTGTAATGACTGTGTAGGTGTTCAGTTACAATCAAACACAGAACCTTTCTTCTAAATCAAGACTGTGGTGTAAGCCACATCTGCTGGATTTAGCTTAGTATTGCCATCACTTTGATGACACTAAATGACAGTTTAAAGGGGCAGATCAACTTCCTGAGCCAACTCTTGACACCAACACAGGGCAATGCCAAGTCGACATGCAGAGAGATAAAGACAGGACTCATGCTCATCTATTGCCTCCTCACTGTCAGCCTGCATGTTTGTCCCATTTTTCAGTTTTGGTTCTCAGAGGTTGTCCAGTTTTTGAATTTTCAACTCTGTCTGGTTAAAGACAAGTCATTTTGTTTGCTCATTTACTGCTGGTCTGCTGACACTGAGGCTGTTTACCGTTTAATAAATGATGAATGGACTAAGATCTATACAACACTGACTTTACACACACACACAGTGTTGTCAGATTGGTGACTATGTAATGCTGCTAGATTCTTACTTTCCTGCCAAATTTGTCTACATTTATTTGACTTTTATTCATTTGGGCGCTGTTTGGTATGATATGGTCGCTTCCGCAGATTATAAACATCCGGGTCACGGGGGCAGCTGTCTGAGCAGGTCCCTCTCCCCAGACACTGCTCCTCCCGGAGGATCCCAAGGCATTCCCAGGCCAGCTGAGTGACATAGTAACTCCAGCGTGTCCTGGGTCTACCTCTGTGTCTCCTCCCGGCGGGAAATGCCAGGAACACCTCCCAAGGAAGGAGTCCCGGGGGCATCCAGTATAGATGTCTGGGCCACCTCAGCTGGCTCCTCTTGATGTGGAGGAGCAGCGGCTCACTCCGAGCTCCTCCTGGGTGACAGAGCTCCTCGCCCTATCTCTAAGGAGTCGCCCCACCACCCTGCAGAGGAATCTCATTTTGGGCGCTTGTATCCGTGATCTTATTCATTCGGTCATGACCCTAAGTTCATGGCCATAGGTGAGGGAAGAAACATAGATTGAGTCGTAAATCAAGAGCTCCGCCTTTCGGCTCAGCTCTCTCCCCTTACCATGACAGACGATACAACGACCACATTACTGCGGCTGCTGCACCGATCCGCCTGTCAATCTCGCGCTCCATCCTTCCCTCACCCGTGAACAAGACCCTCCACTTGAGGCAGGAGCTCTCCCCCAACAGAGAGGGCGCAGGCCACCTTTTTCCGGGGGTTAGGGTTACCCCCGGAAAAAGGAGAACCTTTGGAACCATGGCTTCGGACTTGGAGGTGCTAATTCTCATCCCATCTGCTTCATACTCGGCTGCAAACCGCCCCAGGACATGCTGGAGGTCCTGGCTCAAAGGCCAACAAGACAACATAATCTGTGAGAAGCAGAGATGAAATTCAGTGGCTCCCGAACCAGACCCCCTATGGTCTCTGGCTGCGCCTAGAAATTCTAGAAAACCGGTGACAAAGCCGGACTCCAACATGCACTGGGAACAGGTCTGACCTACTGCCGGCAATGCGAACCAAGCTCCTGCTCCGTTCGTACAGGGACCGTACAGCCCTTAGCAGAGGGCCTCCTACCCCGTACTCCCAGAGCACCTCCCACAGAATGCCATGAGGGACACGATCGAATGCCTTCTCCAAGTCCACATAGCACATGTGCATTGGTTGGGCAAACTCACATGAACCCTCGAGCACCCTGCGGAGGGTATAGAGGCTGAGGAGTGTGATCCCCCGATAGTTGGAACTCACCCTCCGGTCCCCCTTTTTGAATAGCGGGACCACCACCTTGGTCTGCTAGTCCAGAGGCACTGTCCCCGATTGCCACGCGATGCTGCAGAGACGTGTCAGCCAAGACAGCCCCACAACATCCAGAGACTTGAGGTACTCAGGGCGGATCTCATCCACCCCCGGTGCCTTGCCACTGAGGAGCTTCAGGACTACCGTAGTGACTTAGTCCCCAGCCTCTGCTTCCTCTATGGAAGGCGTGTCAGTGGGATTGAGGAGATCTCGAAGTATTCCTTCCACCGCCCGACAATGTCCCCAGTCGAGGTCAACAGCTTCCCACCTCCACTGTAAAGAGTGTTGGTGGAGGACTTCTTCCCCCTCCTGAGGCGCCAGATGGTTTGCCAGAATTTCTTCGAGGCCGACTAGTAGTCCTCCTCCATGACTTCCCCGAACTTTTCCCAGAACTGAGTTTTTACTTTCGTGCTGCTGCACACTTGGCCTGCCGGTACCCGTCAGCTGCCTCAGGAGTCCCCTGAGCCAACCAGGCTTGGTAGGACTCCTTCTTTAGCTTGACAGCATGACTTACTTCCGGAGTCCACCACTGGTGGACGGACCCACGTCGCACGTTCGGGCTGCGCCCGGCCTGGTCCCATGGGCAAAGACCCAGCCACCAGGCGCTCGCCTGTGAGCCCCAACCCCAGGCCTGGCTCCAGGGTGGGGCCCTTCCGGGCAACGTTGTCATCTTTTTCATCAGGTGCAACCGCTCTTAGTCTGACCCGTCAGCTAGGACCTGTTTGCCTTCAGAGACCCTACCAGGGGCATTAAGCCCTGGACAATATAGCTCCTAGGATCATTCAGGTGCTCAAACCCCTCCACCACGATAAGGTGCCGGTTCAAGGAGGGGAGATTATTAAAGATTATAAACACATTTTCGAATATGAATAAATCATCACTTACCCTTCCTCTCTATAGAGGGATACTGACACTGTGTTCAGTTCTTCTGAACTCAAAGCAATATAAACCACAAAGGTTTTCAATTAAAAATCAGATTAATATCATAGGTCATAGTTACATAACTGTTTGGTCACGTAAAGACTTTATTTATCCATGCTAGCAGTGGTCTGTTGGCGGAGAGTCACTTTGCTGGTCGTGACCACACCATTAAACAACCAACACTGCTGTTTTAATGTTTTATGCACATACTGTATCATCTTATGGCTGACTTCCTTCCTCAGTATATGACTTGTGAGCACATGCTAAAACATATTATTTCATGGATTTCAGGGGCTTTACTGCGCACATATAAGACACCAATGCAAGCTCTTCAAGCATTTTGTTTAGAAATAGGTCTGATTTCTTTCTCTCCCACATAAAAACGAATAACAATTCCTTCCAGTTATCTATCAATAAGTCTTCAGTAGATGACAGAAGACACTTGAGGAACATTTGCTCACACACCCTGTCATCATAAGATCTGTCTCTTCAAAGGCTTTCCTCCCATGTTTGACCCATGACAGCATTTTCAGCGCTATCATGTATTTCCCACAGAGCGTTTCTCACCGGCAGTGACAGTCCTCTGTAAAGTAGGTGCCGCTTGGTCTCTGCTTATCTCAGAGCAAGTCTCCTGTTTCACATGTGCGAGCGCAGATAGAGGCTGAGAGAAAAGTTGTATCTCACCGCAGGAAAGACTAGACTCTGTCATCCTCCACTGTGACTTGTTGTCTCCCTCCACACTTCCTCTGTGAGAGATCAATGTATTTGATGGCCTAACATGTAGCTGAGAACATTGTCATCTACCCTGCTGCTCTCCATCATCAACAACCAAAAAAAAACAAAACTTGTTAAAATCTCTCAATATGTAGTCACACCCAAATGTGGACGATGATCTCCCTCGAGTGTACGAAAGCTTACCACTAAAAAAGAGCTGGGTGTGACTGTTTCACACTAATATTCTTTTTTTTTCTCTTTATAACCCACAAGATGAGTTCAAATGACCTGTCACACTTGAAAGGGTTAGTTCACCCTCTGCTGATAATAATCTTTATTTTTCGAATGTTTTAAACTAAAATTATGGCCATACTTTACAAATTGCCCCTTTAAGACCCTTTAAAATCATGTCCATCAACCAAAGAGGCTGGTTAAACACGAGCGCCTGGACAGTTAAAGCACATGTGAGGTCAGTGAAATAAGCAGCAGACTATTCGCTGCTGTCCTGTGTTTGAACTCCAGCTGTCTGACAGAGGTTGTGTTTCACGGCTCCTCTCTCTCCTCGGAGTAACCTTGAACTCAGTCCTTGTTGCTGAGGTGAACAGGAGGAGGAGGGGGGGCATAATGACCGAGCGAGCGAGTATTTACCTTATCCAGAATCAGCAGGCCTGCACAGAGGCAGCTTTTTGAGGAAGCCACATGTGAGCGTGCCGCCCAGAGTGCATGTGTGTTGCAGTCTGAGGGGGGCAGGGTGGACGGAGTGTGCAGGTCTGGTCTCAGAAAGCAGCTTCTGTTTGGACTCTGACAGAGTTTGATTCAGTCTTTTCAGACACTCGACTCCACTTAGAGGAGGTTTATTGAAGTTCCAGACCAGGACCCTTCTTTAAGTCTTGTTCTGGGTTTATGTGATGAATAAGTTTGCTTGATCTGATTGTTGATGATTTGACACAAAGCCTGGATTTCTCAGCTTGTTGAAAATTGAACGCTGGATTAAAATGATCAACACGTTCTTTGCAATATGTAAAATGTGGCTCAAATTTAAGTTTAAAAAATTCAGAAAATTAAGTAACATTAACTACAAAGTGTGAAGAAACAACAGTGTTGTGTCAAAGACGTCTAGATACTGAAGTTAGCGCGCTAACCAGCTAGCCCCAGCCGGTCCTCGCAATACCACTTTGTACCTCAACAGTCTGATTCACTTCGTATGGCCCGTTCACATCTCACACCAGCTCCAATGAAAAAAAAGGTTATTATTAAGGTTATTCATCATATTTGTAAATATATAGTACAAAGAAAGTAAAATACAAGGTGCAAACAATGAAAAATACAAAACACTATGTTTCCTTGGAGCTCTACCACACCATGAATTGTGAATAGTGCTCACCACGAGCCACTGAAGTTGTTGGGGAGGGGCTGCGGCATGTTAAAGTCTCTGTGTTTGGCATGTATGCGTTCATGTCATTAAACCAAATTCCCCTGAACTCCACCCAGAACGAGGACAAAGACCCCCTGTCCACACACTCCGTACACGGCTGTGCGGACACTTTAAAGTTACAGCTCTCGGTTTACAAAGATTTGTACTACCTGAGGTGTTGTTCCCTAAAAGTCCTTTGTTGCACTTTAAGCTGATGAGAAACATGTAGTTCACATCCATTCCAACCAGCGTGTAGTCAGTTTAAAAAAAACACGTTTTGAACAGGACGAGTGGTTTTGATAAAGTAGGAACTATTTATCTAGTTTACGGTACAGCTCAGTCAATGAAGATGACTAAAATGTTTACATCCTTCACTTCTGCTCCACTGATCATTGTCAGGTTTTGGAGATATCCACCGTAGAGATGTCAGACTAGATGTCACTGGGCAGATGCTCAAAGCGTAAAACTCATTTGAAGCTCAACAGTAATGTCTCTTTTTAAGGAATCGTGACCAGCTTACTCAAGATAATCCACAGACCTCGTGGATAATTTACATCTGCCAAATGTAGCACCCTTCAGAAGGAAGCGCTTATCTACTTATGGACAAGAGCTCGCTAACTAAGCTAGCTAACGATACAGCTCAGCCGAGGAAAAATGCCTTTAATGATAACATCCTGCATTGTCACAAAGTTTCTTTCTGTTTGGTCAACTTTTTTTTGGAGATATCAGCCACAGAGACATCTGTTTTATCTCAAATATAACATGTGGCACCAAGCTAACCAGCTTGTGGTGTTGCTGTTTGTTATATTTCTTTCTGCGCTGAGGCCAATATAATGGATTTTAGTTTATGGAACACAACCCAAAGTCATGAGTCATTTGAACCTCCAGCTTCTTTTCACACCCAGTTTTTTATGTCAAGGTTTTTGTCTCACCTCAGTGACGACCCTGTTTGTTGTCCTCCCGTCTGTTGGTTATATTTTGTTCAATACGCGATACATTTTACAGCAAATGTTTATTTTCCTTTATTTTTTACCTCCAAAACTTGGAAAACTGACACCAAAACAGTCTCGAGTCTCGAAGGACAGTGTTTGGGTGAGCTGTCCTTTTAAATGTCTCCAACATCTGGTGACGCGCCTGAGAACAGAGGACTGGAGGAAAAAATCAGCGCTCACATACATAATATTTGTTTGTCCACATACTTTTGGCCGTCACAGAAATCCCTGATTTGTTATTGTGCCTTTGCACTCACAGGTCTGCCTCCATCACATGCCGGCAGTCTATTCTGACAAAAACTCATTAAGTTCACAACAAGATTTACTCTCTGTGACGAAACCTCTCACTCAGCCGTTACAGCCGACAGCCTGATTGCCGACCTTTTCAACTCTTTATTACTTTAACCTTTTGCTGTAAAGCCCACTGACCGCAGCAGCGCTGCAGTTAACGGCGCAGTTTTAGCAGAGTGAGCGGGAGTAAAGAAGGACGCTCGTTTGGCTTCACAGCCCAGAAACCTGAGTCCTGCAGATTCACGGCAGCGCGGATAAATAAATCTTATTTTTCACCGTCAAGCAGATTATTTCAGTTATTCTAAGGAAACTTGTCTTCAATCTGTTGACACCAACTGAGAGAAAAGATGGTTAGTCACACTGTAGTGGAGGACGGATCCGAATACTTCCTCACCCACAGCTGATGAGTCCATTTCACAATGCTGACAGAGCCTCTACAAGATTGCCGCTAATAAGAATTTGGATTTCCTTTGTAGTGTTAAATCGTTTGGTTGTGTCCTCGACAACCCCGAGAAGCTGTGAACATAAACTGTTTGACATCTGGCTCTGTGCCTGTCCGGCCTTTAATCCTCTGGTACTGTAATGAGCCTGAAACAACAGAACTTGTGAAGAGACAGAAAATTAAAAGGCAGGTGTGGTGTGAATGTAGCGTCATATATCAGGTGACGGCGAGGCAGTAAAACAGAGATAAGCAGAGATGGATGGATGAAGGGGGAATGTGATAATTGGAGTGTAATTAATCCTCGGGTGAATATGTTGTGAAAGCATGTGGTTCATCAGACGGAGACCAACCCAACACCCAGGAACTGTTCCTCATTACACCACAGACTGGATTCACCCATGTAAACATAGGAAGGGCTTCCTCTGGGCCACGTCCCATTCAGCTCAGTGTCATATCTGCAGAATGTGCCCATCTTCTCTTCTTTCATACAGTCGTTAAAGGAAGATTTCAGACAAAAATGGAAATTTAGTCATTATCTTCTTACCCTCCTGAAGTCTGAGACCTTATGAGAGGAGACAAACCACATGTGCACTTTTTGCGAAGCATTTTTTTTACAAAAAAGTCTGTAACGCCAGAGATGACACATGTCCTTTCTCCCCCGAAATAGCCAATCTTATCTTATGTATCACAGCCGAAACAGAAACATTTCAGTCAATCATGTTGTTGCACTGACACCAGCACACAGTTGAGATTCACGTCAGCTTTTGTGTGCGGCTGCCGATGGACTTCTTTTAGGCATGGAAGAGGAAGAAAGGTGAAGGTGTTATTTGTTCAAGAGCTCTGGCGGGATTGTTTAAGTTACTTCACCCTGGATTGAACAGTAAAATAAGATGGTGTCGAGAAACTGTAGCAGAAGTATAATCTGTGGAGAAAAACCTTAATTTGTGGTGAAGTCATCAAACTTTTTAAGTGTTTTTGATCAAATTTGATCGTAAACACGCCATTTTTATGTTTTGGTTCTCTCCCAGGGGAGCTGCCAAGATGGCTGCCGATGACTTTGGGGAAGTTTCGTAAGTCCACAGAACAATTCTGGAGCTTCACACTTAAACAGCGTTGTAACATTCTCCCTAAAAACTGACGTAGCTGGGGACTTGTATCAAAACGTGAAAATCAGCTGAAAAAACATAAAAATGGCTCCGTACAGATTGTACAGTGTAATCCAAGTCTACTGAAGCCCTGAGATCCCAAATTGATTTTAAAAGACATTATTTACACATTTTTTTAAGATGTAATCTTCACTGTAGCTGTAGAGCTAAAAGCGTTTGCATGCACCCCGTCTGACTGCTGTGACTGTCTTGTCAATTCAATATGAGCCTTTTGGGTTTTCCTGAAGTGTTTTGTGGACTATGAAACTTGACCTGACTTTCCATCTGCGTGAGGTTGAGAAGGCAATGACTGAATATTTGTTCCCAACGCGTCAAATAAGGACTTTAGTTTGAGTCGGCTGCCGTCCAAAAGCGTCGTTATTTGACAAGTTGGGATTGAGACTCAAAAATCAACTTTTCTTACAAAATTTAAAGCAACAAGGAACTTTTCGTTTTTGTTGATTGACAAAAGTGGTACTAGTTCTTTGAAAGCTTGTGAGAGGGAGGATGGATTGTGATGAGGTAATGTATTTAAATGTGATTTTATATGTGATATATGTGATCGTACTCGAGCACAGGCATTAATAATAACTATATAAAAGCAGCAGTGTGTTCGCTGACAGTCTCGTTTGCTCGTGAGACTGTTTCACAAACACTTAAAAGTTCCTCGTAGAGAGGCACCGAGACCTAACTGAGGCACAGAGTCACATCCTTTGGACTGTTGTTGAGTCTTTCACAGAGAAATCCACAATCCAGCAGCTTTAAACAGCTGCAACAGGCTTGTAGAGGCGACCCAGAGAGACGGGGAAGGTCTCAGTTTACACGTCACGTTACAAGCTCTTCACATTTAGCCAATAAGAGAAGAATTAACACACATAATTTGGTAAACATTGTTACATAGAGCCCCTTTAACATGATGTAAACTGCTGAATCTGACAGGTGTTGATACTTTTACAGTGAGGGAGGAAAACATTTCACTGGACCAGATGGACTTTAAACACAGAACCTTTTATGAGGCTGAGAGCCCTGAGCGAGTCTCTAAATCAAGTTTGTCATCCCACATTGAGCAACAAGGGGCTGGGTACCTCCTTTGTTTGGGACTTGAAAACAACAACCCGGAGACTGCAGATCCACTTCAGGTTGTGTTGGATCTCCACTGCTGCAGGGATGAGCTGCAACCGGGCCGAACCTCTGACACTGTCCGTTTTTACTGTTCGGTGAAGCGCAGATTTGGAGATATCTCACCTGCGTGCGTCAGAGCGCAGACTCCCCTCATCCTCTCCGCGCGCTGCCTGGCCACTTACACACACACACACACACACACACACACACACACACGAGGAGGAGTGTGCCTGTTCGCTGCTCTCTGCCACACTTGCGTTGCTTCAGTTGGACGACTGGAAAACACCCACACCGCCTGTTTCGTCTTACCTTGACGCGCGTAATCATTTTTGTTTTTGCGCTTCATTCCGCATCTGGACCGCCGGAGAGAGTTCACCGCATCCACCGCGACGCAGCGCACTGAGAGAGGTAGGCGACAGTATTTAGATTATTCTTACTAACAGAGAGTGAAATAATTTAAAAAAACATCTGTATGAAGGTTTGGAAAGAAGTCTGTTCCCTGTCTTGTTGGATGTTGCGTGATGGAGTGATGGGGAAGCACGCTTTTTTTTTGGCATTTTCTTTTATTTGAAAACGAGTTAAGGGACAAACAGAAGATAAATAAAAAGCACAGAGAGGGGTGAGAAATGTTAGTGATTGGTTGGTTTGCACCAGGACACAACAGCTGTATTGATTGTATTGATTGGAGTATCTGGTACACAATGAGCTCCAACAGTCTGAGGACATGAACTTTATTAAAAACAGTTTTTACAACACAGCAAGGAGGAAAAGTGAAGTAACAAGCAAGAATCATCTCTAACATCATCATTATCTTAATTACTGAAATATTTCAAGATTAATGAGGTGCAACAAGTAATAACATCAAGTTGAGAGGGGAGTTTTTGCATGTTTCTGAAGATTCATGTTGACAATTTGAATAAATATTATAAGTTATTACTATTACTGCTGATAGATTCCATTTGATTGACACACAATATGGACTTCGCCTGCTTTATTTTGTAGTTTGCTTTGGTCTGTGAGGTTTTTTTTGTGCATTATTTCCAGAACATCAGGAGACTTTCTGCTCCCAAAGTTCTGTACTTTTTAAAATACTTGATTATTTTTTTAATTCTGACTGAATCTAACGGACATGCCTGGAGCCTCTTTGCCACTATGGTGCCTAGACAGAGTTGAAAAGAACATCAACTGCCTGAATTAAATTGTGAAATACATAATTTGAAGTATTTTAAAACAATCTAAACCTTTATATCAGTGTTTATATGTTTACGTATCGGTATTTAAGGCCGTGGTTGCACTGGGTGACAAATAGCAGCGAGCTAGCTCCACCAAGCTCTGTGCTGTCTTTCTGGTTCTGCTGAGGAGGTTCTGTTTTCACCCGTTTGTTGGTTTGTGGGCAGGATTACACAAGAACTACTGAACAGATTCCCATGAAACTTGGATGGAGGATGGGTCTCGGCCCAGATTAAACCCCTTTAATTTTTGATGCGGATCAAATAAAAAGAGACGGTTCCAGGAATTTCTGTCTGAGTTTGCATGATCGGTCGTTTTTTTGTTGTTAAGTGAATAATGCATGGATCTTAAAGGGAAAAAAAATCAGATTTATTTAAGTGGCTGTTATATAGGCACGAGTACAAAAGGGGACTGTTGGGCCAAGGTTGAGCACTCTATTGAGAACCATTCTGGTTGGTTGGTTGGTTTGTCAACAGGATTACATGAAAACTAATGAACAGATTTACACGAAACTTGGATGAAGGATGAGTCTCAACCCGGAATAGACCCACATTAACTTTCAGTGCAGGTTCCAGGAATTGTTTTGTCCTTTAACATTCTGTGATGTTTTACAACATTTTTTTTTTGTAAATGTCTCGGGGAATAATGCTCAGATCTTGATGGAACAACCAGCTGTATTTAGGTGTCTGGTATCTATAAGTGAGTATAATCTCAATCTGAACATCCTACTCTCTGCAAGAAACGCCCAGAATGTCCAACATTCCTCTAAGTCCTCTGATTAAAACCGTTCATATATTAATTCAGCGTAAACATCTTCTACAGTCAGTCCTCGACAGGTTTATTTTGACGTTTTTGATTTGATTCATTGACTAATTGGCCTGAAGCAACTTGCATCAACCGTCCTGCAGCCAATCAAATTACTCGGGTGAGAAGTTGCCTCCGCTGCGCTCAATAAACTGAGGTTTTGTTTGCTTTCCTCACTGACGCGCTCGCAGTCGATCATATTTGTCACAGCTATCATAGTTGTGGTCGACCGGATTGTGCAGCAAGTGATTTAGAGCGGGTTAAAGCACGGAGGGGCTGAGAGCGACTTCCAGCCCAACAACCCCTCTCTGTGTGCTGGCTTAGACTTGGCGGCTCCACCCTGACCCCCACCCATTACCCCTGCACCCACCCAACACACACACACACACACACACACACACACACACACACACACACACACATACACATATAGACTGTGGCCAGCAGTGTCAACCCCCCAAATGAAAAGAAAAGGGAGGTGTATTCTCTGCCGTGACACACACACACACACGCACAGTCGACTTCAATTTGGTCATGAAACAACAGGTTAAATGTGTGTGTGTGTGTGTGTGTGTGTGTGTGTGAACATGTGGGTTCAGATGTTAATTAAGAAGAGGTCTCTTTATTTGCCGTATGAATAGACGTTTCTTTCGTGTTGAGTAATGTGTTTGCGTCTGTTGGCTGCAGCTTGAAGGGAAATGTTCCCCTAAATAGTGTGTGTGTGTGTGTGTGTGTGTGTGTGTGTGTGTGTGTGTGCTATTTGTGTAGCAGACACCTTCTTGTGGACATTTCTGAACTTCCCCCTGTTTAGCAGAAGTATAAATGAAGAGAAAACATTTATAGACTTCGTTCACTGATCAAACAAACGAATATACACAGGTGTTTCTAGGGGAGTGAAGGCGCACCTTAATGAATCCATATTCACTCCCAATCCCTTCAAACCATACAATAATCTTTCACTTATAAGTAAGTAGAAGGAACTTTAACTGTCAGCAGTGGCGAGTCTCACAGCCTGAGCAAAGAAGCTGTTCTGTAGTTTGGAGGTACGGCACGAAAACAAAGATTTTGCCGTCGTCATCTTTTATCCAAATATCCAACCTGAAAAATCCCACGCTTTACGCTTCCTGTTTATAAACTAGCTGGCTAGCAGCAAACACAGCTAATTAGCCGTTTATAATTAGCTATGTTCGACATGGACTGTTAGCATTTTCTTTTACATCAACAGTTTTATCCGTACCCCCTAAAATCGATACTAAACTTCTGTAGCTTGTAACTGAATCTTGTCCTGTTCGTACTTTCAAACACCTGCTGTGTTTTACTATTTCGTCATGTCGTGTTTAGTTGCTGCTGCTGAAAACGCAACATTTCCTGCAATGCTGCTTAATAAAAGCGTTCAAAAGACTAAATAATGGGAGGCTTTTATTTTGAAGAAGTTCTAGTAAGTTAAATGTGTTTGTAACTGTATTAGTGGACCCACATTGCTAGCTGTGATTCTACAGTAGTACTGTGGGGAGTGGGACAAGCGCACCATTGGTTTAAGATGCATTGTCAAGCCGGCCGCCCAGTCGTAGGTAGTGGAAAAGCAAAACCCGGGCTGCACTGAGCTGCCGTGCCGGGTCAAACCGAGTGGAGCCTAGAGTGGAACCAACCCCAGCTTTGAGCTTTAAACGTGTTAATAAGTTTTGATCTAGGAAAGACCAGACTAGCTGTGTCCAGACTTTATGCTAAGCTAAGCTAATCACCTCTATCTTCATATATCTTTTACACCTCTCCGCACCTAAAAACTTGTTTTGGTGGTCAGTGAAAACATCTTGAATGAGTTTTATCCTCGTTTTACTCTGCTTATAAAACAAGAAGCGGACAGAGAAGAAACGAGAGATGACCCCCAAAACTGAGAGTATGAACCTGTTTAATATCGTCCGTAACACTCTTTGAACTTTGACTTTTAGCTTTCACGCTTGGCGCCTTCAGACGTGGGGAATAAAGAGAAGAGACAACCCTCCGCTCCTTTAAAACACAGTGTCACGCTGGGATGAAGAACCAGATTAACTTCCCTCACTGTATGGTTTTCCTCAGGGTCAAGGCAGGCCGTTAACGGAGACAGGAGAGAGGTTTGGTGAGTCGTAAATCAGCCTCTCACAGCGGGGAAGGATGGGGTGAGGAAGGGGGTGAGAGGTGGGAGGAGGGTTAAGGGTGCCGGTGGAGATTATCAGCCCCTTAAAGTGTCACATATCGCGGAGAGGGTGACTGCTGCAGCGGGACTCCGCTGTCGTGATTTAGGAGTTCAAAGGTTTTATAATCAAGACGTCAAACTTCACACAGGGAGATTTATAAGAGCGAGATGAAGAGGAGCTCTTGTTCTTCTTCGCTGTCTGTAGGATGAAAATAACAATAACTTGCAGAGATACAACCTGCTGCCGGACGACTGGGAATAAACGATGAGACTTTTCCCATGAAGTTTGGTCTGTCAGCTGAGGTCACAGGAGCTGGAAAAACAGCATCCGATGTGTTTCACCGAGCTTCCTGAATGGATGTTAGAGCCCTTAATCCGAGTTCCCGCTCCTGCTGCCTCACAGGCCACCGTACCTGCCGTCACAGACCCTCTGTGCTCCGTACTGAGGAGTCTTTGTGGCAGCCACGGTGGCGTGACGCTGACGTGCTGGTTAGGGAGGCCGTGGACCGGTTTGAACCCGCCACTTCCAACCGCTGAGGGAAAATGTACGTGCTGTGCAATGAAACTGACTGAGCTATTTGTGAATCCCCCGGGCTGTGTGTACGGTAAATACCCCACCCATCACTTCCTACCCCACCCACGAACAAATACATACAGGCTCTCACAAGTGTCTGCGCTTGGCGTGTTTTCCACAGCAGCTGAGACCTGTTACATCACGGCGTTCCTCTTCCCGACAGAGGCGCTGAATATAGCATCTTTCCTGCATGGCTTCACGTCAAGCCGGGAGCAGCTCGCCACAGAAAAGCTCTGCGAGGAGCGGAAATACCAGAACAGTTGACTTTGGTTTAGGTTCATTACAGAGCTGAAAATGAAGCCTGTGTTCGTTCGGAAAGAGGAAGTCTCTGTGCAACTTTACCGGCAGAATGACACAGAATTGGTGTTAGTTTGAATGTCTGCAGTGACACTGCGGGTGACGTCTTTATCAGTTGAACAGGAGCATCAGTGTCAGCTGGGTGACCTGAAATGTTCTCCAGAGCTCCGAGCAGCAGCAGCCTCATTGGAGGGAAGACGTCACTGAGATAGCGGCACGTTAAAGAGTCCACCGCCGTCTCCGCGCCGTCAAACTGTCCGACCAGCACGGCCTGAGTTGGAGTGCCGTTGTTATCGCCTCTTTGTGTTTATCTTTAATTGTTTACAGTCATGTCACACGCAGAATTCACATCCTTCCTGCAAACAAAGTGCCCGTCACGTCGGCTAACAGCATCTCTGAGACCATTTCTGATCCTGGACATGGAGATTATCACACAGTCGCGCTCATTTTTAGCAGCAGTAAGCGGGGAAACAGGCAGGATTTAAACATTTCTATCAGGCATTTGAAGTTCTTTACATAATTTCCTCCGAATACAAGAAACACAAAAGCCTCGTCTTTGAGTGCTAATTAGTAAATGTTTGTGCCAGTCTGCAGCAGAGATGAAGAGCAGCTACAGAGGCCTGCAAGGCTCATTTCTGTCTTCTTCATCCTCTTCTTCTTCTTTCAGCAACACAAGGGCATTTATCAGACTTCACACAGCTCCCTATGCTACAACACTCCTTTCACACACCTGGAAGAAAAAAAATGAGATATACGATGGGCAAACGTCCCCTTCAAAGTAAAATAAAAGCTTTTTGAACGGACACCTCCCCTCTCTGACGGAAATATAAAACACAGCTCGACATCATGTTCTGTCCGTCGTCTTCAACATAGATCAGTGTTAACGTCAGTGAGACATGCGTGTAATAGAAACCATACGTTTATCTGGCCCCCAAGAGCTGCTGTGGCCCCCTTACATCACATAAACACACACCCTGGAGAGGCCCTCCTGGGTGTTTGACTCCCCGACAGTCACGTGGAGTTAGACTGACGCGAAGGGGTAAAATCTCCCTCAGTCTCTGGGATTATGAATCTGCTGCTTATCATTTCGTCAGCGAATCGTCTGAAAATAATTCATAGACATAGATAAAGCTGAGCTGAGTGAACACGGTGGGTGTTTCCCCGCCTGGGTTTTTACAGTCTCAGATGAGATTTCAGCCGGTCGAAGTGCTCACGACCAGATTAATGGTTCAAGACACGCTCGTACCAGACGGACGTAAATGATCGACCATGTGTGGTGTGACTGAGGGAGAAAGCATTACAGGAAACAGGAGCAGTAAAACAATTTATGGTGCTTCATCCTCAGACAGAAAATCAGTCGGTAAATTATGATTTTATGTTCGTTTTGAAGTCATAAAGCGGTCCTTACTGTCCCGGGATCAGGTCTCTCCAACACCCCCGACTCGTGACGACCTTTTCCTTTAACGTCTTCAATCTTCTGTCTTTTCTCTCTGTAAGCGTCCCCTGGGGTCTCGTTATCAAACTTTAAGGTTTTTGGTGTTTCACAGATCATTTGGTTCTCCTACTGGAGGAGGTTTATCGAGGGTCAAGTAGCCACTCGCTGCTTTTTGCAGCTTCGTCGTAAAAAAAAAGATCTGTCGAAAAACAGCCTCAAAGCGGCGATGTGAAGAGGCCGACGTCTCGAGGGACGGGTGAAATTTGACAGTCTGAAAGTATCGAATATTTGTTAGCTGCACGCTGAAACCTCATTTACACACATCTGTCTGTGGATGGTGTTAGCTTGGGGGGCTAATGTGCTCCAGCTACTGTTTTAACAGTTTATGTTGCAGCAGTATGCAAAATAAATCCAAATAATTATTAAAAATAGTAGTGGGTGTGGGTGGGAATGCTGCGTTTGTATCCGAGTACATTGTAGCTTTATACTTCTACATGTCAGAGGGAAATAATTGTACTTTTCTCCAACACATTAACTTTGTCACTGTGCATATTCAAATTATTATATATTATTAAGCTTCCTAACAGTACATAAAGTCATTAAAACCAGCTCTCTTGCGATACTTTTACTCAAAAATGAAATATGTATTTATACTCAAAACAAATATTTAGCATTTATAAGATTACAAACAGTCAGTGGAGACGTGTTCAGGAAGCTCGGGACTTCTCTGCTTCTTCTCAGTGTAACTACATTTACTGCTGTTTTTTAACCAAACTACATCTTGGCAAATATTGTACTTTTTTACTACACTACATTTTACATTTTAAAGCTTTAGTGACTTTGCAGATTCAGATTATCAAGCAGAGCTGCGTCGCTTCGTGTTTCATGTTTATTTGTATAAAGGGAGCGGCCGGATTAGTAGAGTTGGAATAATATGACAGCTGCAGAATCTAGTGAACACAATTACAGGTGTCGCAGTGTGAGGACTGATCTGTGTGAGCAGACACAGTTGAGGTGCAAGTAAAAGCTGAGCAAGCAGAGAAAAGTCCCAGCTGTGCACTCGGAGTTCACTGGTAAAACATTTGTGAAATCTCTGATGGGATCTCTTCTTCTGCACTTGAATCAGTTGTTTGTTATTTGTCCGGGCTGATCGAAACAAGACGCTGCACTGAGTCGTCACATCCTTGAAAGAGTAATTCACATAGCTGCAAGTTTTTAAGTTTGAAGAGGTCCGTGACGACTGGAGTGAACGTCAAGACTTGATTTTGTGGATGCCAGATGTGATTCCAGTTGTGTAACTCTGCTGTGATCGTGGTCGAGACCTCACAGAAGATGTGATGCGACTAAACTTGCGGTCAGCTGTCCAATGAAACAAAATCTTTCGCCGTATTAACAGCACTCTGCTCTTTAAGGACATTTTGCAGGTCATGTCTGCACATTTTAAAGCTTTTGGCTGCTAACATGTATGTAGACTAGTGTGGTCCATGGCCACTTTTGGCCCCCCAGACGTAATTTACAATAACAAATACATTTTTTAAATAACGTTATGTATGATTAGATATTTACCTGTAGAAAATGAGAGTTAACTTGATGATGCTGTTGTTATTGTCTGTTCGATTCCAGAACGTTTATAACATCAACATGGTGATATTAAAACTAGTTAACATAGTATTAATATTAATACTTCTGAGGTTACGTCAAGACTTTAGATGTTTTTAAAATGGATGACTCCCAGCAACACTTCACCAGAATAATGAACAATATGCCTCATGTTTACATGAGGACAATGCTTGGCAAGGTGAATGGTCAAATGGCTCACAGATTTTGGCAAAACCCAAATATATCAAATGACTTTTTGGGGAGCAAACAAGAATAACAAACGTATGAATGTGTTTTCACAGCTGCCACGAGGGTCAAACAAAACAAAACTGCGTCCACAACGAGGTAAAATAAACAGATTGGGCAACTATTCTCTCATCTTCAACGAGCTGGATATGTTACCGGGAAGATCTTTGACATTGAGGTCAAATCCTCGAACATGTAAATACCTGTAAGTGTTTCGGCGTAAATTCTTCCAAAGTGCTCTGGTATTCTGTGTCTCAAACGTCTCAAGTTAAACAATCACAAAGACGTCCCTCTGGCACACACACTTAAAGTTTCCACTCCTTGTTTGGTTATTCTCTCTCATTCAGTCTCAACAGAAAAGAAGAAACGCAATTATGCACTCTGATGTCGTCCCTCAGATGTTTATATGACCTCTGACCTCTTCTCCATATGGACGTCTCAATGACGCTGCGCACATTAAAACTAAATCCAAACATTTTTTTTAACATAACACGACTCTGGAAGAGTCTGAGAGGATAACCCTGATGATGTCATATAAAAGGTGCCATTGAGTTGCAGTATGGGAGGTGTAGGATCGAATGTAGTTGCGTCATGAAAACAATATGGAGGGCAGAGCCAGTAAGCGTCAGGCAAACACTTTGACCTCTGGATTTCCCCTCTGACACCTGGTGAGGATCAGAGAATATCAAAGTTCAGCCTCTTAATGAGTTTCTTGCTGTGCAAACTGGGTAAAGATGATTGAAGATGAAGATTAATTCATGCTGTATTTACCTTCATCCAAAAGAAATGTGACCACGCCCCTAATTATGTCATGACATGTTATGACATGGGCTCTTACTGGGATTGACTCACTTTTGGAGCCTCAAGTGGCCATTTGAGGAACTGCAGTTCATAATCGCCGCTCTGCAGAAAGATGCATATACCAGGCCTGTGAAAACTGACCAATCAGAGTGTTTTTTTCAGGAGGGGGAGGCTTTTAAAGAGACAGGCACTGAAACAGAGCGTTCAGACAGGGTGAATAGAGGTGCTGCAGTAATGGAAAGGCTTAGCCAGATTCCTTCATGCACGGCCTGCTGATTTCCCAACCGCACAGCTGCACCTCTTTGTTTTTCCAAGTACATCTACAAGGTGTTCTGTCACAGCAAAGCTTCTTTTTGAAATCATCTTGACGTAATGAGTGTTTGTGATGAGAAACATTATCCTGCTGGCAACTCTGTTCCCGTAAAAGGGACCCACCTGCTCTGCTGGAAAACACACATCGCGACACCACCTGCACAGAACTATCAAAGGTATTCCAGCGCCGGTTCCTGAAGGTTATCCCTAGTAAATTACCAGGATGTAAAAAAGGTGGGCAGGAGGCTCATGTCTGTGCAAAATTTCCTGACAGTCCATCGAACAGTTGTTGAGATATTTCATCAAATTATTGTAATGAAGAACGTGATAGAAGGAGTTTGCAGCGTGATTTCAAAATAAATCCCCCTGATCACAGTGTTGATGTGTGTGTGTGAGAGCATTTGTTTACTCAGGCCTGTTGCAGTCACTCACTTGGCGATCAGGGGCTGGGAGGAGTCCCGCTGTTCTCTCTGGGACAAAAGATTGCTTCAGATCCAAATGCAAGTATCTGCACCAATCACTGGGTCTGATCTCCTCCCATGGAGAGATGTTTTCCGTCAGTGCTCCTCTGTTTTAAAGTCTCCAAGGCTGAATATGTGATTTTAAAACTTTATCTGCAGTGTTTGTGCCTGTTGTGAACTCAATCTCATCACTGACAAAGTGTGTTTAGGACGTTTTATGAAGTTGGCATAAATTCAGGTATTAATGGACGACATAGAGGCTTGAGACGTCCGATGTGTGGGCTACTTTTTGTTACAGGCGTCATCGTTTGGCATTCAGAGGAAAATGCACTGAAGGAATTCGCTGTTGTTGTTGTTGCTCATTTTAGACGCAAGCTAAATTTGATTGGACAGCAGGCGTTCCATCAGGAACTGCATCTGTGCAAAAAGTAGTGGGAGAAGTGTAATGCTAAACATGTCTCCTACATTACCCACAATGCATCTCAGCCACTGAGTGACATCACTGGAGGCAGTTTATCAGATTACATGCAGCTTCCTCTGGAGCCACAAAAGGCTTTATACTGCTTTTTTTTTAAACACACTTTGATGTGGTAAAATAGTGGAGTTACCCTTTAAGAAATAACCCTAAATAAAAATAGAATGTATAAGGTAGTACAACAACTTGGTGACTCTTGCTGGGGTAATAATGGTCCGTAGTCCAAACTGCAAGTAGAAAACCCAGAGTTAAATGCTTTGTGCCTCACATGTTCCACTCTCTGCACAAACGACCTGGTAAAGCCTCACATGTCCTCATACCTGACACTGAGGACAAACAGGTGACGCACACACACCTGGCCTATAAAAGGCTTGGCCTTGTTTACCCTCCACACAGATGGACGCAGAGGAATGTTGTCACTCTGGAAGAGATAACACACACCGATGATGTCTTGGCCATGTGTAAGTCCTCCGTCATAAAAAGCTGAGTGTGTTCACAGTCAACACCTGCTGACGGTGCTGATCGGTGATGGAGGACTGCAACTAATGATTATTAGCCCTGGCGAAGGAGGGTTCGTCTTTACCCGTGTTTGTTGGTTGGTCAGCAGGATTACACAAAAACTACTGAAAGGATTTCCATGAAAGTTGGATGGAGGATGGGTCACAGATCAGAATAGACCTTGTTAACTTTTGGTGCAGATTGAGGAATTCTTTCTCACATTATTTAACATTTCTGGTATGATGCATTGATCATGAGGAGAAAAATCCAGTGTGTTAGGGCGTTTGGTATCTATGAAGGCAAATGTTGGGCCTTGGCTGAGGTATACACTCTATTGAGGGAAATTCTAGTTTTATTGACTAATCTGCTGGTTATATTCTTCATTAAAAGATTGTTTGTATGTTGATCAAAATGCACTGATATGAAAAATGAGGAAAAAAGAAAAAATGCTTGAGGTATTTTAGAATTATTACAGGTGCACTCAAACTCAGAAACCTACCCAGAGATGTTTACAGTGTTTGAAGCTGGAGAGGTGGCAGGGTCCGCCACAAGCAAACAAAGTAAAACAGTGTATAATTGTGTTGTCCTTTAAGATCAGTTTGTTTATTCAGTTTATTAATTCGTGAAAATCAATCACGATGCATTTTTCTCTTATTTCACTCTCTGTCTTCTCTTAAAATGTGTTCTCTAAAGCTAAATAGTGCACCTTTAAATTTCTAGGTTTAGTGTTTCAGTGTACTAATGTAATTTTAGACGGTAAAGATTGTCGTTAAACTCTAAAATTTGAGTGTTATTTAAGTGTTTTGTAGCACTGTTTCAAATCTCTGCAAAATATGTGCGCACATCGGCTGATATATATCGATATCCGAATTATTTACTCCCTAATCTTGATATCGCAGTCGACCCAAGAAATCAAGTATTAGTCGGGCTCTGCTTCTCAATGCTTGATTTTTTCTTTCTTCAAAAAACATTCCAGCCAAATGATCTCAATTAATCAATTCTCAAAAAAGCAGCTGATCCATTAATCAGCTGTTTGATGGCTCGGCTAATCATTAATCAAGCTCACATTCTTTTATACTTTGAGGTTTTCTTTGACAATTAATCTCTTTTGTGCCTGCATGTAATCCTAATTTGTAAACTAATCAGCAGCCGCAGCTATCAGACGAATGCAGTCGAGCAAAACGTACAGTTTTTCCCTCTGGAATGTTGTGGAGTCAAAGTATGAAGTGGCACGAAATAAGATTGCTCGAGTGAAGTACTGATTCTGCAGATTTGTAGTTAAGTGTAGTTAAATTCCAGCACTGGTGCTAATGGAGCGTGAAACTGCATCATTCCTGCTGCTGCATAGTCCTCTCAGCCTCCACCTCCCTCCCTGCTTCAGCTTTCTTTTTTTTTCTTGCTGAATCTCTTCATCTCCCTCCGTCTCCTCTCCTCTCCTCTATTCTTATTTCACACATCACCTGCTCTCCTCGTGTCCTGCAGAGAACAGTCTGACTCAAAGTTTTTACCCTTTTAAAAAAAAAGGACATGTCACATTTCCCCTCCTCGCACGCGCTCCACCTACTTATCGCTGCAACCCTCCTCGTCCTGTCCCAGTATGCGTAATGACTATTCTCAGGCAGGGAGGGGTAATAAGTGACGTGTGTGTAACTAGCACAGTGTGTGTATGTGTGTGTGTGTGTGAGTGTGTGTGTGTGTGCTGCAGAGTTATTCTGCTGACTGCAGGAGCTCAACCTGGCAGAGGCGGCCGGCACATCAGCAATTTGGGACGGAGTGAATGAAGATAAGGGTGGAGGAGAGGGGGGGATGAAGAGGGATCAATCCAACTGACTACCTCCTCACACACACACACACACACACACACACACACTATATGGAAGTCCAAGGCTGCCATTATTAAAATGAAACCATTTAATCAAAATTAACAGTCTTGATTAATCTATTATTATCATTATTATTTTGTTGTTATTAATTTTACAGCTTCATAATTTCAGAAGGATTTCCTGAAGTTTTTTTTGCAACCTTCCACATATTAGGGCATTATTTTTAGAAAGGCTTTATTTTAGAAAAAGAAAAAAAGTTACAGGACTTTCAATTAAATGATAGCAATACATTTCTAGCATGATTCAGAGGGTCATTAAATTGGAACATAACAAGGAGGGGTGTAACAATTCTCCAAATCTCCAGCCTGACTTGATCCACAGATCTTTGGTTTCATGCCCTGCGCCCTGTAATTTACATTTTAACATTTTCATGGGTTTTTTACAACAGCTTGACTTTATCTAGTGGCTTTTTGCAGGTTATGATTAGGCAAGTTTAGATAATATTCAACAAACAAAATAATCTATCATCAACAAACGACATGAGATTATCTTTTTGACACATGAGAGAGAGATTTTGTCACAAAGTTTTTGTTTCTCAATTCCGTCCCGCGTAAACCACCTTCCTGGACGAATCAATAGAGGACCTCTGATAAAGAAAATAAACAAAGTTGATTGTCTTCAGGCAGACAGGATGTGGAAGTGTCTGGAAGTTTGTTTGTTTTTTCTTTTGGACACACAAAAGTAGGCGGAGGTGAAGAGAAAAACAATCCTGCGTTTGACTTTTACGATCAAAATCGAAAGCTCATTTAAATTGATTTTTAAATTTTCGAATCAAAACCATGAGACCCCGTGGTGGCATATATTTTTGTTTCTTGTGTTTTTCCTGGTTGTTTTGATCATTTATCTTTTTTTGTTTTCCACACGTGTTCATGCTATGACAGCCGTTTAAGAAACGTGTGTATTAAAGCTAAAGTTTCCAGTAAAAAACATTTCTTTAAAAAACGTTTACTTTGGTTTAAATGCATGTTTTCTTACAATGACATTCCAATTTTCCCAAATTGCTAAGTTCTTTTTTAGGAAGAAAAAATAATAAATTATAAAGGAAAAAGAGAACAAAAATAATAAACATAAAGGGCAAACTTTGGACAACAACTGTAGTTCCCACAATGCTTTGGGGAATGTAAACTAGAATTATAGTGTTGTGCTGTTAGCTAGAATTTAATCCCAGTTGTTTTTTGGCCTATATTTGTTTACATTATGGCAGATTGGCTTCATTAATACTATGCTGCTATTGGCAGGTCCTGTTTGCTTTCACTGGATTACTAAACATGATGATTCTCAGAGTTTTGAGGAGCTTCTTTATTTGTGATTTCTTTTTGGAT
This sequence comes from Sparus aurata, assembly GCF_900880675.1. Lineage (NCBI taxonomy): Eukaryota > Metazoa > Chordata > Actinopteri > Spariformes > Sparidae > Sparus > Sparus aurata. Next base: position 24,995,597 of record NC_044198.1, on the reverse strand, counting down.
TTTTTTGACAGCAATTCACGATGATGACATTTCATCGGAATCTTATCGTTATCGCGTCTGTGTGTTCAGATTGGACGGAGTGATGGAGTTTGAATTTTGATGCAAATCCTTGAATTTATCTGTGAAACAAAAGAAACGTTTAATTTCAACTCAATTTCGGTTTCCTACCGGCAGCCCTGGACTTCTGTAAAACAGCACCTGAAGTGGAAGGGAAATGGTGAATCCCTCTCTGTTTGGGATGAGTGTGTAGAGGTTGGGCTGCAGTGTGTGTGTGTGTGTGAGTGTGTGTGAGTGTGTGTGTATGTGTGTGTGTGTGTGTGTGTGTGTGTGTGAATGAAGCCTGAGGTGGTGGGGGTGACTCTGCACTGTGGCACAGTCTCTCTCTGAAGTTGTGGACTGTCAGTGTCAGCGGGACATGCTGCCGCCTCGCTCTGCTGGATGACAGGGGATATTTACTGCACAGTATGTACTGTATGTTAACCTTACATGTATGTTTGATTCTGACCGCGTCCTACCTGTGTTGTGCGTCGTCCTCTGTGGTGTGAAGCCTCTCACGGGGACGACCGGCTTTGTGCACATTGAGGAGGATTCTAAGTAATGTCTGTATCGTGCTGAGATTTTCTTATTTTTACGCATTTCTAAGTTTGTTCTTTTGCCTGCAGATGTAACAGTTCTGCAGTTCGGTTCTGTTCTGCACTCCCATAGTAACTAAGCAGCCTGAGGGGGGAGAAACAGCATTGCAGATAGAAACACCGAATCACACTGTGCTCTGAGCTGACCTGCATGCTGAGATTTTAGCCTTCATGCATAACACTCCTTTGCTGAATGTGTTGCAATCCATGTGATTTAACAGGAAAACGCTCTCCTCGGCATCATCTCACCGTAATAATCTAATGTAACCCCATCTATGTTTGTCTCTGCAGTGATCAGACCCCCAGTTTGGTGAGTGAAGATGATTCCTGTGCTGATCTGTGCTCTGATCTCACTGAGTGTAGCAGAAAACAACGACTTAGACACTCTGTTTCCTGAACTGGAGCACTCGAGAACCATCTATGTCACAGGTGAGTATTTATATATATATATATGTGTGTGTGTGAGTGTGTGTTTCTTTGATGCAGTGACAATGTCGCACAGAGTTTGGAGGCCCTCTCCGGTGTGTTTCTCTGAGTTTCGTTCACGACACTCACTCTGCAGTGTCATCTGTTTCCTCCGTTTATCAGTTTGTTCTGCCGCTGTGGCTCAGTGATAACGCTGCTATGTGGGGATTAGAAGCTCGGTCAGATAGAGTTATCTCATCAGGACTTGCAGATGAAAACTTTGTTTGAACATGTCAGGATTTCAAACGTGGCTAGATAAACACAGCGGAGGGAAAGAGAATCATTTGTACTTGTCATAATTTGTACTGTGTTAGTTAGTCGTGCAGATACATCGATCGGTTTATCTCACAGTCGATCAACTACCACATTATCTACCACGCTCGGTTGTAACCTCTCTTTGTGTTGTTCTAGTGGTCGGTGGCTTGGTCGTGAAGCTGCACAGAGCTCAGTCGCTGGACTCATGTGTTACTCATTGGTTCTGATGCTTGTGTGAACTATTCACACTCTAGGTTCTGACCTTTGACCCAGTGAAGTCAGAAAGATTAGTGACATGTTTGAGAAATCTGTGTTGTTAGATTTTATCAATTATCTCATGTGTTATGTGTTAGTTATGAGCCTGTTCAGAGCTCATAGTTTGACCTTTTCACCGCAAACCCTACAGATGTCACTGATTAGTTGTGTTTCTGGGAGGCGCTTAACTGGAAGTAGTAGGGAGAATTTTTATTTTTTAATTTTTATCTGGCACTTAAAAGGGTTCATGTTGAAACGGGACATTTTGTTTGCCTTTAAAAATACGATATGTGAGCACCAAGTTTGCTTTTATTGTAAAAATCAGAGTGAAGCTGCAGACTGTAACATTATAAACAAACAGCTGAAGGTGTTTTATTGTAAATATCAGAGTGAAGCTGCAGACAGAAACATAAGAAACAAACAGTTGAAGGTGTTTTATTGTAAATATCAGAGTGAAGCTGCAGACAGAAACATAAGAAACAAACGATGAAGGTGTTTTATTGTACATAGCGGAGTGAAGCTGCAGTAACATATGAAACAAACAGTTGATGGTGTTTTATTGTAAATAGCGGAGTGAAGCTGCTGACTGTAACATAAGAAACAAACGATGAAGGTGTTTTATTGTAAATAGTGGAGTGAAGCTGCAGTAACATATGAAACAAACAGTTGATGGTGTTTTATTGTAAATAGCGGAGTGAAGCTGCTGTAACATAAGAAACAAACAGTTGAAGGTGTTTTATTGTAAATAATAGAGTGAAGCTGCAGTAACATAAGAAACAAACAGTTGAAGGTGTTTTATTGTACATAGCGGAGTGAAGCTGCAGTAACATATGAAACAAACAGTTGATGGTGTTTTATTGTAAATAGCGGAGTGAAGCTGCTGTAACATAAGAAACAAACAGTTGAAGGTGTTTTATTGTAAATATCAGAGTGAAGCTGCAGTAACATAAGAAACAAACAGTTGATGGTGTTTTATTGTAAATAATAGAGTGAAGCTGCAGTAACATAAGAAACAAACAGTTGAAGGTGTTTTATTGTAAATAATAGAGTGAAGCTGCAGTAACATATGAAACAAACAGTTGAAGGTGTTTTATTGTAAATAGCGGAGTGAAGCTGCAGTAACATATGAAACAAACAGTTGAAGGTGTTTTATTGTACATAGCGGAGTGAAGCTGCAGTAACATATGAAACAAACAGTTGATGGTGTTTTATTGTAAATAGCGGAGTAAAGCTGCTGTAACATAAGAAACAAACAGTTGAAGGTGTTTTATTGTAAATAATAGAGTGAAGCTGCAGTAACATAAGAAACAAACAGTTGATGGTGTTTTATTGTAAATAATAGAGTGAAGCTGCAGTAACATAAGAAACAAACAGTTGAAGGTGTTTTATTGTAAATAATAGAGTGAAGCTGCAGTAACATATGAAACAAACAGTTGAAGGTGTTTTATTGTAAATAGCGGAGTGAAGCTGCTGTAACATAAGAAACAAACAGTTGAAGGTGTTTTATTGTAAATAGCGGAGTGAAGCTGCTGTAACATAACAAACAAACAGTTGAAGGTGTTTTATTGTAAATAATAGAGTGAAGCTGCAGTAACATAAGAAACAAACAGTTGAAGGTGTTATATTGTAAATAACAGAGTGAAGCTGCTGTAACATATGAAACAAACAGTTGAAGGTGTTTTATTGTAAATAGCGGAGTGAAGCTGCAGACTGTAACATAAGAAACAAACAGTTGAAGGTGTTTTATTGTAAATCGTGGAGTGAAGCTGCTGACTGTAACATAAGAAACAAACAGTTGAAGGTGTTTTTTTGTAAATATCAGAGTGAAGCTGAGGACAGAAACATAAGAAACAAACAGCTGAAGGTGTTTTATTGTAAATAGCGGAGTGAAGGTGCAGACTGTAACATAAGAAACTAGCAGCAGTTTGATGATTCAGGTCCTGAAGAAGCAGGTTAAAGAAAATGCAAATTGTCTGCTTAACATCCTCACCGCAGAGAACATGGGATCAATGTGCCTTCAGCTGTTTGCTCAGTTGAATAGACAAACAGTGGTGCTTATGCAGCAGACAGAGTGTGGTCATTAGACGCTGCGTGAGGTGAGGAGGCTGCCAATCTGAAAACCCTGTTAGTGATGGAGGCTGAAGGTCACAGCAACAAATGAGCCAGATGGTCTGTGAAATGCTCTTGTGTGCACAATAACAGGGTGTGTATTCTTATTTACACCTCAACGCAGATAACTTGGCAGGTTGACAGGTAATAGGACATCTTTTAATGGTTCCAGCAGAGAATACAGTTATCGATTTATGTCACCTTGGGAAGGTTGCCCAGGTTGAAGCTCGCCAGATTCTTCAGTGTTAAAGGAATAGCTCCACATTTTCAGACAATTAACACAACTTGGAGATGGATGAACTGATGCCTCCTTGACAGTGAAGCCAAAAAGTCTTGATTGCCCCAGAAGGCTGGCTGAAGTACTGGTCATAAACCTTAGCTTTTTTCAAAAGATGATTCCTGAAATTTTCACATTTCACAAATTATAATATGTGATCATTTCAAGCGGACAAACAATGACCATTTATATTTCAATCTTTGAGTGTAAGACATGGAAGATGGACGTCAACCTCATGTTTGTGCATTAAAAGGCCATTGTGTTGGATTTAGTGGCATCTAGTGGTGTGATTACAGATTGCAACCTACTGAGCACCCCTAGTCTCACACTCTCCAATGGTGGCTACTTAAAATTGCAAAAGGCCCTCTCTAGAGACAGTGTTTGGTTTGTCAGCTCTTGGCTACTGTCGGAGCAAGGTGGACTCCATGATGGAACCAATTTTAAATGAACAGAAACGTGATTAGTTTGACATTTAATGCTGATGAAAATTTAATTATGAATGAATATTTTATTCAGTGTTCGCCAAGAGTCAGGATGTTCTTGAGTCTAATCATGTTGCTGTGTTGCAGAGAACGGCCCTCGACTCTCCGTGGTGGCGGATCAATTGAAGGTGGTGACGAGGCGAGGCGGAAACGTTACCTTACCATGCACGATCCAAAGGGACCAATCGATGGCACCGAACCGCAAGATGAGGATCAAATGGACCAAGCTCACCTCGGACTATCTGAAAGAGGTCAGATTTTATTTTAAAAATCATAGGCAATGTGAACATGGGTGTGACAAATGACATACTGTGCTCTCAACAGACTAATATGACCGTGATATCGATCTCTTCATTGTTCCATTAGAAATCAAACAAACCTTTTTCACAAATTGTCAGACTTCTTTAATCTCTAGTGTTGTTGTTTATCTGCTCTGCAACCTTAAACTGGCAGCAGACAAGTTATTTTGCTTTGACATATGTTATGAAGGACATGTCGAGACATTTTGGCACATCTGACTGATCCTTCTTCTTCGTCTTGTTCCAGGTGGATGTTTTTGTTGCCATGGATTATCACAAAAGGAGTTACGGCACTTTCCATGGACGTGTCCACCTACAAGGCTCCTCACCGATGGATGCCTCTCTGGTTATCACAGAAATCACCCTGGAGGATTATGGGAGATATAAATGTGAAGTTATTGACGGGCTGGAAGATGGAACTGTGGTGGTGTCCCTCGATCTAGAAGGTACAAAAGGGGGAATAACGAGGGTAAAAATAAAAGGTGCATTCAGTGTCATTGGACTGTAAGAGGCTGCAGTCTGTCTAAATTTAGCACCATGAACAGCGACTGCTTGGGGCAAAGTCAGGAGCGAGTTTAAGCATCGTGTACATCAGTGTCAGAGCAGCATCATTATGTTTTAGAGTAGCCAGAGAACTCAGCCATTACCGCCTGTAGCCAAAAGGCGCTGGCACCCGGCTGACAGGGAAACAGCTGTGCTTACACAGCGAGACATGCTCTCACTTTCAGTCATTAGGTTAAATAACAACACTAAATACAAAACCCAGAGGAAAGATCCTAGTTTTGCCTCGTAACTGCTGCTCATCTATCTTATCTGTGTCCCTACTCTCCACACAGGTGTTGTCTTCCCCTACTATCCCCGTCTGGGTCGCTACAACCTCAATTTCTACGACGCTGAGCGGGCGTGTCATGACCAGGATGCCATCGTGGCCTCGTTTGACCAGCTGTATGACGCCTGGCGAGGAAATATGGACTGGTGCAATGCCGGCTGGCTGAGTGACGGCACGGTGCAGTATCCCATCACCAACCCCAGAGAACCCTGTGGAGGCAAGAACATGGTGCCCGGTATCCGCAACTATGGCCTGAGAGACAAGGACAAGAACCACTATGACGTGTTCTGCTTCACCTCCTACTACAAAGGTGAAGGACGTTATACCCTTTGTGTGTGTTCTGTGTGTGTTTGTGCACCTTTACTTTTATTTAACCAGGCTGATCCTTAAGACAATAGGCCAGTAAAACACAGCAGCCTGTCAGGTCCGACCTCTTTCACTATGTGTGTGATAAGCAGAGCCTTTACAAAAGTATAAATACCACCAATGTGTTTACAGGTCTTGGGAAGTACTTCTGCATATGTGAAAAAGTAGTATAAAAGCTATGTTGCTCTGGAGGAAGCTGCATTTAATCTGATAAACTGCCTCCAGCAATGTCACTCAGTGGCTTAATTGCATTGTGGGTGATGTAGAAGAAAGCATGAACTTAAAGAGGTGATTAAAAAAAGCTCCAGAAATGTTTTGTTGACTAGGAAACTTCACCCGACTTTCCATCAGCACGAGTTTGACTAAATGACGCATCAATTAAACATTTTGGGTGAAGAGTTCCTTTAATGAACCCAGATGTTTTGCTGAAAGGGATCCAAAATGGAAGCGGCTTTTAAAGCCCATCTGTATCCTCAGAGCACCTTGTTACTATCATCTGGAGCCCTGTTGGCTCGAGATCTGTAGGCAACAATCTTGTAATGGCAATCTGCTATCCTTCCATTAAAGCCCCTGTAAGAGATTTAATCAATAAAGATACCTTACACTGATAAAAGCTTAATGCCTGTAGTTTAATTTGCATCAGATCTGTGATGTTTCTCCTACAGTATGAAGCACTTTCGACTTTTTTCTTATCTGCCTGTTTTTTCTTTTTCGTCCTCCCAGGTCGGTTCTACTACCTGATCCACCCCTCTAAGTTAACGTACGACGAGGCGGTCAGGGCGTGTCAAAAAGACGGTGCTCAAATCGCCAAGGTCGGCCAGATGTACGCTGCCTGGAAGCTGCTGGGCTACGACCGCTGCGACGCCGGCTGGTTGGCTGACGGCAGCGTCCGTTATCCCATCTCCCACCCCCGCCGACGCTGCAGCCCCACGGAGGCCGCCGTGAGGTTCAACGGCTTCCCCGACAAAAAGCACAAGCTGTACGGAGTGTACTGCTTTAAGGGCCACAACTGAGCTGCAAACACACACGCAGACCACCTGCAAACACACATCAGCATGCACACACACACACACACACACACACACTGATACACTAGTGGAATGAAAAAGAGACCGAGGAGCGATTACAGAAATATGAACAAACACATTCAAACTGTGATGCTTTATTTCATGGAAACCTTAAGACATTATCGTCAGACAAGAGTCATGTTGTTGCTTTGTAACCTGGGACCTGATACTCTACGAGGGATAGTTTACACATATTTAAGGTTCATATAATTTAATCAATGCCTTTGAAGAGGGGTGGGTGGGTTGTTGTTGTTGTTGTTGTTGTTGTTGTGTGTGGGGGGGGGGGTGAGGGTCGGAGGATATCACAGCTACAGCCATACTGTCATTCAAGAACGGACTAGGCTCATCAAATAAGAAGGTCCGAACTGAGTTTCACAGCAAAACGACTCGTGGCCGGACGGATACTTTGTGGCACTTATCTTGTAACGACGACGCAGAGCCACGAAACACACAAGGAGAAAGAAAAGCTCAAATCCTGTGATACTTGTCAGGTAGGAATCCAAGCCTAGCACAACTAAAAACCGATCTTTGCTGTCCACACTTCACAAGGTGCTACAACTGGTACTTTGTACTTCATCACACCGTCCAGTATTTTATGTTTTTATATATATATATATGAATGTGTTGGACCAAACATCAGTCACCATCCAAAATGAGTAAGAATAAGAAAACGCCCAACTGTTAGCGTTGTTTATGTTTTATAAGTATGTAGAATGTTATTATCTAGAAAATGTACTTCTGTTTTTTGACTATTTTTTGATATACTGTAGAAATATTTACATTATTAATTTTTTTGTCTTTTTGGCCAAACTATCCGAGTCTCTTTGGTTTACATAAAACATAAGATAACAACAGTGGAAAGAAAAACAACACTCCACAGTACTCTTAAAGATAATAATGATAATAATAAATATATTTGCACTGAACATGTAGAAGGTGCCTAAAGCAGCAGACGAGACAAACAGTAGTTCGCTCTATGCAGCATTAGAAAAAATGCCTGGCCTGAGTAGAAGCCGTGCTGCGCTGCAGAGTCAGTTTGACGGTGACGTAAAGCTTCGTGGCTGCTGTATCGCTCTGTTTTGGCTTGATTGTAGACTTCAGAGCATGACTTAGCTTCTACAAGCAGCTGTCAGTGTAGATCGACACACACTATCTATCTAGCGCCTTGATAAACTGCTATTTTTGATACAAATACTGTAGTTTCTTATAGTGAACAAGCCGAGCCAACACTTCTAGCCCCAGTTGTGACCTCACTCCCTCCGTACGTAACTCTCCGAATCTGTTTGGTGCAGATCCCTACGCAAGACAATTAAAAAAACAAAAACATTTAACTTCCAGGTGTAAACAAACATCTCAAAGATGTGTGCTGATATTTCTGAAGGTCCCAGATTGATTAACCAGTTCATCCACAATCCCATACGCCTCGGGAAGGAATGTAGTCTCGCCAAGGGCTAAAATCTGATGTCAACTTCGGAGGGGACAGTTACATAAAATTTTCTCAAGAGAAATTCCAGAGGACGACGCCATTAGTACTGCCGTAACCCTGCTAAAGAAACATGCTGTCACCCTGCCAGTGAAGGAACAGCACATTGAATTACACGCTTTTCTCGTGGACCCAGACAGCTTTCAATTTTTTTTACCTAGCTGGCACACATCAGCTTCCAGATGTGTACATTGGTTACGATTATAAATGTGTTTAATTACATTTGGACTCTAGAAACCTGGGCTAGATTCAGACGGGGTAACACTTGTAGCTCAGCAGCTACAGTGAAGATTTAGGCTGAATAAAAATGGAGTCAATAACGTCTTTTCAAATCACTTTTGGACCATTTTCTGCTTCTGCCATATGAGCTTTACGGAGTCATTTATGGTTCTTTTTTTTAGTTTTTACATCTTCAAACAAGTCCCAATCTACTTCCCGAAAACAAATCCTGATTTTCTTTTTTCCCAATTTTTCCATTTTTTTTCTTTATTTTCTCAATTTTTCAGTTTTTTCTCTTTATTTTCTACATTTTTAAAAGCATTTTTTATCCTGAAATAAATATTTATTGTTTTTGATGGTGAAAAACATTAATGATCTTAGAAAGGTTATTCTGGTAAAACTGTTGTTCCCACCAGTTCTAAAGTCATAAACACAGGGGAGAATTAAAAAAATGTTTTTTTTTTTTTCCATTTTTTTTCTCCATTTTTTTCTAATTTTTTTTTTCCATTGTTTTCTAATTTTTCTTTCATTTTTTCCTCTTTCTTTCAGGGCATTTAAATCAGACTTAGAAAATGGATAACAAGAATAAAATACAAAATGTCTTCACTTGCCCCTCAGTGCTATGTTCAGTAGACATCTGTGAGCTGATGTAAACGCCTTTGAAGATGAACACCTCCTAAAGTTTGCGTAGGGAGCCTTTAACGTACGGATTGCTGAAGTCACAAATGGGCCGAAGCCCTGAGTGAGCATGGTTTTTCCTGGCAGCGACCGGCTCCCTGATTGCTATCTAAGCTCTGCACCGGCCGACCTGTCTCTCAGGCACAGATCGGACCCGGCGGGCCTGCAGCCAACCTGCACCGGGCTGCTGAACGAGACAGAAATACAATACATTCAAAATACCAATAATTCCTGCATGGAGGCAGTGACGGCTACTTCCATGTAAGGGTATGAGAGAGTAAACGGTGCACATTGATCCAGTGTAAGCTCACCAGCTGGCCCGGACGCTGGTTTAGGTCATCCACTTGGGTTAGCTTTACTTGGCTCCACAAGCCACTGAACAATCAGACTCCTGCTAAACTTATCAGCGAAGAACTGCAGGACAGACTCATGAGGACGTCTTTCTGTAATGATTCGACTATGTGGGGAAATAAAATGCTGACTTTACAGAACAGCAGCTGAAGAAAACACTTACTGAAGAGTCTTCTGCATTGTTGCAACTAAGAGATTTGTTCCTGTTAACTTGTATTTTTCTTTTTTGTTCAGCTTGTAAACAATCTGCAAGTGATTTTATGTGTCGGTTTGTAAAAGGAGTAGTTTGACGATTTGGGGGGTTGCAAGTTCACGGGGAAGACTTGAGGAAGATAAATCCTCATAAAACCGCAACAATATTTCTTTTTTTTCATGTTTACATTGTATAACATGTTATTTTAGAGGTGGAAATGATAGTGCTTTAATATTATGTTAATTAAACATACACCTAATGGTGCGTTCCATTTATACGCATTCCTGGACGACATGTTGGAATACCAATTCTGGCCAGGTTATCCATCGTTAGCAACACCAGTTAACAACAAGGCTGTATTTCAGGCATAGAAACACAAAACAAGGTGTCCACAGACCGAAGTTGTATTTCCCAAACTGTCAAACTATTCCTTAAAAAGATTTAAAGAGACTTAAATTCTGCTGCCTTTTATTTTTGTGTATGATTTGACCGACTTTGCTGGTCTCGGGAGTCTTGTTAATAACTGCAGACCACAAGGAAACCTTAGGGACCCAAAGACAAAAGGACAATAAAACAGTACATAAACCCCGACTCTGCCTCCGTCTCTTTACACAGGGCTCGTTGAGTTCACCCATTATCCAAAATACATCATGGCAACTTATGAGCAATCCCACTGTAGCTGCAAGAGAAAGTATAAGTCAGCAGAGTTCATGTCGGCCGGAGCCGGGCTGTAATTGACTTTAGGCTGGCTGTTAGCGGAGGGTGCCAGGTGTAGTTCCTGGGTGATGCAGTAATGTGTTCAATGTGTTTTCAAAAGGTGGGGGTGCCGCATGCACAAATGTTTTCCTCTCAGCAACAGCGAGGCCATTCATGGTGCTGCTTTCAGTTGATTTTGTAACTGAAGGACAGCATGTTTCCAAAGCATGGGGCTGTTTTAGGAACTGAGTGATGGCATGTTGGTGACGTTGTGTGTTTATCTTGATTCATATCCTTGTGCTGGTTTCTAGGAGGCTGTTTGTTTGGACGTGGAAAGGTGGGTGGATGACACTCTGAATGCATCACAACCACAAATATACTTACATATGTCCTTCAAAGGTATTAAAAAAAACTTGATGGAAGCTCAAAGTTCCTTTTTTTTCATACAAATAACAACGTACAAGAAAATGGGTACTGTGAAACAAGGTTCTGCTATTCACTGCATGTAACGTACAAAGAGATGTAACAATGAACATGAAAACATTTTTTTCTCCAGAAAAAACTAAATTTAGTCGGTTTTACACATGAAAAAAACATTCCTCCCCCCAAAAAACTTTTCCGAAATGTTTTTTTTTCCTTCTGAAAAAATGTGCTGCCTCTCAAAGGTAAAAAAAAAGTTATTGCACCTGAAAAAAAAATCTCAAAAAAAAAAATATATCACTCAATTTCACCGATGAAAATTTAATCTCCTGGGAAAAAAAATCACATGGAACCCCCCCATGCATGCTGTTTGCTCGCTAATGTTAGCTGACGACTAGTTTACGCGAAAGTAATATGTATGTTGGGGTCGGATAAACACTGCTTGAGTAACGTGAGTAATGGAGTAATAACTGTTCCTTGCCTTGTGATGAACACAACTTCAAAAATTCAACACAGCTCTGATGTGACTCAGGCTTTAAATTTTTGCCCTGTGAATCTCGTTGGCTAACTTCCCAATCCAGACTGTGGTGACGGGTGACCTAATGAAATGCAAGGGCAGCTTTGGTAAACTTATGGATTTCTCTGGTTTGAACATTGTTGGAAACATTTGGGATAATGTAAGTACAAAACTCAACAGTCGTTTTTAGAATTTTTAATGCAGAATGCCTCAATAAGATATAAACCACATGCCCACATAGCTTGTGTTCTGCGCACAAAACTCAGACAGTATTTACTAAAACATAAAAAAGTGATTAATTTTTTGTATCTTTGAAAAAAATGCATGTAAGGATATTTGTGGTCATGAAGCATTCGCAGTGTCATCCACCCACCTTTCGATGACCAAACAAACAGCCTCCTAGAAACCATATAGGTCGTAACTACGGAAGCCCTGAGGGGAGAACATTTGTTCTGGTGGAGAGAAAAGGTTAGACACCATAATCTTTATTGGTTTTTGTTGTTGTTTCATCTGTGAAAACATGAAGAAAAAGTTAGGAGAATTTTTTAAAACGTGTGGAACAGTGGTATATTATTCAAGAGAATGTCTTTTTGTTCGGGATTTTCTTTTTCATATGTGAAACCAACATTTTTTCAGGTAATATATTTTTTTCATATATGAAACGGAATTTTTTTCAGAAGAAAACATTTTTCATCCACGAAACTGAAGGAATGAATTTTTCAAGTGAAGTTTTTGGAGGGAGAATTTTTCTTTTTATGTGTGAGACCGAAAAAATTGGGGTTTTCAGGAGAAAAAAACGTTTTCGTGTGCATTGTTATGTCTCTCTTTGTATGTTACATATGCAGTGAATAGCAGAACCTTGTTTTAAACTGTTTCCTTGTACGTCATTGTTTGTGCAAAAAACAGTGGACATGTTTTTTTACCACGATAAAGTGGTCAGGAAAAGTCAGGGAAAAAAAGACAGGAGTTTTTTTCATGTGTGAAACACTTGGGGAAAAAATCATTTTGTTTCAAGAATGGAAAAATTAAAAAATTCTCCTGAAAGAAAATCTTTTTTTTCACTTGGTTTCTCATTATTATGAAAGAAAATCATTTGGTTGAACAAATTTCTTTGTAAAGAAAGAAACAAATGAGGACAAGTAATTTTTCAGGATTTTCTTTTTCATATGTGAAACCGACTGAAATGTTATCAGGACAAAAAAAATGTTTTAATGCTTGAAACAGATTGATTTGTTTTTTCAGGCAATTTTTTTTTATGAATGAAACTGAATGAATTATTTTTAAGGAGAATTTTTTTATTATTGCATTACTTTTTCATCCGTGAAACCGAATGAATTTTTGGGAAATGATTGTAGTCAAGATTTTTTTTTTTTTCATATATGAAACCGAATGAAATCATGTTGTCAGGAGAAGAAATGTTTTCATGCATGAAACTGAGTAAAATTCTTTGCAGGCAAAAAAAAAAAAATAATCTTTTCATCTGTGAAACCAGCAAAACATTTAAAAATTAGCATGAGAAAAAATGCTGGATTTGTAATTACCTCTGCTGCAGTCAGGTTGATAAACAGGAGTGAAGATAAATCCACCTTTTAATCCCTTAAAGTTTAAAGTAATCTTAAAGTACAGTACCTGAGTAAATGTACTTAGTTACTTTCCATCACTGATAAAATGAAACCACACAAACGCAGGTTTTGTTACAATAGTTCCTATTATTGCACACACAGCTGACAAAGACATTGAAATCAGGATGATGGACTTTTTTTTTTTTTTACAAAAATTAAAACTGAGAAAGAAACAATGATTACATAAAAATAAGCTCTTGTGCCACAGATACAGTGAACCCACATGGAGTAAAAAAAAATGCATATGCATTAACAAACATTATGTATATCAAAAGGAAAATGGATAGAGAACATGAAGAGGAGAAGGTCAAATGCATAAAAAAATTCTTGTAGCGTATGTTTGCACATTTTTCACATTCCCTTATTTGTTGGATTAAAAGCACAGATTCCAGATCTGTAGGAGAAAGCATCGTCTTTAACCGTCGCACCTCCAGCTGAGGTCGACGTTCAGAGCGATCAGGAGCATTTCGGCGATGAATCCGTTGGGTTGATTTTGAGTCACAGCGCAGTAAAAAGCATCGATAGCTCGACAAACGACGGCAGCACATGATAAGATGTTTTCATTACAGAAATGTGTAAACAGCAAAGGAAGTCATCATTAACAGAATCGCTTCAGTTCCAATGACCTTTATTTAATATCACAGTCCTTTCATAGCTTTAAAGTATACAATAAGTTAAATTCATATGGCTTCATATAGTATCTATATTATATATCCTATGATTAATAACCAAAGCACGCACACACACACACACACACCACACATTCATAATAATCTCCTCCCCAGCTGTGTGTGTGTGTGTGTGTGTGCGCGCCGCTCTTTAAATCTCCCCCGCTCCCTTTTTTAAAAAAAAACAAACAACAAAACCTTTATCTCATTTTGTACAAGAATCTACACAGGACATTAAGCAGGAAAAAATGGATAAAAACAAACCGAAATGTGGACAAATGTTCTGTGATCATAATTTAAAGTGATGAATTCTAAATTATCAACACGACAACAACTATTTCTAATGTGTTTCACTGATGCCTCCAGTTTGTATGTGCCATATTGTCCCAAAAATCAAAGGCACCCTGTGGAGTTTATGACCACTAGTTGCACTATAGAGCATTAAAGATTTTTAAAGGTGGGTCCCTGTTTTGGAAAATAACAACGTACAAAGAAACATGTTCTGTGAAACAAGGTTCTGCTGTTCACTGCACATGAAAGGTACAAAGAGACGTAACAATGCATCAACAGAGAGGAGACTGTCGAGGGCCCGCTACGACCTGCAAGGTGAGGACAGGTGTAAACATCAGTCGGTGTAAGAAGATGATGAATGAGGAAGAAATTAACTCAGCTGTCTCAAAATGTCTGCGTTTCTTAATCTTTTGCCTCTTTTCAGTTTTGACAAAGAAGTAATTTTTGCCACTGTCCACCTCGACCTCCTCCGTGTGCGAACACATTTTTTTTTTTTTTTCATAATTTTGTTTTTTTTCATCCAAAACTTTTTTTTCCCCAGGAGAACAAAAACCAAGTGAAACATTTTTTTTTCTTGAGGAATGTTTTTTTCTCCATTCGTTTAACTAAATTATTTTTTTTTTCAGGAGAATGTGATACCAAGTTAAAAAAAATAATAAGTTTCCGTTCATGAACCTGAATGATTTTTCGGGTATTCTTGTTTTTTTTTTATGAAAATTCACTCTGAAAATATGTTTCACCTGAAAAAGATTCTCTCAATTTTATACATGAAAATAAAATCCAAAAATCACTCAAGCATGAAAAAAGTTTCTCTGGAAAACAACATTTTTGTCACTTTCACACATGAATGGATAAAAAAGAAAAAAAAAAAGAAAATTTCACTACAATTCTTTTTTCCCATTCGTGAAACCAAATGTTTTGTGTTTTTTTCAGGAGAATATGAAATAAAGTGAAAAAAAAACAATTTCGGGATATTTTCTTTTCCTGTCCATTAGAGAAACAGAAAATTTCTGTTTCCCAAAAAGACAAATTCAATCAGGGTTAGGGATTTCATTCATGAAAAAATATGTGCCTGAAAAAACAGATCACTCACTTTCATGCCTGAAAACATTTTAATGCCCTGAAAATGAAATTTCAGTCGGTTTCACAAATAAAAAAAAAGAATTTTCGCAAATAAAAAAAAGAAAAAAGAAAATCCTGAAAAAAAAAAATGTTTTCATGCATGACATCATTTTTCCATGTATAAAATTTAGCGATTTCATTTTAGGGATGAAAAAAACTTTAAAGATTATCGTGGCAAAACTTTTTTTTCCCACTAACATAAATGTTTGCCCCTCAGGGCTTCCGTAGTTTTCACAGATGACCTATATGGTTGCTTTTCTGCTGAGGACGGGCAGAACCGTCGAGAGTCTCCTGACCAGCAAACATGGAAATAAACAACAGAGGTCTGAAATTCCACAAAAAGTTAGATTTACAACAAACTCACTAAACCTCAAGAATACAAGAAAATGAGTTCTGGTGAGAAACAATGAAAGTAAACTCCACAGGGCACCTCTGGGCTGACAGATCGTGTTCAGATCCTGATCAGAGAACAGTGATGACTCACAGATCCTCGTGTGGTGTATTAAGAGTCCCACACAGTGAAGCCATTAAGGCACCAGTCTTCTTGTTTAGAAACTCGATATGATCAATGAGCTAACTTTACAAATTAAAACTAAAGTGTCACTCGTGTTGCAGTTCAGATCCTGGAGTGTTTTTGGACTTGTTTATACGGGTGAATCGTGTCCCTTCGTCCTTTTGGGAGCCGTTGGTAGACAGTTCAGTGCATCCCTCTGTCTGTAGATGCCTCTGGACCGGCGAAGACAGCCTGCTGTGTTTGGCTGCCACCGCTAAGCTGATTTAAAAAAAAAGAAACAAACCCAATCAGTGTCTCATCTGATCCTCAGTGTGCGTCTGGACCCGCTGATGCCTCTTCTCCCTCTGCGGCTGCTCCACTCGGTTCTGGAAAAAAGGCTTGATGAGGCTCTGTAAGATGTTGTAACTTTGTTGTTGTTGCTCTCCGTTGTGATTGGGCTTCTGGTGAGTCTTGTGCTCGATGTGGTGGTTGTGGTGCCGGTTTTGTTGCTCATTATTCTGGTTGTTGCGGCGCCGGAGAGTAAGTGACTTGTGGTAGGTTGCTGCTGTGGAGACGGATGGAGCAGAGCATTAAAAACATGTTGTACAGCCTCTTGATTCAGAACCAAACTTCTTAAACAGGAGTACTCACGGCTTGTGCAGGTGACTTTGGGGACGTCCCATTGGCCGTTGGCCCGGCAGCGTATAGTGGGGGTGAATCTCTGGATGAAGCCCTGTTTACAGTGATAACGCAGCAGGGTGTTGATCTCGTAGCGAGACTTCATGGCCCCAAAGACACGAGCGTCCTTCACCACAGGGGGCTGCCCGCATGAGACTGATGGCAGAAAACAAGAAGATGCAGCAACTTAAGATATCTTAAATCAAAGATATCGTAACTTCTAGTCTTTAGTATGGATCGAGCTTAAAAAACACAACTTCAGTAACAAGATGGAAGCTCCACACCCTCAGATTCTCTGTCTGACTCCAGCAGAGACACCTCAAATGATACGCAGCACTCATTTGTGTTTCCATGTGTGCGTACCTGTTCCCTTCTTGCAGGTGAAAGTCAGGTGATAGTTGCAGGGCACGTCGTTCCACTGCCCTCCCTCGTGCCAGATCATCACCACGCAGTCCTCTCCGGACTGGAAGAAGCTGTCGGGCTGGTTCGGCCTCCAGAAGTCGTATTGCTGTCGGAACACACATTTTCGCCGTTAAGACTTTATTGTGAAACACCCAATAAACTTCCCAATAAACGCGGACGGATTACTCAATCCCTGCGAGGACGCTCACAACCGGGTCGCTGCTGAGTCATGCCAAAAAGATTTCAAGATGCTTTCCGCGATTAGCTCGCCACTGTCAATACTGCTGAATCGTATACATATGTGTGCATCAGGGCTGTGAAAGCACCACCCATCCTCATGAGGAGACGGTGATCGCTCAACACATGTGACTGGATGTAATTCACAGAAGGAGCAGACAGTGGTGCTGCTGGGACACCGACGCCTCGGGCCTGAACACACTGAAAGCATCCTGTAGCTGACATGCAGGAGGAAAGACACCAAAGATCTGCTTTAGCTTGTTTAACCCACAAGAGCACACGCATGATGTTGCACAGGCCAAGTTCATCCCAGTGAGGGTGCGCCTCGGCTCTGAATGATAACACATTACGACTGCAGCGTCCCCCCAGTATCACATTCCAGGCCCCACTTTTCACTGCAGAGCTCAGCTCACATGCTCCAACAGCTGATCGTTCCCAGCAGACGCACAATGTGTGTGAGAATGTGTCATCGCGACTGAGGAGCGCAGATGAGCGCAGCGTGTTTGGGTCAGGAGACGATCCGCAGAGCAGGAGCCGCATCACTGGCAGCACACAGGAAGTGATGTAATTGATGTTTCTGGTTTAATTCAACCAGAGCTGGCAGCAAAAGTCCACACGTTCTTTACTCAAGCAGAAAAAGAGATACATGTGTAAAGAAAGACTCTCGACTGGAATAAAAGCTAACTGAAGCTCAGGTCATATTAATATAATTCAAAGACTGTTAAAGTTAAAGGTAGAATCAGTCGGATTTGTCCCAGCTGTTCCTGAACGCACCACAAAGACAGTTGATTGTTGAGTTTCATTCCCAGGACGTCAAATAGACACATGTTGGGTTGGTAAAGCGTCCCGAGCAGCAACAAAGAGAGAAAATCAGAAACTCTCTGCAGATACGAGACACTAACACGCCTTTTCTCCACATTCCAGTCTCCCTCTCTGTCTGTTTACGTTTTCTTACGTCGTAACATGTCGCTACGTCTGCCCTGCATGATGTGTACTGATAAGGTGGCGTGCAATAACGCAAAATAAAAATAATCTATTGTTCCCCTCAAATGTGTCAAACTAAAGTAACAAGCCAAACCAAAATGTGGCTATTCGACATCCTGGGAATGAGACTATCTTTGTGGTGCTTTTAGGAACAGCTGGGACAAATCCTATCCTATCAAATTTTGACTTTAACTTGAGTAAAGAGGTTCAATCCGTTCTTCTACTTTTTCCAGAGTCTTTTTTTTTAGTATCTGAACTTCTACTGGAGGAGAGAATGTGTGGACTTTTGCAGCCTCTGCTGAATAGAAATGTAATTTTCACGTTGCATCTACGGACCGATCCAGCAAAACTGTCTTACCATCGGCTTGCCGTCCGTCCATCTGAAGTCTCTCTCAAACATCTTGTCATTGAGGCCGAGCCACTGATAGTCACTGCCCAGACCTGCAGGGGGCAAAACAAAACCAGAGTCTAACTTTCAGTCTGCGTTCAGGGAAGAGAAGCACATGATCAGGATTATTTAGCAACCAAGGGAATCTGGAGAGGAATGAGGGGAGACGGAGTAAGTGTCGATGTGCTGATTTACAAGTTTGCGGTTTTGAACATGTGTGTGACAGCAGGAGGACTTTTGATTTATCAAACGTGTGAACAAACAAGAGAGCGGGGAGCAGAGGAAACCTCCAGGCCGAGCTGCTTCGGTGAATGGCACGAGTCCATCTCCGTCTGTCAGCAGAGTCTCCAATAAACCGGGAGAAAGCTCTCATGCAGCTCAGACTCTGGCTGTCTATGGAAACTCTCCGTTCAAACAACTTTATTTCATCTAACTGACACTCATCATTGGATTAGATCAGAGACAGATCTCCATCCAAACACACTGCATTTAAAAGTGCTGCGACCTTTAAAACAGCAGCACAGTTTTTTACAGGCAAGGTTGCTTCAAAGAAACACACATACTTTCTTCAAGTTATCAGTGGAAGGCACAAAAATTAATCATAGTTTTTGCAATAACGTTGGGAGAATTTAATGCTGCATCACTGCTATTATTTGTAATTGGATGTGAATTCCCCCGATATTTCATTTATAAAGGTCAACTGAAATAAACATTCCCCTCCGGAGAGTTGCAGTTTTGCAATTGCAGCGATTGACGCAGAAACTCATCAAATCCCTGTTCCACCTCGAGATAAACAGTCTCGCATAAAATGTCTGAACATCTTGTGAAAAGCGTGCGAGAAAGCTTGTGATGCGACGTGTTTGCGTGACTTACGGTTGACGTACAGCTGCTCCTCGTGCGACAGGATGCTGGCCAGGTGGCCGCCATGCAGCCGACACTCCCTCTCTGCAGCATCCCAGGTCCGGCGGTGTGTGAAGTACTTGTAGCAGTGAGACTGAAACTTCTGCCAACCAAATCCACAAAGCTCCGTGTCTGTGAAGAAAGAGGGAGAAATAAACTGTTCAACAACTGCAGTCCATCCAAAGAGCAGACATGTTCAAGTGGAGGAGAGCCGGCCTGATAGCTAAAGGTGTTGATAACGTGAGATAAATCATTTTTTAATAAAATAAAACATCTACAGAGCTTGTAGAAAGGTGAATTAATCATTTTTTTTCATCAGCATCAACAGTCTTGGTGGTTGCCAGTTTGTGGAAAAGAAGTAAAAATGGCTGAGAGCTTCAGCATGCAGCCCTAATGTTAGCTAGCTAGCATTAGCAAGCTAGCGTAAGGAACGTTTATCATGGGCGACTCATTAGTAACTCAAGTTATCAAATAAATGTCGTGGTACAGAATAAAGTAGCTAAAAACTCAAGTACAAGTACCTCAAAATTGTACATACAGTCAGCATAGTGTTGTATAAAGTACCTAAAGGTCATACTTGAGTAAAAGTGAATATATATCTTGTTAAAATATCAATTTCACTTTGGTAAAACTAATTAAAAATGTCTTTAATTAATGTATAAATGTGCTTCTTTGGCTCTGATCCGACATGTAATCTGCAAAGTAACTACTAACTTAAGTTATTATATAAATGTAGCGGAGGAAAAAGTTTCACATTTGCTTCCAAAATCTAGTGAAGTGGAAGTATGTATGGGGAATATTTAAATACAAGTGCCTCAACATTGAGCATCGGTACAGTAGGCCTACTTGAGTAAATGTACTCAGTTACATCCCATTACATGTGTGCGGTGTTTACATCATAACGTAGAAGCTTGGATGTGAATTATTGACTGGAGCTGAGTGTTTTCTCGTGGATAAAGAGCCACAGACACCGCTGTCCTCTCCGAGCTTTTCTCTGCCAGTGGAAAGAAGACAAAAAAAGAAAAAAAAAAAACAGATAATTGCTCTATTATTTTGCCAGAAAGCTTTTGCAGCTGTGTGGCATTGAATCAGTGGTAAAATACAGCCTCGGACTCGGTCGAGCTCTCCCTCTTCTTCTGGATGGAGTTTTGGAGGGGTGGCCTTCTGTACTCGACGGACTCTTACGCCATTTTCAAAGTGCCAGAAGGAGAGTCATTTATTGAGGTGCCTGGAGACCTCACCTGACCCTCCAGGTGGCTGCACAGTGGGCTTATTAAGATGCAAGCGGGGCTGACGATAGCTAATACCCCCAAGCCTCGACAGCAACTTTCCATCAGGGCTTTATTGGCGCACGCGTTATTCTGAAGCCACTGACACAAAACATCCATTGTTTACCGAGCCTGACAAAGCCGAGAACTGATTATATGGCTTAAAGTCGTTGTGTATCGAACATACTGTGTGTGTTGCACATTAACTGTACTGTGTGTGTTTGTGTTTGTGTGCTTTTTGACCTGCAGACAACTGGAGAGTTGTGAGAGTTAATGAAGTCCAACTGTGTGTTACTGAGCTCATTCAGCGAAGGGGCCCTTTATCCCCCAGCTGGACCTCAAACTCTCGGTCTCAGTCTGTCTTTGGCCCCAACAACAGAGTTTGATGGAGAAATAAACAAATCAAAGTTGTTGTTGTGCAGCTGCAGTAGGTTCATTGTTACAGCTCCAAATCCACCAACTTGAGGGCAACGTTATGTATAAAATCAAGTTTAAAGTGTACAGGATAATATCTTGTCCCAGACTATGAAATCTACTATCAATTACTGTATGTGACACACCGGTCTTCTTCAGTTTAAGGTGTTGTTTCAATCATCTGCCCCTTCATAGATAATAAAATTCACTGAAAAGAATATCAACAAAAGTTTAACAATCATTGTTTTACTACCTGAGGGATAATACCCTATTAAATCTGTTATTCACAATGCATTCCCTGCTCGATCAGCCATTAGTCCAGTGTTATGACTTACAATAACTACCAAACCCGACTATATAAAATCGTGTCCTTATCGTTTCCATTTCATACTTTTGCTCAGAGAATACTGGGAGAGAGAGAGAGATCTGAGACTCTCTGGAAGCTGGTAGATTTCATGGAAAGTATTAATCCCTGGAGTCTGCTTTTTTCTGTGCCTGAACCTCGATTAGTTGCTGAGTAATGGCAGAAATATTGGACGAGGAGCTGGAACTAATCTGCTGAGGAGCCAACACCCAGTGCTGGAAGACAGCTGAGCAGCAGACGCTGTCATGACTGAAGACTACACGCTTTTACTGTCCACCTGTGTTGCATGTGTGTCGCTGTGTGTGCACAAGTAGCTACTACATATGTTGTAGGCCTCCTATAAATGCGTTTATATTTATCAGCTTGGATTTTATTTTGATGTAGCTCTGGCCGTCATTCGTAAGACAAATAAGAAGTGAAACTGAAACGTATACGGATATGGATGGAGCCCTCTGTCCATACTTTTCACCCGTGTCCGATTCCTAGTTGGTTGCTTGGTTTGTCAGCAGGATTTCACAAAAACTACTCAACGGATTTCCACTAAACTTTCATGGAGGAAGAGTCTCAGCCCAGAAGAGACACCAATGACTTTTGGTGCCGATCCGGATAAAGGGACAGATCCAGAAATTATAGCATATAGCGTTTTTTTTCACATTCTTGTTAATTTCTCAGGGAATAATCCATGAATCCTGATGAAAGAAACCAGATTGGCCACTGGTATTTCTGAGTGAGTACAATTTGATGTGGATTCAAGTAAAAATAGGGATTATATTTGATATTAGATAACGCGTGGTTGAATTAAAGGGGACTGTTGGAAACCTTTTCAAAATAAGCTGGGCTACTTGCAAATGCCATCACTTTGCATATGAGTTGTACTATTCCGTGTTCACGGACTGTTTTTCGAAGATATATATCCTAGTTTGATCTAAATTTGACCACATTTTCAGAAAGCTACACGCTCCCCTCTCCCTCTGGATTGGGTTGCCAGGTGCCACGACACATATCCCGTGCAGAGGCACCCATTTGATTTTCTATCACCAAGAAATCGGGAGATTATTGGGTGAAATTCCCACAGTGGGGTTGAAAATGGAGAAACTCCAACGGAAATCAGGAGAGTTTGAAGGTATGACGATGGCGAATATCTAAAAGTACTGGAACTGACATTTTCTATCAACTTATCCCATTTTTGCCTCTTTCTTATGAGCTTCTCCTTTGTTGTCACCAGGTTTGCTGTTGTCAGGAACTCTTGACGCTGAGCTGCCTCTAGTGGATGTTTTGCTTAACATCGAGCCCAGAGTAGATGTGGACAGTTATGGTTACATCACTGAGATGGACGTATCTATTTTCTTCTGTAGAGCGGGCAAAAATGAACCTGAAGACTGCAGCACTATCTTGGTTTTCTACACTTTCTGTGTGACAGCCCCATTTTGTCATTACTCAGGTGCAGCTCACCTTGTTCGCAGAGCTCTCCCGTGTAGCTGGGGAGGCAGAGACAGGTGAAGGAGTTGACTCCATCCAGACAGGTGGCTCCGTTCAGACACGGGTTCGACTGGCACTCGTCGACATCTGCAGACACACAACACAAGCCTGTATTATTTCCTCATCATTCATCACTGAGTTTGGGGGTCAGTGTGGAGAACAATGTGTACCTGTTTCACAGAGCTGCCCGGTGTATCCAGGTGCACACACGCAGATATTTTGCGCTCCTTTCTTGTAGCAGGAGCCTCCATTCTGACACACATTGGTGGTGCAAGGCAGGAGATCTGCACAAATGACACAATCTGTTAAAAATCACACCAGTAACTGGATCATTAGTAGTGCTCAGGATCGGTAGTTCTTGTATTTCTCCTCATATTAAAGTGTTGTAGCTACATTAGCTTGCCCGGCTAACTAGCGTACCTACATATGATGCTTCTAAAACCAAGACTATTATTAGCTAACATCATTTTGTGGGGTATAACGATAGCTTCTGCTCTGTGTTGTGTATGAGGAGTTTAGTTTGCAGTGTTCAGACAGGGATAAGGGAGGTTAACCACTAAAATTAAGCTACTGTTATGTTTACACCACTGCAACCACAAACCACTAACAGTGAGGATGATGTACCTCTGACATTCACAGTGCTGGCCTCCACAGAATAAGCTGATTCAGTGCCACTCTCTGGTTGCTGTGTCGCCGGGGTCTTTTCTGGCATCTGAGGGCGAGACTCCAGCAGAGGTGCGACTACCTCTTTGTCATAGTCCTCAGAATCATCGTCCGGTAGAAGGGTGGCAGAGGGGTCAGGGATCAGAGCCCACTGGGGGACGGAGTGGGGGCTGTGGTCGAAAGTGTACAAAGGCGAAGTCGTGGAAAGCATCGACTGGCTTACAAACTGCGTGGAGGTTGTGGTGGGCTGCTCCGTCCGGCTTACAAACTGCTTGGAGGTTGTGGTGGCCTGCTCCGTCCGGCTTACAAACTGCGTGGAGGTTGTGGTGGCCTGCTCGGCCTGGCTTACAAACTGCTTTGAGGGTTTGGTGGACTGGTCCGTCTTGAGTCTGTAAAGCTCTGTGGTTGGTGGGGTGTGGTCTTCAGTTGTTGTGGCTGCTGGTTTGGTGGTAACAGCGGGATGTTTCTTATCATCTGTGACAGCAAGGGAGGGGTGTGTGGAGTATTTTGGTGTGGTAGGTGCTGAGGTTATGTCCTTGGTGTCTGCACTGCGTGTGGTTTGGTCTCCAAAAGCCAAAACTGCCACATCTGGTAAAACAGTAGCGATGACCTCTCTACGAAGGCCAACCAGACCACCCTGTTCCCCCGAGCCCTCCCCCGAGCCCTCCCCCTCTCCGGACAGCTGCTCTGCACCTGAGCCTCCGTCCTCCTCCTTCATCTCTGGTGGGTAAGCGTCTTGTCCTGAAGCCTCATCTTCTTCTCCAGAGGCAGACCCTTCCAAGTCTTCCGTCTGAGTCTGTGGGGTGGTTTCGTGTGACTGTGTTTTTGGGATTGAAGTCGGAGACTCCGTCTCTCCGATTTCTGTCTCATCAGTAATGACAACGGACTGACTACCTGTGGCTGGGGTGGTAAGAGCGTCGTCTGCAGAGCCTTCCTGTACAGCACCTGCTTCATCATCAGTTAAACTGTTTGAAGAGCCCTCCATGTCCTCGTAGGTGTTGACCCCATTAGTGGCCGGCGTGGAGTCACCAGGGAGAGCCGGGCCCGATGGTGTTGTTGATGACACAGGGAGTGGGATCATTGATGAGGCAGGGAGTGGGGTCATGGTGGTGGTGCTCATTGCCATCTGATCTCCTGATTCTTGAGTTTTGATACCATCAAAGTCAGTGAAAACATCAGGGACCTTGTCGACATCGACTTCCGATTCTGTTGATACATCTGGGTATGTGAACGGATGAGTGACTGCATCACTGATTTCTTCTGTAGGTGTCTCCTCAGTGTGGATTTCTATGGCGCCGTAGTCAAAGGGAGTCGCGGTCTCCACTTCCGTCTCCTCTTCTACTTCCACCTCACCTACCTGAACGGGAGTGGCCGTCTCAAACTGATCTCCTCTGGCTTCCTCTGGCAGCTCTGGCTCCAATGTCACCTGAAAGGATCCGAAAAAGTACAAGTTAATAATCAGCAAGGTGTCTTTTAAAGGACCTGGTTTACCATCATCATGTTATTTACTGTAAATACTCCAGTGTACAGACGGTACCTCATGTTTTCCATTGACAAAGCTGACAGTAGGTGGCAGCTTGATGGGCAAAGCCTCCAGTGGATCAACGTCTCCGCTGCCCTGAACAGCTTCACTGGTAATCTGAGAGAGGTCGGTGAACTGGGGGAAGATGGAATTGGAGATGCCATTCCCAGGTTTGTTCAAGAGGTCCAGGATACGGCTAACTAGAGACAAACAGAAATAGATACATAAGATGCCAAGTTTAAAGGTCAAGGACAATTTGTTTGTTCCTCCATTGAGGCACCTTGACAACATTTTGCCAAACATGTTGAGAACCAGAGTCTCTGGTGAGTGCTGAGCTTAGTAAGAGTTGACCTGAAATCAAACACACATACACACACAAACACCCTCAGTGCTTGCTGTTGCTCGGTAGCGTGTGGCTAATGTAGAGCTAATTAAAGTAGCTGTTTGGGGTGAATAAACACAAATGATCCTGTGGTCAAACTGGCTTTTCTGTTCTTGAACAAACCATTTAACCACCACATTGATGATCAAAATCTACCTGAAGGGACTCAGGCTCAAAAATTCCCAAACAAGGTAATATTTGAAAGCTTAAAGTTACATTAATTCTTGTTGCCGACTTCCTTTCTCACTCTGCAACTCTCTCCTACAGCGACAGTCAACCAGATTCTTACCTTGACCAAACCTGTGAGTTTCTCTAAACTTTAAACAACAACTCTACTTTCTTGGTTTAGTGTCTCGGTTGTTGTATTTCAGTTTCTCAGAGCAGCTTGTGTCTGATGTTTATTAAAACAAGCCAAAGTTTATATCTGGATGGTTAACAGTCAGCTTATGATTAAGGTCAGTCGACGCCAGGGGCTGCAGTCTAACAAAGCACTCCTGTGTCTGTTCATTAAGACTTTATGGTACACATGGAAGCTATATGGTGGGAACTGGAGTAAGAATGTGCACGACGTGACGTAAACAAAGACCTGAGACGCACGCTGTGACCGGACCGGGAGCCCGTCTTTGAACTGGACAAATCCAATTAACCTACGTTAGCCACAACATGCCGCCCAAAGTCAAAAGTCCCTCTGTGTGACTCAGAACTTCATACCGCATCAAACAGGAAGTTTTCATTAAAACACTCAATGCTTCAATTTTGCTAATTTCCTCAAGAAGTGGAAACAGTGAGTCCTGTGGGCCTCACACAAACCAGAGCCTGCTGTAGGTGATGATGTATTACCTCTGCAACAGAATACGCCTTCAACATTTCAATAATAAACACAACCGCTGGAAGATGGCACCGCTTGGCTGGGTAGGGGGTAACAAACATGTAAGGACTGTAATTTGAGTGAGGGTACGGGGGGTGTGTGAGTGGCCCCTGCACCAACCCTCACTCTCATATTTGTTGATTTTGAGGCCAAAGGCAAACCCAAGCATCAAGCCTGCCTCGTGCCTTGATCTCACTCTTTACCTCAATGACGTTGGCCTAATGAAGTAGATTCTTAAATGCATCCCAAATTATTTTGTAAGAAGGGGCTGAACATTACTTACAGCTGAACCAGCTGGATGGTGAAACGTTACGGACGTAAACGCATGTTTACGTTCTAAGCTAGGCTTCATCTTGAGTTTTGGTGAGGTTGGCTGACCGTTAGCTGAGATAATGAAAGTAAATTCATCTTTATCTTCTAATAATGGATCATTGTAAATAGCTTTTGAAAGTAGGAAGCATCACACAGCTGGTCAACATTAATAATGCGTGGGAATAAAAAAAGATTTGGTGCATCGATTATCGTTTCATGATCGCATCGTAGAAATCAGAATTGGAATTGAATCTTGAGGAGCTGAGAGATTATGCAGAAGAAAATTAACAAAAATATAGATGATGCAGAATATGTTCACTATTAAAACATCAGTGAGAGAAGTAAACATCCAAATGGTACTTTTTGACTGGAACCAAGAAACGTTAGTCACTTTAAGCAGACGTTCGGACTTTGCGGCCCCCCTGAGACCTCGTGCCTGGCTAGCCTGTTCAGTAAACCCTCCATGGTGGAAGTACAACCGATTCAGAGTAATTTGGGGGAAAGAAAGAGATTTTAAGAGAT
The DNA here is from genome assembly GCF_900880675.1 of Sparus aurata. Taxonomy (NCBI): domain Eukaryota; kingdom Metazoa; phylum Chordata; class Actinopteri; order Spariformes; family Sparidae; genus Sparus; species Sparus aurata. Next base: position 24,968,425 of record NC_044198.1, on the reverse strand, counting down.
TGTTGGAGAAGTTGTTAGTTACGGCAAGTCAGGCAGCTCCCTCGAGAAAAGCCAACAAGGATTTGACAATTTGTGGTTTGTCGCCGTCTCTTTGTGCAGATGCTTAAACGCCACAGCTAGCCAGAGCGGAGGATAATCACTCCGGACATCGGACCACCAGCGGGTCTTTAAGCGACGTGTGAGAAAAAGGAAGGTGAAGGGAAACACTCATTTGCTCGGATGTATTTGACTATTCATGAGGCTCTGCTGCTTTCCCACCAGAGACACTGTGATGTGTTTACAGTATGTTTAGCAGAGATGACTGACTTCATAACTTTCCACATCTGGCTCCGCAAACAGTGTCTGTGTGTGTGTCTATGTGTGTGTTTGTGTGTGAGAGTCTGTCAGCATGCACATACGAAGGTAGTTGTTTCCTACGTAGGCAACAAACAGATAGTCAATCAGACGCAGAAGATTGCTGTGACATCTCTTACAGATAAACGTCCTCGCTGAAGGAGTGAGCGACTCGTGTGAAACGTGAGACTGTTGAGTCCCAAAGCTCAAAAGGCTTTCGAAAGGTGCAGAGGGAAATAAATTACAGTAAACATAAGTGGGAATATGAGTTGTGGTTCAGGCGAGGTCAGAGATGTCAAACAGAAGGATAGTGTTTAAAACTTCAGGTAAAAGTGTTTATTCAAGGTTACGTCTCTCTCAACTTCATTTGTCACAGATGTCAGTCAGAAATACCGTTGAGATTTTAAAAAAATCTTTTTGAGAACAACTAAATTACACCCAAATCAGACCAACACGGATACAGTGCTTTTTCAGCTTCATACTAATATTCTGGAACATTTTTACATCCTTGAATGTTTAACAAACGTTATGAAAACTTACCTCCACAGGGCGCCGCCTGCTGGTCACTTTATGGAGATTATTGTTTACGTGATCATGTTTAAATCGGTCTAAAATAAATAACGTAAGAGCTACAGAATTCATTCTTCGTGCTGCAGGAATCTTAGACTCTTAGGCTTCATTAATCATGTGATGACGTCATCACGTGATAAAGCACCTGGAAACATTGTTGACGTGACCCTTCTCAAACTGATTTAAATTAAAAAAACATAAGGAGAGCACTCACTCCTTTTGCAACGGGCAACTTAGACATTTGTCTTCCGCCTAATCACGTTGTAGGTATGTGATGACATCATAACGTCAAGAAATGTATGTTGTGGAGTGATAGGAAACATTTTGTTGATAATTCTACATTCAAAATCTTTTAGTTCTCTAAGCTTTGTGTTTTCATTTAGCAGAATCTGTTATTAATATGATATTGTTTATTAACTTAAATTACCTTTTAGCTTAGGTTGTAGAGATTTCAGGGATATGAAGCATTGGAAGATACTCCACAGAGTGATATAAAAAATACTAAATTAGTGTGTTACATGTTATTAATGTCACAGAAGTCCTGACAGCTCGTTTAAGGACACAGGTTCTTAATATAAAGCGCCTTTAACTCACCTGAGTCATTATGCTCGTGCACATTGACGATGATGAGATGGAAAGGTGGTTTAGCTGATGACTCCCCGTCTCCAGGAACGGCCGGCAATTGGTCGATGTTGAAGGTCAGTGCGGTTCCAGGTGTGACATCCTCTTTAAAGACAACAGCGGGTTGTTGCCTCGCCTCTTCGGTCCCAGATGGAGGACCTGGTTCTGGGGTGGGAATTGCTGGAATGACCACCACTGGAGAGTCCGGTCGAAGCTGCGGTGGTCTCGGTGTGGTTTCCACCCACACCTGAGTTGGGCTCACCACTGCTCCCACCTCAGCCCCACCGCTGCTGCCTCCCTCCCCGCTGCTCTCACCCCGGCCCGACCCCGCCTGGTCTCCGTCCTCTCCCCCGTGGGAGATGTCAAGGTGTGCGGGCTGCGAGCGGGTGGTGGGTAAAGGAGGGAACTGCATGGGGATCAGAGCGTCTCCCCTAACCGGTACCGACTCTACCCTGTGTGAGTTATTAAAATCTCGAACGTCAAAGTCGTCGAACATGTGCGTCGGGGTCACGGCGGCTGTGGTGTGGTCCCTCTCCGTGTGGGGGGCTCCATGTTGGTCTGGTGAGGCTGTGTGTGGTCTCTCTGTTTGTGAATACGCGACAGAAGCCGGCGCTCTTGCTTGAATTTCAGCTGTTTCGGGGACTATGAGTGGTCCGGGAGTGGATGTGTGGCTGGCAGGTTTGACCTCAGGTGGGGTCGTCGGTGGACTCGTGGTAGTCGGCTCTGGTAGTTTGGCTGTAAGAGGGGGAAACAGAAAAGAGGAGATTGGGTTCGCAGTTAGTTTCACGCTGGACAGTGTTATTGGTCAGTTGCGATGGCGTGATGTTGGTGTATGAAGTTGTTGGAACAACACCAATTATATCAGGTAGGTATCAGGTAAACAACGGCCTTGCTAAATGCTAACAGTTACAATGTCTACCACGTTCACATCTTTGTTTAGTGTTTATTAGCCGTAAAGAACATCTAAGGCTGATGGTGATATCTTTAGTTTCAACAATCTTCATTTTCATATCATTTAGAGTCATCAGAGTCTCAAATATCTGGCAAGTTCTGGATCGAAGAAAGAAGTAGAGAGTCAGACTCAAATCTTGTGGCATGCTTTGAAAAATAACACAAAGGAAAGTTTACACAATTTGTCATTAATTGGGACCTGGGTCCAGTCAGGTCCAGCTCACATCAGTTATATCCAGGAAAAGATGTTTACAGAATGAATCAGCGTTGTCGTGACTCACTGACAAAACAGAACCGTTTTATCTGGAAGATGCCGATCAAGCAGCCGTCGCGCAGCCGTCAGCTCGCGGCGGGCTATAAAAGGACATGTAGCAGCTTTAATTTTTGAAACATGAAGTCACCTGTTAAAAATAAAGCAGGTCAGGCCTGCAGAGTGCCGGACAGCGGAGTCAGAATAACAACGGTCACCGATGAAGGGGCTGAATGTGCCGAGAATATCCCTGTTTTTAGGGGAAAGGACAGTTTTACCAGCTCGCTAACAGACTTGAGTTTTCTATTCGAGCCGCTCTCACGGTGAGCTCTCGCCAAACCACACGCTTCTCTCCCTCTCTAAACATATTTACAATTCTGAACAGACCATGAGGCTTTTGTTTGCGAAAGCCCTCTTCAGAATGGCCCGAGATGCTCGCAGAGATTTATATCTCGTTATGATGGAATACGTACCATATGAGCAAAGACAGGAAATAGGACTCCCGAACACACACACACACACACACACACACACAATGCTGTCCTTTGTGTAGGTCTAAGTGCTGACTTCATATAGTTAGTGTCCTGGGAGTGAGCAGCGGGCTTTGAACGTCACTGACATAATGCTTCAATAAACGGTATGTAATGGACTCCCCTCCGTCCCACCCTGCTGCCTGTCAGGGCCACGTATGGATGCACGGGAACGGAGGGTGTGGCGACAAAGGTGGGGTTCCCCTTTTTTCCCTTTCTTCATCTTAATTTTCCATTCTGCAGCCTGTACCCTCCTCTTCCTCGTGCACATAGGTACCCAGTGTCGGGAGGTGCATTTATTGGAGTATTGGACACAAACTTTACTGGACTATTTCCATTTTCTGCTAATTTATACAGTGATGGATTGTAACTAAATACAATTTTGAAGTGCAAATATTTCTAATCTACAAAAGGGGACTGTTGGGTCTTGGCGGAGGTATGCGCTCTCCTGAGTGCCATTCTTTTCATTCATTATCAGCATTTAATCCACAAAATGTCAGAAAAATGCAAAAATGTCTGTTGCTGAGTCCAAAGTCACTTCTTTTCTCCAACGTACAGCCAGCGATGGAATGTAACTGAGTACATTTACTCAACGACTGTACTTAAGTACTATTTTGAGGTACTTTATTCATATATTTCCAATTACCGCCACTTTATACCTCCACTTCGCGATAATTTGAAGCAAGCTTTCAAGACTTTTTACTCCACTTACATTTATTCGATCATTTTAGTTACTAGTTACTCTTCATATTACATTAATTCATGTATTTTATTGGCAATAAGACAAAAGTAAAAACATTAATTATGAGAAAAATGCTGAATATCTGACTCGATGATCGTCCTGGTCGACCCATAGCATACATGTGAAAATATGTGTTTTATTTACTTTTACTTGTACTTTTGATACTTTTAACACAAGTAACTTCAGGACTTTTACTCCAGTATGATTCGTGTGGATGTATTTCACTCTACAAAAGTAATATTTTAGCATAATATCTTTACTTTTACTCGAGTATGACTGGTCACAGTGATATGATAATGAGAAAAACAGGCATTGATATGTCAGTCAGACTCGTGTACTTTTACTTCTTCCACCACATCACATTCTACAGGTGTTTACTGCCTGCGGTCTCTGTGGATTAGTCGCGGTCTGGTCTTTTCGGTCCGTGAAGGAGACCCTGGCTGCGTGTTCAGCCCCACCCAGATATGATGTCATGTGTTTGGCGAGCTGCCGTCATCTGGTTTTTTTTGGGGGGGGGGGGGGGGCTGGGGTCTGTCCTCGTCCGTACCGTCACTTTTACTTCTCTCTCCTGCTGCTCTGCCACCTCTCTTAAAGCTTGGCAGGACACATTACGCAGCTTCCAGGATCAGAAAGTACCTTCACGCTGCCAAAACATGTGACTGTTTGCAATTATATCATCTGTAAAGCGTCGTACTCGAAGTGTGTGATCGGTTCCTGTGCTGCATACCTGCCTCACACTGCACCGACTAACATAATGTCCCATTTGAAGTGTTTAAATGATGCAACTTATGGAAGGACTCGTCTACACTCCCACCTTCTCCTCCCTCTGTCTGTCTGTCGGTCTGTGTTTGGGCAGGGTCCAGCTGTGAAGCATTAGGGACCTGTCCCCTTTCTGCTGTATCTATGTTAGAGTGCATGAGTTGGGTTTTCCCCTCATAAAACGACGTGCCTCACCATAAACAGGGCAGTGGGAGTTTATTCTTCTCTTGTTAGGGTTTCAGTGCTGTTTGTTCTTTGTCATCACTCTCTGCAGCCACATCTATACGCTCTGATGCTTATAAACGGCGTGTTTGTGCTGCATCACACCTCGGAGTTTACGTAGCTCGCTACAGCTTTCTTGTACGTGTCAAAGAGGCGACCGTGTTGTGTTTGAACATTTGTTGGAGATTCGGCCTGGAAGTGCATAATTGAGCATTGGGAGGGAGGAAGCCACTGAATCACACCTGATGATGGAGGCAGAACTGACAGCAGTCGAATCTGCGTGTGTTTCAGTCTCACCTTTGAAGCAGAAGACTCCAAATTTCTCTGTGGGGTCAGGGAAGCCGGTCTGGTTTTCAAACTTGTAGAGCGTGCGGACTCCCAGCAGGCCGCCTCCACACTGAGGCCTGGGGGTGGTGACGGGGTAGCGGGCGCTGCCGTCAGACAGCCAGCTGTAGTCGCAGCGGTCGAACCCCGCCCTCCAGGCTGCGTACAGGTGACCGGGCGCCGCCATCACGGTGTCGTGCTTCTCGCACTCCTCTCTCGCCTGCTGGAAGGTGAGTTTATCCTTGAGGGAAGGCGGATAAAAGACCTCGCCTTCAAGAAGAGGAAATACAAGGATTAGTGCCTCGCAGTGTTGTAAGGTCGTATTTGAGTAAAAGTGAAGATGTTGTGTTAAAGGGCAACATGTGGGGATGCTGCGTGAAAGCTATGAGATTATACTGATGCTTCTAATAAATCATAATTCATTTTTAAAGCTGCTGGAAGAGCTAGATTCTCTATGCTAAGCTAAGCTAACCACCTCCTGGCTCCAACAGTCTACTTAAAACCCAAACACACACTCGGAATGAATGTGTAACTTTTCCTTTAAGTGCAGCTGCGTGTACCATTTAGTTTATCCACGTAGCAGTAGACGTCGTATTTCTCCGTGGGGTCGCGGATGCCGTATGTTCTCACTCCAGGTCTGGTCATCAGATCACCTGTGCAGCCCGGACGGGGCACTGTGATCGGATACCTGAGAAAAAACAATAAAGGTAGCAGAAAACAAATTAACTACAAAAGATCTCTTGTTCATATCAGTCAATATTTCAGCCCTTAAAAAAGGTATTTTCTTTGAAAACACACACCTGACCGACTGGTCGGCGAGCCAGCCGGCGTCACATTGGTTGAGTCCATCCTCAAAAGCGGCCGTGAGTTGTTCGGGTGTAGCGATGGCGGCGCCTGCAGAGCTACACGCCGCCACAGCTCCAGGAAAGTCCAGAGTATAGCGGCTGGTGTTCGACCTGTAGTGGAAGACCACACCTGGAGAGAGGAAACAGAAACCATCGGGGGAATTGGTTTAATTGTCAGCTTTGGGTGAACTGTTCCTTTAAGGCAGATTTAAATAATTACAATACCCATGAGCTTGGGACACCAGTCAGAGGTGTGAATCAGAGCTGTAAAGCCACTAACTCTTCTTCCTTTTCTCAACCTGGTGCCTACATTACCCACAATGCAACATAGCCACCAAGTGACATCACTGGAGGCAGTTTATCAGATTACATGCAGCTTTTTCAGGAGTCACAAAATACTTTATTATGTAACTTTTTTCAGCCCCAATACCTGTAAACACACTTTAATGGTGAGTAAATAATTTGAACATTCAACATTTTTGACGACCCTTAACGATTACAGTGGAAGCTAACATGATTTTGGACACGATGGAAGAAGAAATATGGCTGAAATGTGATACTGGAGACCTGTTGTAGTGTACCTGGATTTCCTGTCAGCGTTATTAGGCTCAAGATTTAATCGAGTGACTCCAGCGATAGAGGACCCCGATCATTACACCACAGTAGAGAGAAACACAAGCCAGCCGGCTCTTTCAGCTGTCATCCACGGACTATATGTAGCTGTTGTCTCGTGTCATTAGGTCCTTTATTTTTGAGCTGGATGGGAGGATTATTTCTGTTCTGTGAGGGGAAACCCTGGCAGAGCCGCGGGAGGATGTGAATAGCCGAGCGGGGTTGTTAAATGGAGAGTTGTGTGTCACTCATAGGGAGCGTCTTTGTGTGGAGCTGCACGACAAAGAGTCCTGTTCAGTATTAATGTGGAATCTGTGTAAATGTCCGGGAGCGACGGTTGGCTCTGTTGTCAGATATTCTTCCTCGCGGCTCTCTGGGGTTTCCACTGGATGAACTCAGACGGCCGAACCTCGGAAATCCCTGATACTCACTGCAACTCCAACATAAAAAGTGACTGTGACTTTTATACACAAGCCGTATAACGCTCAGTGAAATCACTCGTCGCCTATCTGTAACCTCCACAGTTACTATCGTGTCTATGAAGCCTTTTTTAGCATCTTTCAGCTCTTTGTTTTGGTGTCATGGCTGACAACTTCACTGTTTTTGGTTCAGTCTCATCAGCGTCTTTTCTTCAGCAGCACCAAACAGCTGATAGAGCGTGAATTCTGGATTTATATTCAGCAGGGGGACACAAACAACACTCCAAATAAATGATCATGTCGTGCCATATCTGCACAACGGTTCCACATCATATAGCCTTACATGGTGCAAGTTCAAATTTAGAGAGAATAATTTGAAAATGTATGTTTTTCTGAGGCAAAATCCAGTCGCCTGGCAAAGAAAATTACATTTTGTGACCTAGTTACAGCATTAAACTCTTAGAAAAACAGCCTAAACAAAGACCAAAATGCATAAACTACGTAAACTTGCATAATTTCAATATGTACTTTTAACTTTAAACCTGCAAATGTTCTTTGTTATTTTTTGGGCCACTTGGGGGCAGCGTGACGAGCGGAAATAACAACATTTCATCACCTTATAAAGTTGTTAAGGCAGATACAGAGCAACATAATCATTAATTTGGAGTCATGATTGTGTCGGCTAATGAATGTTAGTCCGATCATTCACTCTCTTTCAGCTTTTTAGCTTGTTTTTGGTCTCCACCAACTCCTGAAGGGAAACATCCGTCTCTTTAGCTGCTAAACGTCCCGCTATGTTCACCAGCTAGACTCTAACGGTTCTGTTGGCAGTTGTAATTAGTGCGGAGACAGTGAACAGAAACATTAAAGATGTCGCAGTAAAAATCAAAACAAGGAGCTGAAAGACGCTAAAAGGTTTCTGTAGAGCTGTAGTGGATATAGTTAATAAATACAGTTGATATAAAATCACTGATCGCTGCAGCGGCTTTAAAGGAAATAACATGTTTACGAGTGAATTCTTAGGATGGCAGCAGTGACGCCTCTGCCAGCTGCACACATCTGGATTCAGTCACGGAGCGTCTGTAGACTCTCGATATTAACTGTTAATTCGACCCATAAAAGTGAAGAGTTGGCAGTGAGTGTGTTTGTTTTACTCACCAGTGACGTTGAGGCTGACGGTGTCCTGGGAATCCTCCATCCCGTGCATGACCTCACAGCGGTAGAGCCCGGCGTCGCTCGCCCTCAGCCGCACCATGATCAGAGAGGCGTCCCCGACCGACAGCGGGTGGCTCGGCACCGACACCCTGCTCATGTACTCGGGCCCCACCTTGACCATCCCTCGCTGGGCCACCAGCACCACCTTCTCCCCATCTTTCTCCAGCTTGGTCCACTTGATCCTCAGATCGTCATCGGGACTCGGGGTGGTGTGACCGAGGAGGAGGGGCGCAGGTGTAGCAGCTGGTGTGGTGTGTGACGGAGGGAGTGGCGTTATGGAGAAGTGGCAGGGCAGCACCACCCGGCCTGCCAGAGAGCCGGTCGCAGGAGAGTTCTTCTCCATCTTCATCGAGGGCGGCGACGCTGGAAAACAGGAAGTGTGTGTGTCAGCAACTTTAAGACCTGAGGCAGATACATGATTTTATTGTAGTTGGAGGAAAGTCACCAGGCCAAACTTTTCAGTCCATGGAATAAATGTGCAGTTGCCACAAATTGGTGCACTGAGCAGCTTTAATTTTAAGAGATGATTCATTTTTCAGAATCGTGATCGTGGAGGAAGGACGGAGCAACTGGCCTCCACACACTGATTTCTGCTGCGAAGATGCAGGAAGCTGAACATTTGTGTGTGTGTGTGTGTGTGTGTGTGTGTGTGTGTGTGTGTGTGTGTGTGTGTATCCAGAGTTTACTGGAAAGCCTGCGCTCAGAGTTGTCATGTGTTGGAGTAAAAGTCACTTTCCACTTTGTCAGAGTTGGACCTGCAGTCTCAGTACTAACGTCTACGTCAGACGGTGGTGGTTTGTTTGTTTGTTTTTCGGGCTCAGGTGCTGGACGTCGACTCACCTGGCTGAGGACGAGCAGAACACACACACACCAGGCAGAGCAGGTGTGTGAGGACGTGGGGAATCATCTCAACACAATCTGGAGAAAAAACATAAATGAAATATATTAAGAAGCTGAGAAAGTGTCATGTTGTCCTGATTACATCATCATGCTTCAAGTTTCCACATCACACTCGACTCTGTGTCGCATTCCGGAGCCCGATTGGCTCTAAACTAGTTGTGATGTCATAAATCCTGCAGATGGAATCCAGTTGTTCGACTGAGAAACTACAGAGGCCTTTTTAAATATTTAATAACCCAAATATCCCCAGGGTAAGTCATGATTATAATATAAACATTGACTTTTCACTTTTTTATCTTATAATTTTGACTTTTTAACACATTATCATGACTTTTATCTAAAAATACTCATTTTTTTTCATCATTTTGTTTTTAATTAATGATAATGACTTTTATCTCAAAATTTGACTATTTATGTCAGAATTTGAGTTTCTAAATATTATAATAATGACTTTTTAGCACAGAATTTCAACTTTATATCATATTATTAAGACTTTTATCTCAAAATATTCACTTTCTGTCATAATTTTGACTTTTATCTCAGAATCTGACTTTTTAAAGTCATAATTTTGACTTTTTGATTTTTATCTCATAGTGTTTTCTTCCTTTATCTTATATTTATGACTTTTCCTTTATAACTTTGATGTTTTTATCTCCTTAAATTATGACTTTTTATCCCATAATCATGAATTTTATCACATAATTTTGATTTCATAGTTCTGACTTTATACCTAATAATGATAATAACCTCCTCCGTGGGATTATACACAATTTTTTTTATAAAGCTTCATTTTGATTTCACTTTTATTTCTAACTGGCAGAATTGGACTTCTGTACTTTTCTCCTTCAGCAGATGAATGAAAACAAACTACACAGATCGAACACCATAGTGAAGGACTCTAAAGTGATTTAACTTAAAAATAATTAAATATGAGTAAAAACAAATAGTTTGTTTTACAGTGAACACATAGTCACATTAAAATAAGCAGGAACCAGAAATGTTTGATTGAAAAATGAAAAGTTGTTGGAGCTGCAGATGTTGAGTCCACCACTGGAAGAGGAGGCTTATTTAATATATATTAATTAACATATGAAATCATCCCTTTAAGAGGCTTTGCATTAAAATGTCTACATTTCTTTGCACTCTTCCCAAAAATGGGACCCATGAAAGTTTATTCTGATTCATATATTACATGCTCAAACAGTAAAAGGCTTTTAAGTTAAGAATAATTTAAGAATCACTGTTAATTTAATTATTCTAAAGATGCAAAAAGAGTCTGGTTGTGGGACAGATGTGTGACCACAGCTGTATCAGGACCGGATCAGAGCAGCTGTGGTGATAAATGTGGTTAGAAGCTGTCAGTAGATGCTAATGGACCGAATTGGTCCCGAGTGTCAGTTTCTATCAATGAGCCTGTTATCATGAAGTGTTATCAGTGTGGGAACATTCCTGCCCACCACCCAGAAACAACAAAAACAAAAAAAAAAACCAAAAAAGAAAATCCTCCAGATGCAGAAGGACGAGAAACATGCGTCCAGCATCAAAACACAGACATAAAAGAGTCCTGTGTAGGAATCTCAGCTGGAAATTATTTTAAAAAAATAATTATCTTACCTTATAAAACGTAGAAAGAGAAAAAAGTCCAGAAAAAAGTCCAGTTGTGTCAGTTTATCGCTTCCAGCAGAAGTCCTCCGCGTCGCTCCTTCCAGCGGTGCGGCAGATGTGCGCTGCTGCTCGGACCTCTTCCACCTCTCAGCACTGGCTGCAAGTTCAAATCCACTTTACACCCGCTATTATCCAGACATTATGAAGAGGAGGGGCGCACATGTCCGTACAACCCCCCCACCCACCACCTCCACCCCGACCTCCTCCTCCTCCACCACCCGATAATACACCGCCCAGTGCGGAGAGAGAGAGAGGGAGAGGGAGAGAGGGAGGGGGCGGTGTGACAAGAAGAGGAATGGGTGGGAGTTGGAGGTGGAGGAAGTGAGAATGGGGAAACCCTGAGTGGGAGAGAGAGCACTGATGGAGAGAGAGCGAGAGAGAGAGAGAGAGAGAGAGAGAGAGAGACTGATGGAGAGGAGAGAGAGAGAGAGACATTAAAGGGGCGCTCCAGAGATTTATTAACACTCCTTCATAAAGTTGGACGGCTTGTGCAAGAGAGATTAAAAAAAGAATCGTCCTGATCTGTGCAGGAGAGGCCGAGATATCCTTATTTACAGTAGCCTACATTTCCCATCATGCAATTCCACTGCATCTCTTTTCATCAGAACAAGTGTATCTCAAGCTTTTCAACGCCTGAATCCAAATCTCCACCCTCTTGTGGACTGAGGCCTCCTGGACCGGACAGTCGTACGTACCGTGATGCGTTCACTGTCTTCACGTCAAGTCTGCGAGCGCATGAGACTGCGAGGAAAACGTAAGCCACAGATAGACGGACCTAAAAACTACAATAATAAAAATGCACTTGGATTACCTCTAGTCTATACGTCTGATTATTTCTGTATTATCACGTGGTTTTGTTTTATTTCTAGCTACACGATTCAAGTAACATTTGTTTAACCAATTCCCAAGAAATTGTACATGAATTGTGGGTAATTAAATCAGTGAAGTCCGGTGAAGTGTGCAGCCCAAGTGGATGCAGGGATGGATGAAATGTGAGTTTAGACGGCCCCTCAAGACTCGCTTACCGTGGACGCACCACCAAAGTCTGCACTCTATCCAGCTTGATCTTTTTGCATTAATGCTGCTAACGTTAGCGGGCGTTGACATTCATTCTCGGCTCACTGTCGTTAACTTTCAGTTTCATCAGAAAATCAGAGAATGTATTATGTTACAGAAGCTGGTGTGCAGGAAGTGACATCATGAGTTCAGACAGCAACATTCACCCCCACGTCACTCTTTGATTGTTCCCGTCTGTGGAGGTGTCAAAGTACGCAGGACCGTCTGAAAACACGCGCCATCATTCCCGTATGTAAACAATTATCACCTCTCGTAACGACACCTTTTGTCTCCAGATGAAAGACGAGAAAACACTCAGCCATGCATAAAAAAAGCTAAAAGTTCTTAATTTATGTGTTTTAGACATAAAACAAGATTAATCAAGTGGTTCTGTTTCATAATGATCCTCAAGAGTAGAACTCTAAAAACACAGTCTTATAATTTACGAGACAAAACGACAACGGCCTCACTTTTTATTGGTAAAAATAAAACTATTTCAAGTCTGTAAAACATGTAAAAATCACAATATTACCAGTTCATGAAGCACATTAATTCATTCTTCCCAGTGTTAATACACAGTGATTCTGCAGAACTACCGGCAGGTGACAAACTAAGAGGAACACAGAAAGTTCTGGGGTTTCTTTAGTTGGTTCTTTCAAACCTTGTGAAGATTTCAAGGGTGTCGTTAGGCAGTAATTTAGAATATTAAGGGTTTCTTTAGTTAGTTCTAACAAACCCTGAAGTGGTTACAGGGTTCCATCAGTCAGTTTTAGGAACCACTTAGAGACTTCTAGGGTTCCTTTAACTGGTTCTAGCAATCCTTGAGGAGCTTTTCTAGGGGTTTTCAGACAGTTCTAGTAATCATTTAAAAATGTTTTAGTGTTCTTTTAGTTGGTTCAACAAACTTCAGGAACTTCAGGGTCTTTCAGTGTTAATCATTGAGGAGGCTCTAGTGTTATCTAGGGTTGCATGGTGGTCCTTTAAATCATTTAGGGTGTTCAAGGGATCCTTTTATGAGGTTCTAGGATTCTTAAGGGTTCTATGGGTTCTCTCTAGGCAGTTTCAGCAATCATTCAGAATCTTCTAGGGTTTCTTTGTGCTACCATGTGCTACCGTTTCTCCAAAAAAATGTCCCTTTTGGAGCTTCTGAGGTTACTTTAGGCAGTTCTTGCAGTTGTTTAGGATCCTTCAGTGGTTCTGGTGATCATCCAGGAACATCTAGGGGGTTCTAACTATCATGCTGGGTGTTTAGAATTCCTTAACATATTCTAGTGATCCTTCATAAAGTTTCTCTCCTTTTGGTTCTAGCATCACTCAAGAATCCTCCAGTGGTTCTTGTGATTTTAGGGATTCTGTAGATGGTTAGGAGCCCAACTAATGACTTTGGTTCCACCAGACTTGGATAACCTGCTACAGGGAGAACTGGAGCTGTTCTGGAGGTTCCTGTAAGAACAACACCTCACTGAGACACTGTACATGTTTTTTTTCCCACTTCATTCGTCACCCATCGTTACAATATGTTACAGAAACAGTCCTTATAAATACATTTATTGCAATCCATGACCTTTAAAATGTGAATCCAGTATAAAAAATATGTAATTTTTGTCATTAAAATCAGTGTAATAGTTTTTTTTAAATCGCTCTCTTTAGGAAAGTTCAACCCGTCTGGAGGAGGAGGAGGGTCAGAAGTCATCAAACAGGTCCTCGGCTGCTGAACTTGCTGCTGCAGCATCTGTGGCGCGCTGGGGAGTCGGCTGCTTACTGGATCCTGCAGGGGGGTCGGTTCTGTACGAGACACACACACACACACACACACACACACACACACACAGAAGAAAAAGAGGGAGAGAGGGAACAGGTCAGTGGGCTAATGAAGCTGGTTTACAGGAGAGTTTTCCTGTTGAGACGGGAAGTGTATCATGTGGCCCACAAGACTAGAAACACATGGGCAGCTTTTATACCTGTGTGTAGATATGTAGGTGTGTGTGTTTGTGTGTGTGTGTGTGTAATTGCAGCAGCAGCTCCCCCACCATAAGTGGTCTACATCAAATGCTGGACTCGACTACCTTCGTGTTTTTACCACGTCGACGCTCGCGCTCTCCCTCCAGAAGCTCGTATATTCTGCCTTCGCTCGAGTCGAAACACCGTGTGATGTGATGTTTGGGGGGTCAGGAAACACAATTTCAGACATAAATGGGATGAAGGCAGGATCAGGGATGCACAGTGGGCAGCAGAGAAAAGAGGACAAGAGAGGATCAAGGGAGGGAAACTGAGAGGGAGAACAAATGTAGGCCAACTGTAGTTCATCCTCGGGGGCTGCGGCTGTAAAAGGACTCACAATTTTCAGATTTAAGGGAATAATTCTGGGAAAAGAGACGAGCTGGTTGTGTGGAGCGATCAGACACTTAAATCTGATGCTCTTTAAGACATTTTCAAGATAATCTTTTTCACCTAATTTCAGACGGATTTCTTGACTAAACATCTTTTCCTAATTCAAGCATTGCGGGTACGTATAAAGGTCAGTAATGTAAGAGTGCAGAGGCAGGTTCTACGTGGGAATATAGTTTCAAGACTGTTTTTTGGCTGTAAAGTTTAATTCCAGTATTGATTCAGGGATAGATGGAAAAGATTCTGATCATCAGAAATGTGGACTTTCACATGGAGGAGTTTGACTTATTTTGATTTAATTATGTTTGTAAGATGGAAAAATGAAATGATACAATATCTGGGTCAATCGAGACCTCGCAAGTTCAAATTAAGACCATAAGATGACATTTTAAGACATTTAAAGGACCTGCAGACACCACGGCTGAACATAGTGGAGCACTTGGAAGCTAAAAGAGGGCAGATACTTGATTACAATTCATTACTTGGACCCAAAGACAACTGATCCTGCTGTGCTGAATCTGTCGGATGTATCAATAGGAACCTGTTTAGTCTTATTATCCTCTGTTAGATACTGACACTGACGGCGCCTTTCGTCTGTACTGTGTGTACATTTTGTCCATGTTTGTGTATGTTCTCTGAAAGCTTACGGATGGCGACGATACAACCTTCTCTACTGCTGCCATGTTTGTTGTCAGCAAGTCTTGACTGCTGCACAGAAGTTTGGGGCAGTTACAATTAGTCGCTGAGATGAATAAATAAAAGGTCCGACTATAAATTAGCCCTAATCTTATTAATATCTTACCGTACATCTTATTTCTGCTACACACTAGTGGGCAAAAATCTGTGATTGCAGCTTGGAGCATCACCTCAGTAGCAATATTGAGCTTGTGCTACAAAACTTAGATAAGTTAGTTGAACATAAGGCCATGGAGAACTCTGTGGCAAAGGTTGGGGGGGTTATTGTTCTTGTTTTTCTGATTTGATTGCATCGTGTCCCACCACCTCCTCAAAGATGTTGACGTGTTCCCAACTCTAAGATATCATTTCGATGGGGCGATGTGACCCAATCAGAGATGTATGACTTCTCTCTTTCCTACATGTGTTAGTTACTGCTGGTGATAGCAACCAGAAGTTTTGGGACAAAAGTGGATATTGACTGAGGTAAAAAAAAAAAAATGGGCAGATTGTATGAGGTAACTGAATTTCCCCTTCTGTAAACCATCCAACATGGTCGACCTCTGGCCTTACTGCACATGTGATTGGCTGACGGATCTAAATCCAACTTGGTCTGAGGACCACCAACAATCCAGAGAAACATCTCTAGAGAACTCCAGGAAACGTGAACACAAGACTTCCAATCCGGCCCCGCCGAAACGACGATTAGCTGAATGGGAACGAGAAGAAAAGGCCGGTGTGAGAAAGGAGAAGCGAGGGGAGGCCCTGAGCTTGTTTAAATCATTACCAACTGTATGACAAACACTGCTGCGCTGCTGGAACCAGTTAAGAGGAAACAAGAGACGTGTTCACTGGAGAGGGGGAGCTGGTCCACGTTGCCACGGAGGACCACCGGAGACACGAACACATGGTCGAGGGGGACGTGACGAGAGCGGTTTCAACCCTGAGAGGTGAGGTTAAGCTCAGGCACTGGGCACACAGGAGCCCCCACACAGAGCCGGTCTGGTGACATACCAGAGCTGCAGCATGCACACCAATTATGTGCTCGTTTGTAGCCCGAGAAACTAAACAGAGGTTCAGTTTGGAGCGAGCAGGGCTGAAGGATTAGTTGTGTCTAAATGAGAGAAATTAAAGCTGAAGTTGTGTCATTTAAAGGTTCAGTGCGCCAAATTACAAAAGAAAAAAAAATCTGTTTTTACTTATTTCTTGTGGTACGTCCACGCAGATAGTGTTACACAGGTTTGTAGATATTTGTCTCTACTACACCACTGTACAAGAGTTGAATTTCAGTTTTTGAATAAACTAACCAGCAATACCTCTGACAAGATAGTGTTTCTGTTACGACAAGTCAAATCATGTACATTTTGTTTATATAGTCCTACATCACAAGTAACAATGCCTCAGGGGGCTTTAAGCAGTGTTGTTCAATGTACAGAAAAGTTATAGTTGAGTAAAAGTAAAGATATCAGATTAAAGTACAACTTTAGTAGACATGAAAGTCACCAGTACGAGTAGTACTTGAGGAAAAGTCTTAAAAGTATCTGATTTTAAATGTACTTAACTATCAAAAGACCAGGACCAACTGATGAATCATGTTCAGCATTTTTCTCTGGGGTCTGAGGCCATGGTTCTCTGCCGGATATTGCTGGATTACCACTTCCAGTTGGGGGGTGAGATCCTGCCTCGAGTGAAGGACTTTAAGTATCTCTGGGTGAAACGGAGTGGAGATGGTCGGGTGGTTTGGTGCAGTGTCAGCAGTACTGAAGGCATCGCATCGGACTGCCGGTTTGCCGGTTCATATACACTGTACGTTTACCCAGAAGTTACACCAACAAACAAGCCTTGAATACAATAACGGATTTGAAATTTCACTAGGATAGTCTTTAAAAAGCCCTCAGTATTTCTCAATATTTAAAGAGAAACATTGTAAAGTACACAATTTGTATAGCAAAACTGTTTTCCTCCATCCTTCCACAGAGAAAAGCTGTTTTATTATGGATTCTTTCCTCTGACTACAAGCAGAAACATTCAGAAACTCCATTTATATCTCATTCAGATTGTATAGATTTTACAGCTGCCTTGGATCATGTCAGAGGGCCACAGCTTAAACAACAAACTATAAAACCTCTCAGTATAATACCCAACAAGGCTGTACCAGTCCTATGTCTTGTAGTGATTATCTGTGATGGCTAGGAGCGATGTTTGATCGCTTACAGAACCAGTCCGCATGTGAGGGAGGAAGAGAGTGTGCAAGTGTGTTTCACTGCAAGTGTCTTTTCATGGGAAAACAGTCCTCTGAGTACACAAACACATCTCACGGACGTGTTAACCGGAACAACAATGAGTCAAAAACGAGGCTCTGAAGATCAGAAGAACCAGCTGTGTAATAGAAATCAAAGCTTACTACCTAAAGAAACCGTAAGAGACTAGTTCTGTTGAAGAAACAGTTTCAACACCTCTCCTTTCAAGAGCGAGATAAGAAGACAGATATCGATCTCATGTTGGAACTGGAGTGAGAACATGGTTAGCTTGGCTTTGCGTAAAGACCGGAACAATCAGTTGGATGCATCTTTAGTCCGTCCACAGAACAGAAATGTAAAAAAAGCAGTTTTTACTGGAACTATTTCTTGGTGAATAACATTGTTTATTCATCTGCTCGGTACTTTGGTTCAGAAAGGCCCATTAATTTTTTCCGTAGACGCCGTTGTGTGACTCACAGTTGGAGCACTCCTTCGACTAGCTGGAAATGAAACTCACTTGGTTGAATCGTCCAGTGCAACGAATGAACAGCTGCTTCAGAAAAATATCTGGTTAGTTTGATAAAAAAGTCAAAAGGTACAAGAAGCCTGGGGACATTAAAAAAAAACTTAAGAGGAGAAATTAAGGTGCATTTCAGCAACAAAACATCCAATCACAGATCTTTGAGGAAGTTCAGGCGTGGTTTGGATGTGACGACCAGCAAGAGAAGCAACTGTTTGTATAACAACAGAGGAGAAGAACAAAGAACGAAACCAGAAGTTAGCCAGCTCCACAACAAGGAAGATCCAGGTATTTTCATACCCGGGAAGTCGGTCTTTTTAAGCAAAGGTATGAACAAGGCTCCACCTCCAAGGCTGTGTCCAGATTTAATGTAACGTCCATTGGTATGTGAGGCTCAGGGATACTATAGATTTAAAGCAGTGACGAACCAAAGATGAATTCTGAGAAAATAAACTGAAAATATTGAAACCGGTGGCCAGAATATGAACAACAACAACAATAACGATTGTTAACTTAGCCAAGAGAGTCCTGCATTTCTTTCTCCAGGAACGTTGAGGATTTAAAGAGAATCTGAAATGTGCACGCAGTAAAAACTCTTCCAGAACCAGCGGCCCAGTTCATAACTTTATCCAAACAATCTTCTCATCTCAAGCAAACAAATATAAGCCCGTTTCTTATAATGTTGAGCAATTCCTTTAATTAGTCATCCTCGTCTTCTGTTCATGTGGCTTTCATTTAATTCTCTGCTCTCCCTTCATTTCCTGCTCCTCCTCCTCCTCCTCCTCCACATCTCTATCCTCTCTGTGGACGACCTGCATGCAGAAAAACATGGAGGTAACAGAGGAAGGTGAATGGGTTGAGTAGTGATGGAAAGGGAAAAAACAATAGCTGGGTGTAGGACTGCCAACAGCCCTGAACACCCCCTCCCCAACGTTAACAGGCACCTCTCAGACAAAAGCCTCTCCTCTACAGCCGCTGTTTGCCAGCTCAGAGGGGGAGCAGCGATCAAACATGGACCCAGCTCCAGCTGCTCATCAGCTCACTGCTGCAGTCAGAGCTGGTAATAAGCCTCCGTAATGGGCATCACTACCGACTACTGACAGCAGCTGGGGATGGATGGCACCACTTACGGCCATCTGCATGTGGCACAGCTTACAGTGGCTGGCAGTCAGAAGAAGCTTGGACCGAGTTTATTCACCCCCTGTTGGAGGGCTACAGAAACAACGTCAGATTGAGACATGTCTTTGGAATATTTTTCTAAATGGCCACGTCCAAAAAGAAACTGGCACATGAGAGATACGGGGAACAAGAGCGCCGGTATTGTGGGGTTTTGGATGTGGACTCTGACAGACTTTGAGTGTAGATACAGAGACTATAGACACAACACAGAAGGAGTGTGAGGAGATGAAGAGAAGGAGGGAAAAAGAAGAACGTTGCATAATTGTTTCTTTTTTGTCCAGTCACTGACTTTGGCTCCACAGTTCAAGTCCTGGACGTCCCTTAGAAATCCCCCCGCTGCACTTTGTTCAGACCTGAGAATAATGGCATTCACCAATATCCAACAAATTAAAAGCCTGGTTCATTCTCTCGGTTTAACCCTGGTGGTATCGCGGTGTTCAGATATCAATCCACGAGATTTCTCCAGCCTGGATCCAAAGACCTGAATCAGCTCACACATCACCAAACTGTTCAGTGATTCACATACGTCTAATGTAGGATAATGTACATAGTTTTTACCTGTGGCTGTAATAAAGCAAGTACACCAGGTGCCACTATAATATGCTTCAGTATATACACACAGCCATATGCCATATTCAAAGGGATATTCCGGTGTAAGTTTAATCCATGGTCTAAATCACCGTGAAACGGTGTTAGACTCCCTCTCGAGAGATCAAGTTAGCAGACCGCTAATTTACGGAGTTTTATCAACCTCAGAAACGACCCCACGACAACAATACACTGCAGTAAATGGATCCAAATACAAACCGCCACCAAAAAGCCACAAATAATGCTCAGAACAGCACCAAACTTCAGCAACAGTACAAATAGAGTCTCAGCACATAGTCCGGGGCATCTAACCTCCACTAGCTTAGCTGGATTTCTACTGAAAAGCTGACTAAATTTACCTCTCTTCTGCAGCAGCTTCCTGTTGACGGGAAGTCCCGACGAGTCGATTACCGAGTGCAGTAGAGTTCCGCGGCTCATGGATGAAAATGTATGATTATGACTCCATGGAAAAGCAATCAAAGTTCATATGTGTCTTACCTGCCAGTTTATAACAGTTATTATCGAGAGCGGACAGGGAAAAGAACAGAATTGAGCATTTCTAACCGCACTCGGTAATCGTCGCGTCGGGACTTCCCGACCCGGAAGCTGATGGAGGAGAGTTGAAATCTGTTTTTAGCTTCACAATAGAAATCCAGCTAAGCTAGCGGAGGTTAGATGCCCCGGACTATGTGCTGAGACCCTATTTGTACTGTTGCTGAAGTTTGGTGCTGTTCTGAGCATTATTTGTGGCTTTTTGGTGGCGGTTTATATTTGGATCCATTTTCTGCAGTGTATTGTTGTCGTGCGGTCGTTTCTGAGGTTGATAAAACTCCGTAAATTAGCGGTCTGCTAACTTGATCTCTCGGGAGTCTAACACAGTTTCACGGTGATTTAGACCATGGATTAAACTTACACCGGAATATCCCTTTAAGGTCTTACACCCAAGTTCTGTTGGGCTGCGTCATTAACAACAGAAACAGAAAGGCTACAGCAACACTATGTAGGCGACTCTGAAGAAACAAAGTTGATATTTTAGGCTTATTCTCACGTTGTCAAATCCTTGGTGGCTCCGATCCAATAAAAAATGTGATTACCAAACCCTAAAATATTTTCGTTGATTCGATTCCAAACATTTGACCTGATGCTGCCTCCTGATGTTTTCCACACACTCATTAGTGGAGCTGTGCGTTCACATAAAGGCCACAGTGGGAAAAGGTCTTTTCTCCCGAGGCTACCTCCAGTCTGCTCATCCCCCAGCTGGTCTGCCTGAAGCCGAGGCAGCATGTGTTTGTGTGCTTAAAGAGATAGAAACTGATAGAAAAGACCAGCAGCGCAAATCATAAACCTGAAGGCCAACGCTGCTCTTTTTATCACCAATAAACTCAGAGAGCTGAATTTGATATTCCCTCTCGGAGGAATGTTGTAAATGTGATAACGCCCTAAAGGTGTACAGCTGGCCGTTCTATCTGGACGTAGCAGAGGGGGGGACAGGAGTGGAAACTGCAGCTACAAGAGCTCGGACACTGGAACAAGGTCACTCTGCTGCTACTGCTGCTGCTCTTCTTCTACAGTACAGTGAGTTCTGCAGCGTCATGTCATATATGAGTGTTTCACCTCCCAACAACAGACATCCACTCACCAAGTTGTCTTTTGTGCATCTTTGTGTGTTCGTATCCATCTGCGCCTCTCCTCGCATTCCATCAGATATTTACAGACTGTGTTGTGGTCAATCAGCGGGTTTACAACCGACCGCCGCCTTTTCGAACGAGATGAGACTTTGCTGCCACTTTAGATTTGTTTATACTTCTCGTACAACCCGCGGAGGGGGGACAACCTCCAAACATCTGAATGTTCAGGCCCAAAGAGAGCCGCTGCAGATTGGGTGTAATTACCCAACATAAAGCAGATCACTGACAGAGAACTTTTATGATGTTTGATTTTCCCATTCAAGGGGGGTGAGAGGAGAAAGAAGAGGGGGGAGGAGGGACGAGACAACAGAGGACCATCGTAACAAACATGAACATCTCTACGTCTTCTGCATTTGTTGCTCCACGGTAAAGAAGGGAGGTGTATGTTAACGTCAACTTGTGACAATAAAGTAGATTTAAATAGATTGAATGCGTGTTTTTGTGTCTTATTTTTGGCTGGAGGTGTCACACCCTGGTTATATGAACACATTTGACAAATTTACTAGCTACAGAGCCAGTAAACGTCTCAGAGAGGCATAAACTGAAAACCACAAAGGAGGGGATTATCATGTAGGAGGAACTGCTTTTCACTCATTGTCAAAACAAACGCAACGCAAACACTAAATGATGCCATAACTAAAGTTTTGGCTGCAGTCACGTACCTCTTTCTCTGGGAAGTCTGTGGGCTCGGTCTTTTAACGGGAGGTACGGGAGGTTCGGGGGGCCCGAGGTGACGAAAGCGCCGCTTGCGACAGGGCGCCACGTCTGTGATGTCCTTCAGGCTGTCGTCCAATGGGCTCGCAGCAGAGGACTCTGAGGAAGAACATGAGCCAGTCAGGTTCCTGCGTAAAATGTTATCCTCAAAGTGAGACAGACAATATTTAATTACAGTATAATCTTCATTTAGTTCATGATCTCACAGAAAAAGACACAAAGCTGCCATCTGTCTCTGATGACAGAAGGGAGAGGAAGCCTTCATGTTTCCTGCCCACGACAAAATAAAGAAACTTCTTCTTCTTTGCCTTCTATTCCTTGTTCCTCTTTCTTCTTCTCCTTCTTCTCCTTCTTCTTCTCCTTCTTCTCTTTCTTCTTCTTTGCCTTCTTCTCATTCTTCTTCGCCTTCTATTCCTTCTTCTTCTTCTCCTCCTATTCCTTGTTCCTCTTTCTTCTTCATCTTTCTCCTTCTCCTTCTTCTCCTTCTTCTTCGACTTCTATTCATTCTTCTTCGCCTTCTATTCCTTCTTCTTCTCCTTCTTCACCTTCTTCGCCTTCTTCTTCTTCTTCTTTGCCTTCTTCTCATTCTTCTTCTCCTTCTATTCCTTGTTCCTCTTTCTTCTTCATCTTTCTCCTTCTTCTTCTTTGCCTTTTATTCCTTGTTCCTTTCTTCTTCATCTTTCTCCTTCTTCTCCTTCTTCTTTGCCTTCTTCTCATTCTTCTTCGCCTTCTATTCCTTCTTCTCCACCTTCTTTGCCTTTGCCTTCTTCTCATTCTTCTTCGCCTTCTATTCCTTCTTCTTATCCTTCTATTCCTTGTTCCTCTTTCTTCTTCATCTTTCTTCTTCTCCGCCTTCTTCTCATTCTTCTTTGCCTTTTATTCCTTGTTCCTCTTTCTTCTTCATCTTTCTCCTTCTTCACCTTCTTCTTCACCTTCTTTGCCTTCTTCTCATTCTTCTTCGCCTTCCATTTCTTCTTCTTCTCCTTCTTCCTCTTTCTTCTATTCCTTCTTCTTCTTCTTCTTCTCCTCCTTCTTCCTCTTCTTTTGCTTCTTCTTCTTCTTCCTTGCCTTCTCGTCCTCCGCTTCCGTTAGGCAGATTCATTCTTTTATAAAATCTTTGCTCTAAATGTTCTGCTTCCACCAACATTTTCTGATGCAATACTCCAAAATGAGCGTAAACATGTGGTAAAGGAAACACGGCTGGTTGCCTTATCAGCTGTTTCAAGTTTGAGAAAGTATTACCATCTTCAGAGCCACAAAGAAGACCCGATACAACTGATTTCATCTGCCAACGACAATCACATTTCATGACAAATAAACTGATCTTCATGTGACTTTGCTGTGGTTAAAATGGGGTTCAGCATCTTCCAGCTGTGCAGCGAAAGAATTTGCAGACATACCAACACCAGATAACCAGTTCTCTCATTCTTGTGCTGTCTGAGTCTAAGAGATGGCAGCCGGCATCTCGCCAACATCTGCTCGTGACTCCTCTCCTCTGCCATCTGACTCGGCTGTCATCACCTCTCCTCTCTCCCTCTGTCCTTAAATGTAGGAATACCAGGAACACGCGTGTGGAACAACAGAGGCAGATGGCTCTCCACCCGCAAATCAGCACGTTCTCCAGGGATCAAAGAGCGGAGGAACACGGCGACTGAAGGCAGGAGGATGATGGTGGATAATACGGAAATATCCTTAAAATTGCGTGTTCTTCCTCTCCTTACATTAATCGCTGCAGATATATTTCTCTCTGGTGAATAGTTCCCACATCGTCTTGCCTGTTCTATATGAACATACTGAGTAAAAAACAGTCTGTTAAAGCTGATTGTTAAACTCAATGACCCGAATGAACACAAAGCAGCAGAAGCACGTAAAACCACAACAAAGTCGACAGGTGTCAGCTGTTTCTTCATTCCTCTCATGGTCTTCTCTAGTGTTTGGTCAAACATTTTATCAATTTGTGATATGTTGTCGATATATGTCGTGCATTTTCTATTTACAATAGATTAAACATGTGATGTGAAATGATAAACTCAGAGAAAATATCAGCGACTCTGCAGCTTTACAGAGGGTGTTGGTGTCTTTCAGCTCATTGTTTTGGTTTTACGGTCGGCGACTTCACTGTTTTGATTTCCTTGACCTGGTTTCCAGCTGCAGTCAGCAGCTGTCTGCAGAGAACAATCTAAAAAATGTGACAGAAGACGCAGTTAGATTCTAGCTGTAAAACACAGTGGAGCATTTAGCAGGTAACGGGACATATTATTCTTATTTTCAAAAGTTGGTAGAGACTTAAAGGAGAGTACTTATTATTATATCTAGTATTTCATTCATTTTGTGGACTCAAAAACAACAGTAAAATGTTTTGTTGCCCTGAGATTACTAGATGTTCAATTAGGGAAACCAATCTATCTGCTTTAGAAGGTGAGATTGTTTTTGTTGCCTCCAAGTTTTAAAAGAAATGAATGAAAGAGGTTTTATTCAACCCGAGATCAGAACTGAGAAGAATGATCTCTTCATGATCCGGCTTTACAATCACATTGAAGCTATTAATTCAGCTGCAAACCCAGTGTCAATGTTTCTTATCTTAACTGTTTGGTAGAGGCTCACAATTAAAAAAATCTGTTTGGTCAGTAGAAAATAAAACAATTATTTCATCCTGTTAGAGCACAAAGGAACAAAAAAAGGGCAAAGAAATTAATTTTCCATTACTTTTTACTGGGTTGGACGATTAAAAAGATCTTTATAGACGCACACTTACTTCACCGTCGTGGGCCGAGGGACAAACTGACACCGACAATAGATTGTTTTGTGCTGTGGATGAAAACTGTGACCATTCGGTAGCAGCAGCCACAGGAAAACAGAAACCAATTTCCTGAAAACTTCCCTGGTTCTATCTGTTGGTCCTAACTGGCACCACGCTGCCGTCTGAGTCACTGTCGTGGCAACAGAAACAACACAGATCCTGCGAGCTTTCCCTCATCAGACGGAGGGAACGGGGACACCTCAGACGAACCCAACCTGGCTACTGACGATTTGTGAGAAAGTGGAAAAATCTGGGGCGTAAACAGCTGAGAGGAGGGCGAAAAAACTCCCCTAGAAAACCCCTCACAGTTCCATGATAGGTAACTCATGTTCTGCTCAAATCAATCTTGGTGTAACACACACCTACAGGACATACATCCAATCTCCCTGCTGGTGGCACATTAATCATATCCAGGCCTTCTGGGGGCTCGAAGTCTGGAGGCTGATGAAGTGTAACGTCAACATTAGAGGCTGTATGCATTTAAAGGTGTTTTGGTATGTCAGTTCACGGAGGCCCACCGCTCTGCATTACACAACTCCTCAATGATGTCATGGTTAGTTTCTCAAGGAGACTCAGCGAGGGTGCAAACACACTCAGCTCCCATGACAACAGCTCCCCCCCCAAAAAAATCATATTTACTAAATGTTGTTTAGTCTTGTTTTGTGTTGTGTGTTGTTGATAACCGTGTGTTTGGACTTACTGAGGTGTTGTGAAGTAAAGAGTTACAGCTCTGCTCTTTGTTTTCAACCATGTCTAACATTTGCCCTCGCCAGGTGTTTTCCAACACCTGCAACGGCAATTTTCCGCCTTGTGATGTAATGTTGACCTACCCGTTCAAGCGACGGAATTAAGTACTTTCTGTAGATGATCCATTACAGTTGCTTGCCTGAGAACTCACTCCGTAACTGTCATGACGGTAATTTAAAGTAATACGCCATCGTAGACACACTTTTGCCCACAACTGATGTTGCAGGATGAGTTCCCCTTCTGTCAGAGAACTGGAGGGTTTATACGCGGAGCTGCTGATGATATTGAGCTCTTACCACGGGTTGATGAAGCAGAAGCCGCCGCTGATTGCTCTTCCTCGGGCTCCTCATCGGTACTGCCTCCATATTCATCCTCCTCCTGACCTGCTGTTCGGTCTGACTTTACCAGATCTTCATTTTTCTGTCCATTAGAACTCCTACAACTGAGGCCAGAGAGAGTGCACATGAAGGAAACCAGCAACAAAAACAACACTGAGTTTTTCATTGACCACCTACAACGATGTTTTGTAGAAGATTTAGCCGAAGTTGAAGCACGTAATGTGTTAGAAGTGTCAGTTTAAGGTCCAGTTTGTAGGATTAAGTGGCATCTAGTGGTGCGATTAAAGGTGGCGACCAACAAATTATCCCTCGCCTTGGAGGGCTGAAGCACTAAACGACGTACTCTACCTCGTCTCCTTGAGGTTTGTGATAGTTTCCTGCAGGCTGCGGATCTTTGCCTTCTTCTCATTCAGGACCACGACGAACCGAGAGTACAGCTCTGCCTCCAGGTCTTCTTTCCCACCCGCGTAACGCTTCAGTCTGGAATACACAGAGAAGTCTTAAAATCTTCTTCTTCACCGACTCGTCACTATATTAGCTTTCATCCAATGTCATGAAAAGTACACAAATGTTTCATTCTAGCAACATAACACCACCACTGCTGATCAGTGATGGATGGCGCAGCTGACGGAGTGATTACGAAGCCATGAATCACACGAGGTGACTTCAAAGCATTTCTTGTCTTTCAACAATAAGATCCACATATCATGTTGATTATGTTGTTTAATTCTACTGATTAAACTGTAAATCTGATATTCTACATGTATCTCTTTCAGTCAACACATCCCAGGAACACACTGAAACCAACGATGAATGAATCGTGGTGCTTAAAGCGGAAAAAAACTACATTTGAAAAACGGCACAGCAATGTCTCTTTCCGGAAATCATGATCCGGTTATTCAAGATAATCCACAGACTTTGTTGTGAGGAGTCTCAGGGAGGGTTTTCTGTTTTTACCGAACTAGACCCAGCAACCGTGCAGAGGGGAAGCATCATGCATCTATTCAGGGACAAGAAGCAGACGAAGCAGCGTGGGATGTAAACATTAATGGCCACCATAGCGTAGTTAGCTGAGCTGGCTAGTCTCTCACCAAGTGCTGAAACCTCCAAACAGCTGATGTCCAAAACTCAGCAACTCACACCAAAACAATCTAGATGGATTATTGTAGCACGGCAGGTAAGAGGAAAAACACTCTATGTTTGATTTTGAGGTGAAATGTCCCTTTAAAGATTTACATCTTCAGCAGGGACCAGCGATCTTGGAGCTGAGAGCCACAGACGGGAAGGGAGGAATAAAAGCACTAAAAAGTCGTTGGTTTTTGGGCGTTTTCATGGAATTTTTCGACAGAAACACATACGTGTATGTAACAACGTCGGCTTTATCCTCCACATTTATGGTTGAGGTGAACTATATGTTGAGCCACGTGAATCACAGGGGCCCCGCTGACTCTGACGGGCGTGATGAACTCACATTAACGCCGCTGTGACATCAGTTCATGGCTCAAAGTGACGTACAGCTGCAGGCTGGCGGCCCCTCCCCGCACGGTGTTACATGAGTTGGGTAATAACTCAGTAGGAACGCTGTGATGGATTCAAGGGGAACTGAAACTTTTAAGCTTTATGTGAATTAGTGTAACTTGCAGGGTTCCCACAAAGATCTAATGTCTCCATGTAACCTGTTTCACTAAGAACCAAACTGTGTCCGAGGTCCCAAATATGTCAAACATTACATAGATACATAGAACATACTGATAGATTGACATTTTCTTGCCCGATTTTAGAAAATCTGACCTGCCGATGCAGATTTTCCAAGAATTGCAATCAAAACAAATATTTTATAGTTCTTGATGTTCTTGAGGATCATTTCCACTTTGACTGGTTTTGCAAATCTTCAAATTTTCCCAGCTTTTGGGGAGAATTTATGAAACATCTTTCCCTTTTTCCGATGTTGAAATCCTCCCCATCCCTGCCTGGTTTTGTTTA
The DNA here is from genome assembly GCF_900880675.1 of Sparus aurata. Classification (NCBI taxonomy): domain Eukaryota; kingdom Metazoa; phylum Chordata; class Actinopteri; order Spariformes; family Sparidae; genus Sparus; species Sparus aurata. Next base: position 24,940,551 of record NC_044198.1, on the reverse strand, counting down.
GATTCTGATCAGTGGAAACTCTGTTCGCTCTGTGTTTTGTGTGTATGTTTACTCTGTAGTGATGCGCTGCTGCTCTCGGCTCAGTCTCTGGTTCTCCTCCTCTAGTTTCTGGTTGCTGTGCTCCAGCGTGTTTCCCCTCTGCAGACTGTGGATCAGTAACTCTCTCACCGCCTCCGCCGGCTCCAGGACGGCCTTCAGCAGAACAGAACCCAGCCGGAACTGAAAAGAGAAATCAGACACTGAAACATCTGCGGTCCGCCAGCTTGTTCCCTCTGTTATCACCCTCTTTACGTACTGCATTTCCTTCATGTCTGTGTTTTTGAGTCTTTCCAGTTTTCTGCCATTTGTACAGAATAAAAGCGCTACGTTTTCTTTTTTCTGGCCTGGTCACTGTCACATAAGTTCAGCTGTCACCTGGGAAACAAAGTTTTCCCTCAAATACGTCTCTGCCATGTTTACACACAGATAAGAGGCCGAGCAGCGACAATCACAGCTGACCTCTCGGACCATCAGCTCCCTAAATAACTGACCTTTACAGACTGGCGGAGACGCAGCTGTGTGTCTGTGTGTGTGTCTGTATTGACTGGATAAGAAAAGAGATAAAACTCAACAGAGGTAGGCCGCAATATTTTAACTTAACTGGACAACTTTCAGGTTGCTAGCATGGCTGTAAAATATCCTGCCTCCGTTACATATCTTTGTCCCCATTTGAGGGATCAGAGCAGAAGTATATTATCTGATATATCATTATTAGAATTTGTATTCCCTAACGTCAAGTACCCAAGTAGTGGATCAAACAACAGATGACAGATGGTCCCATTTTTCACATCACTGAGCTATCCGATCATTGCACTTTAATGAGGTGAAGACGCGTCGTAATGTGATAGAAACCGTTTACATCTCTCCATCTCGTCTTTCCTCCGGCTCTCGCGCATTCCCAACTTCTGCGTTTCCTTTCGGGTAATTTACCGAGTGTCTAATATTTGCCAGCTATTACTTCAGCGCCTCTTAGAAAAGCTGAGTAAATAACCTCAGACTAAAATACTGCTCGCGGTGGAAATACCTCTTCTAAGCTCCTCTGGCAAACACTTCCAGCGTGTTGCCTCATCGTATACACTCACAGTCCGTATTAAGCACTTAACGTCTACAAGTTGAGCAGAAACAAGAGCTTCAGCTGTCACCTGGCTGCTTCGTGTCAGAGGATCTGAGCTGTGGAGCTACTGGTCAGAGCTCCATGTCGTTGCCTGAGACACACCGGTCGGTTGGCTGGACCGCGTTGGCTGAAACACTGTTGATGTGGGCAAAGGTTCCTCATGTCGTCATAGAGACGCTTCTGTTTCAAAAAGCTGTTTTCTGACTCACTGATTCACACTAATTAACCGCGGGACGCTTTCATTTGGGGAGCGACCTAAGAGAGCAACCCCACCTATTCTAAATTTACTGCCAGAGTGGGAGAGATATTGGCGCTCACACAGAGCCGGTGAATGTTAAAGTCATTAATATCACAGCGTGTTTATAGAATAGATCTTTCTCAATACAGACGAGTGAGTTTGAACTTGCATCCTTTGAGCTTGTTAAGTTGAACTCAGGGAGTCCAGAACTCCAGACGGGAGGAGTCATGACAACATCGAGCCGCCAAAACAAACCTATGGGCTCGATCTCATGCCCAGCGCAAAACTAAAAACTACAGTTATAAACTTGACAGGACCGAGGAAACAAAATCAAACTCTTAACTTCTAAAATAAGTCTGTAGACAGGCTGTATATGAAGGGAATTAGCTTTCATTTTCAAAAAAACGAGCACTTGAGTTTTGTTTTGATTCGTCTTCAGTTTGAGTCAAAGTTTCCTGTAAAAATGTGCAAAAGTCAAAGAACCGTTTCTTGATTTTTTGTTGAACATGTGTTAACCTTCACAGCAGCTGGCAACCTGCAGCAGCAGCAAGGTTCATACATCATTTACCAACACAGACTGAAACTTAGGGTCCACTGGCATTAAAAGAATGAAAATGAAAGAAGCTTATATTCAAAGTAATATGAAAGTAATCTTATTTAGTTTTGCTCAGTGTTTCATTTCACATTGTCGCTAAAGTTTCATTTTTGTTAATGTGTTTGTTCCTCCAGTAACCACTTTCCATGGAGAAACTCTGAAGTTGTGAATCATCTCTTGGGGAAGCTGCTCGGCCGCTGATCTTATGTTCACTTACTATTTGTGCCAAGCAGGATTTCATAAGAGGGCCTGTTGCACATCATGTTCAACTTGCTGAAACTGTTAAAAGTTTCAAATATGAGGGGTCTTCACTCAGCTCAAGGGTTAAGACGTCTAACGTGAAACAGGAACATAATGCTCGAGGTGTTTAGATCTGATCACCTGAACTGCAGGCTCAAGTTTGAGATGGCAGATAGTTGAGAGTCTTTAATAAGAAGAACTGTGTCAAATCTTGCTCCGATGTATACAATCTCATATTTAAATGTTTTTATGACTTGATTGTTGCACCACTGTGCCTGTGTACAGTCTCACAGAGCTGCTAGCATGGCTGTAGACCCTGTGGTATTGTTTTAAGAGTATTCTGTGGTCTCTACTTTGATTTGTCCTTTAGTTTGTGTTCTTCTTCTGCTTTTATGTTCAATGAGTCAAAGATCTCACACTCAAGATGAATTCTCTTCCGTTCAAATTAAAAGGATTTGCTGAAAATGCATAATTATGCCTTTCTGGCGTCACTGTGACCGTCTGATGATGATCATACCACACAATACAGTATCGTCCTGGGAATAAGAATTTAAATCTATTCAAGTCGATGACAGAAAACATCTGTGAAACACAAACCAAATGTCACCACAGACGGACGAGTCTCGCACATTTTTTTCCGAAACACTGCTGAAAATCAGCAGAACAAGCTGACGACGTGCATGAGCACAAACACACACAGCTGTGGTATGCTAACCACCGCAGGTAACACCTGTACGTGTGTGTGTGAGCGTCTCACTTCTGGGCTCTTTAGGTGTTTTGTAGCGTTGAACAGGACCGACGATTAGAGGGGGAATGACCGGGCATTAGACTGAAGCCTCTCATTATGACTCATAACTTTACGACAGATGGCTTACTGTTTTTTTTATTATTATGTTGAGCAAGAGAAACCCTCGGACACCTCCGATGACGCATCCCAGCGCACTTCTGTAAATCGCCTGTTTGGAACTCTTGTTTTTATAAAAGAGAAGCAGCGATTCATTTCCTCTGTGCTGCAACACACTCACTTAGATTTCCACTTTCTCATAACTACCATGGCAACAAAGGTTTGGTGTCTACATCATGAATGAGTGTGTTCACAGAACCGACCCCTGAACAGGGATTATTCAGTCAATTGCTAAACACCATCACGCTGCTCATCTGCCTCACATCCCGTGTTCTCAGGAATAGAGGAGGAAGTACTCAGACCCTTTACGTAGATAAAGGTACTAATACTACACTGTGAAAATACCCTGTTACAAAAGTCCCGCTTTGTAAATGTTGCGCAGAAGCATTTCAGTGTAATCAGGAAAGTGCACAAAGCCGCTGCTGAGCTGATCAGAGCTTTTTGAGGACCGAGTCAGGTGCAGAGTCGGACCTTCTGGAGGAATAAACACCTGAAGTCACATCAGATTCTGAGGTTGAAAGCTGACTGGAGCTGGAGGGGAAGTGTAGTTTTCTTCATGAGCAACATTACAGAGAGGAGACGGGAACAAGAAGATAAAGAACCAGAGACTCTGGTGAGTGCTGAGATGAGTGAGAGGTTTATCTGAATTCAAACACACGGACAAACGCAGCCTTGGTGTGTGCGCTTCGTCGCTAGCTCACAGCTAATGTACAGTAATCTGGCTGTTTGGGACGAATACACACTAGTGATAGACGGCAGTCCGTATCGGTCATCGGCTAAGGCTGATGAAAAAAAATCGGTATCGGCATCGGCCCTAAAAAATCCATATCGGTCGATCCCTAATACACACCAGTGGGAGTAACGTGAGTCAAACTCTACTTTGCTGGAAGTGAACACACCATTAAACAACCTCCATGCAGATGAAAATCTATCTAACGTGACTCAGGCACAAGTTTTATTCACATTACGTCTGGTCTCGCTTGCAGACTTCCTTCTTCACTCTCTGACTCTCTCGTGGAAAGTGACAGCGACAGGCGATCAAATGAAATACGCGTTAACTTGCTGTTACTTGTGGATTTCCCAGAGCCCAAACTGACGACCAATGGTTCAAACATTTACACCGCAACAAATACATTCAAAGTATGAAAATAATTAATGAAAAGTAAAGAAATGTAAGTAAAGAAGCTTGACAATATGACGACAGTACAACTGGAGCTGGAAAAGACAACCTTTAGAGGCACTAATGCATTATTAAAACACAAATTTATAACACCAAAACTCAATTAAAAACTAAACCGCTGATCTGTGAACAGTTTGCGGCGAGGATTAGCTGTAAAGGTTACATTGATTTGTGACGTGCAGATGATCTGAACCACGTGAACAAATATAAAAGCCTTTTCTGTGTGCCATCTAAAGGCCACCCACAGATTACCCAACGTGTCCGTCCTCACGTGATTCTTTCTGGCTGTTATTCTATCAGGTCAGATACTTTAAGTGATGCAACACTGCAAGAATCACGTGAAGGTCCCGCTCGTTTCTGAAATAACATTAACATTTCACACTCTATGCATCACTTCCTCAGCTCAGTCATGAGATCAGGATGAGCTCGGTGAGCTTTTATCTGGAGCTTTTAAGCATCAGACGTAGATTAATTAAGTAGAGGTGACACTGTTAACACCAGGCTGACGTCATGTGAACCATCAACAACTCTGAAGATGGCTTTAAAGTCAACAATCAACTTACATTCCTACTGATAAAACCTGCAAAGTCAAAACAGACGGCCACTTTGTGAAATTAACCTCCTGACTCGTCCGCCGGGAGAGAGGAGCGTTTAAATAAACACCATCACTCCTTCATGTGAGCTCATACATCAGCTGTTCATCACACAGAGATACTGTGAAGACTGACGAGAGCGGTTTCACTCACAGAGATGTCCTTCTGAACCTTCTCGTACGCCAGTGTGACGGTGGAGCTGCGGTCGGGCGGAGACGGCGTCAGGCTGAAGCTGTACGTGACGGAGGTTTCGGTCTCGGTCAGCGCCTGCTGGAGGTCCTGGATGTACCTTTCTGTCGTCATCTCCAGCTCCTCTGCCTCACCTCGCACTGCTGCCTCGCTCACTACAGAGTCAGAATAACACACAGCAACTGATATCAATACTGAGTAAAGTGTTTCCAAGAGAGACAGAACATAGCAAACACATATTTGTGTGAATAAGAGGTGGAAAGTAACTGAGTATATTTCCTCAAGGACTAGATTAAGTACAATTTGAGGCACTTTATACAGAATCAAAACACTTAAAGGGATATTCCGGTGTAAATTTAATCCATGGTCTAAATCACTGTGAAACTGTGTTAGACTCCCTCTCGGGAGATCAAGTTAGCAGACCGCTAATTTACGGAGTTTTATCAACCTCAGAAACGACTGCACGACAACAATACACTGCAGTAAATGGATCCAAATATAAACTGCCACCAAAAAGCCACAAATAATGCTCAGAACAGCACCAAACTTCAGCAACAGTACAGGGTCTCAGCACATAGTCCGGGGCATCTAACCTCCGCTAGCTTAGCTGGATTTCTATTGTGAAGCTAAAAACAGATTTCAACTCTCCTCCATCAGCTTCCGGGTCGGGGAAGTCCCGACGAGTCGATTACCGAGTGCGGTTAGAAATGCTCAATTCCGTTCTTTTCCCTGTCCGCTCTCCATAATAACTGTTATAAACTGGCAGGTAAGACACATATGAACTTTGATTGCTTTTCCATGGAGTCATAATCAGACATTTTCATCCATGAACAGGAAGCTGCTGCAGAAGAGTGGTAAATTTAGTCAGCTTTTCAGTAGAAATCCAGCTAAGCTAGCGGAGGTTAGATGCCCCGGACTATGTGCTGAGACCCTATTTGCACTGTTGCTGAAGTTTGGTGCTGTTCTGAGCATTATTTGTGGCTTTTTGGTGGCGGTTTATATTTGGATCCATTTACTGCAGTGTATTGTTGTCGTGCGGTCGTTTCTGAGGTTGATAAAACTCCGTAAATTAGCGGTCTGCTAACTTGATCTCTCGAGAGGGAGTCTAAAACAGTTTCACAGTGATTTAGACCATGGATTAAATTTACACCGGAATATCCCTTTAAGGTAAAAACAGCTCTTCCGGCGTTCCAGCATTTAGCTGCAGGGTGGTCCGGCAGTGTGGAGGTGTTACACCATGGTCCGTGTGTGTGACGTATTCTGAACCTCCGCCGATCAGTTTGCCAAAAAATGAGAAGCTGCTGTCTTGTTTTGCTACTAGCGTGTCGGCTCATTTTAAATCCATTAATCCAGCAGCAAATACACACCAGCATAAATACTTAGTATTAGTTCAGCACCTGTACAGATCCTAACAATTCTCATACCTACTGATGAGAATAAGAGATGGATGGAAAGTCTTCGGTTGTGTTTTCAGCACCTTGTTTTAAATCCACACCTGAGAGAAACTAATAAATCTTCCTCTGAGTGTAACTGTCCGAGCAGCCGGAAAGGTCAACGATGGCACGCTCTAAAATGTCCCAAGGTGAAGTGAGAAAGGTGTGTGTGTGCGTGTGGTCAAACAGGTGAGGTCCAGGTGAAAGTATCAGGTGAGCATAAATCTGTCAGGTCAGACGTGTTAAATGTGACACGACAGGCCGTGAGGTCACGCCGGGTGACATTTTTACCGTCTCCTCTCCAAGCATCCTGTCCATCAGTCAGCAGCAACTGGAAGCCTGAACCTAAGCCTCGCCCACTCCAGTCCACACGCAGGAAGAAGGAGGAGTCAGGCTCTGACGGGATGTCGACTTCACGCACTGACGTGTGCATCCCTGCAGAGATATACAAAACAACACACAGTTGGAGGACTACTCGGTTGATTCATTGATTATTTTTGACTCAGAGGAACTTGGATGGACTATAAATGGACGAAAATAACTAATTCTCAATGTGCAAACTAATGATTAAAGGCAGTTCTTCTTCCGTTGCTGTCCAACTGTGGGAGCAGAAATGACGCCAGTTCCACCATAATGAAGATTTACGAAACAGAATCAGGCGTACTTGCAGATTTAAGAATCAGATTTGTGTGTGTCTGTATATGTCTGTCATTGTGCATTGTACTGTATAAACACAGATTAAGTCAGTGGCTCGCACTGAGGGGAAGGCACAGAGCCAGTGGACAGAAACAAAGCTGAACGAGTTTAGATTTATGTAGGGAAAATAAACAAACAAGGGTTTGCTGATTAAATTAAAATTAGACTTGGATCCTTTTTTATTATTTGCTTCTTTCATTGTTAATGACTGATTAAATAAATGTGGGATTGGCTGCATGAACTTAACCGGGACACGCCAGAGAAGTATGTAAGCCACTGACATCGAGTCATCAATCTAAACTGAGTTTTATACAACTGGTCAGAGACGTATTGTTGGGCTAGAAACAGTCACCGTGAGAGAGACATGTCAGTTCATACAATAAAACTCTCTCTTACTGAGAAACTGAAAGAAGAAGTGAACAAAAAAAAGAAACTTGGTGGACTGTAGGTTAAAATGTAAGGCTGTCAAAAGGATTCCAAATATCTTGTGTTTAAAACCATACAGCATCCACACTGGATGGTATCAAAAGCACCAAAGCTACATTAAAACAGATCTACAATCAGGCTGCACAGATATTAACATTAATATAAATTGCAACATTTATAGATGGGCACCACATCGGACAACAAGATGATAAGAGTCCAGACTTTGTGTAGCAGAAAGCCTCCAAGCTGATCACCTAAAGAGCATCTGAGACCTCGAGTAAACCATGAAAACAGGCTTGAAACAGGTAAGATGTTTGTTCGCATGAAGAAAGTGAGCGTTAAATGTCTCATCAGGCAGATTTATTTCACGTTCTGTAAAATAAAGAGCAATCTTTAGCCACTTTTTTCCTATTTCTAATGAGCCCACAGCTTCAGATTTAACCCAAGCAGTAAAATACTTAAACACAGACAGCGTAACAGTCCTGATAGCTGGATGTGTGTCAGACCTGGTGGAGACCTGTCAGGACTCCCACAGCTGCTTTTACATCATTTTCCTGGCATGTGTCGCGGCCTGTTGTTCACGTGCCAGCCAGAACTTAACCTTCGCTCACCGTGGCTGCAACTTTCTTGCAAAACAGCCACTAACAGAAGGGGGGGAAAAAAAACCCTTGTGAGTATGGTTCTGTTTTACAGCAGCTACTTTGACATGCTGTGAGTTTATCTGTGCAGCAGCAGCTGCAGGGGGTCCGGCTATTGTTTTATAAAGAGAATGAAAGACATATTGACGCTCTGAAGGGAAAATGGATCTGTAAACCATCAGAGACCGCATAAGGCTTGGCCAGGAGAAAACTAGAAGCCCCCACAAGAGAGAACACACAAGGCCCGTCTGTTGTAAAGCTGCTAACAGGGCTGGCACACGGTGAGCAGCATGGGGAAACACTATGTTAATAAACCCCCTTTATAAAATCTGAATAAGCAAATGGATCTTTTGGAAATTGAGCACGTATTTCACCTCCTCTTAACAGAAATGATCAAACCATAGCTTTGCATCTGTAAGAAGGCCTGTTTTGTATCCATCCACATGTTGAAGCAGTATTCATGGAGCTGAAACAAAAGTGCATTTGTCTGTTTTAACATATACACTGACGTTAGCATGCCTGGCTAACTAACTAAGACCTTGCTACGTAGCAGAGTATCTACAGGAGCAATCTAGCACTACTTAAGTTAGCACACAATTAGGTAACTATGTTAATTTGTGAGGTGACAGATGATGCTAGAGAAAGTCTAAGTCAGGACTGAATGATTAACGACCGATTATAGTTACCAAATCAGAAATTAAGCTAACATTTGCCCCCATTACAATTTATTAACACCTGCTAACCTTTTTGGAAAAATGGACGTCCATCAGCTAAAAATGAAAAGCTGCTGTTATCTTTGAATGGCTTTAACACTGTCTAGCCTCTTAGCTAGTTGTTACTGGTTTGTATTTTTTACTTCATTTACTGCATATTGTCTTAATTTTAAAATTGCTACAGAATTTAATGTCTGAACACTAACACCAACCACATCTCTCAATCAGCAGAAAACTAAAAGGCCTCCACAGTGTTACAGCAAAGAATAGGAACTGCATTTATTCAATGAAAAATCTAATAACACCCCCTTAAATATGCACAGACCTCATGCCAGACTGAGGGTTATGTAATTGTTAAACATCAGTTTTCCTTGCTGCCGCTTGGCTATGTAATGACCAAAGTGAAAATGATGAGTCCAGCTCCATCCAACCATGTCATCAAAGCCCTGTAAGCACTGTAATGCGCTAATACACAACCTCTCATTAGGCGTAAGTACAGGCTCAGCAGAGTGAGGCAGAGAAACTCACACCTCAGTTAGCTGGATACTAATGACCAACCAGAGCGGCATGCTAACGTCCGAACACACGTTTGAGCAGAGGACAACAGCAGCCTCACCTTTAACAACATCCTTCCAACACCTGCTTCAGGACTAAATACATGCAAAGTCGGAGGAACTTCTCATTTGAGAGGGAGATACTGGAAAGTGTAATTTCTTGCATTTAAAGACAGGAATGACAGGAAACTAACTTATACAACCTTCTTATTCTCTACAGATGGTGATTATCTAAATGACTAATTCCAGTGTTTTTAAACACGACAGCAGCATGGCTCAGTGAACGACGATGCTGAGTCAGTTTGCTTCACACAAAAATATCTAAAAAAGTGTTTAAATAAACTGCAAGAAAATTATGAAGATTCTAGGACAGTGAGCTTGACTCACAGCTGAATATCTCAAACACTACTTTGTTAATGAACACAATCTATGAATGAATATATGTGAAAATTAAAAACACTGAATTATTTTTTGATGGACTGATTGAACAAAGAGTCTCTGTTTCTTTCAATTGACAAAACATTAACTTGGCAACTATTTCAGATACATACTGAAGTAATTTATTCACTGAAATGTGAGAATTGTCCTGCTTTTCCTTTAAATGTGTGAAGTATTTGAACGTATTCGTAATAATAAGCTTGGTGAAGGTATCACTTGGGTTCTAGGCGATTGTGACAGCTCAGAATTTCTCACTATTTTCAGATTATTTACAAATTTAACAATCAATCAATTACAGGAGGAAATAATCATCAGTTGCAGTCCTGTACAAACTACTCCAAATGAGCTCCACCCAAACTAACTGCAACAGTAAAATCCTGCTTTAATATTAAAGCACAAGTCAGAATAATCTAATGTTATCATGTGTGATAGTATAACATTCACAGGGGACATTTTTCTGCTCCACTCTCACTTTTTACTCTGTGCTAAATATAGTTTTACTGATGTAAAGGATCCTCCATCACTGCTGTCAGCATGTAGCTAAAGCTATCCCTCATTTCATTAAATGTCAAGAAGTATAAAAAGGTTGGGTGTGTCTTTCCTTCCGTACTGAACCTTTGATAACAACAGAAAAAGGAAAATATCCCTCACTGTGAGTTATGAACGATACAGCCTAGTGTTAGCTTGCTAGCTAGCTAGCTGTTAGCCCTGAGCGACTCTGGATGTAAACACAGACTGAAGCTTCAACACGTGATGAGACGAGCAGATAAAAACCTCGCTAACTCCTCCGACAACAAACAACATGATGGTTTGAGTCTTACCGACAGCTTCACCGTGTCCGCCCGACGGTTTGTTTACCGGAGTAAATCTTATGTTTGGTTGTTGTTGACTGAGAGCTGCGCCCGGCGAGTCGCCTCCTACGTCATCAACAAGCGACACAGCTGCTCAAATTAAATGACAACTCCCAGGACCAGGAGATCCATATCCAGAGGTGTAACAGGTACTTTACACGGTGTAGAAAGTCCTGCATTCAAAATGTAACTTAAATAATAAATGTACACAAGTATGACCATCCCATTATACTGTAACTTAAGCCGCATCATTATCTTTATCAGCTACAATATTTAAATAATTAACACATTAATGCATCAATAATTAAATTAAAATACATGTAATTGGCATCATCCTAATATGGTCTTAGCAAATGGGACAAATAAGATCCACCTGTTTTTTTTTATTAGATTTCACTGCTTCTTTTATTTTATATGAATATTTATTAGGAAAATTCATCTTTTATTTTCAATAGCTTCTATGTCATGTGTCCCAGTGACTCAAGAACTGTATGACACCCCTCTTATTATTTTATAATAAATACTAAATACCAAATACTCCGATATTTTTAGCTGATCATGCATATTGCATATATTTGGGCAAAGGCACTTGTATTTTCTTTTCTTTTGTATTTCAACTTCAGCACTTTTCATACAGCAAAAGTAACACAAAGTGTTTCACACAATTATAACAACATACCTGAATATTAAGGACAGACAGACAACCGCGACATCTAATGAGAGGAAGCCAGTTCACGTTCTGTAATGATGATCTCGCCTCTCTTCCTCGTCCCTCCGTGTTGTTCTGGCTTCCTTGTTGGTGAGGCTGAGAAAACAAACTGTGTGCCACATGTCGATGAGAGGGAAATGAAGGGATTACTGGAAGACTGTGATCTGAGTTCTGCAAACAGACACTCTTTCCAAGAATAATTGCTTTAAGAGGCTGCACGGGCATCACAGCACCTACTATTAGAGGAACACACACACACACACTGAGGCCTGAATCAGCTGTTTTTTTGTGCAGGGATTTACAATATTTGTATGTGTGTAGTTCATCGCTGTATGCATGACTGCAGTTAGCATCAGGGATTAACCTGTCCTGCTCTCTCAGGTGGCCTCTGAAGGTGAGCAAGTACTAGCCAATCACAGGTGGAGGAGGGCAAGTCGTGACTTCTCCACCCTGGGATAGAAATTTGCATCCAACAGAAATCAGCTTCCTCTGCTCGTCTGAAATCCAGGAGCCTTTCTTCCAAAAAAAAAGACTGTGAATTTTGTTAGCAAATCTGCCATCATTATAATAAACTGTGTATTAAGACGCTGGCTCTGATGGGGCTTTGTGCTTCTTCTACTTGGCTGCATTTCCCAGCCCTTAAGTGGTGGAAGCTACTGGGATCACTGGTTTCCTCTAACGCACACTCAAACAGAAAAGGACTCTGTGATGAGCCGGTGCTTATTGTGTTTGCTCATATTCCAAGTTGGCTCCCACAGTAATTCCTTCCTGTTTATCTGTTTGTATTTCTCATCATGCAGCTCTTTAGTTTAGTCTCAGGCTCTTTTCTATCTCACTGGATGTCCGTCAGGTTCTGTGTCCTACTTGTTTGTTAATAACCCTCGGATGGAATAAATAACAGGATCAGAAGCAACCTACGTATGTCCTATTATGTTAAATTAAAGCCACAATGTATAGGATAACACATTTTTGACTTAGGTGGTTATAATTAAAAGAAGGGTTGCAGCAAAACACATTAAAAGCCTTGATTTTCCCACAAACACATGTTAAAATTGCAGTTTTTTCAGTAGTTTCAGCAGGGATTTCATGCATACGAGGAATCAAAACATTGCAGTATCTGTGTTTAATTAGAGGCGCTGATACAGCCGGTACAACGTCCTCCATGTTGCCCACAGGCCCTCATAACGCAGCCCCAATCAGCAAACCAAACTCAGCTTCCAGACGTCTATGTAAACACGACCGGGCTTGTTATTGTTTTCTTATTAATCTGGGTTGCTGATGATATTTCTGTCCTACATTTTCAGTCCACTGCGTCTGTATGAGATACAAATCAGTCCTTCTCGTACTTCTGGAGAACGCCGTTGCCTCGGAGGAGTTTTAATTTGTATTCTCCACAATCAACTGTAATATGCAAAACTATCTGTAAAACAATCCTCTTTTGTCTGAACGGTAATGTAGCTGGATTTGTGGTCAAACACACTCCGGCAACTTCCTGGAAATGTTCTTTGTATTGGCTGTGTGAACCTCGGTTACTCAACATCTGATGAGTTTCTCTTCACAATGTCTGTGGTTTCCTTCTGCCATTAAAACTGTTAAAGTCGTTGGCCATCCTGCTCCTGAATACACCAAATGGAGTCGACCGCAGAACAGTCTTTGAAGCTTCGCATTGCGCATTTATTTCTCACCAGTCAGTATCACAGCAGCTGTTATGAATAAAGAGTTTATTCACTGAGATGGAGGCCGGTCGATCGTGACGGATCTCTGAGGGTTTTGGCGATAGGAAAGGTCAACAAGCTGGCGCTCGGACCAGGACCAGGGTCATTTATTTAGATTGGCACTTGAGGGATGTGATTCTGGTCTCTGTTTGGTGAGGTGGGTGTCGATGGGAATGGGCAGAGAAAATCAGATCTGCAGTCAAGTACAGCGTTTGGAAGGCGGACAAGACTCTGCTTTTTTTTAGTACAACATGGAACTTTTTTAATTGGTTTTGGACAGAATTTCGATTGGTTCTGATAACATTCAACCGCACGTGTGATCTCAGCACTCTGCACGTTGCTCCGACATTCATCCATATAGACTTTCCAAATGTTGCACAAACCTCAGGGGACGAGGAAAATGGTGTTTATTAGCTGTTACGCAGCAACAAGTTATGTATTAAAAAAGGTTTTTCTTCATGATTCACAGGTCGTTGTTCTTCTGTCTGTCTGGAATCAAAGTCCCAAAACGATAATCAATGTTTAAACCTGCTGGCAAGAAGAAGAAGAAGAAAAAGAAGAAGATGGAGAGCTAAATGGAGTTGTGCAGCCAAACATGGATTCATTCCTTTGCAGAAAGCAGACATTCGCAGTGTAACAGGGAATGAGGCTGGGTAACATTGTAATCACCAAAGTAATTGCCGAGATCTGGGAAAGTGGCGACGTGGTTACAACGATGTCAAATGGGCCAAGAAATGCAAGCAGTCAGGCGATCAAACTGGTGGTTTCCAACCTTAAAACGTAGCAGGACTTTCAACCAGGAAACTGAGGTTTGTGTCCCGCGTAGAACTTATTCTAATGTTGACTTTTAGACGTCGTTGACTTATTAATTTCAGGTTTTCTTTTCAGTTCTCTGTAGGGGGAAGGTACAGGACCGGATCTTTGCCTTGCATTTTTGTAAATTTGTGTTAATTTCTCAGGGGAATAATCCATGGATCTTTATCAGGCGTACTTTTGTAGTTGGTACCTATGAGTGAGAACAATTTGATGTGGCTAAAGGAACTAATAAAGTTTCAGCGGGTCCGTGTGGAAAGCAACGGAGAAGGAATGCGACGGCTTATTATCCTAAACATTATGACTGCGCGAACAGAAGAGGAGGTCTTGGCCCAAATATCCGTTACTCGGAGATCCGCTGGCTTCACTGGAAGCCTGAAATAAATATCATCCCACACGATAACCGATGGCTTCCAAGGTTGGCTTTTTGTTGAAGCTTCTACAAGGAACTTTGGCTCCACTGGGCAAAAGGATGGCGTATCACCAGACGACAGCGCAGCTTCTTTCGTCATTCACTCTGACAGAAAAAAATCGTCTTAATGTTATGACCTATCCAACCTGGATAAGTTGGAATTAAGACCAAACCTAAAAAACCCCAAAACAAACAAATTATCCAAATCCTAGTTGCTTCATTTCTCCTCTGTGTTTGATGAAATAACTCATCATTAACTGGAACAAACAGTAAACTCACTCCACACTGATGTATACTGAGAGAGTGGCTGACTACACAGTGGATCTAACCTTTAGTACTTGCTGGAGCCCATCAGATAAACAGAAACATATTTCCCAGTGGCTCCCAAACATCACCAGAGGGCCCGACCAGACACCACAGCTTTATTAGCTCCAATAGACTCCCGACAGATCCACACGGGGCCTTCGGTTTCTGATCTCCTCTCCTCTGTCATTAACTGTAACTCCTCACTTTCATCTCCCTCTGCACTACTCAGGGATCCTTCCGTCCGCCTGTCTTTAGCATCGCCCCGCACCTCATAGCCGGGAGCAGACATATGTGCATGAATGTGTACATGCGTCAAACACTTTAGGGCTGGATCCTGCGGTAATGACTTCCAGCTCCGTCTTTGGGTAACGAGCATTTCCTGCTCGCAGTGTCTGCCCGAGGACAGCCACTGACCACCTGACTGCAGCTCTCTGCGGTCTGTCGCGGTAATGTGTTTGTCACACTGTAAGAACTTTTCATCGAAACAATCCTGGACTCATCCGTCTGTGAAAGGGGTAGCCAGGGCTGCAACTAATGATTATTTTCATCTGGTGGTTATTTTCTCGGTGAATCAGTTTGGTTTTTGGTCTTTCAGTGTCAGAAAATGGTGAAAAATGTCGATGAGTGCTTCCAAAAAGCCCTGAAGATATTCAGTTAGCTCTCATAGAGATTTTCATATTTAAACCACACTTCATTTGCAAGCAGTTTTCTGGCCCAATGGGTCCAAAACCGACTCTAGAGGGGTCGGTGGAGCGTCACAATTTGAAGCTCGAGGCCGCTGACCAAGCTACAGAATTTGACAAGATGCGAGTGAGAACGTGTTGTCAGAAAAATCCCGCGATCGATCCTTAAATCTGATCGTTGTGCCTTTTTTCCTGCGGTTGCATGTCGGCGTAATTACCACACACCAGTATTGGTAACAGGCACTTTAAAGTGAGAACACTTATTCCCAACATGACTGTTTCACAATATCAGAAACCCACACGCCTGAGCAGAGATCCAGAACAACAGCTTGTCATTTAGACATCGCCAGAACCTTCACCACAGGCCGGCTGCAGTCCTACCTCAGAGAGTAAATTCTGGTGACATTAATGAGCCTGTTTGGCTCGCGTGTCCAGCCACAGCTCTTGGCTTTGAGGTGATAACCGCTGAAAAACGCTTGTCTGTGTGTAAACAGGCTGGGAGGTCCTACTGAACAATTCAGAAGAAATCGCTCAGCTTGCAGATTGACTGGAGGTGGATTTTGTTCCGGTCTTCTGTCACAAGTACCCAAAGATTTCGATCCACAATGGGGATGCAAAGAAATCGGTGGTTCATGGCACTTACATGAAATAAAGTGAGTCGCACAACTACGCACAGCACAGTGCGTTTGCCATGAGTGAGACTAAAGGACCTCTGCTCTGTTATCAGTCAACAGAGATGGATTGGGTTTCCTAGCAGTGCCTGGCAACAGGTTCTGACGGGGGGGCGTTCAGGTCAGGACAGTTAAGCAGAGATGTTACTGTGAAGTTTTGCCGTGAAGCAGAAACACTCCATCTCAGTTGTTGCTCTTCCTCTCCCCTCTCCGCCCACCATCAACCCAGTTGAAGCTCAGGCCATAAAAGTAGATAGTGGAGTTCATTAAGGCTGGCCTAGTTTTGGAGGGGGCCTGGATGGGGTCTTCAGGGGTCTCGTAACATGGTGGGGATTATGGATATTTACTGGTGAAGGGACCTCCATTGAGCTGCCGTCAGTGGGCCCAGAAGTGCAAGCAGCTGTCCTACATGGAGAGCAGCTACAACAGCATGGTAAAGTCCCACTATGGAGATAGTAATAATCGAACAAAGTAGTTTAAATTGATGTAATTTTGAGTATTTGGCTTGAGCTGATGATGGAGGTACATAAGGAGAGAGACAGCACGCTTGTTTCTCATCTCTGTTGAGAGTTGCACATGTGCAGCACCATCCAGGCAGCTATCCAGCAATATTACAGAGGTCACCTTCGCATCTTTTACTTCAGTTCATTTTTCAAACTCAATGACGCTTGACGGACGACAAATGGAACACCAAAATTGGTGGGATTCATCCTCTGAGCACCACGAATGAAGGTGTAAAACTTAAATCCATCTAGAGCGTCTCAAAGGTCATCGGCGACGATTTATCATCGTAGTTGTCGTCTCGAGAAATGAACACTCTTGAGGTTTAAAGACATGGATGCTCTCTGAAGATGTATGTGCGTTCAGTAACATCTCAGAGGAGCAGACTGGGACAAAGACGAGATGTTGAGCAATCAAACTACAGAAAGACAATAGTTGGAGTAAAGACCCCCTCTCAGTTCTCTTAAATTGGATCCAGGAGACACCAGTGAATGAACCCTCTGTGCTTTTGTTAGGAGGCACACACACACACACACACACACACACACACACACACACACACACACACACACACACACTTTCGGGGTAAATTGTGTAATCAGCCTGGCAGCGTGCAGCTGCTGGCTGCAGTTTCACTTCGCCTCCATGAGAACGCATCAGGCTCTGTGGAAACCAGACACAAAGGGGGGTCTTCTGAGGATAACCTCCGGGAGATGGTTCCCCTTCACATTTATCTACATAATACTTCACTTTTACCCAACCAGGGAGATCCGGAGTAAAAACAGCTACTTCATATAATATATTATATAACACCACACTGTGAAAACACTCCACTACAGCAGTCTGTGTGCAGAGTTTTACTTTTATATCTGATGTTTTTGGAATTGATATTCCTGCTGCATTAATGTGTACGTGTCATTTACTGCTGGAGAAGTTTAAGGTTGAGCTCATTTTAACTTTATATACTGTTAGGTAGTTTAATCTGCACGCATCATATTCTTTAAGATCATCATTATGTCTGTGACGACCACTTAGCCGTAAAATGTCAACGTTTTCAGCCCGTTTTCATTTTGTGACTTTAAGGATAATCCAAGAATGTTTTTTAAAAGAGTGTAATACTTTAATATGGGAGCCCTGAGATCCCAAATTGATTTGAAAGGCTGAATACACCCTTTTTTTAAGCTGAAATCTTAACTGTTGCCGTGCAGAGTTAAAAGCGTTGGTGTCTGCCCCGCCTGAAGCACGGATCCAACAATTAAAACCTGGATACAGCGTTGAAGTTTTGAGCGAACTGTTCCTTTAAAGAGGTACTTCAGCTACAGAAACTTCCGGGGTTTGGGGGGGATTTTACTGTTTGTCCCACTTTCCCAGAATCAGAAATAAATAAACGCCTGACAACTTGCTGTAGACCGAAGTTGTGTCAAACAGCAACATGAAGCTAACTTGGCTCATTTCTTTTTAGCTTCTGTGGGATCAAATAACAAAATCATGATCCCATCCAGGAATTGTGCAACTGAGGAAGGAACTTAAGGAGGGGTGAGGGGTCGCCTTCTCCAAGCTTTGTCAGAGGGGAGGCCCGCAATCCCAGACTTTAAAACCTCCTCGTCCTCTGTTCACACGACATCTTCCTCCTGTTTTGTCTGTGTCAGACGAGGGGTCCCTCCTCTTCTGCTCCTCCTCAGATGCCTTCGTGACGTTGATTTGTGACGCTACGCTACAGACATAAAGTTGACCCGACGCTTGGTTATTACAGATTTACAGTGTATCATAACTCTCCTGTTTTATGACTGCGCCAGAAGCTGTAATGGAGTCTTAAGAGTGGCCTGATTTGTGATGTGGAAGTCCACATCGCGGGTCAGATAAACACTGGCAGCGATGGTATTTTCTCAAGAAACAAGGTACAAAGTTCTGTCTGCAGTGGACTGGACGCTGGTCAGTTTTTCAAAGAGCCAAGATGTTAAAAAAAACAAAAACATTTGCATCATCGGTGATGTCAGAACTTTTTCACACGCTCTCCAGGGGAACACACACACACACGCACACACACGCCGGGATCTCTGCTGGAAAAACAAAAATCTTTATCTTCATTGAAAAAATCTGGAGGGAGCAGCTGAAAGAGCTCCGGCGAGGTCGTCTTGTTGTCCTGCTCGAGCTGCGGCGTGTTTTCTGGCTGCTGACACGTTATGTTCGAGGGTCAGTTCTTTAATGAAGTCGAGGTGCTGACAACCTTATTGATCGGTCACAGAAGACTCCGGCTCTGCTGCCCCGGCCGTCCAAACACTAAACAGACCACACATATTATCACATTATTCCCCCCCAAAAGGAAGTTCATCTTACAGCGCCGAAAACATCCTTTAAAGAGAAAAAGATGTTTTGTGCAGCCGCTGCAATCAGGTCCTAATGCAGAACACAACATGAAAACCATAAGTGTGTCCTTTTGGTGGGAAACTGCCGAGAGATGAGAAAAAAATGGTGGGCAAAAGAAAAAAGAAGGAGAAAAATGAGCATGATTATTGACGGTTGGCTGAAAATATCAGTAGAAATTGAGAAAACTGCAGCAAATTCAATGAAAGATTTCATATAAAGATATCATAAGACAGAGTGGTACCATTTTGGTGTATGGAAAAAAAAAAAAGTCCACATATATTCTGTACTCCAGTAGGAGTATAGATACTGGCCTGAACGACTGGGAAAACTAGAAGAGGGGCAAAATGATTTTCTCCTACAGAACCGTACAACTACAGCCAGCTACAACTGCACTGCATTGTGCAATCCTGCAGTGTATAATGACAAATAAACAACTTGAAACTTGAGTCTTGAACCTTCAATAACATACAGACACAAACAAATGTAGGTTTAAGCTGTCTCTGGAAAGACGAGGAAAGAACCAGCATCACCAAAAATGTCTTGACTTAGTCAGAAGTGAGTCTGTAGTGTGAATAGTGATCAAGTGCCGCTGGCTATTTATTTACCTCCACCGAGGAGGATGTGTTCTCAACCTTGTCCCTTCGTTTGTTGGTTTGTGGGAAGAACTCCAAAACAAGCTACTACACGTTTCCATAATTTGGTCCTACAACAGACCCCACTAACTTTTGGTGTGGTTCTGAATTAAGGGACGAATCCAGGAGATTTTATACTTGTTCTAACATTACAGACAGGTTGTTTCATCATCTTCCTTAATGCTTTTGGCTAATATGAACGGATTTTGGTGGCTGGTATCTACAGGTGAGCACAATTTGAGATATTTGTGGGTCCTAGATCAGGTGAAACGGGTCATTTAAAATGTAAGGCTGTCAAGTTTGACATTGATTTAGACTTAAAGCGGAAAGAGCCTTGTGCTCTACTAGTTGCCATTCTAGCTTAGATTAAATCAAATCATCACAGTGTTTAAATACCGACATGCAGTATCACTTTTATTTTCATGATGCAGCAATACCTCTTCATGACAAACCAGGAGAGGCGATTCCAGAAACAGTGAGGGATCTGATCATTAGGGTCATTCTGATACCGAAATGCCTCTGATACCGCCCAAAATGCTGCAGTTAGTATTGGCGAGTGCACCAATAACACAGCGTTTATTTACTAGAAACAGAAATGGGATCGTGCTACCTCTAAGTGCCATAAACAGCAAGCGACTTGTGTAACTAACAGCCATACAAGAGTAGAATACAGCTGTATAACAAATAACACATAATCCTGTTTAACACACTGGGATTGGCTTGGGAATGGGTATCGGCAAATGCACAACGCTCAGGTATCAGATCGGTATCAGGAAGGAAAAATGGTATCAGAACATCTTTAATAAAAGGGGTAAACGTGTCCTGTGCACATCTTGTTGTTGTCCGCTGGTTTATCAGTGCAGTGAGTTTCATAAGTTACTGGAAAAGGTACAGAAAACGTTTCAGTCATTCCAAACTGGAAGAACAGTAAAAGCAGTCTCTCATTCATACACAGCCGTCTCTCTCCACATGATTGTGTAAACCTAAATAAAAGAAACTATCCGCTCTCCGTCAGCCACTCCAGTCCATTAAAGTCCATTCTCAGAAAGGCTTCTTCTGGTTTTTACTCCTCCAGAGAGACTTCTCAGAGTGTCGTCCCTGCAGAGTCCAACTCTGTCAGGTTCATCAGCTCGGATGAATGATGTGTTATCTGTTCTTCTTCTTGTCTTTTTTGCTTTTAGTCACAGAGCTGTGAGCAGCGCCTGAGGTGAGAGGTGAGGCGTGGCCGGTGGTCTTCAGATGGTCAAACAACTTGTTTCTGGTGGGGAACTCGTTGTTACAGGTCACGCAGTGGAGGATTAGTTCCTTCTGCGGTTGGAAATGAGGGAAAAAAAGAATTAAAATTACACGCATGGAACATTTTCTTAGAGTAAAACAATGTAAGAAGGTTCTTTTCGATAACTGAAAGGGATGAAAATGTCAAAACTGATGCTGTAAACTGTACAAACCTCAGGAACCTGTTCTCCTCCGGTGTTTGACTTGACGTTCTTCGGCTTGTCTTTCCCTCCTCCCTTCTTTCCCTTTGGCTTCCCAGAGCTGCTGAGGCAACATTTAGATATCAGAAACATGAACATCAGATTCTACACTGCAAGGTAGCTACCATTAAATTGTAATGTAATGCATCTCCTGTCTAATTTAATTCAGGAATAAGCTGTGTTGCATCCTCCATTATTACTTATAGTTGAGTCCCTTTACAGCTGTCCATAAATGATAGGATTATTTATTTTCCCTTGTTTTGAATATTACATTAAACATTAGACTGAATTAAAACATCTGAACCTTTTAAAAATGTGCTGAAGCCCAAATAACTTTACAATCTTTATCTGAAAACAGGAACCCAACCATCTTCACAAGTATAATGAGGTGGCACACATGTTAAAGGAAAAGTAAAAGAGTCTAATTTTAGTCCTTATACAGACTGAGTAATTAAATTTAAGATCAAACACAAATGAAAGCAGAGATGTGATGTGAAATGTGTTGCTCTTAGTGGAAATATACAGAGAATTAGATCCTGACTCTGCAGTTTGGAACGTCTCTATGGAGCATTTAAGCATCTCTTGGCTAATTGCTTCCTTTTAACAGGCATCTGTTTCCGGAAAGGAGCTCTAATAAAGCAACTGCCCAACATCTGCCCAGGACCGAAAAGTAAATGCAGCAAGATTAACATGGTTGAGCACCTTGAAACGGTAAGAAATAGACTCAAGCTGCCACAAACACAACTCTTTATAAACACTAACACTGCAGTGTCTGTCGGATGTGTAAAAAGACCATTAATTACCAACAGACTCCCTGTTATAACTTCCCAAGTTGATAACATGGCAGATGTTCTGTTTTAAGCTTCTTCTGCCCTCAAGTGGCCAAGATAAAGAAGTTCTTCTGTGGCAGTAGAACGAGGTATAGCTAATATTGCCAAAGAACATTTTTACTGCCCCGTAGCAAAAAATGACCTTCGTTACAATCAGGAGCCAAAAAAGTTTGAATTTGTGGTATCAATAAAACCATCAAATGCTTCTGAACAGAGAAGCCTGAAAGTTAATCTGGTATCAAAACACTTCACTGATGTGTTGACGGCACAAAGAAAAGAAAAACTCTGGGCTGACCTCTTGACTTCTGTGGGAGGAGGTTCATCCTGCTTCTCCTGCTCTGTAGGCTCCGCTGACTTCTCGGGGGCATCGTCCTCGCAGGTGGTTGGAGTTGGTTTCTCCTCCTCCTTCTCCTCCTCCTTCACCTCCTGCTCCACCTCCTGCTCCACAGCAGCCTGTCACAGGGGAGGAGAGTGTCATTAGAGAGGGCTTTTTAGAAAGATTCATTTCACAGGGGTTTTAAAGAACATCAACACAAGGACAACAACTGAAAACAATAGAAATGCATTCCTCACCTGAACCACTTTCTGCTGTTTCTTTTTCCTCTTCTGCTTTTTGGACAGCCTGTGTTGTTGGAAAGAAAAACATCAGTGAAGACAACCAAGAAGCTATCTACAGTTCTGATTTCTAACCACCCCGACAACCAGGTGAAAAACAAGCGAATCTTTTCCATCATCACATCTAGTTGTCCTACTTTTGTCTCGGTTTGTCTTCTTCCTCTTCTTCCTCCTCATCTTCCTGCTCTTTGTCCTCCTCTCCTCCCTCCTTTCCATCCTGGTTCAAACCAAGTGATTCATCTTCATCCTCCAGCTGTTGCCGCAGCAACACCACCATCTCTTTGTGCTTTTTGGATTTTTCATGGTTTTTCATACTGCAGAGAGGAAAGACAGGAAACAATAAAAAGAGCTGTAAAAGCCAATTAATAACACAGACGGAAAAGTGAGCCAGATACGGTTGGGGTATACTGTCATAGATTTTGGATATCATTATACTGTAATATAGCAAAAATGTTGGGGTGTAACTCACGCTTTATCTGACTTAAAGGATTTGTCACAGGCTGGGCAGTACAGATCATCATAATAGTCGATTGTCAGTTCATCTCCATCAGGCTGATCTGCATCTGCAAAAGGATAAACAGTATATTCAAATGACGATGCAGCTGCTGCAAGTACAGCAGACCATAACTCCTTAATGCAGAGTATTAGTGAAGCCTGACTTTAAGACACGCAGCCTCACTGACCTCCTGCCTCTTCACTGTTCTCTTCTTCCTCGCTCTCTGATGCGTCTCCAAACTCCTCTCCGTACTGAGCCTCTATCTGCTGCAGCTCCTTCTCCAGCTCAGACATGGCCGCCCAGCTCTGCTCCTTGTACTCCTCTGCCAGTCTTGGATGGACATACAGTTTGATATTATAAGTATGAGGAAGAATAGAGAAAAATAAGCATCCAGTTCACTCAAATATCCGTCCACGACTTACTTAGCCTGGTCGAGCTTCTGCTTCCGCCTCAGCTCCTCCACCTTCTTGACTTTCTCAGCGTTCTGCTCCTCCACCAGCTTCCTGTGCGCTTGCACACGGCGATCACGCTTGCGGACGAAAGCCACGAGTTGTCTCACGAGCTCGTTGCGCTCCTTACGGGCTTTCTCTCTGGTCTTCTTGTTCTCCTTCTCCATGGCCCTTTTCTCCCAGCGGTTGGAGGCCTGCCTCGTGTCATACTCCTCTTTCCAGGCAAAGTTTTTACGAGTGCAGAAGCTCTGCCAGTAGCCGTAAAACACGTGCACTACCTGTAATATAGAAATAAAGACTGATTATGCACTCCAGTTAACTAAAAAATGTTTCAATATTAATATTTTAGTGTTGGGGTTGGCTTACGGTATCATAGTCGCTCTGAGAGTCTCCAAAGGGAGGAAACTCCTCGTCCTCATCCTCATCTTCCACCTTGGCGTGCTCCATTTCCTCCTTAACAATGGACTCAAACAGATTCCTGTAGACTGTGTAAAAGCCCTATAGGGAGAGAGCAGGTGTGGATTAAAAACAAGAGAGAGTAATACATATTCTGAGAGCACAAAACATTTTATCCCCACAATCAAACTTGACAGCAAGGGCTGGTATTTTGGGAATTTAGATCAAATTCTTCAACCTGCATTTCATCACATCTTGAGTCTTATAAAAAAAAAGTAGTGAAGAGCTAAATTATGCTGACCAACTATCATAAAGTAAACATAATTGATTTATTCTCCACATAATGTGATTCCAGATGATGTTTGAAAGATGTTTCTTTGTCTTTTTTCTTATTTGAGGAAAAGACCTGGCCGAAGGTTTGATGCAACCATTATCGGGCACTGAGCAACATGATCCTAGCACGTATGACCATGAGCACTGACCTTCTCGTCATCTGCGTAGCCAGAGTAGCAGGTGACCGTGAAGTACTGCAGCAGGTCGATGCTGTCATCTTCATAATCTCCACTTATTCCTCCTTTCAGCAGAGCCTCCCTGTGATTGTCATACCTGCAACACCAAAAGACACGGCGGCATCAGTGATTTGCAAACATCCTTTATTCAATTTTATTGTTTTTTTGTTTTATTCATGTTTACAAAATATTATTCTATTGTATTTTATCTCTTATTGTACTATAATGTTATAGTCTGACCTCATTCTTGTTCATCTAAGAAGCACTTTGAAATGTACTAACCTGTATTAAAGGTGCTATACAAATAACATTTGACTGTTTGATTAAATGATTATGTACGAAACAGCAAGGATATTGTGGATATAGTTTGGAAGAACTTTTTCAAGTTTGAATAAACTTCTACACACCATGCTCTCTCCTGTGGATCACTCAGGACATCATAAGCTGCCTGGATCAGCTTGAAATGCTCCGCCGCCTCCTCAGAATTGTCCAAGTTTTTATCTGGAGATTTCAGAAGCGAAACAGGTGTCAACAAGCTTCATTGATAATAAGAGTCTAGTTAACAGCATTTGTTTATCGAAGAATGAAAAAGTAGAGAGTGAAAAGTTCAGAAATGACCTTATCCCAGTACTTAATTCTCTCTGTACAGTGAACAACATCCATTTTATTATGATAGAGACAGATTGTAAAGCCCAATGACACAATGTGATTGAGGGCTATAAAGATCAAATCTATTTTTTTTGATGATTTATCTCAAGAGTTAGAATAAGACACAAGACAAGTAGGGCACTTTAGGTCACCCAGGGGGATTAACAACATGTAATCAATATGTACTGACGTGTAGCTATTCAAATGATGACACACCATTCTTTGTAAACACCAACTGTTACCTTTCAGTATACACACACTGACAAAATCTTTATTCTAAAAAGAAAAGCCCATTAGCTTTCTATCACAACTTACCTGGATGCCATTTCAATGCCAATTTACGATACGCTTTCTTCAAATCGTCGTCTCCCGCGTCCCGCTTCACACCCAAGATTTCGTAGTGACACTTCATTGTGAGCTAACTGTACAGAGAGACCCTACTCGAGAATAAATACCGGTAAAAACAAAAAATGTTGTTCACGCTGTCCGAGCTAGCTTTAGCATTTGGCTAACTGCATGCTAGCGACCGGTCAGCACCTCTATTCTACCTCCTCGAATACTTCAGACTTCTAAAGTGACGGCAACAATATTGTATTGTTTTAGCCTTACATATTCAAACAAGTCCAATTTCCGTTATCAATGAATAACAGCCTGTTATACAGCTGTTACGACCACCGCGACCGGTTTTTTGGGGACCTCAAGCTGTATGCATAGCTGTCTTCTCAAGTGCCGCTAAATCTCGCGAGAACTGCTCCTTTATCGTATCAGCAGATTTTAATCTGAAATCGCACTTTGCTGCCCCCCACAGATGATTTGTTGTTTATCAACCAGTTGATGTGGGTTTTATAAATTGTAAAATGAGCCCCCAAAATTAAAAACTATACATTATAGTTCGCGTGTGTGTGGTGACTGCAGTACCACCTGCGCGCCGCTGGGCGTCAGTCTCGCTGCTCCGTCCGCACATGTGGTGTTTGCCTTCTGGCATCGCGAGATTTGCGTCAGCGTGCAAACCAAACATGTCTGCGTTTAAGAGAAAACGTGGAGGACAGGCTCCTCTGAGTAAAAAGGCAAAGAAAGCGAAATTTGTGGCTGACGGAGGAGAGTCGCCAGATGAAATCAAACAGGAGAAGACGGATGAAATCACGGTCCCGGCACCGGTCTCCATGGTGAGTTCTTGAGCTTGTTGTCAGCCGCTAAAGTTGTTAGCTAGTTAGCTAACTGAAGCTCACCAATACACATGGGGTGCAGTGTATCTCTCTCTGAATGGTTTAATGTTAAAAGCTATTCATAAAAAAACGAATTGGTTAGTGGTGTAATGTGCCACAATCTTAAGCATGTTTTCCTTTGTGTTGATGTTTTGCCATTAATTCTCTTCCAACAGGGCAAATGGACAAACAAGGAAAGAGTTCTCATTTTCTCCTCAAGAGGCATCAACTTCAGAACAAGACATCTGATGCAGGACCTGAGGACCATCATGCCTCATGCAAAAGCAGGTCAGACTCATTCTTATACAGCATTGTTTTACACACCCTCATGTTCTGATTTACAACATGTATTAAAGTTAACTTTAATGTCCTAATAATAGCCTTCTCTCTTGTTTTTCAGACACAAAAATGGACAGAAAGGACAAGTTGTTTGTTATCAATGAGGTGGGTTTGCTACCTTTAAATATGGACACACTTCATATATAATCATATGCATCACAGCATAGCTAATGATCTGCATTGTCCCCAGGTTTGTGAAATGAAAAACTGCAACAAGTGCTTGTTTTTTGAAGCGAAGAAGAAGCAGGACCTCTATATGTGGTGAGTGTCTGATCCAAACGTGAAAGCTGACCATGTCTTAGTGGCCTTGTGAACTTGGAGCAAAGTGAACACTGTTCTCGTCTTACAGGATCGCAAACAGCCCTCATGGACCTTCTGCTAAGTTCCTGGTTCAGAACGGTAAGTCACTTCTGTTATAGTCGTGAAGCGCAGTAGACGACACCTGCCATGTGCGATGGGAAAAACTGATTTATATTAACGTCTGCTCCACAGTTCACACACTGGCTGAGCTCAAGATGACAGGAAACTGCCTCAAAGGATCCAGGCCGCTGCTCTCGTTCGATCCTGTAAGTAGCTCTGGCAGTGATGTAACCATGTTAGTGTTGTACATCTGTGATGGAGAGCTGTGTGCTACAAGTGCCTGTGCTTCCATCCGAACATGACACTGGATCATTTCAATTAGCACAACTAGGGCTGCAACTTTTAAACTGTAAATTGTCAGAAAATGGTGAAAAATGCTCATCACAGATTCCTGAGTCTCCTAAGCCAATGTCCGATCAAAACCCATAGATATTCAACTGCGTGGTTTATAAATTAGATCAACAATATGTCAGCTTCTGACCTTCTGAAAATGACGTGAATTATTCATTCATTACAAAAAGGATGGCGAATCTCCAGCTGCTTTGACAAAAGGCCTAAAACATGCATTTTAATAAGTTTACAGCTGATCGAAAACTGATCACATTCTTTTCCTGTTTTTTTTCCTACAGAAATTTGACAAAGAGCCACACTACGCTTTACTGAAGGAGCTCTTCACTCAGGTGAGCACACAAGATGGGTTAAAATGTTCTTGATTTTTAGATATGTTTTATTTGTTTGAAAGCTTAGAAGGTTGAATATCGGAGTTTTTAAATTCAAGAAAAGTGATCATTGTGTTTGACTTCTGCAGACATTTGCTACTCCACGCTACCACCCTAAGAGTCAGCCTTTCGTGGACCATGTCTTCACATTCACAATTGCAGAAAACAGGATATGGTTTAGAAACTACCAGGTAATGTCTCGGTGTTCTTGGCAACATCTTGAATGCTAACATTGGTGTTTTTAGTAAGCGTTTGTCAGCCTGTTGTACTGTGGTGGGTTTTGGTGTTCTGTTTTATTTTCTTTCTGTTTGCTTCACACTAACATCTGTGTCTCGTTCAGATTATGGAGGAGGATGCCTCTCTAGTGGAGATCGGTCCTCGCTTTGTTCTCAACCTCATCAAGATCTTTCAGGGGAGCTTTGGAGGGCCCACGCTGTATGAAAACCCAGGCTTCCAGTCCCCCAACATGGTAAAATCCAGTTCATGCTTGTTTACATTTTTAAGCACGTTATTGAATTGCTTGCTGTGCTTACATCTTATTTTTCTCTTCACACACCCTCAGCACCGGAGAGGGCTCAGACTGGCGGCAGCAGCCAGAGTGCGCGAGAAGCAGATGGTGAAGGAGCTACAGAAAATGAAGAGGGCTGACGCGAAGGAGGACGTGTCCGGAGATATCACAGCGGACGTCTTCCTGACGCCGGCTGATGAGAAGCCTCTTCATATCCAGACGGAGGCACCTGAGCCCAAAGTGGTGAAGAAGAACAAACACAAGGCTTTCAAAAGACAGAGACTAGCACGCAGGTAACTGGATGGACTCAGCGGCTCTACCACTGCCATGATTCAGTGTCGTCTCCAGAAGATGTAGCACAACAGTGCAGTCGGGTCTTCAGTCCAATAATATGAGCTTTTGTTGGGTTAAAGCCTTCACATATGATCACATATTTGACAGTGCTAGAAAAACAAATCTCGTATGTACATGTTGTGTTACATGTCTGTTGCCCTTGTTTGTGGATTCTCACAATATATATTTTACTCCCTCCTTCAGGAGGATTGCAGGTTAACATAAATGTCTCAATATTAGAACATCCTTTTTGATTAAAAAAAACAAACATATTTCATAAGTGTAAAAAAGAAAAATCTTGTTTATTGCTTTTGAGGGACTGCCGTCGTTTCTTATTTCATGGAAATAAAACAATTCTAACATCCCGCTGGTGTTTTCTGGTCTTTAATTTAAACTGCTTGTGTTTGTGCAGAGAAATGTCCACAGATGCTCTGTACAGTAGGGTTGCTGTGATGTAAAGTATTCAAGGTATTATGGGATATGAAAATTGATTTATTGATCTAGGGTTTTGAAATCTAAATGAACATTGTCAATATATATTTAAAATATCAAGTTTATTTACGTAATAGTGTTTTTTCAGCCCAAATTATTGGTAATTTCTGGTCATTCTGACTGATTTATAACTGTTTAATACCCTGTTATAACATTTTCATGAAGCCATGAAAATCTGTGTTGCTATCTGCACACATACTACACCAGACACCGTGAGAGAAATATGTAAGTGCATCGTGTCCTCAATGTCTTACTTTATGACCCAGTAACCAGCATGAGTCAAAGGAGAAGGTCCAGAAACATGAGACCAAATACTGAAAGCAGACAGATTGTGGCTGCAACTGAAATGTGAACGGTATAAATTAATTGAGTTAAAGGCAAGTGCTGTAAAACAAACCCAGGTCTCTCCATATTTACAATACAATATACATTAACTGTACATACAATCATGGAATTATGAACCGGTATTAAAGTGGTCTGAACTGCACTAAGGTACATTAAGACCAGCCAGGTGACATTATCTCAACTCTAATCCAGTAGCAATGCTCCACTCATGGGACTATTGATCCAGTTGATTCTTCAACAATGCCACTTCGTCCTTTATCCATTATGTCCTTCAAGTCCAGCATCTTTTCCGTGTACATCCTCAGGCTGCAATGCCTCGTCGTCTTCTTCAATGCGACTGGCCACCACTGAAGTTAAGGTTCTCATTTAAAGTGGAAGTCAACAGACTGTAATCACTCCTCCTCCACCTCTTCGTCAGGACAGCAGTAATATTCTACAAAGCAGATCTGTCCGTCGTCGTTCCGGACCAGGTACTGAAGAGAGAGGAAGCCCCTGCTGTCCGTCCTCACGGAGACTTTACAGGACAGAGCCAGGGCTTTGGTGGACGGCTTCAGCAGGGACATCTTGTACCTGTCACAGTTCACAAAGGGAACAAAATGTGGAGCTTTAATAAGACTCATTACAGGCGGATATTGTAATACTGGGACCATTTCTACTGGCTTTTATCATATTTTCGCTATTTGCATCTTTATTGATCATCGTCTTTTAAAGGATACAAGTCCATCACCATTTTGGCAGAGCAACATACAGCAACTAAAGGAAATGCTTAAAGAATTAATGCGAAATAAGTAGGGGTGGCAAGAACCTCACGATACGATACGTATCACGATACTTTGGTCACGATACGATACTTATCACGATATTGCGATATAAATAAAGATGAAAACACAAGTACCTGTATATGTACATCTGATGATATTGATCAGAGGACAAATTGTTTCAAAACTATTTCATTCAAAAGAGCTTCTCCATTTTATAAATTCACATGAAATTTCCGGGCAGTAATATTCTCTTTGTCCAGCTTGTTGTTCTTGCTATCTCTCTTAACTTTGAAGCCAAAGTGCTTCCAAACGTCAACTTTAAATTGCGGAGGCGTTGTTAACTTGCAATCCATTTTGCAAAGATCTCAGCCACTCTCTCTACTACAGAAATACACCCGCCGCACAGCAGAGTCGCTCTTCGGTGATATATCGATATTTGGAGTTGAAAAATCGATATTGTATATATCGATATAGATATTGGGCGGCAAAGTATCGCGATATATTGCCGTAACGATATTTTTGCCCACCCCTAGAAATAAGTATAATAAGTAATTATTATACCATAATTATTATAGCGAAATAAGCACTAATAAGTAATTAGTGCGAAATAACACATTTTCTAACAGAAGATATTGTCCCTTTTCTTGGCTCTGGTTGTCATGTTCATGTCTACATGAACCCCCAGTCAAGACGTGCAGTAAAGTCTAATTCTCTCTGCTGACCTGTTAGTTTGTGTCGTGGTGCATCGGAACAGCTCCATCATTTCGGAGTCTTTGGGATAATCATAATGGGCATTTCCAGAGTTCCCGAATGTAGACAACCTGAGGGCCACAACAAATCAAACAACAATGTAAGAGAAATGATAACTTAAAGATAAACATGGATCTTTGGCTTTTACAAATATAATCACAAGGCAAATTAAGTGTAAAAACAATACTGCAGAGCAAGAAGTGATGTTTTAAAAAGCATTTTAGTTTCGACACACACCTAAAGTATGGCTGGCTGGGGGACATGGTGATCTGCAGCACCTCACTGGTCATGTCCAGTTCGGAGAAGGCTTCCTTCAGACTCTCTGACAGCAGGATCACCTTTGAAAAGAGCCAGATGTGCATGAGTTTTGCTCTCAAGAGTTGCTTTATCTATATACATCTCTTTCACAATATGACATAGCACGAGTGTTAAAGTTCACCTTGTTTGTGACGTTGTTGCTGCAGAAATCAAAATCAACAGGCTCTTCTGGTTCTTGTGT
Source organism: Sparus aurata (assembly GCF_900880675.1). Lineage (NCBI taxonomy): Eukaryota > Metazoa > Chordata > Actinopteri > Spariformes > Sparidae > Sparus > Sparus aurata. Next base: position 24,909,172 of record NC_044198.1, on the reverse strand, counting down.
GTTGATCTTGCACACGGTCACTACGCCGCCTTCCTCCAGGAACAGGGTCAGAGGGTAACCGTAGCCCCTGTAGCACATCCGCAAGGCTGTGGACACTCCTGCAAAATCACACGAGGGAGATAATGAAAATGTTAAGCCATACCTGAGACGTAAGTATGTATATCATCTAATGAGGGCTGAGAAAGATGAACACATGTTTAATTTATCTTTACCTTGTACCGTGCTCCCTCCAAAGATATTGAGGCAGTCCAGCAGCACGGTGAGGTTGACCTGAAAGCCCACCAAGTCTTCCTTTATTGTGAACTCTTGGAAGATATCAGCCTGGAGTCAAAAAGAAGACACGTCTGTTCTTAAATTTAGGGGAAATCAACATTAAAGTGGATCACTTCCTCAGTGTTTTCCCAATAAAAAAGTGTGGGGATTATTAGATAATTTAAAGCAAACACACCTGGATGAAGGCATTAGCTTGCATGCATTTGGAGTCCTCCACAGTCACCTTCAGCCCGTTGGGTGTAGCGCTGAAGATGGCATGGTCCTTGAACGTGATCGATTTCAGTATGTTGGACAGGTTTCGAGCATTATCCAGACTGGCCACTAACACGTACGGCTCATCGTCGGCTTGTGACTGGGTCGACAGAGGCATTGTGGCTCTGAGAAGAAGTCAGGAGGGGGAAATTATCGATAAAAGAGACGTTTCGTTGATAACAACTTTGATTTTAAGTGTAATCTGTATCACTCAGGCAGGAAGCTGTCATGTTGCTGTCTGTTGTTGACCTGTTTTTAAGCTAGGCTATATGTCAACGGATCGCATGTAAACAGAGTGGAAATAACGTAAACAGCAACAAGTCCAGTGTCAAATACTTCTATATACCTTCTAGCATTCCTAGTAAATAAACTTAAATAAATATTAGTGGTCAAAAGTCACTTACAAAGTTGTTTCCACCTCGTCTTTTTCTTTAGTGTTTAATAACAGTGGTTTACCGCCATTGCCACAACTTCTTCTTCTTCTTCTACTGAATTTCCGGTAGGGTGCACCAAACACTGTGAGCTGTTGCTGCCCCCTGCAGGCCAGGACCTGCTGTTTACCCCTTATTATTAGATAATAGACAGTTGGGTGAAGAGATTTTAAGACTTTAAGAATTTAAAAAATAGACTTTGACAATTTTTTCACCACCTAATAAGACCATAGTATTAATAGTTTTTTGTCTAATTTGCTTATTATGTCTTTGTAGTTTTCCTTAGAGTATAACTGTGTTTAATTACTGTCTAATAAAGGACATGTTATTTCTTATTTTTGTCAATTTTAGCTTGTTACATCTTATTACTTTCCTCAGAGTATAACTGTGTTTGTTGACTGTATGATAAAGAACATCTTATTTCTAGTTTTTCCTTGAAAAATGGTGCCGTAGTTTTGGGGCAGGAACTTTGATGAGAAGAGAAAGATCTTCTTTGGCTCGTTGTTTATGTTTAAGCAAAATCTCTTCATTTTCATGGCTGAAGAAACTAAATAAACAAACTGACATTAAAGGACAACAGTGTACTGGGACCAGGGAACAGCTTTTTTATTCACTTATGGAAAAGACGGATATTTCTGACGTTGTATTTTTTACCTCTGAGTTTGAATATCTTCTCCAAAATGACAGAATGCCCCTTTGATTTTCTCGGAAGAACCTTCAGATCAACAGGTTCCTTAGATTTGCACCACTATTTAGGACATTCCACGTAAATAAAAGATTGAATCAAGGTAACTAGAATATGGATCAGATAGTACTGACTCCCCTGATGGTATTTCACATGTGATCTATGGATCTGGAATCATCTTTATCATCTACAGGGGAAAAAAAAACATGTTGTTTTGTCCGTCTGCTGACTTATGTTTTTAATTGCATGTCTGGCTGAGACACAATTCAACAGTCCAGATCTTCTCTGATGGATGTGTCCTCCCTGAAGTCTTCCAGATGTTCCAGATGTGACTTGTTTTTGTTCAGTTCTGGTCCGGGTTGGAATCGCCACCGCCTCTCGAAGTAAGCAGGCCAAAGGCAGCTGGGAGCTCGGCCGTGTTTCTCGATTTTTGAACAAAGCCACTTCTACTGTACCTCACGACGACCAAGGACTGAGAAACCACAGAGACGTGCTGTGAATATCAATCAGCTCGTCAGGATGTGAAGCTGCTCGGTGACGGCGGTGGATGACAAAGCATCTCAGATCCCACCAAGAAGCCCAACGTACAACATAATGCTTCTTAAGGATGATAAAGGTTAAGATGATTAAGGATATCCTGAATAACTGTAGGACATTTTTCCCAAATCCAAACTCCAGGATAAAAGCGTACATACAGGTTTCACTCAGTCAGGGAGCGAAACTTCAGTCTATTATTCAAAGAAAAGAATAGCCTGGTGAACAGTTGCCATGACTCCCCAGAGAGGTCTGCAGGGAATTAACAGTAACAGAAATCCTCGACTGTGACATGTTTCCTGTGTGTGTGTGTGTGTGTGTGTGTGTGTGTGTGCTCTCTGTACGTGCCCTGAGATTTAACTATTTTGAAGCACAAGAAGTCTGAGATCATGTGCATATTGTCGCATGTGTTTCTGCTCTTAGTTCCCACATCACACATCAGTCACTCCATGCGTTTGTTCCCATTTCATCATATGTTGACAGCTACAGATGTGACGTGAGTCCTCTCAGTGGTGACATCCTGTGGCTGCTTGTCAGTCTTGCTTAGGTGATTCATCTGCACATCTTTTCGCCTGTGGATAAAACGATGACGAGCTGCTGACTGAGAGTGAATCCAAGGTCTGCAAATTTAAAGGGATCCTTTAAAGTGTCCTTGTACAGGTTTTGTCGTTATATGTTACATGAATTAGGCCAAAGGTCAAGTGGAGTTCACACCAAAACTTGTCTAAAGGTCATTCAAGACACTGTATCGATCAATTAACCTGTCAAACTTTATTTATACAGCACCTTTCAAACAAAAAAAATGCAATTCAAACTAAGCGGAGTGCCCCTTTAAAAAAAACATTCAAGCTTAACTGGACTCCGATGATCTTTAATAGTTTTATTACCGTCCATGTTTCTAAAAAAGGGGATGTTTTATCTGAGCCACGCTTTGTGCAAATGTTCCTCAGTTATCCTTAACATCTGCTAATGCTTGCACTTGACATTATAATTTTATTATACTGTAGTTTTCTGCTGATAATGATCTTAATGAAGGCCAGCAGCTCCAGGCGGATTTATCGGCTACCTGGTCACACTTTACTGCTAAAACGTAATTATCAAATTTGAGGTGTTTGAGTTATTAATCAGGAATAATGCGACTCATTTTTCATGAATTAATTTAATGAGGTGCTTTATGTATCACCAGTTAAGTATGTGACTCGTGTCCTGACTGTGAGCGTCCAATAGATGGCAGCATCCACGCAGCTGAGCACACAGTGAGGATGCTGTCCTGCCCTGAGGTGAACTGCAGTGCTGAGTCCATCACTCCCATTTTCAACCGTGAACCCATTCATTACAATCAGTGCTGAATGATACGTCTCTTAAATGCAGGTCTCGACTCAGCAGTCAGCAGCGAGATGAACCGAAACCAGAGAGACAGTGACTGGAAAAAATGTTGTGAATCTCCTGAATGCCGACTGATGGACAAGAGGACGGATGGAGGGACATTCAATCAGTTTTTTCTGAGAAAGCGGAGATTTTATATTTGAGATCTGAGGAAATAAACGCAATGCAACAAAAGGCGTAACAATAAATGTGATGTTGCAAACTGTAAGAAACACTGTGGACCTAACATTGGCCCCTGGGGGTCAGGGGCCTCTTCATTAGCAGGATGTTATTTGTTACTTACATAAGAATCCCTGCGCTGTCCGAACTTGTGTTACTTCTGTGCCTACATAAGCTCCTGGCGGTTTCTTACATGCAACGGTGATTATCATTTTAATTAGAGGTGCTTATTATAATCCCGCTGGATCCGCCTGTTAGCACGCACGTTACAGCAGACCTACTGCTTACACTCAAGGATGGGGAGTATTTGGAATTACAGTGAATACATATTTAATTATCATATATTTTGTAGCATGCTGTGCAGATATAATATTAAAATATACCTTAAATGGTTAGAAATGTTATTTTATTCTCAGTAAGACACATCATCCGCCGACATGCACCCTATATATTTCAAGCCCCCCGTCTTTAAGATATCCTGATTGAGCAGAGATCATCTTTTAGGAGTAGGAGGTTAAAGGACAAGTTCACCCAAAAAGGTCCTTTCAGTCATTATCTACTCAGCCCCATAAGGATGGAAAGACAGCTGAAGTTTCACATTCTGCAATAAACTTCTGGACCTTCAAAATAAAACAGTGTTGCAGCATGCTCGGAAATAACTGAAGTAGATGGGGACTAGTTTCAAAAGTGTCTGGAAGCCCTGGGATCCCAAACTGATTTGAAAAGACGTTATTTACACAGTTTTTTATCCCCAAATCTTCACCATTTTCCTCAAAACTCACTTGTTCAGACTTCACCTCAACCCCACATAAGAGATCTCCCTATGAAACACGCAGTGAAATGGAACGTGTACACAGAAAAATCAAGAGTTTAAGCTGCCGCGTCCTTTTTTCATGAAAACGTTTTTTTTATTGCTCAAGAGTATGTATGCACACATCTGCACGTACAACAAGCAACATGGAAAGTGGGTGAGAAAGAAAATATGGAATGAAAGCACGATTACAATGAAACACACAGACTCCAACACACCAGTTATGTGAACGAACTGGAAGATGAATCTGTCAGTACTGCGGTGCAGTGAGAGCTCGAGCCTGATGGCAGCGTTACTGCATTTATGACTGAACGTCTCTCTGAGTGTAGCGCATCATAACAGTGGGAAATCAGCTCTGACAAACGCCGGTGTTTAGTGGTGAAATAAAAAAAAAAAAGAGATATTTAACCACCGATTTTCATTTTTTCACCCAAACTCAAAAACCAGTCGGCAGTTTAACGAGACAGATTTCAAATTACTGCAATAAAAACAACACCAAAAAAAAAAAAAGGTAACCGGCCAGTGTAAAGAATTTTTAATTCCTTTGGTGTCTGCAAACAATGTGCATCTTAACAACGTGGAAAGATGGAACAAACCTGTCAGACTGAAAAACAAGATAACATAGTTCATAACATGTTAATCAGGGGGTTAAAAACACTACGTACCAAATTCACAGTAAATAGCGTGAGATCGAGGAAAAAGATTTAAAAGTGGAGAGACAAATACTGAGGCACAAAAATGCAGAATTCACAGGACGATGAACCGCTGTTTAACAGAGCAGGACGGCCGGCTACAAATCATAACACATATATGAGTTGCGAGACAAGTTTAAGAACGCATACAGCTTTTTAAAACGCTTGCTGTGATGTAAAAAAAAAAAAAACAAAGTAACTGTAGGTGAAGGGAAAACAAACACTGAAACTAGTTTTGAAACACCATATCAATATAACTCAACAAACATCATTAAAACTATCTCACCAAATAACAAAAGAAACATTATTTCAACGTTTTCAGGAATAAGTGAGCTAAGAGGACTGCTTGCACGGAACTCCCCCCCCCCCCCCCCCCCCGAATCTGCGCGTTTTAGCTCTACAGTATCTGCATGTTGAGGCACTTGGAAAGAATATGATTGTACTGTGTGGAGTATATTATGTACATTTGTGATGCTCGCTGTGTGCCTGTAAATCACACTCCTTCCAAAACTAACATGTGCTTTAACCTTACAGATCTAAAAACTGAGTCGCTGTTCCTCAAGCCACGCACTAAAAGAAAAAAACAAAACCAAAAACAAAAGTCCCACGGTCAACATGATCTCTTATTCTTCTCTCAACTAGTGGGAGTGAATATTCATAGCAGTACAGACATCTACATATATATATATATATATAAAAAAACATGATTTCAGATCATGAGGCGGCCATGATAATGTAGTTACTGATTCCAGATCAGTATTCCAGCTCCAGGGGGCGGATGATCTTTTTTTCTTTTTTGACCAAGAGGAAATGGGCCGGGCCTGTAATCTCTGGCACCTGATCTAAAAGCGAGAAGCTGACCAAGATTAGCCTGGCAGGAATCCATCCGAGACCACTGAGGACAGTGCAAAAATGTGTTGGAAAAAAAACTGCTTCGTTTCCTTGTGCTTCTCCTAAAGTGTCCTACTCTCACATTAATATGAACGTGTCCCAAACAAAAACAAAAAACAGAAGGAACAAGGAAGGATAACCACCTCTGGAGAATCGTGAATCTTCCCTTAAAAAAATAACCATGAAACACTTAGTACAAAATGTAATTTATGACGCAGGTTACACGTATCGACTATCGTTGCTACATTATAATTAAGGGAAATAAAAGAATGAATGAATGATAATATTCACAGTCCAACATCATTTAGTGAGTTGTGGGGGCTTCTTCCAAAAATAACAGACACCTTGCACACACCGTATATCACAAAATAACACCCTGAATCACTGGTCCCACACTAATACAAAACTCCACATGTTAAGAGAATGACTCAGTGTCACGCCAAAACCACCGCTGGTCCCTCTGCTCCGCTGACAGTTTGACGCTTAAGGCAGGCTGGCAATGTCCCGCTTCGGAGGAGGTCCTTCTGGTTTGCAGGGAGCGCCGTTGGCTTTGTCCTCAAAGATTAAGACACTGTGGAGTGAGAGAGAGAGAGAGAGAGGACTCATGAGATGGCAAGACATGCATTTAAATCTAAATACAGATCAGATAAATAAATACATCACTATCTATGTCAGAAGAACTTGTATCCATCTTATATTTATCCTGTATCCATCTGTGTTTGCAGCCTGTGGACAACAGGTTTGTTTGGCGTGCTGCTAAAGATTCGCTGCAGCGTTGCTCGGTGGTTGCTAGGCTGTGCTCGGTGCCTTTCTCTGTGGTGTAGACTTCTGGGTGGTTAATGAGGTGTGTGAGTTGGTTATTATAGTGCGTCTGGTTGAATAGTAGGGCAAACTTCAGGGTTGCTTTGGTTTATGTCTGTAGTATAAACACAGGCTGACTTTACCTCTGATTTGACACTGTGTGACGGCTAGACAGCGAGCACACCAATCACATATGTTTAGCTCAGCAGTCAACAAAATCACAATTGTACAACTTCCAACTATCAATTTATATCAGGATTATTTTCTCAACTAGTAATCTAATCTTTTGGTCTACAAAATGCAAGGAAATAAAAAGAGCAGTTACAGTTTCCTAAAGCTCAAGCAGAAATCTTTAAAGGGATATTCCGGTGTAAGTTTAATCCATGGTCTAAATCACCGTGAAACTGTGTTAGACTCCCTCTCGAGAGATCAAGTTAGCAGACCTTTACGGAGTTTTATCAACCTCAGAAACGACCGCACGACAACAATACACTGCAGTAAATGGATCCAAATACAAACCGCCACCAAAAAGCCACAAATAATGCTCAGAACAGCACCAAACTTCAGCAACAGTACAAATAGGGTCTCAGCACATAGTCCGGGGCATCTAACCTCCGCTAGCTTAGCTGGATTTCTGTTGTGAAGCTAAAAACAGAGTTCAACTCTCCTCCATCAGCTTCCGGGTCGGGGAAGTCCCGACGCAACGATTACCGAGTGCGGTTAGAAATGCTCAATTCCGTTCTTTTCCCTGTCCGCTCTCGATAATAACTGTTATAAACTGGCAGGTAAGACACATATGAACTTTGATTGCTTTTCCATGGAGTCATAATCATACATTTTCATCCATGAGCCGCGGAACTCTACTGCACTCGGTAATCGACTCGTCGGGACTTCCCGTCAACAGGAAGCTGCTGCAGAAGAGTGGTAAATTTAGTCAGCTTTTCAGTAGAAATCCAGCTAAGCTAGCGGAGGTTAGATGCCCCGGACTATGTGCTGAGACCCTATTTGTACTGTTGCTGAAGTTTGGTGCTGTTCTGAGCATTATTTGTGGCTTTTTGGTGGCGGTTTATATTTGGATCCATTTACTGCAGTGTATTGTTGTCGTGCGGTCACTGGAATATCCCTTTAAATAGCTAATTTTGTCTGAACAAACTCCCAAATTATCAATTTATAATCACAAGAAAGAAAGAAAGAAAAGCAGCAACCCTTCGCGTGTGAGACTTGAACCAGATATTTTGTGCTTGAGAAGTTATATACCCAATTAAAAGTTACACTTTCTGTCAATCAGCTGATTGATTAACCTACGAATCACTTTAACGTTATTTTATAGATGCATACAAACAAAGACAACATTGTTTCTAATCGCTTCAGCACCATGGAGAGAGGCATAAAGAAAGCAAAATGTAAGCAATAAATTAGGCAGACAGAGTGCAGTCAAAGAAGCGAGCAAGAGGAGGATAAACAATGCCAGCAGGATGTGTGAGTGAGGAGGGATAATCGGCTCCGGGAGGATACAAGAAGCCACAGTTACAGTTGGGGTATGAAATAGCTGGGCAGTAAGTGAAAGGAATGAGGGGGAAACCACAAAGGGACTGCGGGGAATACTAGTTTAGGCTGTACACAGTAGAGTGAGTGATCTGACGGGAGCTATTCAGAGCGAATGCCTGTCTTTAATTTCCTTTTTTGGAAAACTCTGCAAAGCTCCACTAAGCCCATAAGGAGCAATGATCCCAGCGACGAAACCGGCACTCGGCAACTCACGCTCTGCTGGCACATCTCTCCTGCAACCGCTCTCTAATTCATTGCCTCCTTTTTCTTCACACGACTGATACCTCCTCTGTTACTAAAAGACGGTCTGGTCACCGCTAAATGTTATAAGTCAACTCCTGATCCATTGATGAGCCAATAAAAAGTCTAACGCCTGCTTTTGTTAATAAATTAGACATATGTAAACTGCATTGTTATGACTTTATCTATTAGAATTGACATCGACGTATATGTATAATTTTAGCCTAGTGCCATGTTAGGCTAATCTGATACGTGGACAGATTAGCTTAATAGATAAAGTGACCGGTTGACCTAATCTCGTTATTGTTTACCATAGACTGCAGTCTACAGTGCATACCAGACATCACATACGCACACAGTCCTATTACGTCAGTAGGTACAAACCCTGTGATATTCTAATTTAAAAATATGTTAGAATTCTGCATTAAAAAATGTCTAAAAAACACTTTTCTTTTAATATATTCTGCACTTATATTACCCCAAATATATTCGACAATGTTCAAATCCAAATGTTTCATTTTGCAGGTGTTGCTATGACCTCCTGTATAGTGAGAGAGTTAGAAAACAAACTCAGCAGATGAAACTATATGTAACAAAACTAAAACATTACCTCACCCGTGGAAATTTTTTCCTGGCTCATGTCAGATCGATTTGTATTGAACAGCCTGATCACTGCGTATTAGCCGTAAGATAGTGAACAGTGGCACAGTGTGTTTCTGTGCAATTTGAATTAATTTTAAATCACTAAACTCAGCACTGACCAAACACTTCTCTCTTCCCTTTTTACCTCTTTCCTTTCTGGAACGTTACCTTAACAGTTTACAGCAAATAAACACCCGACAATGGAAGTCACCTCCACGGATCACTGTTGCGGTCAGGTTGATAAATGGGAGTGAGGATAAATCCACTTCTTAATCCTAAAAGTTAAACAGTGATAAATGTAAACTCTCTCCACCAGAGTTGGCCGACTGATAAACTGAGCAGCAACTATGTCCCCCAGAATTGTGGAATTCTATTTTTTGTAAAACCTAAAATCAAAAGTTTTTTGTTGCGGACTCCTCACAGCTGTTGCCACCACTTGAAAACAACTGTTGTCATAAAACAAAAAGGCTCACCTGTCACTCAAAAATCCTGGTTAAACAAACTAGACTGACTGTGCTTTCCTCATGCACTTTTCTCCAATAGCAACTTTATTCAAAGAACTTTTACAAAGGAGGCCCAATTGAGAGCATGACCTCAATCATTTCCTCCCATTGCAACCAACTCCCCAATGCCCTCCTAATGCTCTGAATAACACTGTTCTCCCTCCCCTCCCCTCCCCTCCCCTCTCCTCTCCCTAGAGACAAACACAAGAGAGGCGTTGTAGACATTTGCAGCTATCAGAGAGCAGAAAGCAGTAGACTGAAACAGCGAGATATTCTATATGGGCAGACAAACTACATGCTGTGACCAACGTTTCACTTTTTAATCAGAGCAAGGAATATGTCTGTAACATACACGACAATTAGTGGAGGTCACTAATACTCACTCACTCAAATGAACACTCCTTTTGCTGTTCCCAATGTGTTAATTCTGCACAGTTGAGCTAGATTTCATAAGACGGAAGAAAATCCGTCCTCAAAATACTGAACCAAAGTAGTGAAATTTCAACATCTGATTATATTTACTAGAATCCTACTGAGTGGACAAGTGAGGTCATAAGGGAATGAGACATTTATAAATAGTGGCTGGGGGATTAAGGGAAACACTCTCGTAAAAAAAAAAAAAAAAAAAAAAAAAATGCTTGAGGGGGCTAAAGGAGGAAAAGTTATGCATTTTCTCCGCTTGGTGTTATTGGGATTATGAGATTTGTCTACTAAAGGGCCCAGCCAGCTTAGACCAGCAGGACTGACAGGCGGCGACCAATACACTCTGCAGCCCACTGCAAGGCTGCTTTAAAAGGTTTACACTGTTTACACTCACCCGTTTCAAAATGTCTAGAAACCTGTCACCTTAAACCAACGGGGTCCATTGACAAAAATCCCCAAAAACTGCTGACAGAGTTTTGTTATTTTCTTCAGTTCTACATGACTGTTAGTGGTTAATAAGCCTATCGTCAGTTACCTAATCCCAGCTAAAGCCAAGGATGGGTTGACTATGGACAGGCTACATAGATGGAGATTAACCGCTAACGCAGCTTGTGGCTAATGACATCATCGCGAGTCATCTCGGGACCCCCTGCTGATGGATGAAACAATTGGCTGACAGCGCACGATTCATATCCTGCCTCTCAGACGAACACAACGAATGAGCAGATGGTTTATAGACAAGACTGGGTCTCCATATTGCTACACTGAGGTTTACTTACAGTTTGAGTACTGCTGAGCGCTTCCCCAGCATCATCTTGACAAAGTCCCTGTAGTTGATGGCGTTGCTGCTGCCACCCGTCACCTCCACGATCATTTTTTTCAACTCCAAGTGGGTCTTGGGCACCCCGAGCTTCTCCATCATCCGCTTCAGACCCATCAGATCTGAAAGAAGATACACATGACAATGAAAACTATCCAATCCAAGCAAACATATATTCAGTTTGCTCATCACACGAGTGACGACTGTGTATGATGTCTTATGAAAGAACGACCCTCACAATGTTATGTCAGCTTGGTCTCTAAGACTTCTCACAGCATTACACAGTGCAGGTTCATGGTTAAAGTGAAACTCTCACCAAAAAGCAACCAAGCCTTCATTTGCGATTGAATTTGAGTTAAACCTTTGTGTAAAAGCATATTTACGATGAAAGAGGCACTTTTAAGATTTACCGTAGTTTCGTTTTTGGGCAAGCTAATTTTCAATGGGGTGCAGGGGCACTTTTACGCTAGCATCAAAATCTATGCTATTTTCAAAACAGTAAGAAGGCTCGACACAACATGAAACTTTGCTCATAGTATCACCAGGGTCTCTACACATGAACACGAGCATTGAGAACATTGTTTGTGTACACATGCACTCCATTGAAAATTAGCTTGCCCGAAAAAACGAAAGTACGGTAAATCTTAAAAGTGCCCCTTTCGTCGTAAATATGCTTTTACACGAAGGTTTGACTCATATTCAATCGCAAATAAAGTCTCGTTTTTTTTTTTGGCGAGAGTTTTACTTTAAGGGATTCTTTGAGTGAATGCTAACAATGCTAGTCTCGCACAGCCAGACCTCCACAGCGCTGGGTCACTGCTGTCTGAGTTCAGCTGATAGAAATGTTATTAGTTTTGAAAATGTTTGGTTATAAAACATAAAAATGAACAGTTCAAACACTCCAGCTAAGAGTTCACTGATCGGCAAATATCATATCGCTGTCCAAAGAATAAATATAGTATTGTATCCTGATGAAACTTGGGATTTACACCCCTTGTAAGTAAGTAAATAAACACATTTTGTCACATAAGAAATTTAGCGACTTCTTCCAGGATCTGCAGACGGATGCCCTGTCTGTTGTCTGACTGTGACACTGCAGTCCGCCTCACATCTGCTCACAAACTACAGACCTTTCACACGGATGAACAGTGAGGTCTCACTTTACACACAGGACACAAACATGACACATGAGCCTGTTCAAGCACAGTGCTCACGCTGGTCGGACAACACACACTCGGAGTATTAATTACTGTTCCCTCATGTCGAGACTGCACACGAGTCTTCTGACAGTTGTTGTTTGAGCTGCAGTTGGTGTTTTCAAGCCCTGCTGTTACTCACCAATCTCTCCTTGGTCGTTCAGGTCAAACTCGGCATATTTATCTGTAAAGCAAAACACACAAGAGATCATGACTAACGGTGGTAATTTATTCTCTGCCCACACACCACATACGCTAGTCCAACATTTTAACACCAACGACTCAGCTGGCATTTTGCACATCAGCAACTGTTAACGCACGGTCTGTGATCTCACTGTCTTACACTGCCGACAGCTGACTTGGCAAAAGGAAAGACACAAACAGCTGACGATGACAGGTGTGTTTCTTTGTATGCGTGTGTTTTGGATGTCTGTCAGCGGACAGCAGGCAAAGGGCAGCTGAGTGGGGTTGGCAGGTGAGACAGATTAGAGAGTGAGAGGGCAAAGAGCTAGAAGAGAAGTTCAGACACAAAAGAAAACAAAGAGGTTTGGGCTGAGAGACCCACAGTCCCACACAACCTGTGACTTCAGGTCTGACAACATGCAGACAAAGCACTGATGCTTCACAGACAGATGCTTCACCTCAGTCCACCTTGTCCACAAAATATTTCTAGAGCTTAATAGCTGTTTACACCATTTTACTGTGACTTCTATGCTAAAAGCGTTAGCATGCAACCTGTTGGAAGTGGACTTTGTGTAGAGGCTGTAAAAACATGTTTTTAAAAATCACTCTTGGATCTCAGAGCTTCTGGAGACTTGGGTTAAGCTGGAAGACGTGTATTGAACCAGGTTTTCTTTCCTCACTGAAGTCCCCATCTACTTTTAGTTGTTTATAAGATTAACACCGCAACGTTGTTCTGCTGTGAAGCTCCAGAAATGTTTTGTTGACTACTAAACTTCAGACTTTCCATCCGCATGAGGAGCGATTAGACGACTACGTGTTCATTTTTGAGTGAAACTATCTTTTAATCAATTACTACAGCTTTATTTCATCGATGCCAGCTAAACAGAGGTCCTTAAAACTAGCTTCTAAAATGATCTTTTAATTATTACTCTTAAATAAAAGGGTGTCTTCTGCAGTATCTCACACACGATCTTCGGCTGAACAGCTGCAGAGAGCACATTAGCGACAGCAGCTCTAATCCGCGTCGCTGATGTTTTAATGGCTTTTTGTTCACCATCTGCGATTAAACGGTATCAGATTTCGACTCAGTAGTCCAGCTTTAAAATCTCAGCGCACCATGATGTCACCTTTGAAGTTAATCACACTACACTTCAGTGGAGCTGGTAGCAGCATCTGGGTTCCAATGTGGTTCTGTTGCATTCAGAATCTGGACTGAGAGGCTCGGAGAAGAGCTGCTCTGCCCTCCGCTGCCATCACAGCTTTATTAGTATGATCATTTGAGACAGGACTTCTAAATGTTCACAACCTGCCATGACTTTGGTAGTTACTCTGTGTACAATGACCACAAAAGTGTGTATAGTGTGTAAAATATTATCACCATCATGCAAATGAAAGACCCAAGGCAGACATTTTCCCGCGTCTCCCTCAATTTCCCCATTATCTTTTGTCCAGAAAGCCACTTTAGTCAGATTTCACTCGCTATTTCTATCCCACACTGGCAGCTCTGTGTGTGTGTGTGTGTGTGTGTGTGTGTGTGTGAGAGAGGAAGAGAAAGAACTGTGTTAACTGTGTGAACCCATGGGGGCGAGCGACAGGACAATGCTAACCCTGTTCGTAAACTATGAGGAGAGGGGCCTCCACACACACACAAACACACACATACACACACACACACACAGAGCCGTTCTTGAGTGGGCCACTTGTCGTAGAGCAGCCTGTTGATCATCTGCAGCCACAGAGAACAGCTCGACTGAACAACCCTCGAGTCTTCGGTGAATCCTCCTGACCTACATTCATCCTGCGGCATCACGTCCGTATTTGACGTCAATAAGGAGGTCTGTGACTTAAGTTTGATTTAGGTGGAGCGGTTTGATGGGGAGTTTGTCCACCAATCACTTTGAGAGCTTTAGAGCTTTTTTAAAAATAAGAGGATAATGACTTCCTCTGTCATTTTGACCCGCAAATAAACAAAAATGTTCCCATCCTTTTAAAAGACACTGACCCCCGAGGGTTAGATAAACGCTTCTGTGCAGGATTCTGTTCATTCTAAAAACAGCTTGATTTCTGTTCTCCTTTCAGCCCTGTCTGCCGAATAAAATGTTAGCAGTTAACGTTTCCACAAAACACTGGTACGCAGTTTGGGTATCTTCCTGACATTTCTACAAAATGTGTGAAAGTTGGAGAGGGTAGTAGCTTCGTTAAATGAGAAAGATGCCAAGCCAGTGGCCGCAGTTTAAGGCTACATTTCAACATTTGCAAGTGTGAAACCACTGGATATTTTTAAGGAGACCTCGGGACAATTTCCATGTTTGTGGCGACAAAGCAGATGTTTTCAGGGAGACCTCGTGACATCTCCTGCCACGACAAAACACTGAAAACTGAATTAAAGAAACGTAAAAATTGCAACATATCCGTTCTTTGCAGAAGTCCGTATGCCAACATGTAATCTGGAAATTGAGTTGGAGCTCTGGTGATTTGATTTTTAGTGATATTCTAATTGATGTCTTGATGTTTTGATAGAAAAACTGGTTGGCAGACGGGGTAAGCAGCATTTAAAACTGATGTCGTCTCTACTGTGTAACGAGTGTCTACCTGGTGATCATCAGACAAACTTCAGGCTTAGTTTGTCAAGCGTCAGCACCTGTTGGTGTTTGTCTCTTCTTTTGCCAACTTGTGAAAACACAAAATGATTTGCTGAACTGGCTTGCGTGCTGCTCTGATTACAAGTGGTCGATGAATCACCTGCTGGGCTGAAGTCAGCTGCTGGAAACTTTCATCCAACGTGACTACAAGGTCAGCCTGGTGATAAAGGGAGGTTCTCCAGTTATTGCTGCTCTGCTGAAATTACCTGAATGTGGGTTTAATGAGCATATTATAACAGATTTAAGAAAAATGATGGACTGCGTTTTTAGTCTGAAAACTGCTACATTTTAACGTAAAGACCTTGAACGCACCGTGTCATTTACGTGACTGAACCGGACCTTGAACCTGCGCATCGTTTCTAACTTTAGCCTGAACACAGTCGGGTCCCTGACTTCCTCTGGAATCTCAGTATAACTGTAATAGTTTTCACATTTTACACAAGTCTCCTAATTATTCTATTACTATTCTGATATTGTGGTACATTTAGTGTCAAGCATCAACACACGATCTTGACAGTTATATATCTACACCCTTATTACATCCTTTGGGATAAACACAGCTCTGTCTACTCTTATATTAACCATACTGTAGTGATATAATAATGAATTTTACTAAATCATGATAATATGATTAATCAGTTTATCCAAAAACGATGAACCAACTTAACCTGCTGCTGCCTTTTAAAAACATTAACGGGAGGTTTTGCATAAAAGGTTTTCTGGTCTGGAGTTGCGTTAATGTGTTTCAGCGGGTGGTTCAAGCCCGGCGTTTAGATACCGACCTCTGGGTCAGTGGGACAGTATGGAAAAAGACAGAAAAAGAGAAAAAACAGCAACCCTCCCAGGACCCGGGTGTCGGGTCCCCTTACTGTTTATATACCACTGCTCTATTTCCTCCAGCGAGCGCAGATTTGCAAGTAGGACACTGGAGCATGTTCCTCGTTTCAAGACATATGCCCCCTATAAAACTGAACAGCCTCATGTTAACCCGTCTGGAGAAATCACAGATAAAGGAACCACATCCACAGAAAAAGAAAGCTAAAATACTCTACGGACACCCACAACGCTGATGTGTAATGTCTGAGCAATGGGGTGGAGTTCTTTGATAAATCATGCAATCATGTTGCAGTAATTACCCTACTATTTGCAGTGTTTTTGTCTATTCCCAGGAGCTGCGAGTTTACCCGCCAAAGTTCTGAATATTATAACAACAAGCGAAAGAAACGCCCCAGCACATTCCTCCGAGGCCGCCGAGGACTTGGCCTTGCAAATCTCTCAGAAATCACAGCGAGTCTGTCTCTCCCACAGAGAAAAACAAAAAATGCAGAAGAATTGCGGGTTTGTGTGCAGACTGCCAACAAACAAACAAATACTTAGGTCAAGACAAAAGCCAGGAAAAGGAGCACGCCCTCACAGAAAAAAAGACCACATGCTTGCAGATACCGAAACTACTGAGAGGAGGACTGCTTCTGCTTACTTTTGAGACCTTCCAATTTCTCGGCCAGGTCTTCTTCATCCCTGTATTTCTGGTCTTCCAGGTATTCCTGAGGAGGAGGAGGAGAAAGAGGGGTAAACAAAAAAGGATAACGATCAGAAAAAACTGGTTTTACGACTTAAACTTGAATCAGCTTTTGGCTCATTTTCAGCGAAACTTCCATCTTTGTTATACAATCAAAGAGGACTGAAACCCACACAGACAAAGTAGAGCATTAACAACCCCAATCTGATTGTGTTCTGTGTCAGAAACTTCCAAAGTGAGAATGATGACTCACAGGCCTCCCCCTTCCTGATTGTCCTTACTTATCACTGTGTTCATTAAGTGGGACACCTCACAAGGGTGTAGAGGGAAAGAGCCTGAAGGGAGCTATTCTAATGAAACTATAATGACGCAGTCTGCCATGTGGGAGTCAATCTGCCATGTGGGAGTCAATCTACACGGAAGGAAGAGCGATTGAGAGAGACAGAGGCTGATTTTGTTCTCTGTGTTGACCTCTGTGTGTCTGTCAGGCTTGTAATTAAGGGTGAAGAGGGTAAACACCACAACTGGATGTTTATCTCAGACGCCTGACTCAGCGGTGCTGAATCACGGCTGAAACTCCACCAAGCACACAGGAATGTTAGTGTTATCTCACAAGTATGCAAGTATATTTGTAGAAGTATAATAGGCCATGAAATCTCGGTCTGTATCTCTGCGCAGAATGTTTCATAATACAGAGTTCAAATGCAGCTACTCACAGCAGCTGAAGACTCAGATTTTCTAGGTGATTGTCTGTTGATTATTTCTCGATTGATCAATTAGTTTGGTCACTACAATGTCAGTCCACAGTCCTTTGTCCACAACACAAAGATACTCAGTTTACTGTCACAGAGAAGAAACAAAACCAGAAAAAATTCTCCTTGATTAAGAGAAATCTGACTTGACATGGGGACGGTGGTGGAGTTAAACGGAGGAGGCTAACCAGCCGGTGACTACAGTTCGAGACTGAGTTTTAACATCTGTAAGTGTGAAACCACTGCATAGTTTTAAAGACACCTCGGGACAAAAATCAGCTTTGTTTTGATGTGAATGCAGAACGTCTCCAGCCATGTATGTGGCAACGAAACTGAGCGATTTAAAGGAGACCTCGTGACATCTGCAGCTGACTTTGCGGGGACCAAAGCTGGTAATTTTAAGACAAAACATGATAATTTCCCAACCTTAACCGTGACCATAAGCACAGCTTAATCATAACATAAAAGTTTTAACATAACAGTAACATTCAATTCCGACATTTATTCTGCCGATTAGCTTGCAATTGATTGTTGCAGTTCTAGAAGATTTCTTTCAAAAAATGTAAAAAAAAAAAAACCTTTATCTTGATCCACCCCAAAACATAACAGGGTCTATTCTGGGCCTGGACCCATCTTACGTCCAAGTTCTATAGATATGCGTTCAGTAGTTTCTCTGTAATCCTGCTAACAAACCAACACACGGACACAGGCGAAAGGATATCTAACAAGATAATCAACACAAACAAAACAAAAAACCATGGCACCATTCTCACATGCATCGTTTCTCTAATAACTAATGTAAATAAAAGAAATAAACATAGAATATAAATAGCTGCATTTATGAGATGAGATTTTTTTTTTCACAGGATCTGAAGTTTCATCCCCAGAGGATCATCTTGTGTAAATGCACCCACGTTAATATAATGTGGATTTAATCACAGCACAACTGTTATTTTTAGACCCCAGCCGCTTAGGAATTGTGGGTCATATTTCCTCCCATCTCTCTGATGAAAAAGACGGATATTAAAGCCTAGATAAATCTCCATGAAGGAAGAGGGTGAGTGCCTGCACAGGAATGTGACAGGCGCTCCCGGCTGCCCTCTTGCCGCGACCTGGTTTTGTCCATGTGGGGAGCTGATGACAGGCGTCCAGCCAGAGCAAAGGAGGGGGAAACAAGAGATTATACAGACATCTAGTTAATCTGTGGGAACTACTACAGAGATATCTGCCCGAGCGAGGCCTTAATGTTGGACAAAGGGGCTCATTCAGACACCTGTTCCCCAGAGAAGAGCAGCTCGCAGCGTGCACAGAAAATACGGGTCGGCTTGCGCAACGAGCTTCAAGTGCATTTTTCTTTTTTTTCCTTTTTGTGACGAGCAGATCGATCTGATCAGGTCAGAAGGCAAATACTCAGCACAGACATGTGTGACAGCATGCTGCCATTCAACAAGTGCCATGAGACCGCAGGGGGAAATCAATAAAAACGCATCAACGTGTCAAACTCCAATAAATGTGACTGGCATCTAGGGAGAGGAGGAGGAGGGTGGATTCATTATTCATGGAGCTGCCAGGACTGTTAAATGTAACTGCCTTGAATCATCAGTGTGGCCTCACGTTCACGAACAAGGCCAATGCCAAGTCAAGTGTGTGCGTGCTCATTATTACGTTCAAATCCCCCCGGAGGAGGTGCCGTTAGACGGTGTAACAGACAAACGCGCGTACGTACCTGGTTTATTTCTTCCAGTTTTTGCCTCTGCTGCTCCTTCAAGAGTCCAAAGGTTTTACCCCCTAGAAAAAAACCCAGATAAATCACATTATTATTGTTTTTTGTTTTTTTTTTAATAGCAAAGCTAGTTAGTATCGACAGAGGCTAATCTTGGACGGGAGCCGGGTCGGCCCCGCTGATGCTCTATTGTAAAGACTCTAAGCTTTTTAGCTAGCGACACACACACACACAGAGAGAGAAGCTGATGCCCGGGAAAAATAGACAAGCTAGTCTGCTATTGTGTTGTTTCTTACCTTGGGTGTTTTTGTTTGAAGGCATCCCGGAATTTATCTGTGATGTATAAAATCCAGAAAAAATGAGAAATATCCGAGCCAGGGGGCTGCCGCAACCGTCCGCCGGGGCGATACTCTACTACTGACCGTTAGAGAGATTGGGCTCACTGGGCCACTTGGCACTCGGAGGGGGGGTCAAGACGGACGCATTTAGTTAACGGACATCCGGTCAAACCTTTCAAAGTAAACGAACGACCGCCTTCACACAAGTATGACAGGAAGAGCTTTTATTCATCCACAGAGGGAACATTGAGGCGTTGTAGGAGCACAAGTGCACAGAAACAAGTACAAATAAATGTAAACGAATAAAAACAATTGAATAATATTACTAGTTAATAATATTATAATAATAATCACAGTGCAAGCAATAAACACACAGCACTCTGGATAAAGTGATATTGTCAATTGTGCGGGCAGAGCAAAGTATAGTTCTTATAGAGGTATACACCAGAATAGTATATAATATTATAGTTATTAATTTTATTCAGAGTAAAGTGCATTTGTGAATAAACTTGATGCAGTAGTAGGCTGTTTTATTGTTTAAAAGTGGTACGGTATGTAATATGTTAACGTGAAATACCCTGACATCCCTTAACTGAGAGGAGAGCACTTTGTTTCACTGTGTATGAGACTGTCCCAAAATAGAATTATACTGGAAAGCATTTGTTCAAGGTTTGTTAATGTGGAGGTCCCTTATCAGGCAGGAATGTGTGTATTACGTATGTACCCAAAAATGTTATTGTTAGCTCAAAACAGGTAACTCTACTTGATTTTGGACTCCTGCAGGACAGGAGGGTGGTAGCTTTATATTGGAGAAAACTGGGTTACATGTGTGGGTGAAGGAGATGGCACCCTGTGTTGTCATGGAGAGTCTGACCTACATGACAAGAGGGAAGAATGGGACAATTTGTCTTTGGCCTTCAAGGTGCATGGACATTTTGAAATTGCTGTGTTGCCGAGTATGTTTGAATGTTCTTTTTAATTGTCTATTTTCATTTATTTATCAAATATATCAAGTCTATGGGTGTTAGGTTCATTTTTCTTTAATTGTAAAGTCATGTCTGTAAGTTATGTTAATGTCCAATTCAGTTATTGTCACTGTATAAATGTAAATCAATAAAAAAAAAAATACTGTTGAAAAAACAAAAGAAAACAATACATTCGTGTCTCCTTTAAAAAATATATATAAATAGACACACCACGCTCTTATTTTGAAGGCTGATACAGCCAATTTCCGGTCTCATTGTGCACTGACTCCATCATCATCATCATCATCATCATCCAGTGATGCTGTTGGAGTAAATCGGGACGCTAGTGGCGCTCACCATCACGTGGCGTGTGAGGAAACTGCACATAATGAGCGTGAACGCAGACAAAACCGAAACAAATGGATAAAAAAAGAGCCAATAATCCAGAAACAGAAGCTGATTTCACTGAACAAAGGCTTTTCAATGTGCGGAAATACATTTAACATTCCTTCCTGCAGGTCATACTACCCATCTTCATACTTAATGTGACCATTAGAATAATGTCTTTGAGCCTCTGAGCAGTAACTGTCCTGTACACACTGTTATTTGATTCATCATCATATCAAAGAGTTATAATTCACAATAAAACCTTCAGGCTGATTATTTCTTTGTCTCCTTCTCATTGGGTCTGAGATCATTTTGTCCCTAATTGCCTTCATGCTTAATTTGATGTATTCATGTCACCTCAGCCTCATGAAGACACACTTAGCTCACAAAACAACACAGTCTGAAGGTTTGATATATGCACACACACACACACACACATAAATATATATATATATATATATATATATATTCTGAATTCAAGAGATTTCAAAGGCATTCTGGGATTTTTTCCCTGACTAATGAGTCAATAAAATTCACCCGTCTGTTTACAAAGAAAGCTAAGAATAGGTTTACATTCCTGAATTTGAATTTGCTACTTATCTAATTGCTGGAGTGACTAGTTTTGCTACATATTATAACTATACAAACAAAACACAAGAGCGGTTTATGAGATATGATGATTAATTTACAGTATATGAAGTCAGTAAAACATCCTTCACATCCACCAGCTGTAGCAGGGAAATGTTGCTTAGGTTTTAAAGCATCTGTGATGATAAGTAATAAGGTTTTTTGTATTTACTATACATGTTAATATTTGTTATACTTTGAGCGATATTGCAACTTGTGCTTAAGATAAAAGATAAAAATAATCTTTCCAGGTCAAGTTGTGATCAGATCATGTACAACACTCTATCTCCCCCTTGTGGTCATTTAATGCAATTGCTTACATTTTCGTTGCATGCATTTCACTTCATCTCTCTGTATTTGGTGAAATGTTTGGCGTCTGTTCATGTAAATGCTGCTGATCTATAGTATCTGGCTCATAACACATTTAAAAAGCTGCGTTTGTTTTGTGTTTCTTGGTGTGTTGGAGCTGTTGGATCCCTCTGTCTTGTATTCAGTCACATTAAGCTCATTAGATTATCCTCAGCAGTCAGCAGCAATGACACTCACAGAGGTCCAGATTTGTTTATTGCTGCTGAGACACTGGTATCCACACAGGGTTCCTCTGGTTCAGGTGTACAGTTTGTCTTATTTCAAACCCTCTCCAGCCTCAGGTCTTTATTTGACTGATGGGAGAATATCAGAAAGGCACACAAAATTAATGTCCAATGAAAACTAGAAGAGCCGGAAATGTCACTCCGTTTTGACAGATTTACACGTAGTTTACTTTGTCAGCACGCAGAGGTTCAACATTTGAAGAGTCGCATGAAGCAAATGTCACCATGAACTGAAAAACCACACACTGGCATTTGTAACAGGTCTGAAATTTTAATTGTAAGCTTGCAAATGATGATTATCATCATCGTGGATAAATCAGCTGGTTATCATTAACTGTTTGGTTTATAAAAACTCCAAACTAATCCACCGTGACACCTTCAAAACGCTTGTTTCGTCCAACCAACAGTAAAAAAATAAAGAATATTTGTAATGTAAAGTAATCTAAGGGAAACAGAACAATGACATGTTACAATTACATCGATTTATTGGATTTCACGGGTACATGTTCATATGTGTCAAATTTCAATTTGAAAAGTTACTAAAGCTGTAAGATAAAAATGTAGTGGAGTAAAAAGTATAATAATATCTTATTTAGTTTATTTTAGTGTACTCTGGCTTGTCTGTGTCTGTGTACAACTACTCCATGTGCCTTTTTAATTGCCCCTCTGGGACAAATAAAGTATTTTGAATTGAATTGAACATTCCCCTTCTGAAATGTAGTGGAGTACAGCACTTGAGGAATTGTATTTAGTTACTCCACCGCTGAAAGTTGCTGCCTATCCGTCCGTCTAAATGTAACTGCTGAATTCCTCCAGCTCCACTTCTGCACACTTGGTGAGTCTGGCAGTGGAGCTCTGTGTAAACCACAGCGGCTCTCAGCTCCAGCTTCTGTGGGGGTGTCATGTTCATTAATTATTAAATAATGTAGGAACTGTGAGAGGCTTTTAGAGTGTAACTGTGGGGCTCGCCAGCTTCCGGGAAGCTCGACTCGTCACTGCCGATTCACTGTTTTTGGGAGTACGTGTCATTTTTTTAAGGGCCGAACATTCAATTCTCACCTGAAGAATTTGGTAATTAGTGATGTTAACAAGTAATTAACTAAACGTGACAATGTGAGTAAGTTTCACACGTACCAGCGTCGCAATTCACATTTAGCAGCTTCAAATCCGGAGAAAAAGGTTTTTCTCTAAGTGCTTTTTTGCTTGTGTGGAGACACACGCTGAATAATAAGCCGGCTGAGGGCGAGGCCTTTATCAGGATTCAGCACATTTTCTGAATGTCTAAAGAAAAGACTGTACAGACACACACACACACACACACACACACACACACACAACAGACCTGTCTTCACAAAGCAGGGAGATATTGTACGATCAGAAGTCACGTCTGCGTGTGATTATGAAAACACTTTTTATTCACGTGCTATATTTTATAGAGGTGTCAGCAGACGGGCAGAGCAGTCGTATCTTTCTGTCACCGCGGCTGCAAAACAAAACGCGGGAATTTACATAAATGACACGACGTAGTTTGAGTGTTTTATGAGTGTATACTTGAGTTTGTTCGCTCCACCACAGTGTCTTTACTTTTATTACAGGAGGCAATTTTTTTTTTTTTTTTTTTTACACCACTCTGATTTACATGAAAAGGTCCACCGGTCTTCCATTATAACAGCTACAGAGACGACTGCATCGTATTAATCTACGCGGCTCAGCTCCGGCTACACCCGGGGAGCTTCCATCTATCTATTTTTTTTTTTCTTTAACATTCATTAATTCAGTTTTAGATCATAGCGCTGCTTTGGTTTTAAATAAATTATGACCCCGGCAAGACCACAGGCCGGCGCTAAATCGAACAGACTGCAAACCACTTTCACATTGTAATATGTTGCCCTCCCAGTGATTTTCAAGCTGCCTCAGATTTGTGTTGATGTTGAGAAACGGCTGGTCCACGTGTGTTTTCTCCTGTCGTGCTACATGTTGCTGACTCGTGGGAAAAAAGTCACTTTTTGTATCATACCTCCATGTATCAAATATTCTTCACCCGACACGAGAGATGGGTCTCAGTATGCCGCGGTGAAAAGCAAACTAAAGTAGTTTATTCTCTTTCTATGCAGATTTTGTTTATATGATACAAAATATGATCGTAATATTATAGATTCATGCAAAATGTATCGTTTACATGCAGGAGACAATCGAAATAAAGCAGTTAAACCACTTTTAACAGCTTCCACATTAAAGCAAAACTATGTAGAAATTGTTATTGTGTGCGATTCGGCGCCCCCTGCAGGTTATGAGAGCAACAGCACCAGCGTGAATACAGATCCCAGGTCTGTCACACTTTGTCAGGTGTAATGACGGCGATAAATACAAGCAAAACTCATCCGGTCAAAGCAATTTTGTGCGATGTTTCAATCAGGAGAGACTCGTAATTTGAGCGGCCGCAGCTCGGGAGGTCGCTGGTTCGAATCCCCGGCTCCCCCAGCTGCATATCCAAGTGTCCTTGAGCAAGACACTGAACCACACCTCTGCCATCAGTGTATGAATAAGTGAATGTGACAGGTGTTATAAAGCGCTTAGAGTGAATTCTTCTTCTTATCATCATTATTATTATTCTGCATATCGAGTACTTTAAATATATTTAAATGTTAATACTTTAGATACTTTGTACTACCTGTGTCTGGAAATAAGACAGCTTCATCGCTGAAAGCTCTGCCAGAGCGTGACCCACAAAATTTAGGTAAGAATACTGACTCTGATCATGTTGCGAGTCAGTCTGCGGTTGCGTAAAGGCTGAACTTTCTCCGGTGTCCGAAAAAATAATGAAGATTCTGCTGATTTAGAAATAATAACCAGTGTTTGACACTCTCAACTTGCAAAATTTTATTTTTTTTAATAAAAATTCTTTTCATATATCTCGGATGAAAATCAGATTTAAAAAAAGTTCATCGGGACATAATAGAAAGTTAATACAGAGGAATATTCTGAGTAATGAAAAAAGTTTTTCAGAGTCAGTGAATTTTATTTTACTAGCACAACTTTGGAAAAGTCAACCACCGAGGTTCAGATCAAAAAGGTTCCCGCCATGAAGTGACAGTACCGACCGCGGACTCGAGCTCCAGATAATGAGGTTCACACGCTCCTTCTTGTTGTTCTTTGAAGGTTCCCCGAGATCCTCGGGTCAACAACGAACGTCTGGCGGTCCAAAGTGTGGAAGGTAACCGAGGGTGAGAACCACGAGGGATGAAACAGAGCAGCGGCTGCAGAGACCGGTGTTCTTAAAACAGACATATTGGGTCTGACGGGGACGTGTGTGAGGTGGTGGTGAATTCAAATGTTTGAAAGACGCGCCTGTAGTTTGAAGTCAGTCAGGTTTCCGGCAATCAGACTTAATAATCTAACCGAGTAGATGAGCGAAGGTCAGGAGGGCAGGCAGCAGGTACGATGGTGGAAATGAGATTTTATGGCAACTGTACAGAGGGAGAAGTTAAATCAGAATCACTGTGTGGAAAAAGGAGCGTGCAGTAGAGAATAAGGTCAAGGGTCAGAGGGTAATTGCATCTTTAAAGGGTGTCAAACTTCTTCTCAGTAGGAGGCGGTCCTCTGTGGGAGGAGACGAGGGATGAACGGCTGCAGGGAAGCGAGGTGAGACAAGGTTTTCATCAAGATCTGGAAAGTGTGAGGAAGGAATCAGGTGGGGAGAAAGAAGTTTAGTAAATTTAAGAGGAGGGCAGTTTGTGAGACGATGAGTTATAATAAGACATGGCGGCAAAGAGGAGTCAGGACACGACAGCACACTGCAAAGAAAATATTGTAAATTTGTGAAATCGCTGTCACATTTCTTGGCCTTGTGACGGTGAGTGTTTGTCCTCTGGGCTGGATATTGTTGAATGGATGTGCCGTTTTATTAGCATTATAACATTGTTCAGTCATATTGAATGTAACTGTTATGTGTAAATATCCTTAATCAAAATATTGATTATCAAATTAGAGTGAAATACTGTGTTTTATTCACTGATTGTTTTGGAGCCCCCCTGCTGCCAGAATATTACCTTGTTTCCCTTCTTTTTTAATGTATTTTTTATTATTACATTTTTTACAGTGTAGATACTTTACAAAAGTCAACATGAAGTGAAGACCTAAGTGCAAAACACAGAGGGGAGGCAGGATAGACAACAAAAAGCTGAGTTATCCAAACACTAAATAATCCAAAAACTAAGATACGCAGAGATCAAAAAAAGAAAAAAACACGAAAAAAACACGAGGCAACGGAGCAAGAAGACAAAAAAACAAAAACATATGCCGGGGTAAAACAGGGAGACACTGGAGGGAAGATCGTCGGGTGAAACACAGGAGTAGAAATGGACAAAAAGACAAAGACACTGTAAACTAAACTAACGAGGGGATGAGGTGCAGGTGAAGGAGACGAGCAGAAGAAAACACTGGAGGGAGGGAAAGGAGAAAGAGGGAGATTCAGAGCGGGTGTGGAGGGAAAGCTGCTGAGGGGAAAACTGGAGGAAAAAGAAAACACAGACGCAATGAAAGAAAAATTAAAAGCAAGGCAGGAAACCAAACTGTGTCTTTGTTTCTACTTTCTGGCAATTATACCTCCATCAAAGCACAACTAAAGGAAAAAACCCACCAAGCGTATCAAGTCTCAGACAGATTGAAACAATCTGAAACAAGGTTTTGTGTTTTCTTTTATTATTTTTTTATTCATTTTATGAGCCCAACACACCACATGAGGGCAGCATAGATCCACACGGCTGTCGCCCCTCTGGCAGCGTGACGCCACGTTTATGCTGCATGCTGTGCATCATCTCCAAAGCAGAAGGTCAGAGAGATCCGTCATGAACATTAGAAAAAGCACGTCAAGGAATCCAAACAACAGAAATCATGAAGAACTCAGAGCACGGACACGAGGAAACAACAGTACTGATATCATAATAACATCATAAACACACACAGTTCATCTTCTTCTATATATCACACGTGTCTGAAGGTGGTAATCGAGTTGATTAATGTGTTCTTATGCTATATTTGCTGGATGACTTAATCATGAGGAGTATAAAGGGCCAGCTAATGCTGCAGTAGTCAGCTAATAGTCTCCTTAGCATATATATATATATATATATACTTGATAGATTAAGAGACTTAGTCCACCGAGTTTAAACGCTGAGCTGCCGAGATTACCGAGACGCACGTCAGAAAAATGTGGCTCAATTCTTTCTCTAAATCACTGAACTGAAAAAATCCACATCAAGTCAATATGGAAAGACTAAAGAGAGGTTAAAAAACCCTCAAAACTTCAGATGCTTCCACCACTGAATCTGCGTTAAACAGATTAGTTTCAACGTTATTTTTTTTTCAAGGGGCTTTTATGATAACGCAGGCCTACTCTCGTCTCACAGCTCAACTGTTTAAAGTGCATTTTAAAGTGTTGAAGCGAGATGTGGAGGCTCGACTTGTAGATTGCGCTCCCTCCTCTCCCGCTACATGTTGATCTTCTCCGCTCGTCAAACTGTTAACCCGAGTGAAACCGACAGACTTAATTTCTCAACAGATGTAAGGGGTAAACAGAAAGAACAGATCATTTTCTCCATTTCATGCCATCGGTGATTAACTTCACACTTTCCATTAAATCTGTTCCTTATCAGTAAACAATTAAGAAATTAACAAATAGGCCCTGGCTGTTTAATTAGATGGCAATTAACCGCTGAACAATGACTGATCCGCTGCTTAAAAGTGATTATCGCTTGTTTCGATGTTCATTAAGTTTATCTTTGATCGGCTCGTGTAATAATTTTACGGCATGGAATAATGATAGACTAAATAATTACGTCGGTATCTCTGATGAAACTGAGCTCACTAATGTGCATTTTAAGGTCTGAGGGAGGGTTTGTTTTGGAAATGTTCACTCGGGATATATTCTAATGACTTCGTTTGGTCCAGTACTTTTTTCATGGCCACACCCTCCAAAAGAAAAACCGCCATGCAATCATTCTCCGCTGTGTCTTATAGCAGCCAATTAGCAAAGGTTATGCTAACACGCTAAACTGAGGGATTGTAATATGAATTGACCATAAAAGCAGCTTGTCGTTACGTCTCCCGTTGGTGGTGACCTCTAATGGATGTAGTAATTATTTATGGCAGCAATGGAGGAAGCCTTCTTCAAAGTCATCTCTTCAAAGTTGATCACTTTGTGTCGCTACAAACGTGGCGATGTCTCTTTAAATGTATGCAGCGCGTGATGCTTACAAATGTTGAAACGCAGGCTCGAGCTGTGGTCACTGGCTTGGCTCCACCACCATCCCCTCCACCAGGTGATGTGATAAAAGATTTGTAGTAAAGTCAATGAGGTCAGGACACATGTAAATATGCAGTTCTACACCTGCTAAAAACCAGCATGCTAGCACAGTCTCATATAGTTGACATCTGATCTCTCAATCAATCCATTCATCTACCCGTCTTTCCTGATGCTTGTCTTGCTAACATCAAACGAATGCAACACAAGATCAGCCCTAAAAACCCCATTATGTCATCCATTAATTTATAATTGTTTATTCTGGTTCAACATCATTTATTATGTCTCTATCTCTGCCTCAGAGAACTCATTTCTCTGCCTCTCTGACAGGATCTCCCATATGGGAATTGTCTTTGTG
The DNA here is from genome assembly GCF_900880675.1 of Sparus aurata. Taxonomy (NCBI): domain Eukaryota; kingdom Metazoa; phylum Chordata; class Actinopteri; order Spariformes; family Sparidae; genus Sparus; species Sparus aurata. The sequence goes on along the minus strand of NC_044198.1, from coordinate 24,880,497 downwards.
GGAGTTCTAAACACAAGACTGCGATGGAAACGCCACCAAATAACTTTCATAAACACGAGCGATTGCATTGCCCTTATCAGAAAAAATACCCTGAACACGCTGACAAACGAGGGCCAGCGTGAAGAAGCTGCTGCTAGCTGGACCACTCTTGTATGACTGAACCCTTCACCTTATCAAGCAGAGTGAAATCAGCCACCCTCTGGAAGAATCCCATTCCATCTGCTTGTGTGCACAATCTTTTGGTGACTTACCAAAGCTTGTGACTCCGTGCGAGCGTCGGATTTAAGATTGACCTGTAAATTGAGTTCTACTTTACGCCTCAGCTCCGCCGTGCACCACACAAAGCCTGTGCCGCTGCAGTAGATGCCCTTAATGCAGGTCAGTTTGGTGATCCGTCTTCCAATCGCTTGTGAATAAACCAGCGTTTTTGTTCAGGCGCTCCTTGAATTGCAGCCTTATCACGGCGGAGCGGGTGTGTTTGTGCCTCGGTGACCCTGGGATCAATGTTTTCAGGAACATGGGCTCCTGTTAGCGACACCTGCGGCAAACTGGTATCAGATGAGGAGTCAGCATGGAGAATCGTGCCCGGAATAAACACCATCTTTTGAGCCGCAGATAGGGTCCAAGGCTTGTGACCCCTGTGCCCTCGACACGGCACGGGAGCTGAAACTAAACCTGTAGAAAAAAAAACTGCAATAACATTTTCTGTGTTGGCTTTTGTTCTTAATTAAAGCATTCGTCCAGTCGGTGACCTTGATTACACGCTCTTTGCTAATGTTCCCATTGTAATGTGCTATCCAGCAGTGGACCGGCATAACTGACATCAGTACAAGAGCCAAGTCGACCTTGTATGTGCTCGTGAACATCATGTAAAGCACAGAATATGATGAAGTCCAGTGTTCTTTTGTGGGATGTGTGTGAATATACCTGTGTACTTATTAGGAATCGTGCCCTGTGAGATATCAATGTACCAAAACAAACAACAAGCGCAGTGATGAACACATAAAAGAAAAGGTAGCATAAAAGCTTCAGCTGGCATCACTGTTGCTTTCCTGTTCGAGAACAGCGGAGCGTTTTGGTTTAATTAAGTATGTACAGATCTTTTAAAGTCTGCCCTTTCATACGGATACAGGCTATAAATAACCACATTACGAGGAAACAATCAAAGCTTCCATTAAAGAAAGAAGATGCTGCCTGACAGCAGAACGAGATCAAGACGCCCCCTTCTCGAACATCAACCATCTGTCCGCTGTCTTCAAAGACGACACCCAACGCTTTCTTTAAAACCAATCGACCATTCACTAAACCATCGCAAGCAATCATTAGCATGTCAAGCCCACTATCCATGGTCTTAAGTGAGGCCAAGGGGCACATCATGGACCCACTACATCATTTCTTGGTGTTACAGGTTGCATTTAAAAAGACAAACACATCCAGTGTGTTTTAGCGTACAAGCGATTAGAGTTCAGTGAGAGAGTTGTTGACATCCTGCTCTTAAAGGGAATTGGATAAGTAGGCTAAACACTCAAGCGACAAACTCTACATGAGGTAGAATTTGTCGGATACAGTTATTCCTCAAACGTTACGTAAGAGGTGAAAAACAAAGCTACAGCAACGCAGCCACTCGTGTAACCGATGATATGAAGAACTACTAATACATGCTGCACCATGCATCTTTATTTCAGCTACATATCTTCTCCATGAATCATTCGAGTTAGACTTCAGGGTTTCATTGTTTTAGCGTAATGAGCTCATGAGTTAGCCAGCTACAGATGGAAAAATCCCCAAACGGGTTGCCAGGAAGAAATGTTCGAATGGATACCTTCACATTTGTACTTCTCATAGCGTACATTCTGTATTGACATTTCAAGTTCATGTTGTTTATGATTTGACTTTCAGGTCAGAAGGCGGAGGGGATCGTTACTTAGTGAGAAGGCTGCTGATCAAGTGAGCCCAGTTCGAGGCTGCCCTTCAACATTTGTGTATTTCGATCATACCACCTCGGGTAGAAAACCTCTGAACGATGTGCAGTCCGCTCTAGACATCTCCGGCTGGGTTTGTGGCGACCAAAAGAGGTATTTTCAGCCAAAATATGAATATTTCCTTACCCTAACCAATTGTTTTTTGGCCCTAAACCTAACAAAACCATAAGCACAATTATGTCAAAACATAACATAGAAAATATAAGTTAAAGCAGCGTCAAATCTGCCATCAACAAGTGTCACTGCAGTGTGCAACATCTGTAGAATAGATCCTTTGTTGCACCATGTTGTGCAGGCGACAATGCTACCTAGCTGGGCGGGAGGGTGTTTTTTTTTTTATAAAGGACATATGTTGGATATAAGTGCCGACAGATGCAGGGTCTTGTCTCTTTTTTCCCCTGAGTGTATAATCTCCTCCCTTACCAGTCTCTTGATGCTCCTCAGTAGTAAAGTCTGTTCTGCAAAGCCTGGCTGAGTGGGTAGTATCGGTGTCCAAGTGTCAGCAGTATACTTTCACCGTGTGAAGGTTGAGTGCATGTAGGGATTAGTGGGAAGTGGTGTTTGAAGTGGGTATTACCCTTTTTATGCACCTCATGTGTATCTTTTCTTTATTTTGCCCGGCATGCCCGAGCAGCGGGAGATAGGGCACGGCGGAGGGGAAGAGAGGAAGGGCGAGGTCAAAGCTATTCATTCTCCAGTCTTATTTCAACTGTATCATAAAAATATTCCCATATTGTTATCACATTTCCTGTGTTTTATACAGTTTAAGAGAGGCTGTGTGAACCTTGTAAATGGTGAAATCGCAATATTTTTTTTGTTTTCCAGTAGGTGTGCAGATGATGCTTTGTCGAATTCACATGTACTTGGAGAAAGCCAGTGATAATGATTTACACTAGAAGCAATTAATACATGATATGAGCAGCAAAATGAGCAGCAGTGACCTGGGGATGTGAATACAGGGTCACACATTCTCACCTTTTTCAAAAGATGGGAACTTGCTGGTAAACAGTTGCTGACATCAAGCTGATGCAGGAACATAAATTAGCACGCTCTGTGTAATTCATTATACAGTATTTACATAATAAAATAAAGGAAAAAAATCCTCAATCACACTGAAGCGTGGCTGCAGACTCACCCTCACCTGTCAGCCATGTAAAACACATTATAAACCAGTTGGGCTTTTGTCCTTTTTTAATACTCAGGCCTTTACAGAACTGCATGGGCATGTTTATTTCTGAGAAGTGGAGTTATTGGGGGTGTACAAGTTCCCCTGACAGCAATAGTCCGGCTAATAAATGCTGGGTAATGTGAAATGCACTTACCTGTCTGGGAGATAAAAACAGCTTGGCTTGAGTTTTTATTCCTTCTGTCCGTCTCAGGTTTTCTTCCTCGTTCAACAGAAATCCTAAGTCTATTGTTGTTTATGACCCGACTCTATTGTCGACTATTTGTGAGGCATACAGAAGATGTTTTGTGGGACTCGGAGACTCAAATATTGTCCCACCACATTTTGCATCACACACCTCGTCATTGTGTTGGTTTTCTGAGACATTTTGCAGCAGTGTGAATTTTTATGACCCAGAAATAATAGAACTCTTCTCCGTGGTCAGCTTCTAAATGGCAGTTACCATTCTTCGAGCGGTGAAAAATAATATTCCTTTCCTTCCATTTTCCTCCCCCGAACCAGAACTATCTGCACGGCTAGATGTCACTTGGCGTAGCCTGCAGTGTAGCACAGAGTCAGCTCTCTCCTCAGGGTGTCTAATGATCTGCTGATGTCTGTGGATTCTGGTAATTGAGCCATTTTATTATGTTTGACCTCTCTTGCCACTTATGACCTGTCGCTGTATGCACTCATCTAACGCCTAATGCTTTGCCACAAGACAACCCAGCACAACTGACCTCCGTACAGATGGCCTGTATTTACACTTTCAAATCAGGTGCGACGAATATAACAAAGTCCAATTTCGCATAAAGACGATACACCAGTCCTTCCTATTAATGTAGATACTCCTGAATCGTCACTGCTTGAAGTGTGGCATTAGCGCATGAGTATAAAGAGCCAGAGAAGTCAACAGTGGACAATGTGTTTATTCACCTTGACATTAAATTGACATGTATTGAAGGTAAGCCAAGGGTGACTGACTGACTGACTAAACGAGAATGATGAGGTACAAACAAAATGAAAAGTTTTGTTTTCATGGAAACAGTTGCTATACTTTCCTGTTTCTCATTGGCTAAAATTTGACGACAGTGTCTCAATGAGAGAAAAGTGAAATGTGGAATCAGGTCAGTTCGGGGTGTGTCGTTCCTTTGAACTGATTCGTTCGCAAATGAGCCATCTTTAGTTCATACACTGGACTTCACATCCAAGGACCGGCGTTTCATCTTGTTTGTGACCAAATATCAAGTGACTTAAGTTATGACACATAAGTGAGTTACCGTACGTAGATGACACAACTTACGTGAGTGTACTGTACGTACTCATGTCAATTATATCATGTGTTTTGAGCTTCGTCACTTACGTAAGGTTACGGGACTGATCGTAGTTGTTTTAACCCTAAAGTGCAATGTTTTCCTAAACCTAACCAAGTAGTTTTTGTGCCTAAACCTGAACAAACTGTGGCTTTTTCACAACGTCAATTACACTCCAAAAGTCACAATGGGAGTGAGAACGTGTCGTCCGTGGAGAGTCAAGAGACCTTTGTCGTTATGGTAATAGGAATAAATACTTAATGGTCATAGTTTGGTTAGGTTCAGACAACAAGTTACTCGATTAAGTTCAGGAAAAGATATTACATACGTGACGTGAATTAAATACGTCCGTTAACTTAACAGATTTAAGTCTAATTGAATTATTGCTTTCACATGTGACACAGAAGACCAATTTCTTAATCCTTTATGCGTTCGACTTGGATGCCTTTGTTTTCCATGTGACTGGAGATTGGTGCCTCACCTGCAGGCAATCTGAAAGTGTTATTTGTATGCTGCACAAGAATGTGTCATATTTACAAGGCAGATATTTTTCTTTGTTAGAATTTGGAACTATTCTTTTTACTTTAAATCCATTTCGTGTGCTGAAGCACGCTCCTCGAACTTACGGCAGAGTACATGCTCCCACATTCATTATCGCTGTTTCGCCCTCGATACACAGCTATAGTTATGTGAAACAGGATGATACTTTAAAGATATTCATGGCACAAAGTTCCCCTGGCTGAAAGAAAGAGAGATCCTACTGTTTGCAGCCCTGAAGACTCCACTAACACTGCTGCGCCTCTGTCCTCAAATGTAGACATCCACAGTCGGCATCATTTTAATATCTGACTAACAACGAGCAGCGCTGGAAGTTTTTAGATGTACTGCAAAATCAAAATTAAGAAACTCTCTTGGTTCGACATGGAGACAGTTCCTTCTCTCCCTGCTCTTTGTACAGAAGTCAGCTAGTTAGCCTCGTCCGTTCCTGCAGTCCAATTTAATAACCTTCGAGCTCCTGACTGGCACTGAAAAGAGGGAGTACATCTGATACTGGCTTCACTTCACTGCCTGCCCAGTCAAATACATACATAATTGTCAGACTTTTTAAAAATTTTGTTTTTAGATAACTTCATGCTTTGGTACCGGCTTACTTGCCTGACCTCATCTGCCCACATATTTCCACAACCCTTATCCTCACTCCTCTCCAGTCCTGGTTTATTTTGATTTTGAAGACATATTTTCATGAAATGTTTCACGCCGTCAAAATATCAGATATAGACTATGATGCAAAAGCATCAGAATTCAAGTAGGAGACTCCTCAGATAAAGGGTGAAAGGTGTCAATTGGCATTAAAAACGTTAATGCGATTGAAACATAACAACTGTAGGCAGCGTTCTGATAAATAAAGTGTGATTATATGTAATAAAGAGATGCCAAAAACAAAACCCAAACGACTTTGAAGTTAAGTGGCACTCGACAAGTGACTTGCATTTCACCTTAGCAGCCTCTCGCTGATCATATTGCATCATCCGCTCAGGGAAACATGGGGTGAGCTAAACAAGTTTTCATAGAGTTTACAAAACCACAAAATCATAACTCAAGGTGCTGAAGTTACTGATGACGTGACACGAATGCGTAAATATATCCAAGAGCACACATTGTCAGCAGGGCTCCAGTTATCCCAGTCGTTCCACCGTCACCTAGGCGACAGCGACCAGGTAAAACAACTTCCCGTTTTGGTTGCAACCCTCATTCTTGCAGGATATTTGGGCATTTGGCAGATCAAAAGTGAGGTTAATACACGACCAATCTGTACGTGGATGGTGTCATGTGTTTGTCATTACACTGTGCACTCGCTCATAACTTCAAATTGTTTGTTTTGACACAAAGATATCCGCCTGTTTGCAATCATCATTCCTCACCACAGCGACTGTGACCCCAGATTGTGCAACACACATTTATTTACTTCTACAGCAAATAAACACCATCCAGCGACCAAATACAAGCATTTATAATTTGTTTTGTTTTTTGGATGAGGGTTAGGGTTAACCTTAAAGTGTCTTTATTTCTATAAAGAACAAACATATCCATAAACATTACACATCGTTGAATGTTGTATTCAGCCTCCAGCTATGAGTCGTCTTTCCCAGCAGGTGTTTCCAAGAACTCCTTTAATTTTATTCCAACTCCAACAGAAGCGTCTGACCCATGACTACAAAAAAAAAGCTCTGCCACCTCTGAGAATTCAGGTCACCGTCAACCGAGTGAATCTCTTCCAAGTACAATTATATTTGCTTGACTGCTTCTCTTGAAAGAGAAGGAAAAACTTTTCCATGATATCCCCTTTCCATTTGAAGTAACCCCACAGAGCAAAAAAGAAAAAATTAAGTAAGTGATAAGAGACGGAGAGCTGTGATAAATCTGTAATACAGACATAAACAGCGAGGTAGGTGTCTATACCTTTTCTTCATCATTTGTCTGCTTGTTTGAGGAGGTAATTATTACACATCAGTCAGCCTAAGTCCTTTTGCATGAAAGCTTAATTCAAAAATGAGCTCGAGCCAAGAATAACACAAAAGCAAGGCAGAATCAGACTTACATGACAACTTGACGGCTCCCTCACAGAATTCAGGGACCTTAACGATCTCAAGGCCGGAACATTTTCATTTAATTGCCTTTTAAGTGCATCATTCATTCCTTTAGTTTCTGCGTCCCTCAACTGGATTCTCATGTTTTTAAGACCCTCTGTGTTTCATATTCTAATTTGTGATGAATTCTGAAAACAATACTCCTAAAATACCCTCCATTAACTGTCATTGCTTGTACCGTTAGTGCCTTGATGAGACTTCTTGTTTCATTTAGTCTTGGTTGATTTGTTTTGGATAGCTTATCTTTAAGCTGCGTCTTTCAGCACATTGTTTCGGCTTTTCATTCAGCAGCTACTTACCGCACTTATTAGCCACATTTTCTGGATGTAGCAGGCGGGAGCGTGCCTATGTTCCCACATTTCTAAGATTTTTTCCCAAAATTAGGCCCTATGTTCCCACATTTCCTTAGGGCTAGGGTTAGGGGTTGGGCTAGCCTAACTCTAACCCTAACCCTATATATTTACTTATAGTTAGTTATATTTACATGTATTCATAGTTAGATTTAGTCATAGTTCGATTTAGTTACTTGTACTGAGTTATAGTTAATAACCTCTACATGGATTCTGCCTTGACGTGGAGGCTTGTGTGCCTCGGTGATGCTAGGTAATGTCCAACTGCCTAGCATCACCGAGGCCAGACAAAAGAGTCCAATAGACGTGAAACAAACGGCTTACATGCCTTGTACTTCACTTGTATTTACATTGTATTTACAGCCTGACCAGACCATTTTACTAACCTTAACCACTCGGGGAGTATGCCTTACCCCAACCCTCTGACAGTCAAATTTCACCAAAGTTCACAAAAATTTCAACTTTTGTTATAGGTATATAGACGAAACAAGCCCCTAAACACTTTCTGGAAGAAGGTTTTTGCCTCTGACACTTTCTTTTGGCACTACATTCTCTCAACCATAGAACTTCCTTATCAAAGTTTTTTTGGGCAGCCATACAAGACACATCAATCCGCAATGCTGCCCCAAGTCCAACGCACCAACTCCCATCCTCCTAGGACATTCCTATCAAAAGTTATTCTACTCCGGTACCCTACCGAAGGTAGTTTTCATCCCTATACCCCTAACCCCTGAAGAATCACTGGCCAGTATTTGTGTTTGAACAGCTTTTATTAGAACATGGAACAATGCCGAACAAACCTGGAACCCTTAAAGAAAAATCAACAATTAATCAATATGGCAATTATATGGCAAAACAATATATTCATGAAAATTGGCAATAACTACACTTACCATTAATTAATTTATTTCTCCTGGAGATTTTTGGGAGGTCGTGGGGGGAGCAGCTCACTCTCTTCCCCTACCTCCCCAGGATGTCGCTAGGAAGACACCAAAAATGTGATTCAACGCCAACTCTCTTCCACAAACAGTGTTTCCAGTCAAAAAACATGATACGACCCCTAACTATCTAGGGAGATGCAGGGGTGTACCTGCTCATCAGTAGGAAGGTACACCATTCAAAAACAAACACCACTACTTACCTGAAGTATCTGGAGCGAAATTGCATCCTGCTCCAGCAGGGGCTCAACAGCCTGGAGGAGCCATTCCTCCTCCGCCCGGGGCAGTGGAGGCAGGAGGGCGCTGACGTGCTGGGGCACCAGAGGCCTGAGGGTGCACTGGTGGCGGGGCACCAGAGGCCCAAGGGAGGAGAGGTGGCTGGGTACCAGAGGCGCGAGGCCGCAGAGGTTCCCCGGCACCAGAGGCCCAAGGGAGGAGAGGTGGCTGGGTACCAGAGGCCCGAGGCCGCAGAGGTTCCCCGGCACCAGAGGCCCGAGGCTGCATAGGTGCCCCGGCACCAGAGGCCCGAGGGTGCACTTGTGGCGGGGCACCAGAGGCCCAAGGGAGGAGAGGTGCCCCGGTACCAGAGGCGCGAGGGCAAAGAGGTTCCCCGGCACCAGCGGCCCGAGGCCGCAGAGGTGCCCCGGATTGATTGTTGTTATCACTCTATTACAGTCACAAGCATAATACATGTTTAGAACACATTACAATTTTATGAAATCATCTACAATTCATATTATATTTAGTAATGGATAATCAAGGGTTAAAATATCTGTTGATAACTGTGCTAAAACTTACCATCTTTACCTCCTTTCAAACCTTCTTTTATAAATGAAGATCCATGTATACAGACAAAAAGTAATGTTAACATAACTCTGACTAAAATTGTAACCCCTTGTTACATTGATACATCTGCACTTTAGGTGATTATGTGTGTACCTGTGGCGCTGATTGTGCTTCTACTTACCCCTTTGCTTCCTACTGTACAAATGAGATGGTGCAGTTAACACTCACCTGTCTGGAATTAGAAGATATACTCAACTGCTATCTCAGTTTTGTCAAATGGACAACTTTGGCACTGACACTTTCTTTCACCAAATTTAGAACATTTTTCAACTTTGTTGTAGGTATAGATAGACTCCAAATGGCCCAGTGCTCCTGAACACTTTCTGGAACAAGGATTTTGCCTTTGAGACTTTCTTTTGGCACAACATTCTCTTAACCAGGTGATCTGCGAGCGGCGAAATACAGTGCGAGGCCCAGTTGCTGGACGAGAGGTTTAATTTCGATAAACCTCCGTATCCCTACGCAGTTGCTGCGTAGGGATACGGAGGTTGAGAAAATGTAGTGCCAAAAGAAAGGCCAGTCTGACGGCGATGGAAAGCGGTGTTAATTTTCTCTATAAAACATACACTTGAATTGTTATAGATTTTTTTACGTGAGACTTATTTTAGGTGCTTAAAATTCTTTTTGCAACTGGACTCCATTCACTGCAGTACAAAGCTGAGTGTTTGGGCCAGAGCAGCTCTCTGCTTCTTCCAACTTAAGCTACGCTGATTGGTGATTACGGTAGGGAACAGATCTACTATAAATATTTACTTTATATGACCCCACTTAAAAAAACACGAGCTATCCCTTTAACACGACATACAAAAAATGTGGTGTATGCTGTGAGATGCAGGGCCTGCCATATCTTATATGTCCTAGAGACGGGCAACGAAATCAACATACACATTAAACAACACATTTACAAAATGAACAGCGGTAACGGCACAAGTATTTTATATGCACATTTTAAAGTCCACAGCCCACACAACCTTCAAAGGACATGGACGACGGCACAGAGACAGGTGGTGGAGAGAAAGTGGATACATAGACTTAAAACCATAGATCCGTACGGACTAAAAGAAAAGTATTTAAAGAATAATTCTACTTTTCAAACCTGGCTTTTATGGACCCGTCGCGCCGCTCGTGGTGTCTCCCCTACAGGCTGTTGTTCCTTTGCAGTGCGGCGCCTTCCTTTTTACAATTTAACCTGAACCTTTGTGGATTTTATATGTTCCTCTCCTGTGTTTAACAATTTGTATTAAATATTTGCCCCCCCCCCCCTCTTTTTTTATTAACCTGATCTGTGTGGTGTTTTATTAACCTTTCATCAAGTTTTATATTATCCTTTTATGTCTATATGTTTATTCATTGATGATGGATTGACTTACCGGTATTAGTTGATGTTTTTACCAACGGTCCCACTAATGAAATCTAAAGTGGGACCTATGGAATTCCATTATTCTGCATGTATCATGAATTTGATCAATTTTGTAATCTCTTTTAATTTATTATTTAATTTTACAGCACACGGAGAGGAATTTGTAATTGGGGCATACCTCCCACTGGCTCCACTTGGCACTTTAAATTTAGAAGTTTGACATGTATGTCTGAGGATATGGAGATGACTGTTTGAGCGAGATTTTATATGCAATTTTAAATATATTGGTAATGAATAAATGACTATAGATGTACATACGAGCGGACAAACACATAAGACTTCCTTTTTACTAATCCTGTTTTTAAGCACTTATTTTTACAGCACTTGTTTTTATACCTTTATTGCATGGTTTTTATGTATTAACTCTTTGATCTATTTGTTTATTATTGTGTTTGCGGAAGTCCTCGACAAAATGTGTTTGCCCGTCCAGATTTACATTAAGATTTATGTTTTGATGTCATTTTGTCATAAAAACATTTTTATTTTAGATCACACACATATATGTGTGTATATGTATATATATGTATAGATATTTATATATATGCAAATGTATGTGTGGTTATATATTCACAGCAATTTATTAAATCATTTTTTTTATATCTTAATTTATTTTAGTCACCTTGGAGCCACCATACAGCGTGCCCCACTTTTTAACACTTGCTGGAGATACCATGCTGGCCTGGGGTGTCTTTTAAACAGGAAGACTCCTGCTGCCCTCCTCTGCTGTTGAGCTATCCCTGTCTTTTTAAGTTATTTTATTAATTTGACTTATTTTTACTTTATTTATTTTATTCACGTTTACCATGTTATTTTCCCATTTTAGGTTGTTTTATTATTTTTATATCTTGATAAGGGATATTTTTTAATATCCCTAATCAAATGTGATGTTTTAACCCTGACCTAACACCTTAACCCTTAAATTGAAGGGAAATGTAAGAAAACAAGATCAAATTTTGAAAATGTCCTAGAAATGTGTGAACATAGGGCTGACCACGTAGCGGGCGTGGAAAGGTCTCGCTCCAAAGTCAATCTTCACAAACTACTCTCTCCAACCCGGGCTCACGTTTCCACTGTCGTCTCCCTGCAACAACTCACCTCTCGCGAGATTTTGGAGCGAGACCTCTCCCACCAAAAATGGAGAATCAGCGGGATCCCTGCGCTTGTTTCTCTGGACAGTGACACCTGAAGTGTGCACCTTACGTCCGGTCTACTCCACCGTCACTGCAGGAAACCCCGCTTCACAAAGACAGGATCCGGGGTAATGGAAGCAGTGTTTGCACTGCTTTTGTGGCGCTCTCTGGATATTCTGTCTTGATTCTCAATCCAAAACTCTGGCAGATTTGCAGTCGACTCAAACATACTTTTTAAGGCCGTCATTTGCAGTCTCCAGCAGCTGTCCACTCGCCGTCCCCACTGCTCCAGTTTGGCATTGAACTTTATCAACCTGAAGATAGTCTCCCTACATGAAGCTTCCTCTTTCTCAGCAGTCGTAGGCTCTCAGGTTTAAAAACAGTTCCCCATTTAAGTGTATAAGCAAAGCCAAAAACATGTTTTTCCATGTCGAACACGCAGAGAAGCAAATCACTGGTCAGCTTTGACATCACTCATCCATGTTTTCTCGGAGGAGCGTCTGTTTTTTTTAAAACTCCCCTCGTGGGATCATTTTGGCACCACATGCAACTTGTTTACCACAAAAGATTTTGTGTTTGTTTTTCCGCACGGTAATTTCTACCCTCTCTCATCTGCCAACTCTTTTTAACATGTTCACTCTGAAGACGCACACAGACACACACACACACACAGACACACCTCAGCCTTCAATCACACCAGAGCTTTGGTGTTTTTTTATTTGAGCTGTGTTAAAGCTGAACTCCCAACAGGACCCCGCGGTATGTTCTTCTTTATGGGGGGAAATGCAAGAGGACTCGCGGCACGAGGTGCGACTGTCAATGAGGTTACAATTGTTTCATCATGCAAAAACCCTTTTCTTTCTAGTTTCAACGCGAATGATTCCACTTGTTGCAACGCAGGAGGCGGATCTGCTCGTCAGCCCGGTCACGTCCCCGCTCTCGCCGTCTCCTTCATTAACACGGTCGTTAATGGAGCACCTCGGAATCAATGAATTACCGCACTTAAAACGAGCTCCAGTCGTGTTTTCGACGGCCTGTTTCAGTGTCACTTTGATTTGATTCGAAGCGCACAAGTAAAGAAGAGGATTTCGGGAATATGATCATTAAATATGATAATTAAAATGTGAGTGATTTACCGTAGCATGAGTTGAGAACAGATGCTCGGCAGGGGAACTGAAAACGAAGCATACTGTCGTACTTTTGGTGTCACGAGAAGAAAACAGTTATACGGAAATATCACATGTTTAAAGATTATTTCAGTGTATGACGTGTTGATCTCTTTTAATATGTTTACATGAGGAGTCGCAGGTACAGTTCGAATCCCTCAGCAGGTGTTTGTGCACGGCTTTCCAGCTTGTGGTCTCTGACATATTCATGAGTCGTCTGACATTTATTTTTCCTCTGTCGTTATGAGCCAGTTTAATTTACACACCGTGCGCACAGCATGCTCGTATTTACATTCACGTCCACCGCGTGATCGCCTGATACCAAAGCACATTAAAAGGGGACGAGGAAGGCGGCGGCTCGCCTGGATTCTGTGGTGCACGGCGGAGAGTTTGGGCCGGGAGAGAAAGTCAAGATATTTTCGTGGGGCCGCAAACATTTTTAGTTTCCTTTCTCCTGAACTCATTTGACGACTGGCTGTGAAGTGGGACGAGAGCCACAGTGGGGGGTGTGTCAGCAGCTATCTTTGATGTTAAGGATTTGCACTTGCGGTAAGGACAAGCCGATCCCCTTTGTGGATTTCTGAGCTTTTCGTGGATTTTTCTTTATTTCTTTATTTATCTGGGTGTGAAAAAGAACTTCTAGTCTGAACTTAATTTGTTGTTTTTCGTGGCGGAATTAATAAGGCGCTGATGTTTATCACTCCGCTAATCAGTCCTCAGGACGTGGCCGCCACGTGAGTTGTCTTGACGCACGAGGAGACGGGATGAGAAGTTTGATGCAACCTATAGACGTTAAGGAGCAGCAGCTAATTACCTCCCCACCAGTCGCCAAACAGCATCTATGATTCACTGCCAGTTTCCATTTTGGCTCGTAGCTTATTATCACTGAACCGCCTCCAACAGTTCTTCTTGGATTAGAACAACTTCCTAACGAAACACATTATATCCTCCCCAGCTAATTTAACATTTTCGGCCCCACAGCGTGGTGCTGTTCTGCTCATGGCGATTCCTTTTTTATGGACATCGGCTTTTCTCCGTGGGAGAAGCTTTAATTTAGCAGGGGCCAAACTTCGGAGAGGAGTTATATTTGTGACAATGGGAGGAACACAGGGGAAGGAGTGCTGTTAATCGACGCTCTTATTTCTCTCCTCTTGAACTTTCGCTCATCAGCGCCAAACGTCTTTTGTGAGATCTGTGTGATTCTTTACGAGAACACATTTTCTTCAGAGAGATCTTTAGATTTGACATCTAATCCCCTTCTTTAAACTAATTTATTGAGAACTCTCAGTAACAGATTTGATGTATAAAGCGTATCCACATTTTGAACTCCAAATCTGTTGTATCAGCTATCATGTTATACTGATAACCTCAGAGGGCAACAGGTGGTGTTTTGGGGTTTCTGGTGCAGCTTGTCTCTATCATCAGGCTAAGCTAGAAGCTAAATCCCCATCAGACAACAACCGATGGGTTGACTCTGATTAACTTCTACTTTACTTATGTGCTACGCTGCGGCGCTAACCCCAGCTAGCGTTGAAACCTTCATCTAAAAAACCAAAGGAGGAGCTAACTAGCTAACGACATCTACAGTTAGCGGTTGCTCCGGTGATACACTGCCTGCTATTTGTTTAGAACGGTCCATTTATGACACATTTATACCTGCAGGTTTTACTTCAGTACACTTTTGAAAACAGGTTCTCAAATTGAAAACGTGTGGTGTTACGAATGGATCTGAATACACCCTCCACCAACGACAACAATAACGCTAAATAAAAGGACGGATCCTTTATGTGGTTTTTTTTGCTGTTTCTATGTGTGGGAGCACAGTCACTGTCGCACATAGCGCCGCTGATTACTGACTAACTCTAAAAGTCGGAACCAGATCTCAGCGGCAGTCCAGCAGGCGGTGTGTTCACTCACAGCGTCGCTGTCTGAGTGAAGGACAGAGCTGTGAAATGACACCCATTCAGAGTAAATGCCACTGTCGGCCGACATAAAACCGCTGGTGCACATTACTACGTGCCGATAACGTTGTAATGAGAACGTCTCCAGCTGCTTTTAATGCGAATGTGAGCAGCTGGTGACTTATTACTTCTTCTGTGAACTGTTTTCTGAGGCCACCTCTATCGGGGCAGCGCCCGTGGATATAAAATTAGCAAAAATCCAGACAGTTACAGTTAATATGCACCGATAGACTCGTATCGTCTCGGCCTTTAACGGCGTAGACCCCCATCAGGAAAAAATGCAATATTCACAATATGAAGCATGAATATTGTAGAGAGTAATGACTTTAAGGGACTCAGTGCTGTTCTCTAACTCCACGCCGCCTCTCAACAGTCGTGAATTTCAATTTCATTATCGCATTGCAGCGACGCTCGTCTCCACTTATCCGCTAAACCGACGGAAAGTGATGAACTCTTGATTCCTGGAATTTAAGAGCTGCATTCATCCACCTGAAGGCTTTCCATGAAAGCTCTCCTCCGTGCCATCAAGACTTGGTTATTGGTCGTCATCTTTATTTGTTGTGTTCCGGCAGAATATTGCAGATAACAAACTTATATTGGAAGAGAGTTAAATAAACGGCTCTGTTACTACAGAATATCTCACAGGACGTGCTGATTTGTAAAAAGCTGATTGGAAAAGTTATGAAAAGATTTAATCGGGGAAAGACTCGACAATCAACGGGTGAAGCGCTCTCTTTCGCAGCATGTGGTTTTGTACTTACTTCAGTATATCATCCAATTACACATAATGTGATGACAAAGAGTTCACATTACTAAAAAAAGAGCATAATGACCTCACAATGATTTAACTGCACAGTGGAGCTAAAGGAATACAGCAAACTTTTCAGGAGATATGCATCGTTCCTCGAGCTCAGCATGTTAGCTTAGCTTAGCTTAACATAAAGACTAGAAATAGGCAGAACTGGCAAGCAATAAACACACATTCGGTTTACGTACAGATATATCTTGTTGATTGGTGTGCTTTGGAGTTGCTGGGAGGACATTTTCTTTCACCATAACGGAGATCCAGGCCAGCTGTTTCTACTCGCTGCCTCTTTTTATTTTCCAAGCTAACAGTCTCCCGTCTGCAGCGTCACATTTACACATGAGAGTGCTTCCAATCTTTTTATTTGATTCAGCGGATGCAAATAACAATATTCAATCTGAGCCAGCTCAATACTAACCTTAACCCCATAGCAAAAACTATCCACGTGTTCTCTTCTCCCCTCAAATATCTTTTCAGAGCTGTTTTTTTTTTTTTACGATCTGCAGAACAGATGCTGCTGAACGATCACATCGGGATAATATAAGAATATAATAGAAATATTAGCGGCCGCAGTGTGTCTTTATGGCCCTCTAGCTCTTGCTCAACTTTCCCTTTGTTCATGTAAGAGACACTAATCTTTAAAGAATATGAACTGAATTGGATATGGATCCAAGACTAACAAACCTCAATCAGGAAAAGGATGATTGAGTCAGGAAGATTAATATTTTCATTTTAAACAACCCCTCTGCCCCTGAACTCTCTCTGCTACAGGAGGACGGCATCCATCCCAAAATGTCTTCACTATTCCTACCAACAAATGATGCATGCACTGAGCGATGACGCTAAAGAAAATGCAAAAAATCACAAAAGGCAGGAATGTTTTCCATCGATTGAGTATTTCTTTTATTGGGTTTGTTTTTCGAGAATTCCTTGAACCACCTTCCTACAAATCTGAGCTTTTTTTTGATCAGCAGTGAGAAGCTCCTCCACGTCCGCTGTGTGTCGCACTGTTATACAAGAGTGTCCATTACAAAAAGTGATATTTTAGTATGAGAAATGACCCTTTCAAGTATACTTTATTGTGTCATGTGAAGGCTTAACATACTCACACGGTTACAATTACTCCCAATGTAGATGTCGATGTGAAACCATTTGACTAACCCTGATCCCTGATCAGTTATTCTGCGTTCCTTAAAAACAAAACAAAACTGAGAAACGTGTCTAACATACTTTTGGTCTCGGCAGTACAATATGTGCAATACAAAGATAATTAGCATTTACATTTTTTGGTCATCAGAACCAGACAGTGTGACCCACCACGAGCCCAAAGACGAGGCACGTTTTGAACGTTTGATGGGAGATGCGGGAGGGGGGGGGGGGGGGGGGGGGGAGGAAAAAAAAAAATTGAGAAAACCACCAAAAAACAGAGAGAGGTAGGCGCGGTAAGAATCCCGAAACACAGGTTGCGTGCTGTTGAAGCCTGACCTGAACCCCGCCGAGGCCGAGGGGACTAATTGTTAATTAAGCCGGGCTGATGAAAAAGAGCTCAAGTGTAAATGAATGTGTCAGTCTGGAGGAGCACTCAGACACACCTTTTACCCCCACAAAGGAAAATCAGCATTATTTTAAACTTGACGGTGCACTCCAGCGGTTCAGAGCTGGCTGGTTATTATTCACGGTGAAATTAAAGTTCTGATATTGTTGGTAAAAAATTGAGAGCGGGAGGCAAAAAATGGAAGGGAGGGGGGGGGAAAACAAGAAAGAAGGCGAAGGAAGATTAGGTATAAATCACGGGAGGCGGTGGGTAAGTTGGTGGGAATGTGCGAGTCACTGTATCGAGGTGGTGAAATAAACTGTACCTCGGGGCAAAAGGTGGAAACGGGGAAGAATATGAAAGGATATCATTGACTTTTTTTCTGTAGCAGGATAAAAAATGAACACAGCCACGTTTATTAACGAAATCCTCCAAGACTTTTCTGATGTTCGGCCGTCTAATCGGGGACTTAATCGCTGTCATCGTCTAGCCTTTTCCTGCTCCCGTGGCCATGGGGCAGGACTGAGGCAGATTTAAAGCGATGTCCCTGAGACTGTCTCTCTCCTCCCGGATCTCCTGCAAGTCCTGCTCGATGAGGGACATCCGGCTCTGTTGTTCCTGCGCCGCCGAACGCAGCTTCTGGATTTTGGAGCCCAGCGCCGGGCTCTCGACGCTCCCGCGAAGCATGCTCAGGCGGCGCGCTGTCTCGTTCAAGATCCGGTCAAACCTCTCCAGCGGCACGCTCCCATCTGGTCCGGAACAGATGGAGAGAGAGGAAACAGAAGACTGAGGCGTCGGGAGTTTTTGTTTTGTAGATCATTACCAGGGTACCCCCAGGGCTCTCACAGTTAAGTTTAAGACCACTTGAAGTGACATTTAACGGCAACTTCACGACCACACTGGTAAAACTAAGGATATGAAGGAAACTGTGTGTGTTGTAAAACTGCTCGTTATATATCGTAAAGGCAACAGGAAATGAGGATTAAAGCGAGCAGGGGACTAAACACAAGCAAAAGTTGAACCAAACTTCCTAACCTCAAACTCTCTATTAAAAATCGACCCCGTGTCCTCGGCTACGCTGGGGAAACTGGTTGCTTGGATCATGTTCGACCGTCACTCTGCATCTTTTTCTTCATACTGGAGTCCAATTAAGTCCCATCGCTCCCAGCTTTAAAGATTTTCCTAACAAACAGCGTTGGCCGTCACGCTCATCGCCTCAACCCCACTCGTATTTTGGATTCTAGGGTTAATTCTACATTTGCAGATTCTAAGGCGTCCAGCTAACGCTAGCTTGTTGTGCGAGACGTTTTGTTTTCTCTCGATAGCTGACTGATCGACCGGCAGACCCCCGATGTTAAACGTCACATGTACAATATCAAGGGTGGGAAGTAACGAGTAACAATCGCTTTTGAGGTTTCACATCCGCTGCAGAGAAGGAAACCTAACCTACTTACTGAGAGGCACGTGGTGTCTGTTGCCTTCTTCCCTTATTTTCTTTGTTGGATGTGTTGCTGTGCTGTGCGTGGTTTTATTTCAGCTGTAAAAAATCATCTAGGAGTAAAACTGTTATAACTGTTAACGACTTCAGGCTGCTGTTTCAGTCCGCGTATGCTTAAACCGCGTACGAATGTTGAAACTGATGTCGTCCTACGTGAATAACCTCCTGTATTGGTCCTGCATACTAACACAGTAGGATACCTCTACTGCAAAATGCTCCAAGCTGCCTGGAGGAAAAAACAAGAAGCGCCACCTGTGTTTGGACCCAGGTGTGTTGATGATGGGGCCAGAACCAAAGAGAGCTTCCAGCCACAATCTCCGTCCACATCTGGCCACATCTTTTTCTCGTGCCTCCCCTCAAAACTGAACCCTTCCTTTATCATCTCCTCGTCTGACCTCTACAAGCACAATTGCTGTCGGGCAAAATGTAGCTAGCGTGCTCATTTTTTGCATGTATGTAAATTCTTCATGTTTCATGTTAATCTTGTGGTCTGGTGGGCTTTTAAATTGGTGCACTTCAGCGAGCAGGTAATCTTCTTTAATAACCGCGATTAATTCAAAGTGAAACGTCATTAAAATGGAGCGTGTTCTTCGAGTACTTTATCAACCAGCTGCTAACTGGTTTTATTTTCACTTAGGTCATTTTTGAAGGGAGTGATTGTGCTTTTACGTGTGTATAGATTCTCAGTACTCGACCCAACACTGACTGTTGGCGACGATGTTGCATGATGTCGTTGTCGAGGTCACACCAAACACTAAATCCTAAGGTCACACACACACGAAACATCTTATACATTTGACAGATATTTCTGATGTTAACTGTATTTATTTAACCCTGTAAAAGAGCAGGAAGATCTCGTGCGTGCCCTGATTACGTGGTTCATAAACGGAGGTCCTACATCAGCGATTCAGACGGTGGATCAGCCTCCATGATGACCTAATTACATTCATTTGGTCATTATCCTGTCGAGCGTGTTAATGCGTCGACCGCGAGTGTCGGGTCCCTGCCTTCCTGGTTAATTCTACCATCATGAGAGGAATTGGGTTTGAATTAAAAAGGGTCAGAAATGATTCCAACGCTGGGATTTAAGCACAAAGTAAACACGATTTGGACCCAATGAACAGCAGTTATTCTTCCTTTACCGTGGGGATAAAAAATCTGGGAAATATTTCCACGTTTAATGAGGCGTTAAAAGGCACCGGGCTCTTTAGCGATCTGACATTTACGGTGTAATGAAGATTTATGAGCTTCATAGACGTTGAAGACTAAAAAGTGAAAATCATCTATACGAGAATGACTCACCGATCTTGCTGATTAGCTCGGTTAGTGTATCAGAGTAGGCCTTTAAACGCAGCTTGGCGGCCTCCATGTCTTCCCTCACTCTGGTCAGGGACACCTCAGGCTGCAGATAAAGAGACATCCTCTTGAAACAGTCTTTAAAGGCTGCACACAGGAAGCACAGATCAATATGCATAGATTCTGCTGTTCAAATGTGTACATATCCGTGTCGGGGTTACCTCTGAGGTGATCTGGGAGTTTGCCGTGTCAGTCAGCATCTCCTGCTCAGTCAGCTGTTGTAAAGCGGAGTCGACATGGGAGCTGAGGTGAGCGGATGCGGTCCTGGTGTGCTTGGCCTGAGTCAGGATGGCTTTGGATTCCTGCATATGAAGAGAGGCGGAAAGATAAAACTGAAGGGAAGAGGAATGGCAACAGAGAATCGGAAGATATTTCGAATATTTACAGAGCAAGGCTGAGCAGTTCTGAACACAAGGTACGGCTGACGCCGATGGGAAGGCCGTCGTCATAGCGGGTACCGACTGCGCACATACCTTTGCAACAGCGTGCGCCGTTCGCTCCGCCTCCTTCGTGGTGTTACTGGAGACGCTGGAGTTTTCCAGAACTGGCTTTAGCGTCTTCTCAATCTGCGAGACCCTCTTCCTCACATCAGCCAACACTTTTTCCTCCAGCGGTTTCTCCTTCTTCATCGCAGCCTGTGTCTGGGCCTGCCGACGGGGCCACTCCCTCACCATGTCTGAGTGGACGATCGGGAAGGAGAAAGGTATTAAGAACTTTTGTCAAACACGCGGTCAAATGTTGCTTATTAAGTGTTTTCACCTGAGATGCGAGCGGAAAGACGTCAATAACCAAAACTGTTCTGACTTTGGTAGACAGTTCTCAGGTTGTTTAATATTTAAGGTTGTGTCGAATAAAATAAAGTTCCCAAGTGTGAGGAGACAAAATGACTCAAGACTCGGCCGAGATTTCATTCATAAAAAGTTGTAACGGCGTGAAAATTCTCAAACCACTCGCGCTTCATTGCATGTTTCACGGAAGAGCTGCCGCCGCTGCATTCGATGCGTGTCAAGTAGGTCAAAGCATTGCAACGGCGATGACACATTTATTAAAGTCGTATTGAGTCTGTAGCGCTTGTGTTTGTTTTGGTGTCAGTACTTGACATTTCAATTTTGAGTGGAATAATTCAGCTGGAAGTCCAATAAAAAGCATTATGCAAGACCGACAGTGGGAGAGAGTGAAAAAGAGAGAGAAAAATAAGTCAGATGGAGGAAAAAAAAGACACTCACTCTGTAGTTCTCTGTGCAGGGCGATGGCGTCCGATTCCACCTCCTTCCCCGTCACCACGGACGACAAAGCCACGACCTTTGCCTCCTGAGCGCGAGCTTGCAGCTTGAGAAAGAGACAGGTGGGATGAGACGTGACCTCGGTGGAGCCGAGTGTATTCAACCGCTTGAAGCAATGTTGTATCAAATGCTTTAATGTGGTCTAAACAGGTGGGAGGACAGCACAGGGCCAATTAAAAAGATTTCACAGCCATGCCTGTGGCTGTGTAACGCTACGCTACGGCTTAATGCTAATGTCAGCATGCTAATGTGAGCACAGTGATACTGATGCCATGCTGATGTTTCGCAGGTATGATGTCTGCGATGTTCACCTTCGATGTACGAATGCTGGCATTCTGGCATGCTGCACAGAGCAGGCTGATGGGAATGCCGTCAACAAAAGACAGAAAATTGGGGATCATGACATTTTTTTTTTAATTCTTCCAAGGCATCATAATCATCTGCAGGCCTGCCACATATCATCCATCGTGTAGTTTTGAAGACATTTAATTCAAAACTGTAAAAATCTACCTCGTGGTTGCACAAGAAAAGAGGTCAGGATGAGCAACTGGTAGACTGATAGCATGGCTAGTAAAAATCTTGACATTAAGAAGACACATGGTATGAACGGAGCTTACGTATGTGACGTAAATTAAGTGTGTTATGCAAGTAAGTGATCATCTAGTTAATGTGACATGGTTGCAGTTTGGTTAAGTTTAGGCGCCCAAAGCTACTCGGTTAGGTTTAGGAAAAGATCCTGGTTTACATGACGTACAGGATGTTTGTATTACAGAGTACGTTAATGACCCTAAATTAATTTGGATATGAAAGTACGAGTAAACAAAGGATGAGCGTTGTATCTGTCTGGGTTTTGTCTCCTTCCTGAACCCAAGTTTATTTTAACCCAAACCATCATCTCTGATCTTTTCAGCCGTCCTGCCATTGTCTGTAGAGCCACAATCACATTGATGTCTCTATTGGAGAAAGGTATATAGGGGAAACCGAGCCAATCACAGTTGTCCTGGGCAATGAAAAGCCCAGGATGCAACGACGATGCTTCTATAAAAAAAGTTAAATCTCTGCAGGAGAAAACTTAATATTAATCATCTCATCTCATATCTTCATCACGTAAGCGACCAGGTTAGGGTGATGGGTAACTTGCTATTTTCAGCTTGTATTTTGTGAGCTCGGAGGTTGCGGCTTAGGGGTAATTTTGCACAACAGATAGCGGAAGGGGAGGAGAATGCTGATTGAAATAGTCGGCCAATGGCAGGCTTTAGTTGAGGCCACAACCGAAGGAAAAAAAATTCAATGAACATGCAAAATATTGCGCCGCGTGCTGCAGTAAATGTAGTCACCTCGCTGATGACATCCAGCTCCTCCAGTTTCTTATCGGCAGTCTGCTTTCGAAGCTCCGCCTCCTCTCCCATCTTCCTGATGAGCTCGTCGTTGGACTGAATTTGCCGGTCCAGCTCTTCTGTCTGCTTTAGAAGGCCCTCGCCCCGCTGAGCAGGAAGCAGAGATGCACAAACGCAATGCATTCATTTAAACAATCCCCCTTTTTTGCAAGAGATCCTGCCTTCATTTAGCCATTTACAGAGGGCACGCACGAGCCTATTTGTGCCACTTTATGGCGTTTTGTTTGCTCAGAGATGCAGCAGCAGCGGTTAATCACCCTCCTCTGGAACAACATGTACCCCCATGAGCAGCAAATCCTGCCAGAATCTTCTCTCCTGTGCCTAATCAGTGTCCCCCTCTCCTTGCCAAATGTGAAATCAAGAAAAAAAGAATGAAGTGGAGTTAACTGCCCACTCTCTAGGAAAACGAAAGCTAAAGATACCTCTGTATGAGCCCAGTCAAACACGCCGTAATGGGCTTTTCATATACGTGCAGCTATCAAACCAGCTCCGACGAGGCAAAACGATTCTATAATGTTACATAATAACACTTCACATTCCATTAGTGTCCCGCAGGTGCTGTCCAAACTGACCTCTGTTGTGTGGCTGATCGGGTGCGTTTGGTGGAGCTGTGTTTGGCCGGGCCCCGGTGATGGGCTGGCATCTGTCAGAGCCAGCTGATGTAAGGATGATGTGATGTTACCCAGGGCAAGCTCTACACCGGCAGCTTCCTCCTCCAGGGCCCGCTGCCGGGCTGCCGTATCGTTCGCCTGCGCCGTCAGGTTGTCTTTCCGCTGCTGCACGTGTGTGATTCTGAGAAAAAAAAAAAAAAAAGTAGAGGAAAGGAAGCGAAATGTAACATACTGCCATAGCAACTTTTTCTATCGATATCAGGATGTATCCTGTTGGTTTGGCTAATTGGTGCCGAGATAATGAAGAGAAACACTGAGCTGCAGATTCATTAGAGCCTCGCATGCAATTCGCAATATTTAGCACATTTAATTGCATATCTGAGATTATTAAAGGAAAGTTTTATAACAGATATCACCGTGAAACTTCTGAAGCTGATTACTGACAGCAAGACAGTTTTTACTGATCTGCTGTAAATGTAAGTAATCAGCAGAATTATTTGATTTTTTCAGAGAATTTCTTCAAATTTGGCTCAAGCGCCCGCCATGATTTGAGGGCGAGTTGTTTCGAGTTTTTGCGGTCAAAAGGTCAAAGGTTGAGGTCGTTGTGTTGCCTCAGAGCAAGAAGCTCCCGGGTTTGTGCTTCCATTGGTTATCTCCGGGTTATTTTCCTGAAGTTGTGACACTTGATGTCCCAAAAGGTCAGAGGTTAAACTCACTGTGACATCATAATATTCTGCAAAAAAAAACGTAGTGGCCATGATTCAGCTCTGGAACTGCAACTTGACTGGTGCGCGGAGGCAAACAACCGCGACGTTTTCTCAAACAGCAGTCTTGTTAAATTTGCACAAATGTTGCGTCGATATGTAAAACAGAAATCTGAACTCAGATAAACACCTAAATATGTATTAAGGAGGTTTTCTTCTTGAACGCTAGTCTGAAAGTGAACGGAAGAGAAAAATCGCCCCCAAAATCTCAAAATTGATTGTTGCATGAAAAAAAAAGTCTTCTCAGCCGTGGTGTGTTTTTTTCCTCCCTTAAAAATGATCATGGTGTGTGTCTTACTGGAATCAATATAAAGCTGTGAACCAGACACCGCAGCTTGTTATGAGAAGGTAAAGAGGAGTAAAGAGAGGGAGTCGGCGCCGTGCAAAGACAGCAGGATGAATTCACGAGAGGTGATAGACAGCGCGGTGGATGTTAAAGTGCCACTTTTATCACCTCCACAGCTGTAATGATACCCAATCTGTTTTGCCTCGACAGAGCAGAAACACCCAAATCACAGTGTGTGTTAGTGTCTGTGTGTGTGTCATCACAGCGTTCTCGCTAAAAATACATCCTTTTAACAGAAATTAATCTCACATGTTTGGGGAGAACACTGGTGCGCCTGAGGTTGTTGTTAGCGCCTTTTCAAAACAGCCCACATGCTTAAAGGCAATTGAATGGGCTGAAGTTTAAAATAGACGGTTCTACGGAGAGATAGTTGATTCTTGAGTTGCCAGGTTGTGAAATACTGACGCTTTGGGTCGGCCGCAGGACGCTGGCCAAGACAAAACATCAGAAGTATTAGTGGAAAATCGTACGTGAAGTTTCAGAAGTAAAAATACTCGATCAGGAGAAAAATGAGCCCATACACAAACTTTTTCCACATCTTCAGATTGTTGAGTTAAGTTGTATTTTATTTTTGTAGATGTAAATGTGGAGCGAGTTCTACTTCATGCAGTCAGGTACTTAGCCAAAGGGCTCCCAAACTAAATTTAGAGAGGCAGTGAGATGATTGATGGAGCAGGGGAAGGAGAAAATAAACTGCTCTGCGACGCAAGTAAAAAATAAAATCTTTAGGCTTCACTCCAATCTTTTGATTTCTGCGAGTATTTTGGCATCACACAGATAGTGATGTCAGGAAGTTTAGAGGGGAAAAAAAAAAAATCACTCTTTGGTCACTTATGGTGTACGCGGGGGACGTTGTTTGACGCGTTGGGCGCTTGACCGAGACACGACTACAAAGCTGCACCTAATTGGACAAACAGCCACCCTGAGCTGTCAGATCAGACCAACATGGCGGCTCATTGAGACTTTCTCACTACCAGAATGCATCGGAAGCGTAGAAATGAAAGATCCCGTGCCATTAACACGCTTAATACAGTTTGATCTACCAACTGAAGCACATTTGGCTTTATTTAAAACTTCCAGATAATGATAAAGAGGCAACAAATGATTTTTATTGACTTTCAGGACGGTCAACACGGAACAAATACGAGGAACCATTGAAGGAAAACGCAGCTGTGGTCAAGGAATGTAAACGCCTTTCTTCACATGCACAAAGCTGAGGAACATTTTCATTTTTGGAACACAAGAAAAACACCAAAACGTGATTTGAAATGTGGAATAAGTCAAGATTTGTCTCATCACCGGTCCTCATTTGCAATAAAAGGTGATTTCTTTGTCGTCCCTGCAGCTGGAGTACCCTTGTTTAAGATTTGCAGTGACAGAAGAGAATCAAAATAAGCTAAATCAAACATCTTAGTCTTAATGAGGAGCTACTGTTTAGATAACTCTGTGATCTGTGATTCCAAGTCGACTTTTGCTCTGCCGTCCGTGACATCACCTTCGGCATCCCTCTGATTGGGTCGCTGTCCTGCAAATAACATGCATCTGATCTGCTTAAGTTGCCAACACATTTTCGGAGATATGTGTGGCGAATGCAATTTTTCACGCAATCTGTGGCTGAACTGCCCAATTCGCACTCTAAAGCAACACACACACGCGCGCACGGTCGTATAGCAGCGCTCCAAAGATTAACAAAACTCTCCTGAACCGAGCTGACTACTGTTAGACGGGGGTAATCAATTTTGAGTTGCTCGCTCCTTGCTCTCATCACGGCCACCGGAGGGCTTTTTGCATCATTCTGTCTAGCATTCAGGATAATCCTCAGAGCAATCACACGCTAGGAGATGCAGCGAGCGTGCTGCAAAATCCAAGAAAGCAATAGGCTTACAGCGGAGAGAAGCTGTCCCCCTGCGGCTAAATGTCTTACTCCTAAACTCCAATGTGCTTAAAAAAAAAAAAAAAAAAAAAGGGGGTCTCTGTGAAGAAGAGGACCTCGAGCTGTAACACAGGGATAGGTGCACTTTGATAGAGATACACTGCGGAAGTGCGGTAATCCTGGGAGTAATGCAGCTTGTTGGGATTTTGCAATACAAGATGCTTTATGTTAACGGGAGACGTTCTTTTTTTCGGCTACGTGTGCGTGTGTGCGTGTGTGTGTTTGGACCGGTTGTTGTGCTCACCGCTCTGTTAGGTTCCTGATGTACTCCTCTGTGGAGTTGTCCTGCAGCAGATCCATCAGGAATCCGAAGGTCTGCTTCGAGGCTCTTACCGCCCTGCTGGCGACGGCCTCAATGTGGTCCGCCGCCTCCCTGTTACTACGAGGGAGGAAAAAAAAAACCAAAAAAAAAGACGTAGTGAAAGGAGAGAGTGAGTTTCAAAGAATAACAGACCATTACAACTGCCCGAGGAGAGGCGGAAATGGATTTCAGCATCGACGGCTTCCCCTCCACTGGCTCCGCAGTCAAGATTTCTCTAACTACCACATAATAGTGGCGCATAGACGGAGCAGCCGGGGGGGCATCGATTCACGGAGGCCTGACAACTATGTAAGTGACAAGCTCGAGGGAAGGAAGCGAGGGGAGATGCTGCACGGATTCAAACAGCGGTCGTTAATTATAATCGGCCAGATAAAAGTCTCGACTAACCTTTTCATCAGGACCTGCGAGTCGTTGACCATGATGTTCCATTTGTTCGGTCCTGACAGCACCTCAAAAGGAATGATCTGCGAAGGAGGCAGAAATTCAAAAAAGGATCGGTTCAGCTGTTCCAACCGTTGACGCAGGAAAGGAAATCATGTGAACTAAAGTCGGCTGAAAGTAGAGTTAGTTTTTTTTTCCACCTGGTGCTGTTTGCGTGACTCTGTTCTAACATCAAGCACAACTTCAGAAGTGTAATAACAGAGATGTTTGCTCTTGGTGAAACGGGCGTCACCACCATGGTGACTTGGTATGATTCCTGTGAACAGTTCCCAGTGAGAAACACAAGAGATCACGCAGAGACTATTTTTAACAAAGCAGTTCAGATGACTGGAAGAGGATCCATTATCACACGGAGCCACCGCTTCTAGTCCCTCCTGAGTCGCCAGCCAATAATAATAATAATAATTCTAAGAACTTTTCACGCAAAATATGGATATGGATTATGAAAATATATAGTGATAACAAGAAGTAAACATGTGAGGCATGTAAAGTCAATTTAAAAACAACATGCACATCGAGTAACTGGTGCTAAAAATGGGTTTGTGCTTTCTAGGGATTCTGGGATTTCCCAGACTGAATAAGTACCACACATATAAACACAAACTGCTTAGCTAGCTCAACATTTTAGTGACTACAGTTACTAGAGTAACCTTGATGAAACAGCTGATGAGGATGCAGGAGAGTTTCAGTGTGGTCAGAACACTTCCGAATGTGTTGCAGCAGCCAAAAAGTCAAAATGACTCGGACAAAGATCGATGGAATCGCTTCAGAATATATGCTAAATATTTATCTTAGAGAATATTCTGCTCCAATCTATATCGTTTAGCCTTGCAACATTTCCACTTTGCACAAGCGGGGGGTGTAAACCTGCATTAACCCCGATGCTCGAGCAGCAGTCTGCAACAGCACCATACATTATTTCCACTAGAGAAGGTTTAGATATAAAAACAGAATCAGAGGAGTCGATCCGAGCTTCGTCGAGTCCATTCTGTCGTTTTTTCGTCGTGTAATCCTGCGAACAAACCAGACGGCAGACAAACAGACGCGGGCGGAAACATAACCTCCTCAGCAGGATGAATGAGACTTAATTATTTAATCTGACTAATCGCTTCGTGTAAATATGTGGGAGAACTTCTGCAAATTCACGCCGTAAAGTTCAAGTTCTGAAATAGTTTTGATGAAGTGGATAATTATTCTTTAAATGTGACTTTAGCGGCTGACAGAAACAGCCGTACAGGAGGTCACAGTCTGTGTCGGCCCACTGCTGTTCGGGATTTAATTTAATGACTAAAAAAAACGTCTTTAAAACCTCCCTGCTTCTGATTTTCTCACAAAATGCTGGAGTGCAATTTGGAGTGATGAGCGAGGTGTGCTGTTCGGCTGATTGGGGACATTATAAGTGTCTCAGTTGACCAATCAGACTGCTTGGTCGTAGCTACTTATTGTATGATTCCTTGTATGTGTTTGTGTGATTGTCCGATAAAGCTAATTCAAGCAGAACAGGAAGAAAAGCTACAAACTGTCAAACGTGGACGCTTCAGACACAAGTTCAACCTGCAGCACAGGAGATCTCCAGAGTGACCATGTCAGTGGATTTTACCTTCCTGAGTTACCGTTAAATAATGTGTTTTTTTTAACATTATAAAGTCACAGTGAGCAGTGGCGTGCACATACTTTTTGAAGGGCAGGGCAAACAGAAGGGCACTTTAGCATGTTTTTTGGCTCCCAAGAGGGCACTTTAGCATGCATTTTGGCTCCCAAGAGGTCACTTTAGCACGTGTTTTGGCTCCCAAGAGGGCACTTTAGCATGTGTTTGGCTCCCAAGAGGTCACTCTAGCATGCGTTTTGGCTCCCAAGAGGGCACTTTAGCGCATGTTTTGGCTCCCAAGAGGGCACTTTAGCGTGTGTTTTGGCTCCCAAGAGGGCACTTTAGCGTGTGTTTTGGCTCCCAAGAGAGCACTTTAGCATGTGTTTGGCACCCAAGAGGTCACTCTAGCATGCGTTTTGGCTCCCAAGAGGGCACTTTAGCATGTTTTTTGGCTCCCAAGAAGGCACTTTAACGCATGTTTTGGCTCCCAAGAGGGCACTTTAGCGTGTGTTTTGGCTCCCAAGAGGGCACTTTAGCATGTGTTTTGGCTCCCAAGAGGGCAGATTATAATGTTTTAACCAGCCAAGGGGGCAGTTTAGTGTGTTTTGCCAACCAAAAGGGCACTTTGGCACACTTTTTTGGCTCCCAAGAGGGCACTTTAGCGCGCATTTTTTTTAACAATTGGGCCACGAGAAGGGGCGACTGCCCCCCCCCTTGTGCACATCACTGACAGTGAGGTTGACCTTTGTCCCTCTGGATAACACTTCATCATTTCATCCTATCAGACATTCGTGTGGAGTTTTTTTCATAATCTAGTCTCTGACTTTCTGTATAATGGACAAAAAAAATGTGAGTTCAAAGTGACCTTGAAAAGCTAAAAGGTCCTGGTCCTGCTTCAGAAATGGTGTGCAGGGGGGGATTGCTTTAATTTAGGAAATAATGAAACTCCTCTAATGAACCTCTTCTCTTAAGTACACGCTGCGCATCGGAAGAAAAACCCTCCCTCAAAATGAATCCCCTGAAGTCCCGTCCTGATAAATGTAATGCGTATACAGTCAAACGCAGAAACCGTTTCCCCGAGTGACATTTAATTTGAGGGAAATGCAAATAAAAAATGAGAAAACGGAATCAACAATTGACACTTTTTTTCTTTTTTTTCTTCTCAACTTTCATTTGGGGAGGCTGCTCTGCTTATTAATATGAAATTAAAGTGCTGCTGCTTCAGGCTTACCCGAGTGATAAGGCTCTGCGGAGGTACAGTCGGTGTGTGTGTGTGTGTGTGTGTGTGTGTGTCGGCGCTCGCACAGACACGCACACACAATCAGAAATAGAGAGCTATATATTGGCAAAACTACCTCTCTCATCTCCCCCGAACCTAAATAACACGGCAGCAGTATCCATAATAGATTCCTGCGAGCGCGGCGGAGAGACAGTGAAAAGCCTCGCGGTGGGTGAAGAACAAGTTGTTAATTTTAGCGTCCATCAAACAGTCTTTGGATTTTCCTTAGGAGGCATGAATTTGCCACTCAGGGAGGAGGTTGGTGGAGGTGGAGGTGGAGGTGTGTGTGTGTGGGGCTGCTGAGAAATATTGTTTTTGCTTTGGGGGGGATCTTTGTGGATCTATACAAGAGGAGCGCCAACCGAGTGAGGACATGAAATCAAGTGCTTTACATACTTGCTTTCAATGCAATGAAACACCTGTAAATATATGTGACATCAACATATTATTGAAGAGGTACGTTTGATCGGCCTACCATGGTGTCCAGGTCCAGCGTCGCCTGCTTCAGCTGCTCCTGAGACGCTCTCATCACGAGCGTCGTCTCTGCGAACGCTTGGCACGCAGCCCTGCTCTCACCATCCGTCCTCTCTTCCTCTGTCGTGCTGATGCTGCAGTTCAAAGCAGATGTAATGCCGTGCAGCTGGGCTGAGAGTCTGCCTGCAGAAGCTTCCAGCAAGGAAAATTGTTTTATGAAGGCCTCCCGTGCTTCTGGAAAGAACAAGAAAAAGCACAAAGCAAATAAAAAATAAATTAAAAAAAAGCACAGTAAATCCTTCGCGGATTATTTCGCTGTGAATATTATTTCTTGCAAGACTCGGCGGCAGGAATGCTGTGTGTATTCTGACACATTACTGTCATTTGCTGCGAGAATTCAGACTCTGATCCTCTCCTGT
Source organism: Sparus aurata (assembly GCF_900880675.1). Classification (NCBI taxonomy): domain Eukaryota; kingdom Metazoa; phylum Chordata; class Actinopteri; order Spariformes; family Sparidae; genus Sparus; species Sparus aurata. The sequence continues at coordinate 24,849,531 of NC_044198.1, read as the reverse complement.
GTGTCTGTGTGCAGTCAGAAAAACAGAATCCGGACGTAACTCCGTCCTGACGTCAACACTTTTGCCACAGTTTCACTACGTTTTTACTCCGATGTTTCGAGTCCGTCTGTGCGGCCGAGCCTGGCTCGACGCAATTAGCAGCAAAAAGCGTCTGGAAGTTTGTGACTTCATTCACTACGCTCGTCTCTTTGTCTTTGTGCCTCATAAAACGAGAGATAACAAGAGCTTTGTGCGCCCCAGTGTGTGCTGTTTTTGCCACAGTGAGTGTGTCGCTCACATATACTTGTTAAATTATTATTGATCTATCAAATGTCATAAAGTGCATGGCTGAAAACTATAAGTGTGTGTGTATAAGTGTGTGTGTTGGTAGGAGGGGGGGGGTTGTTAGACAACTGTTATCGTGATTGCAACTATAATCATAATAAACCAGGGATTAGAGATGCACCGCCTGTCATATAAATAGGGATTAAGTTGGTCACACGGCGCCTTGTTCTATATTGTTATGATTTGTCTCCATTTGGCCTCTGCAGCTGAGCCTGTAAGCCCTCCCCCTCCCCCCCCCCTCAAAGATAATGAGGATATATCAGCATTGTGTTAAAGTAATTGGGAGAGGTTTGTATTGTTGCCCGCTTCCTGATTTAATCGCTTTGTTGTGCCGTATCTGTGAAGAGACGCGGAGCAGAGCAGCAGCCCATTTGCGAGAAAAAACGCCGGGGGCGGTTTCATGTCAGAATAGTCTAAACCATGCCTGCTGGTCTTGTATGTATTGATATGGCATGTTATCATCTCGCCTGCCAAAGTGTGACACAATAGCTACAATGGCGCACAAGCGGGGCGTCGCATTTCACAAAGCAGAAGGCTGCCAAGTGTCTCTCCCGCGTGACCGCGAAGGAAACATTAAAAAGACTGACAGGCCAAGTGGAATTATCTCGGCTCCTGGCTGCTGTTACCTTGGAAGGCCAGGAAATCCTCCAGAGCATTGGGTAGAGTATCCTCCCTCTGGTGCTCATGCTCATAAAGCCTGGCCATGTGATACTTCAGCAGGTGGTGCTGCTTCCCAAATCTACCTCGGCAATCAAAGTGAGCCAAGAGCTTCTCCAAATCCTGCAGGCGCGTCCTCAGCTTTTCTGCCTGTAATAGCACCGAGATTTATCACTGACGGCGTCAATGAGAATACAGATTTTAGCGAGAGCGAAGCAGAAGCACAAGAAAAAGAGAACCGCCGGGGTTGCAACAACAAACAGAACAGCAAAATATCTACCCGCCCAGATCTGTATTTATTCATTCAGACACGGGGATTGAGACAGGACTCTGATTCTTGGTGCACCGCAACATCAAAATGTAGTATTTCAACAAAAGCAATGAATAAATGAATATCAACAACAGGATAAGGATAAAATACGGTTTTCATATCTGCATCCGCTCGCGCCATTCTCCGCGTAGCATGTGGCAAAAGAAAAGCATTTCTGGCGATAACTAGATTACATTCCTCTAAGAAATGGAAGTCGCAGTCTCTGAGTGGAGCGAAGGTGCTGTGATTGGCACCAATTTCTTGACCGTGGAGGGTAAAGTGTTCAGGTTTATAAAAAAGGGCCCTGTAATCTCACTGTGATCATACATCATTTTTTTTCTTTTACCACATCAGGGAGCATGGACGGCAGGTCGCACATGTGTTACCGTCAGGTGTGTTCTCTGTAGCTGGCGAGTGTACGGCACCTGAGGCGCTAATGAGCCCACTTCCTTTGTGTAGTCGTTTTAAAACACCACGTATAACATATTCTTTATATAGGGAGTCATTCTCGCCTTTAAACGAGTGCCGCGTGTCTTTCTCATTATTTTATCCCGTGCTTTATTTCCCAGTTTCTTGATCATCGACCACACGTCTCCGTCTTTTACAGCCGCCCTCTCCTTCGTACTTGTTAGTCTTTCCCCCCCCCTTCCCTCTGTGCGAGCCGGAGGAAAATGTGAGCAGAAAGACGGAGAGTGGGAGAGGCAGAAAAGGGAGAGCTGGGGGAGACTGAGGATAGTGAGAGTAATTGCAGGTGTTCAGAGCAGACAAGGCTCGGGATGTTCACTGAATTGCTAACACCGTGGAAATCGCAGCATGCATTCACACCCGGTACAAGCCGGTCCGGAGAGAACACAGAGCCACTTTAGCTGGAACAAGAATATGTGCAGAGAAAAGACAGAACATGTCGGAGGTATCGGATTGGCCTCAGAAAGCCAGATCCAGGGGACGTGGCCACCTTAGCATGCAGACGTGGGCTGCAACAAATCTGAGGGGACAGAAAGAAGCAGCACAGGAGATCATTAGGGCAAATGTCTCTTTCTGTTTCACTGCACATCTACTGTTTACTTGCAATCTGCAAATACAAAGGGGCCATATGGCTGTCATGAGGGTCTACAAAGGCGAGATGTGCCGGGGAGGCAACTGTGCTATTTCCAGAACAAATTGCACCCCGGAATAGCAAGAGCCAAGGCACAATCGATGTTCAAAGAATTTATGTGAATATGTGCAGGAAACACACGGCAACAGATAGTAAAAGATGCAAAGGTAGTGCTTTTAGTCAGACGCTGACACACAACTGAAATGTAGTATTTTGTAAAACGCTGCATTTTGCTCTGGTTACATCTCAGAGGGAGCCGTGCTTTCTAACCAGAGTCAAGGTTGACTGTGTCTTTGTATACCAAGGCTTAAAAGACAGCTTAAAGATACAATAGTGCTGATTAATTGTCTAGTAAAAAAAAATCATCAAACATTCAGTCGTTGTGTACCATCCAAATGTTGGCACAGATTTCCCTTTTGGTGCTTGACGATATTGTTCTTGAACAGTGGCGTGCACAGACTTTTTGAAGGGCAGGGGCGAAAATACAGCGTGTTCTCGCCACTGAAAAGGGCACTTTAGCACGCGTTTTGGCTCCCAAGAGGGCAGTTTATCATGTTTTGCCAACCAAGAGGGCACTTTAGCGTGCGTTTTGGCTCCCAAGAGGGCACTTTAGCGTGCGTTTTGGCTCCCAAGAGGGCACTTTAGCGCGTTTTGGCTCCCAAGAGGGCACTTTAGCGTGTGTTTTGGCTCCCAAGAGGCTACTTTAGCATGTGTTTTGGCTCCCAAGACGGCACTTTAGCATGTATTTTGGCTCCCAAGAGGGCAGTTTATAATGTTTTAACCAGCCAAGGGGGCAGTTTAGTGTGTTTTGCCAACCAAGAGGGCACTTTGGCACACTTTTTTGGCTTTTTTGCGCGTTTTTCAATAATTGGGCCACGAGGGGAGGCGACCGCCCCCTCTGCCCCCCCCCCCCCCCCCGTGCACATCACTGTTCTTGAAACTTGCAAGCTAACAAAGCTTTAAACTGAACTCAACAAGATGCCCGTTTTACTCCAGTACAATATAGCTATAACGTGTGCACAAAATACTAATTTGTGGCCATGAAGTAGGTATAATGTGCACACGAAATACTAATTAATAATATTAGTATCATTCCTGGACAGCTGGGTAAGCAAATCGAGCGCACCTTCTTTAGAAACTGCAGTAGCCTACATGATGTCCTTAAGTTGAGAGTCTTTTCTTATTCTGTAAGGAACTCATACACTCATTTGTGTGTGCAGGAGCAGCTGCACACACAAATGAGGATGAGGTTAAAAAGTTTGTAAGTCAGGTGAGACGTCAGCAGCAATGGCTACCCGTTGTAACAAAGTATCAAACATAGGCCTCATTAAATAACAACAAGTTATTGACTAGAAAAGAATAAGAAAAGACACTCACCTTAACTCACCTTAAAGGGACAGTGTGTAACGATTTAAGTAATTTATTAACTCAAATCAACGTCTTCGTTCATAAGTAAGTCCTCATTGGTGAACAATTACCTCTGCCAACAATCTGACTTATCCTCCTGAGCGAAGAATTACCTATCTGAATATACATAGCATGGGCAAGCTCTATGGAGGCCGCCATGTCTTCCCAGTTTTAAAAAAAACTACGGACTGCCGAGAGGGACACAAAGCATTGCGTGGTACTACGTAGTAAGGCTAAACGCGTTTTCGCTCAGAGCTAGCTTGACTGTGGAACTGAGAGGGAGCTCAGCAAAAGCGCTCCTCACTAACAATAACAACAACTAACTACATTTTTACCTCATTAATTGAATCAGTAGAAATACTCGACGCTGTTGGGAAAGAGTCCATATTTTGAAAATGAGTTTCTTGTGCGTCAGGGCCACCGTAGCTTCCGGAACGTCCCCAACGTCTTCAGAACGGGAGGGGTGAGCAAAGGAGTGTTGCAGTGTAGAACCTCACAGCTAGATGGCGCTAAATACTTGATATATTACACACTGTCCCTTTAAGGACATCACGTAGGCTACTGCAGTTTCTAAAGAAGGTGCGCTCGATTTGCTTACCCAGCTGTCCAGGAATGATATAAATATTATTAATTAGCATTTTGTGGCCATGATTTGGTATTTTGTGCACACATTGTAGCTTTATTGTGGCCACAATGACATTTTTTTTTTGTCATGTCATGTCTGGGGCTCTGTACATAGCCGTCCATGGTGGATGCGCTCGCTGGTGTATACTACGTTTATTGGCTTTATTCTTGAGCCCATTGGGGTTTACTCGACATTAGATACATAAGATGTGTAGGTGTGGAGACTTTAAAGTTGTTTAAAAGTGCCTATTAACTTCAGTGATCTAATAAGTAATGTAATTAATTATTTTATGATGTCAGTAATGTTGTGACTTTCTTCTGTTTAAGTAACTTTCCCACTGCTGTCTGTATCTGCTAGATGTGTAACAGGCAGTAGTTATGATGATGTGATATTTCGGTGCTGTGTTAACAGTAATTGCAGGTTTGAAGGCTCAATAAGCAGAATTTTAAAACTCCCTCCACAGACATCAGTCACAAACAAACACACACTCACCTGCTTCTTAACAAGGCCATAGCAAACGGGGCACTCCTCGCACTGGTGCGTCGCTCTGTTGTGGAAATAGTTCAACTCACATTTGTCACACTTATAACCCACAAAGCCCTGGCGACAGTGGCAGGTCCCGTTGCCGTGACACTGCATGGAAATGGAGCCCATTGGGTCGCAGTTACAGGCTGGAGGACGACACAGGGACAGAGATGGATGGGAGGGCGAGAAGACGGGAGGGGGGAGCGGCAGAGGTAAACATGGAGGAGTCAGAAATGCCTTCATGTGTGATCTGTGTTAGATGCATGAGAGGATCAGAGGGTAGAGCACTTGCGATGCCTGAAGTAAAGTCCTGTACCTCTGCAACCTCGTGACGAGAATCCAAAGAAGCCCGCACGACAAGAATCACACAGTCTCCCCTCCACTCCCGCACGACACACACACTGCCCCGTGATTGGATGACACGCGACGGATGACGAGCCAATTGGATTACACTTGCACCTGAGGAAGGAAGGAAGGAAGGAAGGAAGGCAGGGGGAGAAAAAAAAAATATCCCAGTAATAGATTCAGTTTGTAAGCTGAGTTATTAAATCTATTCAACAAATCCACCCGGGCGATCTTTAATACCTCTCACAGCCTACACCTGGTTGGAGGTTGAAGAAGCCGACTTCACAATAACTGCAATCCCGTCCCGTCACGTGACCGAGGCACCGACAGTCTCCCGTCTGCGGGTGGCATTCGTTTACATGCCCGGAGGTTCCGGCAGGATTGCAGCTGCAGGCTGGACGAAACAAACAAATACAACTTCATTACTAAAGCAATCATATTACATTTGCTGGAATCATGGCAATGCATCATGTTAGCGTGGGTGGAGGGGGGGAAGACTTGTGATTGATTTTGATCCCAGAGCGCTTGAGGGAGAAACAGAAAAGAAATGACCGACAGCACCGGGGAGACTCATGGATCTATTTCTGACGTTCTGTACAGAAGTTCGACCCGCGGCTTAAAGAGGGGGAAGACATCACAGCTGTTTCTCTTTGTGTCTCTGTCTGTCCGTCGTTTCTTAATTCTCTCAAACCAAAGACTCCTTTTTAGCTCTTCTTCTTTAGAGAGGGGGGATCTTTTTCTGACTCGCAGCCATTTGTTCGCCTCCATTTTCAGCTTTCACCTCTCACGACTCAAGAGTGCTTCACTTGTCTAAGAGGAGCTCCGGAGCTGATTAGTCGAGACCATTTCAATGAACTATTTTCCGCGATCCTTTAAAAGCAGAACCCAAGGCCATCGAGTCCTTTGTTCTCAATGTCGCTCAGGCTATTACTCGACTCTATCCTGTGGAAAAAAAAACAGCAATCTGGAGTCTTAACGGGCGATGTGAAGGAATGTCAAGCATCTCTTGAGTGAGGATTTGTAAAGATCTCCTCCAAAAATGCTGAAGATATAAAAATACTCTCGCTTTGAGTAGCAGTTTGTGTCTGATATGGCTTTTCCACAAAAGCACAGTCACCATTTATTTAATTCTGAAAACTATCACTCCTTCTCCCTCATTATAAAATCTTGATCTATGATCTGTCGCTGAAAAGTCCGAACTCAGACAGAGGACAGAATTTTGAGAAAATCGGCAAAAGAAATTGCAAACGATGATGATGTAACTGAAAGAGGTACATGTTGTTTTTGTTGGTTTCATGTATTAAAAGAAGACAATTTGATCCGATTTCTCTGGAAAGATGAGGAGAACGTTTTACTCTGACGCTATTTTCCATCTCTACAGCAGAGTAAGAGTTTCAGTCGCAGCGAAACAGCTGATCGCTCGCACGAGTTTAATGTTTTCTACATGAATGCCCGTTGGCGACCTCTAGTGGCCGCAGTTATTATTACGGCTGCAAAGGAGGAAGTCAGGGAGAAAGTAGTATGCTTGGGGAACAGGGCAGGGTTGATGATCAAGTCAGACAACCTCATGACTTTCCTCCAGGAGACTGCTGTTATCATTTTCACCCCGTAACACAGAGAATATATGTCGCGAATATGACAAAATCAAGTTTACAGGTAACGTCGGTACATTTGTGGCTGAATTTACAAAGGTGACGTGGTTATTTTAACCCAAAAATGATGTTTTCCTAACCTTAACCACGTAGTTTTCTTACAGTGAGATGTGTCATCATGGCAATCAGCCCGTTCGGTTTTTTAGGTATGACGACGTGTTGCAAAATCTGCATATAAATATGTGTACGATGGAAACACGGCTAATGTAAACAACAGAAGTTTAGTGTTTAACTCAGACGGGGCGTGAGAACGTGTGAGAACAGTCCTCTCGTGTCGAACTCTGCACAGCGAGGATCACACATCCAGGTGAGGTGACGGAAAGCAAAACACATTTTAGTGAGTGGGGTCGTACGAGGCGATCATCCGTAGTTAGTTTACTACGTGCCCTAGATGGCGGCCGGCACGCCCTCAGCGCGGAGACGGTGCAGTCACACGCTGTGGACAGGGGCCACCTTCAAAATCAATATTAGTTTAAGCGTATGCTGTATTTAGAATATTTCCCATGCTTCACCTCGCTATTAGACAGCAGCTTTTCCAACAGGGAGCAGTTTTATTGCTCTCCTCAGACTCCCTCTGACAAAAACAGACATATTAATCTGCAGAACACGGGAGCTGCTCACCCACCACTGCCTCGAGTCGACTTTGTGTTCATGTTTGTTTGTGTTATCGTGAGCGTCGGTGAACACTTTAGTTTAACCATGTGGAGAAGCTGGAAGTCTGGATAAATACCCGAACTATCCCTTTGACCTTGTCGTACATGAATACATTTCCTCTGAATAAATCATAAACATGATAAACCAATTGACCCCTCCCTCCGTCGCAGTGACTCACCCCTGCACTTCTGGACAGCTGTCTGGTTCAGGGCGTCCCCGTAGAACCCCCTCCGGCAGCGTTGGCACTGGTCGCCCTCTGTGTGTCCCAGGCATTTCAGACATCGCCCGGTTACGTGGTCGCATATTCCCACGGCGTTGAAGTCCACGTTGCCGTTGCAGTCGCATCTCGCACACGGCCGAGCCGCCCCTGATTGTCCCAGGGGATCGCCATAGTAACCGTCTTCACACATCTGACAGCGCATCCCTGCGCAGAGGGTGAAAGGTGAAAGGAGTGGGCGGGAGTTAGTTGGACGACTGAGCGGGAAGACTGTCGGGAGGTCGTCCACGTGCCCCCCCCGCGGAGTCTGCTGTAACTGAATTAGAAGCTCTGACGCGTCTGAATCACAGGTGGCATCGTAGAAAAGGACAAATCCTCGGTCTTATCAGCATCAATCAGTCTTGTGGAAGTGTTGCATCATTTCATCCTTCACATAAAGCCTGTTATTTTACTGTGTGGTGCCATAGAGAAAAAAGAAAAAGAAAGAAAGAGAAAGGATGCTGCATCGCTGGTGGTCATCTCACCTGTCCGTCCTGCAGGGCAGTTGGTACAGACCACCTGTCCTGTCTCCGCAATTTGAGAACAGCTGGTGCGGTCCGGGCAAGGGCAAGGCTGACAATCACCAGGAGTGCCAATCAGAGCGTTGCCATAGTAACCGTCCAGGCAGTGCTCGCAGGTCATCCCCGTGGTGAAGTCTGAGCACTCACACACACCTGAAACAGAGAGAAGGATAGAGAGGGAGAGAGAGAGGAGTGTAACAATTACGCGCCCCTGCTGCACAGACCAACACCTGCTCGTATTTGACATTGTTTTTTTTTTTTTTTTTTTTCTTCACGCTTTTGGTTCTGACACACATGGACCACAGAGGGCGGCGTTTCCCCCCCGTCGCCAGCAGAGTGCGCTGTGTCTCTGACCATCGCTGCAGCCACTCCATATACTAACACTCACAATCCACAGCCCAATCCAGTAAGAAAAAAAAGGAAAAAAGAAAAGAAAGAAAACATTCCCCACAGCCCACCGTGGAGAGCAGAAGACAACTAAATTCACCCCGAGCATAATTGCTTTGGGAAATATAAGAGCCAAATGCAGTCCGAAAGACCTTCAAGAAGTAAAGCAATTCCCTCCACCAAGTGGGAGAGATTACCAATTCTATGATGTCCTAAAAACAAACTGTTGTTTTTCGGAAAAAGCCTCAGAAAAAAACAACAGCTCACAGCCCCAGCGCCACTTTGAACGCCTCGTTCACCTGAACATGTGTTAGGTATAAATATACACCAGATCTCCGATGAATTCTCGGATAGATTTTCAGTCCTCATTATGCCACATTTCAGTAGCAGTCGTGATGGATACAGAAAAGAAAAAAAAAAAAACCCACACAAGTGAAGAAGATGACACAGTTCAGAGTAAAGCAGCGGCAGTGAGGCTCGCTGCAGCTCAGTGACCTGCAGTGGATCTTAACGTCACACACACTGAGATGACACGACGCACACACACACACACACCCTCAGAGCCTCGTGTGCACTCGCCGAGTTTGTGCAACGGCAACTTCTGAAACGAAACAGCATGAATTTGACATAACACAATGTGGCATTCTAATTTAATAACCGACTGACCAAAAGCTTGCAAAGTAATAAGTGTTAACAGTCTCGGAAGAAAACCGCAAAGTGGAACAAAAAAAAAGGAAAAAAAAAAGCAACTGCCGACGAGATGCTTACAAAGTTAAATGCATCATAAGATCATAATGCGCAGGCTGTTAATTAAATTTCAATCATCGCTCATGCATTTCAGGCTGTAACACAATAATAGCTGCCGTGTGCAACTGCAGAGGAAGACGTTTAGCATTCCCGCCGCACAGCATGACGTCGGGCTCTTAGTATTCGCCGGGCGCTCTGGATATCAGAGGAGTCGCAACAATTCGGGGTCGTTTTTTTGGGAGAAAAAATGTCGGCTCCAGCAAAGATAAAAAGGGGGGTTGATGACAATAATTGCGCTGATTTTCTAGCGAAACACCAATAAGATCGCGTCGCTTTGCAAATAATCCACAGACGTGTGACTTTTGCAGAGGTCTCATTAAAATTTCCCCAGCGCTCCCTCGTAGCCTGCGGTGTGATTCGCTGAGGAGCTCTCCTGTGCATTTTTTAAAAACCAGCTCGCACCGCTGAATATCGGAGCAAAGAAATTCTCGCCTGTAGTTATCGGGGTCGCTGCAACCGATGTCCCCCTGCCACTAAATAAAGCCCTGTTAACTTCGGCCCCTGCGAGTCAAGCATGTGAGATAACGGCCGCAGAGCTAAATTGATCACACGGCCATTAGGGGGAACGGTTATCCCGTTGCCTGATGAAGTGTGGACTTCTGGGTAAAAATCATTAGTTCTTCGGCGAGGTGAGGTGAATAATACATGACTTCCAAGCGCGTAATGCCAGTCATTTAGAAAGAGTATTTAGTAATTATGATTGTCCCAAGCATAAAGAAGTGAATCCTTCTTGAATTTCACAAGGCATTACAATGACACTGACGGCGTGCCGTGTCAATCCCCAATGAGCCGTGGTGAATTTAATGGCAGCAGAAATGTGCTGACTTTACTGGGTGTGAAGATGACTGAGCGTGATATGAGGCCGCAGCGCCACCGAGGGCCTCCTCGACACTATTATCATTCCATCGGCTCCTCCGGAAAGGCTAACACCGTGCATCACAAACTGCTGCCGACTGACTGACTGGCTGACTGGCAGGGCCCGCCGCTCGTCACGTGACGCCCCTCGACGTCATTAGCGCCCAACATCCCGGCAGAACAATTTTCTATCAATGAATCAATGAGCGCTCATTCAGCTGTAATGAATTGGGATTTCTGTGAAGCTCCCTCGTGGAGCTGCACACTTTGTATCCTTTCACAAATCCGCACAATCCCGCCATTCTGCTGTCGCCCTCTCGTACTCCCTCCCCCCTTTCAGCGGTGGAGCGCTGCTCTTTAGCGCTCGCGCTTCCCCCGCCTGAACTCTGCTCGTCTGCTCTGTGATGGCAAAGTAATATTTTTGTATGGGAAACAAGCAGCGTGGAGGTTTTTTCTTTTTGAAGAGGCGCCCTCCATCACATCCACATCATCCTCTCCAAAGAGCTCCTTTCTACCTGCGCCTCACCGCCCCACTCTGCTGCCGCTCTCCACAGAACTACGCACACACATCCCGGACTAATGCACTTCATTAAGGAAGCTACTCGTGGAGGACAGGAATTCATTGGAATACATCACTGTGCGATAGCCGCACAAACGGATGAAAAAAGGCCGGTGGCTCCGTTTCTTTCACTCATTTGTGTTTGTGCTTTATTCAGTGTTCCTCTCAAACAAAGTGCGACGAGTAGCTCCTCCAGAGATAGCGCGGTTATCGTTTGTTTGCAGTGGCTCGTAATAGCTTCAACACCAGATGGAGACAGCAAAAGTGCGAGGGACGGAGCCAAGAAGAGATGGATTTAAAATGAGCATGTTTTTGTTTAGCAGAGGATCAGACTGTTATTACATTCCTGCCCCTCGACATCTGATTTATTTACTGACCAAACTGGGTTCCTGGAGATCAATGCATGTCATTATAGCCACCATCTTGGGAGGTCTGTCTGATGAGGAAGGGCAACACGTGGGGTCTCTGGTGACATGCGAGCCCGGAATTACAAGTAAAACAAGCCGCGTGAGCTCGAAGCAACACGTGGCAGCGTGAACGATGTGACTGCTCAGGCTACTTTTAGGCTCTTCCGTCCCAGTTTAAGAAGCGCGATAATAATTCTCGCTAAAACTAGGGTTTCTTTCCTGCACAACACGGATGTGATGTCACACACACAAGCTTTTCAAGACCTCCGCATTTTCCAGGAGTCTTGTCTACTCAGCCCAAGGGAACTTTGAAAAGCTTCGGGGCCGAGGAAATCTATTTACGAATGCATGCGAACACCCTGTTTTAATGAAGGAGGGACGGAAACAAAAACAGAAAGCGAGACACACACACACACACAGAAAAATCTTGTCTGCAGCTTCTGAGGCCTTGAGGGTAGAGGAGTTGGGGTAAATCTGCTGCAGGACTGTTTGATGGTGATGCTGCTCTCTAATTTAACACACATATGCTCGCCAGCGCCCGGCGCTGCAGATGTGGCTCGTCAGCGAGGTCTGAGCGAGGAGTGGACTGCTGCAGAGGAGAGAGGGAGGATGTTTAGGGAAAAGGAGGAGGGACTGTATATCCTGTCAACCCCCATACATAATGTGCACAATACGGATGACTGGGGAAATATGTTTTGTCACACTGTGACTGTGGAAAATAAATGCATCAATTCTTGTTTTGTGTACAGAGGCTGTCAGCCAAATTGCTGTGGCCAAGGCCTTCGGGTAGAAGGGATGGGAACTCCGACGGCAGTGGTTGTAACTCATGCTGTCGGTCACCTACAGTAGTGTGCTGCAGAGGAGTAGGACAATTTGACTCTGATCAAAGCACGTTAAACAGCTCGTGAAACTGATGCGATAAGCCTCTAAATAATTGTTTGGGTGTCTCGCATCTTTGTTCCGTTGATCTAACAACAGGAGCGAGACCTTCTCCCGGCACTTGTGTCCCGTTACGTCAAACTGCGTACATTTGTTTTGTGTCTGCAACTACGTAACTGTGCTGACAGGACTCCCTTGATAAAAACAGTTTCAATTTCAGTTCTTTTTAGCAGTGCTAGCTGATGGCCGGCCGGTGTCAGTCAACCATTTTGCTCCTGAAAAAAGGTATTCGTTGGACTGCATGAATTTTTCTCACGGACATTCATGGTCCCCAGATGATTACTTCCTCTTCAAAGTCAAATGTTCTTGACTTTTCATCTAAAAACACCGGCAGGTTATCAGACATCATGTGAAACATCTGCTGCCTGGTGTGGCAAAACATTTTAGACATTCATGGTCCCCAGATGATGCATCTTTACGACGTTGCGGATCCTGTGAAAGTGGCTGGATTGCCATGAAATTTGGTACAGTCACTCTCTGTACCAACACATTGATTTCTACCAAATTTGACTGTGTTCTGACTTTTCTGGCCCAGTCGCCGGGATAAAATGTTGGCAATTAATGATTCTGCAAACCACTGATAGTATCACATTTGTGCGTGTCACACCTACGTACCCTGCTGACATATCATGTTCACACTACAGGTCTATCACCTGATTTTCATATCAGGAAGTAGAGGGCATGATGGTGAAGCTCGAGGCAAGAAGTACGCCATGTTGTTTCAACATTGGTTGCATGAAACTAGTGGATATTTTGGCGTTTCAACATTTTTAAGCGTGACACCAACAATGGATACTTTTTTAAGCAGACCTCGGGACAGTTTCCAGCCATGTTTGGAAATTTGAAGTTTTTAAATGTCAACAAATCTGCGGTTTCCAGAAATGTACTTTTCAAACATTTATCCTGGCGAATGTGTTCATGAAGCACCATCATCTGATCATGGCAGATTAATTACATTGCGGTCAGACTCAGATGAACATGGTAAACATTACTGTGTCTCTTAAGTGTCTCTTGCATATCCCTCAACTGGAAGTAAATGCAAAACTGAGCTGCCAAGTGTCCATTTGATTTTGTCATATTTCTCTATGTCCTTCAATTTACATTTTATATAACCATCAAGGACAGGCTGGGAGATTTAGATGTGGCTTTCTCTGTGAGATCCGGTGTGTAGTTCAGCGTCCCAGAGGTTTTCCTTTCATATCTGCTGTTTCTCAGGCAGAGGAAACTTCCTCATTTTCATTTGATGATGCATCAGGTTGGTCATCCTAAGTTCCCCCCCTGTCAAAACTAATTTAATCTCGGGGTAAAAACCAAACCAGCGGTCTCTGACAGTGTGACTGGAAACCAAAGGCGGGTGGACAGAGTGTGCACATTGTCTATCTTCCTGTTTATTCTCGTGTAAAATAAATGCGCTGCTTGTGAGGAGATAAGTGAAGCGTGCTGAATGGGATCAGCAGGAGAAATTACATGGTAAGATTCATTCTAACTGACTACAACTGTCTTTTTTTTTTTTTTTGTTGCTGTTGTTGGGGCTCATTCTCGGTTCCTCTCCTCCCCTCGCTGTCGCTCCTCATATTCCATCACGCTGATACAGGCCCGGCATCTCAGGGCTTAGCCTGCAACAAATACAACCCACCAGAGAGATTAAGGGGGCTGAATAAGCCAGTACTAGAGCCGGCTTCGCTCCCTATCAGTTTGTCTGCCTCAACTTTCTCCCATAGATTTTTCTAACTAATGACCTTAGAGAGCTGAAGATGGCATTTAAGCAGGCATTTGGGGAAACGCACGCCCCGGCTTCCTCCGTCTCATTCTCAAGCAGCCCTTTGTTGGTAAACACTGACTCACAGCGTCCTCCATTTTAACCCAGCATTCTAATGAGGACCGCGACGAGACGCACGTTTGGTAATTTCTTCATCCGTACTCCTAATTGATGCAATGAGACAGGTGCTCTGGGTTTATGGCCTTTATTAGGCCCACTTCAACGTATTTCGCTGGAGGAGCCCCTGGTGGTCCGTTTCCCCTTCAACCCAAAAAAAAACAGACCGCCTGCACCAGACTGCAGTGGGCGCGACATTTAGCTATGCAAAAACCACTGTGCATTATTCAAAAAATTTGGCCCCGCACAAATGTCAAAGTGAGAAACAAGCAGATGCTGTTACGAAACAGAAGAGAGGAACATAAAGAGCGCATTTATTCCGGGGGGTTTGTAGTTTGCAGATGCACACGATGCATCGCAGGTATTTGCGGTCAGCAGACTGCAGTTTACGACTGGCCCCCGCAAGATAATGGCTAGATGTGTTTTAACTGGAGGTTTAAGGTGAGAAGTTCAAGGCGGTTTTGTTTTGCCCTCACAGGAAAGTGTTTCTGTACGATCCTGGGAGGTTCAGTTCAAAATCATTCAGCATCCAAGTCAAAGTACAAGCAAACAGCCTGAGCAATTTTTGCAACTGAGCAATTTACAGACAACGATTTGGAGTGGAAACGGCAGCAGAGGTAGAGAAAACCTCGTACCTCTTTGTCCTTATAACAGGCATCTTAAACATCAGCTATAACACCATCCAGTCTGCAAACAGGGACAAAAAAAGGTACTTTGGACTTTGGAGCTTAATTTACTAGTTTTTGCGGTTGAAACCTTCATTTTTGATTCATCGATCAAAAAATAGATTTTGCCAAGAACAAGGGTTCAGATTCAACACAAAGTAAAAAGATAATTTATCATGAAGACTGAACACCATTAATTGACTTTGTTACAGCTTAATTCCTTTCAATTTAGAAATATAATAATATTTACTCTTACATTTAAGTTTTTACTTTTAAATAAACTAATAACCTCACTAATCACTAATATTATCTCATGTTATCAACTTTTCCCAACTTCTGCTTCAGCACAAACTATACTTTTATAAAATCCTTAGATTTTATAATAATAATAATAATATAATAACATTTGTTACATTTTACCAGAAACCTAAACCACATTTGCTATAAAAAGATAAAACTGAAAAATATTTTGTTACAGTCAATACATACATACATACAACCACCAATCATTTGGATCCACATCATTGATTACAATCTTTAACGCTTTGGTGCGAGTCACATGAGAGGAATCGACAAAATGTTTCCATGCAGGTGATGAACTGGAAAAACTGGGACTCTCCGTTAATTGGCTATTAACCAAATCAATATGTGATTTCTCATTAATAATGTCTCATTGACATAATTCATTGACATTGAATAAAAAGTTAAGCGATCACGGAAAGTTGTTTCAACTAAGCCTGCGAATGTCTGCACAACATTTCACACCACTCCATCCAGCGGTTGTTGGGATATTTCCGTGGTTGGCAGACCGATGTACAGATTGACATTTGCTTCCCCTAAAGCTGTGCCGCAAGCTAGCATGGTTAAAAATGAACTGTCAGAGCAGAGCACCAGAGGCTGAGCTATCCTGACTGGATCATACATTTACTGTAATGCAACAAGACCCCCCCTGCCTGGTAAATGCCTTTCACACCATAGGAACACAGACTTTCTGTAAAAAGAAATGTGTAGTCTCTCTTTTTGCTTGAGTCATTCTCCCACAAGAACAGAGCTACCTCTAGATCCGCAGAAGGAACTGGCTCAATCCCATTGGCTCTCAAGGCTCTCATTGATGACCTGGTTATCACTCAAGTCATCAATCGCAAAAGAAAGCTAGCAGTTCTTTATAGGCTGATCAAAACAACCAAAACACTGTGGGAGTTTAGTTAAAATTGGGTGTCATATGCAACTCAAGGGAAAAGTGCACCAGTGAAATTGATCAAAATGTGACACTAGCCCCTTTTAGATAGAAAAGGTGGCACATTTGCAGCAAAGGTAAAGGCTGCAATGTGCCGCCTTGTCTGTCTAAAAGGGAGGTGTAATATTCCTTCTTTTCCAAAAAGCCGCCACATGGCCTCCACTGGGGTAGGCGTAAACATGTGACGTGACGTGAAGCACAAAGTTGGGCGTGAACAGTAAAGCAGGTCGAATTTGTCTTCAAAATAAGAGCTTTACATTGCACCCCATTGGAGTTTAGAACTGGGTTCTTAGTGGGGAACTTTTAATTTAAAAGTAGCGACCGTTAGTAGCTTGCCGCTACAACAACAAGCGGACAACGAAGACAGCTACAGAGACCGAGGAGACGCTAGCATCTCCTGGATCACAGCAGCTGTCCAGTTGCTCATCTAGACGTCCGCGGATGAAATGATGGACCTCATTGACACCTCCGCTCATCTCTCGAATTGCCGGCACTTCGAAGGCTTGGATTTACATAGACGTGGTCGTGGAAAAAAGTGTACCCTTCAAGGCGTCAAACTGGCAGACCAAAACAGACCCCCAATTTACCGCCTTCTGTCTAAATCCGCGGACCGAGCTGCAAAAAGGACGGCCAGATTGGCGGCTTGCTGCCCAGTAAAAAAACAGCTTCTGTTATGCACGAATCAGCAACAACAATGGGTATAAATGGCTAGCCAGGTAGCTACCGAGACATTAGGAAGACATTTGGAAACGTCCTCGTAGTCACTTTCACGTGAAGCCGAATAAATGCAGCGGTAGGGCAAAGATGTGTATTGGAATCGTTTCATTACACAACTGTTGACTTTGCCCTCTAATTGGCCCATCAGTCATTTCTTGGTTCCGACAAATACTTACATGACATTGTCCTCTGAAGATGTAAGTAACAAGTGTGGTGCAGTGTTGAGGACTAACTCGGGTCTATTAGGGAGCAGAGGGCTCTAATGCAGCACCCTAATGCTCAATTCCCAGCAGAGACTGTCAGGAGCATCATGTGTTTCATTTGTTTGGCTGATTAATGAGCACTCCTCTGCAGTGTGGGCTGCTGAGAAAATGGAGTGTCTTCGCTTTTGTTCATACGTAACAATCCTCTCTCTCTCCTTCCTCGACACCCTCCCTCAAAAGCGGATGAATTATGGCTTTTGCCAGGTTTGGAATGAAAGCACGTCCGGTCCACCGCTGAAACAAAAATGTACAGTCCGGAACTGTGAAAAACACATGCGTCACACACAGTTTTTCTTTTTTTTTCTTTGTGTGTGCGTGTGTGTGTATCTGAAGGACATATGTTTGACTTCATCAGCCCTGCAGCAACCGGAGCTCGGCAGAAAATTGCCGTTTGCTCGTCCCACCACAAATATTATCATTTCCAATCTGTTGTGTTGCGCTAGAGCAAATAGGACCGACACAACTTAGAGAGTGTTAATAAATCATGATTATGATGCACCATTGGCTGCAGCTTCCCTCGGCAGCCCACTGAATAAACTCCAGCCCAGTTCTCGTCTGTGGGCACACCCCGCATGATGATAGAAGTCGTTAGGTAATTATACAGCAATTAAGATTCTGATAGGAGAAACAGCAGGTTGGTCCGCCCTCGTGGTGACAAATGATGAACAGGGTGTCTCTAATCGACTTACTTTGATAGTTCCCCTTGACCTGAACTTATAGATTTATGGAGAGCTTCTGCTGTTTGTTCGCTTCCTTCCCTCCTTTTTTTTTGTTGTTTTTTTGTTTTATTAAAGACAAGCCAGCAGGCCTTCAGAAGATGACATGCCACCATCCATTTGAAAAAGAAAGGCTAATTTTAACGAGCCGCCTCTCCTGACAGGCAGCTGCTATTCAACCCGAGAGTTTTCGTGCCAGAGGACAAAACACGGGGGAATTTTTTGATCCGTGACTCAGAGGACACGTCTTGTTCCATATTTAACACTCATTCATCATTTGCATGGAACTTGTGCCATATAAATATTTTAAAACACAATGAGAAGCATGTTTGTGTGTGTGTGTGTGTATATATATATAAAATATATAAAAATAAATGTATTAGGGCTGTCAAAGTTAACGCGATAATAACACGTTGATGCAAATTCCTCTTAACAGCGTTCATAAATGCCACGTTATGACCCTCGGCTCGCTCCGTAGTTTGGGAAATCAGAAGGCGATGCAGCAGTGACCTTGTGGGTCTTTCGAGCAGAAACAAACCTCCTTGAGCAGAAATGGATAAAGAAAGGGCTCTTTTGAAAAGGCAAGTTCATCTTCAAAGCCCTGCCAGCTGGTTCTCTCCACGAGAACCAAGTTATTTGCATTATCTGTCGATGTGAGCTGAGTTACCACCGTCTCAAATACTAACATGGAGGCCGAGCACACAGCTGATGCAGAGAGCCCTCCTCCCCCTCGCAAAAGCCAGACCACGCTGGATCGTTTGCGGCCGGAGATGCAGAATATATATAAAATGATCTTTAAAGTCTATGGGGGCCAACTCCGTCGAGATTCTTAAGATTCTCCACATGCTGAACGTAAACTGAACCAACTTTGATGTTGTACATCCTCTTTTGAACCACAGGCCGGCCCGCAGCTCGTCCATGATCCCTCACCAGAGAGCCTGAGTTGGAAGACGGCTGATTGACTTGCATGCATGCCCCAGAGCCTGCAACAGCCAATGAGTGATCGTGTAGGCTCGCTCTGCTTTCTCCTCTCTCCTGAGCAGCCTCCAGGTGATTGATCCAACGTGTAGCCGATAGTTCAATCAATTTATAAAGCCCTAAACTTGGAATTTATGTAAGTTTATGTTAATTTGAAGTGTTTTGCTCTTTAAATATGCTGTTTTCGCTCGTAAGCACATGTTTTTGACTACATGGCCTGAGCTGGATGGAGCTTCTTGGTCTGAGTAAAGTAAAGCCAACATGGAAGATGTGTTTTAAACCTGAATTCCTTCTACTGGCCAGCAGGTGGCGGCTCTACTGCCCCACTAAAGTCCGACTGCACATAAGCCTATGAGTAAAAGAACCCTATGTTGACTCCTGGCTCCAAAAACCAAAGATGGCAACTTGCCAAGTTGGTTTACGCTTAAGTTAGACGGATGACTTGGGGTTTACTCCCAAACAATTAAGAACACGAGCACGTTTCTGTTCGGTCCGCCCTGAAAACTCCTCTCCGTTCGTCTGACACTTTCAATCTTCTCCAAGAACACGAAAAACAAAACTGACTTCTCAGTTTTTCTCTCGCACCTGCTCGCTCATCTTGTGCTTGGCCCCGAATCCTGTTCTACATAGCAGCGCTTACAAAACCACACGCGGCACGAAAGAACCAGAATTTTTGGATCCTAATACGAAATTAAAACGAAAGACGGGAAGGCGCGCGGGGAGTGGGAGCTTAAGAACAGTACACACAGATGGGAAGTCGAGGACTCTGAAAACAAAGTCAAGGTGACTTGGGAGAGGCAGGTGCAATCCTAGCTGAGAGGAAGAAGGAGGCAGAAGACAGCAAGAGGCTGAACAGGGAGTCTGGGGAACAGGGGGAGAACAAGTGTGTGTGTGTGTGTGTGTGTGTGTGTGTGTGTCAAAGTGAAAGTGAGAGAGACATCCAGATTGAGAAGAGGCATAAGAGACACAGAAAATCTGCAAGCAAATTAGACATCATTAGCCAAGAGGCGGTTAACAAGTCTAATTAGGGGGGAGGCAGGCAGGCAGTGATACCAGACTTGCTTCCGGACCTCAGACGCACTCACTCACACTCACACACACACACGCACACAGTCACAAACACAACACACACTCACAGCCAAAAGCTCGAGGCATCTCCTAACTAGGTCAGATCTGTGATACTTTAAGGCTGCGGGTAGGAGGGGAGGGATAGAGAGGAAGAAAGAGATTGAAGAAAGATAAAAGATGGAGGCTGGGACCTCGGATGGGAGAGTCGTCTGCTCTTGGTGGAGATGGAGAGGCGCGTTTTAAAAAAGCTGTGAGAGCGAGATAGCAAGGAGGAAGACTCCGGGAGAGATAGAGCGTGCAGTCGTCACTCACGGAAAACACAAACACACACATAAATAACTGCAAAGCGGTTTGACTTGTTTACACGACCAGCAGCTGCTGTTTTACTTCTGTCATTTACGGGGACGGCGCGTTTGGGATACAGAATCCGAGAAGAATCCTGCAGCTGCTGTTATCATCTCCCATAAAAAGTGACACACTCCTGGTTTAGCCGGCATTATAAAGATTAGTTGTGTGAAATGAGGATATTGCTGTATTAGTACAGCCATCCAGTTCTCAGCTTGAGTGATAGCTTGCCAATGCTCCTCAGGGACGACTGAGTTACATTCCCCTTGAAGCGATGATGACTGAATGTCAGTTCTGGAAAGACAACGAAAAATGCTGCAGCGGGAGAACAGCCTGCATCTCTTTCTGTTCCCTCCCGCACGTCTGATGATCCTTTATCTCGCTGAACGCTTCGGAGGGATGGCTTCATCGCCCAACCGGCAACTTGGATCCGTTACGTATTCCATAATAATACGACAACATAATAATACGGCAGCTTGTTGCTACTAAACTCCGTCTTTCAAGTACAACCACGATTCCAAAATAGTTTGATGAATCGTTGTAAATATACGGTGGAAAGACGCTGGTGCGCAAGTATAGTTTAAAGGGATATTCCGGTGTAAGTTTAATCCATGGTCTAACACACCGTGAAACTGTGTTAAGCCTGATTTATGCTTCTGCGTCGCGGCGACGGCGTAGCTACGTCGTCGACGCAGACCCCTACGCGGACCCTACGCCGTAGCCTGACGTGCGCCTCCAAAAAATCCTGACTACGCGTCACATGGACGCGTCGAGACGCGAACGGCAAGGACTGTGATTGGTCCGCTCGGAACGTGGTTTCTGGCAGTTGCTTTTCCGGTCAACAGTATAACAACACCGCAGCTGAATTTTAAGGGATATTCATGTGTAAGTTTAATTCCATGGTCTAACACACCGTGAAACTGTGTTAGACTCCCTCTCGAGAGATAAAGTTTGCAGACCGCTAGCTAACGTAGTTTTAGCATCCTCAGAAACGACCGCACGACAACAATACACTGCAGTAAATGGGTCCAAATATAAAACCGCCATCAAAAAGCCACAAATAATGCTCAGAACAGCACCAAACTTCAGCAACATCAGAAATAGGGTTTTATATTTGGACCCATTTACTGCAGTGTATTGTTGTCGTGCGGTCGTTTCTGAGGATGCTAAAACTACGTTAGCTAGCGGTCTACAAACTTTATCTCTCGAGAGGGAGTCTAACACAGTTTCACGGTGTGTTAGACCATGGATTAAACTTACACCGGAATATCCCTTTAAATCAGTGCTACATGAGAACAAGGGCTGTGGTTTTCTCTCTTGCTGATAGTTGAGGCAGATATCCTGACTTTTACCTCCAAGACATGCTGCATCCTGAAACCGCCCATTAGGTAACTTGGGCGCCATCTTCCATTAGGCCACATTTACATCACATGGGATGGATGGTAGAGATCGGAGGGATAGATCTCCTTTGACGCTATGATACTACAGTGTGTCTGTGAAATTCAGATGGCACATGAATGCAGCATGAGGTTGATGAATGTACGCTTAGTTTTCCGACACTTACCGTCATCAGATCGCGTCCCTGCTAACAGCCGCAGAGTTGACACTGAGAGTTAATAAAAATGCGTGCCACGGACACCACTATTTTTCTTCCAAAGTTTGAATGTCTCACAGCGCTTGTGTAGCCTGGTGGCAAAATTTTAAAAGTCCAGAATTTGAACAGAATAATAAAGCACAGACTGTGTACTCTATGGTAAATAGGGAGCGAGCTCGGCCACAGTCCACAGTTTCAAACTTTACTTTCTGCTGAGTCATTTATAGTCACAGGCTCCGGCAACTCTCCCCAGTGTGTCGATATATATGTTTTCTTAAAGTTGATGCTCACCCAAAGCCAAAGAAGACATCGTGCAGCTACATTGCTGTGGAGCAACTCCCTGTGACTAATAAATTGACTTTAGCAAGCAAAACTGGAGGAGTTCTGCAGGAGTCACTGAAACAAAAAGCCAATCATACCCTTCTGATAATTTCTACAGATGCATCATTTGAATTCAGCGCGCACGCCGAATGCACCGTAAAAGTTTCGCTTGTTACCCGTCTCTGGGTGGCAGGATCCATGTTGGTGGCAGTTGCACGGCACACACGCTGACAGAGGTCCTCTGCCGGGGTCGTCCCGGGTGAACCCCGCGGCGCAGCGCTCACAGAACTGGCCGGCGAAACCCGGAGGACAGGAGCAGGTCTCCACCCACGGGGCGGGAGGGCTGGACGGACCGGAGGAGATGAACGCCGAGGTCAGGATCACCTGGGCGAGCTGCGACGTGTCTGCAGAGGAGGACAGAGGAGGGGGAGACAGTAGGAGAGCTTTCTCATAAAACTGATGCTTGCAGAGATCAGTAGTAAACTGGTAATTGTTGCCTCAGAAGCCTGTTGAAGTGTTCGGGGGCACCTGCTCTTCTTTCGGAAATCAGCAGTGTGTGTGTGTGTGTGTGAGTGTGTGTGGGTTTCTGTATCTCGTTAAGCAGTAGGTTATTAGCATTTGTTGCCGCGCTGTCCCTCCCTCCCTGTCTCATTACAGGTTCTGGCCTGTGTTTACAGTTTATAGTCTCACACACACACCAACACACACCAACACACACCAACAGGCGCACGCAATAACAGATTCATCCACCCACACGCCCGTAAACGCCACGGTTAATGCTCGCTGGCACACGCACGCCTGCACGCCTGCGCCCACACACGGACGCTCGTCACCCGGGGAATCTTTGATATAGCAAATGAATAAATCACTGCAGCAGAGCAAGACGAGTAGAAAAGGAGACAGGAGACTCAGTGGAGGTATGTCAGACGTGCAGCTCCTGTGGGGTTTTTTTTTTTTTTTTCGAGATCCCTCTCTCCTCTCATGAATAGTGATGGGGGCAGGCCGTCCTGAACCGAATCCCTTTCACCCCCGCGCCCTCCTAACCACAGCCGCCGACACATCGAGAGAATCCGCCGTGCACATTTGACCATGTAGCCTTTTTTTGTCAGATGAGAGATAACCCAAGTGTGAATGAGCGGCGGCATTAATGAGGGAAATCTGAGTGGAAGAAACAGTGAGGGGGTTAGAAAAGTGGAAGAACCAGAGGAGAGGATGGACCCCGACTTCTAACAAGTCGTGATCCGCCCGTTTCCTTCAGCGCTGATGAAACCCGGCTCATTTTCACCTCTGAGGGATAATCAGCAGGCACGGCTGTCCTCTTCCCTCTCCGTGCCTCGCCTTACAGCCTCTCCCCTTTCTGCCCTCCTCTACCTCCTGAATTCCATCAGCCCATTCAGCGGAGGGAAATGTGCAATTAAAAGCGCTTTTCAGACACTGTGCCTCATATTTCAGTTAATTAAAAGCATTTCATTTTAAGTCACGCCGCGAAAGTTCTCTCCATCAATCCTTTCTCGAAGAAACCTTGTCAGACCGGCGGAGACTTTAATTCCCCTCGCTCGCCGCAGCCCCCGCAGACAATGACAATTTAGGCCTCCTTAGGTACCTATACATTAAGCCATTAAGCCATCGAGTCCTCGTAAACTGCAATATGCCGATCCCCTCCGTTCCAAACTGAATTTTTTCGCGTCGGAGAAAATGAAAGGCCCTTTTTACCGTGACTGCTGTCAGAGCCCGCCTTTATAGTCCAAAGACAATACTGTCATTAAAATAATACACTTCTGTCTCCGGCGTGCAGAGAGACATTTGAAGAGTGGAGGAGAATGTGAGAGGCAGAGAGGAGGGAGAGAGATGAGAGGACGGCGTTATAGGATTGTGGAATTAAAGTTTGCCGCGCAGCCCGCAGCGATAAGGCACTCCGAGAGCTTGTTTGAGAATGATTTTGAGCCCTAACACAAATCATTAACAGAGTCTCTCCCCTGCGATGCACAACGCAGAGTAAACTGTGTGCTTGACTTTGTTTGCACGTTCACGTGGGCGGGTGGCCACAGGATGGGATATGCATGACCGCGCCTCTGCTTCTGTGTGTGCACAGTCCAGATCTTTTTTTTTGTTTTTTTTGGCGTGCCAAGTGCACGCGGAACTAACGCGACGGCGCGTGTCACAACGCCCGCGCCCAGCAACTAATTAAAACGGTGTAAGTACGTGTGAGAGAGCTGCCGATTTCAGCCAGCTGTTCTGTCTTCTTGGCACTCTAATCCGCCGTAATGCCGCTCAGATCCTTCCTGCACAGTACAACACGGAGTATCAGATGGAAAGAGTGGAAGGACACGATAAAAATAAGAGGAGGTTTTCAAGAACTGGTTCCTAACATCTGGGAATAAATGTCCCGTTTCCTTTTTCTTTTTTTTCTTTTTTTTGTTGTTTTATTTTTTATCTTTCGCTGAGCCAGATTTGGAGCAGCTGAACTATTCCCTGAATACAAACACTGACATTGTTTTAGCAACTGTCTTTGTGCAACTTTAATAATTCGTGCGATGAAAATGTGTTTTTTATTAATAGACATGTGAAGGTTTCTGAAACTTTCTGTGGCACTTGTGAATCCTGCTGGTGTTATTTTTATACACGGCACATATTCAGGCATAAATTACACCTATATACTCCAAGACTATACACAGTGATGGGATGTAACTAAGTATATTTACTTTTTGAGGTTACTTGTATTTACTTGAGTATTTCCATCTTCTGCTACTTTACACCTCCACTCCACTACATTTATTTGATTACTTTAGTTACTAGCCATTGTGCAGATGAGTGACAGTAATCCTCCTGCAAATACTACTTCTTGTTACATTCTCTTGTATCATGCTTCAGTACACAAATCTTAAGTGAAAATACTCCAGTACAGGTGAAAAATCCTGCATTTAACTTAACTAAAAATCTTGAAAAGTATTTTCAGCAAAATGTTATTAATCTATCATAATTAAAACAAATTCTTATTACACACAGAAGCCCCATTTAGAGTGTAATACATCTTTTAAACTTCTAACCAGTGATGGAATGTAACTAAATACATGTATTCAAGTACTGCACAAAAACCTAAACATTTTTTTGTGCTTTACTTGAGTATTTCCATTTTCCGCTACTTGAATAAATTTGGAGGCAAATAATGTCATTTTAACTTCTTTTAGTTACTAGTTACCTTCCTGATTACATGCTGCATCAGAGCCAAAGTAAAGAAATGTTATATTAATTCATAACCATAGTGTACAGTATGACCTAGGGGTGTGCCAAAATATCGATACTACGATATATCGTTTTTTTTTTTGTTTTTTTTTTGGCCCACCACCACCACCCCTCTTCGGAGGACAGCTTTATCTTTATTCAAACATAGGTATACAACCAAATAAAATAAAAAAAATGGTTTAAGTAGCTCTGAAACCCACACATATAGATATTTAATGATAGTTGTAGTCAGTGTGTGTGTTAAGAAGAGACACTGTGCAATATACTCTTTGTTTACTTGGCTGTCATTCATGTGAAATTGATTGACAATGTTTTGTAATTCCTGTGAAATGGATTCAGTGCAGTCAATGAATTCTGAATTTCTTCAGTGACACAGATATCGTGATGTATCGTGGATGAAATTCCTTGCAATATATCGATTATCGCAGAATCGCTGTATCGTGATATTATCGTTATCGTGGGCAAAATATAGTGATAGTATCGTATCGCGATGTACCTGGTGATACCCAGCCCTAGTATGTACACACATATAAATACATGTGACTTTACTTTTACTTGTACTTTAGAAACTTCAGTACATTTAATATCAGAGACTTTTACTCCAATACCATTCATATGGCTGACTATCACTTAAATCACATTTTCACATAACATCTGTACTTTTACTCAAGTATAACGGCCCTGCGGTTTGTCACAATGCACCGTGGAAAAAGTCAGTAATAATGCATTTAGTGTGTTTACAAACTGTCACTGTAGTGCAGCACATAGACGACACAGTAGCCGTGTGAAAAAGACAAACACCCTCAAAATAACAAGCAAAAACAGAGCCTGAACTCTCCGTGTTAGCTGCGTTAATGGCAATCTTTACACACCCAAACACAACACTTACAGTTGTGTCCTCCAGCGTTGCTGATTCGGAGAGCTGTCAGGTTGTGAAGGAGATTTTGGAAATCAAAGGCAGACAGCGCAGGTTTGAATCTCATCTCACTTTCATGGAGCCTGAGAAACGAAGAAGACAGAAAAAAAAATCATTTACAGTGTGTTCGCGCCGCGCTTGAACAAGAAAAACACGTCACATTTTTTACAGGAACAGAAAACCAGAGTGAAGTTAATGTGTTTACGCGGCTGATTTATGAATAACTGGAGTGTGTTTTTTATAGCTATTTAATTACCGACCCACAGCTGAGCTGATAATAAATGCCATGTCGCAGCTTGACTTTTAATGGTAGACTATCTATTGAACTACCTGCAGGCACACACAAAGTGCGAAAGAAAAAAATGTAAATGTGCTGACTTCAACACCTATTCAGGGTCTTGATCATTGAGCTTTGCCATCTGCTGAAGGATGCTCCGCGAAAGCCGGGCTGCACGGCTGACATCTGCCTGTTTTATCCCAGCTATCGTGCACTCTCTCCATCTTGATGAGAGGTGCTGTGTCAGCTCCACACAGGGCTCCGGTGGGTTACATCATTTTTCGCCCAGGATCCCCGTGTAGGTCCCCAAAGCTGAGGAGCAGCAGCGTAAAGGAACATGTACTGTGAATCTTCATATACAGGATTCCAGGTAACACTTTCTAATCTATGGTACCTGCCCTTAAAAAGGCCTTTTATTCTGCAGTTACAGATGTTAATAAGATGTTAAGTGGATGGATTTTGGTCCAGATGCTCTGCAGCTGTTTTCTAGAGGGTTAAGGTTAAAGGCCCCGTTGGGATTTTGGCAAGAAAATTTAAGGGCTAGCTTAAAAAAAAAAGCACTTGTCTCCTGCTATTGGAAGACAAGGAAAGAGACCAGCAAAGGGGCGCATTGCCAGACGTTTGTTTTGGCAGCCAATGAGTTATTCTTATCAGTGGTTTACAACATGGTTATAAGGCCTTAGTATGTTATTCTTAAGCCATGAACGTAGTGTTGTAGTGCTCAAGGTCTCGATCTCGTCTCAGAATCGACCGCACTTTCACTCGGCCTTGTTTCAATCTTGGACAAAAAGGTCTCTGAAACTTATGTCAGGACCAGTCAAGACCACCACAACTGCAGGAGTATCACTGTATTGTTGGAAACATATTGTATTTATTGATGGTTTTGATGACACCAGTCACCCAGAAAGCCTTATGCCTGCACAAATACACTGTATTGTGTAGGAGTGATGGTAAAACGTGGGACAGAGTGTTGAATAAAGATAGTTAAGTTGATTTTAACTCTGGTAACTGTTTATTTGCATTTGTTTGCACATAGAGGAAGCAGCTCCGCCTTGATCTCGAAACACCCTGGTCTTGGTCTAAGTGGTGTTGTCCATGACGCTGCATAGACAGCAACATCAGTGCACCACTTTGGTCCTGACTATTACATCCCAATAATTCTGGGATAAATGACTGTGACATTTGGTAAAGTCATTCATGTTCCCCACAGGATGCTCTGTAACAACTCTGGCGTCATCAGGTCAAAAATCATCGGTTTCGCAGAAACGGTCAACACAGCCTACGTTCAGACTGCTAGCAAATCAGATTTGTTTCTCAAACTGGATCTGAAAGACCGTCTGCACTTTTATCTACAAGTGATCTGATCAGATTTTTGTGTCAAGACATCATCAGCCTATCTGCACGGGTTGCTGTGCAAACAACATATATGTCAGTCACTTAGTTTCACGTAGAAGTCTTATTTGAATCACATTTTAGACCAACACCAAAATCCGGTTTGGATCTGATTTAGACTTCCTAAAATCCATACAATCTAGAAATATATTGATTGGTAGCGTGAACGTTGCCACTGAGAAAAAGAGCAACACCCTGGAGGGGGAAAAAAAAAAATCCATCACTCTTCAGTGACTTTGCCTGAAGGTGCCTCTCTGTCCTTTCTGTCTGCTAGCAAACAACAGGTTAAAGAACCAATAATTAAGTTTTTATAAGCTGCTGAACTGAAAAACTGAGCCTCTGGGAAGTGATTTAAGGCAGCACGCATTAACAGGAAGAATGGGAAAACAGCAGGACCCTGGCATTTTAATTCCTTCTAAGCTCAGCTGCAATTCATTAACACATTTGTGTATGTTTGTAAAAGTGTTGTTTTTGAAGGTGCTTTGTTCAACGTGGCTTCCAAATTCAATACCAAATGATAATGTGATGAAACTGAGTGTTTACTATGTTATCTGTGAGTTTACTACAATGCTTTTAACTTCATAAAACCTCCCTGCGGTCTGACTACAGCTGCGTTTGTTTCTTTTTGTGTTTTAGCAATTGCTGGAGCTCATCATTTCAAAGTTGGCTGTGAGGGTCGTAATACGTATCTGTTCAAACACCTATACTGTTGTGCACCTTTTGTTTATCTGCAACATCCTGTTGTGCCCGTGCACGCCGTCCCTGTGCAATTTCTGGAGGCTGATAATGTGAAGTTGGCTGTGAGGGACTGAATCTGTTCTCAGAATAAACGGCTGTTGGTGCCTGATTCCTCCCACAACACGAGAGGGAGAGAGAGCGAGAGTACACCACTGCGACAAAGCATTTTGAATATTTGTTTACAGGCAGTTTAAGCCCTTGGTTGCATTTTGTGGCGGCAATCGTTTTCCTCTCGTCTTTTCATAGTAAGACGCGGAGCAACCCTCCTCTAATCAGAGCTGTGCCAGGGGAGGTGCCAGGTTTCCAAAGCTATTTGACCGTCCAGCAACTATTCTGAAGTATACTGCCCTCACAGACTTTTACCCTTGTTTAAATATTAAAGCAAAACTCTCGCCAAAATGAAACCTAGGCTGTTTTTGTGAATGTACCCGAGTCAAACCTTTGTGTAAAAGCATAGTTACGACGAAAAAGGCACTTTTAAGATTTACCATATTTTCGTTTTCGGGTCAAACTCATTTTCAATGGGAGTGCAGATTAGCGATAGCGTCAAAATCTCTATTTTTAAAAACACTAAGAAGGCTCGACACAACATGAAACTTTGCTGGTAGTATCACCAGGGTCTCTACACATGAACCAAGCATTGAGAACATTGTTTGTGTACACAGAGTTTACTAAAAAGAAGGTTTTTGAACAACTCACGTTAGCAGTAGCTTGTTCCGCTCGCCGCCGTCCTGCCAGTGAGAAGTGTCGATCTCAGAATGTGACGTAACCTGGAGGACAGTTAAGGTGGAACGCTCCTAAAGCTTAGTTCCATATAAACACACGGATAGTTCGTTGTTTTGTCATTAGCGAAAAACAATATTGACCTTGAAGTTGAAAAAGGAGCCTTATATAAGAAACAATACTAAAATAAAAAGCTGGAAAAGTCACGGGAGATCTCGTGTGGATAGTTGTTGCTGGAAGACAGTAGTTCCACCTTAACTGTCCTCCAGGTTACGTCACATTCTGAGATCAATACTTGTCGGCTGGCAGGACGGCGGCGAGCGGAACAAGCTACTGCTAACGTGAGTTGTACAAACTTTCAACTTTCTTTTTAGTAAACTCTGTGTACACAAACAATGTCCTCAATGCTCGTGTTCATGTGTAGAGACCCTGGTGATACTACGAGCAAAGTTTCATGTTGTGTCGAGCCTTCTTAGCGTTTTAAAAATAGAGATTTTGATGCTATTGTAAAAGTGTCCGTAGCACTCCCATTGAAAATGAGTTTGACCTTAAAAACGAAAATGCGGTAAATCTTAAAAGTCGTATTTATGCTTTTAAACTATGGTTTGACTCGGGTACATTCACAAAAAAAGCCTTGGTTGCATTTTGGTGAGAGTTTGCTTTAATAACGGGATGTGTGACAACTTTTAAACCACCCTTAAAAAGGGCACCTTATTCGAAATTGGTGCCTCAATTATAATACACGAACCTTGTAATTACAGGCAAGAACCATAAAAGGATGAAGTGCAAAGTCTGTTGACCACATCAGCCTTTTCATTTGTGAGTGTTCGATGGCCTCTATTTTATTAGGTCGGCTGATCTCTGAGCCCGACACTAAATTACTTTCAAAATGCTTTATTTTGCGCATGGCCTCTGTCATGCTAGCACGAGTGTGTGTTTGTGTGTGTGTGTTGTACATCGCCACGCAGACCCTCCACTGATGCGGCGGGTCCTCGTTCTCTGCTCTGACATGTAGGCGCAGTAATAAAGAGAGGCAATTACAAACTGGGCCTCAAAGCCATGGTAATGGAGCTGGTCAGACGGCGATAAGCAGAGTGTGCATGAAAGTGAACAAACTCCCAGTCAGGCTTTCCCTATAGAGCATCGGTGTCCCTTTTAATCAGCACCAAGCAGAGCGCGGCGAGCCACGCTGTAATTAAGCCCTGCTCCGCTGAGGATGAGAGGAGATCATCAGGAGAGAAAAGCCCAAAAGAATACTGGACACACACATACACAAACACACACACACAGACACACACACTGGCGTACCCTTGGAGACAGAACCGAGATAGAGATACAAGGTGAGCAAGACATAAACGGTGTGTGAGTGACGGAGGAAGAGAAACAACGATAAGCTACCGGGAGGATAAGCGGGCGTGAAAGTAAGACAAATGAGTTACACAAATGATACGCGTATAGGGCTCATTATTAGCATATCTAAGGAGCATATTCTAATTGATCCGATCCGCCTTCAAAAAACACATTTTAATTATTCAAATCTTGTATTAATATAACATAAAAGCACGGACACCCGCTGTTTAAGTGCGGCTTGCCTACAACCAACTGACTCTGAGCTAACAAGCTTGGTTTTAGCCCTTCCTCTCTATGTCATTGCACTTTTCCAAGCAATGTGAGAGATTACTCGGAAGGGCAGAACAGACTGTAACTTTCTGAAAATAGAAGAAGGAAATATGTGTGGCACGCTCAAAAAGATCTGTTTGGAACCTTCTACAGGTAAACAGGTTTATTGGTAAAAGAATAAGAAAGGATCGTCCTCTCATCGTTCACAAGCAAGGATCTAACTACTCCTGATTGTTTGACGACTATCCATGCATCATTCCCCAAGAAATGGACGAAAATGGTGCATCTTCCTATGCCTATCTCGCATGGATGAAGAAGGTTAGAGAAAATTCCTGGATCCGCCCCTTTATCTGGATCAACACCAAAAAATTATGGGGTATATTCTGGGCCAAGATCCATCATCCAGCCAGGGTCTGTTGAAAGCTGTGTAGTAGTTGTTTTGTAATCCTGCTGACAAACCAACCAACTGACCAACCAATCAACCAACCAGCCGTCCAACCAACCAACCAACTGTCCAACCGACCAACCAATCAACCAATCAACCAACCAACCAACTGTCCAACCGACCAATCAATCAACCAATAAACCAACCAACCAAACTTCCAACCAATCAACCAACCAACCAAACGTCCAACCAACCAACCAATCAACCAATAAACCAACCAACCAACCAACCAACAAACCAACCAACTGACCAACCAATCAACCAACCAACCTTCCAACCAACCAACTGTCCAACCAATCAACCAATCAACCAATAAACCAACCAACCAAACTTCCAACCAATCAACCAATAAACCAACCAACCAATCAACCAATCAACCAATAAACCAACCAACCAATCAACCAACCAACCAACAAACCAACCAACCAATCAACCAACCAACCAACTTGGACAAACTTCTTGCTGAAGATAACAAAATTCATTTTCTACAGCAACCTAAAACCTCCTCATAAAAAAATCTATACATCTGTAATGCATTTATTGACATTAAATATTTGTTTGTTTTGAAACAGACCTGGTTATCCTGAAAAAAGTGAATCCAAGCAGCACAAGAACAGAGTTATCCGGCCCGGGACTGTAGGAGGTTAATAAATCACAAAGAATTCGCAGGTTTACCGGGCACGTAGTCATCCCATGTTTCTTCTTGCCTTGCTCAGTCACCTATAGCAAAAGTTGTGTTTTGTTTTTTTTTGCCTTTTTTCATTTTGGCAGCACATTCTGCTCTCTGTTCGATATATTTCAGCTGACCCTGATCTATGATCAAAGTCAGTGAATTTTCAAAAACATGGCAGAAATGAGCTCAGCGCCAGACGGACCACATCCCCGTGCTACTACTCGCACTCTGCTGACTGCTGCAGATTGGCTCGTACCTTTTAAAGGATTCATATGAGGAATTTCCTGAAAACACTTTTGGTAGTTAAAAGAGGGAACAGCTGATCGGCAGTGACGAGCGAGATGCAGAATGTTTATCAGTCGATTGTAATAAAGTAGCTGAGCTTCTGAGGGGTTCCTCCTATGGTAAACATTTTATGCTTGCATGCTGCAGATGCACACACACAGCTACAAGCAAGGCAATAAAACCTCCCCGCCCACTGGTTTCAAGGGAACAGGATGTGAATAGAGGGAACATCAGAGAGACGAGTGGATGCTACCTTATATAAGCCTTTCACCTCCTCCTTTCATAAATCCCCTCCGCTCGCATTCCCATCGCTTCCATATATTTCTCCTTCATCTGATTTTTGAAATGATCTTTGCACCAGGTGGGAGCGCACGGCCACTTAACAGGTTAACATATTTACCTGCAATGAATGCTGATGCTGTCAGTCGAGACAGATGTGTTTGTGTGTGTGAGTATTCCTACTCATGTTTATTTACGCTTTCACAACGCCTTTAGCGAAACACGTAAATGTGTATATTCCCATTTGCATTATCTTATGCATATGTTACATCGGATTGTTGGAAAATTGCACTGCCAGATGGCCGCGTGGATTAATGTGTTTGCGTGAAAGCTCACGGTAGCACAAATTCTTGACATGTTTGCATGTTGGAGTGTGAGTGAGTGTGTGTGAGTGTGTGGCAGTACGAGGCAGGAAGAGACGGAGGGAGCATGTGGGAATGATATAGAGTACGTAGTGGAGTGCATCTGTGCATGTACCTGAGAAGTGTAATGAGATCTGTGGAGAACTTCTCCGGAGAGGGAGACTTAATGACAATCTCTGTCCCCCAAGCTCCAGTGCATTTCGGAAAAAGGGAACCGCAGAGCTTCTTTAGCCAGAGCTCTCGGTGCAACGGGGGGAAAACTCATTACCAGTGCGCAGACACCAGAGAGGAGCATGGGAGTGGTGGAGGGGACCGAAAAAGACGCAAGCTGTGTCCCAGTACAGGCGCTGGATCCTCTGATGGAGCAAGGTTCTGTACCTCTGCCACATAATAAGCTTACTCGGGAAGCAAACTAATGGTGCATCCAAGCCCTCCTCATCAGCTCGGAAAGTCAAATATTTACATGTTAAATTCAGCTACCTGCCCCACACCAGACATCCGCCAGACAAAGTTAGCAGAGAGACAATATTTCCCTGAGGAGGTCGAGCAAGTAATAATTGTTTTCATTACAGATGGATTGATCATTTATCCTATATTATGCAAAGACATTGTGAAAAACTTCAAAGTGATGCCTTCAATTAGCTTTTTTTGTCCAACTTACACTCTAAAACTAAAGACTCTTCATCTTCTCTCGAGAATCCTTACATTTTAGAAGCAGGAACCAGGAATTCTTTACGTTTTTTTTTTGCTTGAAATAATTATCAAAATACTTGGCAATAATTTTCTTTCGATCAGCTGATTGATTTGTAGACTAATCAGTCTCGCAGTGCTTCGAAGAGACCAACGACAAAACCGAGATAGGCGTGAGTTTTGGATGCATCACCAGATGGTCAGATGCATGACTCTAACTCAAATCAATTACAGTAGTGTAAGTCAGAGTATCAACAAAATGATTACTTTCAACCGTTGCAGCCCATAATCACTGTTTTAGATTGTTTGATCAGTAACCCATGGCTCTTCTTGAGAAATCCTTAAGAGGAACAAGGAATTTTCTGATACCCCTGCCCACTTTATCCAATCAGGACAAAGAACTCCGTGAAGAGGAGGTCCTGTCTGCTCAACAAACATGCATTGAGCAGGATCAACATCGGAAAACAAGAAACAAACTACCAATTCCACTGCTCCTGGTGATGACGGGTTATACTACACCACAGGTCGAGGGAAGAAAGATGCTTGAAGAGAAAAAAGACGCAAGGAGAGCTGCTTCCAAAAAAAAGAAAAAAAGAAATTAATCATTCAAGTTTGGTGACGTAGAGAGGCGATCGCAAACAAACAGGCAGGAAGTTAACAGGAGCGTTAATGTTCAATATATCAGTGTGTATTACAGTTTACATGAAGAGAAATTAAGCACAAATCTCTAAAT
The DNA here is from genome assembly GCF_900880675.1 of Sparus aurata. Taxonomy (NCBI): domain Eukaryota; kingdom Metazoa; phylum Chordata; class Actinopteri; order Spariformes; family Sparidae; genus Sparus; species Sparus aurata. The sequence continues at coordinate 24,815,049 of NC_044198.1, read as the reverse complement.
ATACCAGAGACAGGTTTATTCTGTCATACTGGCAACACATTCAGCCTGTCTCTCTCATCACCTGATGCTCCATTTGAAGTGGGCACTTCTTCTTTTCACCCACTTCACTGAAACCAATTTCAACAAGACTGAACTGTCCTTTGTCAAACTCTGTTTTCCACCACCGCGCACAACAGAACGAGTGTATTGACTCCTTGCCAAACTGCCAACAATTGCAACGTGATTCGGGGCAACAGACTGCGGCCGCGAGCCCATCATCGCAACCACATCCCGCTCCTGCAGCTTTAAACTTTACAACATCCATCAAGTCAGACCTTTCCCTCACTGAGGATTCTGGCCGGCACAGCGCTCATGCTTTAATCATCTCCCATCTGAACTGGTGCAACTCCCCTCCAAGCAAAGCACAACTTACTCCGCATGCTGTAACCTACTGTACCTTTTCTTCAGCTTCTTTAAAATTTAAAATTTCTCTGCTTTTTTTTTGTTTTTTTCGATTCCTTTCAGCAGCAGCTAACAGTCAGCTGCCCATTGTTATCTAGGCTGTAGGAGTGTGATCCCAGAAGTATGTAGAAGGCTCGACAGGTCTGTTTTGAGCTAATGGATTGGAACATACCCTGCGGAGCACACATGGAGGACAATGCTCGGCTTCTCTGGCTGTGCAACATGTCAATTTCCATGTGGACCCTTCAATTCCATTAAGCAGTTTGCTGTGTCCTGTGGTTCAACTGAAGCAAACCCTGGAAAACAAAGAAATTAAATCCCTTCTTAGGGAGGAAGAGGTCTTCCAGGGCTGGCTACGGGGAGGAAGTTAAGTTGGTCCACGGATGCTGAGGAGGAGAATTAAAGATAGAAAAACAGGGGCAGAACTGAAGACAAATTGCAACAAAACAGTGTGAAGGAGGTGCTGAGTGGGATGAGAGGGATTACTGGCTAGAAAGACGCCAGGCCACGTGGGGGAAGTGAACAAAAATAGAGAGAATGACTTAAGCCTGTGTTTTTAACAGGTTCAATGTTGAGAGCTGCACCCACTCCCGCAGGTCGATGGACCTGATGAGATCTCGCCACAACAGTATGTGACTGATTACACCGCTGCTTCCCCCGCAGACCGTCACACCGGGGTTCGCCACTTCAGCCTCAGCCCCCCTCCTCCAGTCACTGACCACTTTACCGTGAAGGGCAGGAAGGAAAAAGGCCTGCAGGAGCAAATTGGGGCAAGGAGAACCAGGCGGAAGTCTAACATAAGATGAAAGAGCCTGGTAGAGGATTTCCAGCAGCCCTACAAATAGTTGAGGGGCAATATCACCAACAAATTGGACTGGAACTGAGAACAGAGAGGATCATAAGAGGATGTTCTAGCACAGTCTGCCTCTTTGGTATGCCGGTGAGGCCGGCATGATGAACACCTTTCAGGAAAAAAGGCGGATTTAAGTCTTTAAACAGCCCTAACATGCATGTATGTATACCGAAAGAGCTCCTGGTTGCTGTAATTGTTCCTCCCGTCTCGACTGGTTGTGAAGAGATTGCATCACCCAATTAAAGTGATGGGCAACAGTTCCCTCCACTGTAACTTAAAAAGAGAACATTGTGTGGGGAAGCAAGAAAGAGGGAGCTTCAGACTCCACAGACTGCAACCTTGGAAGATATGAAGTGTCATAATAGCTTCAGTTTTTGAACTGTGCAATAAAAATTCGCCTGTGCCTCCAGTGGTATTTTTTTTGCTTATTGTGATGTAATTTCTTTGAACGTCTTTAAATGCTTTATATCTCTAAAATCTGTCCAGGATAGGCTAAATGGTTATGCACGTCAATAAATGACAATAGTTGATAATAACATTGAAACTGTGTCATACATTGTCGTCAAATTTGACTGAATGAGAACACAAAACATGTCGATAGAAATCAATTCTGACTGTAGAAACATGAACAAAGTATTTTCTCGTGCTGTTGGTTATTTGAATGATGTCTGTATATACATTTTTGTTTTTAAGCCCATTTTTATTAACAGAGTGCAAAGATGCTTTTATAATCTCCTCCCTTGGTGTCCCCATGCTTAAAAGAAACACAGCATGTGTCCTCTTGGATGCCCCTATGATAGATAAAACCAGATTAAGTGTCCTCTGGGGTGCTTTTCTAGTATCATGACTACCTCAGACATCTTGAATCCGTCCCTGGTAAAGACAAAATGCAGGCTTGTGTGTCAGAATCAGTGCTTCAGTTTCTCAAACAGAGATGCTGATAATCTGCCTATAGCACAACACGACAAGGACAAACTACTAGAAATTAATACAATCACAGAGGAAACGAGGGACGGCGGACGGCCAACCACCGGTAATGTAAACACCATCAGCTCTGTGTGGCAGGAACTGTGTCGCAGCTTGATTCTGATTGCAGCAATCTTTATCACAACACCCAACCTGTGATTGCTGCGCTATTCTAAGAGGTGCCATTGCCCTCGGATTATAATAAAAGCTACACCTGAATGCGAGATGGAAATAATATTTAGATATGTCGGGCCCTCATCAGGTACCCCATGCAGCCAACACTCACATCAGTACACATTTAGACACAAACACATAAACAGAGGAAGCCGTTCAGACCTGGTGTCAACATTCGTCCTGAAGTGGACAGCTGAAAACACTCTTTCGTCCGTCTCCATTACACTTAAGAGACAGCACAACATTTAATGAACTGTAAAGGTGTCACATTTTATAAATGCAGTTAACAAAAAAACAATAAAGGCGACGTCTTTGTCCCCAGACTCCCTTTAGAAATTGTCCAATTTTGTGATGTATTGATTTAGGAGAAACTTTATAAACTTTGTGCGATGCTGTCTGCAACAAAATCTCAACTACTCGGGCCTTATTGTAAATTCAGCAAATGTCATACATCAGGACATTCTTTGTAGAAGAAACAGTGTGTCCGTTCGCTCCAGTGATGTTCAGTACATCTTTATTTGCCTACAGAACAGGTGAATGAGATCCTATCACAAAGTTTTAGAAAAAAACTGGACGTAAAGTTTTGTAGTTATTAATTTATATTGTTTAACTTATACATATTCAGTTATATGGGCTCGTTAAACATTGTCATATATGGTGAAAAGCACTCATATCAAATTGCTTTCCGAGTTTATGTCCATCTGTTCATTCTTTGTGTGCATATGCAACTGGAGGCGTGCGAATGTGATCTGAATAGAGAACTAATGTCCTTTTACATGTGGGGGTGTGGGCGGCCACAATATGCATTATACCTGGTTTAGGTGAAACTACTCAGACATTTAAAACTGCAGCTGTTAACAGCAAAGTGCTGCTGGTGGGTCAGAGATGTTTTTAACTCCGAGACTCATGTATAAAATACACGGGCAAAATATTTAATTCAAACTTTGCCATTAAAATGGAAAAAAATTGAAATTAAAAAAACGCGGAGGCATGTGGGCTGCAGCTGTCCATGCCGTGCAACATGCGGCGAATTTTTCTGAACAGCCGGAAGAGCACAAACACACACACAAATGAACACACACACACACACACACACACACACACACACAAAGACACACACATATACATGTCAATATTGCTAACAGGGCACTATATTTTTCCACAATCTAAGTGGGGACTTGTATCCTTCAGCGACGTCTACCTATCAGAGAGGTGACACACACACATACACACACACACACACACACACACACACGCACGCACGCACGCACACACACACACTCTCTTATTCCCATTAGGATACGTCCCGCTAACAAGTGAACAGAACTGTGACTTCACACTTTTCTGTACATGTACAAATTTAATCTTTATTATCATGACCTGCGGTTTTAGGTTCACTCATAATTTATTTAATAATCTAAATATTTTTGGCCATGTGTACTGCTTTATTTTCTATGCTTAATATTTTTTTCATACCTCCATATGTACTGTATACGTTAAGCTGCCATAGTAGTAGAAGTAGAAGTACACAAATAATGTCATATTTTAACCGAGAACCACTCTAACAGAAAGTGTAATAAGACAGCTTATCAGCTTCCTGTCTACTGACAAGTCACCATGGCTGCAGGCTTCAATATCTCATCATGAGGTTAAAAAAAAAAAAATCACACCTGACACACTCCTTGAGTGCTCCAGTTTTCTTCATCAGGATCAATAATGTTTCATTTCATCCACTGCTTGTACCACATTTTAAGCCCCAGTGTTGGCACATCGGGCTGCACAGGTACCACAGGTGCCCTTTACTGTACCTCCAGGCAATGGACTCACTCTGTTCTCCACCTCCTGACCCGCATGCTATCACTGTATTCCACTTAGCTGTCTTTTCTCTGTACGACCTGGTCATCCTTCCATCCATACCAACCTCCTCTGCCTGGCGGATTGGAGTGACCTCCCCGCCAATGCCAAAACATCGGACTCCTACATGCTGCATCTGTTAAAGAGGTACCTCATATTCCCCTCTCTCCACTCGTTGTATCATAAAAGCTTTCCTTCATTTGTATTCTCAGGCGATCCTTCAACAGGATTGCCTTACATCTTACATGTATCTGCTTTCAGCCATGCTACTGCCCTGGCTCTAATGATGGTAGTGTCAGACAGCCAAGGTTGAAATAATTCAACAACTATCAGACGGATTGCCGTAAAAAATGGTGCCACCAGCCAGTCAAAGTTTCCACTAATCCAGTCAATATCTCAACATCAATAAGATGGATTGGAACAACATTTGATTCAGACATTAATGGTCCCCTATGTTTAATAGTGAATGTAAGAGCATTTCCACACAGACAATGTGAAGAAAACTTTAGGGACAAGGGCTAAACGGTTGTGTAGCCTTGAGAAAACCACTTATCAGGCTGATTGGAAAAAATGCCTGTGTGGGTAGTGTTACTTAAGTTGGTCAGGTCGAGGTTCAGCAACGTTATGTGCCCAAGAAATGAGGTCAGCTGACTACCTGGATTCCATCCATGACCAGGTTTTTTCCATTAATGGATGTTTTTCTGCCCTGATTGCACGGGGAATATTCCAAGATGACAACTGATTTGCCACCACGGAGTCCAGACCTTAACCCCAGTGAGAATCTTTGGAGAAAACTTTACCCAGCAGCCCACTCTTTCATTATCAATACAAGATCTTGCAGAGTAATTAATGCAACTCTCGACAGGAGATAAATGTTGTGATATTGCCTACATGCTTCTGAAAACAATGCGTGCCGTAATCAAAGATAAAGGTGGTCCAACAAAAATAAGTCGTGCGTGATGTCTGCTGCAGTGTAGCATTTTTCAACAGTCCAAATATATGTACAAATTGTACGTTAATGCAAATGTAATCATAATTGTAAACTAACACGGCAAATTTCTGGTTTTTTACTGCAGCTCTGTGTCTGGTTTGTCCAAATGGTGTTGCCGTACCTAGCTGTCAAAAGCCAGCAGGTAGATGTTCTGGCACCTTTTCAACTCAGATTGGGGAGTGACAACCACCGCTGCGCCCCATGAACACTGTAGACTCAGTCTTGTTATAATGTGTTGTCCTCATTCACCCCTATTCCCTTGATCAATGAATTTGTCAGTTAAGTGTAACTCTGACGGTTATTCCCCCTTGGCGTCTCTCTCTCTCTCTTTTTTTTTTTCTCGCACTTTCGGTGACTTTCGTGTCATTCCACTGCTGCACACATTCGGAGTCACTCGGGGTGAGACCATCTGTTAAATGTATAAAATGTAAAAATGGAAATGTGGTGCCGTTGCTGCTCTGTACCTGCCAGATCTACATGACAGCCAGCGCATGGGTGGAGGGGGGGAAGCTGGCTCATCACCACATTCACATCCCCAAAAAACTCTGCTGGGACCATGACAGCACAGTCAATGTGGGTGAGCTGTAATCAGTACATGGGTGTCCTGGATAGTCCGTACTCTGCAGACGCTATACATATTGTAACAAGGAAACGAGCCAGGCAAGAGGGAGATCTGCAGATGCAGTGAAAAACAAACATTCCCGACATCCATTCTTATGCACACAACGAGGCGAGCGCTTTGGTATTTTCCAGAGGGACTCAAGTTCAACAGGAATGGAAAAAAATTCACAAACTGTCAGCACCGTGCCTGCATCTCGTACCTCAGAGTGAAGGAGCGCCGCGGGGTGAGGCCGGGGTCATGGTCAAGCACTAGTTGGGGTGAAAGGTCGGCAGACAGGGTGATCCCAGAGCCTTCGAGGAGCAGGGTGACGTAGTCGGGGAGCAGCTCGGCGGTCTCCGAGGTGAAGGTGATGGAGAAGAGCTGGCCATAGCTGTGGGCTTGGTGACCCAGGAATTTCTCTGTTGGGGGAAACGGGAGGTTGGATGAAAGAGAAGGTGAGCGGAGTCAGTGTTATTGCTGAGGTGTCAACCAATGTTGTAAACACAGAGATGGAGTTGTGTGCGTAGTGGTGGAAGCTGAATTAGTACTTTCTCCTTTTTGTTTTTTTAGGAAGCATTCAGAAAATATCTGCCTGTTCCTTTTGCCAGACGGGTGCAAGCCTTTTTTTGAGCTCACATGAAGCACTCCAGGAGTTTATGTGTAATTACCCACCCTCTCATCTCTGGCTCATTACAGCACATTAACGGGACTTCAAAGATCTAAGCCACCACTCGACACCCCGCCCATTCCGCTACCAACCCTAAAAAACACACTGAAGATGTATTTTTGATACATAAAAATAGGCAAAAAAATGTCCCTCAATCAATATGGAAATAAGTACATTGTTGTTGTGAACCAGTTACGCTCTTAATATGAGAAAATCATAACAACCTTCAGGAGAAAAAAAAAGACCCCAACCATGTTGCCATTCTCCACCAGCTCTGGGTGAGCGAGTGGGCAGAACTGACAGGTTTGCACGCTTGGTTGCCACCTTGTTTTTGAGCGTAATCGTGTGTGAAGTACATCCTGAGCTCTTCTGGGGGTTGGGAGGGCTAAGGACTTGAGTGGGTGATTCTGCCTGCGAGAGGCCTCTGGCATCATTCGAAGCGATTCGACTGTCTGATCGTCTAATATCTGCCCGACCAACAGCCCCCTTTTATCATCACAGCCAGGGCCCCTCTGTGCATCTCCGTCCCACTCTCCCCGTGACATCCTTGACCAGATTAATCAATGTTATTTATTTTTTTTTTTTATCCAACCAGTAACACTTTTGTAAGGGTCCACTTTTTGAGTAGAAGTTACTGCCTGTTGTTGGTGATGTATTACTCGGTGATGTGTTAAATTAATTACTTAAAGTTATTGCTTTTTTTAAGTTAAAAGCAATGTAATTATTATTTCAATTATGCATAAACTTTCATCATTTCAAGCACTTCACGGTCCAATACGTAATGCTTTTTGCTCTCACCAATCACTTAATTTGGTTTATTATAAACAACGTTATTTTATTAGTATTCTTGCTGTATCTCCCCGGCAACTATTCCAGCCGCAGTGGCATTAGCTGTTTGTTTAGCTCTAATGTAAGAGAGTTTAATTTAAATAGTTTTTTGATGTGCTCAATTGACACATTGCTGTGTCTCTGTTCTTTCTAATAAGCTGCAAGCCTTCGCACATAAGAACGCAAACTCAAAATAGTCTAATGTCGCACCATTTTGTCAGCGCTTTAAATAAAAAACATCACATCCAGCTTCCGTCACACCTGTTAGCTTTTAAACAATTCAATCCACATGAGCAAGTGTGAGGATACGTCAATAAATGAAGCACAACACCGGTTGTTATTCCTAACAGCGGAGGTATTTGTAGGAAATGAAAAAGGCAGTGATAAAGGGGGAAAAGCTTCAATTACATGACTAATCAATAGCACTTTCTTTTTTCTGTCCGATAAGGCATCGCTCATGTCAATGTGGCTTCAGAATCAATAGGAATATATAATTACAGCCAATCAGGAGTGAGGGAAGCAGCTTAACAACCACCAATCATCACCAGCAAGGACAAAAACACTTTCTCATTTGGAATGAGCTGCCACACATCTCAATGGAGCTTCACAGTCAATACATATTGATGACCAAGGAGTAAAAAAAACAAAATAGTCCGGAAAGAGAAAAAAGGCGCAGCTTGAATCCATCACCACCAATTAGGCAGGAGTGCCTTCAATGAGCCCTCACACATTTTAATATCTTAACTGATGGAAAAACAACCGATATGGGTGAAAGGTCCAAATGAAATAACCGATCAATACTCACTGACAGGCCAACACTCACACACACCAGTGCAAATTCACACCCAAACACATAAACAACTCAATTTGTTCATAGACATGTTTTCTGTTATATATATTTCTTAAAGTCTCTCCCTCCTTTTTCCCCTCAAAGCTTAATTTAATATACATATACATGGTATCTACATATTGTAAATGTATTAATATGCATATGTAAATATTTCCGGATAATCCCATCTCATATTATTTTGTCTGTTCGTCTGAATAAATGTTTTCATATACTTGTGATGCCTTGAGTGCCTTCTCGTTTGAAGTAGTTGTAGACCACTCAACAATATATTAACATGTTTGTCCACACACAATTTCTTACAAAATGACTGCTTCATATAGTTTTCAGAGGCACTATTTCCACTGTTGACACTATAAAACAGAGGTACATGCAGTATAGCAATTAGCCAGATAACTTTGTCATAGCAAGCTTGCGAGCTAAAGTACTTTAGCTAACCTTATTGTTAGCCTACGTTAGTATGTGCAGTGACCCTTCACCAGCAGGGCTACACAGCATATGGATCAAATTTACATTTATTCATTTGGCAGAATAAATAAATGATAAACATCACCTGCACTGGCTGGTGTAGTTCTAGAAAGAAGGAAGCTGCGGCTAGCTCAAAAGCATTTTGTAAAAGAAATACGGTGACGGTAAGTTATGTGAGGAAAATAAGGATTTGATAAATGTTCACCGAGACCAAAAAAAATTAATTTTAACTGTAGGGCTGAAAAGTGAAGCGAGCAAATAAAAGACAAATCGATAAATAAGATAAAAGGAAAAGATAAAGAGCTTTATAATCCTAACTTACTGAATAGCTTATCGAAAGTATATTCAGTTATACTTATATAGTTATATATTGTCAGAAAAATCGAATCTCCTTACGACTGTGGACTGTGTTAGCTGTGATAAAATCTGATCTCTCCAGTCAGTCACTCAGACACACCGCACTCAAACTGCACTCATGAGAGTAGCATCCGGCAGCAGATGCTCATTGTTGCATTAAGTTTAAAAATGAGATCCGTCTCTGCAAAGCCACTATTTTTTTTTTCTTAGTGGAGCTGAGAAGGGGCAATTACCTATAGTTGGGAAGTGACACACTGTAATAATGAGTAATGCGCGGAACCCCTTGTTCACAGAAAATAAAAGTCAACAGATATTACTTTTGAAATGATTAATAAGAAATATATACTGCGCATTCCTTGCATAACGGTGGGTAATGAGCCCAGTAATACCGCTGTGTGACCAAGCTAATATTCTATCCTAAAGTGCTCCCTTATGGTAGCGAGCGGTTGTGTTTCAGCTGTAGCTCGCCGGCTATTATTCTGCCGGCGTCTGATTTGCGTCAGTGTGGTTCCTCCGTGTGCGAGGATAGAGGTACCAAAAGCATAATTACTCACAACCTTAATAGACCATCCAGGAAATGGCCCCACGGGCGGGCCTCTCTCCAAAGTAATGAATCATTATGGAAAAAAAACAACAACAATGAAAGGATTATTCATGTGTAAGTTTGATCTGCTGTCTGTGCATCGCCATGGATTTATATTCATTATTCTATTTCACATGACAAATTGGGGAGAGTTTAAAAAGTTAAGGGATCTCTAAATACCGCGGCGTGCCAGCTGCACACGCGTCTCACAACAGAGATTCACATTTTTCTGTATAACGTTAAGTGCGGTACTTAAACCACTTAGATAATAAACTGATGAATCACTCAATTGTAATAACTGATCATCAAGATATATACTAATGGTGCAATATGTCAGAATTTTTACTTTTAAACATTATGAAAATCATAAAAATGTTGGAGATGGAGATCTTTGACCACAAGTCAGCTATCGAGGTTAGCATGCTAACTGGCTCGACCCGACTGTCCAAAGCTCCTGTGCTCGAGGTTTAAACACCAACACTCCCTCATTGGTCCGAGCTCACAGTTCAGGCACACTCGAGCCAGCTGATTGGACCACTTGCTACATGGCTAACTGATTTAACTAGCAAAAAGACAGCTGCAGTTAGCAAGAGCTAGCGATTATTCTGTTGATATGCTGTTATTTGTCTTGAGACATTTTGTCTATGAAAACGCTTTCTTTTTCTTTTTGCTGAGAGTTTTATAAGAAAACTGATACCACTTTATTAATATCATAAACATAAAGAGCCAGGATACACTTAGCCTAGCTTGACATACAGACTGGAAGAAGGCTCTGTTCAAAAGTTTAAAACATTTGCTTAACCCTAAACCTTTCTGATTAAAGTGTTGTATCTTGTTTCTTTAACCTGTTGAAAACAGTAAAATGTTTTTTTTTTAATTGTGTTTTTATGAGGTTATAACATCTCCCGACTGAGAAATAGTTTATCAGCCGTTGTTTTGAATAATTGTTTTTTGTATATGAACAAAAGTGATATAATGTGTCTATTAGTCAGCTATAGAGGTGCTATGGTTAGATATCTTTTAAACTTTGGAGAGGCGAGCTGTTGCCCTAATTCCAGTCTTAATGCTAAGCTAAGCTAAGCTAACTATATCTTAATATTTAGCATACAGACATTCTTGAACGGGCAAATGTGTGTCAAAGTTTATCTATAAGCAAAACTATTAAACATCCTCCACTTTAGGCTTTTTCACCGTGAAGATTTGGTTTTCCCACTGAACATCTTTGGCTTTTTGACGGTCGGGCAGACAAATCAACATTAAAGGTGCTCTATGTAAGAATTTGCCACTCGAAACTCAAATAGTGGACCGCATACATTTGTTTTTTCACATATTGGACCTTTAAGATGAAAACTTGTGCTCTGGGAACTGACAAACCTTCTCAGAGAACAGTTCAGTTGCGAATATAAATGATCAATATACATAATACGCATGTATTTCAGTCAACAACTTAAAAAGTTTGAATGGAAAAAACAAAGCGTCAACCTGCGCCACTCATTTTGTTTCTATGACTCTGTCAGAATGATCTGAGGTTCACTCACTAGCGGCGCCATTGATGCTGTGCCAGGAACACATAAAGCCGCCATCACACCCGAGTGATAGATGCCCATATAACTTTTGGTGGAATGGCAGAGGAGCTCAAAATCAATCAGGGGGGGGGGATTTAGACTTTGCTCCAACTAATTTAAATCAACTCAATTTCAATTCAATCACAGCCGCCTTGTACAAACACTGATCCGATCGAGGCTCCAACATCGACCACCGTGCAGCAGACAGTCTGAGGGCAAAGGCCCCGACGGACAAACTTTAAACTTTTAAACAGGCGCAACACCGTCAGGACACCGAGTCTTAAACTAAACTGCACCGCCTGCAGGCACAATGTACGTGACCTGAAACAGAATCACACGCGAGGAAAGCTTCATAGTCGAGGGGACTCTTGAAGCATTATAAAGCACATACATATGCAGGCCGGCACACACTGAAGACATCCATTCAGTCGATTATGTTGGATATAAATCTGATATAATAGAAATAAAAATGCGGTATTTTAAGACACAAAGCTATCTGGTGCTCTTCAGGGAAGTAACAGGGGGACAAAGTCAAGTGTTGAGCGGAGATCAAATCAGATGACTGGTCTCGTCTCTGAGGGCTCTTGTCCAGCCCACACAAAAGTTGTCTAAGAGCCGAGGTACAAATGTCAATGAAGGAGTCATACTGTTCTTTTTTTAACCGAGTGTTTAGAAAATCACTCCACACTTAAGAGAAATGTGAGGACTTTGCCGGTATGGATGTTTTTCTATATGTGAGGAGACCAAAGAGTGACACAGAAGGGTTATGAGTAAAGATTTTACAACTTTGGAAAAGTCACCATGAAGAAATCCGTTACCGGTGTTAAAGGGACATTCCGGTGTAAGGGTAAGGGTTAGACTCCCTCTCGAGAGATCAAGTTAGCAGACCGCTAATTTACGGTGTTTTATCAACCTCAGAAACGACCGCACGACAACAATACACTGCAGTAAATGGATCCAAATATAAACCGCCACCAAAAAGCCACAAATAATGCTCAGAACAGCACCAAACTTCAGCAACAGTACAAATAGGGTCTCAGCACATAGTCCGGGGCATCTAACCTCCGCTAGCTTAGCTGGATTTCTATTGGGAAGCTAAAATCAGATTTCAACTCTCCTCCATCAGCTTCCGGGTCGGGGAAGTCCGGATGCGATGATTACCGAGTGCGGTTAGAAATGCTCAATTCCGTTCTTTTCCCTGTCCGCTCTCGATAATAACTGTTATAAACTGGCAGGTAAGACACATATGAACTTTGATTGCTTTTCCATGGAGTCATAATCATACATTTTCATCCATGAGCTGCGGAACTCTACTGCACTCGGTAATCGACTCGTCGGGACTTCCCGTCAACAGGAAGCTGCTGCAGAAGAGTGGTAAATTTAGTCAGCTTTTCAGTAGAAATCCAGCTAAGCTAGCGGAGGTTAGATGCCCCGGACTATGTGCTGAGACCCTATTTGTACTGTTGCTGAAGTTTGGTGCTGTTCTGAGCATTACTTGTGGCTTTTTGGTGGTGGTTTATATTTGGATCCATTTACTGCAGTGTACTGTTGTCGTGCGGTTGTTTCTGAGGTTGATAAAACTCCGTAAATTAGCGGTCTGCTAACTTGATCTCTCGAGAGGGAGTCTAACACAGTTTGTGTGTTGGACCATGAATTAAATTTACACCGGAATATCCCTTTAAATGTCATGTGCGCTCGTATTTGATAAGCCGGTGTAGTTTATTGTGGGCAGACGCTGGCTTGCCTGAGCCTTCAGCGTCTGCCCCATTGTGCCAACATTGTGGTCTGAAATGAGTGACAATGCTGTGACAAAGTGCTATTGTCGCTCTGAACAGCCTTAAGGCCACAGCGTGCTTCAAACAAAGCGCCTGTCAGTCGCGTCACGCCGCGTGAAAGTCTCCTCATCCGACACCTGTCCGACGTAGGAATTGGCGAGAGTGTGACTCTGACACAGACGATCTAACAGTCACATCCACGCACTGATTCGTCAGGTGTGTGGAGGTGAGACACAGGGCGGGGTGTGAACGCCTCTCTGAAGCTCTCTTTATTTATTCTTCACACAGCTGCGGCGCCTCTGTCACCTTTTGTGTGTGCAACCGAGCGCAACAGCCTGAATGAGAATGAAGATGCTGACCAAAGATTCAGTGTGTCGAGACAACAGGACACGCCAAAGACATACCTCCCGGCTGCCTCCCTGAGAGAGCTCTATTAAGGCCTCTGAGTGTGGCCGTTCGGAAAAGGGTATCAGCACTCTCACCTTTAGATGTAATCAGACAAAATGTCGTACGACTGCGTTTGTTTGAAGCATACTAAACTCTTTACTCTCCCTCTCGAGCCTCAACTCAAGCGCTCCTTCACCTTTTAAGTTAGTTGACTCTCGCGCCTTCTACTTTCTACCTCTCCACTCAGCGCTCTCATTTCCCCTCTGCTACGTCTCCTTTCTCTTTTGCTTATGTTTCCAGATGACAAGGCCGGCAGACTGGATTACGTGCAGACCTAGGTGCAGGTAGCACTCAGGTTGCGTGAGGCTCTTACCGCCAATTGCAGCTTGAATCGGAGTGACAGGTAGCCTGGAGCTGCTCTCATGGATCTTTGCTCCCTCTTACTCTCTCTGCCACTCCTCAACTGAGCGCAAGAGCAACCGTATGCTGCTCTCTTTCCTCCTTCTGCAGGGTTATTTCATTTAAATTCTGTCTCTTTTCCCGCAGTCTCCCTGTTGCTTCTGGCTTAGCAGGTTGGCCTGCGCTGCAGATATGAAAAAGGATCAACATTGCAAGCTTCTCAACAGATGGCTGTAAGGACTTATGCTAGATGATGTCCCCTTCAGCATGAAAGCTGCTCAGCCAAGAGAGCCACAGTTACTGTCCAGCAGATTCAAGTGGTGACCACAGTTGTTGGAGGCAGGTCAAAGCAACCGTTTGGGGAGGTACTTCATGTTTGTCTATGATAGTTTCTGGCAGCTGCGCTCGAGTGTTCAGTCTGTTTGAGTCACCACGGGGACTCGAACTCCGCCTGTGTCAACCGTCAAGCAGATGTCCGGGATCAGGAAGAGGAGAAGTGGCAGCGCACATGCTTCAGAGGAAGACCTGCGTGACCCGAGTGCACTCACGCAGACAGATCCACACGTACATGCGTTCGCGTCTCGAGCTGGCGTGCACACCGGTAGCGAAAGGGGAAAAAAGGGGGGAGAGGATGAATCACAAATGTTTTCGAGGAGCAATTCTGATGTCCTGATTGGATCGTCTGACAATCAAGGTAAAGTGGCGAGGGGGTGAAAGAGTGACGGGCCTGATTGTCCGCGGGAATTCAGGAAACACAAGTTTCTTGATGCAGTTTTTCTTTCCCCGTGGCATTGGCTGCTATTTCTGTCGCTGGCTGAGCAACGCAGATCCCAAACACTCCCCCCCCTCCCACCTCTCTCTCTCTCTCTCTCTCTCTCTCTCGCTACTAATTCAATAGAAGAAGCCAATGATTGAATCCTGTCCCTCGTGTGACAGCTGAAGCCCGAGACAAACTACGGTGACAAACGGATTCATTGGAATCACAGAAAAAAAACATTTAAAAATGCATTTTGCATGATGTTCGATGTGGAGTTGCCACTCAGAATTATCTCGTGCTCCGGTGGAGAACACAGTGGAGGGATTTCGGCGCAAACACAAATTAGGGGCGAAAAAAAACGAGCCGAGACGGTGGCGACGACAGGGAGAGAGAGAATTCCAGAGCCGCTTCCAAAAGCCGCTGCCACTCCGCTCTAATCTTTAAAGTAACTGTACACATGCACCACTACGAGAAAAAAAAAAGAAAGAAAGAAAGAAGGGGGGGGGTGGTGGCGAGAGAAAATGAGATCATTAATAGGGATGGCAAGGAAATAGATTTGTGCATTTATTATGTGGAGAAACAACGTAAACAAGCACTGTGCGAAGTAGATAAGCAGGCTGCCACAAAGCTGCTCTCGGCCAGTTGGGCCACTAATCTGTGTTGTGGCCTACAGAGACGCTACTATAGACCGTGTGAAGAAGAAAGCAACTTTTAAAAACACTATTAACTATGTGCATTTATAATTACACACACACACATATACAGTATATATAAATATACATGGAAAAAAAGCATGCACGCATTCATTACGGACTTATGCGCGTCACGTGTACGCGTCCGTGACTTATCGACGCGCTCGTAATGACATTCTGGAAATCGCGCCTGACCACCAGGCTTTGTCACATCCCGCTGTAAGCGTTTCATCTTTCTAAAAAAAGATGCCCCCAAATGGAGTCGCTCTCTGTGATTGCGCGTATTGGGCATAAAAAAACCTCCAGGATGCGGAGTTAATGGGATTGCTCCTGTTTTGCTTCCGGCCGCGTTGGCTGGAGGGGCTGCGAGCTGATGGCTGGAACCGACTTAGCGAGAGACAAGAAGGAGCCAAGCCAATTTTTACTTTGTTGCTTCTCCAGCATGGCCAAGACATCCAATTCCATCAGGCCCTTGCTGCTGGGGCGGCTGATAGAAATGGGCCCTAAGTCCTGTAGCCGGGCCAGCTTAGTCCCTTATCTTCTAATGGCTCTGATAGCGGATTGGGGGGGAAATGGTGTGAGAATAACTGCTGTGTGACCCGCTGCCAAAGACCCTGATTAATCTCACTAAAGAACAACAGGAACAAGCTATGGCTATTATAGATGATCTGCTATCATTTACATATTTACTATAATCGCAACAACAAGGATTTATTTATTATCTCATAACATACAAGTCGACAATAGGGATTGTAAGCGACCCATTTAAACCCAGGCTGAGGTAACAATCTGTCCTCTCGGCTGAGCTCAAATCTCTTATTATTTTGTTTTCGGACTCACCGGGGGCTTTGTAGAAGCCGATGTCTTCCTCAGTGAGAGGCAGCAGGTAGACTTCACCTTCCTTCCACAGCAGGGGGTACTCCTGCCCTCCGGAGAACTCTCCCGACCAGCCGTCCTGATCTGAGGGTTAAAAAGAAAAACAAGACCAAACATGAGAAACAAACACAGAGTCAGCGTTCAGATAATTCTTCTGTTGGTTTCATTTCACACAGAAAAACAACAACTGTGTTCCTGACCTGGAGAACCCAAGCACCCTGCAGCTCGAGAAAACACACGCACACATGCACATGCTGCAAATACAAGAAACACGACCATATGGAGGAAACGCAGGCCAAGTCAGAAACCCTCCGAGTTGTTACAGAAAAACTACATTTTAAACTAAGTTACCAAACAAAGTTTCTAGAGTTTTTCCTCTGCTTGTGGCTTCTTCCTGTCCACTCGATATATCATCATATTATATATAGTTTTGACAATGTTATTTGTGTCAGTTGAGGGTTTGCATGCTATATAATGGACAAAGTCTCTCTCTCTCTCTCTCTATGTCCATGTTATGCATCATTTGAATGGCCATTGTTAATTGTCTCAATCTACAATGGGCTCACTTGATCATTCTGTGCCGCAAAACTTTAAACCTCCACATTTCGATGTGCGTATATCTAATACTGCTTGTGAAATCTTAAATGTGGCTTTGACACACGATAGAAGATGCAGAGATAGGAATTAAATATACTCGCTATACATGAGGTGTATGAAAAAGGATTTCTTAAGCATATTATCTGCAACGACGTTTGAATCGTGCAATCAGAATTTCACAACTGAACATAAATTATTTTCTAGCATCAGAGTGAGGAGGTCGACTTCAGTTTAGTCCTGTTTTCAGAGCACTACTGCACATGTAAATTGGCGGTTGTATGAAGCCTTTTCGTGGCTCCAGAGGGAGCTGCATGTTATCTGATAAATTGGCTGAATTGCATTGTGGGTAATGTAGGAACCGGGTTTTGGAAAGCAGTCGACTAGTCTAACATCGCCCCGATAACCCCGTTGGTCTCATTATCGACAGTATGAAAACACGGAGACATAAACCTGCATTCTTCTTCCTTTTGTAAAACCTACATCACCCACAATGCAACCTCGGTGACATCACTGCAGGCAGTTTATCACCTATAAATAAAGGCACAATAAACTATTGTGGAGAGGTAAAAATGAAGAGGGTGCAAAAACAAAGAGA
The DNA here is from genome assembly GCF_900880675.1 of Sparus aurata. Classification (NCBI taxonomy): domain Eukaryota; kingdom Metazoa; phylum Chordata; class Actinopteri; order Spariformes; family Sparidae; genus Sparus; species Sparus aurata. The sequence goes on along the minus strand of NC_044198.1, from coordinate 24,797,776 downwards.
ACAAAGTAAACATGGTTGGTCTGGTTAATTCTAGCTGTGTAATTACAAAACCCCCCCACAGGCTGCTGAGCCTCAGACAAATACCTTCCAGGAAGTCAGAGGTGATGTTGAAGGCAGCGTAGTGATTGGACGAGGAGCAGGCCAGCGAGTGGCCGAAGCAGAAACACGGCTGGCAGCCTGCAGGGCTCCCTCGCTGTAGGTTGAAAAAGCCTGGCTTGCATCTGCGGGTACACACACACACACACACACACACACACACACCCTCATCTATAAAAAAAAGTTATTAACATGCAAATGCTGCACACAAGCCTCATTGCAGCCATTTACTACAACCTTGCCGTAGTGTTGTTCTCACTAATCTCTTTAAGCTGTTCTCGGGGTGGCAGCGTTTTAGGAATAAGGGACCGAACGTGGCTCCGCCGCTCGGCTGCGAGGACCCTGAGAGCTGACCTACAGACACCAGCTGGCACAGGGTTGGGACAGGAACAGTGCGAAGAATCAGCCACTACACTGGTCACATTACACAGGAGAGGGCCCTGCTCAACGAGCCGTGAAATCAGGCAAAAAAAAAAAAAGAAAAAGTAAACAAACTGGGAGCGCAGCATTATTCAATAGTTTGAGACCCGGGGCTGTGTGTATCGCTGATGTCACAGTGAGTTTATCAGAGTGATCCCGCATCCTGGAGGAGCAGGATGGGAACAGACAGGAACAGGCAGACTTGGTTATTGACATGTTCACTGTCCACGTCGTCCAAATGACGGATAGCTCTGGAACTTACTGCAGTTTTCTGAATAAAAAAAAATATATTCTTCAGTCTTTTCCTTTAAGTCCTCTGCTGCGCCTGTAGGATGTGCACACCCGTCAGCTGGGAGTAACTATTTCACATGACTGCTGAAATGCGGACTTTAAAGATCAGACGCGATGAAAGAAGTATTCTCTACATAAGCTGATAAACCGTTATAATAATTGCTTCAGTTCTTCTGGTTCTGGTTGCCTCGACAACCAGTGGTTCATGTGCGTCACACGCGGGACGCACGCGACAACCGTACAAACGCACCTGTCACAGCCGTGGCCCTCCACGTTGGTCTTGCAGAGGCAGCGTCCGTCCAGAGGAGAGCAGTGGTCGACGGTCCCGCCGGGGTCGCACTCACACGGCCTGCAGGCGACAAGTGACCAGTGTGAAGATGACAGGATGTAAATCCACCGTGTGTGTGTGTGTACGGTGTGATGGAGAAAACATGTTACTGAGCAAGAATTTTTTTTAAACAAAAAGGACAAATATAATGTGATTCTCCACACGTTGCATCTCTTCCAGATCACAGATGGCCGGCTACACCCCGGCAGCCCAGGAAGCAGCGGGGCGTCTTGCTCAAGGACACGTCAGCTACATGGGTACTTGTCTTGGGGGCTCGAACCTTGAATCTCCCTAATGACCAGTCGACCCCGCGAGTCATCGCCACGCTCATTTAAAAAACAGTTGAAAGTCAGTGTAAATAACCTTGATAGAAGCGAGTGTTCGGGGGGGGTCAGCCGTGGCGACTCGGACGGTGTCAGAATGTGTTTGATCACCTTCATTGATTGATGACTTTTGTTTGAAAGCGAAACGCAGGATCTGTTTTTTTTTTTTCTTAACGAGGTGCTATTACAAATAATTCAATTATCACCAGGCAGGCCGTCTCCACTTGTTTCTGCTCCAGTGGGCTGCGTAATTCACACCTCCACTCAACAGCCTGATTTTGCGGCATGAATGAGAGACAACAGTGTGTGTGTTTGTGTGTGTGTTTGTGTGTGTGTTTGTGTGTACAGTGTGTGTGTGTGCATATATGTTCTAATGTCTGCATTCATATTCTGCATGTTTGTCTTGACAGAACTTTGCCTGTGAGAATACATCTTAGTAAACAAAAGATCAGCTTTAATATGATTCTACCCTTTTTTTTGTGTGTTTTTGCCAAAATCTGTGATATTCAATGAAGGACGTGAGTTTCAGAGGTCAGAAATGAGATCTCAGTCAGTAATCCTCTTTCAATAAAGCTTCCTTTATCTTGAGCTTCACTTTAAACCTGCTTTAAATGATGTTTTGGGGCCATTTGCGGGAAGTGAAAACGAGCTGTAAATGCAGCATTGGTATGTTATTACCCACCAAAGGTCCAGTGGTAGAAATAGGATCTAAAAATGTATTAAAAAAAAGTGTAATTATGTTTTCATTAGCGTATAATCAGCTGAAAATCGTGTGTTCATTTCCCCTTGAGTGAGCCTACAGAGAGTAGGAGCTCGACATGTTGCACCGCCGTGTTTCTACAGTAGCCCAGGAGGGACAAACCCTGACACCGGCTCTTCAGAGGGTCTTTTTGGTGGCCACCGGGAGGGTGAGCTGAGAGGTGGTCAGTCTACTGCAACCTGCAACCTGCAACCACTAGATGCCACTAAATCCAACACGCTGGACCTTCCATGCAGTTAACATGTTAACTAAGTCCTGTATCCACCAGGTAGCATTGTTGTGGAGACGTGGCTGATGAAAGTCCAACGTGTACTCCTAATCCAACTGAGGAAGCTGCTGAGAAATATATCTGACTGTTTATCTTGACCCAAAAATGAAAATTCATTCATTATCTACTCAAAATGAATAAAAAGTCGGGTGAAGTTTCGTCCATTAAACATTTCCGGAGCTTCACAGCAAAATAGTGTTACAGCATCCTCTTAAACAACTGAAGTAGACGTGCAGCCACATGAAATAACTCCATACAGCTTATTGAGCGTAACCCGAATCTCCAGAAGCCCTGAGATCCCAAATTGATTTGAGAAATAAATTATTTACGACCTGGATGCACGGTCGAGCTTGCGCGCCCGCTTCACATGGGAGCTGCACTAACTCCTTTAGCTTAGCAAACCGCAGCGAAGATTTCATCTTTAAAAAGGATGCAAATAACATCTTTTTTAAAATCGATCTGGGATCTTGGGACTTGGATTATGAGCTGTATGGTCCCATTTTGTTTATTTTCTTCCTTTATTTTTTTTAACCTCAGTCGTTGAGGAAAATGCAGCGTTTCCGTTTTGCCGTGAAGCTCCAGAAATGTAATCTTTTGTTTACTTCACTAGTCTTCCTATCGGCTCAGGAGTCAAAGGAGTAGATAATGACTGAATTCCCATTTTTTGGGTGAACTTATCCTTTAAGATAATATCTTCTTTTACTGCTATCAGTTCAGCAATGTTCCTCCGCGAGTGGCTAACCTTGCCCGGCTGCTGTTTTGCTGCCTTTTTGCTGAAAACAGATGCTCGTTGCTGCTGGAAGAAGAGGCCGGATTTGTCACTACGAGCTGATTCGCTGCTGAGACAAAAATACAGATTTCTAGCAGCTTTGCTCACAAGAATACATTTTAAAACTCCTTTTTTTATAAGCTAAACTGAACGTCCATAGTTGTGTTTAACAGTGAGTCCACGTCTGTTGTCACAGTGTCCACAGTTAGGTGGTAGGAATAACACCAAACAGTCATTGATATGCTATTCAGCAGCGTCACAACTTAGCATTCCCTTGGCATGTAGAGGAGGTCAGGGGGAGCTGGACTTCTTATGAATATAAATACTGCAACATGCTTCTCACACACACACACACACACACACACACACACACACGCACACACACACACGCACCATCATATACATCTACTTGCCGGCTTCGCACGCGCCGCATACTTAGTAAGAGAGCGCTGTGGGGTCAGGGAAAGTTGGGCCGGGCTTTTCATCATCAGAATGTATGCAGCAGGTCAGCGCATCTTCAGGCTGCAACAAAGGGCGCAGTGTGCAGAAGCCTCAGAGGTGAGACCGGCCTCATATCTGAGGCATGAAAGCAACTCCGGCTATCTTGAAATAAATGATGACCCTCTGAGCTCACTCTTGTAGAATACTGAAATGATCAAAAAACAGAGCGACGCCGGGAAAATATTTCCATAGATGTGTTAGGTTTTTGTTGGTAGGGGCGGGCTCCACCTCAAATAACAGACAACAAGCGCAAATCAGCCGATCCATTAGATATCCTGAGAGCTTTTTACCAATCAGGGATCAGCAACAATCACTCTTTAAATACAATGGAGGTATTATTTTACTTCTGCTCAGTAATTCAATTCTGTAAATGAAGAAAAAAACATTCTGATAAATAGTTTTTGACAAGTAAACAATGGATTAAGGATATCTGAGTCGATGAAAAGCAGATTAAAAGCGGGATTATATTTTGGAAAAAAAAGGTACGCCGACCTTCCCGAAAGGAGACATCGAGCATTATTCACTCGACGGTCTTTGGAGGACGGCAGAGAAGTTTTCTCCTTCGGGGAGGGTCGGCTGCAGCAGAAGCTTACAGTAAGTTCTGTGTTCTGTGAGTTTCTGAAGGCAGTGAAGGCTGGATCCTGTCACCATGGTAACAGATGGAGGAGACCGCGTGTTCCCTGGCTCGGTTCTGAGGGATCTTCAAACAGCAGGTCTGTTTTTTTTTTTTTTTTTTGCTCTTGGTCTGGACGGCTGGCTGACTGACCAACCAACCAAGACACCGACCGCGTGCAGCAGGAGGGAGCTCATAGCAACGATTTAGCAAAACTTGTGATTCTCCTCACTCTCCATTTTCTGGGCATGGGTCATCAGGAGACTGGGTTTTTGCTGTATGGTCTAATTACATTGAACATTTAGGGTTTGGGCTCTAACATTGGATCTGTGAAGAAAAAAAACAGTCCTCCAACACACACAACCACCAGACGTGCAACATTAGCATTCGTGCGGGGTCACGTTGAGAGGTCGTCTTGAATGTTCGCCTTATAATTTACCCATTTTTTCTCTCTCCACCAACTCTTGAGGAAAATACGTAGTTTTTTAGCAGCAAAGTGTTCGAGTACATGTTCAAAGTTGCGGGCTGTAAAAGCAAAAATCACGGCAAAGTTGGGTAATAATTCTCTTTATTCAACAGAAAAACAAAACCCCTCTCACAGCGTACACAGCCAGTCAACCACTGTTGGTGTATAAAATGTAAATAGCAGTGTTTTACTGTGTAGCTACACGATATAAGATATGGTTATGATGAAAATGTCAACAATGGGTGGACAGAGCGCTACAGGAATGAGTCCTGAAACAAGTTAGATGTTAATTTTGCACTTCTGGTTCCCCTCGTCTTGAGGTCCAAGGATTTTTTTTTTCATGGGTTTTTGGTTAAATGCCTGAAATGAGTTCTGTGGTCAACACAAACACAAGAGATTTACTCTTGTTGTTTGCTCATAAGTGTTTAAATGAGATTACAGAGGGTGGCGTTAAAGTACATTAAAGATAATTACGTTAGTCTGCTCACTAATCTGTTTCTAACGGCCGACGTGAGTTACAAACCTTTCTGACGCTAACTTTTCAATTTGTAGCTTGATCAAAATAAAGTGTGTGTGTAGCTGAGAGCTCAGTGGAAGTGAAGGTGAAGTCGAAACTGCATCTACCGTAAGTGGTCAAGATGATTTTGCTTAACGAACAGGCAAGCCTCATAAAATTGCTACAGATCTTATATTGCAGCAATAATCCAAAATCCCATTGAAGAATCCGATCGGAACCAGGGCGATGATCAGATCTGGGTTAACCTACAAAAGTGCGTTCATCCCTGCATCACTCTATCCCGCTAAATATCAGACATGTGCCGTGTACTAGCAAGATTTAAAAACACACAGTATGTCGTCCAAGGCTTTCCAAAAGTAACATGAATATCGCTTTAAACATTCGATGCTGCAGCATGAAGCATGATTGCGATAAACATCAACACCTGCCGACTGTCTCGTCTGATAACACAGAAAACTGACTATAATTTCACTGAGGCGATAATAATATTGATGAAACAGTTGAGCAGATACACGTGCAAAGAGCAAAAGAGGCGGCAGACGGCGACCACGCAGGACTGTCAGAGATGAAATAACTGCTCCGGGTTTGATTGAAATATTTGTTACAGCGCTCTGGGTTGGCTTGCGTGTTGCGCCGGTTGTTAGCGGTTTGATACTGTATTTGGCACAATGTGGCGCCCGCTGATAAGGAGGTCACTAATTCACAGCGGTGTCACATGGAGAAATGAGAATCCTCTGGTTTACGGCAGCTTTGTAGGTTGATAAATTCAGGCTCGGGGAGCGTTAGATGGTAAAGCTGCAAAACAGGGAAGATTTATTAAGTCTGTGTCTGTGTCACCTGTTTATTTCTTTTAACCTCTCCGCCCTGAGATTGTTTGGTAATCCTTTTAATATTCTCTTTGTTTTTGTGCTTCTTGTGCCTCGAAAAATGTCTGCGCATCGGCGCTGATGGCCGCGTGTGCTGCTCACCTGCAGCCGCCGGGGCCGAGCGAGTGGTATCCGGGCAGACACGTGTCACACTTCAGGCCCGTCACGCCGACTCGACACGCGCACCTTCCCTCCACATCGCACTGCAGACTCGCCGAACCTGTGAGGGACGTCAGACAGACGGGGCGAGGGAAGAAAAAGATAAATGAGAAGGGAATGTAAAGGGTGCAGAGACAGAGCGAGGACAGAGGGGAAACAGGTCGGGGGAGAGGGAAAAAAGACGTCAGAATCCAGAAAGGTTATTGGTGAAATGCACTGAAATGGTCAGTACGGCTTTAATGATGGCTGTTATTGAATTCCTGTTCAGAAAGAACAGAGATGAGGCTGAGGAGCTGCTGTGTAACCTCGCAACCGCACTGTACCTGACATACTGTAGCTTTAGTTAATGGAGAAAAAAGAGCAGCTGGGGCAGTGTGGACGTGAGGGGAAAGTAAGCCTGATGGAGTCTGCTATAACCTTTTATCAATACAATGGACTCCGACACCTCTGTGCAACCACCTCCACACATACGGGGGGGGGGGATGTATTTGTTCAGTTCTTTCTCTTGGTTCTCCCTCTCCAACCGGACGATGGTGCAATTAGGAGGGGCCCTCGAATTATTCAAACGTCCCTCAGCCCAAAAAATGAGACCGTGATGGATGAAGACACGAGGTGTAGCGGTTGGTAACGAGTCAACTGGTCATTGATTTCTTCAACGGCTGTGATGGGCCGCCGAGGGCGAAGGCGGATCCGATGAGATCCGCGAGACACGGGACGTAAATTATGAATCAGAGGAAGATTCTGCTCTTCAGGCGAGGTTTGGCGCTCGGATAGCGTGGAAGACTAAATATTAATGAAGCGCTTATTAATGATTTAAAAAACATTTTTGGCCGTGAAATTTGCAACAATTAATCCTTTTTTCTCAAGTGAAATCTTGCTTATGGTGCGTTATTGCGCCAACGCGGGAATCCAGTTTAACCATAATTACATTTTCTCACGGCAGGGGAAAAAAAACAAAAACAAAAGTAGTGAGTAATGGTATTGGCACGGATTATAATTAGTGTTTTTTTTTTTAAGTTATTATCAAAACAATTAAGGGTGTTTTTTTTTGCATCGGCGGCTCACCATTAATATTGCAGCTGCAGGGCAGGCAGGGCTCCTCTGCAGATCTCCTGTAGTGGTTCTCTCTGCAGCGCTCACAGTGCGGCCCGTCTGTGTTGTCTCTGCAGCTCACACAGCGCCCCCCACTGCCGGTGCTCCGGTACTGCTCGGCGTCGAACAGGCAGTCGTCTGACCTCCCGCTGCAGTTGCACTCTGCGAGGAGTAAGAGAGTGAGGAAGAGGAGGAGGAGGAGGAGAAAGGTCAAGTGAGGGGAGAACGTGGAGAACATGGAGAACGAGGAAACGGCAGCCAGGGGTGGGGGGGGTAAAAAAAACAAAAAAGGGAGACGAGGCAACAAGGTAAAAAAAAAAAAAAAAAAAAAAAAAGAAAAGAGAGGAGACAGAAATAGACCCGGGAAAGAGACAGAGGGGGGATATATGTGTGAGAGATTATGTGTTCTGGGATTGGATCATAATTTAGAGGCTCGTTGCTAATCTCATTTCACAGAGGCCTAATGAGGAGCCAATCGGCTGTCAGGGGGCACTTAGATAACAGTAATTCATGTTTATACAAGAGCAAATTACTCAACTGATAACACACCATCGCGGCGCTCGTACCCCTCGCATCAAATCCCCCCTTAGTTTACCAGTTTACCCCGAGGGGGGATTTAGGTGAAATTGCCCATTTTATTATGAATCGAGCTCTCGAGCGTTGTGCTGCTGCAATAACCATACGATTATTACTTCCTGTTAATAAGTGGTCTCAACGGTGTGCACTTTATTTCAAAGATTAAAAAAAAAAAAATTAATGAATGAAAGGATCACAAGTTGCTTCGGAGCCTCACACGGTAGAAACTTGGGACCGTCGGTGAAAAACTTGAAAGAGATTTGATAAAAGAGTTCTGCGTTTCATTTTGCGCCGATACCTTCATGAAGTTATTATGAGTGAATGAATGATTTAATAAGACTCTTAGATAAACACATGTTTCCCATCCTGTCACCTCAAAAGTTGATGGTTAGCATGTTAGCACACATCCTGCAGACATAAAGCAAAGTTTGCCTCCATTCGGTGTTGCTGCCCCACCAGATCTGTTACAGATTGCACCTTTAAAGGGATATTCCAGTGTAAGTTTAATCCATGGTCTAACACACTGTGAAACTGTGTTAGACTCCCTCTCGAGAGATCAAGTTAGCAGACTGCTAATTTACGGAGTTTTATCAACCTCAGAAACGACCGCACGACAACAATACACTGCAGTAAATGGATCCAAATATAAACCGCCACCAAAAAGCCACAAATAATGCTCAGAACAGCACCAAACTTCAGCAACAGTACAAATAGGGTCTCAGCACATAGTCCGGGGCATCTAACCTCCGCTAGCTTAGCTGGATTTCTACTGAAAAGCTGACTAAATTTACCACTCTTCTGCAGCAGCTTCCTGTTGACGGGAAGTCCCGACGAGTCGATTACCGAGTGCAGTAGAGTTCCGCAGCTCATGGATGAAAATGTATGATTATGACTCCATGGAAAAGCAATCAAAGTTCATATGTGTCTTACCTGCCAGTTTATAACAGTTATTATCGAGAGCGGACAGGGAAAAGAACGGAATTTAGCATTTCTAACCGCACTCGGTAATCGTCACGTCGGGACTTCCCCGACCTGGAAGCTGATGTGCTGAGACCCTATTTGTATTGTTGCTGAAGTTTGGTGCTGTTTTGAGCATTATTTGTGGCTTTTTGGTGGCGGTTTATATTTGGATCCATTTACTGCAGTGTATTGTTGTCGTGCGGTCGTTTCTGAGGTTGATAAAACTCGCTAAAAAAATTAGCGGTCTGCTAACTTGATCTCTCGAGAGGGAGTCTAACACAGTTTCACGGTGTGTTAGACCATGGATTAAATTTACACCGGAATATCACTTTAATATTGACATATATGTAATCTGACCCGGAATTACAGTTCTGATGGGAACCAGCAGTCTTAGCGCTGTTAGCTTTGGCTTTTCTGAACACAACACACATCTTTTGACGAATGCTGAGTCCCCTTGTTATCACATCTGACTGCAGACCCTCTGCTCGTGGGGGCAACCCAACCTGACACCGACTGACACTCCACATTGAAAAGTCGCCGTGGCACGACTCAGTTCTGATTGGCACTGGTGGGCAAAATACGTCCAGCAGTCTCCGCTTGTCAGCTCCCATCCACTCTATCTTTATCGCGCCGGCTAGCGGTGCTGCCACTGCCGGTCAGGCTAGCAGATAGTCTGGTGGCAGCGCTGTCGACAGCAGCCTGTTTTGTTTTTCTTCAGTGGTTCAACTTCTGCCTGACAAAACCTTCTTTAGAGGCATGTTATTTCATTACCAAGCAAGCTTATTATTATTTTCATTGCACAAAGTTTGCAGCTATCAGGCCTATCAATGGATTATGACCATCGTGTGAACCGAAGCGAGGAGATGAGTTTGTTTAATTGCGGTTCCCCCAATCCTGAAAAGGAGCCTCGGGGCAGACTGAACATCTGGCTTCCCGTACCCCCTCTCAGCGAGTTCAAAAGTACATTTGTTAATGTTTTAATTACTAGCTGCTCCAGTTTCCATCCAGGTTTATTACTGTTTTATTATGTGCATTCAGTTCGTCTGCCATAAGCCGTCAAACAATTAAACAAGTAACGGAGTGAGGAGAGAAGTCTAAGTGTGGCGGAGCTGTTTAAAGGTGGTGTATGTGGGATGCAGGCTGTGCACGTATACAGCGAGGTGGAGCAAATCACTTAAAGCTGCGTTTCTCTGCACAGACTTCCACAGTTTCACCGTCTTGCCCGCCGCCCGCCCACAGCCACCGTCTGCAATCCTGTCCGAGGGACCGCACAGCCGCTGTGGAGGCTCCATACAAGTCAGGATGCAGACTCAGTGTGAGCACAGTACAGTGCACACAAAGGGCTCTTTCTTGTGCCGGATGGAGGTACTTCCCTCAAACACTACGCCTTACAGATTTGAAATACACAAAGAAAAATACTGCAGGGTATTCTTTTGGCGGAGGCCTGAAGCGTTATCGGCCGCGACGTCCGTTTGTCTCGATCGTACAGGCGCAGAAACGTGTTATTTGTAGCTGCGTTACATGCTGGAGAAAAAACAAACTGAAATGCGACTACAGCACATAGCTGTAGGCAACGTCTGGTATTGTTTAGGAGTGATTTGTATGGAACGGCAGTTCTGGTTGTTGTGTTAACAGCCCTGTCACCGGGGAATTATTTTCATAATTTGCAACAACAAATTCGTTAGGAGGGAAAGCGAAATGTAATGCCACCTGAGTCATGTTTTCTTTTCTTTCTTTTTTTTTTTTTTTTTTTTTTTGCAAATCGAGTTAACAAAGACATATTGCTCCCGAGTTGCACAATGTTGTTGCAGAACACATCAGCAAAAATGTTCCCTGGCAACGTGTTTCATCTGTTTTTTTGTCAGTTCTGGCAGCTCAGTGTCTGCGTGTGGCAGCTGAAGCATGATGAAGAGGTTTCTAACACTCAGTTTAGGGACTCAAATCACTTGGTTAAGGTCAGGGGATGATTTTTAGCGAGTCCTACACCCTGTCTGCCCTCCATCCACCCAGCCTGCTCTTTAAACTGAGCTGCATGTGGTACGAAAAAGATGGCACTTGAAATATTGTTGCCGAAGGTGACATAACACAGGTAGCAATTACTGTCAGTTTCCTTCACAACGTATTTGACGTTATTTCTCTGATTTGCGAGATGATGACAGCCTGCGACCAATCCGAGATGCAAATTTATTGCATTGCGTCTTTCGTGTGATTTGTTCGGAAACCAAAAGCCAGATTTTGTACGCTTCTGTATCTGCGTGCGAAAACAGAGATGGCCCAGCGCCGTCGGGGGCTAAAAGCCACGGCACTAACCTCTTTTGAGAGGCCGGTCCTGCAACACTTCAGGCTCCTGTAAAAAAAAAAGAAAAAAAAAGGCCTTCCAAGGACACCTTCATTTGCATATCATGCCCATATAGGCGTGGACGTTGCTCTGATATTGCCCCTCGGGGGCTTTGTCTCGCTGAAATTAGCCCGGACACATCGTGACAACCACGTTCTTCTAACATAAACACAGCCGCCTCACAGCTCAGAGGAAAGTCTTATTGCAGTTAGCGGTGTGGTCATCCTTTTATAATCCAAACGGTGGTGGCAATACTCAATTGCCACTCAATTTAATCCTCAGTTTCATTGTACTCTCCTGTACAATGACAATAAAGACTATTCTATTCTGTACTCTGGTTAGAACACGTCACATACTTGGAAAGAAACCCAACTAGTTGGCTGAATCATGCAAACCAGTTTCAATCCATTATCGCATCACTAAGTGCATGATTTTTCCCAATTTTCTGGATTACTGTGGTTCTCAACGTGTGTGTTGTAAGATGTCCGATCAAATATGCTCCAGTAACAAGCTGCTGCGGTGCAAAGACTTCCTGAGCAACCCATCAAATGACATAACATCGTCCATAAACGGACATAAAATGCCAAATCAGTGCGACGGTGAAGTAACAAAAAATAAGTATGGGAGTTTAGCTTTTTGTGAAAATATACTGAGGTGGCAGAAAGCCCGGAATTATGGATCTTTAGCGGTCGATGGAAACAGTTGAACAATGGGAAAACAAATATAAGTGATAAACAACACATTAACTTTTCATGGTGGCATTATGGGAGTTAGTGCTCTGTGACGGAGCTGTCTTTCAGCAGCGGGGGCAGAGTTTAGGGAGGCTAAATGAGGTTCGCCTCCTCACCTCACCTGCATCGGAGGTGATGCAATTCACAATCTTATTGCCTTCTGCCCTTTTATATGAATAATTTCTCAGTAGTGTTGCAGAATGCATTGCAGAGAGAGAGGGAGAGAGAGACAACAATCCCTGCAGGCACAGTAATTTCTCATTTTTACATCTAATTTGCTGGACGAATGAGATGTCGGACGAGCGAGAGAGGAGCACCAGCAGTGATAAGGAACCGGTGTGTGAGGGATCATGCTGCATACATATCTGTACGACCTTTAGTGTACTCGCTGCAGACAAATCAGACCTCTACCCAAGCAACAGCCTCCACTGCTCCGCCCTGATACCTCTGTACTTAGGTTAGGATGAGAGTATTTGATAAGAGCAGCATTGTTTATTGAGCATCGGCATTGTTTACCGCAACAGAGGAGCACTGATCTTGTTTTACTCTTTGTTTTCTTTAAGCTTTAATACTGAGTGGCAAGTGTTTGTGTTTTACAGCTTTATTTACTATCGGAAGGTTAGGACATTTTTGGAAAAAATGCTAATTTGCTTTCTTTGCTGGAAAAGATTGATATCCATGTAAAAAGGCTAAATATGGAGCCAGGGTACAGTTAGCTTAGCTTAGCTTAGCATTGAGATTGGAAACGGGAAAAAAGCTAGCCTGGTTGTGCCCAGGAGCTTACTCCACACAGGATAACTCCCCATAAAACTAGCACTTTTTAAAACATATTTATGTTAGCTAGCTAGCTTTAGAGGTGCTAGAGGTATCTTACTCCTCGCCATGGTGTAACTCGCATTTTCTTAGCATTTTCAATGTTAGCAGGATGCTAATGCACCTTTTAATGCAATTTGTACAGTGTATTGTTCACTGATTAAGATCTAAGTTAATGACTTTATTCAGTGACTGCTACCAACGCTGTTATTATTGCTTAGCCCACTTAGCTATCGCTTTTAAAGCCTTGAAAGTGTCCCCACGCTAGTGTCCTCCCCAGCTAATCTGTGGATATGTTTTAAATTTTTCTTTTAACTTTAATACAGTTAATGATATCATTCTCATGTCATTATGCTAAATACGAAGCTAAAGCCAGAGGATGGTTAGCTTAGCTGAGAATGAAGGCTGGAAACAGGTACTAACAAATTAGCCTAGCTGCATCTGTGAACTTTCTCCACCTAGCATTAATTTACGTACAGATGAAAGCAAGACACATACATAATAATGTGCTAATTAGCGCTAGCTTTAGAGGTGCTGGTGGGTGAAGCCTACTGTATTGTCTTATGTTTGGACAACGCAGTCTAGCTGTTTCCAATTGTTCAAGCTAAGCTTACAAACATACGTGTTAGAAGACTTGTAAAATGGTGTAAAATGAATATAACAAAAATTTTTGTACGCTTTTGGCCTCTTTCTAATTCTCATGCAAAACTCCCCGCACTTACAGCTGTATGGGGACTCCAAGTAACAATCTGTCAGCTAGTCTATCAGGAAAATATATGAAACGTTCACACACAGATGATCAACTGAGGAAGCTGTGGCACAGGACGTACAGTGGTTTGTCAGGTCATCACAGGATGGTGGTTAACCCCGGTGAAAAGGGAGAATGAGAGGCACATTTTCAAAGAGCTTTAAGAGGTGCAATTGCGGCCCATTTAGCAGTTACATGAATCATCATTCGCTATGCTTAAAGCTCTTATGCCCAATTGTGGACATCCAGTCCCGAGTTCTTGGAGCCTATAGGAGGCTGAGTTCACGTTACACCTTCCCAGACGCTGTGTGGACAGCTGAAGCGATAATGACTCAGACATGAAGTGCAGGGATGTTGACAGGGGCCACTTAAACTTCTGGGAGAGACATTTTGTAGATTTTTCTTTATATCACACCGCTTGAGACACTTTCAGAGTTGGAAGCGCAAGGTGGCATCAGACGATCAGTACAGAGCATACTGTGTGTATGGAGAGGAATAAAGGGGAAGTCAAACTATATGAAAAGTTTACGCTACTTTGCGTGGTGACAACTGCCGTCAATATAATTCCCCGCTATTGTTGCATTAAAAGAGACGGCGTCATTGCGAGAGTGCAGGCGAGGGGTAGGAAAATAAAAACCAGACGGAGCTGACAGGAAGATCAACGGGAGGAGTTGTTTTTGTGAATCAACCGCTAAAACTTACAGGAGGAGACTGTTTAATATCACAAGAACCTGCAGAGCCAAGTGCTCGTAAATTCACCTCTGAAAAATGTACTTCCTCTCAAAAATACAATGTGTATATTATCACGGTTTATAACACAGCCCTTTTTAATGCTGTAGAATGCTCCATTCACTTGTATGGGGCTTCACAACATTCGGCGGTCAATTATTTTGGTATAATTGACCGCTGCTAAGCATATTTGACCGTCGTCAAGGAAAGTGGCCTTTTTACCTCTGATTCACGTATTTTGTAGCACTCGGCGCTCTGAAATCTTTGCTCCACAAGTAGTCCGGTCACTTTTGTAGTCTACTTCATATCGGACAAAACGTACTCCTAGGCCACTAGTATGGATGAGTTTCACATTAACTTTAACATTTTTGGAAAAATACGGTGATTTCAACTCTTGGCAAAAGGCTGAGTTGTCGTCACCGGTCAAGAAAAGAAAAAGAGAGGAAAGCAGCGAAGAGGGAGAAGTGAAACGGCGTCGGTTTGGCGAACTATATTTCTCCGCTGAAAAACACTATGAACGGTAACAAATACATTGTAAAAATACACACTGTGTCAAGTTTTTCTTCGTGTTGGCAAGTAACGGTGTAATAAGCGGGATAATGTATAGAACGGCGGTCACTATTGGGAAAATAAGTCCCTTCAGGACGAATCAGACCTATACATTATCCCCTACTTTTTTTTTTTTTTTTTTGCATTGTCCCAAACTACTAATTTAAGTCCACCAAGTGAAGCAGCTAACAAAAAAATAGAATAATACAAAAAGGGAATAAACAGATTTTAGTCTTAGATCAACTTCTGGATCCGTCACATGTCACAGCGGGAGTGCTGCCGGAAGGGTTAGACGATAGGCGTCTGATACATCTACAGCATTATGAACCGCTCGATTGATATTCAAGAAAGTGATCACAGTCACCCGGCGACAACCACAGCCTTCAATCACTGGCGAGAAAGGGATTTAAAGAGTCTGTGACTGGGACAGCCTCGGGCTAAACCGATGACAACATCAAACAAACAGCGGAGATTATGAGGACCCGCGGCAACCTGTTCGGGCTAGAAATGATTTCAGTCTCAGAGGGGGGAGAAATCTTGATGAGAATGACATCCTGTTCCACCCTCCACACACACACACACACACACACACACATACACACACGCATGAACAACAACCCCTTTGCGCAAACCTTTACACATTTCTCCACACCTATTTTAAGCAAACATCGAGCACATAAAAAAACAAAGAAAAAAAAAGTAAAATCAGAAGTCCAATATCAAGTTTTGGCGCTAAGAAAACCTGGACTGATAGAAAACCGACAAATAAAATCACAGAACAACGACACACTCATCAGAACCCCCCTCAAAGCTTCCATTTACCACCTGCTGCTGCCGCTCACACAGTAACGGCAGCGAAAAAACGAGCCGCGACAATCACACATGATTGTCGCTGAAGTACTTCTCGGCCTGTTTTTTGCTCCATGAAAAGAAATTCAGAAATTGGGAGCGGTCTGCCGAGTAATATCTTAAATTAGAATTGACAGTTAGAGGCATTTCCTGTTTCTGTCCGTCTAAGGATCGATAACAAAGTCCCTCCCGCTGGAGAATGTAATATAGAAGAAAGTGGCGAAGAGACGTGGAGTTGTCAGCTGGCATTTAAATGAGTACGGAGCCGCGCTGTATCTTTAAAAAAGGTCCGTATTGTGTCAATCTGTGTGGGAGGGCTACACTAATTTGCCTAATTCATCACGGCATTAAACCAAAACACTCCATTAAGGGTCAGCGGCGGAGTTACTTGAACATGTTCGAATTAATGCGCTTGTTCCCGACTATTTTAAGTCCCCCTGGGTTTGCTGTTGATTGTCATTCACCTAATGCAGTCTTTTTCTTTCCTGGCATTCGAAACCGTTCCAGAAACGCAATGACTGATTCGTATCATTTGCATACATGTACAAATGTCCCGACGCACGCTGCACCGAGGGAGATAAACACATTTTTGTAAACTGTGTACTGTAATAGGATTTTATTTATTTTTTCCTTCCCAGGATGTCTGCGTGCGATAGGAAGGCTGCGAGTTAATTATTTGAAACTGGAGAGATAACAACAAAATCTGAGGAGTGAGTTTCAAATCCCTGCAGTTAGATTTCCTGCGTGCGGTTCCAGGGGAGCGTGATAAAGAGGATTTATAGTTGAAGAGGTAAAGAGGCAAATGAAAATAAGTCGTTTATTAAGTGGATGTCATTTTGCAAAGTTCATGTTTTATCCTAATTATTGTCTTATTCTCGGGGTTTCATGGTTTTCCGAGCCTCAAAAGGTCACGAGTGTATGTAGTTTATCCCCCTCCTGCTTAAAGATTATTTGCTGACGTACTGCCTGAAAGAGTCACTTGACATTTTCGCTGAATCTGTCGGAAATTGGCGGTTTCTATCAGCGCTGGTAGCAGTCACCGAGAACAGTCGACGCAATCGCGGCGCGCGTGCTTTCCGACTCGCCGCCGCCTTTCAAGACGTCTTTCTGCGCCGCAATAATTGGAGTCGATGTTGCGACGCGTTTGTGGAATTAAGCTCTGCACTCTTATTTGCATGAGTGCTCCATATACATAACTTTACCTCTGTCAGCTCCCATTGTTGTTGGTTGTTGTCAACTGTTGTGCTCCAGGTTTGAAGAATTGCGTTTATAAATGTTGCATAACATCCTTTAATGCATTAATTATCGCTCTAATTATGGTTGTTTTGACAGACGGTTATGAAGCTCATATTCTTCGCTGGAGATGTTTTATAATGCGTGTTTGTCTGTTACGGTTTAGTCCTGTGTGCGTCCTTTGCATGTAAAACATCTCGATAATCAAAAGAGAGTTTGCACCAACAGAAGCTCCTCTCTCCCACAGAAAACACAGCTCCTCGAACGCCTCGTCAGTAGTCTCGCCTTTAGTTCTGCGACTCTGCGACATCACACACGTCCTGTATTTGCATAATTGTAGCCTAGTTGGCACGTAAGAATTGACGTAGCACGGCTGCTCTGTTTTTTGTCAGTGGTGCTGGGTCAGGCGTGCGTGAGCTGACCAATCAGAGGAAACTGGGTATTCGGGAGGAGGGGGGGTCCTTAAAGAGACAGGAGCTAAAACAGAGGGGGTCAAGAGGAACTTATGTGTTTTTCAGCTTTAAAACATGTAAACCTAGAAAATGTTTACTAAAAAGTCCTATGAAGCATTTTTTATAAATCCATTTCCAGCAAATTCATCCTGTGTCACAATAAACAGCCTCGTCACTTTTATGTGAGGGTCACAGCACTTCACTTTCAACACGTCATAATTCTGAATCGAATTCTGTCAGATTAACGTAAAGGCTGCAGTAGCTCAAGGTGAGAGAGAGATAGTTATAGATTACACTTCAAGCATTATCTCACCAGCACAACATAATTTGAACTAGGAAACATCGTGAAATTGTCAATTCGAAGTTGAGGAAGCGATGGATCCTCCCTGATCAGATAGTCGAGTGTGAGGGGAGTAAATACTGAGGATGCACTCATTTATCAGCCTCACATCGGTATCAGCCGATGTGCACGTGGTTGACTGACATTAGCTTATCGGCAAGTAAATAAAGGTGGCATTCACCAATGTCGGTGGCCATTGTTAATCTGCTGCAAGAGGGCATGAAGAGATAGCGCCGGTCAACCCAACGTGACACGTTTGTGGAGAATCTGGAGCAAAACGGGCCAGAAGAGCAAACAGGAGGGCATCACAGCAACCTGATGGTGTCTTATATATTCTATTGCTTTGAGATTTACACTTTATGACATTCATTTATGTTACACAAAGAGTTTTTGTTTGACTACAATGAAAAAAGTTAGGAGGATAAAGAGTTACTTTCTAAAAAAAGCGCGTTTTTCATTCTATGAGTCTGTAGGATTGAATTTGTGCTCGTTGGAGATAAGTGTAATGAAGGGCTGAACTGATTCAGTTCAGTTTTTCTTTTATAGAGAGGATTCATTTGTTTCCCTGACAAAAAAAGGGAGGATAAATATCACAAAAACAAATATTTTAAAATATCTATATCCGTTATCGGTTAAGGGTTAAAACAATGTCAGTCTCTCTATAATTGCTTTTAACAACTTGTTAGCATGTGTGGTTGTCGTATCCTGCATCAGTTTGGAGCGATGGTTGTGCAAGATGCAATACCGGCGTGACCAGTGGGGGCAGTGTGGAGTCGTGACAGGGTCAAGATAAGGAGCGCCATCTAATGGTATCCTCCAGTTACATGCATAGTTTTACAGGTAAGTATGTGAGCAATTAATAAGGTGAGGCAATGCAGCCGAAAGCCGCTCCTCAAGACGAAGAAGAAGAAGACGACGCTGCGACCGACTGCTGACAATTTAAAGAGTTTAAACGAGACGCAGGAGCTCGAGAACCTGCCGGCTTCTGTTCACATCGGCTGTGGAACATTTTGGAGAGAGCGAGCGGCGGCGGATCAGATGGGGGCGGCGTGTCTGCGTCGTATTAGATGGCATCACCCAGATGTGTCAATCACCAAAAAAAAAAAAAAGCAGAAAAAGTGTAACAGCGTATCCCCCGCTGTTGTTAAGCAGCCTGCAGATGTGAAAGCAGACGAGGGCTGAAGACATTACTGAAGCAGTAGGCGTTTAAATCACACAGCCCTGCATTAAAACATGACCTGTGTCAGAGTGTATGTTCACTGTTTACTGCTTAATGCACTACAGGCCGCAACCGACACTCTCTTACACTGTAACTTACACAACTGTCTGTTGAAAACAAATGAAAAAAGACATTTGGCATTTGTTGCTTTCAACCAGAATGGAAAATGCACCGTGACTCCAAAACCAATAAATTAACGAACTGTGACTTCTGTGTGGCGTGTTTTAACACTTCATGTCCTCTAACTGCAAGTCTTTTCTCACACTACATATTCATTGCACAGGTACTAATTCACACCTCTTGTTCTGGTGGAGAATAGAGGAGCAAATGTGTTGCAAGCAGATCCACTTTTCTTATTAAGAGTAAGAAAGTATTATGAAGTTTCTCATATTGATGATATAAATATTGCACATTATTTTCTACAACTGAAAAATCTCTAACAGGTCCCTTTAATTAATCCATCATACCAAAACAAAAAAGAAATTGCAGAGAGTAGCAGAGTCAGACCTTCTGGAGTAAACTTGGGGATTTCTCCGGGTTTTATCATTGTTGGAAACATCTAGGATAATTAATTAGTACAAAACTCATTTTTAGATATTTTAATGCCACATTCTTAGATATAATATACTTTAGAAATAATCATTTTGTTCGTCTTGTTCTCAAATAATTATGTGGTTGAGGTTAAAAATAGATTGTGGTCCCTTCTAGGTAGAATCAAGACTCGCCAAATTGCAACCAAGGCTTTTTTTGTGAATGTATATGAGTCAAACCTTCGTGTAAAAGCATAATTACAACAAAAGAGGCACTTTTAAGATTTACCGTATTCTCGTTTTTGGGTCAAACTAAATTTCAATGGGAGTGCTACGGGCACTTTTACGATAGCATCAAAATCTCTATTTTTAAAACACTAAGAAGGCTCGACACAACATGAAACTTTGCTCGTAGTATCACCAGGGTCTCTACACATGAACACGAGCATTGAGAACATTGTTTGTGTACACAGAGTTTACTAAAAAGAAGGTTTTTGAACAACTCACATTAGCAGTAACTTGTTCTGCTAGCCACCATCATGGCAGCCGAGAAGTAGTCGATCTCCGGATGCGACGTAACCTGGAGGACAGTTAAGGTGGAACTACTTGTCTTCCAGCAACAACTATCCACACGATATCTCACTGTGACTTTTCCAGCTTTTTATTTTAGTATTGTTTATTATATGAGGCTCCTTTTTCAACTTCAAGGTCAATATTGTTTTTCGCTAACGACAAAACAACGAATTATCCTGCATTTATATGGAACTAAGCTTTAGGAGCGTTCCACCTTAACTGTCCTCCAGGTTACGTCACATTCTGAGATCGACACTTCTCCACTGGCAGGACGGCGGCGAGCGGAACAAGCTACTGCTAACATGAGTTGTTCAAAAACTTTATTTTTAGTAAAACTCTGTGTGCATAAACTTTAACATTGGTCTTCTCTGTTATGTCATTTTTTCAGTTTTTGTCTTAACGTCACCTGACTTCCTCCTTTGCTCCCAGTGATAATTACCGGAGACTTGAACATTACCAGACGTTGTTTTGGGTTTCTTGCTGAATCAACCAATGCTGTAATTGTTCTTGGGGAGGACAGTCTTGGATATTCCTGCAGTGAACGCATGTATATAAAGATGAAGAGGTGACAGAAATGGTTGATAGTTTACAGGATAGAAGTAGAAGGATTAGCAGACAGCATGAAAACTGTTTTCAAAGCTCCTGACTTCAGTCTAATCAGTGATTTTCTTCACATGCTGGATTAAAGATAAGTAAAATAACACGTTTTATGGCTTTTTGGTGGTAATACATCACCGATTAAAAACAGCATGCATAGCAAATGAATTGAAGTTCAGAAAATTCACGTACGCCGTGCGCGACTTTAGGTTTTTGCTGTTTCTCTCAGCTCCTGCAAAGCCAGAGATCATGTTCCATGTATTCGATTAGACCCCAAAAAGGCACCTCATCCCTTCCCCTTATGCCAGAGTAGTCTAAAATTACATGCAGCCAACAGTCTCACACAGAAAATGCTGCTGCTGCTGCTGCTGACGTGATATCAGGCACAACAACCGCTCAAGCCCCCCAAACGTTTCACACCTCAGACCCCTGACAGCTCAAACCTGTATTTGTTAGAATGAACACGTCTCTCCCATAACTAGTAAGTAGAGTAGAGGGGGCGGGACCATCTTGACATTGTTTCACCTCTTGGTAGTAACAAACATGGACAGAATAACAGCATGTGTACACTTGTATGTAATTATGGTACAATAACAGAACAGAACAGCGAATTAAGGTTAAAATACCAAATTGATGTCATTCTGAGATCATTTTGTGGATTAAAAATGCAACCTAATGACACATGTCTCCCAGCTTTTTGGTTGATTTGTTGGTTGATTAATTTGTTGGATGCTTAGTTGTCATTTTAGTTCATACTGTCAATGGTTGTGATTGACACCTCTCTACTCTTTGGATGGGACGCCCATTCTAGTGTCATGAAACAGGGATTATGAACTCATTTGTGTCTGGAAAAATATGAAGTACTTGATTTCTCCTCCAAGTTCTACACAGTCATTGATTACAAACTTTCATTTAATCCATATTTCACCACTTGGAACTGTTTATTTTGGCGTTCTTCATTTCTTTCGCGCAAATATGCTGATTATAATCACCGTCTTATTTTTTCAAAATGCTTTTCCCCCCAAACACAGAAAAGAATATTACAGCCGCCTGACACTGAGATATTTAAGGTCGGTCGGGCAAACTGAGGCAGAATGAGTTTTGTGTCAGATAGAGACTTGCAATTACACTCAGCATTCATTATTATCCCTCCACATTCTGCGACTCTTTTATGTGGCGTGTGTTTATTTATTAATATACCGCATTGATTAAGTTGGGCGCAGTGCTCTATTTAAGACGCCATCTGCTTGGAACCAAGAGTAAGAGTAATTAAAACAAGCTTGCTGCTTAATAGAATTCAGCGGGAAAACAAATACAATTTGTGAGCCACTCTCCTTTATGGTTTTTATCCCTCAGCCAATTACAATTCATCCTCGACGGCGTGCCGCGAGAGTGCACGGCGTGATGAGCCAAACCTGATAACACTCGCGCTAAATCACACATTCAGAGGCTCCGAGGGGGAAGAATGCCTGCAAACATATGTGCATACCAATGCTGTGTGTGCAGTCTGCACATGCGGAAAACCAAACAGACGCTGATTTAAATACGCGCACGTCTTCCGAGGGGGGGCCCCGATACTTACAGACTGTACAATGCCGACGGTTATAAATGAGCGCGCGCTGTAATGCAGCCGCAAAATTAATTTCCTTTTCGTGTTTGTTCTTGCTTCGAAGTGTGATAAAGGAGATGTGGCGGAAGACAAACAGACAAACGCAGTTATGAAGCGCAGTTCAACATAGTAAAATACGATTCATTTCGCAGCAGTGTAAGACTCGGTGAACTCCATTTCCACACTGATAGTCAGACTGTAGTATCTGCTCGTTCACGCGGCGATATATTGGTGATTGATGGACGGTGGTGCACTGATGGCCTTCACGGGACCTCTCGCAGCCTCAGCTTGTCACTTGAATTCAACACCGCCTGGTGATTTTTATTTTTTTTCGCAGCAGGCTGGGTTTGTGACAGCGGACCAGAAGGAGGCTACTCACTTAAACACTCGTTGGCGGAATCCCCGGTGGCCCTGGCCCAGGGTCTCTCCTGGTAGAAGGGGTGACATGTCTGGCAGTCATCCCCCGCCGTATGATGCTGGCAGGCGCAGACCAGCCTCCCGTGTTCCCCCTCAGAGCACTCGCTGGCGTGACCGTTACACTTACATCTGAGGGGAAAGACAGACAGCTGGTTATGTAAAGGATACAACCTTTTTTCCAAAACACACACACACACACACACACACACACGGTGAATGTAGAGGGCAGAGGAGAGGGGGAAAGTGAGAAGGTGTTTCCACCGTACGGAGTTGTCACTTCCTATTATCATCCATCCGGCATAACGTGGCCTGAGATGAGGTGTGTTTTTCATGCCCCTTCAGCAACTGTGCACTCAGTCTTAATGCGCCCAAGAGTGCCAAAAATCACTGCACCAAGCATCTCTAAGATGACCAGTTTGTGCATTATGAGCCTTTATTAACTGTATATCTGTTTGCCATCTTTAATGTGTAACTTTTAAGAAGTAGATAACACGGTTTATTAAGTCAATTTTCACAACAAGATAGTGAAATATCTGCTAATTTCCTCTCCCCCCGCTTTTGGGAAACATATCATTTCCTCCGGAGCACAGTGGCAGCTACGCCTTGCCGTGTGTGATATTTCCTGGCAGCGTCGTCGGGTTTTTTTGTCGAGTGGCTGTGATAGGGGACAGGGACTTGTCGCTGAGTGGCAGGCTCTGTCAAATTTAGCCAGCTGTCCCGCATCCAGACGTGTGCTCTGCCTGAGGCTCAGACCCAGTTATTTCCGTTGTCGCTGAGACAACAAAACCCTGGTTACTCCAAAGTGCTCTCCCGATTCCAAATATCACATCTCTCAGCTGGAGTAGACCGGAGCTGCTCGGAGATAATTCTCACTGAATATGCTATGAGGGAGTTCACTCGAACTGTGCAGGCAGCATATGTGCAGTTCAAACAGTGATGTGCAGTACGTTGAGTCCTCGTGTTAATACCAGAGGGGGGGAAAGCACAGCATTTTTCATTCATGTTCGCAACACATTTATTGTTCCACCCTCGGTGATGCTCGCAGCGATGTAAATCTCTGCAAATCTCGTCTTTTGCGGCATCTGTGAGCGGGACTCGTAGGTGGCGAGCTGCAGCACTGAGGTGTAAACTCATGTGTACAGAATGCACTGGGACAAGACTAACATGTTGTCATGTGTGTCTCCCCCCCCAAGTGTTGTGGCATTGGCGTGTAATTTGTCATGCGGCCGCCGTGATCCTAAGTGTTTATGACAGGTGTCAGATCAAGTTTACAGGCTTTATGAAGGCTTCATCTCAACTACTTAATGGTCCGCTTCTATCCGCGGCGCCATGGTGCAGCCCGGGCCTTGGCGCCGTGTCCTCTCTCATTACTTTGAGTAATAAACCAAAAGAAGTGGAAGGACGATGGAGGATTATCTTGATTTACTCTCACCTGATGGCAACTTGACAGACAGTGAGGTATTTTTTCCTTTTTTTTTTGATTGATTGTCTCGCTCTGCACACATACTGTGAACCGGATACAGACAGGACATCTATCCTCTAACGTCAGTTTGGCACATTAACGGCTCCGTGATCGAGTTAGCAATAATACTTGATATGCAATATTAGACTTTCAAAATAAAGCTTGCAGTTAAATGATTATGACATGTTATGACTTTTGGACTGTTGTTAGCATTGTTAAATGGTTGCGATTTGGTTAAGTTTGGGCACAAAACATAATTTGTTAGGTTTAGGAAACAATAACACTTTGAGTTAGTTCAGTTTTGTAACCTACGTTAGGACATAAGCTGCATCTGTTACATACATGGACACGGACAGTGGTGTGCACAGACTTTTTGAAGGGCAGGGGTGAAAAGAAGGGCACTTTAGCGCGCGTTTTGGCTCCCAAGAGGGCACTTTAGCGCGTGTTTTGTCTCCCAAGAGGGCAGTTTATCATGTTTTAACCAGCCAAGGGGTCAGTTTAGTGTGTTTTGCAAACCAAGAGGGCACTTTGGCACGCTTTTTTGGCTCCCAAGAAGGCACTTTAGCGCGTGTTTTGGCTCCCAGGAAGGCACTTTAGCGCGCGTTTTTTAACAATTTGGCCACAAGGAGGGGCGACTACCCGCCTGCCCCCCCCTTGTGCACATCACTGGACACGGACCAAGAAAGACCCACTCTTGATTGTTGGCATGTGAATCATTGTCTTAGGAGGAAACAGTCAGCGTATGACCCATCCCACCGCCCTCCTACTCGGATATTTCTTGCTCTCTACTGCACCAGAGAGGTGCTTCAAGAACCAACGCTCGAAGGATAACTACAATATCAAACACAGAAATGTAGGGTCACTGACCGGGCGGTCGTGTTATATTTCACGCATTAGGACAGGCGGGTTTTCATATGATGCATTAACATATTCAAATAGATTTTGAAGAAAAGGTTACATATCTGCAAATTGTTCATATTGAATGCACCTGAAGAAGATCGTCCTACTGATTAAATACTGAAAAAGTCAAGGCTTGCTTGAAGCACCAGATGGGGCTTGCTGGATTTATCAACATTTAACCCAAACCATGTTCACTGCCCCTCCTCACACACACATTACATGAAATCTAGCCCTCCAAACCCGAGCTCGCTATCAGAATCTGGGCTTTTTTTTGCCCAACCAGCATCCCCTACCTCCTCACACAGCATTTGTGTTTCCTTAGCATTTATTATATGAATGCATTATGCACAGAGAAACTGGACAGCACAGAGTTTCCATTGGGTTTCACAGAACAAAGCTCAAGGTCGCGGTCTAAAGTGACTACATTTTAACATTTCAGAAAGAATTTTGGCCCCCCAAGGTGACACTGCGCTTAAAGAAACATTTGCAGGTGTCTCTTACCTGCCACCCACAGAGAAATCAGAGATGGCGTAGAAGTACGAGCGCAACACTTTGGCGTCCTTGAAGAACTCGTCTCCGAAGGTGTTAAGCCTGTCCAGAGAGATGAGCAGGTCGGTGGCTGTCACCCATTCCTGGAAAAAGACAAAAAAGGTAGTGGGGGGAAAGAAAAGGACCAGCAGTGTGAGAGAGATGTTGGAAAACACCGTCTGAGGTCAACACCTATAAAACAAACTGGAATGTAGTTAAGAGAGACAAGAGGAGAGATGATATGTGAGACAGCAAAAGACGGAGCCAAGAAAAATAAGTTGGACAGGAGAGTTGGGGGGGGGGGGGGGTCAAGGAGACGGGGGTGATGGTGTAACAGCGGGGGAGACAGCAGATGTAATGGGGAGATAATGAGCGTGGCGTGGGAAATTGAGTTAATGTCAGAAAGTGGGGTGAAGAAAGAGGGGGATTAATGGAGACGAAGGAAGGAATATGGAGAAAAAACAAAGAACAAAAGAAGAGAGACACCACTGCGGCAACACTTTCGGTATAACGGATGGGACGTGACACCGCTCCACAGCCCTGTCATGATTTAAGCTCCTCTGTTGAAGCCCGCTTGCAAAGGTAAAAGACAGGATGAAGCGAGAGCGGGAGAAGAAAGTGAAGAGGGATAACACAAACAGAGGAGAAAGCAAAGGGGAAGTGCAAGAGCCGCGGAGGAAGATAAAAGCGAGGCCAGGTAAAGGGAAGAACTAAACGACATGAGGAATCTCTTACTCGTGAGCAGAGCCAACTTTAAAACAAATAGCTGGAGAGAAGCGCTCGGTGCTTGACTGGGACTCCGTGGCGGCGCTGAAACGAGCCGGTAACGCCGTACGTTTTTTTTTTGAAGCCTCTCCCCGGAGGCGTCTTTGAAGTGCGGCGATGGGAGCGAGAGGAGATTGCAGCGGATGGGCCTCAGACTGAAAACATGTGTGATGAGTTCACTCATTCATGTTTTCCTCAAGTGCCCGTCTTTGTAGTGGTGAAGCCCGTCAAATAGCGCTGGGATGGGTTGAACTGGGTTCAGCCTATTTAGCCTCTTCATGTTTTACCTTTCATGTGAGCATTGTTTAAAGCATACCAGATATACCGTACCATGTTTCTGCAATGCTACTGCTGCAGCTCTATATGTTCCCCAGAGGACTCTGGCTGACTTAAGCTCCAGCAGGTATGTTGACATTTTTTGGCTTTGAGTGAAACATTGACACCTATTGCATGGTATTCCATAAATGTCGGTACAGATACGGAGCTCACCAGATGTATTCTAATTATTTTGGTGATCCCCAGACTGTCACTCTAAAGCCAGCGTGCAGAGTTTCGCATTAAACTGCTGAGTTGTTTTGCAAGCATTGATGAAAGAAAGTAAGTCCCGTGCAACCGGCAGCTTTCTGCAAGTTTCCATTCCACAAACGCAGAGAGAAAGTGTTGACCGTGTCTGAATGTTTCTGCAAGCCTCAGCCAAGCCAGTGACTGCAGTTTGAGACTGAGTTTCAACGTTTTGTAAGTGCGAAACTGTTGGATAATTTTAAGGAGATCTCGGGATAATTTTGACCGAAACATTAACACTTCCGGACCCGAACCCAGTGGTTTGTTTGTGTGCCCTAAACCTTGCTAGATCACGAACACAGCGTTGTCAGAAGATAAAATTGAAAGTTTCAACATCTAGAACTGCCAGATTTCAACATATTTGCGGTTTGCAGAAATGTACATCGCCATCGGGTTGCATTCCAAACTGGATGCTTGTTAGAGGAGCACAGTTTGACACAGTGTTGTATGCAATGCACCACAAGAAATTCAAATATAGTTAATGATCCCAGGATGCAAATCATGCTAAGATGCTAAACTGAGTTGATGATCCTAACGGCGACATATTGTAGTTGTGCGACTGTAGCGTTTTGCTGAAATCCCAGCTGCAGACTCACTGCACGGCTGTTGACTCTTGTTAGGATTAATCCCAAACAGTTATTGGCTTCATGTCACTATACAGTGGGCGTCAGCTTGTAAAGATGTACACAATACATATAGACAACATGACATAACGAAGAATAGCCTTGTTTATGTGTTTGTTAAAGATTACAGCTGTGCAGACGTGCAGTTAAAAGCAGACAAACATGGCTGACAAGAGGAGACAAGCATAGATTTAGTTTAGCAGCCCGGCATCTTATATCGGAGCGTAACGGCACACACAACACAGAGCGTTTTCAAAAAACAGCTCCTGTCGACACCTCTCATATGGCAGAGACAGTAAGACAAACCAGTTAACTCTGGAAGTTCTAAATCCAGCTTTGAACATTTAAAATGACAGGATTTCTAATGAAAAGACTGAAAAACTGGTCCATATGGTCACGTGAGCCATGATCACTCATCCGAATCTGCAGAGGACGAGCAGCGAGCAAATCTTATAACATTTTCATTCTTTAGCTTCGCAATGGTGGCCATTTAAAACGGCACTGCTCTCTGTTCAGCGAGTGAAGAAAGTGGCTTAATTGGTTAGCAGCATGAAATGACACCGCCGAGCCCTCTGAGGCTCTCTTCACAGGTACCTGACGTGATCTCTCTCGGCTTAAAATAGCCCGAGCAGCACTGCAAGTCAAAGTCTCCAACTAAGTTCCAATCTTTATCTTCTCAGGGGCTTTTCTCCAGTCAGTCAGCACGGCCACCATCCACCAACCCCCCGGTTTCAAAGGAGAGGGTCTTTGGGATTCGGACCACCTGCGTGGGCCGGTGCCTGCTGTTTCTTAAGAGACGTACTTCTGGTGCATCGGGAGGTCGCGGCCCCCGCTTTAGTGGAACATCTGGTGTGAATGTGCCACACATGGGTTCCCGATCGGCGCGACCCCTCTGCGTGGATGGTGTCGGCGTGACGACAGGGACCTCGTCGTCACTTTGTGGGGCTGCTCTGTCAGTAAATTCTACTAAGACGGCTGTTCCGAGTGAAGGTTTAGTGTCTCACTGTGCAATCAGCGGCACAGCGTGTAAAAAAAAAAAATCCTTTAATTA
The DNA here is from genome assembly GCF_900880675.1 of Sparus aurata. NCBI lineage: Eukaryota > Metazoa > Chordata > Actinopteri > Spariformes > Sparidae > Sparus > Sparus aurata. The sequence continues at coordinate 24,769,154 of NC_044198.1, read as the reverse complement.
ACAGGTCTTTCTAACAAGTGAGGACCATTTTTACATTTTAATTAGGTGAACTGGTGGCTCCCAGTTGTAACTCATCCCTCCTTTATTGTTCCTATTGATATACTGTATCTGTGTTTCCTCTTTCTCTCCCCGTCCCTGCGCCTATCTCTGCTAGCTGGAGAGCTCTTTAAGGTCACCAGACTGTTCCGTGCCTTCGCAGCCTATCGAGGAGCTGCTGCAGAGCTGCTATTTCGTCGTAAGTACAGTGTTGGAGAATTGAGTGCAGTTGGCCGGCACGCTGTTGTTCAGGCCCCCTCGCTTATTGACTTCGTCCCTACTCGCCTGGCTAATGGACTTTGGACAACAGCGAATGGCCTGAATGCACCGCAGTTACCACGGGAGAGAAAAAAAAAACAAACAGTCTAACAAACAGACAACAGAATTCTTTCATCACCTGGACGCGTGATTGTTTTTGAGGCGGCGGGTCTGAGCCGCGAGGTAACATAATGCGGTGGAAAGGAGGGGCAGTGAGGTTGAGAGACTGGAGAGGAAATATGTTGTGATTTAACCTCACAATAGGAACAAGAGGTCAGAACAACAGGACAGAAACTACAGACTGCAACTGCGTTTATTTATACCCAGGAGAATCTGTGCAAACCTGCAAATATGCCCACGTTTTAAAATCATCACCTCCATCACGACCGTCATGTGAAACACCAGAGAGGAGGATTTATCATCAGCATGGAGAACATACGAGTGTGTTGTGTTGCGTGACAATTTAAGTGGTGCTCCTAAAATATTTTGTGGGGCGCACCAGTGCTACTCGCTGGAAAAGTTAACCTGGAGTCCTGCAGGAGACAGAGAACTACTCTTGTCTTGTGCGACATGCTTAAAAATCAGTTCGATCGCTTTGCTTTTCCACCTTCTCGTCCGCGCTGTACCTGTCTTTTGTCGGGTTTTCTCCCGAAATACACCAGAAATAATCAAAATGTCTTCTGACGTCTCCATAATTGGCACATTGAGGTCAGTCGTGACATTTCGGGAAAAGTGAATGTCACGATAATAAAGAGCGTCCTCTTTCCTGTAAAGTACTGTAAATGGAAACAAGAGATTAGGATTGTGAGGGCTGCAGGGGAGATAGCAGGCTAACAGTGAAAGTCCTCGGATGACCTTTACAGCAACGACGACGCTCGTCCCCTCCACCCTGAGCTGCTCCCTTCATGCCACTATAAAACACCTGTGGATCCACGAGGGTTCCTTTGTCCTGAATGTAATTATTGCGGGCAGCTGACTACAGCAGTGGCGTGCGCAGACTTTTTGAAGGGCAGGGGCGAAAAGAAGGGCAATTTAGCACGCGTTTTGGCAGTTTATCATGCTTTAACCAGCCAAGAGGGCAGTTTAGTGTGTTTTGCCAACCAAGAGGGCACTTTGGCATGCTTTTTTGGCTCCCAAGAGGGCACTTTAGCGCACGTTTTGGCTCTCAGGAGGGCACTTTAGCGCGTGTTTTGGCTCCCAAGAGGGCAGTTTATCATGTTTTAACCAGCCAAGGGGGCAGTTTAGTGTGTTTTGCCAACCAAGAGGGCACTTTGGCATGCTTTTTTGGCTCCCAAGAGGGCACTTTAGCGCGCGTTTTGGCTCCGAAGAGGGCACTTTAGCGGGTGTTTTGGCTCCCAAGAGGGCAGTTTATCATGTTTTAACCAGCCAAGGGGGCAGTTTAGTGTGTTTTGCCAACCAAGAGGGCACTTTGGCATGCTTTTTTGGCTCCCAAGAGGGCACTTTAGCGCGCGTTTTGGCTCCGAAGAGGGCACTTTAGCGGGTGTTTTGGCTCCCAAGAGGGCAGTTTATCATGTTTTAACCAGCCAAGGGGGCAGTTTAGTGTGTTTTGCCAACCAAGAGGGCACTTTGGCATGCTTTTTTGGCTCCCAAGAGGGCACTTTAGCGCGCGTTTTGGCTCTGAAGAGGGCACTTTAGCGCGTGTTTTGGCTCCCAAGAGGGCAGTTTATCATGTTTTAACCAGCCAAGGGGGCAGTTTAGTGTGTTTTGCCAACCAAGAGGGCACTTTGGCATGCTTTTTTGGCTCCCAAGAGGGCACTTTAGTGTGCGTTTTGGCTCTCAGGAGGGCACTTTAGCGTGCGTTTTTCAACAATTGGGCCACAAGGGGGGGCGACTGCCTTGTGGCCCCTGCCCCCCCGACGAGATCTTTGTTCTGTTTTTATCTTGCAGACGTGTTTGTGTTTACATTTCCCTCGGTCGGACCAAAGACAATTATCCCGCCTCGGCTGAATTGTAAACTTTTTTCTCTCTTCTATTCAAATGATAATACGTGCCGCCGTGCACAGCAAGCGAGGTGTTCAACCGGTGAAGGATTTACATAAACGGGAACAGGTTGCAGTGCGACCGAAGCAGCGCTGTGGAAAAAAGCGAAAGGGTTCACCGCGATGAAAACAACTGTGCACCTGAAAGATGAACGCTCCGAAGATTAATTCTCAATTCGTCCTGAGGGGAACATAAAAAAAAGTCTGTGAAAATCTTGTGCTGGAGCTATTTTGTAGCTGTGGAGATTATTTATATTTCATGGCGATCCGTCCAAAGGTTGTCGAGATGGACCAGTGCTTTGCTGCATTCTGACAACTACAAGAAAGAAAAAAAAAGAAAAAACGGGGAGCACATCACACAAACACGGCGAGAATACCGTGTCAATATTTTTCCTGGGCTCATGTTTAATGAAATAAATCGATACGTCACAAGCGCATCGGTGCATGAGGTAGATTCAATCAGCCTCTGACACGAGACTCTGCGGCTGGAGTGAAGAATCTGTGAGAAAATCCACCAAATTGCAACACAAACACAGAGGGGCGGTGGACGCTCGGCCAGACACGACCTCGCCTTTTGCTGAATTATTAAATAAATGATTTGCGCAAACTGATGATCATTGATGTTAAAACACACGAGATTCACGTCCTCCGCTAATGAGGGAGCCGCTTTTGAAACGCTGCTTGCTGCTTGCCTGGCTGCTGAGTCCGACATCCGGCTCTCACGCTGTAACACAAACACAGATGATGAATATGTTTTAAATGCATTGTTAGCACTTCAAAAAAAAAAATTCCTTACCCACCACAAGCAAAGCAAACTCCCCCGCTCATCACGGAGCACGAGACCATTATCATATGGACGAGTTATTAGATGCGCTCGGCGGAACAGTGCTAATTGTGTAAAGGAAAAGCAGACAGAGTTCCAAGTATCACTTACTGCGCTGAGAGGAAGCACTTTCTGAGGGTTAATTAGTAGTCAGCCCATTACTTATTATTTGTGCAAACCACAGCAAAAGCTTAATTAACTTTGATTCCCACTCCCTTGGAATTTGGGCCCACAATGCTACAATGATGCTGACTTCGGGATAAGCTGGAGTGGCAACGAGCCAGTTCCTTTCGGTTGAAGACGATGACGCTCTAACGATGAACCGTCATCGACGACTTTTTTATTGACCGTATCAGACGCAGTTTTTAAGAGGACGTCTCCGCCCGGGGGGGAGGGGCGCGCTCGTAACCTTCACCCTCACCTCTGAGCCTTGTGTCTCTCTTGTGTCTGTCTCTTTTTTTTCCTCCCATGTCCGTCCCCCCGGCTCCCCTCTTTTCTGTTTCAGTATGTTTCCTTGAACTCTGCGGCTCCCCCCCCGCCTGCAGGCAGCGGCGGGAAAGAGAGCAGTGTCCCTCATTCCAAAGTTAATAACTTTTTAATTTAATTGCTTAAGTTCACTGTGCCCTCAATATGTATTTTTTCCCCTTTTACTTCATTGTCATTCAATGCCGGAGCTCCAATTTGCCACACAGCTTTTCTAGAGAGGGAGGGAGAGAGAGGGAGGGAGAGAGGGAGGGAGAGAGAGGGAGGGAGAGAGGGAGAGAGAGGGAGAGAGGGAGAGGGAGGGAGAGAGAGGGAGAGAGAGGGAGAGAGAGGGAGAGAGGATGGACTGGTGGCAGGGGAGACAGACAAACCGTTTTATTGGATGACTGAACAAATTAAATTTGTATTCATGCAGCAGCTTTCATCTTCCGCGTGATTATTGAAAAAAAAAGGGAGCTTTACAAACTTGACAACAGAGCCCCCCCCCCCCCCCCGTTTAAAATAAGCCATTACTTTAGAGAAAACATCTAAGTGGCGTGCTACAAGGTGAGAGTTGTTTATTCCAAATAAAAAATCATTTGGCGAGAAAAAAAACACAACGCATTAGATCGCTGGCAGAACACAGACACCATATTTATGCAGACGTCACATACATGACAGAAACACCTGCGCGTGTAAGTGTCGACAGTTGTTTTTCTTGGTTTTTTTGCAGCGTGATTCTGCTTTGACCTCTCAATATGACAAGGAGATATATTTTAGAAGCAGCAGATGAAGCGTGTGAAGTGTCTATATTGAAAAGTGCGCGCTCCTCAGACTGAGGCACAAGCCGGCGAATCTGCGAAGGGATTAAAATGCTAATAAAACAGGCGGGATGCAATTCCTGTTTTAAGCCTCATGAAATATGCATGGCCCTGTATGAGACATATGCAGGGAGAGCGGCACGCCGACATGCCACAGAGAGGAGCAGGGATCATTTTACGCTCGGCTGAGCCGGGTGTGATTGTAACCCCTGACACAAATGGCCGAGCGTTAACTCCCTGCACGGAAAAAAGCCAATTGATAAATGTGACGTGTGATTAAAAGTACCTGGGGAGACCGGAACACACCGTCATCTGCCGCTAAAGATTTCATTTACTGTACGTGCGACCGCACAAAAAGACTTATCGTTGAATTTAAAAGGCGCCTCTTATAAACTGAGACTGGTGAAAGTGTTTTGGTCGTTTGGCACGAAAACACATTGTCAGTCAGTGACGGACGAAACATTTTACACCGCGGCCTCATTTGTTCCCCCGGGGATCTGATTTTACTGCATTAGCTGGATCACTGCTCATGTCTATAGAAATGCAATATGACCACAAACAACGGGGGGGGAAGAGACTGGACAGTTAAGCGCTCGGGGCACTAACTCTGATAATATCAACTTTATGAAAAACGCATTCTGCCCGAGCGTCGGCCGACTCCACGGAGTCACAGGCTGAGGCTCGTTTCTGAGAGGCTAATCGCTTCTTCCGCACGGAGCATTTTCCGATGGAGATGTGAAACGTGCTGATATTATTCAGGTTCTCTGGACGCTTAACATTCAGAATATGCCTCTCGACTTTCTTACTGTCGGCTTTGTGCGCCACCAGACAGTCAGACTCGGGTGTCAACAGGTTTTCTGAAGAAGTGCCGACCATTTTTCAAACAGTTGTTCCATGAATGAGTGATGGAGGCTGTGTTTGCTAATCAGCATGCCGTGCAGTGTGTCTGCATGTAAATGGGAATATGAAAAGGAATATTCATTTTCATTAGCCATCTAAGACAGCTTGGGAAGAATATTGTGTTTTTTGGCATCACGGCAAAAAGCGGAATGTTTGTGCATGCGGTAGTTTTTCTTCCACACATTCGGAGGAAATAAAGAGTTCAGTCCGAGACACCTGACTGCAGGTTATTCGTGGCTGCTCTCCGGCTTTTTATACTTCAATACAACATGAGAAAAGGTCAACGGACGACAGCGAAACTGTGAGGTCATTACATGTGACTCACTGAAGTCCTGTGACTGTGCCGCTCAGCTCACAGTCCCTTTTTTGATTCACCCACATCTCATATAAGCAGTTGAAAACCCTCCAAGTCAGCCACCACCACCACCACCACCACCACCTGTATCTGGCCGTGTAATCAGATTCACACAAGGTTTGACTTAATGAAGAGGCAGCTCACGATGAAGGGGCTTCCTCAGGGAGTCTGACTGCTGCCAACGTGCTGTTTAGCTGGATTGGCAGGCTCATAGATGGCAGCAGATGTGCACTTGATATGTGGACAGACATTATTTACTCAAAACCAGTTGAGACTCCGACTTAATTAAAATGTTACTATAGGTTTTCCTCGAGTTCTGTATACAACAAGACTAAGAGTAAGAGTAATATTTACCGTTCTAGGCTGCGAGATTTGCACCACTAAACACAAAGTCCTGCTGAGACTAAACTCTTTTCGACCAAACTCAATTTTGTGCCAATTAATTTGGAAGATATTGAAAATCAGCCGCCAGAATAAACGTTGGCAATGTGTGTTTCTGTAAACAGCAGGTATGCTGCAACTTTCTTGAGGTTAATTTTCTTTTAGTTAAAGCCTCATGACAACAGTGTGCTTAAGCTGCGGTTAGCTATAGATATAGAAACACATGATACCTGATAACTGGAAATTGTTCCAAGGTCTCCTTATGAATACCCAGCAGTTCCAGGATTCTGCTCTGATCCGGAGCTGTTAACGGAAACTCCGGAGATTAAAAAGTGGATTTATCTTCACTCCTGTTTATCAACCCGACTGCAGCGACAATCTGCGGCAGTGCTGACTGCTGACTGGAGGTGGAGGTGGAGGAAGGATGCACTTTATTTCTACAACACACCGCAAACAAAAGAAGCGAGCGTGGATCTGAATGCAAACACACACACACACACACACACACACTTTATGTGTGCCACTGCTCGCTAACGTTAGCTACAGCGCACAGCGAGGCGATCTGGCTCGACACTGCATGAGCAACGTGGACTTACCGAACTAACTAACCGATCTTGCGGTCAAATTTAAAGGGATATTCCGGTGTAAATTTAATCCATGTGAAACTGTGTTAGACTCCCTCTCGAGAGATCAAGTTAGCAGACCGCTAATTTACGGAGTTTTATCAACCTCAGAAACGACCGCACGACAACAATACACTGCAGTAAATGGATCCAAATATAAACCGCCACCAAAAAGCCACAAATAATGCTCAGAACAGCACCAAACTTCAGCAACAGTACAAATAGGGTCTCAGCACATAGTCCGGGGCATTAAAACTCCGCTAGCTTAGCTGGATTTCTACTGAAAAGCTGACTAAATTTACCACTCTTCTGCAGCAGCTTCCTGTTGACGGGAAGTCCCGACGAGTCGATTACCGAGTGCAGTAGAGTTCCTCGGCTCATGGATGAAAATGTATGATTATGACTCCATGGAAAAGCAATCAAAGTTCATATGTGTCTTACCTGCCAGTTTATAACAGTTATTATCAAGAGCGGACAGGGAAAAGAACAGAATTGAGCATTTCTAACCGCACTCGGTAATCGTCGCGTCGGGACTTCCCCGACCCGGAAGCTGATGGAGGAGAGTTGAACTCTGTTTTTAGCTTCACAATAGAAATCCAGCTAAGCTAGCGGAGGTTAGATGCCCCGGACTATGTGCTGAGACCCTATTTGTACTGTTGCTGAAGTTTGGTGCTGTTCTGAGCATTATTTGTGGCTTTTTGGTGGCGGTTTATAGATGGATCCATTTACTGCAATATATTGATGTCGTGTGGTCGTTTCTGAGGATGCTAAAGCTATGTAAGCTAGCATTCTGCAAACTTTATCTCTCGAGGGGGGATCCTACTCGGTGTCAAGGTATGTTAGAACATGGATTAAATTTACACCGGAATATCCCTTTAAGATGCGGTTAGCTATAGATATAGAAACACATGATACCTGATAACTGGAAATTGTTCCAAGGTCTCCTTATGAATACCCAGCTGTTCCAGGATTCTGCTCTGATCCGGAGCTGTTAACGGAAACTCTGGAGATTAAAAAGTAGATTTATCTTCACTCCTGTTTATCAACCTGACTGCAGCGACAATCTGCGGCAGTGCTGACTGCTGACTGGAGGTGGAGGTGGAGGATGAATGCACTTTATTTCTACAACACACCGCAAACAAAAGAAGCGGACCTGAATGCAAACACACACACACACACACACACACTTTATGTGTGTCACTGCTCGCTAACGTTAGCTACAGCGCACAGCGAGGCGATCTGGCTCGACACTGCATGAGGAACGTGGACTAACCGAAAGATCTTGCGGTCAAATTTTGCCTCACAGCCACCATAGCTGATGAAAATCCATCTGACGTGACTCGGCACAAATGTTCGCAGAAGAGGTAATTAAAAGTTTCAAGTGTTGAATTTAGTCCCGTTCACTGACATGCACAGGAAGCCAGATGAAAAAGACAATTAACTTGACTAAACGTGTGGAGTTCTCTTTTGAATTGTCGGAAAAACATAGAAGACAAATCAACAAAATATACAACACAGGTCAAGCGGTTTTCAGAGATTTTAGTGCAGAATTCCCTCATAGAATACCTTTCACTGGCATCGTCTTATTCTGGCAAAAGTGAAACCTGCCTGTGTCTTCGGATAGGAAAAAGTCGGGAAATAGCAGACTTCAGCAAATCGCCGGTATACTGACAAGCGAAGTGGACACACAATTAAAATAACTGCACTGACAGTCGCGTTTAAACCTGTGAATCACGTCGCTTCCCGGCCCTGACAAGAACTGCCCCAGGTGTCACAGCAAAGGGCTCTCTGGTGAGGCCGGACCCACACCTGCCGAAAAATCACTGCAGTCCAAAAAACCCCCCAAAAAACCTCCACTGCATCTCAAATCAGCCTGCGGTATTTTAGTGACACTATCTGTAATCGGCTGGACAGGTCTGCAAGTGATCAAACGAAGCCTGCAGGCTTTGAAAAGAAAATCTGGACAGTACGAGACCTGATCAAGAGACCGCACCTGCAACTGTTTGATATAATTTGAATTGCTTTATTGATTGTTTCCGATCTATGTGCCCAGGACTGCCGGGAAAGCAGCGCTGATACCGATCCGTACCCAGGTGAAACAAAGGATCCGCTCTTTACACAGAAGAAGAGAATCTCTGCAGATGTATTTACCGTCTAAAAACAAGCAGCTGGTATATCCTTGCGTGTACTCTCCTCCCCGCTGCCTTCGCCACCCTCCTCTTTTTTTTCTAATCCTTCATCTTACATTCAACAAAAAGCGCTGCTGTGGGAATTATATTGTCGAGAGCTGCCCTCGACCCTGCCCCTCGTATTGAATTTTCCTACGTTGTTCTCATCTTTCTTGTATTTGTATCTCATGCGGGAACCAGCATGTCACCAATAAAAAGGGAAAAAACGCCCCACAGCCTCTTTCTTCTTGATGATTCACAGCGTGAAAATGAGACTCCTTTTTTCGGCAGCTTTGTTTTTTTTGCATCAAAGAGGACGGCTGATGTGTTTTGTTTTTTTTTGCGTCTCGGCACTCTCTCCACCCATCTAGTCCCATCACCCTTAAAAATGGAGGGGGGAATGAGAGATTTAATGAAAGAAAGGGTGCAATTGATCCGCCTTTTATTCTAATGGGACACAGATCACAGTCAATTACGGGCCTTCTCATCTTGTTGTTAAGGGGGGGGGGGGGGGGGAGGAGGAGGACAGGGAGAGGTGGAGCGAGGGAGAGAGGGAGTTTGGCAGGTCTGCTGAGAGATTTGCCACCCAATCTATGTATTCTTGGCTTGTATTGATCGCCCCACCAGCTTTATAATCAGCGGATCGATGTCAGCCAAAGCATACTGAAATACAGCCAGCAAAACAATTAGTAGTCAGGTTTTTTAATGTAACTATGGCTTCTATACTGACCGGCCGCCCTCGCTCACGTCGTTCTTCAGATGGACTCGCTGTGAAAATAACAACATCGGTTCAGGAGGTTAATGAGCAATTACAGCGCTTCTTGCCGTTATGAAGGTACAATGACGGCTAAAGGGGAAGCAAAGTGCCAATTTATAGACTGACGAGGAGAGAAAGAAAAACGTTGTGCGCTGATTGTCAGCAGGAGGAATCAAAGGCTGAAGCTGCAGAGATGAAAACAGCTCGTTTATCTTTAAAAAAAACTCAAATAAAATCGACTCTTTGAAACGATGAAAATCTTTCAGAGTAAACTGCATTTTTTGCAGGGCTGTTGCCAAGTTGCATCGTGGGAAATCTAGGCGGCAGGTTTTTGAAATGGGACGGAGAAGACGTGGATTAAAAAAGGTGACATCTCTGGTTCTGCTGCGTCATTTTGATCATCTGTTTTTAAACTGTGTGGCGGTGATCGCGCAGTTATACCAGTGGACTAATTGTCTGAACCTGATGCCTACATTACCCACAATGCACTTTAGCCCCTCATTATTTCCTTAAATTGCCACCCGAGGACATACAAATTATTTTCAATTGACAGTTTAAAAACCATAGATCAAAACCGATACAGCAGAACCAGAGATGTTGCCTTTTCTGCCTACATTACCCACAATGCAACTTTGCCACTGGGTTACATCACTGGAGGCAATTAATCAGATTACACATAGCTTCCTCTGGATCAATAAAAGGCTTTTTTTTCACTTCAGTGGTTACTCCCCAAGATCTATAAACACACTCTAATGTGTAAAAATTGCAGGAGTGACCCTTTAAATCTGAAGCAGTGGACCCATCAAGATGACGAAGGCTTTTTAAATACATGCATTCCATCGTGTACCTTTAATATAATTTCCCAGAGGTTGCAAATTATCTTTTTCTCTCTTCATAAGTATTTAATGTGCAACAGCAGTTTTTTTTTGCATCTGGAAATCTGCAATCTGAAAGAGTTTTGATGGTGATCCTGATGACTTTGTACACAGAAGATAAATAATTCAGTACTTAATGGGGGTAGGTCACGTAATCATACTTAAAATGTTTACCTCGGGGGAAAACTTGCTGATAAAATGATTTAGATGTTGTATTTATATGACGTTTAACCCCCAAATTAAAGTCTTTCCAAGCTGTAGAAATATAGAAGAGAATCAAATCAGCTACAGACTGACATGTGGCTGCAAACCTAGCTATGTTTTTTTTATTACAGGACTGAACACTGTGGAGCTGTTCCCACACACTGACTAATGCATTAATTGATTGATTTTTCCATCCAGCTGGTCACAGTGGTCCCACATACACAGAACAGCAGGCCGAGGAACCGACACCGAAATCAAAAGTGCCTGTTGCTATTCCCCATCCCGGGTGGAAAGCTGTGATGCTGCTGACCTGGACAAGGAGAGACAGGGACAAGCCGGACGGACACATGTGGGAATCAAACTCTCCCAGACAAACAAACTGAAGACTTTCGGAGTCCTTTGAAGTGTAAAAAACAAAGCCGGTTCAGTAGACTGAACCATACGAGTGTTTGTTTATAGGAACAGCGTCGCCCCTCGGCCCGAAAAAGAAGAGCGTGTGCTTCAATAAGGGACGTGGTTTAGGACAAACTAAATACTTAGCTCAACAAGTAAGATGAGAAAGAAGTATAGAACTCAGAACAGAGTGTTCTGACCCAGTTTATACTTGGTTTTAAAATGTGCTACCAATCTGAAGATATGTTACCAGCCAGCTGACCGCTTGTGTAGTGTGAATAATCAGTTTTCGATGTACCGCGTGGTTTGGCGGTCGTCCACTTGGGATCCAATAATTAGTTTTTGTGCGATTCAAACAAAAATTCAGAATTGCTGTCCAGATTCTGGTCGTGTCAGGTCAGGCTCGGATACAGTTCTCTCGGACTCGGTCGGGTTCGGACAGAAAAATGCGATCGTAGCTCGAGTGTGCGCCAAATATCCTGACAATGTATAAAAGAACCGGAGCTGACAGAGCGGAGGTGGAAACTATGCTGATTGGACCCGATGACTCGTGTGGCAGCTGCTTGTGAATCATAAAGTAGCCAGGCCCTAAAGTATACCCTGCCTCAACGTCTACTTTACTTTAAACGGGACCATAATTAATAACGATCCAATAGAATGGACGTCACGCTCTGTGAAGAAGAAGAACCAGTGATAGAGATCATAAAACCTAAAGGAAACTGCTTACTGAGGTAATAAATCAAATAAGAACTGGAGCCTTCATACGATGGGACCTCTTTTTATGAAATCAGCAGAGTCGCCCCCTGCTGGCCGTTAGACAGAATGCAGGTTTAAGGAACCATATAAGTAGTTCAGCCGCATATGGCTAAACAACTTATACAGATCATTAATAGCATATTCAAATAAAAAGTTGCATTATTTCACAACACACGCAGGCTGTGATAAGACCTCACACAACACAGTAACAAATAAAGATGTTGAAATTGTACAATTCCTCCCTCGAGCTGCCTACAATCATACATGTCCTCCTCTCACACCTTCCCTCGTACAGACTGCATTTGGATGAATTCAGTGTGTTGTGGACGAAAGACTCGAATCACACGCCGCCTCCGCAGAATTATGTGACGGCAGCACAAATTGAGCCTTTCATCTGGGGAACGGAGAGCAAGAGAAACAACTTCCGTTAATGAGCGACGCGGGTTAGGTCCAGGTAAGATCTCTGCGTATATATTTAGCCAGAGAGTGATCTTTGAGTATACATTTTCTCTTCTTCTTCTTCTTCTTCTTGCGACCAGTGGCGTGCGCAGACTTTTTGAAGGGCAGGGGCGAAAAGACGGGCACTTAAGCGCGTGTTTTGGCTCCCAAGAGGGCACTTTAGCGCGTGTTTTGGCTCCCAAGAGGGCAGTTTATCATGTTTTAACCAGCCAAGGGGGCAGTTTAGTGTGTTTTGCCAATCAAGAGGGCACTTTGACATGCTTTTTTGGCTCTCAGGAGGGCACTTTAGCATGCTTTTTTGGCTCTCAGGAGGGCACTTTAGCGCGCGTATTGGCTCTCAGGAGGGCACTTTAGCGCACGTTTTGGCTCTCAGGAGGGCACTTTAGCGCGCGTTTTGGCTCTCAGGAGGGCACTTTAGCGCGCGTTTTGGCTCTCAGGAGGGCACTTTAGCGTGCGTTTTGGCTCTCAGGAGGGCACTTTAGCGCGCGTTTTTCAACAATTGGGCCACGAGGGGGGCCCCCCCCCTTGTGCACATCACTGCTTGCGACTGAACCCTGGTCATTAGAGACGAACGCACGTGTCCGACATCGTGACCACAATGCCCTTTTTTTCTTCCTACGACTACACGCTCGACTCTCAGACTACCTGTTCCTACCTGCGCCTCCTTCCTATAAATTCTTAGTCCCTTAATTCTTTAATCCCACATAATCCTTTCACGGTGAGAAGAGGCATTTCTCGCCCTTTTTCACACACCGAGCCGGCTGCATTTCCGGCCGAAAAAACGCAACTAGCTCACTCTACAGAAATTTCAGGACACTGGGTTCACAATCCTGTGCGTCCTACAAACCCAGACTCCAGCTCGCTATCGTCCCAGCAGCCCGCCCGAGTCCGGAGTTATATAACAGATGGATAGGGAGGCCGAAATAGCGCGGCGGTAGAAAGCCGGTGTGAAGGGATTAATCAGAATGGGACAGTTAAATCATCTCTGAACTAGAAAACCAGGCTGCGGCTACCTTTTCTTGTAAGCACTTTAAAACTCATAGAAACGGTCAAACAATGACAAAGCACAACATCCCGCTGCCGGTGGAAACTTCTGCAGAGGTGGTTTTTTTTTCCCGACTCTCGGTTAAGCGGCTGTTTTCTAAGCCTCTCAAATGTGTTTTTTCGTCATTCACTCTTCTCTCTTTGTCGTCCTAGAAAGACAGATAGAAGTTCTGGACTTTTCAGTTTAAGAGCCAAATCCTGCGTGCAGATTTCTCTCTCTTTCACGCAGGAGTCTGTCGGCAGCCTGACGCTCAGTGTGCCCCGACCCATCCCGACGCTAAACGCTAATCCAATAGAAATGAAACGCATATTTTTTCTATTTTTCACTTGTTGTAGATGCACTGGGACCCTCGCACAGCAGAGACGAGGAGGAAAAAAAACGCCTTTATCCGACTGCTCGGTGGCAGCTTAGCGCCTGCTTGAGAGCTGATGTGGCTCCACCACTGCTGTCTGTCCTCCATCTCCCCCCCCCCCCAGTTCAAAATGGGATCACTCTGGAGGATGGCAAGCCTCTTTCTACTCTGTAGGAGGTTGCAGAGATGTCACGCATCCAGAGTGCTGTGGCTGATGAAAGGGCTGTTTTTTTATGAGGAGACAGCATCCGGCAGAGAAAGCATGTGTGTGTTAGGGTGTGAATGTGTGTGTGTGTGTGTGTGGCAGGGGGGAGGTTTTAGGTATGTGTGCAGGCAGAGATACCATATGTAGCCCGAAGGGTTCCTCAGCTGCGTCACGCTGGTTTGCTCTTAAAATCATCTTAGGGGAGTTTAGGAGTGCCAATTAACCCTTTCATGCATTATTAATGAAATCACATAGTAATATGTTTTTTCCAGTGGTTGTTTTCACTCTGAGATAAGTGAAAAATCACGGTGCTAACTTAGCGGAGTGACGCAAATGTGCCTCAGCGGTATGAAAAGTGGTAAAGGAGTGACTAAGACTTTTTTTCTTAGAAAGCCAGACATCTTAAAGCCAAACTCTCGCCAAAAAGCAACCGAGGCTTTATTTGGGATTGAATATGAGTCAAACCTTCGTGTAAAAGCATAATTGCGACAAAAGAGGCAATTTTAAGATTTACCGTAGTTTCGGTTTTGGGCACGTTAATTTTGAATTTGGTCATGCTACGAACAAAGTTTCATGTTGTGTCGAGCCTTTTTAGTGTTCTGATGCTAGCGTGTCGTGCCCCTAGCTCTTCCGTTCAAAATTAACGTGCCCAAAACCGAAACTACGGTAAAATCTTAAAAGTGCCTCTTTCGTCGCAATTATGCTTTTACACGAAGGTTTGACTCGTATTCAATCCCAAATAAAGCCTCGGTTGCTTTTTGGCGAGAGTTTCGCTTTAAGAGTATTTTTCAATTAAAACACCAATACTTAATTCCAGATTTGAATATTTTTCTCGTACACCTTTCTTCCTGTTTCCACTCCAGTGGTCCTTATGCACCAACGTGTTACGATTTGCAGAAGAAAGGCAAGGAACCAAATGAAAGAGGGAGGCAGGACGACGCAACAAAAAGTGAGCGTTAATGAACTAAAGCTGTGTTCGTAACAACAAAGGCAACAAAAGAGCCTGGTAGTGGGAACAAAAAGCAAGAGCAAAACCAAACAAAGTGCAAACCAGGAGGACACGAGGCACACGGGGCACAATGCGAGGAGGACCAGAGGAAAAAACAGAAAGGAAAAAGTGAAATTGACAGAGAACAAAGGGGAAAACACAGGCTTAAAAACAAAAGGGATACTGAACAGATGAAAGAGAAGAGTGCGCAGAAAAGCGGGCGGGAAAAAGACAAAGACAGGAAGTGAAAATTCATACATGAGGATATAATGTTCTACTGGGCCTATATGTGGATAAAATCTGAAGATAAATTAGCATTGCTGTTTAATAGCCTCACACTATGGAGCGAGGACATTATAGTCATTTTGAATTCCTGATGTCTTCCCAGCGTTTAAGTATCAGCGCCCAGGCAGCTGCATGGCATCCCTCGTCTCTCTCATCCCGCCATTTCCCGTCACTCTTCAAGTTGTGCGATCAAACAAGGCCAAAAAAAAACAGATGGCTTCCAAATATCAGTCCATGCACGACGGGGTTAAACATCCCCATCAGGAACAAGCTATTAGATTCAGCAGATGTTCTTCATATTTCTGTCAAAGTCAGCTTTTATTCGTCATGCCGCAACTCTAGTTCAAATCTAACCTTTTGCATCCAGACGTTTTTTTTATTTACAATTTCATTTAAGGGCATGAATAAAAAAAAAAAGAAAAAAAAAGAAAAAAGAAAAAGGAAATTCAAATATACCAGCGCTGGCGGACAAAAAGCAATTTCTCAGAGTCGGGCTCTCGCTTGCTTCAGCAGTTTTTCACTGAACGTCGCATTCAGAGATTTGAAACACAACATATTTCACGGCCGAGTTTGAAAAACATCAAGGGAGAAATATTGGGATTCGGTTGCGCTATAGCTAAATCCTCTTTAAAATTGATTTATAACAGTTATACACTGCAAGTATAGGCTGAGCGACGCACATTCTCCGGAAAAAAAAATAAAAAATCCCTCATTGTTGCTTTATTGCATTTTTTCGGAAGATGGCTTCCTTTTTCTTGAGAGCCGGTTATGGTTCTTCAGGGTTACGCTGCACATCCCCCCTCCACATGAAGACAGCCTTACTCTTCCTATTTAATGATGTGGAGGAGGACAGCTTCCTTTTACAGAGGTGCTAGTCTCCCATTGCCAGATCCTATTTCTGCAGTTTTTTTTTACCTCACATTTCAGGAGAAAGGTCACACGCAGGAAGAAGAACACGTTGTCATAATAATTGTCTTAAGGGACGTTTTGCTCGTGGCAGGAAGGGGCGAGAGAGTGTGGACTAATCATGATAGTCCCTGGAGATTATTGTTGAAGATTCATGTTCGCTGCATGGCGGGATTTTTTTTTTTTTTAGCGGTTAGCTGTTAGCTGCAGAGCAAGAAGAAGCAAAATTCAGAGTGAGAACACTGGAGGGCTACAGTCAGTCAGGTTATGGAGGTTGCAAAATCACATTTGCTCCTGCTGGGGGACGTTTAAATCACTGCTGTTGCCTCTGCTTTTTTCAAGTGATGGCAACGTGGAAACACTGCAATTCATGGAATCAGCAGGCGGTAACTGGATGATGAAACCCTCTAATCACTAGAAGATTTTATAAACATTACGAAGAAAATGTTGTGAATTAACTCATGGAAACGGTTCTGCAGGTTGTTTAACTTCTTTATGGTCGTAAAATGGTTTTGTTTAGGCACTGGAGTGTTTGAGGTTGGGGAAAGATTTGGGTCTCGTTTAATTATTAAAAAACTCCACAGCACAAAACAAGAGTACTTTATGACTCTCAGTACTTAAAGAGATATTCCGGTGTAAGTTTAATCCATGGTCTAAATCACTGTGAAACTGTGTTAGACTCCCTCTCGAGAGATCAAGTTAGCACACCGCTAATTTACGGAGTTTTATCAACCTCAGAAACGACCGCACGACAACAATACACTGCAGTAAATGGATCCAAATATAAACCGCCACCAAAAAGCCACAAATAATGCTCAGAACAGCACCAAACTTCAGCAACAGTACAAATAGGGTCTCAGCACATAGTCCGGGGCATCTAACCTCCGCTAGCTTAGCTGGATTTCTATTGTGAAGCTAAAAACAGATTTCAACTCTCCTCCATCAGCTTCCGGGTCGGGGAAGTCCTGACGCGACGATTACCGAGTGCGGTTAGAAATGCTCAATTCCGTTCTTTTCCCTGTCCGCTCTCGATTATAACTGTTATAAACTGGCAGGTAAGACACATATGAACTTTGATTGCTTTTCCATGGAGTCATAATCATACATTTTCATCCATGAGCCGCGGAACTCTACTGCACTCGGTAATCGACTCGTCGGGACTTCCCGTCAACAGGAAGCTGCTGCAGAAGAGTGGTAAATTTAGTCAGCTTTTCAGTAGAAATCCAGCTAAGCTAGCGGAAGTTAGATGCCCCACAGTTTCACGGTGTGTTAGGCCATGGATTAAATTTACACTGGAATATCCCTTTGACCGACACCGTGAGCTGTCTCCAGTTTTTGGCCTTATGTTTCCTGATTCTGATCACATGCTGGATCTGGTGTCTGGTGTCCTTCACTCAGTTCATCCATACGTAACTTTTAAACTTAACATCTAGGAGATGTGTTTGGACGATGATGCCTTCAGGTGCATTCAGACAGAAGATGAAACTGCTTGTTGTTCCTTCATGTACCGACTGTTGTTCATTAGCTGGGATTGCACCAGCTGTGTTTTTTTTAAAGGGATATGTCTGTGTATTTGTGTTCAGCCTGCTCATCCTCTGGTTGATCTCAGACCTCATCAGAAAAACATCCGTTCTTTCTGTCATCGCGACCCTCCAGTCTCGTCTCCGGCCGTTTTTAATTTGAGCTGGTCTGGGGTGAACTTTCCGTTGACCTCATGCAATTGCGTCATCTCTAAAAATCAATTCATGAAATTATTTTACTGTCTCAGAATACATTTTTTGAAATAGATGAATAAATAATCCGCTGGCGAGTGACGTACGCCTCGATCATCACTTCTCTCTGGAGCTTCAGTTTCACATCCTGATCGACTTTTTCCTGCCACACGAAAAAACGTTTCATCTGTGTAGAAAAGGAGCGACCCATCCCTAGAATGAATGTTTGCGATGTACTTGTCGGCAAACCAAAGATACATTTAAACTTTACCTGTCTTTATGATGCAGTGTGTGCCTTTTTTTCAAAAGGTGCAATTTTCAATTTTATGTCATGGCGACGCTGTGCTCATGCTCTGGTGAGGTTAAGATTAGCAGAAAGTCATGTCTCGGGTTTAAAATACCTGCTGCAATCATGACAAACACAGCGGGAGATTGCTAGCAGAGGTGTCCTTAATAATATCTTCATGGTGTCACAACCTGCAAATACTGACTTCACCAGCATCCCCTCCACTTCCCGATATGAAAGTCAGGTCAAAAAACCTGTCATGGGAGTGTGATAAGGCACATATTGATGAAATGTCAACATGGCACATGTGACACATACAAATGTGGACATTTACAAACCGTTAACTGCCATAAATTGTATTCTGGTGAGTGGGCTGAATGGAGATATTCTTACTGTATGTGGTATATATCCTCCCTCAGAAGACGCTGTAATTACCCATCACACTTAATTTATTGTGACAAGGTTATGTTTTTACTGCATTGTTTGCTCCTCGACAGGTGACAGTACGTCATGCTGAGATCTGGAAGTTATTCACACAAACACACACACACACACACACACACAGCAACAACTAACAAGAAGAAGCCAGAAGAAGTTTTTTTTTTTTTTTTCCAGTAATGTGGCGACGCAGAGCGCATGCATGGGCAGATTGCAGTATGCGGGATGCTCACGGCCCCATCAAAGAGAAAAGGGAGCGGCTGCATTAAGTGCCTTATTTACTCATTTTTAGCCACGCTTTACTGTGCCCACCCCTGCCACGCTCCCTCTCAAGAGGCTGCCATTAATTCAGCACAGCCTCCTCACAGCTTCATCAATGTTAATCAGAACTAAACATAACGTCAGATTCCCTTCAGCATGCTTTGAAAATAAAATGGCTCGGAGGCACGCTGCATATGTGCACAGCTACGGTTTTTGCTTGTTTGTTTGCGTAAAAGTGTTTGATGATGCGGTCGACGCTCGAGGTGCTAACATGCTATCTGTGCGATGAGAGCAGCCTTTGGGTTTAAGAGGGAAAAAATTACCCCTTTTTTTTTCCCCGTCGGATGCATTGTCAAACTCAGACACGTCCGCTGCATCAGGATGGTCAGCGCCAGCCGGATCCAACATCAAATATTCAGGAGGAAAACAGGTTGTGTGAATTGTGCAAATTAGGTGGAGTTGAGAAGAGCCCAGTTGCCAGGATATTATGTGAGTAGTTAACATTTCAGCAACCGCAGTAATATCCAAGGTTTACATGCGTACTATTAGTTTTATTATTATTATTATTATTATTAGCCATGTGTCGCAGCAGGAGGTGGAGGGCAGTGGAGCTGTTACACCCAACGAGGCTGCCAAACGGCAACTGGAGACCGAGTCGCACCATCAGGAGATGTTTCCAGGTGTTTCAGTTGCAAAAGAAGGGGACCAAAACCAGCTATTTATCTCAGGAAGCTGAACTATCCCTATCCGGCCGAGAAAACTGGCGTTTTAAGCCAAACCACAAAGCTCTCCTGAACCTAACCAAGTGGCGTTTGGTGCCTAAACCTAACCGGAGAATCAGCAGAGCATCGTGCAAAGAGAGAAGTAAGACAATTCAACCCAAACAAACGGAAAGTCGCGACTTAAAGAAATGTAGTTTTGCAGAAACGCTTAGTCTGCCGATTGGAATGTCGACAATGAATCCTTCTGTTTTGTCCTCATTTTGATGAGTTCTGAATTGAATATTAAACGTCTCCTCACAATCAACAAGTGTTTTGGTGCACTGACAGACACGTAATGACATTTTTTATTAAGTTTTGTTGCTTATAAATTGGCTGCTTTTGTTTCCTTTTTTCCTTGGAAAAACTGTCAAAATGGTTTATTATTTAAGCATCATTCGGGGCGTGCGTTGCTCCTCCGGATTCTGGTCCCTTCCTTTAAATAATTGTGTCTAGGAAGCCTGTTTGTGCTGGGTTTAAACGACACAACAATCCAAATAATAGTATAAAACAAATCCATGAAAAAGGAGCAGACAAGAGGCGTTAAAAAGAAGTTAACAGTTAAATGATTTCCAAGTAAAACATTGATAAAAGATACTGGCTCTGCATGAATTCATGGAATGGAAAGTTGTTTCTCCCTTGCAACAGTCAAATCTGCACAATCTGTTATTAGATGAAGTTTGTGACTGCTTTCCAGGTAGACGTGATTTATTCGCAAAACCTTTCCCGGTGACGGATGAAAGTGGAGCCGCGTGAACCGAAATACGTGAACAGAAAGGGAACGCGCTCCGGAAAAATTCACCCGCAGTACACAACAAATACACGGCCTCACCTGCAGCACCAGGCTCTGGTCGAAGTTGTAAGCGCTGGGCCGTCCCTCCAGGGTGGAGAAAGCCACGTTTCCTCCAGTGAGCGGAGAGATGTCGCTGAACTCGTCCGTGCACAGGGCCGTCCTCTCGTCGTCTCCCGGGCGGATGTAAGCCTTGGGGTCCTTGCCGTAGGTCTTCGCACACGAGGCGCTGTAGTACTGGTAAGGCAACCAGGGCCCGTCCTGCTCTGTGCGCTTGTAGATGGCGAAGCTCTCCGGCCGACTGGTGTAGAATTTCAATCGTATATAGGTTATCTCGAAAGCCTTCCCTGTGGAGGACAGATATGATTAGCTTTGAATGGAGTCACTGAAAGAATTACTGTTAAGACGAGATCCATTGTAGCTCCACAGTTAGATCACGGCTGCTTATGTAAGAGACAAATATGGGGAGGGGGGGGGGGAGGTGATAGTTGAAGGCCCAGGAGCAAAGAAAAAAAAAAAGGGACATAATTGCATTATAGAAAGAAGGAAAACAATGGGGGATAGACTTAATTTCCCCTACGCGGGGTAAATGAATGTCATTCCTGCAGGAGTAGAAGAATACCCGGGATTATTCTCTCATTATCCACATCATAATGGGCTCCAGAAGTGAAACATAGGTCAAAGGGAAACAGACGGCCTTTTATTAACTGTGGGACAGAACGGGCCAATGAGGGCAAACAAAAAACGTAGAACGGGGAAAAGCTGGTATTGTCACATCTGTGGTTAGAATGCCTCCAGAGTCACCAGAAGACAGGCTCACATGTGTAGGTGTCAGGCATACTTAATTGGCATTTTTTTTCCCGATACGGTGACATTAAGTGTTCACGACCTGACTTTCATATCAGGAGGGAGAGGATAGCGAGGGAGTTTCAACCAATGTAAGTGTGAAACCACTGGATGTTTTGGATTAAAACATGATGAATTCCCCTATAGGGTGCCCTCCATTTCTCATAAATGTACCACAACTGTCTGGGCGCCAGTCAGTGGCAGTTCGAGACCAGTTTTAATAGGGGGGCCAGGTTGGGGTCGGCTTTTTTGGTTGGGGGGCACAGACAACCCAGGAAAAAAAAAGACAAATCCCTCATTCAGTCAAGGGTTAAAACAGTGTTTACAATTTCAACAATTTTGATTGGATAGTAAACTGCTGATACACTTTATTTCTGTCTTTCCTTTCAGTTCAAAATCATTGCAAGAAATCTGTCATTGTATTAGTGATGCAGACTCCCTGTCAGGGGGGGCCACAGGGGGGTCCGGACTCAGAGTTACAGGGGCACTGGCCCCTGTTGGCCCCCCCTAGAACCGCCCCTGGTGCCAGTATTGTTTTCCTCGCCCTTCAAACATCCCGACTCCACCACTGCTCGGGACAATTTCCAGCAGTGCTCGTACGATATGAACAAAAAAGAAACGTATCGTAAGCCACAGCAGGATGTTTTCCTAACCCTAACCTCGTGTTTCTTTAGCCTGAACCTTAACCGGACCGTAAGCGCAACGTAGTCGCAACACAAGATTGAGCACTATACCTAAGGAAAGTTAGCGTTGGGACATATCTGTGGTTTCAAAAACATCCGATCGATGGGGTGGAGGATGCGGTCTGACGCAACATGTGATGTGCGACAGGAAAGCAGCACATCAGATCAATAAAGAAGTGATCGGTCGAACATGCAAAAACGTTAATGGGTGTCGGGGGGAGGCGGGCGAGCGTGGCGTGGAATTAAACCTATTGATTGATTTCTACAGATCTGAGGTGAAGTTTTAGTGGCGCATCAGCCGTTTGGGAGAAGAGAAAGAGTGTTGGAGGTTTGTACAAATTCCCCCTAAAGCAGCGATTTCAACTTTTCAATCTGCGAAGGAAGGAAGAAACGGGTTTTTCGGAGGACAATCTCTGCGTCTGGAAAGATCCGAAGCAAACGAGGGA
Organism: Sparus aurata; assembly: GCF_900880675.1. Lineage (NCBI taxonomy): Eukaryota > Metazoa > Chordata > Actinopteri > Spariformes > Sparidae > Sparus > Sparus aurata. Next base: position 24,746,882 of record NC_044198.1, on the reverse strand, counting down.
GATATACCCAGATTTCCGTTCGAGTTGGCGTTGGGGGATTTAGCAGATTCGACTGGGTTGCGCGGTAATTGGTGTTGCATTGTGACTGTAGAAACGTCTGAGAAGTAATTTTTGAAGGTGCATAATAAGTGGAGGGATGAGTCTCCCAGGTACATGTTTAATTAAAAGAGAGGGAAAAAGTTTTTTTTTGCATATTGCACACTCGAATTAATGCGTGCCTTTTTTCTTTTCCCAGAGTGCAAAATGCTGGAGCGGGGAAGTCGTCCGTTCTGATTTGTTTTTCTCGTGAGAAAGCGGCCATCTTCTCGCCCGATCGCTAAACAAACGCCGCGATGGAGCCGCGTCGCTTCCTCCCGTTGTTTACCCAGTGTGGACACTTCAAACAATAATCTCGGAGGCCATATCGGGGACACTTTGCGGAGTTACACTTCCTGCATATGAATAAACATCACGGATCTGCCAAATGTTGTGCAGCTTTACGGGGGGATTAACTGGGCAGACGCAAGCTGAAGTCGCATCGGGAACAGGAGTGAGAGGTAACGTGGAGAAAGTCTCTTAACAGGCTTCTTCATTGCACTCATGGGGATTTTTTTCTACATCATTAGATACTAAGTCTCAGCCGCTCGGCGCGTTCATAGAGGGATGCCATCCGAGGCTGCAGCCATAATGACATCTGTTGCTTTTTCCCCGCCAAGTCGGAGCTCGGCATCGCCGTCTCTTGCCTCCGCAGCGTTCTCTAATGGTATCTTTCCTGTAGGAGAACTAAGATCATTTAGCTTTCATTTACTCCCCGCGTGAGGTGAGCCCAGCCCCGCGGGGACTGAGGCAAAAACATAAAAAGAGGCAGAACATGAAACATTTGTTGGATATCCCCCGTGATGAAGCGCAGACTAATTGCAAAGGATATTTGTATGGTTCTTATGCGTGTTATGTTTAATGACTCATCCTCTTTCAGGAGTGCGCTGTATATTCAGCAGAGTTTAAACGGGAACAACAGACGGGGTTTCTTAGCTTTTAAGCCAGCACAGGAGCGTACAGCGAAAACACGTCTATAGAGAATATCCACCTCGTGATTAGAGTTCACACTTTGGACTTTGAGCTCAATTTGAAGAGGAAGTCTCTCTCTGTTCACCGAGCGATGCCTCTTGTAGCACCGAGAATTAAGTTTGGAAAAGCGAGTAAAAAAACCAGCCTGTCGTGACTTTACAGGGCCCGTCCAGCGTCGTGTGACATCGCAAATGAAACCACAGCTGCTCACATCGCGCACAGACACACTCATAAAAAAAAAAAAAGGACTATTTGGACAAGTTTAAGGGTAAAAGGGCCGGGAGCTAGCAGAGGAGCAGCAGTCTGACCCGCTCTGAGTCACCGGTGTCAAACCTTAACACAGCTGCTCCGAGAGACGGCGAGACTAAACTCACCACAAGTGCTGCAGACTCAGTGTTTACAATCTACTCACTCCGAGGTTTTGTTTTTTTCTTTTGCGATCGGCAAACACGCAGATGAGTGGGTTTATCTTCTGATCACGCTGCGTCGCAAAAAGTCTCGAGAGTGAAAGGGAACAGAAGAGCGGCATCTCGTGTGCGCGCCAATAATCTGGCCGTGAGAGCGCCGTGCCAACCGTGGCAGACTTTCGCAATTGTTTTACATCTGAGACAGGATGTCGGTCTGTTCTGACTGCGCCGAATGAGAACCAGCTGCGGACATCAATGTGTGCCGTTTGAATCTACGTGTGTGTGTGTTTCTCAAGGCTTTTTGTGGGAAAAACCTGACCCCGATTCCTCACCAGCAAACCGCCCCGCGCTCTCTTTTTTTTTTTTTTTTTTTTTTTCCTCCCTCCCTTCCTCATTATGTTTTGTTTACTCCCCTCGAAGCAGCCCGACTCTCTCCTTCCCCCCCCCTCCTCCCCGACTCTTTCTACTCTTCCGCAGACCCGCTCTGACCTGGCTGCAGCATGCGTCCCTACATCCTACCGCTGTGTTTATCCTCCCTGCGTTTGCCTGAATTCCCCTCAGAGAGAGCTCGCTTTGTTTGGAGAGGCGAAAGAAAACAGTAATGTCGAGGACACCCCCCGCCGGCGGCCCAGATGGATCACAGCGCTTTCGCACGGAACAAAGGGATGCCACACATTCAAAATTTAGGGGATGTTCAGTTGCATAAAATTCTGCTATAAAAACACAATTCCCCCCCCCCCCCTTTCTTTCGAGAATGTTAGACTAATCCGAGGCATCGAGCGAGGAAGAAACACATGTTTGGGAGACGGGCCGAAAGGGGGCAAAGGTCAATTTAGTCTGAGGCGGACAGACTTGTGGGTGTTGGGATCGTCTGAAGAATAACAAACCCTCCAGACAACACAGGACATACCTCTGCAGCAGCAGCAGCAGCAGCAGCAGCATTGGCGCCTTTCCCGAGGAAATAGAAATAGCCGGAGATTATAAACAACAAAGCCTCAAAACACAGCCAGACATCTGCTCGCTATTGGAAATCGATATTCTCCATTTGACGGGAGGCGCTTCTTGGTCTCCGAGCACGTGATACGACGGTTCCCGTACGGTCAAAGCGCTGACATTTCCAACTTGTGTCATCATTTCGTTCCCTTGTCTTCTTGTTTCTTTGAAGGCGAGCTTTTCGACGCGGAGCGCCCGCTCTCCACCTACGGAGGAAGAGGCGGAAAATGTGACCTGTCAAGAAGATTTCTAGTTTCAAACGGGAGCTGTCTTCGCTGATTGATTGCTGGGAGTCCAAACACACACGCACGCACGCACACATGCACGCATATACAAAGAGGATGAAGTTAAAGGTGATTCTCTTGAGGTTTCTTCCTTTTTTCCCCCCCCCCAGATAAAAGGGTTTTCTTATCTGAACTGAGGGTCTGAGGGCAGCGGGGGGTCGGATCAGAGTGTGAAGCCACCCCGAGGCAAACTTGTGATTCTGGATTCTGGGCTGGTAACGCAAAGCTGACTTCAGCTACAAACCTTTACAACTTTACTACCGGGGCCCCATTTGGAAATAGCCGGTCCGTTTGTCTTACGGTCACGTCGAGGCATCTGTATTGAATTGAGACTGTTTACATTGTCTGTTTGAAATGTTTTTTCTGTTCACTCACAGGATGCTCAGACTGTTGTTTTTGGTCACGGCAAGCAGCTGTTTTTAGCTAACCCCACCCCCCCCTCCCCCCCAGTATGCCTCTTAAATGGCAGCTGGTAAACATGATGTAGCATTTAGCATTTAGCAGCTAGGTATATTTCCCACAGGATTTGGTGGAAAGCCAAAAATAGAGCTAAAAAAGGAGAGTCAACCCTCTCCGGGTGGCCAGGGAGGCAACTCTGAATGATTGATGGAAGAGTTCGCTAACAAGCTCACCGTTTTCTTACCAGTCGTGGCTGGAAAGGGGTCAACATTTCTCTTCTAAATATCCATCCACACACCAATTTTCAGCCACTTATCCTGCACAGAGAGGGAAAGGTTGGAGTCTACACATCTCGTCTGCACAACACGGAACCGTTCACCGTTCTACCTCACGGTTACAGATTTTTTTTACCTTCTAATTTTTAACACCAGGTCAACAGTTCACTGTCTTTTTCACCCCACATTTTCATTCTCACTGCGTTGAATTTTTTCACAGCTTAGCAAGTTTAAAACTCGCTGGAAGTTTAATTCACTACTTCGACACTGAGCAGAAGTTTCTCAATAATTTGGTACAGAGCGTTCGTTTTGAATACAGTCAGTTTATTTTAGTTTCCAAGACTTGGGAGTAGTTTGACATTTTGGAGAAATAACCTTCCTTTGCAAGAATTAAATTAGACGAGCGATGCCGATCACATATCCGTCTGTCGAAATGTGACTTCCCGATACTTCAGTGCTTACCTGACAGCGGCATGATGGCGGCAAGAAGCAACGTTTTAAACATGTTGGTGAGCTTTACGGGCTGTTTAATCTGGTGTTTTCACCTTCTTTCCGGTCTTTCCGCTAAGCTAAGCGAGCCGTTCTTCCGCTTCATATCCGATGGACGGACACGAGAGGTGTCGCTCCCCAAAAATGTCAAACTACTGTTTCAAAATTAAACGGAAGAGCAATCATTTGGCTGTGCGAGTCCATTTGTTTCGAGTTCTCTGGCTCGTTCGCAACCTGCCCGTGGCACGATGCAGGGAAATCACCGGTGACTTCTCTTGATTCTGTAATATATTCAGTTTTTTCGGAGGGGACGAGGCTGTTTGTCATGTGCAGAGCCAGAGGAGAGTAAAAAAAAAACAAAGAGAGGGCTGATTAAACATAACAGGAAGTGCTGCTTCCAACCTCTGTGATTAGGTTCAATTTATCAAAAGGTGTTCTCTCCAAAAAAATATATTAATTTTGAGTAGAATTGATGTGGTTTTAATTTAGTTCAATAATAAAGGGCGGCCTGGAGCCATATTCTTCAAGTTCCCCAAATTGTGTACATGCTGATACCCTCTGCTACACACACACACACACACACATCCCAGCAAAATAAATGGAAGTGGGGAAGGTAATTTCATAGAAAGATTTGTATTAGTGCTTTGTAACATTAATCGCCGCAGTTTAATTCAGTTAAAGTGACAAATGTGCTCCGTTAGTTATTTCAGCAGTTTTTCCGCAGCATGGTAATGGGATAATGATGCTAATGGCTCAAGCTGCGCCCATAAAATTTGGCGAAATGAGGAATGTCTTCAAATGCAAATATGTACACAGTGCACAAAAAAAAAAAAAAAAAAGAGTCAAATGCATTCATGAAAGGAGAAGAATGCGTGAAGGAGGTAATCCTCGACACTCGTGTGAGCAACGCCGGAATGAAGCAGCAGTGGTAAGAAGCGGTGGATGGTTTGCGAAGCTTTGCTTTTGGACCGGGTTCTCCTCTCCGAGCCCGGCGCAAATCAAGCGAGGTTTAATTATTCAAGTTTACGGCTTCCACATTTCACTCTGTCTGAGCCTGATTCTACCTGATTTCACTCGCTCTGCCCGGCTGCAAATCCATCCTCGTCCTAACCACCAGACGGCTGACCCAGATATTTAACTTGCACATAAGTAACTTTGGGCTTTTTACAAAAGCTGAACAAAAAGAAAAAAGATGTCCACATTGAACTGGCGTCTGAGAAGTAAAAGAAATAATTTGCACTACCATTAAACTGTCTTTAAGAGTTGGGCTCATTTCACCTCATGCCAGAAGATACTGCCATTATGAATCCTCTTCTTTTACCCATTACGCTCTCCTTCTCACATAATTGCATCGTTATTCTAGATCTGAGTTTCACTCAACAATGCATTTGTGCTTTTTATTGTACCATATGATGACTCAATTAAAGAAGACTTGTGCTTTCATGTTTTATATAAGTATTTATAGGTGCATGTAAAAGGTCTCGAATGTCTAGAAGGTCAAAGTCCACAGCAACAGAAGCTCCTCTCCCCCACAGAAAACACTGCTCCTTAAACGCCTCGTCAGTAGTCCCGCCTTTAAGTCTGTTACGCTGTGATATCACACTAATGTATGCACAGTGGTTAGTTTTGCGTGTAAGTATTAATTAAGCACAACTGCTCTGGTGTTTTTGTAAGCAGTTATGACTCAGGGCATGTGTGAGCTGACCAATCAGAGGGAAGCGGATATTCGGAGGCCCTTAAAGAGACAGGAGCGAAAACAGAGCGTTAAACGAATGTAAACCTTTTCTAAAAGTAGCTGTAAAATAAAATAATGAACCTGGAGGTGTGCTTAATATGTCTCCTGTGAAGCAGTGCGGAACAAAGAGTCTTTCTCAACGGCTGGTCTAATCTAATGTTGTTAAATTTTGACAATAACGTTCAGAACTTCAGGTGTTCGACCACATTTCCAAAACTTTCAACTTCCAGCTTCAGATGCGTTTCTGAGGGGATCCAAAAAGTTTTGTGAAAAAAGTTTCGTGTAGGGGAAAATTAGCATAATATCAAGTGACAGTAGATCTGCTGACCAAGTCCCTGGCTATGCAAAAAGAAAAGAAAAAAAAAAAAAAAGGACTCTGGCTGGGAGGTTAATGGAAGTTACTTCCCCTTGATGTAAGTGTCTCTTTTGAATTCCAGATGCAGTTCATGTTAATGCCTCGGCTACCTTCAGTTGGTCCTCCTCTGCTAATCACAGTCTTATTCCTGACAAACCCAGGACTTTTCTGCCCTTTCTGTCTATTAGCTGCTTATTACCTGCATTAAACATATTATATAACTTTTTGACCCTCAAATAACAGCTTCAAAAACAAACTGTCTCAGCCACCGTCACTTGTTTCTGCATCTTCGCAGCGTTACATGCATGTTTCCTTCACGTTTTCAATACATAGTGTCGTTGTTAGGAAATGAGTTCACATTAAACACTACATTGAGCCCGTTGCAGAAGACCAACTTCGATTTTCCGGTGTGAACTGCTGACAGAGTGACATAAAAGGGATGATTTGTGGGGCATCATCTGGCCCGAATCATGCCGGAGACATGTTTCTACGCCGGCTGTGTGTTGTGGTTGCGTCCTAGTCGACTTCTCACCCAAATTACACCACAAAATAAGCCTCATCAACTTGAGTTACGGCTGTGTGTTGCACAGTGCACAGCCAGACTCGGGCGGGTTCATCACCAATGCCCCTCCATGTGGGCTGAGCGAGAGTAACCGTGGGCCAGCGCTGGGCTGTAACTCAGTTGCTGTCCGGGCATATCAGATGCATCTCTGTGTGTTCGCCTCAAACTCACTTTAAATCCAACCAAAATTCTCAGACATGCCCTTGTGGCTCCGCGTTCACAAAACCCTCCAAGTCTAAGCCATGTCTGAGCCAAATTGTTTTTTATTAAGACAGCCAGCGCTGCGACTGAGCAACACAACTCGTGTTGTCGAGCGCAGCTGTTTTGTGTTAGAGATTTGCCAATCAATTAACTGCCGGAGAGCACACAAAGGAAAGTTGCCCAGAGAAGGAAAGCGAAAGTCTGTAAACTCTTACGCTCAACTGGTGTGAGGCGGGCAAACTTTGCGAAACTCTCTGCGAAATCCCATCAGAAGCCTCTTAATACATTAAAGCTCTAACCGATATCCATATTCTACTCAGGGATACGGCAGACGCAGCTCACATGAAAAGCTTTCAAGCACTTTAAAATAAAACAGGAAATTATATGCAGCGTTATGGGAACAGAAACCAATAACTGAATCCTCAGCGTGGACATGCTTGACCCAGATCCCTCCACCTTCCTCCCCTGCACGAGTTGAGGAAAGTCAAACCAAGGAATTCTGGGGGTCAGGCTGAGCCGTGGACGTGCTGCTGTGCTCTTACCCAGGTGGAGGGTGAGGTTGACAGAATTGGGGTGCTGGATGCCGTAGTACATGGACTGGCTCTGCCACCACGTGTTCTCCTCGCTCCTGTGGAAGTCTGTCAGGAGGCTGGTGTTGTGGCTCCGCTCCGGGTCCGACGCGTCACAGCGGTGGCACGAGCGCGTCGAGCCCGTCTGCATGCAGTAGTCCTCGGGCGGGGAGCCGCACACGTTGGACGCCACCACCGTGCGGTTGAAGGAGAGGTTCTCGAATTTGGGCATGCAGCGGCTCGAGGCGCCCTCCTCCTCATCGTAGCAGGAGTCCATCGCGGCCCGGACGAGGAGGTGGCGGTGCAGGTGAAGGGTGAGCAGGAGGGCCACAGCAAAGGATGCATCCATGTCTGCGAGCAGTTACAGTCTTATTTACACCTTTACGTTCATGTGCTCTGAAGACATGAAGACCCTGGCTTGAGAGAAGTAATCCAAGAACCAGAAAAGAAGTCCAGTGTGAGAGCTCTGCTTGACTCCCTCTGCAAAGCCTCCAACATGTGTTCCCCCTCTGTGGAGTGGAATGAAGTTTGTGCTGGAACTCCTCTCATCAGGGGCAGCATGAGGCAGGCAGAGGAGGGACTCGGGTGTGGGGGCTGGAGGGGAGAAGAAGTCCATGAAAACCTTCCTCCACCTGCTGGTCAACCCATGAACCGCAACACCTTTAGCTTCAAGTGTAAAAACCCCCCCAAAAAAAGGTTCTCATTTGACAGGAAAAACACATTCTATTACATCTTTAAATAACGCAGCAGCGCGGTTGTTGCACCTCTGGGCTTTGAGACACAGAGGACGGAAGCACCTGCGTTCACCACTTACAGGAACCCACAATATCATCGATACGGTGATAAATGTACTTGGCAGTTGGCCCCAGAGCAGGACGTTCTGGTAAACGCTGACTCCGGTGATTCACAGCGGAAGACTAGACGTGCTAAAAGTGTCGGGGATATTTCAGCAGGCACGGGTCATCTCCATAAAGGGATGGCGCTCAGGGGAGCTCTGTGACCTAAAGGGACAATTTATTTATAAAAATAGTGTGTGCAAGACTCCAGCTGGCTTTTTTTTATTTATTTTTTTTTTTACCAGCGAGATTCGCTCGAGGCCCAGATATCATGGGAAGTGAGAAGTGGTGTGCATATCACCGTAATTCACTCGAACGGCTCGGGGTCCTTTCGGTATGGAGCCCATCCATCAGTGTTTGATCCGACTTAGGCATCAGATAAAAAAGGTGAGGAAACTGTGACAAGTAACCGTCACAACATGGAAGTGTATTTGGGTTCTATAACAAGAGAACTTTGTCACCATTGTCCTTGAAAAATGACTTTTAAACGATTAAAAACAGTTGCAGATTTGCTGTCTGTCAGTCGCATAACTCCGCCAATGTTCAACACTCCCCTTTAATTGAATCGCTCATGCCTAATCCAATACCATATTAAACATATTTAAATAAGCTAGATCCAGATTTTTGTTTTGGCTCTGCATCAGATTGTTCTCATAGATACCAGGCACCTGAGTACACCTGTTTTTTTTTCACCAAGAGTCCATCGTTTATCCAGATCCAAACCACAAGTTAATAGGGTCCATTCTTGGCCAAGACCCAACCTCCATCCAAGTTTTCAGGTAATCGTTTAAGTAGTTTTTGTGTAATCCTGCTGACAAACCAACCAACCAACCAACCAACCAACCAACAAACTAACCATGAACCAAACAGAAGGACAAGGGAGAAAAAACGACCTCCTTGGTGGAGTTAAGAAAATACCAAACACTTCTATGTATTCATACAAAGTGTATCCCCTCCTTAACTTTCTATATTTCTTTTCAGGACTGAAACTCTATCGAGAACACTCGCTTCTCTGTAACACAGATTACACGTAGGAGGGCAAGCTAGCATGCTCAGTATTCCAGTGCCAACAGTGGAGAGAACAGTCCAATCTGAACATCGAGAGCTGAACCTCAGTCTGAGCTGCACTGCACGTCTTCTGTGCCAGCTGATTCTCTCCTGGGCACCGGTGCAAGCCGTTATAATTGAGCAGCTTTTAGGAGAGAAAGCATTGGAGACCCCGGCCATGACATGGCACATCTCTTTATGGATAATTGGGTCCTGGTCAGTGTTAGTGAAAGCTTTAATCAGGTGGTATTCATCCAATTTGATCCAATCCAAGTTTAAAAAAACAACAAAAAAACAGTCAGTGTTGTGCAGAGGCCTAAAAAAGTGGCATCTTGCTCTATCAAGGCAGGGTGGTGGTTGCGGTCTGCACTGTTGTCCTGAGTTTGAATCCCGTTCTGTGCATGTTTGCAAGACACTGGCTTAGAAGTTGGTCCCTGAATGCTGCACGGTGGCGGCCCACTTCTCCTCACGCTTGAGTCAAATGCAGAGAATTTCAAATGAATTTCCACCGCATGCATCAATAAAGGATTGATTAAGTCTGTCGTGTCGACTACGGCGTCATAGTGAAATGGCAAATCCAACAAGTGGCTGTGGAGGGCCGCAACAACAGCGCACTCTCCTCCTCGTTCTGTGAATGATTTAACTGTCGCCGTGTTCCATTTGTTCCATTCCAATTTGGCACAATCATCCAGAAAAAAAAAAACGATGAACATTCAAAGTGACGGTGCACATCAGCACTCGTGCGATTTTGAAATGACGATGGAATCCATGTCGACACGGGAGTCTGTGAAGGGAAGTAGACGGCGCCAAAAAGAAGAACAACAAAAAGAAAAAAAGTAATAAGAAGACAAACAGCACGAAACGGAGAGAGGACGGGTAGTGTGGACGGACGCTTTTGGAAGCTGTACATTTATGATCCCAGGGGGATTTACTGCAAAGTCTTTCCCATATCTCCTTGTGATTGCCTTGATTTATTAGGGCTCTATCAGTACTCAGGCAGGGACATTGTAAAAGGCACCGCATCAATTTGCAGTGAAATCCTCTGCTGGCTTTGGAGGAGAGCTGGTCTGCCTTCAAATCTGTTTGGCTGGATGTGGATCAGCCGTTATGATGAAGACTCCGATTTGTCTGTGCATACATTGCTTTATCTGTCAAGCTTCATTATTAAACCACCTGCAATGTGCAGAATGTGGGAACACAACTGTTGCACAAGACAACAATATGTTTCAATGGAGATCTGTGGGCGCCGAGAGAGGAAGAGAGATGTGGGGGGAAAAAGGGAATTATACAGAAGAAACCAGAAGTTTTTTTTTCTTGAGGGCAACGACTGCAGATGAGTTTGGCTGTCCAGGTCTATTAAATCATCACGGTGCTGCAGATTCCTCCGCAGAGACTAATGATTTTGACTTCACCTGTGACATAACCAGCAAGCTGTGCAGCCAAAGTATATAGAAATATATAAGAAATATTCAGTCAGCAAGAGTCATTTCCTTGACTTCAAAACTTCGGCCAGTATTTGAGTCAGCTGAATGAGCTCAGCGTGGGTCCTGCTCAAACGATGGGGGAAAGTCTCCAGAGCACCCTGAGGGTATACTATTGCCTCCGACCCCCCGGTGCTTCTGCAGCAATTCACACAAGTCAGCCGCATGCTTTTCCTGTAACGCAGAAAAAAAGAAGACAGACCGCACAGGCAGCGCTTCAGACTCAGCCTTGTCAAAATCACTCTGCTGACTTCATACAAAGTGGCTCACTTTGGAAGTCACGTGTCAAACGCAAGCTGCAGAACATACATGCACGAGCCCACATCTTACTTGCGAGTCTCAGTTGTTCCTCCGAGGAGCTCGTGGTTTTGCTGGAGGAAAATTCCCCCATTTTGTCACGTCTTTTTCTTTTAGTGCCGCAAAAATAGACATCACAATGTCAAGATGTAGACTGACGGAGATAAACGTTGCAGAAGAGCCGCGCTCAGTGAAAACAAATGCACTCAGAGGTAAAGTGTTGTTTTCATTTCCTGTTTTATTTTGTAGATTATATCCTTCTTCCTGCCTTTGTCTTTTTCCCGCCTTTTTTTTTGCGTATGCCAATGTTTTATTCGTTCATTTGCGTTTTTGTGCTTGAGTCTTTGTCCCTCTCTCTGTCAGTCCAGCTGTTCCTGGTTTTTATTGTGTCTTCATCCTGCTTTGTACTTCATTCAGTTTTAGTTTTTTGGGGGGGATTTTCCCCAGCCTTTTTCTTTTTTCATCAGTTTAATTGCTTGGCCTTCTGTGGCCTGCCTTTGATTTTTCTTTTAGGACTTCAGCTTACATTGTTAAAACTCACCTTGCGTTTTTCATCCATCTTGCGTTTGAGCCATTCGTATTTATTTTATTTTTTTCGATAACCACAACGGTCGTGAGAGTGTTGATCTTGAGAATTTCTTTTGTCAATAATTCCGTGTGGTTGGTGAACAAAAAACCTCAAGGCAGATTTCCCAAGTTCAGACACAATGGAAAGTTTAAGAGGCAATAAAATGGTGAAAAGGAGGTGAGATCGATATTAAACCTAAGTTTTCTTGAAACATTAAATTGATCAAGAAGTCAAAACACACACACACACACAGCAGACTGCTGACTCAAGCTAGTCAGAGGCAACAGTGTATGACATTGCATGCGTTGCTTGATTACTTGATAAGTGTGCAAGATTATGGGGCTTAAATAGAGACGGGAGCTAAAAGAGAGCGTTTCAGATGGAGGGGGAAATACATGAGGAAAACTATTATGGTAGTAACCCAAAAATGAAATGATGAACCTGAAAACGAGCAGAATCTGCCTCCTTTAAGTCAGGTGCTTGTTCCAATAGTGTGAAATTTGACGCCGTTTGTTTTTTAAGTTAGTTGCTCGTTTCTTCATGCGGACATTTCTGTGCTGCTGTCCTCCAGCCAGGACTCTTTTGTGAGAGGAGATTTTTGAGTCGCAGTGGAAATATTCCTGCCAAAGTGAAGGTTTAATAGAAATTATGGAAACAAAACGCGTTGCAGCCGTCTGGATGGTTTTTGGGGGAATGAAAGTAATGCCAGCTCCTTTTTGAATCCCTGCCTAAGCCGGGGATAAGTCGGCCCTACCCTTTTTGCATCTGAACGTGAAAATGGACAGAATATTAATTCTATATATGGTTTGTTTTAAATATGTTTTTTTTTTTTTAAACCTACCACAGACTTCTCCTCCCTCTGTGCTCTCTGCTTTAACCCCTTCACATTTCACCAGTGCACTTTTCTTTCCTTTCTTCCCTTTGCCACTCGTCTCCCCCCCTCCGGGCACCATGTGATACCTCAGACTCCCCTCTGCCCTCCCACATGTTCTCCTCCTTTTCCCTGAGCTTCATACCTCTCATTCTCCTCTCACCTTCTCTCGACGCCACAGATCCCTCAGCCTCCACCTGCCACCTTCCCCCTTTCATGCTGCAGAGCTGTGCAGCTGGCTGTCACCGTGCGAGAGCTTGCCGCACCGACACTAGCAGGTATGGCCTCCTTTTTATGATGACACAATGTCGTAGCGATGAGTTACGCTCTCAAACAGTGATTTGATGTCACAGCTGTCAGCGCTTCACTTAGCAATGCAGGAGGCGGCCGCCACATCCCCGCAGGGAGCGCGTTATCTGACAAACTAATGAGCGCTGCACAACCGCCGCGGCGACGCAAAACAAAAAGAGAAAAAAAACATCCCTGCCATCACACACGTTTATGAAAGTCCTGACAAAACTGTGATACGTTCATGTGTAACAACTCTGTTTATACTGCGTGATGTTTTGGTCACAACAATGTTACACACAAAGCTAAAACTGAAAAATTTTCCCAAATAAAGATGTGCCTGTGTGATTCTGATCACCTAAATATTGTGAATGAAACAGGGAACGCAGTAATTAAAGGATATTTCCGGAAATCTATGATTTGTGTCCGCGATAATTGACTGTAATTAAATCATCAGTGTACTTGTCAAGAGGAGAAACATTCACGCTTTGCCTTCTTTGGCACAAATGAACTCTCAGAGAGTTCACTACAGCACTCTGAAAGCATCTGAGATCCGCATCGGCCCTCGAAGAAGGCTAATGAGGTGCATTATGGGACTTTTAGGACCCAGGATTTTTTGGAGCTTGACAGATGCTTGAAGGCAGGATATCCTGGCCTCTGCCGCACAAGTTTGATCATGCTAAATATGTCTCCTGTGAGTCGGCCAGCTATATCAAAGTGCAACGTTAAAGCACTGCAGCATGAAGTGATATATACAGTACATTGCAGGTATGGGACACACCTGCTGGCAGACGTTTGTCGTTCCCCTTATTCCTTACACATCCTCCCAAACGACCGAACAGGTTGACTGTGACCGTCTCCCAAAACGCCATGTAACCCCGCGCGCCAGGCTTTCATCGCACTCTTGCACTTTGCTTAGATTTAGTCACTAAAACTACTTGGTTAGGTTAAGGAAAGCGTCACGGTTTGGGTTAAAATAACTTTGTTAAATCCATAAATACAGTTACGTTATGTCTGTGGCGTTACTTCAGTGCATTAGTAAGTTAAAGGACTTGACTTGTGGTTTCACACCGGCCTCCTGCACTTGTCTGACCCAATCGTCCATCCCCGACCTCCTCCCTATACTGCTCCGTTACTTGCTCTTTTATTTATTTATATTTTGATATTTTTTCTCACATTATCGGTAACACGTTACATGACATGGACCCTCAGCTTCTTCAGACAATGTTGGAGAGATTTGTCTGCCAGTCGCCGGTGACGCTTAAGCAGCTGAACAGCACAGTATTCCAAGTACACCCACATCAGGATCACCACACCCAGCCCCGCTGTGACTGGCCTTCATGATGAGTTTACCGCAGAGATCCTGGACGCCACGCGTGGTGATAATCCCCGCAGTAATCCTCCAAATGGCAACAACATCATCATCGCTTAAGTACCGAGGAGAAGGCACGCCACGGGTCCGAAATGATCGATAAACAAGAATTTACTCGAAAGGAAAACACAATCTGTCAACATTTGGCCACAGTGTGGTAACTACCAGTCAGTAGCACAGATTCCCAATGGAGCCAACTCCCCCTTAAAAACACAGTGAAACATAAAGATATCTGATTCAATGTCTGTTCACTGAAACAACAAAACTAAGGGGCAGGGTTCGTACACATTTTTCAAGGTCAAATTCAAGCACTTTTCAAGCACTTTTAAGGGTCATTTTTAAGATTTTCCAGCACCTTACTGCTGGGGTAAAATACGTATCTAAAGGAATACATATACTTGTGATTTTTTTCTTCACTTTTTATCACAATTATGTACATTGTATCATGCTGTAAACATCTAAAATTATATTCTAAAATTGCAAAAACTTCAGAAATTAATTATCCAGTCTGATCCCAATTTTGTAAAAGACAGAGAGTTATAATGTCAAGCACTTAAACTAAAATCCAAGCACTTTTCAGACCTTGAAAACACGACATTGAAATTCAAGCACTTTCAAGGATTTCAAGCACCCGTGCGAACCCTGCAGGGGGCTCCGGACTGGAGGAACACCGCAATTCCACCAGAACAGAGAGTTACAGGAAAACAGCAGATGCACAGCCCAGCTCATGTCAGGAAAAAAAAAAAAAGCGATGTAATGTCACGGGCTCCATAATGGGGCCCCTAGGTGAATATGGGCCCATAAAACTCACTATTGGACCATATGACACATGATAAAGAGGGTCGAGAGACGAACTGCATGTAGCACGCTGATTATCCAATCGCCACACGCAGGAATACGCTGCACCATCAGGCCTGTCACGTCACAGATGGATATTCACGGAGCACGGTGTGATAACAGCAGGAGTCCAGAGTCACGTACGTTTAATGATGACATCATGTGTTCGACGTTCAGAGCGAAAATGACCGATCATCTGCGACTTCAGGTCCTACTTCAAGTGCATGATTTGCAACGAAGTGAAGCCTGTGAAAAATAACACCTAAAGCAACCCACAGAAGAACTGATAACCTAACGACCGAAGCTAATAAACGGATGGACGGACATTAATTATGAGAATTATGTTGTTTTGTCACCAAGAAATAATGGATGTCTGTTAATAACAAGAGTACAGGCAATCAACAAAATGTTGGCAGGCGCAGCTCGCCGACAATCATCTGCTACATTCACTGTCAGCCAAAAAGTAAAAAGAAAATCTAGCTCATTTAGATTTAATTTCATACATTAGATCCGTACGTTACGAAATGATTTTCCGCGTGGGCGTTCCAGTGAGTACGACACGGGAATGCTTTCAAGCTGTCACAACGAGAGGTCCGCGCCGTGCCGCTCCTGATATGATGTGAATGTGAAGAGACCACACGCCAGCCAAGTAAACAAGTGTGGGCAATGCTAAAAAAAAAAATGCTAAAAATGGGGGATTATAACTGAGACTTGATTGCAGTTCAAGTGCTGCTATTGAGCTGTGCCTTGCATTGTGTGTTGTCAAGTGTTGGAATGACATGTTTGATTAGCTTTTTTTTTTTGGGGGGGATTTGACAGGCGGAGTGACGGCGGTGATCCTCCGGGCGCGTGGAGGAGCAGCACTCGGATCAGCTCGCCGAGTTAGTGGTACTCCACTCAAAGCTCTGCGGTGATTTAAGTAACACAATTTCTTTTTTTCTTTTTGCTCACACCAGACAAAGACACAGTGTTGAGCTCAAGTTGGATCCAAGTGCACACTTGTGAGGCAGAGGCAGAGGAGTAAAAGAAATCCTACTCAGTCAATCAAAACTAGGAGTCCGTAATTTACAGGGCGGCAGGATGAGTCACGGGCACATGCAGGTAACACAGGAGCAAAGACATGTTGAGCAACGAGGCAATGTAGAGGATCAGGCAAAATAGTGAAGGCTACCTGGGGAGTGTAAATATATAGACATATTTTCCTCCATCGAACAACCAAGGATGAGCTTTATTCTTCCTATTTAAGTATATTCATTTCAAACCTGCTCACACACGCACAAGAAAAGAAACTGTTCAGAGGTTAATGTCTGCATAAAAGCTTTTCACCACGCGCCATTGTTAGAGAGTTGTCGTGGCTTGCTGACACAACACGTGGTATTCCATTAGGAACGGGCAGCCAGAGCGAATCACCTCGACTGCCGTGCTAATGCTAAGGTAAGATTTCGGTAAACAACTGCAGATAACTTTGCATCATCGAGATACGTTTGTTTTTCAGCCATAACTGTAGCGATTAAAGACGTATAAACAGCGGTCCAACCTCTGGTGTTTTCTGTTGTGCTTATTTTATGTATTGTGCGCTTTGCTAGCGTCGTTCATAAACCAATTCCCACCACGACGTGTTGGACTAGCTTAACGGCTAGTTTTGGGTAAACGCTAGCTGTCATTTTCTTTAGTCTGTGGCTCCAAAGGTGAGTGATGTCCAACCTTACCTCGTGAAAGTGCTGTTATTATTGCGATATGAAGGCATCTAACGTAGTACGTTACATTACGGAAAGGAAAATTACATTTTACGTAGGCTAGTAAGCTACATGACGCAGGTGTTTCGTACCTGGAAGTTGCTGTAAACATTGCTAGTAGCAGTAATGATGCTAACACAGACTATAGTGGGAAATGAAATGACAGCCCCAAACCATTTACGCAGAAGCCCCCATCACAAGTAACGTTAGCATAAATAACGTTAGCTAATTCCTCCAGTTTGCCTGCTGCAAGTAGAGAACGCAGAAGTGTCGCATTCTCTGCAATGTTAACATCAGTACGTTTGAAAATCCCGCCGTAAATCAAACACTTAACATGCCATTCATGCAAAGCCTCATAATAGATGTTAGAAATTTCATGTAACAAACTAAACTACACGGTTTAATAAGTGTTATACAGGAGCATTAAAATAGACTCTGCACATATATTTGAATTTTCCCCTCTAAAATAAGCCCGATAATTTCATGTATTTCCATCCAAAGCCACCATTTGGCTTCTCTATCAGCAGTCGCCGAGGCTTCCACGGAAATGTCAAGAAGCAATAGTCTACGGCAATAACCATTGACTTTTGTAGCAGCGAGAGCTGACTTACCCTCAAGCGTGTTTCTTTCTGCAGTTTCAGTGCGAAACCATCCATCACCTTCATAAAAATCCAACGATAAGACTGGATTGCTGGTTGCATTCAGGAAAAGAAAAAGTCAAAACATGAGGTAAATGGAAACACAGCCATTTTCCATACACATCTTTGCAAGTTTTGCAACTTTGACGGTGATCTCCTCATAAGCTGTCAATCATTCTGGTTTTCTTTTTGTCCCTCGTATTTACACATGATGATGTAGTTCGGAAACCTGTGTACGCCGAGGACAGTAAACAACCTGTTGGCCTGTTTTAACAACCTGGAGGTGGATTGTTTGCGGTGGTGCCATCAGTTTGTCGGATGCTGACATCCTGTCTACGTTAGCTTAACACACAGGGTGAAGGTGGGGTGGGATGGCGAGCCTCCATCAGACGACATGTTATCTCTTCTTAGTAGCTAGCTTGCTAACGTTAGCGACACTGGAGGGGTGCGTCTGGTGGGTGTTTTGTGCGGAGGTACCTCCAAAAGGCAGCTCTGATCGAGATGTGCTGAGTAATGGAAGTAAAGGTAATGAGCGATGTAACTACTTTCTTCAGCTGCATTTTCTCAGGTAACTTGTCTGACTTTTTCTAATGAGGAGCAGGCGCGTGGGCCGGTGGCTGGTCAGGTGACAGGCGAGGCTGAGAAACACACCGAGGAGAACAGGTGGGCAGGCAGGGTCTGGACTGACAGCGGGGATTTTTTTAATGCATGCCAGCGAGGCAGAGCCGGAGATGTTTGGAAACCGTGACACGCAGGTTGAAAATAACCAGAACGGATTTTATTTTTTTTAGTGTTTTCCTGTTTAAGTCCACTCATCGTACTTTGTGCATCTGTAAACGTGTCCTCTCTGACTCAAACAGTGCTCGTCTAGCGCTGAATGTATTTAATGAGCTGTATAAAGCTTAAACCTCTGACTGTAAAGCGTCCATTAGTGGAGCCGTGGACAGAATTTTTAAGCGTCGTCATTGGATGCGGCGCTCATCGGGTATTTAACTTCCAAACTAAAAGTTTTGAATGACGTTTTCGTTTTAAACTTTGTCTTTGACGAGCAGGAATATGTTGTGACCGTCCGCATGACGGGAAAAGCATCGTCTGCGGAGGACTTTTTCCTCGCCTAACTCTCCACTGCCCCACGATGCCTCTTTAGTCCTCGGTGATTTGTCTGCTTCCAAGGCTGACGCTAAATGAATTTGCCATTTCGAGCACTGGGGAAGCTGAGCAGAATAAACAGATCGAAACGCTCCCCGAAACTGTTTCAAAGTTTCATGAGACCTGCAAACACGGCTATATGACACTTTAGCACAGGGGTGCCATCGAGCGGAGAAATCCTTTCTATGATTTATGGGGCCCGAGGCCGGACAGCGGGGCCTTTAACAAACCAGGGATTGTAGATATTTATTGTGTCTGAGTTGTTGTTAAGCTGTTGTCACAGGCCCAGAATTTGCAGCCTCGTCCCTCTAGCACCCTTCAGAGATTCCCTCTGTTATTGTAATATCACAAACATGTTTTTTTCCCTCTTAATGGACAGCAGGGATGGCCATATTTTCCTTATCTCTCTGTCCACCCACCTTCTTGAAAAACCAAACAGCTTTTTATTTGTAACATCCCTGGGTTTGGTAATTAGTTGACTGGTGATTAAAAAAAAAAGGGGCTTTAGAGAGAAAAGGAGAGATCCAGCAATTACCCAGTGTATTAATCCCCTTCAATGGCTTCATTAGAATGCTCCACGCACACTGCTTTCAAGTTTTACATTTAAATTTGACTCTGAGATTTTTTAACGCCGCAATTTGCACTTTTAATTTGTGCCTCCAATAATTGGACATAGCTGCTTTGTGCTTCAGTTGGTTTGTAAGTGGGAACAATGTTCTGCCCGCCAGTACGTGTGACTGGCCCCCACAGGTTAGGGGGAAAATTAAAGAAGGAGACAAACAACTTAAAAGTGGCATCCCAAAGCTCATTTTCCATGTTCTTTATCTCGCTACTGTACTACATTACAAGACGTAGCCCATGGAGGGAGGTGAAGGGGAGGAGCAGAGCAAAGGAGAGGATAAGGTGAGGGGTAAAAAGTTTGTTCGCTATTCCACCATTAAAAGATCCCCTCTGGACACGTATGAAAACACCTTGCTTGGAAGAAAAAAACTAATTACAGTAACAAAAAAGTGGATTTCCTCGTTAAAAACAAAGCACAAGATATTGCTCGTTTAAGTGTTTTAACTTTAGCTGGAAGTCTCAAGCTCATCCGTTCAAACATCACGTCTCCGTAGCTTGTAGCATCGTCAGGATACCAGAATTTGTAGCTTTTGGTTCAACACCTTGAGAAACTGGGGAATTATTAACACAACAAGGTCAGAGCTTGTGTACTGATCTAAGTGCATTTACTTCTCACCGTAGTCAGTCAAAGTCTTTTCCTATCAACAGCTCTGTTGTCTCAGATTCCTCTGGCCTGTTAGCTCTGAGGGGGATTAACTTAACTCTGAGAATTACAAATGGCTGTTGGGCCAACAACAGGACAACACATTTATCAGCATCAGCTTGCAGGGCCATCTTGTTTTTATACTTCAGCGAGGTTGAAATGAGAGCCATTGGTTAGCGGTGGTCTCCAGCATCGCTTGCACATGGGAAATGCTTTTATCCTTCGACCTGTCCTTGTTCATTTGCCTCAAGTTCTTCCAAACAACACTTTCTTTGTCCACCAAAACCCGTTCTGGAAGCTCTGTGCCGTCATCTTTAATGAGCTACGCCAACATAACAAAAGGTAATGAGATGTGGAAGCTACCAAGCTAGCTAAGGCCAACAAGCAACCTGAACTGCCGACTTACTCTGTGTGCTCCGGGTGTTTATTCCTCTGGTATCTCTACCAGTTTTAAGGGCTTCTGTCCCTTCTATCCAGTCTTTAAGTACAGCCAACCAAACTGCAAGCCATGTTATTTGACTGATAATTGCATTGAAAGTTATCCAAATTCAATTCAACACCACAAACGCAGCTAAGGAATCAAGGTGACTGATTTACATCAGTCCAGGAGGCAGCTGGAAGCTAGCTGTCACTCAAAGCAGCCACACTCTGAAATTTGGGTAATTTTAAGCGTTAATATAATTTAAACTAGTGAGTTATATAAAGACTCAACCACTGTACAGCTGCAATGTGTTGGGAAATAAGCTGTAGAGACCAAAACCATTTTTGAACCAGGCTGTGAACATGTTTATTTGGGGTCCCATGCTTTTGGATCCGGCCTGTGGTCGTTCAAGGTATGGCATATTTAGTAGTACTGAAATCATTTCAGGTATTTAGAATGTACGTAACAAGGAATGTAACTCAGATTTAAGTGGAGCACAGAAATGAAAGCTGCGGTCTCGTGTCAAACCCTGCTCACATCACTCTGAACAGCGAAGGTCAAACCTCCTGTCAGCTGTTGATGAAGAATATCCAAAGTGCACAAAATGCACCAATTAAACTTTAGCACTTTGCATTACGTAAGACACAAAACGCCGGCCTCGTATACGAACAACAGACAAGGCGAAAGCAAAACTGTCTCTCCTTTTAATCAGGACGCTTACCAGCACTCGCCTTCGTCATCATCCATGTTTTTAAAAAGTAAAGATATTATTCATTTTTCAAACGCCTCTCTGGCAAGAATACACAAGGAACATAGATGCACTGTATTGTACAAATATTCTCCTTCATGTCACACACACGAGGGGTGAGAGCGTGTGATTGCACCTTCACACCTCTCCTTTCCTTCTTCCACATTCACTCCACACTGTAGATTGCACCTCAAGATGTGGAACAAAGGTTGGTAACACTAATAGCTACAACCCACACATCATCACCCCATCTCTCTCTGAAGTGCACAAAGTCAAATGATTCCAATATACCTAATTAACGTAACGCCTCGTACGTTAGCGCTACCTACCCGGAGCTCTTCCTCCGTCAAATCGGGCTCTGGGATTGAGTTAACAAGTGAGATCGTGGCACTATTATTGATCTGTGACGCATGAAGGAACAGAGGAGGGAACGCTGGCGACTTCTCACATTGTTGCCGCAGACTCGTTTTTTTTTTTTTTTGTGAAAGGCGACGTGTGCTCGGAAAGATTCCAAGGAGACGGAGCAGAAACTGGTTACCATCCAGTCCCGCGCTCATAAGTAATGGGGGGTATGTCTATTGTGACAGATGAATATGATTCACCCATGCTGAAAAACTCCACCTGGGGGCTCTTTTTTTTAGACGTTCTGTAGATGACGTGTCGCGCATTTCAAGAGATCTTACGTCTCTCTGTTCTTCTCTCATCCCTGCGTCGCCTTTCACGTGATAATTTGTATTATTTGAGGTTTTTTGTTTGCGCTCCCGTCTACCCACATGCATTATTTACACATATACAGGCTCACACACACACACACACACACACACACACATACGCAGGCGGGGCAGACTGGGCCATTCATTTAATGGCTGTTCCACCTTAGATGGATGGAAAAGGGGAACGCGCTCGCTTATGTTCAATCTTTGCAAATTTGACCTCAGTCGAACGTGACTGCAGCCCGCCCACACACGCAGTTAATCCACACACAGCGCTGCGCACTTCCTTACATCCATCCTTTGCCCTCTTTTCCCTTCCCTCTCTCGCCGCGTGCGCGTACAGTAACGCCTCCATACGCACAATTCACACGCGCGCGCCGGGCGGAACCTTAAGGCTAACAGTGTCTGCTTAATGGAGTTAGTGATATATCCATCGGGTGCTCTGCTCATTTAAAAGCCAGTGGAGGGAGGAAAAGGAAGCAAGCCAGGAGGAGGAGGAGGAGGAGGAGGTGGGGACGATGGAAGGCTAGAGGCTACGGAGAAAAATGCAACACGAGGGGACAGGACATATGGATGGAGAAGAAGAGGCGGCGGTGGTGGAGAGGAGGGGGGGGGGGGGGGGAGAGTGTGAACAATAGGTGCAAACGACAACATTAATCCAACATCAGGGCTCTCGCGGAAGGAGGCGAATGTGTGTGTGTGTAAACAAGGCCGCGTATAATGTGCCCTGAATAATGTGAGGATCTCACCGGGGCCTCTCCTGGCCAACGTTGCTCTACGCGCCTCAGAAGGTTTTTATTATGACACCAGGCAAGAGATGAGAAGACACACAAAGTGAGAGGGTAAAATCGTTCTGCCTGGCGCTGGCCTTATCCGAACGGGCCGACCGCTCTTGCAAGAGAAACCCGCCCGAGCGCTGAGCCTTCACAGTATGGAGGATTAGAGCTTAAAGCATAAATTAAAGCACCAAGATGACAGAAGTGTCCCATTTACATCTGAGCGGTGCAACTTAATGATCATTGCGAAGTGAGAAGCGCAGGATTATCGCTGGGCAGCATTAGTCTTAATGTCCAGGCTGTTGTTATTCCTTTTCATGTGTTGATGTGCATCCTCTGATTCCTATAGGCCCAGATTTTAATGACATTAACGGCGGCCATTCGTCAGCTAATGGTTTTCCTTATTGACCTCTCCGAGGCTTATCTCAGTGTGGTGGCTGTGATCGCTCCCGAAGGCTAAGAGATGTGGTGTCCACCCGCTAATTTCCCCTCTTTTCCTCAAATAACTTGTCCTATTTTTATCGCTCCTTCCTCCTGAAATTCGGTTCTGCATGACCGACCTGACAGAGTTTGGTCTGCACACATCTCCCAGTCTGTCCTTCTTTTCCTCCCAGCTTAATGAGAGAGGATGTGTGTGTGTGTGTGTGTGTGTGTGTGTTGTGTTACAAATACAGTGTGTTCTGGAAGTGCCTTGGGTTTGATGGATGGCTCCTCGGTGATAATGCGTGCAGATGTTTTGCGCGCGCCGGCGTAATCACAACGCACACGTCTACTCTCTCATTCTGAAGTAATGTGTGTGTTTATTGGATTGTGCAGACGCATGCTTAATTGTGTGTTTGTGATGAATAAGTCATTTTGCATTTAATTGAAATAAAGCTGCATTAATTTCTCTCTCCTGCACAGCTCTAACGTTAACTTGAATACGTTTCCAGCCTTCTGCATGTATGTAGACAGAAATCACGGGGAGGAAAAAACAGAGCTTTGTAAATTGTAAACTATGTAATGATATGCATCGAAAACATTAGTACTAATTCAAGATGCTAAACAATTTGCTCTCAAGTTTTTCAAGACTGGTTTCCTACTCCATGAGCCTCAAACATCCTCCACACACACATACACACAGCAGCGTCCATTCATGATGTTGTGTTTCGCAGCCACGATATTTCTACTTACCTGCCACGTTTCTTAACCTGCTCGTACAACCCTGAAGATACAGCAATAAGTATAAGCCAATTGCACAATATAGAAAAACACACAATAATAGTGAAAATAGTTATTCTCTGCGTTTCTCGCTACGTGTTTACTTTGAAACAACATGTCTGCCAAAGATTGCCAAGGTCAGTTCCTTCAGTTATTGTATTTCTGCAGTTTACGGAGGAGGTGACATACGTACGTGTTACCACTACAGGATGCCGGGGGTTGTATATAAGACTTTTTAAACGTACACAGGGTTGGTGTGTAGGGTCTGAGCTCCCGTGAAAGCAGTTAAATCACACATCAGCGGGGTCACTGTACGTTACCAACAATCATCATTTTAATCACAAACATTAAAGATATAAATAGGTTGAAAGAAAGACGTATTCCAGAGGAATGACCGTGAAAGTGACCACGTCGGTCTCTGTCTCTGGGGTGTGTGCTGTCAAACCTTTTCATATTCAAACAAAATTATTGTCGTTATGACCTTTTTGTTACAAGTGGACCGCTGTGGGTGTGTGAAAGTCACGGACGTTGAACACGTAATCAAGTGAAGTGGCTAGAAACGGCAGTATTCCAGACTCCCCTTAGCAAAACGTGTGATTTTAAGAGCTGATGCATGAGGATGAAATGTAACACTGTTTTGTGGAATGGCTACCGCAAATGTGAAGTAATCTGTGCCTTCTTGTAAATTCAGCATTAAGTACAACACATCAAGGTGTTTCATTCCACTGTGAAAAGCTTCAAATTGTTGTGGCATCGCTGTAAAAGCCAGTCTGCTTCTGAGTCTAAAACGCACCTTACTTCGAAGCAGCTGTTTGAGCACACTGGTTCAGCTAATATCACTATTATACACCAAATGCTTTAAAGAATATCATACATTGATAGCAAACATGCCAATTTTTTCAAATAAAAAGGTAAACGGTAGATAATATTGGCTACCTCGCTCCCTCACAAAGACTTCGCTCTTGACATTTGTGAAGGTAAGTTAATTTAGAGACCCCGAAAAAGATCAGATTATATCTCCAAGGCACATAATTTAAGAAATGACTTTGTACAAGTGCAACTATCCAAGAAATTGGCTCACAGAACCCATGATCAGTGTTCCTAACGATGGTTATACCTTGTTGGTATGTGACAGAAAAGGTAAATTGATTGTGTATTGATTCATGTAAAGAACTGCTTTATTGCACGTCATCTTAACGCTCTTTCAGTGCCAAATAAATGTGACTGTACGCTCTGGAAGCACGCGCTGCACGGACTGCTCATGTCACCGCTGTTGCCATTAACCCCTTCCAAAGCTCGGCTATCGATGATTCTCTCGGAGGAGATTAGGACTTTCCGGTACAACATATGCATCTCCGAGCTGCTTATCACTGCGATGACCTTAACGTAATTGGTTCTCCATCATCTCAGACGAGGCTTAAAGAGGTCAGTTTTGATCTCAATACATCTATGTCGGGGGAAATGTGAAAATAACTAGGCCAAGTATGACACATGTTGCTTAATCCAAAAGAACATATGTTGTTTTGATCTCTACGACATTAATGGCGCCACCGCAGTTTGTGTAGGAAATGCAAAAGATAATCCCAGTCAACACCAGTACAAGTTGAAATTTAGAATTACGTTTTAATGAGTACTTTAATTCATTTTCTCATGCAGTTGATTACAAATATCAGGATACGTCCACGGGTGACATTTGTACCCAACGCTGCATGTCACCTTCACCTTATTAGCCACTTTTGACATCAGGAGGTGGAGGAGATGGTGGTGTACAAGCCAGCGAGGCTGCAAAACATCCAACCACAGTTGGAATCACACCACTGGATATTTTTAAGGACACCTGGGGACATTCCCAGCTGTTTTTGTTGTGATGAAAACCATTTTTCATGGAGTCGTATCGTCTCCATTTGTGATCGTGGCGACCACCAAAACAGGTATTTTAAGCCGAACCATGATTTTTTTTCTGATCCCTTACCAAGTGGTTTTTGTGGGTAAACCTATCCAGAGCATGAGCAAAGTTGAGATGGGAGGGAAATAGGAAATTCAACCCAAACACAAAGAAACATGGTTTTGCAGAAAATGTTCATGAAGTTGTCTCTCAAGGTCAACAACTTCTCGTGAAGCTGAACCGGTCGGTGTCGCTCCTCAGCTAAAAACTATACTTTGAGGGCCTGAATATTGTCTTTTCAATTCAATCTGAGATCTCAGGGCTTCCGGAGACACTTCAGGAGGATGCTGCAGCGCCTGTTTTGCTGCGAAGCTCCACAAAACGTTTGTGTCGACTATGAAACTTCATCCCACTTTCCATCTGCACGAGGGTGGAGCAGATCATGTCTGAATTTATCCTTTAAGCAAGTTTAAAATAAAATAAAAAAAAAAAAAAAAACAATACTGAAGATATTTTGCTTGGGCATCATTCACTTCACACGCTGACATTTCACGGCCTCAACTCAGAGGAGATCTTTTTTTAAAAACCTGTATGTCAGCATGCGTCGACTCATGTGGTCTGTGGGTGTTGTGGGTGATTTGAGCCGGCGCAAACTTGGGATGAGTGTGTTGTGTAAAAGCACACTTGTGATGATCTAAGCACTTCTGTAGTTTGAATCATTAGGGATGCTGCAGTGTACCATAGGAAAAAGTCATCCTGAGCGGAGGACAGTACATGCCTCAGCATATATCAGCGTGCACCCTCACACTTTGGCCCAGAAAGTCATTATTATTCCACCCCTCCGTACCCCCCGATTCCTCCACTTCATCAATCTCTTTCTAACTAATCAGGTTGTATACCCTCACCTTTTCTGTCATTCAGGGCATAACCTTTATGTAAATTGTGTTTTGTGAGCCTCTGTGCGTATGTGTGTGTACAGAATTATACCCATCCAAAGATCGCATACTAAGAAGCCTCACCCTGGTTAACTTATCCCTGCTGTTTCTGAGGCGAAACTGTGATTGATTGACTGATTTTCCTTTTTTTTTTTTTAAAGCCAGAGGGATCAAAAACAAACAATTCAGTCGAGGCCCAGTCAGGTGGTTCTGTACAACATTTGTATTATTGTGTTTTCATGTCGATTTGTCACTTAAAAAAAAAGACTGACAGGAAATGAAAAGGGCGCTGCGATGGAGGACGTTCCTCGTGGGGCGCGCTGAGGACGCCTCCTGCTGTTGCGCCGTATTTATGAATGGCGGGACTCGTCTTCTCGTCCTCGTATTTCAACTCAGCTCACGTGTCGGACGATTCTGCACTCTTCAGCGACAATGTCTTCACCCGCGGCCACCCTTAAAAGAGACGGACTTAACCTTCACTGTGACGTCTGGACAGTCGTTCCTCCCTCGTCCTCACGTTAAACTCAGGTCAGTTTCTTCACACATCACAACATTTGGCTCGACAGACTTCTAAGCTCCTTAGAAGTCTCCGATAAAGCCTGAGGAAAAAACAACACTAAGCAGGTATACCCTGTTGTAAACGTTAATATCGTCAAGCACACCGACTCGCATTTGTTCTTTTCCATGCAGTCAGTGAATTGCTTGTTTTGGCATTGAAATGTCTGCTGAGACAGCCCTTGCCTTTAGGCCCAGACTTAAATTATCTCAGCCTCACAAGGTGTAATAGGTAGCCTTCAATGCCAGGTACAATGGGAAGAAATCGCTGTTTTACAAATTGAGCTTCTCGCGCTGAGACTCTGTTTCATTTCAGGGGCGAGGGTGAAAGCCAGAGCTTTAAACTTGGAAGCCCTAAACATCCATTTAACATCTCGACCATATCTGCTACTTACTGTACACTTTGTTTAATTAATTTGGCCGTCTGGTGCGGGTTTGCTAATTAATTTAAGAGTGCGAGTCCGGACAGATGTCTCATTAAACAGCCTAATCTAAAAGAAAAAAAAAAAAAATGCTTAACAAAACATTATTATCTATTATAAGTGCAGAAAACCGTTTGATGAAGTGACATATACAGCACATACTGTACTGAATATGGAGTTTTTTCGCTGCATATTCTCACGGAAAGTCACACTAACTCCTGCTTACTCTCTCTCGCTGCGATGAGTCAGCTGTTCAGCCAGGTACATCACTCTCAGGAGGAGGCAGAGGAACAATAGCCCTTGACGCAAGTTGAATAAGAGCAAAGGAGCCTGAAACGGCGCGGTCGATTGAACGGCCGCGGCTAACTGGATGAGAAATTGACACTTATCTAATATTGATGTCAGACTTTGACGTCAAATGTGAGGGCCGAATGGCGCCTCTTCTTCATTCCGCCCACCTGAGCTCCCGACTATTTTCATTATAAATAAACATAAGCGAGAAGTTAGGCTGGATTCCACTGGATAAAAATCACAATGTGCAACTCTGCATCAGCGTGACGGAGCGTTTGTGGGGAGGCCTGCTGAGTTTGTTACACAGAGGTCATCTGTGAAAGCCTTCCGAGGTTTTTTGTTTCCCCCTCGCTTGCGGTTTGGCAGCGGCCATGGACGGCTTAGCTCGAGACGGACATCTCAAGTAGGCACTACAGTAGATAATTGACATTTCTCTCCTTCGCTCAGTCGTCAACAGTGAACTCTTCCTACACTCGAATGGACAAATGCATCGCTCACTGGGCTGCCGCTGCCCTGTGGCTGAATCCAGAACGTCCGGGCTTCACCGCCCCTCGCAGAATTTAGCGGACCGCGTTACCCGGGAAGACTGCGGCTGCTGCGGGCGAGTCCAAACCCACAATTAATCCAGTCTACAAGGAGCATCAAGCGGATTTCCCTGCCAGAGAGTCTGCCCGGGGTGCAGGCTGTACCAAACTTCACAGATTTAAAAGAATGTGACTTTGCAGAGGACTTGCCAAACAAATACTTCAGGGGGGTTTATTGGCAGAAATGAAATATAATATCCCTATGGCAGGATTACAGTCATGTATAATCTGTATGACTGTAGTGCTTTCTTTAGTTCAGAATGATTCTTTTATATTTTGGAGAGAAAATCAATACCACTCTTTTTAAATTTAATGGTAAACACAAAGTCAGAGGCAGCAGAGCATAGAAACAGGACACAGAGGGCACAGACAGACCGGTTCTGTCCACACGTCAGTGGTATTAATTAAGGATGCACGATCGGATTTTCTTCAGCCAATACCAAGAACAGATAATTACCTGCTTCTCGTGGCTGATACTGACAAGACAACCGACGATTTCACATTTATTCTGCATTTAAAGAAAGAAGTTCCGACAACCTGCAGGCAGAGAAACAAGCCGAGATGTTTTGAGCCACGACGGATGATTTAATATTTCCTACGCCTGAAAAGATTTGTTGCGTTATAACTCAGACTTTTCTTCCTCCCCTCTCTGAACCTTTGCAAATAAAATATTGCACGATCCCAAATTGCTTCGTATTCGATGTTTACATTTATATTCATGCCCGTATTCCGCTCCGTCTCGCAGGCTGGTGCGGCGCACTGAATCTCGTCGTACGTGCACAATCACAATCAAGTCACTGTGATTTAAACGGTGCATACTACCACCTACTGCTGTGCTTGTTAAATCCACGAAGGCGCCTGTCTTTGCATTATCATCATCGATAGCCACGAGCCATAATTTCACCAATCCTGACGAAATATCGGCAATGCAAAGCTCTGGATGCGCAGTACGTTTCGCTACAAATCTCTCTCTCCTCCGAGTCGTGATTTCATGTAACTTGTGGAGAAAAAAAAAAAAAAAAAAAAGCGAATCATACTTCCTTAAATGTCAAACTATTCCATTAAAGTGAACCAATAGTTTTAGCTGTGATAAATTTTCTCTTCTAATCCC
The DNA here is from genome assembly GCF_900880675.1 of Sparus aurata. Taxonomy (NCBI): domain Eukaryota; kingdom Metazoa; phylum Chordata; class Actinopteri; order Spariformes; family Sparidae; genus Sparus; species Sparus aurata. Next base: position 24,717,541 of record NC_044198.1, on the reverse strand, counting down.
TTAATTTTAAAATTCACGTTCTGAAAAGGCCAGGCTCTCCAAAAGCCTTAACATGCGAATCGTGCGCACGTTCCCCCCCCGCGCGCGCCGCCGCCACACGGCCTGAATCCACAATTGCGGTCGAGGTACTCTGCATTTAAATCCTCCACATAATGTGCAATTTGAATTCAGGCCACAAGGACGCTCGCATTTAGGCAGAAACGACGCCGTATCTTAATTGCGTATCGGGAACGCAGTTCATTATTACTGTATTCAACAGTTCAACTGTTGTAAAGTTCAAGTGAGGCAATTAGCTGCCGTGTGTTTCCCGAGTGATGTATTGCTGGATAAAAGATAATATATTCATTCCTCGCGCTCTTTTTTTCTTTCTTCTTCTTCTTCTTCCTTCCCTTTCTTCCGGCGAGTGTGAGCGGGGGGGGGGGGAAGGAGTGGAAGGACAGCACAGTTACCCAGGATTAAAGACGCTCCGTGTGTCCTCACTGATAATGCTCCCTTTCACACGCCGAGGCTTTTATAGCATATTTCCACTCGGGCTCTCGCCGCTCTCCTTCTAATGATTCCAATGCTATTGCCGCTCTCTGTCTCTCACCACCAAGGCCTCATACCGTCGCACTTCAGCGCTCTCTGCAGATCTTTCAGTACACAATACCCCTGTCATCCTTAATGTTTCCTCTCCTCCTCCTCTTTTTTTTTTTTTTTATTGTATTTCCTTCCCTCTTCAATCCTCTCCTCTCATCTCCCCACTGTAGCACACCCCCCCACTGCTCCTCTGCTCTCAGGTTGTCTGATAAAGGTGAAGATCTTCTTTAGAATGCTTGGCTCTGCTTTTCTACCTTCTTGGGGTTATTTTCAGTTTTTTTTTTTTTTTTTTTTTTCTCCCCCAAACTATAGAATTTTCTTTCTGAGCTCTGGTGGTGGCATTTTCTGATTGGGGGCTGGAGTGAGGATGAGGGTGGGGGGGGGGGGAGATCTTTTTGCAGTGTGTGACCTTTGTGAGATTTCTAAAGCTCATTATTCCTCATTGGGCTCAGCTGTGGCACTGTGGGGGGTGGCACAAGTCTGGTGACAGCTGCTGCTGGGCCGGTGCTGATCCCGGGGAATCTTTTCCCTTTTCTTGTGGTTTTTTTTCTCCCTCTCCTCCTCCCATTCATCCACGCTCTCATTCCCCTCGGCTTCTCCCTCTGACCTTTTACACTTATTTCGCTAACTTTCTCTGTATTTCCGTCCCGCTAAACCCCCCCCCCCCCCCCCAACGTTCCACGTCTTTTCGGTCCGCTCCGTCTTGCCGCTAAGCTTAGCTAACTGGAACTGGCTTTGACAGAAATACCATAATCATTCATGCCACTTCACACACTGTCACATTTGCTACGCCTTTAGAATAGCATGTTTTGAAGCCATCCACCCATCCAAAAAAAAATAGCTGTATACACTTATAGAGCTGAACAGTGAGGTTCCGGAAGTTAAAATGCCATTCATATTCTGCATAGACATTTGGATTATTGGCCATAATGTCGTAACCATCCAAAGTAGACGTACCACGAGCTATTAGATTGTCAAACGATGGTATATGATCCTGTAGAAGCCAGAAGTCTGTATGATATCAACCTTGTTTTAAGAAAAACATGTTTTATTCGCGATGTCACGGAAGAGTACTACACTACCCACAATCCTATAGTGTAACAGCCACGTATCTGATTGGTGAAGCTCACTGTTACCATGGAAATGTTTACCGAACCCACGAATTTCATGTTAGCTAGTTACTGCTAACACTGAACTCTACGATCGTTTACCACAGAGCCCAGATGATTTCACTTTCTGACCTACTGCGTTTTTTTTTGTAGGTGAGGAAAAAAGTTTCGAAAGGGTTCACGGAACATCAAATTTGCGGGTTCGGTAAACATTTCCATGGTAACAGCGAGCTCCACCAATCAGAGACGTCGCTGTTACATTCGCAATGGTTTATGGGATGAGTAGTTCCTTTACTCTTAAGATAATTATGTACACAGTCTTGTACCTTTGCTTTTTTCTCCGATTTCCAACTTTTTTTTTGCGCCAAATTAAATGTTTTATGGTCACGATTAATCTCCTAGCTGATTGGTTCCAGGCCTGAAACTCTTTATATAAGGATTTTATGAAACGTCAATGGAGTAAATGAATGGCAAATTCACTTCCGGAACATGAGCCATTAAAAAAGTGGGTGGTCACTGATGAGCTCTATGGTAGAGGGTTGGGGGGGGGGGAGACTGGAGCCAATCCCAGCTCATATTGGGGCAAGGAGGCGGGGATACATCCAGGACGGATCACCAGTCAATCAGAGGGCTGACTCATACAGACCGTTCATTCTCACATTCATGATTTTACATACAATATTCCAGCTTGCATCCAGCAGGTAAAACAACACTTTTCCCTTTGTTGTGTTCCGTGAAATTCAACTGAGAAATGTCACTTACGCCTCGTTTCAAACGAGCAGCACATTCAGCTGCGCCTACGTGCATGAAAACTTACTGTCGCATAACAAACTGCTTAGTTTTCCCGAGCTCCACACCACGTTCTACCTGTTGTTGCACACCCTCCGGTCTCTAACAAAGCTGAATCATCCGCACGCTGCGATAAAAAGCACACGAACAAGCTGCCTCTGTGTCATTTAGATTATTATTTTTTTATTATTACACAAGCAACTTCAACCAGCTCACAGTTTACATGACCAGGTGTGGGTTTGTTTGCAAAGAACTACTCATCAAACTTGAGTAGACAGCATTGATACGCGTCTCGGTCAGATACAGTGATCAGTTAAACATTTAAAAAAGGTGCTATTTGGAAGAAAAGTTGGTTATTGAGCCCAATTTGTCAAACACTGATGGATCTGAGTCCCCCCAAACTCGTGACAAACTGTTGCTTCTGGTTCAGCTGCCATCTCAAACTTTCCTTACAAATGGTACTTTTAAACAAACAACACATTGATATATTAAAAAGGGGCACTTTGTAGTTTTGGAGAAGAAATTCAAACTCATGATTTTAATATTTACGACATTAATAAGGTAATAAGATTATTTCTTTCTGTAACTGAAGCTGTGCAGGCTAGAAAAGTGGCAGGGTCCGCCAAAGATGAACACTTTGAAACTGAGTTGTCCTTCAAGGTCAGTCAAAACTATGCAACGTACCTTTAAGATTTGAAATGGTTTCAGCCGTTTAAACAAGTCTCGCGCTGTGACGATAAAAACTTCATTACCCACAATGCTTTATAGGGCGATAGACAGACCGCTGGTGATATTGCAGCATTTTTTTTTTTTGAGAGAGAGTTTTCAGCTCTGTGTGACTTCTTTGTTGTGCTGGAAGCCAGTCGTTAGTTGATGTAAGTGGACTCTCTGTTAGCAGAGCGGAGAGAGGCACCGAGACGATTTCGCTAACGTCACATCCTTTGTACCGAGTCCTTCACGAAGAAATCCACAGTCCAGCAGCAGCAAACAACTCAAACAAAAAATGTCCAAGGGCTTGTACGAGCAGCTGAGAGAGAGAGAGAGAGACGGGGAAGGTCTCATTTTTCATTTCACGTTACAATCCACTCACATAACAAATTGTTATATTTCGTCTGAAATCTCCAGGATTCGTCTATCAAACAGATTAATTGGATACACGCACTAGTTTGTTGACATCAGTGATGTGTTGTTGTGCAGAACTGATGGAGCTCATTATGATGTTAATTAAGTAGATCAAACGCATTCAAACCCTTCGTGTTACCTTCTTCCGTGCTGTGATATGGTTGGAGCAGCCTCTCCCTCCAGTTTAGCCGGAAGCCGTTTTATTCAAGACAATTTGGCTTCACCCACATCGTGGCAGCAGACCAGTTTAATGTGGCCACGTTATCAGAGGCGCACTCTGTATATCTTAAAGATCAAAGTCATTTTCTGTGATTTTTTTCCAAGAGAGCGTTGGCTCGCTCGCACTCCTGGTTAAATGACGGTTTCTGGCCTCATTACTGATACCGACTGCCTGGGTTTGGCTGGTTCACATTTTGGACATTAATGAGCAGAAAACGATCAGTGGGATGACGTCCTTTGATGTGGGAGCATGTGTTCTCTGTAGCGATGACGCACCGAGTTATTCGTCGAGGTGCTGCTCACAGAAGTTATCACATAAAATCCCAAATTCAATGTAAAGCCTTTCGGCGAGCGGTGCATTTCCCTCAGAAGTCCTCTCCAAGGATAATCTACTGAGTGAATAAGAGCAACATCCCACGTTTCTCTTTTCCGATTGGTAAACATCATCTATATGTTCTGTACTCCAGAAGGTCGTGAGGAGAGTGCAGCGCTGAATCATGCTTTCAGCGTCAGCGATCATGATCAAGTGGCTGGTAATTTGAAGGTCAAGAGAGCGGCTGTGGTGGAACGCGCGTGAATAAATAAAACACGTTGCATTCAGAGGGAAAAGTGTGGCCGCGTTGGACAGCCACCGCCAATTAAACTTTCATGTAGTTTGATCAGATACCTCTCGGATCCTTCTTCCAGATGGTCGAGGCTTTAATAAAGAAGCTGTTTCTAGTAGGAATCAATAACAGCCTCTCCACACAGCACCTGGGGAAGGAGTCCCGCCGCAGCAACAGCGGCTCGCCCCTCTCCCCGTCATGCCCGGCAGATTCCGACATGTAAGTACAGCAGCTGTAATTGCAAGTCATTGAGATTCATTAGCCGGTTTCCTTCCCCAGCAGCGCAAAATCCATACAGAAGTGCCCTTTCGTGGATTGCGCCTCTCAGCCCCCTCGGTAGACTTTGATGGATGAATATGTTTGGATAGAGTTCACACACCAAATGTTTCCCGCCGTCACGTCGCAGGGAAACGCGCGGCCGATTGACACTTTCTTGAACACGATATTGTCGGCGCGGATTGCGAGGCGAGCGCCTGAGCGGGCGGTCAGCCACGAGTGAGACATTGCGGTAAATGCAACGCAATTAACAGGGAGATACCATTAAGTTAAATGGGTGATCACCTGCCGGCTAATTCGTTTAGAACGAGGCTGCAACGCTCCAAACTACTCACTGTTTATTGCCTCAGAAAACTCATGCTAACTGTTGCATTATTTATCGCCTGTTAGCACAATTTTGAGGTCTAATAGATCTAATTCCTCTACTTTACATGAACAGTTAGCAGCCGCTGATTTGCCGCCATCCGCCTTCTTTATCCAACGTGTCATGAATGTAAGACAAATTACTCTGTCCATCGGCTCCTGGCAATTCCAATTTGTCTCTCAAATTTGACCTTTAGGACTGACTGTCCACACTTTAATTTGCAAGCAGTCAAGCCCAATCGCGCGTCGCGGCATCATCTCCATTTGTTGCTGTGGTAACGACGTAGGCACGTGGACGTATGGTGTCTGACACATGATAATAAAAACATAAAAGTAGCTGCAGGACAGAAGAGGATTGGAGAGTGACGTGCAATGGGACATATCTCCAGAGACGGGGGAGACGCAGCCATGTTTTATGCTTCTGTCACAGCTAACTGCACTCTGGATGTGACCGCAGTGTTTGAGCGGTCAGGTTAACACACGGCTATATTATCTCAAAGTGAACTGGATTCCTTTTTTTCTGTCCAGATTTAATAATATCACTTTGACGCCAGTCTGGAAAAGCCACAAATCACATGATGGTGTTTGCAAGTCAGAACACGGACTAAAGAAACATGAGCCATTGGACTGAAATGGATTTTAAAGGTGCAGTATGTAAGACCTGCATATCACAAGCGTAACCGTTAACTGTAGCTGACCTGTAGCTAGTTTGCAGAGTTAACTTTACAGCAAGAAAGTTGAACCCTAACCCTAGTTGAACAATTGTCCCAAAGTATGGTTACGCATACTTATCTTTTTGTTGGCGACCAACCTGACACTTTGACAAACGTTTAGTTTTGTTGCCGCCAATACTGTAGGAGAAAATACCTGATACCTGATACCTGCGTGAAGTTGTCTCGAACAGAATCGGATGGATTGTCATGAGGTTTGGTTAAGGTGTTCCTGGGGGTCAGAGAATGAATCCCATGAATCACTTTGGTGTTCTCTTGACTCTTCATCTCGAGCGGTCATCAGGTCGAAATTTCAATTCGTCCAATCCTTTATTTCGGTTTATGTCTAGATTACTGTGACGCTCATTACATCCCCAGACAAAGGCAGTAGGTGTGTTTTGCCAATTGAGTGCATTCACACTCTGAGCAAGGCCTCTGGCTGAAACATGTCAGCTATGATATCTCAATTAACTGTGACATTGTAAAGGCAGTGATGGCTTTGATTTTACTACATCGGACATTACTCTGTTTAGTGATCATTATTAAATGTTAGCATGTTTAGTACACAGTAAACAGGGTAAACATTACCTGCCGAACATCAGCTCGTTATCACTGAGAGCATGCCGGCATTAACAACACCTCAAAGAAGCGAGGAGCGTAAGTAGACTGGCTGTGAGCTTTTTCTTCTCACTTTGTTATTCTTGGCAGGATTCTTTTCGCTTCAGTAATTCAGGGAAAACGCAACAAAATAATCCATATAGTGTTCTGCATGTAGGCTAAGGCACAGAGAGGTTGTGCAAAGAGGCTGCACAAGAACAAACCGACACAATCTACAGAGTAAATGTCGGCAAATTACGTTTTATGAAACCACGGACATGTCGGAACTTTACAAATATTTAGGTAAAATGTTCTGCCTTATGTTGTGACAATGCTGTGCATATGACCTTGTTAGGTCAGGCACAAAAAATGAAATATACATTTAACTTAAAATGACAAATTTTGTCGCCGCAAACACAGTTGGAGAGTTCCTGTCAAAAATATCTGTTTCCTGTGCTACAATCTCGGCTGGATGTCCCGACATCCCATTAGAAATATCCATGTAACCAGGTATCATGTGTCACTGTTTGGGTTTTTGGTTTAGTTGTTATTTCCTGTTTTATTTTGTATTTTGTGTCATGTTGTGTTACTTCCTGTCCTCGTGTTTACTAATGTTGAAACGCACTCTTGAACCGTGGTCACTGGCTTTCCACTACCATCCCGTCCTCCTCCCAGTGTGTCAGGTCAGGTAATGTCGAAATGCTAAGATGGTAAATAGGTAATGTGAAAAAGCATCAGTGGTTTGCGAGAAATGTTACCCGCCATCTTTTCATCCTGGCAAAGGGACTGAAACAAACAAACTGTCTCGCTGTCATATTCGCTCGGGGCTCATTTCGGTGAGAGTGGAAAGAACACGGACGCGTCTTACATAAGAGCATTAGAGCACACGGCGGCTGTACTCGGTCTTTAGGCTACTCGTGTTTACTTCGGGCAGACAGGTGTCTCCGTGTGCTCTGGACTGGTGGTATGCACAGACAGACGACGCCGGGGAAATAAAGATCGGCGGGGAGGAAGATTTAGACGGGAAAATGGCACAGGCCAAGGAGAGTAAACACGGACTCGCAGGGAGATGAAGAGACAAAGAAGGAGTGAGGTGGACAATGAAGAAAGTCAGAGCTTGTATTCAGGGACACATGTGTCTGTAGTTCTTTATTGTACATGCGACACTACAACCCCTGAACATTTCTCTAATGGACAAGTCATTTTGAGATGCACTATCACAAACAGGAATAATATGCTGCTACCTCTGATTAGCTTTCGGGTCCATTCAGGAGGCTGTTTAGGCTGTGCTCTCTGTGCCGTACTCCTGTATATGTGTCTAACTCTGATAAATTGCTCTGTTTGGGCCTTTCTCTGCACACCAGATCATATTTCATGCCACGCTGCCCAGGAGGGAGAAGAGGGAGGGCTGGAAGGTAAAGAGGGGGTCTAAGAGGAATATGAGAAGGGGAAGAAAGGGGAGGAATTAGGTTCACACATGTGATGTTGATCAGTGGTGTCTCCGAAGCAGCAGGCACCTCGCCTCCAGGGTCATCGGTTTGCCTGACATCCATCCCATTCCAGGAAAATCAGACCTATTGCCTCGTACATCCCTCATGCACGTGTTATAAAAAACTCATCGGAGATGTTTGGAAGAATAAATATGATCTCTAAACAGCACGATTGCCTCTGTTGTTTCATATTTATAGGTAACGATGTCCTTGCCAAAATGTAAGCTTAATGAATATACTTGAGTGGGTGAGTACGAGATGTGAACAGACGTTGGCCGTGGCTTTCGGTGCCTTTTCATTTGCATGATGGTTTCATTCGGTGTGGGATGAGAGAGACACGGCTGCCATCAAAGGCTATTTATGATCACCAGTAAAAACCATCTAATTTATGTTCCTGTGATTCGAGACACCAATTTTATTTTCATCAGCAAACAAAATGAGCTGTGGCCGCCTGTGGGAAAAAACCAACATCGTCCACGTGCCTGATGTGATGATGACAAAGATCTAGAAACGGTAAAAAGTGACACCCTGAAAGCCCCAAGCAAAATCACGCTGGTCTGATGATGGCATGCCAGCAGATGGTACTGAAATGTTGGACTTCAACCACAAAAACAAGTAGTAGGTATTTATTTTACATTTCAAAAGTAACATTTTTGAAATACTCAACCTTGTGATTTTACGTTTTTCTTTTCAACGGAGTCAGAAAAAAATGATAATGGCCAGCCTCTTTTTTGCTCCCAACACGTCGAAATCCGGCAGCCTGGTCCTCAGCTCCATCTCTTATAATGTTGATGCTTAAGGATATGCTCTTCTGGTGCAGTAGAATAAAGAGCAAGAAAAGTCTTATCAGGGGGTCACTGGGGTGGTTGGATGGGTCATACACTAAACCTACCCTCTGGAGACCAGGGTTGGTGTCCCGTTATGCTATGTGAGAGAGTTATGTCACTTATTTTCAAGCTATTAAACTGAACTTAGTCCATTTGACTCAAAGTGTGGTCTCTTCCTAAACCTAACCAAGTAGTCTTTGTGCCTTAACCAAACCAAACTGCTTGTATTTGAAGAGAAGGGAGTGAGAACGTGTTGCCAATGCAAAGTCACAAAAGCCAAATGACAAAGGTCTCTTCCACAGTTTCCCTTTATGTGTTTAACTGGGTGCAAACTTGACCACGGTCCAAGTCCATTCCAACTGGGAGGAAAGTTTGAGTTCAGGCTGAGTAACAAAAGGTCCGCTGAGTTCGGTTCAGTGATTGCATCAGTGTGTTAGTGCCCCCCGCTGTCACTGCACAAGAAAAAGATCTTTCATCTGCTTCTTGTGGTGTTGACATGAAAAGTGACCGTACAGTCTGCATCTTTTAATCTTTTCTCTCCGTGCCCTTGGCCATAATCTGTAGGCTCGCCCTGAATATTAAATGTTGTTGTGATTGAGTTGTTTTTTTAGAGTAAATGCTATTCAACAGGATGCGTCTCATTATCATAAAAAATTACAATTGAGTTTTGCAAAAAACCCCTGTCCGTCAAAATGACGGACAAGTAGGAAAGACGAATGCAACCTTGAGAAAAAGATAAGTAGGAAAGTGCCTTTGTAACAATACTTTTCAAAGGCCGTTCTCTTCTCTGCTGTTTGAAACGCCTGTTTTGATGCAAGGTGCACAAGTATTCTCTGTCAATGTTATCCGTCAGTCTACCCTCTCACGCATAACCGAAGCATGCTGAGCAGTCACTTAGGCAAAAATGGCTGCCTATAATACACAGAGGGGGGCCAAGGATGGCTGCAGGCTCAACAATTTCACTCTTGTGTCTTTTGAATGCCGGAGTATAAAAAAGATATAATTGACTCTAGTGGCAGCAAATAAAGAGAACATTCATTTATATCTGCAGCCCCTAATGCTAGATAAAAGCGGAATTTGACGGAGCATTTGTTGAAGATAGCTGGATGAAAGCAGAATGAGAAGCAGTGGAGAGAGAGAGGAGAGGAGGAGAATGAGTATGTTATTCTGATAGTTGAGGGAGGAACTAAGATAGGGCGAGTTTGAGGGAGGGCAAAAAGAGATAGAAGGAAAGGGGTGCGTGGGGCGGGGAGGGGGGGGGGCGACTAGTGGGAGAGAAGAAAATGTCCTGTGTCGATAAGCGGGAAGCCAATCTCAGCCAACATATGGAGCGGCGTTGAGAAGGAGCTCCTTCAGCACAGGGCCTTATCTGCAGAACGACTCCTCTTCAGCCTGATTGAATGACTAATCTCCTGGTCTGACAGCATAACAAGGCTGAAAGTACACAAAGACACAGAGCCTGAGGAGATGGAAGGAGCTGGCCAGCCCGGGAACACTGCAGGGCATTTAGCCTCGGGATACAGGCAGGAAGACACAGAAGTCGAGCGGTGGAATAAAATGATTGACAATACAGGGAGCGAACAGCAGAATGCCGTGAATTACTATTCCAAACGAATGACATCTAAGAAAAATAGGAACAAAAAGGCTGGTGATAGAAACAAGCAAAGGAGCGGAACAATGCTGCATGGCCTCAGACAATCGTTGCGCACAGCCCTCTTCCTGTTAGAGGATGGAGAAGTGTGTGAACATGAATATTGAGTCATTTGTCACGCGAATTTCCCCAAGGAGAATCACCTGCGGCATGCCTGAACTCTCCCTTACCCACCGCTGCCCGCCACTGATTTTCTCATTTAGACCCCCACAAGTAATTAGAGTTCATTATGAGCATTCCTGATGCAATTACTTAGCTAATGGAATCTAATTAAAAACCTGCAGTCAACTGCCCCCATTGTTGTTGCCTCGCACAATGGGGCGTTCATACCTGTTATTATCAATGCCTTTAAGTCATCGGTGGATAAACAAAAGAGGAGACTGATAACGGCGGGATGCAATATGATTTCCCCTCGTGCTTTAATTTGTTTGAGTTTTGGAATCACGATGGAAATTAGAGCATATGCTGACAGCTACTTAAACTACAGTAAACAATAACTGTAGAGGACTGTTGGGACTCCCTGATGGCAAATTTGACAAATTCCAATAAACACGTCAAAGTTGTTTCTCAGCGCCATTCATCAGAAACAAATCACTTCCACTCGCCCAAATCTTAGAGGAGGGATATTTAAAGGGGAACTCGAGCAATTTGGTATCTTACTTCGAGGAGATTGCGAGAGACAGTATAAAAAAAAAAGTAAGGTCAACATGAATGCAGCAGAGGCACAATATCCTGTCCCTGTATGGTTCGAGCTCACAAAACAATGAATCCTACACTTCTCATAATGCAACTCCAATGGCGTCTTACATTAGTCGGTTCCAAGTCTGACTCACACTCCCTCTCTCTATAGAAAACACAACAAAATGTCCAAGCTGGCAACCTACACCCTTAAAATGGTAAGTTACCCTAACACTAACTTTGTCACTAACGGTATGAACCTAAACAAGTGAGCAGTTGTTACCTTTTCTTGAAGGGATTCATACATTTTAATGCCACGACTCGCTTCCCCAGTTGCTGCATCTCAGGCTTTATACTGCTCTAATGATTGTGATTGGTTGAAATAAATATAAAACTAGCCAGATTGCTTTTCTCCTTACAGCCGGATACCAAATAACCCTGTCAACAAAGAACCCCCTCCAGACCTGAGCCAATGCCTTCGTCAAGGTCACTGACTGAAGAGCCAACCTAGTGTTCTGAGGTGGCGGTAACCACAAGCCCGGGGAGAACATGCAAACTCAGCACAGAAAGGTTTTGAACCCAGGACCTTCATCCTGTGAGCACTGCATCACCATCTTACATCCCTCTGTTGTTATAGTGTGAATACGCTTGTCAATGGTGTTGCCTGTATCTTAAAAACACAAGAGGACATTAAATAAATGTGTCTCTAGGGTTTTGTGATTGAGGTTGACATTGACCAAACAACCCATCAGATTCGGATTCAAATGGTGCTAAATCCTAATTGGTACACCAAGATACATCAAAAGTACATTACTGTTCTGACAAACTACCCCCCCACTCACCCCTTAAAACAATTCTCCATTAATTTTAGGCAGTTTACAGCCACTTTTGTATGTGACTAAGAATTCTAATGAAAAAAAAAAGTGTATGATATATGTTAAAGTGAATCTCAAAGGAAGGTTTCTCGTTCTTATCCTCATATGTCGTCATTAATTTACACTATAACGGCCCCGATTCTTTCTGCTAGTGTCTCAACAACCCAATGTAGATATGACTGTGGAATCCTGTGTGCCTTCTCTCTTTCCTTTCTCTGTGTTTCTCTTGATCTCGATTTGCATTGCATTTCTCAGGCTGACACAAGAGTATGATTTAAAGATGTACTTTCAACTGAAAGTAAAAACATGTAGGTCAGACAGGGTGGCTAGAGCAACTTAATATGAGTGGTACACAGACGGGTACAAGAGTGCGATAAGGGACTTTATTACTTTCTGAAAACATTGCCAGTAGCATACTGAGACAGCCGAATATGAAATAAACTCTTTAAACAAGCAAATTCAAGTACAAAAACAAGATGAGTGACATATGGTGCAAAAGAACTGTGAGTGTGGACTTACATCATGTTGCTCCCAGATCCCGATGCATAAGAGCAATGTTTCATCTGAGGCTTAAGCAATTCCCTGTTGAGAGATAAGGAGCCATGTGGTGACGCATGTTTATAACCTTTGATTTGAGCATATTCACATTCACATTCAGGAGCATTGCTACAAAGTCAGCCATGCAAGACACATTGACTCTCCGTGCAGACCATTCGGCTCTTTGATATGACCACACACGAATCATAAAAGGACTATTGATTTCTGGAAAGGAGAAAAATTAAAAGATTATGAAGCAGAGGCTTAAATGGGCCATTAATTAAAAGATGAATGACGCAACATATTTGAGTGATTTTCTTTTCGCTATTGTATTAAATGCGTCACACAGACATGCCTGATGAATCTGCTTGATGACACATAAGGCTTACATGTTATGCTCCTATGTAATACAACTTACCAAAACAATAATTTATATAACCATTTTGTTTTCTTTTAGATTAGTTAACAATGTGTTAAATCAAGTTTTGGTTTGCTTTGTATGACCTTCAGTTTCTCCAATTTGATGAACTAGCCAATTGACAATGAAAATTGCTGCATTGTTCATCAAAATAAATGATTGCACTAAAAAGGCATAAATGCAGAAGTCCATTTCTTAATTTTATCTGAAAAAATATTAATCTTATCCAGGCCTCATTTCTACATTGAATATCAAAATCATTACTGTTGTCTTTAAAACACACCCAGGTCTGTAACTTTCACTGAATGTGTTGTCATGTAAAAGTATTGAAACATTGTTGTCAGTGTCCAGTTAGAGGAAATTTTAACATCCATTTGTAGGATAATATGCACGACTGTCATTTGGAAACGTGCACGTATAAAGGGGTGTCATCTGCATAAGAACAGATGCTACAGGTTGAGAATGATGCACCCAAGTACAGTTTTTAACTGAAAATTGGGCACATCACAAATAATATAAACTTAAATATATAACATGGAGTTTTTAACTGTTAATGAAATAGTCTCAAATAAGTATAGAGGCCTCTCTACAACCTAGCAGGTAAACAAAACCATCAGCAAGAAAATTCTCTATTTCTATTTAGTTATTTTCAATGCCTGTGATCAAGTCCGGTTCCCCAGAAAATGAGTCAAAACAATTTATAGCAGGCAGACAAGTGGAGCCTTTGTTCACATTTTCCCAGGCGAATGGTGCACTGAGTAGTAAGTTAGCCAGCTAAGAGGAGGCAGAAAATTTAACTTCAAAGAGAAAAACGTTGATGTTATATCATGTGATAATGGGAAAGTGGAAAGAATTAACCAAGGGGAAATGAAGCTAAATAGGGATAAACAGTGATAGAGTATGGATAAAAACACACTTGGTCAATCTTAGTCCATCATTCAACAAATGAGTGCATTCCAGAAATAATAACCAGCCAGATCAAGATCTTTAGGACACGAAGAGTTGGAAACACTTGTACTTTCATCCACAGGGGTCAACAGAATCAACACAAAACAAAAGTGCCTCATGGCTACTTTCATATGAAGAAAAAGCCACCTAAAAGGATATCCAGGATGTAGAGCCTAATCATATTAAAGAAATTGCCTGAGAGTTCCTCCCACTTAAACATTCTCCTGGAGGACAGTGTGGTCTTATGTGTCAGAGTAGCACTAGGATTTAGTTAATCCCCAAGAGAGACATCTTGCATCACAATCAGGGCTTTCTAAGTGATGTGTTTGAAAAGTAGGCTAGATTATGAAAAATGCTGTTTAAGAAAGAAGAGAGTTGGGGGAAAACCAACTTTCCAAGGCTTTTGCTGAAGAACAAAAGATTGGATTGTGAAATTATTTAGACGAAAGGAATCTAGAATTCTTTAACAAAAGTCTGAGTCTTAAGTGTAAACAGTGAAATACCAATAAGCAGGTGGATAACAATAAATAGCAATTCTACAGTGGTGGTGGAGTTGCACACCTTTGCACCTAATTTGAGCTCTGCTTTCAACCTCTATGTTGAACCCTATGTTAGTTATCTTGTGTGTTCATAAACTCGGTGAAGACATCATTAGTTCTTGTGAGTCCAGAGTTATTGGCCGCAGGAGGACAGATTATGTTGGTAACAAGATATGTGTCTGACACAATGACTTTTTCAATCCTTTAAATCACTTTGGCCCTGTATGCAGTTTTGTTCTTTTCTATTTTCGTTATGACAAAGAGATGTTTTCTCTCTTTCTTTTCTAGGAACTGTTGATTTGGTGTCCTTGGTTGAGATTAGCCTTTCTGATTATAACAGAATACACAGCTTTTCAGGTTTTGTTCCTATTGTCATTTTTGTTACATCAAACAACGTGTGCAGAATGAGAAAAATAATTAACTTAGGTGGATGAATGCAAAGGGTGAATTAGTCAGCTTTTGAGCAAAATGACTCATATCTGACTGCTTCTTTGTAATTTAAGTCCTCTCATAACATGTTCACAAGTCACAGTTGAGTTTTAGTGCACTCTAAAGGTTAGCCTGCAGCTAGAGATTACACGCCCACTAAACGAACTGACTCACTCCCTCACTGAGTCAACAGCCCATCATCCGCAAATTGAAAGGAATAGCGTGGCTGCTTTTGCTTCTCACCCAGCCTCTGCCATGGAGTCGTGAACTTGTTAGTAACAGTGAGTCCTGACCCTCAGTTCCCTGTGGAAACTACCTAATGTCTAATGGGGGTTACTGTCATTTCACTCACATTTTTATCTATGATCAGATATTTTTGATGCTATGTGCTTTTCCCTTAACCCTTACCCCTGGCTATCTTGAGGCATCAACAGACATGCTGTGCCTAAAACTCTTTTTCAACATTGTAGAGCAGAAAGCAACTTTGTTTTAGGCTTACACAAACATTGTTAATTAGTTAAATCCAAATCCAAATAAACTGGATGAATTCTAATCAACGATAATCTAGTTCTATCATTTTCTTTAACCAGGCACTGTTATTAAAAACATTGGACTTCCCTCTGAGGGAAAGTGAGTGTGCCTTGTTTCAGCAAATACCCAGAAATGAAATGCATATTTGTTCAAGTGACAAAGCCTTCAAACGGCCTGAAGAACTATGACTGTTGGGAGCACAGGAGGAATTCGAGTGATGCAATCTGCTGGGTGGATGGATGGGTCAACAAAATTTCAGACCTTATCATGAGAGATGTCTATTCATGTCTTGTTTCTGACTGTCAGTGTCACCCTAACCCCTAACCCCAGGTGTTGACCCTTCCTTCCCTGAAACCACAACCGTGATCCTTGTTATAAACCCTAACCCTTGGTTTCAACACTTCATGGACCCTAACCCTGAAGCTTAAGCTCCTGACCCCTTATCCCTAAATCCCAGATGTAACCCTTGGTTTCAACACTTCCTGGACCCTAACCCTAACCCCTAAACCCAGGGTGTAAACCCTAACCGTAACCTGAATTGGTATCAACTCTAACTCTGATGATAAAACTACACCCATCACTGACTCCAAATGGCTACGACTAATTGACAGAGTAACTACAATGCAAAAACAAAACAAAAGCCATAAAAATCACCTACGATCTAGACGGTCATATTTAACACAACGTACACACCTGAGGTCTATAGCAGCATATGTTGGAAATAACAGATCAACACATGTAAAGAGCACACCTTTGTATCCAATCAGTTATCTGGAAAATGTCATAATCATTCATTGAAGATCCTGTGGAGCTTAAGATCATGATAGGTGTACACCTGTGTAGGTGGGCCCCCTCCTGTCGTCTTCATTTCATTTTTTTCCCCTTGAAGCTGCAGGAAATGTCAAAGCAATTTCATCAGAATTTCATTGTTCTTTTTATACCGATATCATCCTACAACAAAGGGTGGTAGAAGCCTTGTACTTATTATAAAATATGAAAGTACTGTTTTCAATTTTATTTTTATATTTATCTTTTTAGTAGCTACCAAATTCCGGGGTAACAGCTGAAAGAATGAGTCTAAAATAAAGCAACACAAGTAACACATTGTGGAGTAAACACATTACTATTGTCAGATCTACTCGCACCCTAATGACGGGGCAGTGGTATTCTATACATATTAATTTAGACATTCACATACATATATAACAATTTGTTGTCAACTGTCTTTACTATCTTTGGCACTGGTGTATGCATTTACCCTCTCCTGCTGGTTGTCTAATTGCTTGTGCTTCTTTAATAACATATTCCACTCTGTTGCCAGTAGACCTGTCCATGTTAGTGATTGGTTATATGCTGCAAACTTGTATGTAAACCTGGACAGACTTATAAAGTTGCTTACCAGCTTCATGCAACTGCTTAACATTGATTGCGATTGTTAGGGGGGAGGAGGTCAGAAAACATGTATTGTGGTACAGGCCTCTGGTGTGACATCTAGCAAAAGCTGAGGATCCAAATGCGGACACAAAGCAGGGGGTTGATCAATAAAAAAGGTTTCGTAATATACAATAAAGCCAACATCCAAGGAACCAAAAAAAAGGCAGGCAACAAAAGCTTCGCAACAGAAGCAGTCTGATAGGAATCAAAGAAAGAAAACCAAATAAATACTCAAACACTTACACTGAAAACCATGGGGAACAAAAGCTGGAACACTAAGGACACATAAAGAGCAAAATGCAGAAACTTTGGAACAGATGAGAAACCACAAAATTGACACAAAACAGACAAACAAGGACTAAATGTACGTGGACTAATTAACTAATGAAATACAGGTGACCGGGAAAATGACAAAGACAGGAAGCTTGCAACAAAACATAAAACATCAGGATAAAACCTTCCAATAAAACCTGTATCTCCACTTAAACAGGAAATACCTGTCATGATGATAAAATTCACAAGTTCTATAACCTTCGTGTCCATGCTAGCAACAGAAACCCCCCAAGAGATTTTCTCCATTTCTTATATGCTTCTTGTATTCAGTCCACATTTTCTGCATTAACAACACGGTTCTGAAAACAGTCAAACCCAGGAGACTCAGTGCCTCTCTCCGTGGTGCTGAAACTACTCCAGCTTATCACGGCTTTACTTTTTGACATTAACTCCATCTTTGTCAGAAAACACAGTCTTGCAACCACATGCCCAGATGATTAATAAAACCTGTGTGACTCACTGAGGACTGCTGTACAATTACTGTTGGCATTACTGTTGCACCACTTCTTTTTCATGTGAGAGGGATCAAAGGAGTCATCAAACCAACTCCTTTTTTTGAAGTCCTACAACTCAACCAAACCTCACTGAAACTTTTAATTAATTTAGAATTTCACTGCTACACATTTTATACGAGGTAACATGACACTTGTTGATGAAGGAGGAGTACGGGTGATTGGACAACGATACGATATTTACCGATATCACAAAGTCTGCCACGACACGATTTCGATTTGATACGATACAGGTGCCCGTGATCCATACGAGACCATATCATATGCACCAGGGGAATTTCAAAATAAAGGCGTATCTTAACAATGACAGCGACATGAATTGATGTATTTACTTTGCATCGATGCTGGTGGATCGTTGATCATTAAATTGATAAATCGATTTGGATTCATGCATCGTTACACCCCTTGTATGGATATTCCACAAAAGCAGTATGTCTTAATGTATAGGCTGGGCCGTTAATGCGACCTGGGAGTTCAAGCAGTACTTACTTCTGCAGACTCAGTATTTCTCAGTGTGGATAAATATATGAGAAAAGAAGAAACTGTTCTCTTTTTTTCTTTTTTACTCCGCATAACTCAGCCGCTCCATTTCCAAGGCAGTTTTAACTCTCTTCTCTCGGGCTGAATTAAAAATGTACCTGAAATGTGTTTAATGCAAATATCAAACACACGCTTAAAATTCTCTCTGCAGTGTTATCCTTTGAATGCTTTTTCAGTATTTCGGGGTGTTGGAGGATTTTATATTACTATCTAGGAGTTAGTCTATTCCTCGTGTCTCTTTCTGCTACTGTAGCATTCCAGTGTGGTTTCTGTCTTGGAGAAAAAATAATTTGTGTAAGGAGGTTTAACAGGAAAACTGTATTTTAACCACATTTCCCACATTGTGCATTGCTGTTAACAGGGGGTACGACCTGCTGTGTGATGAATACACTGTCAGTGGAGATGGAGATAAGGGGTGCACTTGATAATGAGGCATTGCTGTAGACAGCTACAGGCATGGTAAGCTTTAAAACTGAGTGAGAGGAGAGGAGGGTAGAGCGGTATAAAATAGAACATGACAAGACTGTTGGATCTCCACTTATTCTCTCCAGCTGAGCTGTAGTTTGATCGCAGCGCTGGGACTAATTTCTTGGCAGTTTCCAGGCAGTCTGCCTTTGTAGGCGGGCAAAGGTTTAGATGGAATAACTTGAACATATTTCCCAGCAGTCCCCGGGCTTGAGAATTGGGACAGTGAGGATTGCTAATTGAGTCAATTATAAGGTTATGTGTGAAGGACAGCTGAATGCTCATGTTTTACATGAAACTCCGCAAAACACATCAGAGGGGACCGTCTTATCTACTGTACGCGTGCATGTCGATTCAAACTCCGTCTGGCTGCCGAATTCTTAAATAGCCGGTTCCTCCAGTTAACCCGGGAGTTAAGCGCATGCTTGTAATGCTCATCATCTCGCCGGGCCGCTTTGTGCCGTCTGGTGTCACTGCTCCAACAGCCTCGCCAGCAATAGCAGAAAATATTAGGTTTTATGATGATTTCTGAGGGCTACCAGCCTCTCGCTGAGGTTTGGTATTAGATCTGTTTTCCTTCAGCCCGCAGGGAACCCTAAGACACTCACTAATGGATTCTAATGAGCTTAATTTGCTCCAGGATGAGTGATAAGGCGGTGAGAGCACCGAGGCATGTCTTAAGCCTCTATTTTATGAATATCACACACTGGGAAAGTAAAGAGAGCGTGCAGGACTCTGTGCTGATGACGCTTGATGCTCAAGCACAGTCAAGGTTAATGGATGGAGTTTCCTAGATGCCAGACCTTTAATGTGAGGATGAGAACCATATTATCATCGTCGTCATCATCATCACTAACCATGCTGCTGCTGTTGTGCGTGTGTGTGTATAAATAACGGCGTATATTGTTGTTAGGGATGCAGAATATATTTCAAGACACAACAAAATCTTATGAGACCTGTAGTATATTAAATCCTGCATCTTTGCCGAGTGCACCTGAACCTTTTGTACCCTCAGGTGTGCATGTACTGCAGTTTAGGAACATTGTTTTATGAAAACAAAAAGGGGAAATTATCAGTTATCCTGCTGGTATCTGCCATTGGCTGAAAAAAAAATGTGATGCATTGTTTTACTTTTTTATTTTAAATGTCATACTATTCACAATGTTGCAGTCTACAAACATAAATATCTCCAAAGGGTGTGCAGCAAAGGAAGGAACTATAACTGTTATTTCTATATGCAGCCACACAAATAAATAACAGTTGGAGTTCCTTCCTTCCTGTGTTGTGTCGTACAAGGACAAATATATGACCTTGAGCATTAAAGACGGGGGTGCAGTATTCAGTGTTAACTTCGCTCTACCAAATAAACAAAACGCTTTCGTTTTTTCCAAGACTGAGACCAGACAAAGATGATGAAGTGTTTGTTTTGGTTTTGTCAACAAGACTACAGTGTTACGTTGGTGGTGGACTGGGACATTCATAAATTAAGTCATTTTTCCACACGATTGTGCGTCTAGTCTGTTTGTCTGTCTATCAAAATACGATCCAAACATCCGGTCGGTGATGGACGTATTCAGATCTTCCGAGAGTCCCAGGTGATGCCGTCCCAGAGTCGGTGACAACAACATGACGGCTTTTGGTTGGCAAGTGCTTTTATTATTAACATCCTGTATGAAGCTTATTTTTCTTTGCCTTTGTCTATTGTCTCATTTTATGCTGAGTGATACTCATCAGGTGCTGATTAAGGTCACTGGATGTTCCTGGATAAGGGTTGTTGTTGTATCGATGATAAACATGATATTGATATTGTGTCAATAATACACATAATATCAAATAATCCGGCACAGATTATGGGCCTTGTGGATCTTTGGGCCATCAGTACATATGTCTATGAATATGTTTCACTATTCATCTTATTGTTCCTGTTGTACATTTTTACTTTTCCAAACTTCCTGTAGTTATTGCGATAATGTCGTTGTTGGACACGATCTTTGCTCAGTTAAAATGACTGTGACAGCCTTACACTGGAGATGGCAAACATAATATGATAACCATTTGAGAAAAGGTAAACATAAATTTGTGTGTGTGTGGTGTGTGTATATAGCCAGATGGGTTTCACCTGGCACTTTGTGAGCTTTTATCATCTGGATGTAATGGGCCCCTGCTAAGCATGAGCTGTTATCTCTGTGGGTTCACAGAGTGTAATCCCTTTTTCAATATTCTGTTCGGGTTCTGGAGCATGATTAGATGTGGCAAACGTGTGAAGCTGTGAACACCGGAAACAGAGAGGGAATGGAACCATGACGTGTGGCAAGTTTGTCTTTATAATTGCTGAATGGGTATGGAGTGGGGAAACCGCGATCTGAGTTTGCCACCTGTAGCTCGCGAGGAAACCTGTGGATTAGACCCCGGAGTCACCCTTTAACCCGTCTCCCCCACCCTGTCGAGAATGTAATTATTCCCCTCTTATCCTGCATATTACATGCAGAGGCACACCTACACTCATACGATGCTTCAGCAGTGTCAAGCTTTCAAGTGGGCAAACACAATGTGCTTTTTTCCCCCCCCCTGATCTAATTAATGCACCAATTAAGAAAAAGGAAAACTGGCTTCCCAAGGGCAACTTTGCCCGGGCTCTGCTAATTAAATCTTGAAAACATGAGTGATATGCTTCCTGATCAGATGTGACAGCTTGTTCCTTGATGCAGACGGCTACAATAGGTAGAGGCCACACATACACACACACACACACACACGCATACACACGAGCAGGTAGAACAGTGGGGAACACTTCCGGCCCAGTTAAATCTCTGTTAAAGTCCAGCATGTGACATGCTTGAAAAAATAAAGAGAATGTTGTTATGCATCCTTCATAAAAATGAAACATTCCAGTCCATTTTGTTTTGCACAGGTCAGCACCTATATGCAAATAATAAACATATTTATGTACATTTTCTTTCTGCCCTCAGACCTGACTGTGGAGAGATTTCAGTGTTTACTCTCCGTATTAAAAAGTGTTGCTGTGCTGCGAGGTCGGAAACGTCCACATTAGCTGGGACATATGCACATTTTGCTTTTTCAAATGTGCTTTTGAAAAGCTTTGGAACAAATAAAACGATGCCAACACTCTCAGGGAACACATATTGACCACTGCTCATTCACATGCATATAAGTAGCTTATATAAAGCACTTATTTATGCATTAGTTTGTATCATCATATTCTTCGACTATTAGGGCATCACCTAACAGTCGCTGCTCAGTATACATATTACTGATTTTTACAAGGAAGTTGTTACACATTACAGTCTTAGGAGTTGATCAGTATGTTGAGTTCTTGCCCATAACTAATTTACTAGTAATTTCTATGTATTGATCCACACGGGTTCTATTGGTCAATCAGTTTACGCATAAAGTGTCAGTATGCTATTAATAGAGTATGCACGCTTGTAAGTAAGTAGTTTTGGGTTAATGTGCGTTCCCTCGTGGAAAATGTTAACAAAACTCTTCACAGTGCAAGATAGAAAGCAATCTGAAACCACCATAGCAAACACATAGCAAACAGGAAAACACAACAACAAATAAAAATGAAAAAAACTACAGAAAATTGGAAATTAACGTGAGAGAAAACAGAACAACAACTTAGAAATGACAAATGTCAGAACAGAAACCACTCAACAAAACAGAACAACATTAACTTCTACTGTGAAAGGTGCGATCGTTTTCACTGGCGAGGATCGCTTCTGATTGGACGACAACACATTGTCCGTGTTTTTCTAACGAAAGGAAAGGCAACGTTCTCTCATTATAATGGGCCCCACTGCTATGTTAATGTAATCGTGGTTCCTGTTTTGTGGTTGTGAATTGTCTTTCGTTAATTCGATTTCCAATTCGTCGTCGTCGTTCCCCCATCAGCCGTAGTGTTTCATGATTTGTTGTCGCGTTGTGCGACTCGCCTCGCCCTTCTCCCTCGTTTGCAGCGGGAGACTCAGAGACCGATATCTCAAAAAAACATGAGCACGGAAAACAAACTGGGAATGAGTGGAAAAAGAGTTTGTGGTAATTTAGGTGAAGTCACCCGATCTTTGTCACGGCTCGGGATTACATTACAGAAACAGTCTTTTTTTTTTTTTTCCTATGAATGCAATTTATATGACGAACATTACTCATGCCGCCATCTGCTACTGTATGTTTAACCTTTCTCCTGCTTTTTGAATGCTAAGTCAGCTGCATCAGCATCTGCTAATGTTTGCATCCACTTCACCCCCCCGAGAAGTAATTGATAAAGTCTTGTTTCCCCCTTCCCGCATACAGTAACTTCTAATTAAATGCCACAGCTATAACCAAAAAGGGCAATTAATGAATTATCAGCGCTGGAGTGCCGCAACAAAAAGAGCAGCTATTACAATGCATAGACAATCTAATTATAATTCTGTACTTCCATCAGTGTGCATTAGCATTTCAAAAGGGGGCCTTGTTACGTAGATTTCCCCAGCGTGTGTTGTCTTGTGACGGACTGAAACGCGACCTGTGTTGGACACGCCTGGTCATGCCTGTCTACATTTCGGCGCTCCTTCACTCACACACAGCCTGAAAAGCAAAATAAAAAAGGGAAAGTATATTTAAAATAAATAAATAAATAAATAAATAAATAAACTGCCAGGAACTGTGTACAACCGATCTGCATCTTTCTCTCGGTTATAAATGAACGCAGCGTATTCGAACGCGTTGCCACTGCTTCAATCTGCTGATTTAAAAACCGTTTAGATGAATTCTGTGTTCATTATTTTGCCATTGTTATGCAGAAATCTGACCAGAAATTAATCTTAACTTCAAACACAGTGACGAGGGGGATTATTTCAGAGGTGATGAATATCACCTATATCATCTGAGATTAATTTGCACACTCGAAAACTTCAAGCTGGCTATCAGAATTAATTGCATATTGATAAATTTTGTCCTTCCTCTCTTTTTTCCCGCTCTCCCCCGTCTGTCTCTGTTGCGAGCTTCTATCTTTTCTTCATTGTTATTCTTTGACGGCACGCTGTGGTTCTCAGAAAATTACCAAGTCAATTTAGAGCCACTCAATAAAAAGCTGATGTACTTCAAAATGCAGCCATAGACCAACGTGGAGAGGGGAATCAACACTCAACAGCTCCGTCCTTGCCCCTTACCCTCCGATCCATCTTCCGCCCTGTACGCAAAACCGAGCCCCGAGCCCGAGGCCAACAGGTTGTGTTTGTGTTCCAGCCTTGAGTTGCTAATCCCAGAAGACCCACATGATAACAAGGTCGATTAACCTTGACCAATGATCTATATATAGTGATGAATTTGAACCTTTGCTTTGGAGTAATCGTTGGTTTCCTTTCACAATGGCTTCCTCCTAAGAGCTCTCAATGGAAAAGGGTCAAGCTGAAGTACCAGGGGACCAGTATTGTATGTTTCTTTACATTAAAAGGATACACACACACACACACACACACACACACACACACACACACGTACAGCAGCGAGCTCTGCAGTTGAATTGTGCAATTTACTGAACGACAGACTGACCTGACAGATAACGTTCTGCAAAAATAACCCAGTAGATACACGTGTAACGCCAGTGGGGTGAAGTTGACTTAAGAATCAGTCACCCTGTCGCCACGTATTCACATTTCTGTTGTTCTGTGTTGCACAAGTTAGGCTGGGACTCTCGACCCTCTTATTCCAGGTTAATAAGAATACATCACTGACAGCAGCTCTGACTGTGGACTGTAAAGGAGTTGCTCACACAGACATTACCTAGCGTCTGCAGTTCAAAAGCTGTATTTGTGCATCTCCTCCGATGATGACAACAGACGGGGTGTGAGCAACAAATT
Source organism: Sparus aurata (assembly GCF_900880675.1). Lineage (NCBI taxonomy): Eukaryota > Metazoa > Chordata > Actinopteri > Spariformes > Sparidae > Sparus > Sparus aurata. The sequence goes on along the minus strand of NC_044198.1, from coordinate 24,693,104 downwards.
GGCCGGCAGATAAAGTGGCATAAGCAAATTACGTGATAAGGAGCAGCTCAGGAAGCAGGCGGCAGGTCGGGCCTGATGAGAGGATCCGCAGAGCAGGAGGCACAGTGACAGAGCCTGGAAGCTGGTGCAGAAAAACAAAGATACTGAATGCAAATGCTCGCTCCGTGCTCGTGGATTATGCCTTTGGTATTGAGTTGTACCTCGTATGACACGTCCGACGTGCAGCGGGGAAGGAAGTACTCAGATCTTTTACCTCAAGCAACATAATGAAACTTGTTAACCTGAAAATAACAGCCTCAGGATCACGTTGATGGTTCAGTGTGATGATGTAATGAGTTTTGTTTTCTAGTTAGCGCCCTCGCTATTGCTGTGTCTCAATTCGGGGTCTGCATTCTTCGGTGGTCGCATTTGAAGGCCAATTACGTCACAACGCCCAATCCGAAGGCTCCTCCAAATGCAGCCCACAAATGCGGCCTTTCTTTTCCCTCTTTTTAGAGGATGCACCGCCACTATCCTTCGTGGCCTCACATATCCCAAGATTCTTTGCGTGCCCAAAAAAGAAAGAAAGAGAGAAAATGACGACATTGCGTGGCGTAGAGCGTCACTTTCGCTGGCCCGGGCGGCAGAAATCATGGACGTAAGGGTAAAACATCTGGTGACGCAACCAGGAAACGCTCCAAAGGCTAAAACCAATTTAACAACGGCTGACGCGGTTAACAAGATCTTTCAAAGACCGCAAAGGCCGGGTCCTTCGAAGGTTGCAGGTCCTGAATTGAGACACATCAATTGTCTGTTACAGACCTGGGATTTTGTATTTAAAACAGTGGTGTCGCACGCAGAAACTGGGATGCGCAAAATATCAAAAGCACGAATTTCTTCACAATGATGCTTTAAGTAAAAGTAGCAATACCACGGTGTAGAAATACTCTGTACCAAGCGAAAAATATGCATTCAAAACCTTTAAGTATTGGTGTCAAAACATGTAGAAAAGTAGACATTTCAGAATATACACTATAAATACTGCACCCTACCTTTTCTCTTCTACCTCAGTACTTTATTTTACTACCTCTTATAGCATTTTATTCATTTGTCCTTGTATTGGAATATACCCACTGCTACGATTGCCTACTTTCCTTCAGAGATCCATCCATCTGTCTAGATTACATTACAATTTGTTGGAGGTTAAAGTTGGACTCAAGAGGACACCAAGACGGGGAGAAGGTTAAAGGAATTTATTTGAATCGCTCCGGTAGAAGGCAGAGGAAGGCGGCTCAGCAGGTGTAGCAGCGGGGCTCACAATGGCGTTGGCCGAGGCTTCGGTGAAGGCTCCGGCGAGTGAGACCGCGGAGGATCCGCAGTGGGGTCAAGGCTGGAGGCAGGGTGGCAAAAGAGCCGCTTGGAGCACGGAGGTACCGAACTCAGGGGGAGAGGGGAAATTAAAGTTAGTCGAGTTGGCTCACACAAAGACGCGAGAGCAAGAAGGTCACTGAAAGTAAATGCTAGCAGAGTAACCGTGCACCACCTCGACGAGTGGAAAACACAATCTGGCGTCAAGTGGAAAGAGAAGACCAGAGCATTTGAGCTGTCGCTGATGATTAGATGCGCTGCAGGTGTCTGAGAGGCCGGAGCTCCAGCCGTCAGGAAAGTCCCGCCCAGCCTCTCCACCTCTGAGAGAACAAAAAAGTCAAACAAACAAAAAGCAGGACGCAGATAAAATAAAAATGCAACACGAACAATCCAAAATCATGACACTACGATCACCGACGCAGCAGCGTCTTCATCACTCTACTGCAGCAGCTGGTGGAGCACATCTTTTACTACATGCTGTATTAGTATAATGGAGACGTAACAGTATATACCTCTGAAATGTAGTGGAATGGAACTATAAAAGTAGCATAAAATGGAAAAGTAAAGTGCAAGTACCTCATATGGTTCCTAATAAAAGGCAATTCTGCAAATGTATTTAGCTCCTTTCTTTAACTGTCAGAGTGATTGCGTCACACCGGCAAGGACGCTGCGCTTTGAGGTCATTAAGCTCACTGTGAGACTGAGTATAATCAATGCCATCAGCCTCTCCCTCTGTGATTCAGGAAGATTTTTTTTCCCCCCTCGACCATATATTGAGTTTATGCAAGCCATACAGTAGAGGAGTGTGCCGCTTTAGATCCTGGCCACAATTGTCCTGTTTATGTGACGGTATAATGTTTGATGTGCACGGTTAAATCACCCATTAATTTTAAATGGCCAACAATTGACAATGCTGTTAATCCTATACTGACGGTAAACTGTCGGCCAAGGAGCCTCAAACAGGAAAATAAAAAAAAATAAATAATAAAAAAAGGTTTGCCTGTGTGTCCCTGCAGATAAAAGGAAAATACTTCCATATGCAATATGAAACGTAACTTTATACACACACACACACACTCAATATCTAATGTGGAATATATTTGAATTATTTTTCTGTTTTTTTTCTCCGTTTGATTTTTGAGCAGCGCGTCGTTCAAAATGCATGGAAACGCGCGCTTTGAGTCTGCCGAGTCTTTAAGCCTGCAGGTGGAGGAAAGTGTGGATATTAGTATTCAGCCTGTGAGAGTGTGTCGACAGGTACAGACATGTGGGAGAGGGCACAAATGTCCCAATACCAGGTGTAGAATTCTCTCTCTTTTTCATCTGCTTTCTGTTCCTTCCTGTCTCTTCTTTATGTTTTTGTCAACTCGTCTCGAGGTGCTCAAAGTGCCTCTCCGAAAAAGGAAAAAAAAGAAAAAATAAGGCGAGGCTGCCGGCCATGAAAGAGCGAGTTGGAACTTTTTGAAAATAAATTTAAATAGGTGCCCTCCGCTGCTAAAATGCATTTGCTCTGATCTGCCTCTTTCTTTCACTGTTCACGCTCGCTGCAGTTTATCATTTACTCTGCACCGGCCGCCACCAGCCTCGCCGGTGTCGCCTCGTGTGTTCTCATTACCGCACACACACACACACACACACACACACACACGATCATGAGCTCGGACACTTCTGGCATATGTACACGGGACGTGGAGCCCGAGGTCAGAGACGGCTCCTCTGAGATTCAGCACTGCGAACGCTCGCTCGCTCGCTCCCGCAGCAGAGACGAGTGGAGTGTGTCGGGACTAAGATTCCCCCTGCCTGCGACATTGTTTTTCCTATAGGATGATGGCAGACGAGCGGAACTCATTTTGTTTCCAGTGTGCGCCCCTTATGGCCGGTTGCGGTCCCATCAGTCACGCTCCGATGGCTGCAGCTACCTTTGGCAGGCTCGCCACGTGTGCGACTTTGAAGGCGGGCCGAGCCTGCAGAGGAGCCGAACCTGTAAAGTGTCTATAATTCTGAAACGTGGCCTCTAGGAGTTTGTTCTTCGAGCGCTCGAGAGGACAAAATAAGGCCAGCTGGGTCTAGTATAAGTATGAATGGTTTCTCCTATCACCTTTGGAAAAAAAAAAAGACATTTCTGTTTACAACCCCGGTGACTTGGGAAGCAAATAACTGAGACTCCCGGCAGCTGCAGTGCAGGAACACAGCCTCGGTTTTAGTTGACGTGAAATCCAGTTAATGCCAGCGGTGGCTTTGGTGGCGACTCAGCAGCTAATGCAGCGAAGTAACACCGAGCCTTTCTTGTTTTCTTACCCGTTTTCTGAACCCGACAAAGAAAAGATCATGCGAAGGCGAAGCGGCGCCGAGCTTGTGTCACCTCGTTAGGGTTGTTTTTCCACTTTGTTGTTGTGGTGGTAGGACTAATCCTGCACATAACATGGATGTGAATATATTCATGTGTCAACCCCGTCCCCCAGAAAACATATTATTGTTGTTTTCCTAATCACACTGTGGTGACAAATGTAAGCACTTCCTGGATTATGTTCAGAGACGGTCTTTTTTTTTTTGAAGGAGCGTATCGTGCTGGAGCCACAGAGAGGTTGTCGGGTTGGGTCGGGAGAGACAAAGTGCAGGAGAGGGACAACAGAATCCAGGGTTTGCATCCGTTTTCCCGTCTGTGCTTACAGGCTAAGGTTGGGGAACCTCCAACATACATAAAAATCTAAAAACATAAAACATGTAAATCTAGAGGGGATGCCCAATGTCAGCTACTTGGACAATAAAACAACAAATGCCTCTTCAGGGTAAAATCAAACTGAAATGTGCTCCTACAAGCCCCAGTGAAATAAAATGCTCAAACTGAGGGTGTATAGGGGCTGTAGGGTTTCAAGGGCTTCAAGAATAAAACACAGCCTCCGCAATAGACTGACGCGGGGCAGCCGAGAAAACACGACCGAGCCTAAACAGACTAGTGTTTCTGACTGGATATCTAAGAGGAGGAGGTTCTCAGTGAGTCGGGGATTCAGAATAAGGTGCCGTCCAGACGAAAACGCTCTTTTGCGAAAACGCACATGTACTGCATCGTTTTGGCCGACCGTCCATACGGATCCTGAAAACGCACTTTTTTGAAAACGGGTCTCAGGGTGGAAAAATCCAAAAACGCAGCCCTCCCGTTTTCTGTGTGGACAGCGAATCTGCATACTTTCTGAAACGATGACACCATCGCCCCACCCCTCACCTCTTGCCTCCGACCTCTGAACCCGCGACGTCTCATAACAACAACAACAACAATGGCGGACTACATGCTCGTGTTCGTGCCGCAGAAGATATTGAGCCTTTCTTGCAACTTACTCGCCTTGTAGTTGAGTGTGAGTCGCAGCAGCAGTTCGACCTCATTAACGGTCCACACAAACGATTCTTGTTTCCTTGTACTAACCATTTTCATCTTCTTTTTGTGTTCGGTTTCTTCGTCTACTGTCTGTTTGTTTACAGCGCGCAAGCTTAATGCGCATGCTCCGTGTCTTCTTCTCCGTTTTTGGTGAATTTCAAGCGCCACCTAGAGGCCTGGAATAGGAACTACAGCGTTTTCGGTCGTTTCCAGTGGATCCGTATGGACGCAAATATTCTTGAAACGATGCCGAGAAAGACCGAGGAAAAAAAGATAGTTTTCGTCCGTGTGGACGGCCCCTAAGAGGGTGACAGCATCAGATCGAGAGTAGGAGCCACCTGGGTGCCGTTCCCCACCTGTTTTGAGCCTTCACAAAAGGGGGGCGTCGTCACACCCTGATTGGCTGGGAGGAGAAAAGCCCCAAGCTGCTTCCACTCCTCATTTAGGAGTCCGTCTCCACCAACACCACCCTGCACAGGTGATCTGAGTCCAATGCAATCAGGCCAGAGGGATTTTTTTGAAAATCAGCGCCTAAATAAAGAAAGATAGCAGGTCTTACACAACGGGACTGCTGCAGTTTTACACTGGACATGTAAATTCAGTGTTTACTTTGGTAGTTTTATAGATATTTTGTGTTTTACTGTTGAGATTTACTGTGAATTTTACCAATTTGTTAGGTCCGCTAATTAATATTCCCTCACCTGCATAGACCAGCACCAAAACCCAACATATGCTGGTCTTGTCAACAAGACCAGCATATGTTGGGTTTTGGTGCTGGTTTTTCCAGCAGGGTTATTGTAAATTATTTGTGTATAAAATGTAATTTAATATTATTTCCAGGAGACAGGGCTGGATTTGCCTTTTGTTAAATTATACACTTATCTGCAAATTGTTCTAATAATATTATATATTTTGAATAATCCATTTGGTTGTGGTGCCGGTGAAGTCCTTCACGCAGAACTACATTATTTCCTTTTCTCACACAAAAAGTATAGAACTGTAAGACCTTGCAGCTAAATGAATAACACTGAGGATAGAAATGTGAAATACTGTTTATTTCTTGTAAATAGTAGAGAACAACATTATAAAAATAATAAAAACGACACCCTCACATGAATTCAGATGAATTGTCGGGCGTATTTCATTCCTCGGTGAAATCTCTGTTAGAGAGCAGCTGCGTGCGGGGCCGCCTGAAAGCGGTGACCCTGGGCTTTGTCTGAACCCACGCATCATGGATTTTTAAAATAATAATGTGTCGCTGTATCAACTGTTGGTGACTGTGCTGACTCTCAATGGCCCAAACGTGTCCTCTTATTTCCCTCGCAGCAATTTGTCCTTGTCAGAAAAGCCTTTGAGTTCTCGGCTACACAGAGTCCATTGATTTGGTGCCTTTTAACGTACGTATTCATGTTGTAAGAAATACCTGATTATTATTTACACTTTAGATAAATTCTACATTAATGAGGTCCTTTTAATCGGTCCCCTGGATAAAAACCTCTCTGGATCAGTGCTGCATCTAAAAGCCTGTATAGAGGCGACACCGTTATTCACGTCTTATTGAAAAGATGAAACACATTGGCATGAAAAGCTGCTGTCTCTGCTTAAGTCAGAGATGTTACGCTTTAAAAGACCTGATAAAACAAATAACTCACATTGTTAGAGGCTCTTTATGTGTCCTGTTGAGGAGCACGCACGGTGTGAAGCAAACTGCAACGCAGGATCGATATGAGATGACAGTGACGTATGTCGTATTGTGTGCGGACGGTGCTTCAACTGCGTGCGATAGTGTAATTTGAACCGAAGGTCCGTCGGGTGATGTGTTGTGTATTTGTGTTTGGCCTTGCAGTCGATGTAAAGGACTATAAGATCACAAGCTTTACAGGCAATAATTCAGAATGCCTAGCCATGAGCGGCGTGTGTTACAAGGGAATTACTGATGGATATTGACGAAGGTAAATACTGTAAACTGTTTGATATACAACCCGTTCGCCATTATAAATGTTGGCAATGTGCATTGTTTTAGAAGCCAAGGATATGTCAAAACTTTACTTTTCTTTATGTTGCATAGATGTCACAAAAAAGCAGGACAATATGCAGCACGTGGTTAGATTGTTGGTCACGTGAACTTTACTTTGTTTTTCTGTCTTGCTTACTTTGCATCTTGGTGTCACGTACGTCACAATAGCGCATGAAAATATATAATAATCCCATCCAAACCATAAGCCAACCCCGAATTTTAAATACAATTGTTTTCTCAGTTGTCTTGTCAGGTTAAGCTACAACTACAAAATGTATTATACATGCCAAAGGGCCTAAAAACCTACCTTTTTAAGAAAGACTTTTATTAGTCTAGTTGGAGACGTTCTCTCTCCAATTCTTGTTTTATTGATGTAGCACTTTGAGATTGTTTGCTCAATATAAAGAGCCTTACAAATAAAATAAAAAAAAAAAAAATCATTATGCCAAAAACAAACTTACAGTCTTGAACTGTGGTCACTTGGTTGGCAGCCTTCTCACCAGTAACTCCAGACCATCCCATCCAACTCTTAATGTGAAAGTCAGGTCATGAACGTGCGATGTTAAACGTGATATGACACATTTTGTAGGAATGTCAATATGGTTCCTGGCCTTTGACACGTACGAATGTGAACGGTTCAGTGGTTTGCAGAAGCGACTGGGCTGTAATACACCAGCTCTACATTGTGGTCGAACTGAATGAAAATTGGACATTTACCTCCGCTCGGATGCATTCTCATCAAATTCAAATTAATCCGAATGGGTATTGCATTTTGATTGCATGTTGTTATTTAAATTTTCTGATAAACACAGTTGACTATTTGCTGAAAGCTCGACCAAAGTACCAAAAAAAACAAAAAGAATCTACCCACATGCTGAAAGACAAGGGTGATTATAAGAAGCATATTTGAAAATAACATCATAAATTCTTTGTACTGTCTCTCTATCAGTCTTCTCCGTTTTGTACCTGATTCATTGCGTACGTATCATAACCACATGTACTGACACAGAATGGGCCAACAAGCAACAATAGGGGTTAACACGGTGCTTTCTGCTGGACACAAGCAGTGCTTTACACAGAAGCAGAGGGCTTGTTCTTCCATTGTCCATTTTTATGCCACTGTAAAACCTAAGCACACACCGGGCAGGTATAAAAGAAGAGAGACACAAGGGGTAAGATAAGGCGACGGGAGCATGTGCTGAGGCATCAGAAGCCCTTTGTAAATCTTTATTTCTTGTTGCAACCAGCTGCTGACCGAGAATTAAACAAACACTGAATAAAAACCAAAGTGGGACCTCTGTGGGTACTTGAGGTTGCTCCAGGGGGTCCTTCACAAAAGTGGAATAGTTTGATTTCAATATAATTCCATTCATAAGTGACGCTATTACAGAATTTATGCGGATACATTTTCATTCATTTTCTTCTGTACTAAAACATCTCAAAGAAAAATGCTTGTCCAGTTTAATTTGCGTCAGTTTAGAGGTCCTTGACGCTGAGCGGCTGGAGAACCGCCGCTCGAGGTATTTCCACCCCCCCCCAAAAATGACTCATTAGTCATGTTCCTCGCTGTGTGTGGAAACGAAAGTGAGGATTTGTGAAGGGAAAAAAAAAAGATCCTCACACATAACCAGAGTCAAACTCCCTTTTTTTAAGGTTTGTATCGATGGCACACAGTTTTAACAGTGACAAAAAAATCACTCAACAGCAAGATGGTATCATGAGGTCATTTAGTCCCGATCGTAACCATAGCGCAACGTTGTAGGATGTGGGTGAGGAGTATCCCAACGATTTCCACCGCAGTCAACTGCAAAGGGCACCGATGGGAGCCTGAAACGGCACACCTAATGATGAGGCTGTGAAGAAAACGGATGAAGAGCGGTAGGAAGAAAACAATATTTCTTCCTAAGGATAGCTGTGGTGGATGGTTAGTAACAGAGGCTGACAGCGTCCTCATATGGGATGCTAATATATTCTGGGTGAAAGTGTGCTGCTCTCCTCATTAGTAGCCTCCTAGTTTGACAGAGGTGTTGGGGTGGCTGCCATTCACCCGGGATAATTATCCAAAGTGTGCTCCGAGGAAACCCATTTTTCACTCGAACCAAACTCCCCGAGAAAATAATATTAAGACAACAGTGGAGTATTTTCTGCGGATTATTTGTTCGACTGATGGCCTTTTTCTACAGTTTAAGAAGTCGCGCGTGTGTCCTGATGCTTCTTCGCAAATCTCTGCAGCGCTGTGCTCAGGAGCAGCGGTGGTTTGAGCCACTGTCGAACTGTCATCCTCATGGTGGCGCTAGAGGAAAAACATATCAACACCAATATAATTGTATACAAGATTCTGTAATTGCAGGTTTTTTTAAACACTGGTAAACCTGCTGAAATAGGCGACCAAATAATGCAAAATGCCCAAATAATGCAAAATGCCTTATTCTAGATAATGTTGCTTTAATAATGTCACTGACCAGGCTGCCATATCTGACGAGTTGGTAGTGAGAATGCGGCTACTGCATTGTTATTGACCCAGAAATGTTGTTGATTGTACCCTTTCCACCTGAGGAAAATACATTTAATGGTAGGCCAATGGTCCATGTTGTCTAGAAGCTGAAACTCAAAACAGCAATCTTTGAGCCGTTCTTCCAACTTCCCTTTGAAACACGAAGCGAACCCAGAAAAATGTAAGGTAATACGTCAGTCGTGAGTTAACTTATGTGTCGAGGCTGCATAAACGCCAGCCTGTCAGGACCTTGAGAGCAAATGATTCACAAGTGAAGGATATCAGTGGCCACTCACTGCTCACACCACATTTATGTTTCCCCCGCTGAGACTCAAATTGTAAAGCTGCGGTCCATCGAAAGTGTATTAGGCATCTATTTCCAGGCTAAGTTATGTTGACAGTCGCTCGCTCAACCCATTTTCCCTTCACGACGTATAAAGTTCTCTGTTTTGTAGTGACAGAGCGGCGCCTTACAAAAGATGGGAGTGAAAAAAAAAAAATGTAAGGGGATGCTATTAGGAACAGGGGTCCTCGAAGAGTTAAAGCCTGATTGGCATTGTTACGCCTTTGCCTTAATCATTTCAGCAGGATAAGTCAAACATGACACGAGTTTCCACACCATGTGGAAATAAATAAATTACTAACAATAAAGGGCTTTACATAAGAAGATCACGAGTGGCTCCGGGAATGACAAAAAATAGAAAATTGTATTTATGTCGGCACAAATAAAAGCCAAATATCTGATACTGTATGTGCACACTTCAGCTATGTTCTTTACCCCATAAAATATGAATGTTGGCTGATATTGGTTTCCATTCCTGTATTTTTTCGGGTGTTCTAGCTCTTCCCATTGGGACTGGTAAAAGAAACTGGCCGCTGTGCAGTGAAATCAAACATTGTGTGCGTATAAGAGGCAGACTTTAAGCTAAATGCTGCATATTGAAGCATTAACCTCCTCCCCCTCTGTCAACGTGGCCGCAAATGGTAATAACAAGATAATGACACACTGAATTCACCCTCATTATGTTGAGTCAGTTGCATTAGAGACATGAACATGTAGAAAAAGAGCCATAAGGTCAGCAAACAAACGTATAATTATCAGATAACAGGCCCTTTTATCTGTAGTGTGCCACCACTGAATATACTACTGATTCTACCACACCACAGGGTCAGCCCTTTGTTCCCACATTTCTTGGACATTTTCAAAATGAGGTCTTGTGTTCCTACATTTCCCTTAAATGTAATGGTTAGGGTTAGGAAATGTGGGAACATAGGGCTGAGGGAACATAGTCACGCTCCCCATTTTATAGCCTATGAATTCAACTTTTACAAGGGCAATTGTGTTCTTTCAAAAGTTAAAGGTCTCGCTATCAGGCTGTTCTAAAAATCGATTATTTTACCACACAGACTAATTGAAATTGTGTAAAACTAAAACACGGTAAAGGGATTCTGATATTTTTAAACCTGGGTTCTGTAATACATATTTTGCTGTGTAAATGATTCATTCTAACCAAAGGTTGTGGAATCAGGCGGATAGATTGCCACAGCTGTAATGTAATCCTTTGGGGCAACTACTATGGTTGCGCGTACGTTGCGGAACAGCTTGGTACTCAGCAGAAAATAGAAGTCTTGCGTCTCTGCTACGGAAAGGTCCAGACCGCCAGAGCTGCAATGGAGCAGATACGCAACGGAAACAGATCCGGTGTAATTTAGGGGTTAGACTTTTGTTAAAACGTGCAGTCTGAAAATCCCAAACTGTATTATTAGAAAAACATCAGCTAGCTCGCTTTGTAGCCTCTTTACAGGTTCATTTCAGTTCATCCATCCAAGTTCATAATGACCTGGTGTGCATGCAGATTTTCCCACCGAAACTTTGAGATATATTCAAGAAAAGAATAGGGCTGGAGACACAAATAATGACAGTGCAACCTCAAAATGAGCCATGAAACATTGGACCATTTGGTAAAGGACCGAGCTGATCTCAGCCAAGAAACCAAACCAAAACAGACAATCTGAGAGGGAGTTAAGTTCCAGGAACAGAACATTTTAGTTGTGAGTCAGCTCGAACAAAATCAGGATCTGTGGAAGGAAATTGGTATCGAGAGAAGAACAAAACTTGATTTTGGAGGCCAGCGCCGTTAGACTCCTACTTAGAGTATGTGCCGCCGTATGTTCGGGCATTTTGTCTGCTGAGGCGCACTGAAATTGGTTTTGTCTGCGAGAGAGAGAGAGAGAAGAAAAAAAAAAAATGGATAGAGGAATTTTGACCATGAATATAAAGTTAGACGGTCTCAAATTATTTTTATTCACTCACTCATTTTATGGGGCCCTTTTGTTACTGTCCATAACGTTAACACGTATTACTGGCTTCATTACCGAATGTGCATTGCAGAGACGGTTTGCCCTCCGTCGTGCCGAAACACTTCTTAATGGCGCTTTTTATGTCTTTAATCGTATGAGTTGCGGCGTGTTTTCATACAAGGAATAGCGGCTCGTGCCGAAAATACATTTTAATGACGTCCTGTTGATCAGAACAACGATTAAAACATAGAGCTTCAGTAAAAAGCGTCGTGTGTGGGGGGTGGGAGGGGACATTTGATTTCCATTTGAGTGCATCACAGCTCATTATCAACCACTAACTGGTGTGTGCTTTTCTGCAGAGAGAAGTATAAATAACCCTAAACACATGGATTGCCAGAAGAAAAAAAAAAAAGAGATGACTGTTTCATCACATTCTTCATTGCAGCCACGAGGGATATGAAGACAGAGAGATGCAGATACACAGCTGGTGACAGGCTGCTCAGACGAAGGAAACTTGTGAGTGCAGTCGAGGGGAGAAAGAGCCAGGAGGTAAACCAATTGTGTGACACTACAGGCAGTTCAGGTATGGAGAGTGCACTTGATGAGGTGTGATGGCTCTTAATTCGAACCTCATCAGGCAGTTGGATGGACAAACCGTCTTCACGCGCTAATTGACTTCCACTTGCTCTGTCACCTTTTTTTCGGGTCCATTCAAGAATGGAGCCAAATGCTGTGACAGCTTGGAGGAAGGAAAAAAAAAAGGAATAAAAAATCCCTGCTTAGCCACTGAAGGTGTAATCTGTCAATGTTCCATTGAAACATTTTAAAAACAAGCAGCGCCTTCGCTCAGGGGGAGCGAGGACAAATTATGGGATGGAAACAGCCGAGTCGCGAGGATGAAATGTTAGCGGTTAGCGTTTCTGTAAACTCAGTGGGCTACACAAAGGTTATGTATTAACGTTGGTGCAAAACGTGCAATGTCATGTTCACGTGACATGTTTGCTTTCTTTTCTGACTTTCATATCACTGGTGGAGTTACAGGCAGCTGACTGTAGTTTGAGTCTGCGTTCTGTAAGCATGACGCCGATGGATATCTTTACAGAGACATGGAGACGTCTCCAGCTGTGTTTGTGGAGACCAATACCAGATATTTTCGGGCCATCTCCGGATTTGTTCGTGGGGACAAAGCTGGGTGTCTTTAAGTAGATCTCGGGACATTCCCAGTCACGTTTGCAGCAATCAAAACTGAGTGTTTTACCCAGGAAGTCAGCACATTTACAGACATTTTTATGGGGATCAAAAAAAGTATTTCAAGCCAAACGTACAGCTTGAACTTGTGTTTTTGCAAAAATGTACCTAGCATTAACACGTATTCTGGCAGTTGGGTTATGAAATTTCTACCATTATGTTCACATAATTTGTTCATGAACTGACTATTGCAACAGGAGACAGAGGAGATGGTGATAAAGTTACAAGAGAAAGAGGCTGCCAAACCTGTCATTTTCAGTTTGAGACTGTGTTTCAACATTTTCTCATTGCTACAGCACTGGATATTTTTAAGAATGGGGCAATCTCCAGCTGTGTTTGTAGCAACAAAAGCGGGTGAGAAAAAAAGCGGGTGGGATGTTTCCAGCTGTATCTGTGGTGACTGAACCCAGATATTTTAAGCCAAAACATGACTTTTTTCCAGAGTTTTTTTTTTGTTGTTGTTGTGGCTTAACCTACCAAGAGCACAAGTACAGTACTGCCACAACATGAAAATTGAAAATTGAACACAGAAATATGTTGTTTCAATATATCCACGGTTAGCAGAAAACATACACCGTCGGCATTTACTCTGGTGGTTGGTTTTGGATGAAAAAAGGCACTTATGCTCGATGGAAATACAGATCGCAACTGACAGTAAAACAGATGTCTACAACAATGGCAACGTCACACCTGAGCGGGAAAAAAAACAAAAAAAACCTATGAGTTTAATCAAGCTAGAGCAGTGTGCTGGTGCAGAACATCACACCTCTGTCTTTTCCCCAGCCGAGCAGAGCGAGGGAAATGAAATCAGCAGGCTAGGATGTGGGCTGTCTGTAATCAGGTTTCACCGCCCTTCCCTATCGACTGCTGGGTCAAGATCATATAAGCATGCTGCTATGTCTGCCCACCATCCTGCCTGCCTCTCTCTCTTGCTTGCCCTCTTTCTCAATTTCAGGTTCTGTGTTTCCCTCTCTGGTGTGCTGCTCTGCTTGTTTGCCTTGAATGTACCAGCCAGTGAGTATAATTCAGTTTTGCCATCAATCAGAAGGTGAATGGGATCCAATTAGATGAATTGGGGGCTCACATCTGATTAACAATGAGAGAATAAAGCACCACATTGCTTTAGATTTTTTGCATTGTGTTATGAACACTGGACTGTAGTCTTGTTCCATTGGATATTGAATGCAGTGTTTGTAATGAATGCTTTCCTGATGAAACCTTGAATATAGCACAATTTTAATAAGAGGTTTGGACATCCTGACAGAGATTCCTTGTACTTTTACACCATATATGGGAAAAACCACAAAATAATAATTTCTTTATTGAAAGAGGCACCTACCGACGAGTATGTGTAATAATACACCTATTGTGGTACTGTGTGTGTTTGCAGGGAGGGATTTTATAGAGCACAGGAGATGACATAGAGCCAGCACGTAATGAGCCTTGATGAAACTTAATAGCAGTATTGTGAGATGGGGAGCGCTCCATTTCCCTGTGATGGAAGAGCCTGTCTCTTAAAGATCCATTTGTGTCGTACCAAGGTCAGCATTTTGTCTTTAATGAGAGTAATCTCACGGAGGTGCAGTAAATACTGACGCTGTCGCCCATACTTGAATGTACATGTATAATGTGACATTAATAAAAGATATGGATGGACACTGACAAATGGCCGCGCCCGTCCACGGAGAAACATGACATCCTAGCTCATCATTACTCCCAGAGCGGCCAATGCAGCAGCCTGGTCAATGGCCCAATGCTTTAAGTCTGACACTGTTGTATCCCCTCTAGCATGACTTTTAGAGGCGCCCCTCTGCAAAGAGCGAGTAATGTCCGAGTTGGGTGGTGGCTTTTTTCTACAACACACTAGAAAAAAGCCATGAAAATAGACCGCAAGACAACGGAAGTGTTTCCAGAGGACACTTAAAAGTGATGCACACGTCCGGAGACGCTTGTTGTTGACGCGGATTTTGAGTCACACCGCTATTAAGGTTCTCTTTCCGTCAGTGGTGTTGGAAAATGAGATAAAAAAATCGCATGATTCAGATATTAGCCTACTGCAGTGATCTGCTGTTAAACTATTGTTGGCCTTTTGCTTGTAATTAGCGATAGCTTAACAGCAGATCACTGCAATAAGCTAATATTATATCATATTATATATTACATTAAATCTGCATCAACAACAAGTGTATCCGGACATGTGCATCACTTTTAAGTGTCCTCTGGAAACACTCATTTTGTGTTGCGGTCTGTTTGCATCGCTTTTTTCTAATGTGTTGCGTTGTGGTCTTTGCAGCGCGTTTTCTAAATGCCGGTATGTGTTGTCAAATTGATGAAGATGTTTTCTTAATTTGCTTGTGTTTTGTCTTTTTGCATGTGTTTTCTTAAGTTGCAGTGCTGTGAGCTCTCAGGGCCACCGTACAAATCAGACCAACCTGGCCGCTCATTTGGAAACTTTGTCTTATTTTACAAAAATAGCTGGGTGAAATGTGTTTCTGCCATTGTTGTTCAGACATTGTTGGCAAGAAATAAACCATGTGGCGGCGATCCCAGACACGAAGCTTAAAAGTCGAGACTGATTTGTTATGCAAGTTTCATAAATTAGATATCGTGCGTGACAGAACATACTTGTTTTTACTCAAAGTTAGATCTTTTCCTGAACCTAACCAGGTAGTTTTATGACTACACCTCACCAAACCGTGTCCGTTTCACAGCATAAACAACCATCGAAAAGTCATGAAATGTTAATAAAATGTAAAATGTTTGCCAGAAAACTTCATTATAAGTCTAACTAATGTTGCAAATTTATGAAAGCTCACTTGACATGCATATGCAAAACTAACCCTAACCCTCCGCTCTGCGTTTATGCACGACTTAAATTCATGTTGCAGTAGCTGCTTTAAACTCTAAAGCAATTAAAAAACACTTTTAGCGTTTAACACCTCTAACGGTGATGCTGCATGGTAAGTCAACGATATCATAACCAGACATTTCTATAGCGTTTGCCATGTGTTCAGTAAAACCTCACACATTGCAGTGGTGTGAAGGTGTGAGTAGCACATTGACATTATTTGTCACTGTGCGCACAGCTGGACGTTGAAAGCATTAATAGACTACAGTTAATTAGTGCACATACCTGTACCGACACTTTGCAAGACACATTACTGAAATTACCTAACTTGTAATCTGTCATACAGTTTAACCTCACCCGGGGATGCTGCTGTGGGTTATTAAGAAACATTATAGCGGTTATAATAAAAGCTTAGACTGTCATAAAATTATGTAGCGCAAATTGAGATGGAACTCAAACACTGAGACACCTGGCACGGGCCTATGTAACATAAGGCATTCTTTTAAAAGTAGTAATGAAAATATGCAATTTCTTTGAGATGTAATGAAGATGACTTGTTAACTAAACACTGCAGTGAATAGAAAAGCTTTTGGAGGAGCGGGGGCATGAATTCTCGGTGAAATACAAAAAGCCTATGAGTCAATGTGAATCAAGGGTGAGTTGGACGTGATATAACGAGGTCGGAGAGGAGAATCGTGTATCTGACCCTATTTAAAAGCATCTGGCTGGGAGGGCTTTGGACCACGGGATTTGGCATACCACCTCAAGTCAACAGCCATGCTAGCGGCACGGTGAGGCTGCACTTTGGGTCAGTTGTGACTTTGTGTCATTCCAAAATGCCAATGATAATGCTTACATAACATTCAACCTCTCAGTTCAGCATGTCACCGTGCTAGCGTTCGCTGTTTAGCAGGAAACACAAAGCGCGGCTAAAGCTAATTAGAATGTCGTCCGGATTCATTCTGTGGGTCTGAAATCTAACGACAGCCAATCCATTCAATACTAATACTTGTTCATCAACCTCTTAATGACACAATAACTAGTATTCTCAAACTATGAGTTGTTTGATGCCAAGGATTAGTAACATTTTTCGAAAATGAAATGATAGTTAAAAAACGCGATACTTTAAAAATACTCCGCTTCGTCTTTGTGTTTTTGTTTCAGCCTGTTACGTAGCCATGTTGATGTTTGTCAGGCAGACATAGGTCATCCATGATTAATTACTATGAGGAAGAGAAGGCCACAGAGGGAGATGAATATTTCAAGCAGCCCCGTTGAAACTTAACTTGACAACAGTGAGGTAAACACTGAGATGCGACTCGACTTCAGTTATAGAGATGGTTCATAAACATTGAGCAAACAATCATCACATATGTCATGCTATTCAAAGCGCACAGAGACGTTCTGTTATAGGTTCTTCTGAGATTATTAGATTAAAACAGGAGGATTCAGCTGGCCGTTGCTGATTGACAAGGTCATGTTCTCATGGTGTAAAAGGTGTGAGGAACACAGCACTAGAGGAAAAGTCTCTGCAATCAATCCAATAGTTGAGATATTTCAGTCTGGAACAGAAATGGTGGACTAACAGACCAACCGATCGACGGGTATTGCTATCTCTCCAGCCACACTGCTAGAGTGGATTAAAAATCCAAACTTTACCTTCAAAGGTCAAAGTCAGAAGAATATGACACTCGATACAGAAAACTGTCCCCATGCACCAAGTCTTCGTACATAAACACCACGATGGGTTGTTTGTTAGAGTCTTCCAAGCGAACCTAGATGTACATTTGTTAGAACTCCCATGGTACGGAGGGCGGTGAAGTTTCCATAACTAAAACTGCTTGGTCATTGGTAAGAAAAGACTGCTGTTATGAAAAATTCACTGTTATGGTTAAACAAACCGTTGGCAGTAGAAGCAGGGTTTTGCACACCACTGGGATGTCCAAATTTGCTTCATTCTAAGAAAATCACATCACGCCGCAACACTTGTTTGGCGATGAGGATTAAAAAGAAAAAAAAGACCAATGTTGTTTTTTCTGGAGAGAATTCAACATTTTAGTGGAGCCTTATTTGGTTGTTCACGCAAGTAAATTCTCCTTTTTCTGACAGTGTCCCCCCACAGCCAAAGTTAAACCGCTGGGTCGTAGACGTAAACAGACGTGGCGCTCACTCTTCCAGCATACATCACCACCGTCAACACAACAAGAGTTTCAGTAACTTACCCTGGTGAGAACCTCCAACGTCCTCTTGAATGAACTTATTTCCCATCATATACCAAGAAAAACACTTTGAACTTTACTCAGTTCATGTGTTTGTTTGTATTTATGCATGCCACGGCTACGTCTCTTTTCTTTTTTTTTTTTGGTTTCCCCGGCTGACAGGTTTTTTGCAAATTAGCACCCAAACAGTTAATATCCTGATGAACGTGTTGTGACTGAACCAGTGACCCAGCTTTAGTGAATAAACAGAACCGTCTCTGGGGCTCTGTTTATACCACCGTCTTCCAAACAAAGAATAATCAGCTTTGGCAAACAAGGCCTCAATTTCTGGGAATAAGCTTTAATGATTCACCTCACCTCTGAAAATCATTACCTTGTCAATCAGCGATGGCTCTTTGGATCCGGCTCGTTTTCATCCAGTAATCTCACAAGAGCCTATAACAAAAGGTCTCTGCGTGCTATGTATAGAATGACATATGTGGTGTCCTTTTTGCTCTATTCTGCAAAGCATCAGAAGTCGGTCAAAGCCAAAATTCATAAGCTTGAACCGTGTTTCCTTGAGGGGAGCAAATAAGAGACAAGTCCCTGAAACATTATTGTATAGAAGGAGATTTTTTTTTTTTCTAACTCTGCTGGCTAAAGCGGAGGTGTCAAGGTTATTCTGTACCCTGAGGCTTTTTGCCCACAAAATAATTCTGCAAGGTACCCACTAAAATCTTAATCCCACTACAAAGAGCGTCTGATAACATATTGTGGAAAGTGACTGGAGAAAAAAACCCTGTTTATGTGCAGACCGGTTATCCTTGAAAATACTTCAGACGCTTACAGTATCCAGCCTCAGTAGTATGAGCCGCTGCAGCATGGCGCAAACCACCCATTAAACTTAAATGATCTACCGTGTAGTGTTTGTGCATGTGGGGATTCTGTCATAAACTTATGAGTCAGGCTGTATGTCTATTTTTTTTTTTTTTATATCAATAGTTCCATAAATAAAACATGGTGTCAAGGTGAGCAAAAACATATCCAGACATTGACGCTGTTGAAAAGAGGTCCAGTGAAGAGCCAGAGTGAAAGTCTTTGTGACGTTTTTTCAGCGTTCGCTAGTGATGTCCAGGTGACTTCCTTACAGGGTTCAAAATGAGAGTTTCAACTTTTCAGCTTGCGTTACAGACGTCTACAGAACTTTTAGTGGTAAGTTAAATTGTGTTGTTATAACAGCTACATTTTTAACTTAATGCAGCAAAAGCTAAATAATCTTAAGTACCATGTTTGGTCATCCAACCTTGACTTATTAGCCTGCCTGACAAAGGTTGGATGATCAAAACAGTATCTCATAAAGCCGTTGAATCGCATCCACATCCACTCCAAATTTGGCCATTGTAAAAACGTAACTGCAAGAAGTTCTTCAGACGTTTGTAACTGAAGTTGAAAAGATCAGACTCTAAGTTTGAACCCTGCAAGGATGTCACATGTGCAACGCTAGTGAACGTTGAAAATCTTCCATTCTGCCTCTCCAGTGGAAGTCTTTTCCACGTCGTTAAAGATGTTGAATTGACGTCTTTTAAGTAAAGTTTTTACTCGGTGGGAAGGGTCTTTATTCGTCACAAACACATACAAGACCATCTGCATCCAAATTCACTAACAAACCTTCAGAGATGAGTTTATAGAGGGTGAGATTGGAAGTAAAAATAGTGTTAAGACATAAATATGAAAATGAGATCAAATATAACAGCCACATTTTTAACTTCATGTAGCAAAAGCTAAATAATCTTAAGTACCATGTTTGGTCATCCAACCTTGACTTATTAGCCTGCCTGACAAAGGTTGGATGATCACAACAGTATGTCATAAAGCCGTTGAATCGCATCCACATCCACTCCAAATTTGGCGCATCGTAAAAACGTAACTGCAAGAAGTTCTTCAGACGTTTGTAACTGAAGTTGAAAAGATCAGACTCTAAGTTTGAACCCTGCAAGGATGTCACACGTGCAACGCTAGTGAACGTTGAAAATCTTCCATTCTGCCTCTCCAGTGGAAGTCTTTTCCACGTCGTTAAAGATGTTGAATTGACGTCTTTTAAGTAAAGTTTTTACTCGGTGGGAAGGGTCTTTATTCGTCACAAACACATACAAGACCATCTGCATCCAAATTCACTAACAAATCTTCAGAGATGAGTTTATAGAGGGTGAGATTGGAAGTAAAAATAGTATTAAGACATAAATATGAAAATGAGATCAAATATAAAGATATTATATAGACACATGTATACACATTATACTTTGCACACATATAAAGAAGACGTATTGTTCCCAATTGTTAAATAACAGTTTAATAGAAGGTAGGTCAATGAATTTCAGTAATCTTGGTTGTGCTAAGTGTTGAGATTTGAAGCCAGTGAGATCAGCATAGAGTGTCACCGTGGCTGCGAAACCACTTTAAAAGAGGCAGCGCTCACTCCTCCCAGACTGCCTACCTGTCACCTGAAGCGCCATCAAACCCGCTGTGACAAACTGACATGAGAGGCATCTGGAAGCTGTCTCCTAGCCAGACAGCCATGTCATCTTATCCCGCTCTGGCATGGCGTTCAGGAAACCGGGGGATTAAGCCCCGCGTTAACTTCACAAGCAAGAGAGCGTTCCAAACACTACTTTGCATGATGAGACAATCTTGTGACAACCCGTGTTTGTTTGTGTGGTAGCGGTGCGTGCAGCATCGGGCGATGGTGTCGGATCAAAAACATTACAAGCGTAATGACTCCTGCGCACGAACCGCCGCGCAACCAATGAGCCTTATCTCCGAGATTACAACAGCCTCAAGGACAAACGACAAAAACATCATTACAAGTTCATACAATTACTTCTTATTGATCATTTAAGGGGCCGGATGACGACTTGACACTGAACGTAACCAAGCTTAACGTGGCGTGATCAGTCATGTGGTTTGAGCGCTTCCTATCTTTTCTCTCTTTTCCTTTGTGAGGGTTTGGGATCATGTAAATGCAGACACACAACATTGTGAAAAGTGGAATTGCCTCGCTGCTTGCTGGCCTTTGATATCTCTGCCTCCCTACGAACCCGAAGCTTGAACATTTCCACGCACCTCTGCAGAGTAGCATGACATTACCCTGCTGCAGTTCTCTCCTCAGCGTCGAGCCTCAGCTGAACTTTTTCCCATTCAGTGAAACCTCTCCCCGTCTCCCTCTTCTCTCTTCATATTTGCTCCATTTACACCGCCAAATCAACCCCAGTGAATCCCAACCATCGTGTTTTTCAGGATACTAATTACACCAAGCTATAATTTGCACCGCCCGTTTTTTTTTTTTTTTTCCCTCTGCCCTCCTTCTAACCTGTCTTCAGTATGAAAAATAATATATCCCTGGGACTGTGCTCTCTTGGGTTCTCTCTCTTACTTTAGGACTGCTTGTATTCTCAGTGACAACTCTGCTGTGACTCACACCCAGACATCCAAGAGGGTTTAATCCTACGCAACCAAATTTGAGGCATGGCCTGTATAGCAGGACATCCCCCCGAGGGGATCAAGGACACCCTCTGGCACTTAGTCCAACTTCATGTCATCTCCCATCTGCACTTTCCCTCCTCTTAAGCCTCTCAAAATTCATTGAACTTAAACAAATTACCCAAAGTCGTCTCGCACTTCCCTCCACTGGTTGCCTCGGGCTGGTTATATGAAATTTGAAAACCTGGCGTTTGCATGCAGCACCCCGATCGGCCTTTGGCCTGGGTTTTGCGGTTTTGCTATCACAAGACAGTTAACAGATCTCAGCTCAGTGCAATCTAACAGCACCTCCTCCTCCGAGTGAAGATCCACCTGGTCGGAATCAGCCTCCCACTTAGTTGGATCACAAGGTTAGCGGTGCCCTGAAAGCACACCCTGCTTTATCTTTCATATAACTCTAAATGGAATTATAATATGAAAAATGCACATCATAACGTACTGAAGAAGAACTTGACACCTTTAACTCATCGTGAAACTGTTAACTGAGGTCGTAAGTCAAGTGAGAAGTAGGATTGTTTTCTCGTAAGCTTAAACTCAGTCAGACTTTATTTTGAAACCAATGGAGTCGCCCCCTGCTGGCCATCGGAAAGTGTGCAGTTTTAAGACAACGCCACATTGGCTTCACTTTTTCAGACTCAGACTCTCGATCTTTGTTTTATACCGTCAGTGATCTCATGTCTTAGTGCATTCGTTCATGGTCCTCAGTAGGGGTGCGCCAAAATATCGATTCTACGATATATCGCGATATTTCGTCTTGAGGTACGTTATCGATACACTGGTGCCAAATATCGATATTTAAAAATGTAAAAAAAAAAAAAAAAATTTTTTTTTTTTTGGCCCACCACCCCTCTTCGGAGGATAGATTTTTATTCAAACATAGGTATACAACCAAATAAAATTTAAAAAATGGTTTAAGTAGCTCTGAAACCCACACATATAGATATTTAATGACAGTTGTAGTCAGTGTGTGTGTTAAGAACAGTCACTGTGCAATATACTCTTACTTGGCTGTCATTCATGTGAAATTGATTGACAATGTTTTGTAATTCCTGTGAAATGGATTCAGTGCAGTCAATGAATTATGAATTTCTTCAGTGACACAGATATCGTGATGTATCGTGACTTAAATTATTTGCAATATATCGATTATCGCAGAATCGCTGTATCGTGATATTATCGTTATCGTGGGCAAAATATCGTGATAGTATCGTATCGCGAGGTACCTGGTGATACCCAGCCCTAGTCCTCAGAGGGTGAAACTCATGGATTTTGCCTTAAGCGACACCAGGAGGTTGAAATTAGTGCTGCGGGTGAACCAAAACACCTTCACTCATTCATCTACCCCCCTCACCCCGAGTAATTGTGCTAACTTTTCAGTCCCGCAGTCAGCTCAGATTTGTAAATTCATCCATCACTTTCATTGACGACCAAATACCAGCATTATTAATGACGTTCCCATCAGCCTCGGCTGTACATTGGCCTAATTAGCAAAGTGCTGAAACCCTAAAACAAAGATGATGAACATTATGTCTGTGAAACCATATGTTAGCATCGATGCTGGCATTTAGCTCAAAGCTGCTAGCATGGCTGCAGACTCTTAACTAAAAATATCAAACTGCCGAGCCGTGCCTCATCAATCACGGAGCTCTTTTCCTATCCATTACAGCGCATTCCTCTCTATTAGCTGTTTGCTAACGTTGCATTATGCTCTTGAAGCTCTCTGCTGCCAGCGAGATGTAACAGACAGGAGTGAGCTGCTTCACCTGAAGATCCCGGGTGTTTGTTTCTGAGAGCGCAGGATGCATCTTGCTTCAGAAGCACGGTGACATGTAAAGATGTGATGTTTGGTGTTTGGTTTGTTCGGGGTGACACTCAGCCTCGTGGAGTACACGCTCCGCCTGAGAAGACATATCAAGCGAGGCGCAGTCCCATGTGCGCACCATGTGTTCGAGGCAGAAGAGCGGTTTTCTTTTTTAGCTAGGCTCGTGACAGCGACATCGAATTGGATTATTTATACGTGGAAAGAACAAACGGCGGTACATTTGCAAGCGTTTCTCCAGTTTGACACTTTGTTTTTTTTTGTGCATTTTATGAAGCTCTATAATCCAGATTGGAGAGTCTCCTCTGTTTTCTGCATTCTGCGAATGATTCGCCAGATGGTTTTAATTGTCGTCAATTAGCTCACTTGAAATAAAATGAATTTTGAGTTTGAGTCATTTTAAAATCTCCTCAACCAGAGATCATTTGATAAACAGGCAATATGGAACTTTTAAAAAAAACATTAAAAAAAAAACATGTCTCTGTGGAAAACTAATAAACTGTCTCAGCAGGATTCAAGCTTCACATTTTGCATGTGTTAATTTGCCAAAGAAAATAAATGATAAAAGCTCTTAACGGTGTTGGATGAGAGCCTCCCTGGGCTTTGACGAACAAGAGAGCTGCTGTTTTTATGAGATGGGTTTAAAACATCTCCAGAGTTACGATGACAGAAAAAAAAAACATTCAAAGCAACAAAAGACGGCTATAAAACGGAAAGATAATTTGACTGAGAAGCTCGACAATTATAAACGCATTTACCTCCGAGCCTGCTGATCAAGTAAATTAAAATTACTATTATGCACAGACAGATAATTACTCGTTAGAGTTCTGAGCTCCCTCTGATGGACGTGTGTGCCTTTAGTTAAAATAAAACCTTATTTAGTAATATGTCAGACTCATTTGTACGAGATGTTCTGATGAATTTGATCTTCGACCAACTGCAGCCGTGCCGTTACAATACGCGTTTCAGTTCTCGTCGCAGAAAGCGACCTCTTGCTAGGCTGCACGCAAGAGCTGATGAAAGGGACTGATTAAATGTTGTTTCTTTGTATTCCTGATTAAAT
This sequence comes from Sparus aurata, assembly GCF_900880675.1. Taxonomy (NCBI): domain Eukaryota; kingdom Metazoa; phylum Chordata; class Actinopteri; order Spariformes; family Sparidae; genus Sparus; species Sparus aurata. Next base: position 24,668,859 of record NC_044198.1, on the reverse strand, counting down.
GATCCAACAGCGCTGAATCAGATCCAGTAAGTGAGGAGCGACTGGACCCAGGCTGCCGTCGCAACCACGAGGGGGTTTGGGTTAGGGTTAAAATAAAAACACATGTTCAAATTACAAGCTTAGAGTTTCATTTTCAAAAACACATTCTTAATAAAAAGAACAGACTGAGCTTGAGGGTTTAGTAATAACATAGAAAACAGCACTTTGACGGGAAATTCTATCGTCCACGTCCTCAAATTAAGAAACGGTGAAATCTACATGGGTGAAATCCCGACGGCTGCAGACGGAGACTGGATGAACAAACATCAGCTCGCTGGTCACAGCTTCGTCTGTGAAGCTGGTAAAGTCATTGACCCGGAGTCGGCGGACATTGGAAGGAGGATCATTGGCTTTTTTACACGCAACACCAGAGCCCCTGTTTGATCAGAGCCGGGGGGGTTATGATACTCAGGTCGTGTAACAACAAATGAACCACCACCGCCCGCTGGCGAAGGCCGGGTGAGACTTTAGACGCGACGTGCATCCGCCTCATCAAATACTGAAAAGTGAACAACGAGAGCAGGAGGGGTGAGACGCAGAGAGGGAAGCTCGAGTAATTCACCGGCACGATCCCGTTGTACGTTAAAACGGACTTCTGCTGATCACCGTGACGCTCCTGTAACTCTGAGTGTCTGGGCTCCTTCCACCTGACAGAGAGTGCTCTTTTATTTTACAGCATTATGTTCCACACAGACGCACGCCTGAGTGTTGATGCAGTATATTATTTTTCCGCAGCATACAATCAGCGCAGGCAGAGTGGCTGCGGGGGTTATAAATTGCTGAGGGCAGCCACGCCAGCAGCTTTCCTTTAACCTTGTGAACGTGTCTGCAATTTGTTTAACATTTACTTTTGTCCTCACCAACGCGCTCGACGCAGTCTCTCTTTCACCTGTGCTGAGCCGGTTTCAAAAATGAAATCTGCTTGTATGTAAGCTTATGAGAAAACGACCCAAATTCTCACTTGATTCATCTCCTCAGTCAACGTCTCCGGATGACTTGCGACTTGGAAATCGCTACCGCAGCTCGTCCTCGAGGCTCCAAGTCAGATCCAATCCGAAAAAACCACAGGTGGAATGTATCACATTAACGATGGCTGCATTCCAATTAGTGGATCTGGTACTGGCCACTTTTTATGGAGCCGCTGTTAACGTTAGCGGTCACACCTGCGCTCCACCTGCTCTGACAGGATGGATGATCGGGGTTGGGAGTTGATGTTGTGTTTTTATCCGAGCGCTCTGAACTCGCGTTCGCCTGAGGAGAGCCTCAGACCGTGTACGTAACACATTAAAGTGTGTGGAAGCTGTTTCTTTGTGTTTGTCTTTCTCCTTCGTGTCACAGTTTTGCCGTCCCTTCAGACTCTTTCACCTCACCTGCGTGTGTTTGGTGTTTTCCCATTCTCTGTGTTGCATCAGTCATACGCCCATGAAAAAATAAATAAGTCGGGACGCTGGGGCGGCTGAGTCTCTCCCCTCTGCTCTGCCCCGCGTTACGATGACTGTGTTTGTGTTTTGCGACCCACCGGATCTTTCTTTCTTTTTTTTTTTTTTGCACTTCATATTTCGATGCACCCTTTATCCGAGCTCGCATCCACTCATCTTTCAAACCTGCTTTAAAGTCTTTTTTTTTTTTGTTGTTCTTCCAAAAGCCTGTGCAAACAGCGGGGCTGGAATAATTCATATGGCAACAGGGATGCATTTGGGTGTAGCACCGCAGGCTGTTCACCATCCGCCATCCTACCTTTGTGTTCCAAAAGAGTTTCCCGAGCATGCAGCTGGAGAGCGAGATACCCTGCCAGCTCGTAGCCTCGTTCCTCTGGCCTTTTCTTGTGCCTTCTCTCTCTCTTTGTATGTAGAGCAGCACTTCTTTTTTATTTTTTTTTCTCCGAAAATCACCTTGTTGCAACTGTTTTTTTCTTCTTCGCTTTTTCCCAATTTCTAAATGACACGTCATTTCTTCTGTGCACAGCCAGAATGTATTTCCTTTTCTTTCCTTCTTTCTTCTTTCTGCACTCAAAAAATCGCTCTTAATCGTTCATTTCAAAAGAGCTAACCTGGAGGTGGCGGATTTTCCGGCATCCTGAAACAAATCAACTCTTATCTGTCAATTTACTCTAATTGTGCCTCGCTACGAGGGGATGACGGCGTGTGTTCGTGCTTTATTTGGCTCAGCGCGCTCCCATTGTAGCCAATCCAATCATCTGCGAGCGATACATCAAAAGAGCCGATATGAATAGAGGTCCTTTGTTATTGAGTCATAAATTAAATACGCATTTCCTCAGCTCTAAACGGGACCTTGTGTGTGTGATGCATCACGGATGTGACAAAACCGGTAAATCAATTTGTGGCATTCTTTCACCAACGCTGATGGAGGGAGCTCATTTATTTGTGCGAACGCTTGGCTACTATCGCAACCCCCGAGTTCGATACAGGAGGAGAGGGATTACCATCCGAGAGTTATTGTTCAGTCTATTGGTTCTAAAAATAGATTTATTTAAATGAGGTTGGGTGTTTTGGACCAAGATGAAGTCTCCAAACGGGCTTATATGTAATTGGCGAGCAGCATTAAATAAAGCTAAAAATGTTGTGGAAGGAGACGATTGTTTTGGCGGTCAAATACGAGTTTAATACTGCAGGGAATATCACAATAATCCATATTGTAGTTGCACTGTTTCTGTGTCCCTGAGCAGATTATAACGTCGTGATGTCGCGGAGGTCGCCGGGGGTTAGGGTCTTTCGCTGGATAGTTGTTTCCCGCACCATCAGCGTGAGATTTTCAAAGTCGATACGGGCGTTCCCATTTAATAAAGACCTCTCCGCGCCTCACGCGGGTGACACATCTTCTCCGTGAGAGGTCGCGAGGGGGTGAGATGATGTAAAGGAGTCCAGTGACAGTGTCGTGCATGCTTGAGGAGCGGTGATGAGGCTCCTCCTACGCAGGGTCACATTCTCCTGCAGGGATTCACGTCTTGTTTAGACAGCTTGTCATCAAGTCTCTGCCCGTGTTGCAGGAGCGATGTTCTGGAGCCATATTGCTTCTGTTTCTGATCACTATCAGAGGTCTGGGCTGAACTGGGAGCCTATTGTTTATACCTGAATTGGAAAGTAAATAGGGTGTATCACGGCAGGAAGTAGCACTGCAGGATTAATTTGTGCCTCCTTGCAGGCGCTCGTTGCTCGGTGACATGAGGTGGGTTTCCATCAACCCGTTTTTATGTGCATTTGTACACAAGACGTGTGGACAACAGTAAATACAATCTGAATCTGTCCTACGTTTACTCGGGCTGATGTTTGTATATTACAGGACTTTTGGATTGGCTTGTCATACATTTTTGAGGAGAGACTCAAGTTATAAGCCCCCGAGGTGTTCTTCTGAATCTCACCTGCAGAATCTGCCTCTGTTTTGGTTTCTGTGAAAATGAACATATGATAAATAAAATGTGAAATGATTCGGAAAAATTGGAAAGAATGGCTGAAATATTGCAAAAAAAAAAAAAAAAAACAGGACGGTACGTTTACACTATTTATTCTGTACTTTTAACTCCATTTTCATATGTAAAAAAAAAAATCTAATTTGAATGCAACACAGCAGCATCTGCAAACTCTCAGCTGTTTCATTTATTCGTTAGCTTCATTCAACATTTTTCCACTGGTCATCCGAGTCCTCTCTGCATCGTCCCACCCAGGAGGTCCTGCCGCCCCCTCACAGTTGGAGACAAACTGCTCCAGCTCCTCCCTCTGCTTTTTTTTTTTTATGGGAGAGGCTGAGTAACGCTCGTCTGCTCCACAGCGAGGGATTGGCTGCTGGCGGCCCCTCTCTCCCCTCTGTTGCCCTGGCAATGCTGCACTGTTATTGATAAAGTTGATAAAGAAATGCTTGGGCATGCACCTGACAGATTAGACCTGAAATCCCCTAGGTGAGGGGAGCGGCAGCAGCCAGACAGCATACACTAAGTCCCCCGACAATCAGCGGCTCACAGAAGAGTTTGGCTCGAGTGCGGGGAGTGGGGAAGAATGTAATTTTCTGTAGATTTGTTTTCTTTGGTCCGTCTTGTTTACAACGCTGCCGTCAGATAAGCGTTTACGGCAGATTCAGCGGCTGCGAGCGGGAGGGAAAAATGAGAGCTTTGTTAGCTGAGACGGCATTGATTGGATATAAACGAGTGCTGGCCGGCGTTTGAGAAGCAAGACTTGAGTCGCCATCAGTCCGAAAGACTAAACAGAACTGAGCCAAGTGAAGTTCCTGTCACGCCTCCCCCCCGACCCCCACACACACACACACACACACACACACACCTGTCTACCTTGAGGACTTGGAGTAAACAGTGTGAAAGCCAGGTGATTATTCTTGTAACTACACCCACGCGTGGTGGATTTGTAAGAGCTTTTCTTTAAGCTTTACATTTGGTGGAATCATCTGGCGGCTCGTAAGCGTTTGGTGCGCGACAGAGAACAGTTGGAAAAAAAAATACAGATCAGCATATTTCAGCCAACATATGTTCATCATGCATCCACTAAATACAAAAAAAATGAAAAAATGCATTACACATCGATACGTTACATCCATAGAGACGTCCGGGCATGAAGAGCAGCTTCACTCAGTAACTCCGGAGTGTAAAAATCTATTTAACTTCAGAAACTTAAAGCATCCTCACATCCTCCAGCTATAATAAATCCATTTCACCTTCTGCTGAGAATCCAATTAATGTCCACCAGTCTATAAATTAGATAGGTACTTCACCTGTCAGTCAAGCTGTCACCCTGATGACATGGTTAGTAATAGTGGGTCTCGGGCATAAATATTAACGTTCGTAAACGGGGGGGGAAAATTTGGAGAAATTCTCGGCGAGCACTTTCCAAAGTAAAAAAAAAACATTTTTGCTAATGGATGGAGATGAGAGGAGGTGAGAGGTGACCTTGCATTTATATATTCTCTCATCTCTGCTGCGGCTGGTAACCTTAACAAAGTATTATGTGTGGATCACAGGGAGGTTGACAGAGCGAATGTGTTCTCCGCCGGGATTAAAAGGACGTATCAGTGCGTACTCACACCGGAGTGAGAATTGTGAGTTGCCTTTCTTTTTTTGGTGAACCTTTACTGGAGATGGAGGAGTCAGGACGTCTGTACTTAGAAATACTCGCTCACAGTTCTCATTAAATAATGATGCATTTGTAGAAACACCTGGTTTATTTACAAAAAAATAATGCAAAACTCCTGGTTCTTTTTTTGTGAATGTACCCGAGTCAAACCTTCGTGTAAAAGCATGATTACGACGAAGTAAGCACTTTTAAGATTTTTTTTCCGCTATTTTTAAAACAGTAAGAAGGCTCGACACAACATAAAACTTTGCTCGTAGTATCACCAGGGTCTCTACACATGAACACGAGCATTGAGAACATTGTTCCGCTCGCTGCCGTCCTGCCAGTGGAGAAGTATCGATCTCCGAATGTGATGTAACCTGGAGGACAGTTAAGGTGGAACGCTCCAAAAGCTTAGTTCCATTCAGTTTGTTAGCGAAAAACAATATTGACCTTGAAGTTGAAAAAGGAGCCTCATATAAGAAACAATACTAAAATCAAAAGCCGGAAAAGTCACGTGAGATATTTCGTGGATCGTTGTTGCTGGAAGACAGTAGTTCCACCTTAACTGTCCTCCAGGTTACGTCACATTCTGAGATCGACACTTCTCCACTGGCAGGACGGCGGCGAGCGGAACAAGCTACTGCTAACGTGAGTTGTTCAAAAACCTTCTTTTTAGTAAACTCTGTGTACACAAACAATGTTCTCAATGCTCGTGTTCATGTGTAGAGACCCTGGTGATACTACCAGCAAAGTTTCATGTTGTGTCGAGACTTCTTAGTGTTTTTAAAATAGCGATTTTGATGCTAGTGTAAAAGTGCCCGTAGCACTCCCATTGAAAATGAGTTTGACCCAAAAACGAAAATATGGTAAATCTTAAAAGTGCCTCTTTTGTCATAATTATGCTTTTACATGAAGGTTTGACTCTGGTTCATTCACAAAAAAAAAGCCTTGGTTGCATTTTGGCGAGAGTTTTGCTTCAAAACCAAAGTGCTCGTAGGAAGAAAAGATAATACTCTCAGGTAACTTATTCATATATTTTCTGTAGTCCTTTTCCAGCTACTCATTACCAGCTGACTCGCTCCTCGGCGTGAACATCAGATGAGGTGAATTACAGAGAAGTAGTGCGGACCGATCCATCATTCTCAGCTAAATGTATCAAGACTGCAAAAGGGATTTGTTCTGATCCGATCTCCTGCAGGTTACCAACATCGACTACAAACAAAATATAATCCACTCGTGTTTGATTTATAACTGAGCAGCGAAATCCTCCACAAACCAAATCCCCCCCCCACAAAAAAAAACTGCAACGGTATCACTTTTGAATCTGGTACTAGATGTGTAAAGCTTGGTTCCTGATGGTCCTGAGGGCTGCGGGGGGCACGGAGCCAGGCGAAGGCCGAGGCGTTTACGGCAAAGCGGCGAGCTGGCAGGCGTTGTGTGGTTTGGCAGGAGGTGCCCAGGCTGTCGGCCTGTGGGTGCTGATTGACAGATGGGTAAAATAGCGAGCGCTGTCTGGAGAATCCCCACCGCGTGATGGATGGGGGTGTGACAGAGTGGCACCGGAGCACATTTGGACGCGGGGCATTAATCTAGTCTGACAGAGGAGGAGCAGACGCGGATTCTTGCCAGCTAACGCTGCTCTCGGACCGGCTTTGATCGTGCGCAGGTTCCTCTCGTACATCAGTTTAATCTCATGGGGGCTTTTCTCTGCGGCGCTGCAAACCGTGACCTCACTGCTACGCTTCACATGGACGATTACATCCGCACCGAGCTCACGCCGACCAAGGGTGAGAGTTCATCTTGTCAATATGAGATTTTTGTAAACTTCAGAACTCGCGTTTCAGTCATGTGGAGCAAAACTGAGCCGTTACCCCCCCCGGCAACATTACTTATCCCATCGCTGTCATTCATCAAGGTTCTTGCTCCATCCACCCATCCGGTTGTCCATCCATCCATCAGTTGAGACATCCGAGCAGACAGCTGCTTTCTGACTGCGCGGATGCTTTCGGGCAATCTTTTCTTCAAGCGACATTATGTAACTACGTTGCTTTGGAATAAGAACTAACAGCAGAAATGTCATTATAATTGTAATGACAGTTATTTGTTCTAGATGAGCCGACACTGCTGAAACAGTCGGTGACACTTTACTGGTTGATTCACAGTTTACAGATCGGTTTGTGTACATTCTCTGTGTAACGTTCAGTGTTCCACCATCTTGGGCAAATATGTGAGCGTTTGTATCACCCGAGAACCCACAGGTCACTCGTTTTTTTACAACTGTATCTTCTTTCTATCACAGTTGTGTGTCCGTGAAACTGTCCGCCCATGTGATTGATTTGACAGAGACCCCCCTCATAACAAGTCCAGGAAAAAAATGGTCCTTTTCCGATCCTGTCGGCGCCGACAGACGGTCTCCCAGCGGGGAGAGTTTTCCAACAGTTCACCTGTCTCCTGCGTGGGATGGATGCGCCTTGATCAGCGAGCTCAGCAGATGGGCATTCCCCAGGTGCATTTGAGAGGATATGGAGCAGATGAGTCAGTTCTATTAATTCACATTTAATTCATGATGGGATTTAATCATGTGCAAAAACAGCGGATTTCATCGCGTCACCTTGGCGGAGGTACGTTTGCTACAAGCTAGCCGGCCGTTCCTTGAGACAGAGTGGATGCGAGTTGCCGGACGCCTTTGCAGACTCTGCGCTGTGATACGGGGGGGAAAAGTGGCAGGTTCGACACAGCAGCTGATGGATGATATGTAAATTACTGTTCTAGGAAGACAATTTTCATCAGTAATTCTGTTGTCTGTCAGACAAAAGTGCCGGATGTCCCGGAACTTTCTCCCGCTGAATGAAAACAAAGCAGAAATAATTATTTTTGTTGGTCCTTCCTTCGGAAAAACAAAAACCATCTTTGCTCCCCGCCTATAAATGTCACACCAGCCGCCACGAACCCCGGCGTGATATCTGACAGTGACCTTTCATTTGAGAAACAAGTTTCAAAGGCAGTTCAATCATGTTTGTATCGACTGAGGAGCATCACGAAAATCCGGTCCGACCTCGAGAAAAGTCATTCGCACCTTTACATCATCTTGGCCGGATTATTGTTATTCACCTTATTCGAGGCTTTCAAGGCAAAAAACCAGCTGCTCAGCTAGATATACACTATATATTGATGAATGACCGTGCCCTCCCTCAACCCCTCCCACCTTCACCGCGGACATCCGAAGCGACCGGCAGGACTCGGTAGAGCAGCGATGACGACCCTAACCCTAACCCAGTGGTGGCGAGAGTGTTTGTCTCTGCAGTTAAATGCAGTTGTTCAAAAAATATTTACTCAGAAGAGTTCAAACATTATTTTCCGTTATTTAGTATGAGTGATGTATCAATAATGTCCCGCTGCTAGAACTGAAAAGGGAGGCGCAGCAGAAAAATGGAACAAACTGCTCTTAATCCACTCGCGCACTCCTTTTCATTTCTGAATCGATGCGAGTCGAAACACAAACACACTTGCGCTTTTCCCTGCGTAACCTATTAGAACCGAATGCAGCCTTGTGCTTTTTTACTGCAGAGAGTCTAATTAGAAATGCAGTTAGGCCCGGTTGATGTCAAATAAAAAAGACCGAGCCCCGGTGACCGCTCAACTCGACCCATTATCCGTCTTAAACATTACACACTGTACGTTATGTTCTGAGTTACCTCATTGATTTTTCATCACCTTGGAGAAAAAAACCAAAACAGAAAATCACAAATTCTATATTGAATTTGTTTAATAACTCGCATGCATCATCGGCCAAAATGAGCGGTTCCTTCTGTCTTTTAGCGCTCGTGATTATAATTTGATTTGTTCCTCGACTCACACGCTGCATTTTTAATGGTGGGATCCCCCCCATATTTGTCCCCCCCCCCCACCCACCCACCCAGGATCAATATTTGCTGGATTGGTACTCCTCCAGCTCTGCTCTCCTTCCAGCTCCTGACATATGCAGTAAGTACATCTCACATCATGCATTTTTTATGCCTAAATATTAGCATCAATCAGAGCCTGTTTACTCTGAAAATGTTAAGTCGGGGGTTTCACGCGCGGCAGATCTGCTCGCGTTTCATTGTTCATCTCTTAACGTCTTTTTTTCCATTTGCGGGTAACTGAGCCGGATCGCACTCGCCTGAAAGTCTGAATGTTGTCGCGCTGACTTAAAGATGATATCACAACGACAGAAACGTCCCAGTACAGTTTGTGTTGCGGCCTCAAAAAGCGCCGACTCACCTCACTCCGGACCGTTACGCTCTGACACGGCGGTCTGATCGTGTCACGTCGACTTTACTTTATTAAGTGAAGAGAAGGAGGAAGTCTGGTCACTGTGTCCGCCTGAAGCCTCCCACCATCTTTCCGTGTTGGTATGTTTGATCCCAGCAGGACTTCGGTGTCACGCAGGCGTGAACTTTAACTCTTACACAGGTTAAAGCTTGATTCCATGGCGTCTTATGACATTGGACCATGAGCCATCTGTGTCCTGTGCAGTCGGTGTCAGCGGTGCGGGCAGAAGCGATCAGCCGTGCGGGGACTACTGAGCGGTATTAAAAAAAAAAAAGCTTTGTCATTTGTTCTGGAATCGGCTGCGTGAAGGGTGTGAACGCTGACAACGTTGCATCCGCCGCTATCAGAACTGATGATCAAATTGTCGGTAGAAGTCGCGCTGATTTTTGATTGATTTCTGCTCATTTCCTTCATTCAGTCCGGACCGCTGCTCTCGTTAGCATTCCCCTCCACATCCTCCCCTCCGTAGCGCCCTTCTGTGCGGGCACACATACGAGATCCTCAGCAGCCAAAAGAGATAAATTCGCACCCTCTCATTTGGTGAAGGTGACCTCTCTGTTTGTGTCATCGAGGTTCCAACGCGTGTCTGCTGGAAAAAAATAAAGCTAATCGCGTATAAACATCTGAAGCTCACATGTGAAAATGTTTTATACGGAGAGATGCTCAACCACATGTGAAAAAAACAAACCGCTTGTGGAAATGTTCGGTTCACATGTCACGTTGTTTTATTTACACTTGATACAATTTTAGGAAAAATACTCAATCCCACGTGAGTAACGAGCTTCTAATCCGCATTAGAGAAAGCCGCCCACAGTTTCAGTTCTTGAAGCAGTGCTCTGGTCGCAGAGGGGTCATTATGTCATTACGTACGTACGTGAACATACATAAACAAAGGCCGTGAAGTGACAGGTTACATTAGTTATTTTAACCCAGCATGATCTTGTTTGTTTACGATGTTTGACAACGTTGAGAACTTTCCAGAAGCTTTAAAAAGTCAACTAACTTTCGTTTTCACTCCCGTCTCGTCAAATATGGCAGCTTGCTCAGTGGCTACAAGACTTTACGTATCCGTTTAGCATTAGTTTTGCTAGTGATGGCTCCACCATTCAGGTAGCAATACTACATTTACAACGTCAGACTTTCAAAATAAAGCTTGCTGTGAAACATATTATGATATTGGGACTCTTGTAAAAAGTTTGGTTTGGTTTAGGGACAGAAAATACTGCGAGGTTGAGGAAAAGATCCAGATTCCTGTCGTGTAATTTACATAACATGATATTGCCTAGATTACATAAGTGCGTCACTTCTGAGCACCCTTACCACTTTCTCCTTCTTTAACTACTGTAATCTTCAACAAGTGACGCTCGATGGGGGTAACTACAGCATCGGACCCAGAAGCATGTCACCACTTGTGGAAAATCTACATTTCACACATAGATATTTTTATTCATATATAAAAACCCCAATCACTCGTGTAGTTCGCATCTGACGGTACTTTTTCTATCCCCCCAGCTTCAGCTCATATTCAGAAATAGCGACTCACATTTAAACTTTGACATTTCTGTGAGGGATGCGTCAGTCGATCTTCATTCAGACGGAGAGCTTGTATCCATTTGTACTGGAATTTGCATAAAGCAGGGTTAATTAATCTCCCATTATCAACCTGTCAGGTATATCAACTGACGGCTAAGGAACAATGTATGACACCGAACATGCATACGCACAAACACACACATGATGTAAGACTATATCCAGCTGCAGCGTCTCCTTTTACGTCTATTCTGCACCACTGACCTGATCAGATGGTGTTGGATTGTATGCTTCTAAAAAGAAATAAAAAAAAATTAAAAAAACACCTGATGAAGGCACAAAAGATTCTTTCTCAACTACAAAAAAAACAAAGAAAAACCACAAAGCCTGCGCCGAGCTTTTGAAATATAAATATTGAATAAATATATAAATATAGCCTCGCTGCAGAGATGAGGAGCTAAATGCATTTAAGCGAAAAACAACCCGAGTGAGTGAAGGTGTCCTTCGTAGCTATATCAGATTGCCCGCGCGTGAAAAAACCGCACAATGTCGCTGAAGATCTAATTCTTCCTGCTGCCAGAGCCGTTATTCAGGCAGCGCTGTGCGATGAGGCTGCGGGGGGAAAGTTGATATACTGCTATTCTCTGACAAAACAGTAGCCAGGGACATAAACGAGATGGCCCTGGACGCTTTCATTTCCACTTTTTGGACGAGGTGAGAGCCAGCTGATATTTAATATTGTCTCTGAATGAAAACACAGATGTAACCGATGCTGCACAGCTGCTTGTTTATATTCCGAGCCTCGACGAGGAGCATTTTGTGGAAATGACAATGTTTTTGGTCGCCGGCCCGTTTTTTTCTGGGGAGAGCGCGCTCGCTCTCGCTCAGACACACACACGCTGCTCGTTTCATCCAAATATATTTTTAGACGCTTTATTAAACATATTTCCTGCTCGGGGTTTGGAGCGAATTGAGGGAGCAGAAGTGTTTTTCCTGCCGATAAATAAATAGCTTCCACACTTTCCTCTCTGACAACAGGTGTAATGATTGCCATCTATCCCCCCAAATTACTCTCAAAGATGTGTGAAATTAACCAGGAACACATTGCTCATTGCCTCATCCCTCCGTCTCTCTCTCTCTCTCTCTGCATTCGTGGTAATTTTCTCGCGACGACTCTCGGAGCGTGATCCGATGGCTGCTTTGGATTAGTCGTGCTATCTGTGATTCGAGTTTTGTTTTGTCCCCTTCATCATCATCATCATCCGTTTCCTCGAACAGATCAGAGCAGATTGGAGCCGGCCTTAATCTGAAGGAGCCACGTTGCTAAGGCGAGCTGCCGGCTGACCAAGAGGTTGGCACCGCTGCCGCCGCTGCAGCCGCCGTAATGACCGCAACATCTGGCACGGCGTGGGCACGCATGGCAGCCGCGTGAAGACAACTGCTTTGCTGGATCGTTCCCACTCTCTGTGTTTGCCATCTCATGGTAACGAGGATCACTCTGGACGGCGAGCTTCTGGCCTGCGCCACTGCATTGTAGAAATTGCAGGATAAATCACGAGTCAGAAAATAACCAGCGTGCCATTTGTCATTTGTTTTTGTTTTTTTGCTCTCCAAACTTTCGCATCACTCGGCGCCGGCGCCATCCCACAGATCCTCCCCCCCTCTCCTCCGGTACAGATCCTCTCTTGGAGTGCGCCGCAGCAGATGCTCGCAGGCCTAAAAAAATCTGGATGGATTACAGCTTCTAACAGATGCTGCCACTGTTTCCACCGGCCGTGGTGGCTACCCCAAATCAAGCAGAACGCCAGACGCGCATGTGTGCGGCGGAGGAGCGAGATTCAAGACTGCAGCACTTCATGGAGGATGTATTAACGCGGCCACAGGAGCGGTATAGTTTTACAGGAATAATTTGTACTACACGGGTCTCCCGCGGCATCCTCCCCGAGATAAAGTTCAGACGCAGCCTATCATCGCGTGGTCATTAGGATTCACACGAAACCAAATATCTTTTTGAAGAAACGTTCCCTTCTGCCTTTTTTTTTTTTTTTTTCTTTCAGTGCAGCTTAATGCCTCCTGCAGAGCGAGCTGCTGGATGTGGTGAAAATGCATTTACAAGAACTCTGTTCTGATCTTAATACTTTTCATCCGGGGCCTCCTGACAGCCCCGGCCTGACCTGAACACAGGGTTCGTACGGGTGCTTGAAATCCTTGAAAGTGCTTGAATTTCAATGTTGTGTTTTCAAGGTCTGAAAAGTGCTTGGATTTTAGTTTAAGTGCTTGAAAGTGCTTGACATTATAACTCTGTGTCTTTTACAAAATTGGGATCAGACTGGATAATTAATTTCTGAAGTTTTTGCTATTATAGAATATAATTTTAGATGTTTACAGCATAATACAATGTACATAATTGTGATAAAAAGTGAAGAAAAAAATCACAAGTATATATATTCCTTTAGATACGTATTTTACCCCAGCAGTAAGGTGCTGGAAAATCTTAAAAATTACCCTTAAAAGTGCTTGAAAAGTGTTTGAATTTGACCTTGAAAAATGTGTACGAACCCTGCGAACAGTTTGTGAGAATCCTCCGCTCCTCTCCTCCTTTGTCTTTATCTCTGGGAAAAGAAGAATGTTGAAATGTTTGCCGACCGGCTGGATCTGCACCCCCCCCCCCCCCCTAAAAAAAAACCTTCTTGTAGGGCTTTTCTTCATGACACTAAAGGAGAGTGCAGACTTACACAAACAAAAAAAATATGGCGAATTCTGGCCAACACTCACACACACTAATCAGAGACGCAGAGCAGCTCATCCATATTCATACCTAATTTAGATTTGCGGATGTAGAAAATGGATAAGCAAATTGAAAAGACATCGCACTAAAAAAAAACTTCTTATTGTGCAATGTTTACCTCCTCTCTGCCACTCAGACTCACCGAAAATGGCAGTTAATAGTTTTTGTCCTCTCTAAAGGTTGTGCGCAAATCTGACTGAGACCGAGTTATTAAATCTAAGAAATGCAAAAAGTGATATGAGGAAAGTATGACGAGAGCCGGCGTCGCTTACCTCGGCATGCTGGGAATACGAATTATCCTTCAACCCCTAAAAAAAACAATTGTTTGGAAATACATTGCCTGTAGTCTGAAAGGGTTATGTGTGCGATGTTTGCGACATATTGCGCTCAATCTGCTGCATGTGACCATAAAAACGTATTCCGGCGTACAAAATAATGAAACAAGGAAATGAGAGATAACCTTTAACAACACGCGGATTCTCCCGCTCTCGCTAACAAATAACCCCGGCCGCACGGATGTATACATCATGTGCCTCCGCCTTAAAAAAAATTAAATAAATAAAATTGTTGTTTTCTGTCGGATTCATCTACAATAAAATATTGCTTTTTGGGGGGAAAGTAATTTGCAACAGATGGCTGGATGTAATTTTAGACTGCAGCAATGAGAGTGGCAAAATACAATTCAAGAAACAAGGGAAGCAAATATTGCCTGATGCTGTGATACATATGCTGAGAGGGGAACGTTTTAAAGTGCTCCAGTGTGGGTTTTTTTTTTAGGCATATGGTGAAATGAACACTGCGAGTGTGCGCTTTGAACTCGAAATTGGATGATATATTGCTCTCCATGGCAACCGAATCGTATGAATAAGACTTTAATGAGAACAGAAGGAGGTCCGACAAGTGTTAAGTGTAAAAGAGCAAAGGTCTGTGGTCAGATATTCAGTTTTGTAAGTTAATTGTGACTCTGAATAGTGACAGAAGCCTTTACCAAAAAGATGAAGTTGCCCAGAATGTAGCAGTTAGCAAGTAGCTCGGGTAGCTGTGGAGCAAAGTGGCCCTATTAGCTGAGTGGAGTCTGGATGACGGCAGCGGTGGTGGTGGGGGGGGGGGGGGGAGACACTGCTGTCAACTCAGCTCAGCCGGCCTCAGACGGCTTCCCAGCAAACACGGCTCGACACCACAAGGGTATGAGACTGACAGATGCCAGTTTGAGGACAGGAGATACAGTAACGGGGCGATTTACAGCGACTCTGTCTGGGACAATGACTCCAGGGGTGAGGAGACACAGCAGACGGAGGTCTGAAGTGGAAGTGAAAGAATCTGCAGTGGGCAAAACAAGGGCATCGAGCCAAAGTGATTTCATAACCGACTCCGTGAATGAAGGATTTATTTCCAACAAACTGGAGGTGATTGTGGGGAGATTTATTAGGGCCCGGGCAGGGAACCTGCAAGGTCCCTATTGTTTTTCTAATCATTATTATTTGTTATTTTTAGTTATTTGTTTTTCTTTGTCTCAGATGATCGCATTTTTCACTGCCTGAACATTCACCAAAACTCACCAAACTTGGAATGTACGTCACACCTTGCAAATAATGTTATAATCTATGGTCATCGTGAATGTCCACCATAAGTCGGTGCTATAATCAAGGAAAGTGCATTTTGGCTTATAACTCCCATGTACTTTATCGCACCTTCAAAAACATTATATCCATGAGTTCATTAAATTCTGCTGAATCTCATGATATAGGCCACACAATTAACCTAAATGTCGCAAACCTACTTTTTCAAACTCCTCCCAGGCAATTTCACCAATTTGCACGAAACTCCTGACAAAAAGTTATTAAAATAATTTTGATATTCCAAAGAATACTCAAATTGTTAAATAACAACTTCCTGTAGTTTTGGGTCAAGACAGGAAGTGTTGCATATCTCCACATTGGTGTGTTCGAATGACATGAAACTCAGGATATTACTTCCCCCATGAGCTCCTGAGGCTCTGTGCCCTAGTGGGCGATGAACACCAGGTGGTGCTCTTTAAATTGAAGTATCTCCACATCGGTTGCTCGTACTAACACGCAACTTGGTACAATTCATGTCAATATCAAAAAAAGTTATCAAAAGAATTGTGATAGTCCAAAAAACACCCAAAATATAAAACCACCATTTTCCTGCACATTGCGGTCAAAAAGACAGTTTTGCATATCTTGTCAAAATACAGTCCGATAACACAAAACCTTTGATCATTGTGTTCCATAGCCCGATGAGGGTTTCCGCAAAATGTGGTGCAAATCGGCCAATAGGTGGCGCTTTTATTGCTTTAAATGCCGAAAGAACAGCTTGAATGCCTTCACTTTTCGTTGGACAGGCTTTCTCCACCAGAGGGCAGTTCTGCCTTGCTAATGGATACAAAACTCTGTGTAAGAGTCTGTAGGGTCACACAGTGAAGTCCTCTCGTTATTTGTTTTTTTATGTAGATTGCAGGGAGTTCTTCTGACTTCAGCATACATTATTTAATACCGGCAGGAGCACGCCACTGAATTATAAAGGAACGACTTCCTCGTCGGAAGGTGTTGCATGAACAAGCAAGGGCCCGTTGATCGCTGCTTGCAGCTGTAAATTTGTTTATGTTTCACGAACCTTTAACAAGAGAATCAAGCAGCTTAACTTAGTTCAGTACAAAAAGGAAACTTGATTGAAGACGGTGTATTTTCTTATCTGTTAAATAAGGAAGATATGTGTTTAAAACTACAACTATACAAACGTTTCTAGATGAAACTACAGCTGCTAAAACATGGCGGTGGTACAGAGTCTTGTAATACAGTGAATGATGTCTGCTTTAGTGGCCTAAGTCGCAAACTAAGTTGAAGCCACGGGGTCTACTGCGCCACTGGCCTTTTGAAGTACAACGTGGTATGAAAGGAAGGGCAGGGGCTAGCTGGTTAGCATGCTAATCCAGCAGACATCTTTTCAACCACGTCTTACAGATCCTCACAGCTCCTTTTGCTAAATTCTCTTTAAAAAAAAATGACAGAATGTAGTCCCAGACCTTTTTGAGGAGTTTTAAAGATACCAAAAACACCTGTAGGTTATGCCGCAGAATATATGTCAAGAGCAATTAGCAGTAAAAAGGACTTCCAAAAAATGTAGTGCTCAGACGCTCCCTCTGATTCTTTGCTGCAGGATATGCAGGACATAAAATCGAACAATAAATTAAATCTGCTCTTGCGCTGTGTTAACAAGAGATCATCACCCCTTTACTCCCAAACGGATTGTAGCAAAAGTCAATTAGATTTTTTAACATAGTTGCCTTTGCTTTCCATAGTAATTGAACCATTTGGACTTCTGTGGTCGCGTATTTTGAGATACAGCATTGGAAAAAATTAGCTGCAGATAGCTACAGGCTCTCCACCGACATGAACAATTCAGGAACTGTGGGCTGAAGCTGCATTTTGTCTATTCCACTGTAGCTGCAGCAGGTAGCTAAAGTGCCTCAGGCTTCATATGATGAACTGTCATATTGTTGCTTGCCAGCACATTTCATATATATTGTAGAATGTGCTACACATATTGGAATAAATCCTAAACCTTGAGACAGCTCTTGTATTTCTTTTCAACCGATCGTATAGCACATTATGTTTTATTCTTTACAGACTGTGCCGAGTAAAAAAAAAAAAAAAAAAAAAGTGCCCGGCTCATCTTATAAATGAAATGTTCAGTGCAGGAATCTGTTAGTTTTTTCTTCTTGTAGGGATCTGCACCGAATGTAAAAAAAAAAACGCAAAGCAGTAACTGGTCCGCTCGTCCATGTATGTTTAGGATCTCTCAAAGTTGGATGAGACGCGGCAGATGTTTTGGGTGAGGTGGAATCAAAGATATGGCTGAACATAGAGGAGAGAGGAAAACAAGGGGGAACGAGACGGTGTGGCGCTCAGCAGAGACCACCGACACCTGTTGAGTTTATACGAACAGCTGTCCCAGCGGCAACCTTGGGGATCGAGGAAGCCCACAGGCACCCGTGGACCGGGCGCAGTTCCGTTGTAAACACCTATAATATATGCACTGAAGGTGTGTCTCAAAAGAACACAATACAGATGGGTGGGATGAATCTGAGGGCTTTTTCTTTTTTTTCCTCCAGATCATTATTTGGGCCTCCGTGATTGATTTCAATCACAGTGCGGCTGCTGTGAAGCTGGTTATCTGAAATACTGATTGAGTTAAAGCTCTTTTTATCACATTTGCAGTTTTATGCCCAGTCTCTCTGAAGTATGAGTCATTGAACACTGACAGTTACGAGGAGAGACAATTAAAACTTAATGCAGTTGCTAATTCGCTCGCAGAAAATTGTTTCATTTGGAAATATTTTACAAATCATTAGCTCTAAGTCATTCTGCTCCCTGAACCCGCAGCGCTTTGCTTTTCTCTGTAGGGTCTTTACACTCTTTTCTTTTTTTTTTTCCCTTTTTTTTTTCCTGACTTGGACCTCTGGCGTCGCAGGTTAATTGGATCTGTGATGTTTTAACCCTGTAACCTCCCTGGAAATCCAACACGCAACGCCCACCACCTGCTTACCGCGCCAAGAAGGTCCGTCACCCCTAATACCGCGTGGACGAGTGTAATTAATCTGCTTGTAAATAATCATCTGCCTCTGTGATCCCTTCACATGTTTAACTCTCACCTTTGAGAAGTAAAGAGTAAATGTTGGCAAAGCGCCTCCTGTTCACATACAGTACAGACGCAGGTTCAATTAAATGAAGACGGAATGAAGACTGAGTGAGAATCTTGACCTCCACTTCTTCCCCACAAACTCCCCCACCCACCCCCGAATACTACGTCTCTCCCTCTGAGTCACCATCTGTGACTCACCAATTACAAATGGCTGCACAATCCTAATCTATCACATCCATTCATGGTGAAAATGCCCCCAAAGCGTTTTCTGTTGTGTCTCTTTCTTCTCCCGCCAACATGGACTTTGTTCTCTCTCCATTGTTTCGCTTCTAGTTATTTCGCTATTCCCCCTTTTTTTGTTGTGCAATTCATTTCTTAGAGTCAGCTTTGGGAGTTCATGTGAACGTCTGTACAAATGTTTTAGATTTAAATGCAAAACGGGGGCTGGAAATGTAAAAACTAGAACTCCCAGGCTCGTGGTTGTACGCCTCCATGCACCAGTCGTGTTGCTTCTCCTGAGCTGAATACTGAGCAGAACATTGTGATGTCACAGCGTACTTAACCTTTGACCTGTTGGACAGCCAGTCGCACAACGTCATCATTTTATCCTGTTAGACATTTGTGTAAAATTCTGTCATAGTTATCGTCTTAATTATTTAGTTATGGTGAATAATAAGACCATAATCAGCAAATGTATGTACCAAATTAAAGATTTCTCCTCAATCCACTCTTCATGAGGATGGGATGCCATGATGTCACAGTGACCTTGACCTCTGACCTTAGGAAACCAAACTACAAGCCCAAGTGGACATTTGTACCAAATTTGAATGAATTTCCTCATGATGTTCTTGAGATATCGTGTTCGTAAGAATGGGGCGTATAGATGGATGTACGAAAGGGCAACCACCCACGGCTATCACCGGCGCACTCACATCATCATCATCTTACTTTTATTTACTAAAGAAAATTCAGTGAAACAAACTAAAGAACTAAGATTTCCATTAAAATCCGGACTCATATCGCAATATCTGTCAAAAATAATCGCAGTATGATTTATTTTTCATATCATTCAGCCTCTAATCTTACAGCCCCGTGTTCTTTTGTATTCCAAGCGCACACTCGGTTGTATCACAATATGTGGATTTGAGACAAATAGGAAGAGTAAGTCGGCTACAACGCCTGCTCTTCATTCCCCTGCGGAGGTTCAATCAGGTGTGACTCATGGTGAATAAAGGCTTGGAGGACAAAATGGAATTCACAGTGAGCCGTCATGCTGACAAGCTTGTCATCTTCTTCTCCTATAATTGTCTTTCCATGTCTCAGCAGGTCAGCGGAGATACAACTGAAATATGTAGCGTTGCATTCATGTCTCCCTGTCATGTCCAAGGAGGTATTTTAAGACAGGTGAGGGGAGAGAGATTTTTGGCCATTTCTTTTGCTCCTCTTCATCCTACGCAGAGGTGGAGTGAATGAACTACCATCCCTGAAAAAAGCATATTTATTCAGATTTTCCGACACATTACTAAGTCATTGTTATTCACACAAGACTCCGGTCGGCAACTGGATCACTGCTAAATGGGGTGCCGCATTTTACTCCAATTAAAATTCATCCCTGCTAGGTTTGTTTTAGCCTTAAATCTGCATTAACTTTTTTTTGGGGGGCCACTTAGAGGCCGCGGGAACAAGCTGCCAAACACAACACTGACATTTCACCACCCGATAAAGATGATTTTTACTTTTTTTACTTAATAGCTTCCTGTTGTGTTTGCAACACTGATGAGAGCAGCGAGAGAAACACCGCGAGCTGGGACTGATTAAGAAGTTGGACGATAGTTGTGTTTGTGTTGGGTTTGTGACCGCGAGCGACCCTTTCGCCTCGCACCAACACATCAAATATGGCAGCTCGGTCAAAGGGGCCAAACTTCAAACTATGACGCTGCAGGAATGGCTCCAGAGGCCCCCCCTGTAGCTTAGTATTAGAAAGAGGGAGAAATGTCAACATTGAAGGGGTTGATGGTGTGGTTAGGTGGATCAAACACAGAAACTCCATCCAGGAGACCTCATATACGTTTCGTAAACAAAACCGCAATCTTTTCCTTAACCTAACCAAGTGCATTTGGTGCCTAGATGTAACTAAGCTGCTGCCGTTTCACAATGTTAACAGTCCAAAGTGCGATTAGAAGAAGTGTTTGTCAGCGAGCTTTATTTTGAAAGTCTAACTGGACATTGCAGTATTGCTAACTTACTTCTCCCCATAAAAACTTTATTAAAACTCAATACTGTACTTAGAAAAGCAGTGAAGTTGTAACCCTTTTGCAACAACCTGGGTTTTGCATATTTGATGAAAGCAAGAAAGATTACGGTGAAGTCATACAGACAAAGAAATGTACAGTTTATTAATAATGTCACTTGTGCTTCAGGCGAATTAGGCTCCAGATAGAAAGAACTGATTCATGGGTCGATAATTCAGGAAAGATGTGATACCAAAAACCCCACATTCATTGTATTTAAAGCAGCTCCAAGAAGCGCTTTGTGCTGTACTGTACTGTACCGCCAGACTACAGAGCAGCTTCTTTCCTCAGGCTGTAAGACCACTCAATCAGTCCTCAACATCCCTCACTTTCATTTGTATAACTCATCTGATCCAGATCAGTCAAAATTGCACAACCAGTTGAAGCTTCCTAGCAGTAAATTGAACCACAAGTCTGCTAAAGTTACACAACAAAATTAAGTTTTGAAGCTTTCAAGAGACCTGGTGATATCAGAACTACAGATTACATTAAAGAGATTATGTATTAAACATACAAACACACAGTACATCATACATGGTGATGAGATTATGTGTTAAGAGTAAAATGTGCAGTTCCACTGGATTGGTTCGATCTTTGGCGAGAGTGAAATAAGTGAAACGCTCTGCTGCTGATTCGATCGTAATGTTCTGTTACAGGGCAGCGAGGTGAAGCCAGCGCCAGCTCAGATCATGATCATATATCAATACGAATACAACCCCCCCGACATGATTTATAATGCAGCGAGAGTCTGAGTGAAAGTGAAGAGTTTTGGAAGGGAGAAATATTTTGTACGAGTTGAAGATGATTTATGCGCTAATTAAAAAGAAAATGCTGCGCTGAGGAGTTCTGTCGAGGAAAAAAACGGAGAGGTCGTCTCATTCAGACTACGGCATTACGTTGACGTGACTGAGAGGACTTATCTTTGCTGCGGTCCGGGGAAGATTTGCCGGCGTGATTGGCAGCTGTCGATAATGCTGAAGCGGAGATATTGTGGGTCAATCATCGAAATATACCAATATGGACTTGAATATAAACGTCTAGTTATCCCTTTTTTTTTAAATCACTCAGCTCGTTCAGGGTCATTGGAAGGAAAAGAATATTCATTTCTGGAGATACACGGCTTCCTCGGTTTGAAAAGATTTGGTTTGATATGCTTGCGGTTTTGAAACCTTGTGCAAAATCAGCCTTTTTCTGTTCCCCGTTTTTGTAATACTTCCACAGCGGAGTAACTCAGTAAACAAACTGATACACGGAAAATATGTTTGTGCTTTTACCCAAACCAAGGACATGCTCAAACTTTACCTTTCTTTATGTTGGTCTGGTTAGGTCACAGAACAGGGTAGGTAAAGAACATGTTATAGCCTAAAATACCTGGTAATGTTGCCACAGACGTGACTGTAAATGTCGCAGTGTCTCTGCAGTTTTAAACACAGTTGGAAATATCTCGGATTTGTCGTCACAAGCACGGCTGGAAACTTCCCAACATCTCATTAAAACGCTTGATGTCTCATCAAACATTTACTGGTTTTGTCGCAATGAACGTTGCTGGGAAGTTCCCATCATCGTGTTAAAAACAGCTGGCTTCGTCACTATAAACATGGCTGAAAATGTCCAGATGTCTTGCCAAGAATATCCGTCTTTTGTACCCACAGGCTTGGCTCGAAACTTCCTGACATCTCACTAAAAACAACTGGTTTTGTTGCCAGAAATGTGGCTTGAAAGTGTCCAAGTTGTGGTGCTGGTGAAACGTTGAAACACAGTCTCAAACAGTTGTCACTGGCTTATCAGCTTTCCCACCTAACTCTAATGCCAACACCTCCTGACGTGAAGGTCAGCTCATACAGTACACATGTATAATGAATGTGATGTGAGATGTGTTGCACGATTGCATTTTGGTGCGCATGTCATGTATGAATGTGAACAGTACCGGTGGTTTATTCTTCTGACTGGGCTTCAGTGAAAGAAATAAGACTCCTTTATATTTGATACTGGTTTCTCATTGAGGAGAGTAACTGTAGTACTCTCTTGTACTTTGCCTTCCAACAGCTCTCAAAGTCAAACACAACACAGTGCACTGCGGTGTTCAACTTAAATCCATTCATTATTTCTAACATTTAAGGCCTGAAAGCTTCTGTAACTCCGGCACATACAACACTTGATTGCAAGAAAAAATCTCTCCCACTCGTCAATTTGTTCCGCCGGGTTGATGTTGACGGCGTTCGGTCTTTCATAACCGGCGGTAAAGACGCTCCCAAGACCCCTAAAAGGTGACGTCTGGCAGGAGTGATTTAATTTGAAAAGGTCAATAACTGATTACGCCGACCACTTCCTCGCCTTCTGACCGGCGGGTGGTCGTAACCGCCCTCCCTTTTTTCGCTCACCTTTTTACCTTCTTCCTTTCTTCTCTGCTCTCGGAGATATTTCCCCTCTCGCACTCTGCCAGGCGGCGGCTGGCTCAGATGTCACCCCCCATGCTCCCCGCTATAGAGCTTGTGTCCCTATGACGGCTTGTGATCTCATGATGAAATGATTCCTAAATGTCTCCACTCTGCGGATGCCCGGGATGATTCTCTCTTTCAGCGTGCGTCTCTCTTGAGTAAGGGATTCCTCTGTCGTTTGTGGGATGATGATAATAGCCTGCAGCTGTGCATCATCAGAGTGTAATCATTACCTCTGAAAATCCGCAACAGATGCCCTACCTGACAAGTCCTGACAAGGCTTTTCTAATTTCAGCGACGCATTGTCACTGTCAGCGGTGCTCTGCGGGCCAGGGAATGCGGCTTTGTGTGAGGACATTCTTTTTTTCTTTCCCTCTCTCCTTTGTGTCTCGCCAACGAAGGTGAAATGAAACTCGGCAAATAAATAAAATGATTTGAAACGGGGGGGAAAAAGAGTCCAGAAGGAGGAAGTCGCAATCACTTCAAAATCCAATGAACGACACGTGGAAATGTAATTAGCTTACTAATTACTCTACAGCCAAAGCAATTAGCCTGTAACACATCGTGGTATTTTCGTCACGTAGCTCAGCTTCATCAGAAGTGCCTCTCAACAGCTCCTCCGCCTAACCACGCGTAACGGAACTACTCACAAGGTTAGCGGCGTAAATTTTGCGATAGTTGAGTCCAATATGTGAATTTGTGACACAGGTAGATGATCGCGTTAAGGACCGAGCAGGACAAGCGCTGGCGGAAAAATGGCGCCAGCTTGCAGACACTAAGAGGGTCTCTGGGTCCTCGGTACTGCAGTACTGACCGGTTCACTGACAGGAAAGCAGAGGTCAGATTCACAGGGTTCATCTCAGCAGCCTGTCCTCTGTTAAGATGTTTTCATACGTTACGTTTCAAACGCTAAATGTGCAAACTAACTAACCGATCCAGACCAGCAGCTCAAAATCCTGCAGGGTGAAATGACGCTCATGGTCTATGATCCGAGATGTCGAGGTGGAGACAGGAAACAGTGTCTGAATTCACGTTGGTGTGCCAGCCCGAGTCGATCCCCTGTTCCTGTGACCAGACACAAGGGAGCTACCGGTGCCGTTGCGTCATCATCAAGCGCCGCTGTTGCCATAGCAAATGATCTGACGAGTAGATTGGAAATTTAAAACACAAGAGTGGCTCTCCTGAACACGCCTTGGCTAGAAAGGAAAGATCCGTTTGTAATCGCCAAAGTACCATATTGTTACAACTTTCCTTCTCACTAAAGCATATGGTTCTGAGTATAACATTATAATTTACACAAAAACTATTTTAAAAAATAACCTTTGGAGGAGAGTTCAGGTATAATTGCAGCAGGTCCCTCAGTGCTGCCCGCTGCTCCTTCACCAGGAGGTCGGGTCAGCTGCAGAGGACAGATGTCACCGTCGGGGGACAGAAAAATAGAAATTAAACTTGACTCCAGTCAGTTAATGTGAAAGAAACCAAAACCGATCCGACAGCCTCTTGTTATTGGAAGGTTGCTGGTTCGATTCCCCTGGTCTGCATCTCGAAATGTCCTTGGGCAAGATACTGAACCGCAAATTGCTCCTGATGTGCTGGTCGGCACCTCGCGTTTCAGCCATCACGCACATTAAGTCGCTTCCGTCAAAAGCGTCTGCTAAATGCCCCGAAATGTAAGTATATCAAATTATTGATTTACTTATAGGCTAATATGTATGTTTGGGGAATTGGGATGCAGACTTATCAATTTTACTTCAATGGTATATTGGATCATCACCCAATTGCTGCGGTCGAGCGTGTCTACTCAAATCATTCACCTTAAAGTAGCCAAGCCAGCATCAAATAATATACACTACTATCAGATATATCGACATACTGCTCCATCCACCAAACACACACACACACACACACACACACTTTTTGCACTGCATACACAGTTATCCCCAACTAGCAGGATCAGAGGGGGTCAAGCCAAGGTTATAAACATTTGTCTTACCTATTGATCAAAATGTGTCACGGGGAAATGAGAGGTCAGAAGGTGGCAAAGTAAATCAAAGGCAAATACCAACGGCGACCAAATGTGGCGAACGCCTCCCTCCAAAGTGCTTTTCAGGGAGCAGTTAGCCGGCGTAAATTACGCTTAAAATTTGCGAAGTGACACGAGCTCTGAGACCAATTAGGGTTCAAGGCCGCGGGGCATCACTGAATATACCATCGCTGCAGCTCTCAGGAGCGTGTTTCAGGTCAGAGGCAAACAACATACGAAACAGGCCCGCTCACATGACTGCACACACACTAAGGCGAAATTAAAAATACAAATAATTATAATCCCACCTAAGATGCATTATGCATACTATGTAATGAGGTGCGGAGATTCAGTAGGGCGCCTGTTTTTCCACATACATGTGACCATTACTTCTTTTTCCTGCTGAGGTTCATGCATTATTTTACAAAGAAACCATATTATTAATTCAGCCGCAGCAATGCTTCACAGCTTGTGATATTGATCAGAGGATATGAGGCCCACTTGCTTGTTCAAGCACGTTACTGCGCAGTGATGAACAGGAAGAAGACGACAAATACATGAAGATGTACGTGCGGCTTTGACTGCTTCTTGTAATGACTGAAATGGGAACAGCGCTGAAAAAATAAACCCACATTACTGATTTGGTTCAATTAATAGATAGAATAATAGTCAATATAGTAATTATTAAAATATCTCAGGAAGGATCACCTTTTAGAATAAGATGAGCGATACAAACAGATATTGCACATGTAGCCAAAGTCCGATATATCCCATTCCTTTGTGTGATATACATGTATTGTTATTCAAAAACACATTAAAAACTGTTAAAGGGACAGTGTGTAATATATCAAGTATTAAGCGCCATCTAGCTGTGAGGTTCTACATAGCAACACTCCTTTGCTCACCCCTCCCGTTCTGAAGACGTTGGAGACGTTCCGGAAGCTACGGTGGCCCTGACGGACAAGAAACTCATTTTCAAAATATGGACTCTTTCCCAACAGCATCGAGTATTTCTACTGATTCAAGTAATGAAGTAAAGATGTAGTTAGTTGTTGTTATTGTTAGTGACGAGCGCTTTTGCTGAGCTCCCTCTCAGTTCCGCAGTCAAGCTAGCTCTGAGCGAAAACGCGTTTAGCCTTACTACGTAGTACCACGTAGTGCTTTGTGTCCCTCTCAGCAGTCCATAGTTTTTTTAAAACTGGAAAGACATGGCGGCCTCCATAGAGCTTGCCCGTGCTATGTATATTCAGATAGGTAATTCTTCTCTCAGAGGCAGAGGTAATTGTTCACCAATGAGGACTTACTTATCAACGAAGACGTTGATTTGAGTTAATAAATTACTTAAATCGCTACACACTGTCCCTTTAAAGCGAGGATGTGCATTAGTTTATTCTAAATGAATCCCACACACATTACATATACTCACTGAAACACCACATTTGTATTCACCCTCAGCTGGAAAAGTACCCAAGAAATGCACAATTAATTCCTGTGTGAGTAGCTTCATGTTGCCTAGCTGAGCTATTTAAGAAAATGTACTTAGCTATTGTAAAAAGAAATAAAAAGAGCGTATGTGTGACCTGGACACACGGGACGCTCCAGCAGCACGTGGAACATCTCGCTGTTGACAGGTTCGAGCCGCCACACCGGCTGCACGAGCCGCGCTTCTCACGTGTGCGTGTCTATTTTTACCGCGACATGTGCGCCATGTCGACATCACACCGCCGTTTCACCACAGTTTCAATGTATGTACCTGCTGAATGTGTCACAGACATGAAGAGAACACACAGGTGGAGGGCAGTTTCACGCTTCTTTCCCTCCCTCCCTCCCTCCCGCATTCTCTCGCTCTTTCAAAGGGGAGCTAAAGGAAAATCACGTTATCCATTTATTGGTAATTGTCAAAGGCAAACTCCACGTACATGTAAACAGACCGCAGCAGTAACACTCCTTTGTGAACACGCAGGCGCGAGTGTTCCAGCATGTAAAGAAGGCAGACGACACACTGATGCTTTTGGTCTTTTCCTGGGTTTTATTGACAATAAGAGAAATGTAGAATAGCACTCGTCCTTGAGCACTTTTTCCAAATAGAGTTGAGTGGATGTACTTGGAGAAGTAATCCAATTTTGTGTTTTTGGAAAGGACGTTTCCTCAGAGGCAACACAGTGCAGGGGTGTGTGTGTGTGTGTGTGTGTGTGTGAGTCTGAGGCTTCAACCAAGAGAGCATTTTACAGCCTGGTCAACAGAAGAAAATGTTGGCATTGTGCGTATGTACACTTCCTACATATCATATCGACATCTTCTGAGATACTTAAGATCACATGTTAATGATTTGGAGTCTCATCTGGAGGAGGAGGAGGGTGTAGCGGTGGCAGACCACTGTTCGAAACCAAAGAGGACAATGAGACATTGGGACTTTTTCCATCCGTTTTGGGGATAAAAAAAAACCAGCCACAGCTACCAAAAGATGATGTTTTTATAAGCCTGATGTGCCTTAAAGTGAAACTCTCGCCAAAATGCAACCTCGGCTTTTTTTGTGAATGTATATGAGTCAAACCTTCGTGTAAAAGCATAATTACGACAAAAGTGCCACTTTTAAGATTTAGCGTATTTTCGTTTTCGGGTCAAACTCATTTTCAATGGGAGTGCTACGGGCACTTTTACGCTAGCATCAAAATCTCTATTTTTAAAACACTAAGAAGGCTCGACACAACATGAAACTTTGCTCGTAGTATCACCAGGGTCTCTACACATGAACACGAGCATTGAGAACATTGTTTGTGTACACAGAGTTTACTAAAAAGAAAGTTTTTGAACAACTCACGTTTGCAGTAGCTTGTTCCGCTAGCCGCCGTCCTGCCAGCCAGAAGTGTCGATCTCAGAATGTAACTTGGAGAGTTTCGCTTTAACCTCACGGGCCCTGAACCGCAGCATTGCCACAACATGTAATATTGAAAAATAATAAAAGGTAAAGTTACAACATACGGGAAGTAGAAATGTAACATAACCGTGGATTGTCTCAGTTGATATTGAGAAGTAAAAATAAGAAAAATTGCATTGATATAGTTAAATGAATATTGTCAGTGACATTGAACCAATCAACAATAATACTGCACATGATATTGATATTCATGCATTCAGCGTCCAATGTTTGATTACCTATAAATGTACCTTTTTAAAATTATAGTTATTACGAGGTGTTAATCGGAGCATCATTATGTACCATCAGTCAGTCCCTTTGCTAATATATTAAGAAATGTTTCACAGCTTCAAGTGAGTGGCAGCTTTCACCCCACACACTGATATATATTAAACCCTGTGTGTGTTCGTGTGTGTGTGTGTGTGTGTGTGTGTGTGTGTGGGGATCGGTCCGACCGCCTTTACATCTTCCAGAAGTGTTTGAAATGCTCGAACAGTTCTGATTTATTATCGCGGGCTTTCTCGAAGGTAGGCATGTTGTTTCATTAAAATTCATGCACATAAAAATTGCCCTTGACTTCCACTGGCTCCATTTTATTCTTTTACAGTCCCATCAGATCAGCTGCAGCATCCAATTACCGAACAGATCCCAGCCCATCACGAGCCAGCCGATACCTTTTTAAATGATAAATGAAGCTCGCGGGGCCGTGCGCTGTTATGCTATACCGGCTGCAGATACCGATTTAACTACACAGATCACTCACAGTAAAGAACTTGTAGCAACAACAAACCGCCATACGAGACTCCCCGTGATTCTCCGATGCATCAAGCGGGTGTGAAAGTTTGAAGCGCGCAGACCCAAACTGTCAGAGACGGGGGGAAGATCGCGTAAATCATTCACGAGGAGACGTTTGTGCAGCTCTGACGTGGCGAGTTTCCAAACTGAGAGGGGATTATCGTCGCAGGCCGCGGGAGAAGTGTCGGACAGGTGGCTTAGACGGGTCAGCCTCCGTAATTGTCTCAAGGACCACTGTGATCCATCGAGTCCCACCGTGTTAATAACTTTGACCTTTTTCGTGGGTGAGACCAATTCCTTCTCAAGTGGAATAATCCCTATCCACATAGGATGAGGTTTAGCTGCTATCGGGGATCACGGATTCATCAGCAACAAGTAGGTCCGACGGGAGACGCTGAACCGAACTGAACCCGATCAACAATAGTTTTAATTACATCCTATAAACTCCCGTCAAAACTCATATTATCGTCATTATATCCCGGATACGTTTGTTCTATTCAATGCAACCGTGTTATTAACATAATCAAGAAGACTTTATTCTAATCAAGGAAGACTTTGCTGTATTGTGATCGACCTCAGAGGAAATCATGTCGCTGTGCAGAGCCCAGAAAGTGGGAAGAAAGCAGCAAAGTTGGGTTCCTCAGTGTCCTGTATCCACGTGTCCCGTGACTTTAACCCGTGTGACGGTGCCTTTAAGTGGGAAAAAAAGTTTAATGCCGTACGATCAAGCATTTATAACCAATCTGAAATATCTGAGTCAACGTCGGAGATCGTGAGATGAGAGGATCTAAAAAAAACGGATGTCGGGAGGAAAGTTCTGCCCTACGACAACGGCAAAAGAGCAGTAACCACAATTTTGGGTCAAAACTGAGTTATGACTGAAATTGAACTTTTCAGTGTCTGTTTTATCGCGTGATAAAATGTCTATGTTCAGTCTCGCTCTACTTTAGAGAAAAAAAGGTGATATAAAATTGCAGTAACTGTCAAATCAAAGACCAAAGACCAGGGCAGAAAGTGAAAGTATGGTTACTGCATCAAGAGACGGGAGAGCACATTATTCTAAATATAATCTTACATACATTTTACAGTACATCTCAAATGTATCAAGCCATCTCAGTGGGTTATACCTCACAAAACACTATTCCAGGAAGCTTGAACTTTTGTAAAAATCCATATCTGTTGCAGCTTTTTGAGCATGCAAACATTAAAACAAATAGAAAGAGATACGTTGTAACGAGAACTCAATTTAGATTTAGATTTTCTAACGAGGAAGAAAACAAGAAGGGCACCGTGGTTACTGCACTTTGCCGTTTAGCTACGTATAATTTTCTACGTTTTTAGGGTCACAGGTAAAATTATTGATCAGTGCATTTGGCTGGAGAGTCAAATAGATTTGAATGTTTTCTTGCATTCTGCATCTAAAACCTTAGTATTCCAGATGTGTATATACTTTTCTGTA
Organism: Sparus aurata; assembly: GCF_900880675.1. NCBI lineage: Eukaryota > Metazoa > Chordata > Actinopteri > Spariformes > Sparidae > Sparus > Sparus aurata. The sequence continues at coordinate 24,638,522 of NC_044198.1, read as the reverse complement.
ATCCGAAGAATAAAGTACTTTCAATAGTCTCAGTAGAGAATTTTGTTCCGTCTGAATAAAAATGATTTCCACAGATTCAAAGAAATTTCAATTCTCGTACTTTATCGTCTCGTTTCTGGATTAGACTTTCAGCGTGCGGAAACAAAAGACTACTTTTTCGTAAGACAACAACAAAGAACGCTTCAGAACGGATATATTCAAAGAAAACAAATGGAGGTGAGATGCAGAAACATCCGAGGTTTCATTTCATCAAAAGCTTTAGTCGCCTCTCTGAAGCCACAGCTGTGAAAGCCGTCGCGGCATTTCTCCAGTCGGAGTTGCAAAAACAGCAGCGAGCACTCTGCGATGCCGACGGAATAAATAAAAAAAAAACATTTCTGCGAGCGGAATCACTCACAGAGATGAATTAAGCATGGGATCAAATTGGAGATAGTAGATATTAAAACTTGTTTTTCAAAGCGGGAGTGCTTCCAATTCAGTTGTGGTGTGCACATCTGGCATCAGAGGAGCAAATCAAGCCGACGTACTGTGAGATATTTCAGCAGCAGAAGTCCATTTTGCTTCACCGCGACTACAAGACTGAGCACAGAAATTCTTATTTGAAAAAAAAAAACAAAACAAAAAAAAAACGTCTGAAGACACAAGAGTGGATTATAATTCAATGTGGAACACGGGCTTTAACGAGGCATCGATTTGAAGGATGGGTTTAACAAAGTATGAGAATTTTAAGATCAATACAAACATCTGAACTGAGTCGTGCACATGCGGAGTGAGCTCGCCGTTTGCCAGAAGGCTGGAATAAGAAGCTCTAAACAGCTGTACAAGCTGTGTGGTGAGTGTGTTTGGCGTCTCTTGCGGTGGAACCAAACTGCTAAATTATACGCTTAGCATGTCGCCAAAACACTCTCACTCCAACTGTTCATGTGAATCCTGATTGCGTGTCTGTCTTTGTCTTTTCTTCAGTCTCTGGATAATAAAGTGTCTGCGTGGGAACGTTAAGCAGAAGAATACGAAAGGCTGTTTCTTGCACATTTTTTTACTTGAAGTCCCAATAAAAGAAGAACTTTTTTTTATTTTTTTTTATCTGGAGTGGCCGGTCTGTAAATGTGCTTCATAACTAAATCATAATGTTTCACGGTCCGACAATAGTCTGCATTAGGGCGATACATCTCCACTCTGACTGAAGCTTTATTAACCAGTATTTCTCATCAGCCCTTTGTCTTTTCCGCGAGGGCTGCGTGGTTAAAGATGAATCCCACCGCTAGCTATTTGTCGGAATTCATGAATATTTACTCTACTTGGCATCAAATCAAATAATAGATTTATTTTTTTGTCTCCACTACACTCTAGACTGTGTAATTACTGCAGCTTAAGAATGTGCACCGGCGTGTCATTAATATGTCATGACATCAGACAACACAGTCTGGTGTTTTCTTTCATCCTGCTATCAAGCGAGAGGCCGAGTCCTTTTTTTTTTTTTCCCCCTACCTCGCATCCTATTTATCATTATAAAGCATGTGGTGACTCAACATACAGCGTCTCCGTGTGCTAATGCTGCACCATCCAGCTGGTGCCCGTTTGTTCATTGTATACGTTCAGCTAGGTATCCTCATTAACGTGTGCGCGTGTGTCTTTTATTCACTCTCGGACAGTAGTTCCTTTACAAATGTGATTAGATGTGCGTAGAACTCATCAATCTATGAAGATAAGACAGCTGCCCCTGGAGCAGTGGATTACAGCCAAATGAGTCAGTCTGTGGTGGAAAAAAAAGAAAGAAAACAGAAGCAAGTAACTCTACCCACTGCCCGACGACCACTTTGTTCAGGGCTCCGCTGCCAGCCGAGAGAATGAGTCATCTGGTATCGATGCTTGTGTACCCCCAGCCGAAGCTTTGTGGACGGTCGCTGGACAGAGATCCTCAACATGAATCAGTCGCAGCGTGAGCAGCTATATTCGAAGCACCTTCGCTTTCATCTGTATTTGTCCTGTCTGTAAGCCGGGCCCGCTAACCCCCGAGGAATAACGTCCACGTCGGTCCATTTTACACGTCACGATTTTTTTGACGTGTAAATGCCAACGCTTTGTGTCGAGGCGCAGCTCGTCTGACTCTCACACAGGACACCGGGCCGAGAGCTTTTACAGACCTCGTGGTGCATTCGCATGGAACGAGGCAGACGGTATATGGCAAATGAGATGTAGTGTAAGTGGGCGAGAGGAGGTTGGTAAACTTAAGGGAGGCCTGCAGAGAATTAAGTAAAGTAAACAGCATTCCTCTCCAAAGTTAAAGGAGGTTACGTATCTCCCTCACACAAGGAGACAACGTGTGATCGAAACAACGAGGAGCTAATCAAAGTTGTTTTCAGCTCGTCTGTCACCATCCATGTGGGAAATCTATAGCCGTTTTTACCCTGGGCAGCAAGCCGCCAATTTGGCCGTCTTTTTTGCGGCTAGGTCTGTGGATTTAGACAGAAGGCGGTATATTGGGGGTCTGTATTGGTCCGCCAGTTTGACGCCTCGGAGGCTACACTTTTTTCTGCCTCCATTGCTGTAAATCCGAGCCGTCGATGTGCCGGCAATTACGTGAGATGGGCGGAGGTGTCCATGACGTGCACTGTTGTGCGACCCACAGCCGGGGAGTTTTAAAACCAGGAAGCAGCTGATCACAGCAGTCAGTCCATCACTTCATCCGCGGACGTCAAGATGAGCGACTGTACAGCCGCTGAGATCCAGGAGATGCTAGCGTCTCCTCGGTCTCTGTAGCTGTCTTCGTTGTCTGCTTGTTGTTGTAGCGGCAAGCTACTAACGGTCGCTACTTTCAAATTAAAAGCCCCCCGCTAAGAACCCAGTTCTAAACTCCAAATGGGTGTGATGTAAAGCTCTTATTTTGAAGACCAATTCGAATTGCTTCACTGTTCACGCACAACTTCGTGCATCACGTCACGTCACATGTTTACGTCTACCCCAGTGGAGGCCAAGTGGCGGCTTTTTGGAAAAGAAGGAATATTACACCTCCCTTTTAGAAAGACAAGGCGCCACATTGCAGCAAACGTGCCACCTTTTCTATCTAAAAGAAACATGTTGCAGGGAATTTATATATTCAAACATAATTTAACATTCATTTTACGCTTGCAGTAGAATATTGAGAACGATGCCTTTTATAGCTACATAGATATTAGAACGATAACACGTTGTCCGTCCGCCAGAATCCATGTGCATGCAGCATTAATCTTGTGCGATCTCAAACGCACCCTGTGGTTTTGATTGTGTTCGGTCCCCGTGTGGTTTGTTCATGAGCACGCGGGCGATGTGATGCACGTTCCTGCCAACAGTTTCACACTTTTCAGCTGATCTACAGGTTGCGAGAAGATGCCAAGAAACACAGCAATCTGACAGCAAAGGCGGTGAAGAAGAAGAAGAAGAAGAAGAAGAAGAAGTCTGCCAGCAAGTAAAAAGGAAGTAAACAAACAAGAAGTGTTTCAGGGATTCACAAAAGGCATTAATGAGTCACGCTGAATGCAATCTCAGAACCCACTGGCTGTTGTCTGACAACAGTTTTGCCTTTGGAGTGGGGTGACCATATTTCCAAACCCCCCCCAACAGGGACCCTTAAGTGTACTGCATGTTCATGTACATGCTTACAGAGGCATGATGGACGTCCTCAACAGGATGGAGGCGATGAAGGCAGCGTTTTCACTGCGAGGAGTGAGACATTGGTCATTGAGCTCTTTAGAAAAGAGCCACTCTCCTTTTAGCGTGACAGCTAACCGTTAACCTGCCAGGCTCTGTCAGAAAGAGCCTGCAATACACAATACACGATACACAACATGACTCATCCTCATGCAACAGCCCCGACAACAGCACATTGATTGATACACATGCATTCAAGTCAGTGCATTATTTGTTTGACCACATTGGGGTAGGTGGTAATGGTGAGTTGGACAGAATGTGATAAACATGTGTAGTGTTAGAGTTATTATTCGTGGCATTTAAGTGTTTTACAGATATTTGTCAGGACACCCAGTTTGAATCTGATCTGGTCACCTGCTCACCATTCTCTGGCAGGATCGGCCAATGTTTTTCGGACAGTCAGCACGGACTGCTGACCCGCATGCAGCCAAAGCCCGCTTAAAACGTGTTTGGTCGATACTACTCAGACTACAGACGGACTACAAATGGAAGCGAGAAAGTTCATACGCAGAAATGTGTTTAAAGACATCGTGCTGACACTGTGGCTCCTATCGCTTCTTCAAACGACCATCTTTGTCCCCATCACCGTTTAAAAGCTTGTGTCAAGAAATGTTATCCAAAAAAAATCTAGATTATATTTCATTTCTCCAGCCGTAGTCATCTACTCGGACCTCACGCGGCCAACTCTTTACGTTGCCTGAAAAGGCTAATGAAGATCATTTTCCAGCTGAGCCATTATGCTGATGACGCAATCATTCCCTGGGCGACATGACCGTAACGTATAATTTTCATCATGAATACAAAACCCCGACTTGACCGGGACTACGGCTCGGCTCTTCCAGGAGCACAGTGGGCTACTGAGCAGCTCCACTTCTTTTGCTGAAATAGGGCAGCAAATAACCCAGTCTTTAGTTTGAATTCAGCACCATGTCTCGGGGAGAAAATAGAGCACAGGCGTAGGAACCCAAGGGGTCTACAGAGTGTGGATTGATTGCTTTTAACATACCTCATCTCGCTTTACCCTCTCAGCAGTGTTAGGGAAAGTCAAGGGCTTTCCACATGTTCAGGAGACGGGCCTATAGGCTGCACCGCTGACACGTACACAGAACATTTTGTTTCAGATGTGTTACGCTTCGTGAAACGGATAGATTGAAGCCGTCGTTAAAACAGCTCCCATTTGAAGCAGACTGTTGCATTTCATTACAGTTCTCACTTAAAGTATATTAATTGATAGAGATGGATATGGACTTTACCTTGCTTTTCCACTGAATATATCACTGCTTATTCTGTTTATTTTCAGACTTAAAGCTATGTTATGTATAAAATTGGCATTCTGAGCGCAACACCACTGTTTGTCTGTCTGTAACAATTTGTCAGACGTAATGTTGGTGTTGACAACCAACAAAACTAACCTGAAGTTTAATAGTGCAGAAACAGCTGATGGGGAGGTGGAGTGGCACCATTCACCTTATTATAAGACACTGCACCATCAGAATAATTTTGCAGCAGATGTCTTAAAGGTGCTTTTTGTGAGAAACGTTGATTTTTGAGAGCCTGTCCACACCAGCCCGCGTAATTTTACAACCATGAAGTTATGTTCCCGGTTTTACTGTTCTGTCCACATGCAACCGTGCTTTTGGAACACTGAAACCGTGGTCGGTTGAAACTGGAGTCCAGGGTGAGGTTTTCGGCCAATTCAGGTTTCAGCGGTTGCGTGTGGATATGACAACCGCGATTATGTTGTTTATTGGCTTGCTGTTAGCTGTGTTCAGTTGTCATGTCCAGCTGCTCAACCTAATGCAACAACTGCAGCACCTGATTGGGGGGGGGAGGGGGGGCTGAAGTGGCACCATTCACCTTATTATAAGACACTGCACCATCAGAATAATTTTGCAGCAGATGTCTTAAAGGTGCCATTTGTGAGAAGCGTTGAATTTTTGAGTCTCATTCCCACCTCGTCAAAAACCGATGCTTTGGGATTGTGGGACGGGTCGGCTGCCCGCCAGCTCGTCCAGTTGCTACGTCAATATATAGAAAGCTAAAGGATCTGTTATGCGTTATGAGCACTTTAAAATCTAAACTTTAACTTCACTTCTACAGATTTTTTTTTTTTTTGCACTTTTACGCTCGTGATCATTTGAATGCAGAACATTAACTTGTACTGGAGTCTTTTAAATTGCTTTATTGCTACTTTAACTTAAGCAAATGTGTCTAAATGCTCCTTCCGCCGCAGATAATGAGCATGCTTTAAGTACCTTTACGCTGATAATGATTATACTTAAGGAAATGTTCATCAGCTCTGAGGAGGGGAAGCTCAGAGCTGGCAGAGACGAAGAAAAAAAAAGAGACAGGAAGAGAGAGAGAGAGAGAGAAGGCAGCGAGCCGGTGACATCATTATTACCTGCACTGACAGGTGTCATTACACTCCCTCATAGTCCTTCCCCGCTGGGTCATGGGCTGTGGTTCAATCCCATTGCATCAGCTGTATATCTCCCCTTGTTCATCGTCTCTGTCCGCATCCTCATCCATCCATCCCGATTACACCTCTAATGGTTCCTCTTCACAGCAGCCACCAACTGTAATGGAATTATGCTTGAATGAACAGCAGTGTCTCTCCACTCCTCCCTTTTTCTCTCCTTCTGTCTTTTTTTTTTCACTCTCTTAACAGACATGCACTCAACCACACACACACACACACACACACACACTACACTCTCACTTCTTCCCATTTTCATTTACTGAAAGCTGTTTGCACATTAAATACTCCAATGCATCCAGCACCGTTGGGGCACATAAGACAGAAAAAAAAAACAAAACAAAAAAAACGAAAGCATTACCGTCGAATCTTCAGTTTCAGAATATTTATTTTATTCGCCTCCGTCAGAGGGAGGAAGAGAACAAACACTGCAGAGGCCCCCACGCATACATGCAGCGCGAGGAGCGCTCCATTCGATAAGGAGAGGCGGTTCATCCCCTCTGCCCTCCATTTTCCGCGAGAAAATGCTTTTATAATCGCTCACAGTTAGCATTATTCTGCGATTTTCATCCCCCAACCCCACCCCTGTGCGTCTGTCTCTCCAAGTCTGCGTTGTGACACTGTAGAGTAGCCTCTCGCTCTCCTCGGGGGGAAAATCATCCTTCCATCGTCCAACCCCGCCAGCGTTATCAGTGACAGGGGAGAGATGAATGAGGGATCAAAAGAACCTTTTCTCTCCTCTTTTTTTTCGTACACTGTCAGGTTATATTTACTCCGGGTCCCCGTGGCTCAGCACAGTGCCGCACACACGCCACCATTTGCACAGGACAGGCTTTTTCATTTCTGGGATCTGGGGGTGCTGCACTTGTGTCATTATTGAAACCTTTCTAGCAAATACTTTCAGGAGGAGACTGTATAGTCTGAAGTGTTGCTTTTATAATAACTTGATTACATAAAGGGTCCGTCCTGGGAGAGGGATCCCTCCTCTGTGGCTCTTCCTGAGGTTTCTTCCGTTGTTTTTTTTTTGTTTTTTTTTACCCTGTTAAACCGTTTTGTTTTTTTTCCATCAGCATGTGAAGTTTTTCCGCACTCGAATCGAGGGTCTAAGGACAGAGGATGTTGTTCACTGTACGGGATTGTAAAGCCCATTGAGGCAATGTGATTGTAATTTTGGGCTATATAAATAAAATTGATTTGATTTGATTTGAAGGGTTTTGAGTTGAGGCTTAGTTTTCAGGCTTTCATCAAGGTTTACAGACCATCCTCAGGAGAAAAACTATGTAGGTGGTCTGTGCGATCAGCTTAGAATGACCTATACACTATAAAACTAATATTTAAGATTACAACGTTCATTATAAAGTGTCACATTTAACATTTTTCCATGTTGTAGAGGAAATAAGGAATAAAATTAGACTGCAATAGAAATATTTGACGCACAATCCTCACGTGTTGTTTCAGATATCATACATAAAGTTCAGGGGAGCTTCATCATAAACACAATGTGTAGTTTAAGTTGTTTTTATTCAATTGTTACATATAATCATAATGCATTTCAAGCTGGTGATTTTGTCTAATTAAATAAATCAGCCATTCGTAAACTTACCAAATGAAGGACACGGAAAATTTTAAATCGGAAAGAAAATTCTGGTGCAGACCAAAACTTTTAATCACAGCTGTGATCCTGTCATCGATATTAAATAAAATACATGCTGATGTTGATTCGAAGTAAGTTCATCAAATAATCTACTGGTAGAATTGTTTACTGAAATTCACACATATCAAAGACAAACAGACTTGAACACAACACTGAATAAAAACGGGTCTGATCTGATTGTTATGTTTATCAGTTCTGATTACATGTTTCATGCAAATATGCAATCATATGTTTTTTTAGGGAAATTTCAACCCTAATTACAAACTTAACATAAAAAAATATTAATTTACTGTAAATGACCTCTGGCAGCACAATAACACAAAAGCTATTTATTTTCCAACATGCATTAAATGTCATCCTTTACACTGGAATGATGTAATAGAATAGAACATCACATGTAATTAAAGTACTCAAGGTCACAGAGAAGTGCATTTACATTCATTGTCAGCTGACGCTCTCTCTTGTTTGTATTTTGATATCATGACGGGAGCAAAGGAGGACGTCAGGTGAAGAAGCCCACAGTTGGAGGAGGTCGAGATGAACTGATGGCTCAAACAAACACGACTTTAACAAAGGAGACCAGTTTGTGTCCAGTGTGAAACCGAAAGTCGAATGTTACGTTAACTTTTCTCACATAATTAAACTTTTACCTAACCAACCCCAAATAAGGGTCTTTTTCTTAACCTAACCAAGTAGTTTTGGTGCCTAACAGCCTTTTCACATTGTGATAAAAGCTGCTGTAACACGCCTGTCTTTGGCCCTCTCTAATGGTCCTATGCGTCGCTGTGGGAGTCACTGGCAATTAAACTACTCTGTCGTTTAGCTATGAGGACATGTTGTCTGTTTCACAGCGAGTCTTTCCTCTCTGTGCCCCACGGAGTATTTTTTTTTTACTAAGGTCGAATTGTGTTAACATGAAATGATATAATTGACAGAAAAGTATCACTAAGCTACTGTTACCTCATGTGAGACCAATTATCATCTTGAACCACGAATGGACAGCTTGTTTGGCGGTGCGATTCATCCGTGGATCCTCTGCTGGTTCAAACAAACCCTGCTGATGGAAAAAAAAAAAAGAAAAAAAAAAAAAGAATAGATAAAAAATTCCCCAAATCCCACAAATCATTTAAAAGGGAACAATAACGAACAGCAGCAGGGAAGCCAATGTAATGACCCGTGTCTCATTCTTTTTAAAGGATAAACACACGCCTCTTTTCAGCCTTTTGTTAACTCCATACCTTCACTGCAGCGTCACCGCATGTCTCAGCACTGCACATCTGATGAACCCCCCCCGCCGCCGCCGCCGCCGCCATTAAAACAGGATCAAGGTTAATAACTAATCCTCGATGAAACAGGCAATTTAGTTTTTTACAAAACTGACGCAGGCCAAGATTCCCAGTGTGTTTGAGTGTTTACCCAACCCCCCATTACAATGTACTAAAACCTTGGCTCTGGTGTTGAGGACTGGCAATAACCCACCACTTAATGAGTAAGGCCTACTGCCGCTTCTGCCAGGCGATAATCTTCTCTTGGCATAACCAAATCAAGCACAGAAATGTTCTTATCAGGAAGGAACAGCAGACACTCCCTCCCAAACACCCAGCGGACCCCCCGACTTAATTGATTTTCACCATCCCAAGGCTGCTCATTCCGTGCGTCAGACTATTTTATTTGCTGGACTGTTTGTCTGGGTGCTAGATTGTTTTCTGCTTGTTTTTCTTGCACGTTTGATTTGATGATGTGATTCAGGCCTTGATGGTTTCGCTGTGCAAAAATAGTCTAGACGTGGGTGTATTTTTCTCCTTTTTTTCTTTTTTTTTTTTTCTTTGTTATATTCACTTACATTTCAAACATGTCCATTAACTTTTCCTCAAACGTGTTTTAGTGCAATTAAACTGGTGGGTAGATTGCTTACAGAGTAACCGTCCCACATTAAACCGCAGCAGAATGAATTCCTAATTAAATCTTCGTTTAGGTAGGCGTTCTTTGTTTTGTCCCTGAGGAAGGATCCCCACAGATTCCTCACTGCGCGATCCAATTTGGAATAATGTAAGTGGACTTTCGATAAATTACCTTTTTTTTTACATACTTTTATGAGGCTACTTGATAATTCGATTGGGATATTTCGAATCACTAGGACTTGTTTACAGGCTACATTGACTCATCTGTTTTAATGTATTCAAAGAAAAGAAGCTTAAAAAAAACGGTCCTTGAGCTCTTTCACAAGGTTGACCATATGCTCTGACCTTGCCTTTTACAGTTACCGTGTATTGACTTTGAACCATTTTGACAAGCGTTTAATTGAGATGCAACAGCCTCTCTGATTGGACATCATTAGATCTAACAAAACAAAGCTCATCAGATTCGCTCCCCTCACATCCCTTTCTTGTTTTTATCTATGTAATTGCCAATTCCATTTGTGCTCTTTCCTGCAGGGAGGCATTGATCTCATTACATTTAGCCATCTCTTTTATAAAATATTGCATGTTTTCAGTTGGAGGACCCAGCTAGGTAAAAGGTCTATCCTTTTAAAATAATGAAAATGATATCTGGTGTGAAATAGGTCCCTAATTGTGTACTGACAGAATCACTTTGACTCATCAGCACTCATGCTGCCGCTGTACTCGTGGAAAAAAAAAAGCTCTCAATTGAGTGACAGGGGACGGACTACTGCTGCAAGTCGGAATTAATACAAATTAGTTTGGAATAATGAGGCAGCCCTGCCGCCAACTGGAATTAGGTAGAAGCATGCTTATACACTGATGGAAGAACTAATCCTTTGCATTTATAATGATAATAAATCACAGGGGGAACATTCATAGCAATCAAATAAACTATTACTGCACGATAAAGTTGTGATGTTTTTAATGTAATGTCATTCACATCTTGCATTGGTTTTTTTTTTCGTTTTCTCATGAATTTTGATCTATAGGAAGATTATTTTGACAGGCCAGATGCAGTGATATCCTTTCCAACATGTTCTTGCTCCCCAACTCATCAAATTAGGCAGCTTGGTCATGGCCATAAGCTTCACGCTATGACGCTTTACCTACCACTCTAGCGAAGTTACAATATTCCACAGTGAAGTTACGATATGAATAATAAATAAAGCTTGTTGACAAAACAGTTCACAAATAATGAGATATTATGAGTTGTAGACTGTTACTAACACCGTCGAATTGCCACAGTTTGTTTACAATTAGGCACCAAATTTACCTGGTTATGTTACGGAACCAAATTAACATGGATAGGTTTCAGCACCACATCTTCTTTGTTAGGTTTAGGCATCCAATCTACTTAGATAGGTTCAGGCTCCCAGTCTACTTGGTAAGGTTTAGGTACCAAATCTACTTGGATAGGATTAGGCACCAAATCTACGTGGTTATGTTTGGGAACCAAATTAACTTGGATAGGTTTCAGCACCACATCTTCTTTGTTAGGTTTAGGCACCAAATCTACTTAGATAGGTTAAGGCTCCCAGTCTACTTGGTAAGGTTTACGCACCAAATCTACTTGGTTAGGTTTAGGAAAAGATAACACTATGGGTTACAATAAATAAGCTCATTATGTGGCATAATTCATGTCAAATAACTTGAGGTACTTATATCATTATGTAAGTGAATAATGAGATTTTTAAATACATACTATGACTACTAACTGCTACCATAACAAACCAAACTTGATGAAAACTGGGTCTTCAGGGGGAAAATCTTGTGTCCAGCCACCCCTGACAAAGACTTTTCTTGCTCTTTATAGAGCTGCGAGGGGCCAGAGGTAGTGAGAGGGGTAACTTCAGCATCAAACCTTTAAGTATAGGACCACTGACCAGGCTGCTGTGTTTGACGTGTTGGGAGTGTGAGCAGGCTATCTCACTTGACTTATAAAGAAAACGTTCTCATCCAAAGCTGATCCCTCAAATGTGCCAAAACATGACCAGCGGTTTTGTGCTTTCCCACAGATTTCTCTCCATTTGTAACTGCCAGTTCCCCTGTACTGCGATGCTTGTCATTGCTAACCACCGCACTTTTGGCCTGGGGACTGTCACTTCCTCGATGTAGAAGGCAAAGCAGCAGCCAGAGGCAATTGAGGTTTTTAGCGTTACAGGATTTCTGTATTCCCCTCAGTGCCCTAAACGTTAAAAAAAACCCTTTACTACTAAGTGGAACTGTTAGACATGAAGTCATGTCTTGTAAAAAAAAAAAAAAGTTTTTCCCCCAGAAAACTTACACAAGATAAATTAGTATTTTTTTATGTCTAAAAACTGTTATACGTTGAAATGCAATTGCTTTCATTGTCAAGCTAATTAACGTTCAAATGACATATTAATTGGCTTTGGGGCTTCACAACAGTAAAAATTCAATTTGATTTCTCATTTGGTGTACTGCAGCCTGCTGGTAGAAACTGCCAAGTTATTTTTTTTGTATCGTTATGGATATAATTAGTTTGAAGTCTCTGTTTTAGTCAAGGTCCACTGTATGGTCTCTCCAATACTGTATATCCTCAAAAGATATTTTTCTCTTAGCGAGCACAAAACCACTGCTGAAATGACTGAACACTTTCAAAATGTTCAGATGTCTTCAGTCCCCCATTTGTTTGATTTAAATTTAGGCAGGTGAGAGTAGGAATTGGATAATTGCAGTTTTATTGTTCCGCAGTATGAATCTTCTCACCGTGTTCAGCTTCTTGACTGCCCATGAAGTCTTGTTTCCTGGAGGTTGTTTTTTTTTTTTATGTTATTTAATTTCACTTCTCCACCTGTCAGATTGACAGCACATTATAGAGACCTGGCTGTGCAACAGCCTTGTCAGCAGCAGACCATCAGCCCCTGCACTCATTTACCTGTCTCTCCCACTGTGGAAGGAAGTGTATACAAAGTGAGAGAACAGCAGGATATAGTTTGGCATTCTGTTTACCTCAAGTTAATTTGCAGACACAATGATTAAAGTTTTCTGTCTACCACTGATTATCCATATTTACCGTCAAGACAACAGGATGCTGGTTTCAGTGAAAACATTTTCATTTTCCAAACATTTCCCAATTTATGCTTTTAAGTCAAGTCAGACAACTCACATTTGAAGTGTTTATCATGGCAGCAAAACATGGTTAGAGTTCGACCTCATCACTCCCTGCTCATATGTTTTAATAGATTTTGGGGAGTGATGGATGCTGGGACGGTGGTGGAACATGCAGCAGTTGGGTTGGGACAGTTAAAATCGCCGGATTGGAAGGCTGTTTTTTGTTGATCATTGTAGAGAGTGGGGTATGTTGCATGTGTAAAGCAGTACAGCCCAGGGGTCCGTTTCACAAAGCAGGTTTAGTGAAAACTCTGAGTCTGTTAACCCTGAAATGAGGGAAACTCTGAGTTTTCCGTTTCACAAAGGGAGGTAACTCAAACCAGAGAAAGAGGGGTAACTCTAGCCTGTTTCACAGAGAGAGGTAACTTAAGCTCTCGGTCAGTTACCATGGTAACAGACTCTGTGAACCTAACCTGGTCGGGACCAGGTTTTTCTAAACAAACCTCGAGTTTCTCTCTGTCTCCGCCCTCTTTCAGCCACACACGCTATTTGATTTCCTCATTCATTCAGTCAGCAGGCGAGTTTTGGCGTAGTATAGTTCTGCCGTCTGTAGTCTCAGTCAGTAAGCCTTCATTAGAAATTATATTAGGTGGCGACTATTTTCACTACCATTGCATGTCCTTTTGATAATGATCCCGAGAATTAAATATTCGTCTGGAGATGATTATCAGACCGTACGTAGATGTTCTTGCATTTCCAGACAATTATCTTTTTGAGCGGTACCGTTTCACGTCACAGTCCATCATTTACATACACAACCTAATCCGTCCTTACATTTCCAACATTACCAACCGAAGTCATGCTCTCACATCCCAGCAGATATTGTGTGTTGCGCTGCGTTTTTTTGCAAATGGGAGTTTGTCATACAACGTCGGAGATGCAGAGCAGTTGAGCAAGGCAACTGTATGCAGAGCGGTCAGAAAAGTGTGCCTCGCCCTGAAACGGCTACTACCCATCTTTATCACTTTCAGCTCCTCTGCCTCCGTTAGAGGTGGCGATGCTGGGCCACCACCCGTTTTACGGGCATCTGCTTTCTTTCTGTTGGCTAAGTAGAAGTCTGTGTTAGTTTAAATAGGCTTAATTATTTAACAGAACATGATATAGATGAGAAGACATTTATGTGTGTGAAAACAGCATTATGTTGGGGAGAAAACAACTGTACAGTCAAACAGCCACTTAATATTTACTTTACAATGTAAAACATGATCAAAATGAGGTACCCCCATGATATTATGCCGAGGTCTAACGTTTTTATGTTTCATCTTAAATTGCTGCCAAGTGCGCTTCTCCCCCGCGGGATTGCACCTAAATGAAATAAATTAATAGGCTACCACTCAAGTTTCCCCCTGTAATATTATTGTGATTGCAAAGGACTACGTTTAAACGTACGCATTGACCCGAGCACCAATGTTCTCCCACGCCGTCTCCCTCTCTTTTGCTGCTGCAGCGGTGTTACACTTCCTTCTAAAAACGTGCTCAAACTCACCGTATGAGCGCATTAATATTTCCAATTTCAGTGGGTTGAAAAACGTAGCCCTCCTCTTCCCCGTTGTCATGGTGACTCGTCGAATCGGGGCTCCACTGATGCTGTCTTTTTATACTTGTGGTGCACGTGCTTAACTTCAGGTGAAACTACTCCGAGTTGATCAAACTAACTCAAATCTGCTGTTCTGGAACCGAAAACTCAGAGTTTCCTATCTTAGAGTAGATCAACTCAGAGTTCAGGGTTAGACTCAGAGTTTGTTGAACCTGCTTTGTGAAACAGACCCCAGGTTTCCTGCCTGAACCAGCTCACAGGCATCATTCCATTGAATGGCTAGCTTGTGAAGTAGTAGTTCTGTGTTTAGCAGTGAAACAGCTGAATAATGCCCTCAGGAGTTGGTGGTGACCAAAACAGAGCTAAAAGTTGACATTACTAGAACCCAACTGACATAATGATCGGCTGATATCGTTTATTATTGGCATAGATAGTGACACTAGAAGATTATACTGTGAGTGAGTAAGAGTAGATGTGGTTATGTTAGCACTGTAGCGGTGCTGGTACTGTTGTATTGATACAGCTGAAAATGAGTATTGAATATACAAGTTTTCAACACATAACACTGTTATGATGTAATGAGTTTTGACATAATAAGTGGGGGCTGCCAAATTGTACAAAAGACCAATTCTACATAATGTTGCTTTCATAAGAAACACACAATATATCCCTAGATTCATTTATAATATGGCTGACAGTTGTTCGCAGAAGTACAGTACAATCTGATAACTCCCCTTCGGTTCATGAAATGATCAAATGGTAATATTAATTACTTAGACATCTTCCCAGCTAGCAATGTAGCCTTCTATGACTTTGCACTACACTACTCCTCTGGTGCACAGAGGGAAAGGGCTGACAGATCAAGCAAAAAGCAATCGCTATGGATATTGTGTTTTTTTTTTTCCTGAGTACAGCTGTCTTCCGATCTTCTTGGGCTTTTGTCTGTGACTGGCGAGATCCCATTTTGTTTTCATTAAGTCTCATGAGCAAGGAGAGGAAAAAAAAAAATCACATCATTTGCGCCGTCAGAAAGCACAATATAGATGATACTAGACAGCGTGTGCTCATTCTGTCCCTCTGAGAAAGCATTTAACAAGGGGACAGAGCTGTTTGTAACTTTACCTGTGATAAAATGAGCGCTGCAAATGACAGTTTATGAGAGGCCCCCATCTGCTCTTGATACTTGAAGTGCATCTTTTATCTTCCCTGAGCATCCTAATCACCTCTATATTTAGAATTAACTTTTTTCCTTCTTCTCCATGTTCTCCTGGCCTTTTTTTTTTCAGCTTCTCTTTTTTTTGGTCTCATCTGTTGACATGTTTTCACTCATTTGGAAGAACCATTAAAGCGTTTGGGTAAAAATGATTATATAACAGAAGCTACAATATTGTTACTGTAAATGCATTTACAGAAAGCACATCCGTATTACATTCATCTTGTTTCAGTCCTGTCAACAGCGGTTTCTCTGCAGTTGAGGGCTATTCACTTATCATTTCATCTGCACTGATGGGCCGCTCTTGTTACATATACACATTGTAGATGTGCAACCTTTTGAGAAAGCTCCGAATAAACACACCTTGCTTCATGACTCACTTCCTCCTGAAGCTTATTGCTGTTATTCAGTTTGCATTACAGCCGATTTAACCCCATAGGTTGGGTAATAACGCCCGACTACCGCACAGATCCTGGATTCTGCAGCTGTGAAGCTGTGTGCCTGAACAGCTGTTAAGTAGCTCTGCAGCCCCACGGGGAACAGTCCTTTCTCCTTTCATGTTCGAGCTGTACACTGTCGACTTCAAATACGACCAGGAGTCATCATGTCTTCTGCAGGGTGCCTCAGATGACTCTGCAGTACAGCGTCAGAGCTAGGCAGGGTTCTGAGTACAGCCTAGGAACCTGGTGGGCAGCTGATGTGGTGAGAGCCATGTGCAAATAGTTGTGGAAAAGACAAAGACGATAGTGGACTGTGACTCTGAACTTGTTTGTTTTTAAGGTCTTTCAGAGGGATGCACAGTAAAATCCAAATGCAAAATGCAGTAGTGACCTGGTGGACTGGTGGGTCTGTTTCACAGGTTTGGTGTGATACTGGGTTGAATACAAGCATCAGTCAGTCCGGCATGGTGCCATTTTGTTCCCAGGACAAAACAACATTTCAATCAGAGTTCTATTGAAGAGGGAAAACGATCTCTTCCACCTAGCTAGGTTTGCCACCTGCTCTCTAACGAACATTTAACCGTACGCGTGTGACTTTGCAATTCAGCCAGTACGATGGTGGTAAGCTACGATAGCCTCTCCTTGTTCAGACTCTCTGGCTCAAGATCCCTTAAGGCAGCCCTTCAAGTTGGTTTGATATTGTCCCTGCAAACCCTCTTATTACTGCAATTCCATTCCAAAATCCAATTTATTTGACCACAAAAATGTCATCACTTTAAATGCTGGTCTAACCAGCCTTTAGCAAAAGAGGAAGCAGTGGCCATGATGTCAATTTGCTAACCGGATTTTATATTAATGGCATGTGCTCACACGTCAAAATATGAAGATCTACAGAAGATTTCAATTTCAAACGAGGTTTGCTGAATTAACGTCATTACCTCCAAACTACATACACTAACACAAAGTGAGGGGTGTTCTTTTTATGTTGCACAAAGAGACGTGTTTATTGGTTAAGTCAGTGCAACAGGAATCCTCAATTGCAGGGTATCACAGAAGCATGACATTGCATTAACCCAAAGTAAAGCGTTAATTGGAAGACTGCCAAGCGCTGGCACAGAGCCAGTGGTGAGTTCCAGTATCTTCATTGTGGTTTTGCATGTTCAATCCTTAGGAGACAAAACCGAACAGCCTTAATTTGAAATGTTGACGTTTTTCATCGCTTCTTTTTTTTTGTACAATCGTGCAGTTTTTAAACTCCGTCTGAATGTTTTACCATCATAATTGGCCAAAGTCACAGTAAGATAGCTTGAGAAAGACAGAATAGTTAAAACACTGGTGTAATGAAGTCATTCTGTTGGGTTGGATACATTTTAATTCAAGAGTCCATTCAGTTTAAGAGTGGGTTTGACTTTTGTAAATTGAGTTTTTGTAACATTTCATGTTTGCATCCATCCTTCCTCTCTTTGTTGAATAGTGGTAAATGACGACCTTGAGTGTTTACTGTCCAACTGTTGTCGTTTGCTGTGCTACCATTTCCTCTAGCATCTCCTTCATTGAGGAGTGAATGCATTTGCTACCAGGCTGAAGTCTTTGTTCACTCAAACACAAAGCTTTCTCTGCTTGGCCCATTGGAGTATCTACTTATACGCTTTTTCCATGTTGTTTTTTATGAATTTGATGGAGGCCGGTGCATGAATGGTCTACTTCCACCATATAAAAAAGTATTGTGCTGAATTTTTATCCATGTTCTTTTCCTAACTAAGTGGTTTCCCAAAACGGGATGCCCCATTCACAATTCAGTTGCCGTCCGCGTATATTTATAGAAGTAAACTGAGGGTGAACATTTTTAGTATGAGCGCATTCTTGATCACAAAACAAGATCTTGGCACCACCGCGTACTACCCTAACGTAAGGTATTGAGCTAGTGCAAATTAGTCGGTCTAGATTTGTAAAGTGGTCACTGACTGAGTGGTTGCGGGGTTTAACTTCCCCGTCTGTTTATCGAAGTATCAATTATTCAAACTATTTATCCATCTGTTGGCTTTGTTGTTGGATGGAGAGTCAAGACAGAGGGCCAAATATACCCGGGGCAGCTAATGGTTTTTGGAGAGCAGATCCTGTCACCTTTGGCCTGCTCCCAAGCTCAGTAATTTACAGTATTTGTTTCACTGATTGATTTTTCCTCCCTTCCTTTACTCGACACAAAGATGAAAGAGTTGGGAGTCTCTTTCATCCGCGGCCACTCAACCTACACATCCCTCTTCTTTTCAAGCTACCTTTTCACCTTCCTCCTCTCAGCCGGGAATGGATCCAGTGGGTTAACGTGACGTCCCGGCCTATCCGCCATCAACTCCAATGGCTGCAATATTTCAAGCAGCACGACTGCGATATTATGATTATTATATATCATTTTCATTCTTCTTGGTTCCGTCTCTTTGGTTACACCTGAGAGTGCACGGGGCCAGAATTACATCTCCCGTCTTTGGTATTTTCACACACATTACCGCACAGCATCACAGGAGAGACTCTCTTTCTCTCTCGCACACTCCGACTGATCCTTTTCCAGAGCTCAGCGGGTCACGCAGTGCAGTCTTGTAACATTCCAAGAAAATGATGACAAATTTTCAAACACAGATTACATGCTGTAGTCGCCAATTATGTACACATTGCTTTCTCCTGTGTGATTTGCGGGCTGATTATGGGGGAGGGGGATAGGATTAGCTTTCCTCTCAAAAAAAAAAATCTATATGGTCCACAGGCGCGTAGAATGTGTAGTCATTGGCCGCCGCTGCTGGTGGTGTACGCTAATGGTAAAGATCACTGAAGTGTTGTTGAGTTGCTTTACGACAAGGCATGCATTGTATATCTAGCAAAAAAAAAAAAAAAACAAGACTCACATTGCATACTGATGAAATAGATCCGAACAATAACGGTGCACGTTGCAGTGTTAGATGACCTTTGTGAGGTGTAGAGAAGGAAAACAGGTGATAAGTGCCAAATTTGAGGGGAAACATTCAATTCAAAATAAAAGCATGAAAATATATACAGTTACCCAGTTTGTAGCCTTGAACAGTTTCCGAAATGGAGCAACTGCGAAATAGCCTCACGGCCGACATGACTTTTTTTTTTAACTTTCCACCATAACTGAATTATGTATTTTGCACCATTACTCCTGAACCAACGATCATAAAACAGATAAGATGATGTCTTCCTCTAATGTCTGTAATGATGGTCTAGAATTACAATGATACCATAAACAACATGATAAACTGCTCGGGCGAACAGTTAATCGTGAAAGGAAATAGCAATATCTGAGAGCTGAGGTCAGACTTTATAATATATCGTTTGGTGCGTGCAGGTTGTTAGCTTAACCCTTATTATTCATGATAACATTGACAATACAGTGACTAGAAAGAGAACAACAATATTCAACATAACCTCAGCAAATTGAAAAGAATGTATCACTAACTAAATACAATAAATCAGAAAGATTTGTTTTACTACCAGTCGCACAGCAGGGCTGGTGTTGTTTTCATCTTGTCAGTCTGCGTGTGTGTTGATGGTCCTATCGCCACCAGTTTTAAGGTAATTATATGGCTGTCATTATCAATGCGATGTCATCACAACTGTGCAAGATGCCGTCGCAAAACCTTAAGGTGTGTAGTTGAGAACAATGAAGGCCGAGCTTGAACGTGGTTATGGTCTCAAAACACAAGTACTAATGTAATATTGCAGTAATGAGGCCTATTCATGGGTGGGATGTCACTGTGTTGATGGTAGCTGCAGCTGTTGTGATCCAATTGCAAGATGGTCACAAGTTTTATCACCACAGTGTCACTAAAGTCACCATCAACTATTCACCGAGACAGTTTATGATTCATTTTTGGTAATAGGATTCAAAATAAACAATTAAGCTGCAACGTAAAGATAAATGGCTTCCATTGCCGACACGAGGCACTTTTTCGGATTGGCTCCATTTCTGAAAATGCAGACTATTTTAGACAACTTATCTTTAATAAACAACATCAAAAAATAAGCCTCGGCAAAAGTTGCAACTATACCGGAGAAGAATGCGACTTGTTTTCAAAGCTTTCCATTCTAATACATTCTGATTTCTAATATAATCACAGACATTGAGGGGAAAAAGATGAAGACACGGTTCGGCGCTGAAGACTGATTTAATGGAAATTGAATAAGTAGGTTGAGCTACACAGGTATACAGTGGGAACGTCCCAGTGGGGGGTAAAGAGTCTTAATGCAATTATAAGACATTCCAAGAACAAGTATTTTTGGATTACCCCCCTGCCTACTTAATTCCCAATCCCCCAAAGAGGTACAGATTGAAGCACTGTGGGAGTTCAGCCCTACATGTAATACAATAATAAAGACCTTACATTCCTTGAGAAGGCAATAGGATCACATGCTAGCATGGTGCTCCTAGGTAAGCTTGTCTGATGCCAGGCAGTGCAATAAATTGAAAAGGAGGAGAGCTTGAGGAAGCAAGGAGGAAATACATAAAAAAGGAGGTGAGCTTTGATTACAGAGTTAGATGGGGTTGCATGTGAACAGTCCACAGAGGGCTTGCTTCTTCCTGCTTGCATGTTTTAATAAGCCTCTTATCCTTTACTTGCACTCATTTTATGATGTTCCCCCCCATCCCCCTGCTGCTCCTGTAGCTCCAGAAGAAAGGGTTCATTGGTGGGTGGAGCAGTATATGCTTGCGGAGGTGCCCGGGAGCATTGCCCAAGGGAGGCCTGCGGATAATTACAAACCGTTCAGCAAACACAACTCGGCGGCTCACGTAGACACCCCGATGGTGAGCCAATAGGCAAACGGAGCTCTATAGAGACACAGACGTCAAAACTTGGCGTACGTGAGTCATACAACAGCAGCTGCCCGATTGGGAACACGGATCGAAGTTGCGAAGGAAAACAAAGGAGCACCTGACTCACTGAAGAACATTTAAACTGAGGGGATGACGGCAGCAGAGCCCAGAATCCATTCCATCCCATACATACTATAAACTATCACTGATAGAGACCACAGTCATACTCAGTAGCTTGGAGGCAGTGATGAAGACAGAAGAAGGCGTGCTCGTAGTCATTACGATCACTTATGTAATCCCATCCTCCAGATTTAAGTCTCATTCCCCCTGTTAGTAAATGTCACCTCTATCTGCCGCCAGACTCTGAGCACGCTCTGGACCCTCGGTCTCTCCAGAGTGTGTGTTTGCGAGTGTGCGTATGTGTGCACTGTTTGATGAAATAGCCTTGCCCCACAGGGTTGATATTATTGTAAGTGAAAAAAGGGAGAGGGCAGAGCGAAGAGCTCTGCAAAGAATCCGATGTATCAGTAACCTCAATCATGTCCCACACCTATGGCTAACCTCGGGCAAAGTTAGGGAATTAACAGAGCAGCCAGGGAGAGATGCAACACTGCCTTTGACTTTGCACTTCAGAGGTGTGAGCGCTTTGCCCCTCCTCTGGAGATTCTTGAGAAAGACCATCATTATACATTAATAACACCGGAGAGTTCTCCCTCAGTCTCCCACTGCCTCTGTTTGTGTCCCCTATTGATTTTCCACTGAGTTCTTTGATGAGAGTATAGGGACCAACACTTTGATTACGTTTACCGTTATTCGCTGTGTGTTTGGGTGTGTGGATGTACCTTTTGTGCCTGTGTGTGCCTGCGTACAGCGAATTTGCTCGTGCAGTGTGTATCTATATGTGCATATACAGCAATCGATGACCCGTCTATTATTGTATACTGTGCCAAAACAAGTCAAACCTGTCAAGGCACGGCAAGACACAAGACCTCTGAAGGTGTCCTGTATTCCGCACCACAACGATAGCAGCAGGTCCTTCCTGGACTCAATGGATCGGACTTCAGATGCTCAATCACATTGAGATCAGTGGGAAATGAAGGCCAAGCCAAAACCTCAAACTCTGTGTGATGTTCTGCAAACCATTCCTGAGCATTTCTTGTGGTTTGACAGGGTTCATTATCCTGCTGAAATAAACAGCTGCCATCTATCGGACTGGATGTTAGAAATGTAGGTGTCTGCAAAAACAGTGACATGTGGAAACTTAAGTTGCGACTTTACGTTTCCTATGTGTTCAGTTTACAGTTTTCATCCCAAAACTATGAACTCTGGTTAGGTTAAGCCAAAAAAAGTCCTACAGTCAGGGTTGGGAAAAGATCGTGTTTTGGCTGTTCATGTCCAGATTTCTTGGTAAAAACACCCAGTTTGTCAACACAAACTTGGGTCCATGGTCCAGTTCTGACGCTCATGTGCTCATTGTAGGCATTAGACATCAGACAACATGTCTCTCTGTATGGACATGTCTGCGGTTACACACCTCACATAGAGCAAGGTGTGCTACATGAGCTTACCTGTGGAAGACGGGCTGATGTTTGCTCCCCACCTGTCTCAGCGGTCCTTGGTTCACTGGTTGTCCGTCCTTTGACCACATGTGGTAAGTTGGACACCAGCTGCAAAAAGCTGGGACGCTTTGTAAAACAAAAATGAAACAGAATGTGATCGTTTGCCAATCTTTTTTTTGACAGTTACTAAATTTAAAACAGTATAAAGACTATATTTCATCTTTTACCTCATCAACATCATTGGTTTTTCGTACATATATGCTTATTCTTTCAATAATGACTGGGGAAGTGGTGGAATGCTTCCAAAACACCCGGACAGCTGTTTGTTTTCTACACTCGTTTCCTAAACCTCTCTGACAATCCAACTCGTTGCCATTCAGCCCTGTTGTTCATGTTCCCATTACAATCCTTCCCTCCCTCTAACACATTTTTTTTTCCCCCTTCCTTCCTCCTTATTTTCTTTCCTCCTTTTATTTTTTTTTTTTCCACTTTCATTTTGCAAATTATAGGCTTGGCATTTTGTGGAAGGGCAGTTCACCCTGTTGGTTCTTCACAGTTCTGTGCATTTGTCCTGCTGCCACTCCATGCGTGAACATTCAAACCAACAAAGCCGAGGGAGGAAAAAAAAAAAGGGAAATCTAAGAGAGCAACATTGAAACACGTGCGAAAACATCACAGGAAAACGCAAAAAACACATGCCGGGTTGGATATCGGAACACATAAAACAGCAAAGCCAATAAGAGGCTGTATTGTTTGCGCTAATTGTAGAGATAAGCAGCTCATCCTGGGAGACCTCTTCCTTTTTCTCTGAATGTCTCTGGCTGATCAGGTTTCAGTGACATTCAAAGATGGAGCCAGAACTGAGCACACACACACACACACACATTATCAGACAAAGACCTGACCGTCATCTGGTGTCGCCAAGGTCTGAAGGTCTGTCCAGCCACATGTTTTTGCAATCCTCCATTATACGTTCCCCTTTGATATAAGAGCCTTGACTTATTCATTGCAAAGGAAATTGCTATATTATTACAATATCTGTCAAAAGCCCGGAAGGAGGAAGACCAAAATTGAATATGCTGGCAGTTTGTCAGCAAATGTGCAATGTTTGCAAATTTTTCATCAAATAGGAACCACGACCTCAGGCTGTAAAGAGACATTTAGTGTTAACTGCTTTTTGTTCCAGTAAGCACAATCAATATGTCCTCTTTTTTGTTTTTTTTTTACGTATGATTTATGACATACTCATTCCGATGTGTCTATGAATTTCTACAAAGGAATTCATGTACCACCATTTCATACATATATATTTATGTAAACCTAACTCAGTGAAATTGGTGAGTTAGCCAAGATTATATACACTATATATGTATATTAACCATAACCCTAACATAGAAACTATGCACTGTATATGTATTGTTA
Organism: Sparus aurata; assembly: GCF_900880675.1. NCBI lineage: Eukaryota > Metazoa > Chordata > Actinopteri > Spariformes > Sparidae > Sparus > Sparus aurata. Next base: position 24,614,634 of record NC_044198.1, on the reverse strand, counting down.
TATGCTTAATTTAGCCCCCTCTAGCATCTGCAGAGTTGGTGGACTTTCCCTCCAAAGACAAGAGTTTGTGTCCTGTTTGTGACCAAAGGTAAAGAGTGATGTTTGTAATTTATCTTATGTAAGTAAGTTAACGTATGTAACTGACGTCTCATGTGAGTGAGGTAGTTTCATCTCAATACATAAAACCGACCATGATTATCCAAAATGTGATCTTTCCCTAAACCTTACCAAGTAGTTTCCTGCCTGAACATACCCAAACTGTAACCATCTGACAACATGAGTAACAGCACAAAAGTCATAATATGTCATTATATTAGGACTGTTTGTCAGCAACCTTTATTTTGAAAGGTCTTATTACATATTTCATATAGAATATAATCATTTGTATTTGATTATAATCATGCACATGTACGATATGTGTCTGACTCTATGGGTTATAAACTGTATTACATCAAAAACCAGAGGCATTTCTTTTCTTCCCCTTTTTCGGTCCTTACTGTTTTTCTTCAATTGACTTCTTCTGTTCTCAGTTCAGGAAACAGATTCCCTGAATCGACCTATGATGCCTCTTATCAAAGGAATGTGCGGCACGTTCAACGATCAAACAGGCTAAAGCAACATTTGAATCGAGATGTGATGAGTCAGGCTCGTTCACTTCCGTTGCCGCCGACAGTCGCGTCTGATCAGCTCGCACACTCAAGTTCCAGGTGAGGCACATCTGCTCAATCAATGATAATAATCATGTGTTCAACCTTAACGTGCTCCATGTAAAAATGTGTATTGATACACATGTATTAATCACTTTTTTATCGGCGGATTGTAATGTGACATGAGAAATGAGTCGTACCCCGTCGCCCATGGTTACCTGTACGAGCCTGTGGTCGATTTGTTTAAGTTATCTAAAGCAGCTGGACTGTTGATTTTTGATGCCTCCACTCCGCTAAGAGAGCAGCAAATGCTAATGTTAAGTTCACAAACAGAGTCCGCTGACATAAACTAGCGACCGGCTTCCGGCTCGGAACAGAGGTTCCACAGGTCCCTTTTAAAAAAGAAGTAGGCGAGGATGTTTTTCCTTCTTAACTTTAACCGTGATTGTTGCACAATTCGTCATTAATAATTAATGTCATGGAGACAAAGATTTGAAGTTCTCAGGGACATAATTAAGGTGGGGTATACAGTTAAAAGTCTTGTTCGGGGACACTTGGATCCTGCACGCTGGTTGTAATTCCGCACCAAACTCTTTATTTGCAAACTAAGAGATAACACAATGCTTTACATCACCCGTCACAACATTTCATTAGCGGCCCTTGCTCCTCGATGGGCTGTCATCCATTAAAAACCTATTCCTTTAACAGCATACCCTCAATCCGCGGGTGGATGTCAGACCTGCTGACGGCGCACATTGTGCAGCAGTGACCCTATTTTGCATTAAACCACCGTCCCGTCCCTTCCCCCCTCCCTCCTGTGAGTGCAGGTTCATCACAGGGATGAGTAATAACTCGTGCCTCGGCCCCTGCAACAATGATTAGGCCTCTAATCATTTGTCTATCAAACTACCCGGACTGAGCACAAACATGACCGCTCGTGTGGGCCACATTATTGACAGTAATGACTCTGTGTACAAAAGGGGTGGTGGGTTGGGGGCTGCTGAGCTGCCTGTCACCAGGAACCAGAGTACACTGAAACCTGTCCAGGTGGGGATTGATTTCTGTAGGAAACGTGTTCATTTTCACGTGAAGTTCAAACATGACTTAACCCAGATGAGTCAGTCGAGTTCCCCGTGACGATCCCTTCATAATCTGCAGAGAGAGGCTTGTTATCACCTCATGCATTCATTATTTTCAGTCCAAATTGGGGTCTTACTGCGCTCGCGGCCTTGCTCGGGTTGCAGCTTTATATTTAATAGTTGTTTACTGTATGTATCGCATTGTCCTTGCACATCCAGTCTCGACCTTGTTGTTATATACGTCCAGACCTCTCCAATTATCTCCAGCCTGGCCTCCGATGAACTTGTGTGATTCAGGAAGAAATGCTCTCGTGGTTTCAGATCAGATTCCTGGGAAATAAATGAGTTGAGTTTAATATTCTGTTTCATCTCTCTCCTCCACCAACACTGAGGTTCCTCTCCACTTAAAACCTCCCAAAATAAGCAGCTGCACTTCTAAAGGCTGTCGCGTCAATTAAAGAAGTGCCAGGTGAGGTCATTAACACTGGTGTGTTGGTGTCCACGGCCACGGCGACTTTTAGCACATCTGCAGGGTTTCATCAGCAATCCGGTCCGATGATTGTGTTACAGTAACCCATTACACAGTTTGTAGTGTACAGTGTTGGGTTGCAGTGGAAAAGGAGGGTCCACGGTGCGGTGGAAGTGAAGTAGCGGGCGGGCTGGCAGCGGCGCAGCAGTCGAGGGGCAGGGCGGCACAGGGAAGGAACGCTGCCTCGGAGCGCGCCGCGCGTAACGAAGGGACGCGGTGATTGACAGTCGGAGGCACGGAGCGCCCCGTGCGGCACGCAAGCGGAGCACGCAGATCTCCCCGTTGCCGTGTTGTCAAAGGCATCTCTGTGAGACACCGGCGCGATCAGTCCGGCGCGAATAAAGGAGTCTCTGTCCGTTCCCCGGGCTCGGTCTCCGAGTCTTCTCGCCGAGTAAGTAGCGACTACAAGGACCGCGGCCGCTCCGCCACCCACTCCCCATCCCGTCTCCACCTGCTCAGTCATAACTGGACACAGTGTGGGCTGAGCTCGGCGTCTCAAACTGTCCTGGATACCGGAGTGGATGGACTTCACGGTCAGGTTACACTTTGCAATCTGAGCTAAAGAAGATTGTGTCGTTTCCTTTTCTTTCTGGAGTAAACGGACTGCGCCCGGTGCTTTCGGAATCATATTGGGTATTTTTTTTTTGGTTGTTTTTTTGGGTTAAATCCTGCGTGATTGTGATGCGATTGTGAGTCAAGTTCCAACACAATCCCCGGAGCCTCTGCACACTGCTCTCTTTTCATTCTTTTTAGTTGGAATAACGGTCAGACAGTCAGCGGACTCTCGGGAGGGAATTTCGGTGCGTAATTTGTGCGGTGTGTGCGGTCGGCGAGCCGCAGAAGTAGTTGTGCCTCCCTTTTTTTTTTTTTTTCTCTTCACGTCCAATACACAGTTTTCCTATGGAGTAGGCTCTCATCACATGTAAAGACTTCATTTTATTTTTCAAAAAAAAAGAGCGTCTTTTTTTTTTAAATTCCCTGTCGCCTGGAACGAGCAGGCGGATCTATGCGCAGTTTCACCGTAGGATGGTAAATGACCGATGGGGAATCATGAACAGCTCTTCTGAACTCGAAGATGGGACTCGGCACAAAAACCAGGTATGTTTCAGTCGAGCCTGACAGTTGCGCTGTGTCGGTTGCTTTCTGGAGGAGTGGTGCATCTGCTTGGCGCAGTGTTACCACGCCGAGTTTTGGCGATGAGGCTGCGAGGACACACACCCCACACACACACACACACAATCGCACAATCCTCACGTCTTCAAGGCTTCAGTGTGTTCGTTAGACTACCTGGTACAGCAGATCTGTGTGTGATTAAGCGGCGGAGAGTTTCTTTTTTTTGTTTGCGCATCTCAGATCTCAAATCTTCCCAAATCTCCCTCCTATAGAAAACGCACTTGAATTGCGTGTTCAGAGTGCCTGAACATGGCACACAACGCATCCTCCTGTAGCCATCTCCCTCTCTCTCCCTCTCTATCTCTCTCTCTCTCCCCCCCTCCTCACATTGCACTCGGATGAACTGAGACAGGAGACAGGAGCGGACGTGCGGGTTGTGCCGCAGCCAGACAAGCTCACTTTGGGGAATAGTCGGTGTGTTTTTTCACAAGGTCAGTAGAGGGTTATTGACAGCCCGTGAGGGAGAGAGAGGGGCTCCCCGTCCTGGAACCAACGGGGAGGGGGGGTGGGGGGGAGAGAGAGAGAGAGAGATCGGATTTCGGGGACGCTCAGAGAGCTCGGCGCCTTTTTGGAGAAGCTTTACCTCGTTGGTGTCCTCTCCTCTTACCTGTGAGGCTGGGCTGTATAGTTATGATGCGACACATCAGTGAGAAGTCATGTAGGAAAAAAAAAAACTTCCCCAGAGCCAAATGTTGAGACAGGAGAAGAAAAAAAACACAAGTGAATGCTATCAGGAGGTGTTTATTTTGGGCACTTTTTTTTTTTTTTTTTTTTTTTTAATTGCCTGTCTTAAATGAATGTACCTGCTATGAACAGACACCATCAGCAGGGGACGTGTGCAGGAAGTTGCCTGCCTTTGTTTGCTGTCTGACTGAAGCATGCGTGCTGCAGGTGGAAGGAAACGTCGCACATCTTCTTCTTCTTCTCCTTCTTCTTCTTCTTCTTCTTTCCCAAAGCCTGACAGGTGCGAGATGACGCAGCTTCCTGTCTCGTGATTTTTCAGTCCCTTCACATGGTGGCACTCTGACCCGGAGCCCCCTTCTTTCCCTATAAGGTCCTATAGGCTCACGTGAGCACCTGTGAGCGCGCGAGGCTGTGATGAGTCTATCACACATCACAGTTTCTTCTTCATGCGACCTCTCTCCTCCTGAGGCGGAGCCGCTCGGCGCCTCAGAGGGACCCGGGCCATCCTTCAGCCTGCGAGCTGCTTTGCCTCTTTTTTTTTTTTTTTTTAATACCCACTTAAAGGTCACGCGAATAGCAAATGTCCCTCCCCTGGGTTTTTAATTCGATGATTGTGTGTCTTGTAAACCCCCCCCCCCCTCCTCCCATTTAGATCTGAAAGGAAGAAAAAAAAAAGAGGGAAAACTGATTAATTTAGATTCTTTTTCATTTCTATGTCCTCGACGAAAAAAAAAAGAAAAATCTGGCTCGCTAAATGAGGCTCTGATGTGCTGAGTGGTAAGCCGGGAGGATGAAAAGGCAAAAAAAAAAAAAAATATATGTCCCATAACCCCAGCACTCACTCCGGATCAGACGGCACCGGGGGAAGGAGGGGATGCTGGATGAGATGAGAGGCTGTGAGGAATGGGTACGGCTAATGTCGCTATCTGTCCCTCTCCTCCCCACATCTATCCGTCTCCTTCTCCTACACTTGTTATTTTTTTTTTTGTTGTTGCTATCACACGCGGGCACACATAAATACTCCCTCCCTCCCCGCGTGGCGGCCTGTCTCTCTGTGTAATCTGGAGCGGTAACAGCAGACCTTTATCTCCAGCCTTGTGCTATTGACACAGTCGTTTTCAGACCCGGTGGGGAGGGATCGGTTAATAGAGATCTCTCGTGGCCTCTCGTTTGTTTTGATATTACAAAAAGCGCGGCCCGCGGTGTTTGTCTCCGGCGAGTCTGCATATTGGATTTGCGGGCTGTAGGTGTGCTGTCACCCCGTGCTCCCTTTCTAACAGATGGAGAGTTTTCAGAGTAAAGCGGAGCATCAAGTGCAGCTCACAATCAGCCTTGAAGTCTAATTCGCCGGGATAATAGGCGCCGGAGACCGAGGCTACGTGGCCGGAGATGCTCTTTACTCCTGCATGTTAAAAAAAAATTTAAAAAATGAGGCATTTCAAAGAAACAAAATGGCTACCAGGAGTTGGAGCATAATGAGTGGATGCATCAGTTCCATTCAAAAGCAATGAAAAGAAGCACGACCTGAGACGAGTCAAGGCTGCAGCTTCTCCCACAGTGACGTGAGGAGAATTACGGGTGTGAAACATTTGTTAAAGTTCTCACGTGTTTGTTCTGTTTCTTTTTCTCCAGCGTTGCTCGGGAAAAAAATGCAATTCCACACGAGAAACACGATAAACAGGGGATGTGATGCTCTGATAAAAGCACCAGTATTGATTTTTTGTTTTTTTTTCCTTTTTTGAACGCCTGCCAGATTTGCTGTAGCTGTGGCATCATTCCTCAATCAGCTGTGAACTGAGTACCAGCTACTTGTCTTTTGTCTCAGTTTAACATCTTAAAGGGCAACGCCACTAATTTTACACATTAAAGTGTGCTGACAGGATTTTGGAGTGCTACTGGAAAGAAAGTGGTATGAAGTATAATTTGTGTCTCCGGGGGAGCCAATAACTTGCCTCCAGTGATGTCACTCATGCTAGGTTGCATTGTGGGTAATGTAGGCAACATGATTAATTTGCAATTGAAGGCGAATTCGAAGGCTCCTTCAAATGCAGCCCACAAATGCGTCCTCCTTTTCCCTCTTTTTGGAGAATGCACCGCTGCTATCCTTCGTGGCCTCACATATCCCAAGATTCTTTGCGTGCCCGAAAAAGAAGAAAGAAAGAGAGAAAATGGTGACATCGCGTGGCGTAGATCGTCACTTTCGCGGGCCTGGGCGGCAGAAATCGTGACACAACCAGGAAATGCTCCAAAGGCTAGATGGTCCCATTGAACAACGGCTGACGTGGTTAACAAGGTCTCTCCGAAGGACTCGCCTTCGAAGACCACAAAGACCGGGTCCTTCAAAGGATACAGACCCTGAATTGAGACACAGCTGTAGTCAATACAGCCGTATTCTTCTTCCTTTTCAAAAAACTGACGCCTGCATTTCCCACAATGCAATATAGCCAGTGAGTGACATCACTGGAGGCAATTTTATTGGATTACATGCAGCTTCCTCTGGAGCCGCAGAAGGCTTTATGCTGCTTTTCCCACATATCAGCGCTCCTCAAGACCTGTAAACAAATTGTTTCAGATATCCTTTAAATGTGACACGTGCACACCAAAATATTAAACAGAGTGTGTGTCTGTCTGCTTTCTCCTCATTACCAGACATGGCACACACACACACACACACACACACACACACAGAGTACAGCTGAGAAGTCAGATAGACCCAGTGGGGTTGGCTGCTCGGGGTAATCAATAACTCTCTGAGAGCTCCAAACTTTTCCAAAAGCACAGAAAGGATTGTTTGTGTACGGGTAGAAGAGCCCCGACATACAGCTGTGGCTCGCTCAGCTCCCACACTGACACACACACACACACACACACAATATATATATATATATGTGCACTAAAGAGGCATGTATATATATTTTGCAAATAATTTGTTGGAGTATTTTTTCATAGCTTTACTTTTGCGCCACGGAGCAACACAAACACATGGAAGTCCGAACGTCACATCAATCAGTCATCCCATCACCCGACCACACGTCAGGATGTTTATGTGTCTCCAACACATCAGACACACAGAGCTGTAAAAGGGAGGCAGGTTTCAACCTCGACCGCACACACACACACACACACACACACACACACACTGTAGGACCCCATCTATCAAAATCACACACTGCGGCGACCCGACTCAGGAATTATACCCGGGTTGCATGACAGCCGTGACACAGACACACAAACATCCTCTGCCGGGATTTATCAATCTGCACTAACTCACTTTAACACCCCCCCACACACGTGGTGACGGTGCATCAGGTCGAACCTAGAAAGGCTTCTCCATTCGTCATGTGCACGTCTTTGTACATATCATATGATAAAGGGCTCACAATTTTGCGGAAAATGGCGTCTTTTCTGATAAATATCACAACCTTAAGTGTGAGTATATTATTCTGGCCTGTACATTGAAGGAAGGTTCACCCAGACGTGAAAATGAGGTCATCATCTTCTCCTCACGCTGATGGAAAGTCAGGTGAAGTGTCGGATTGCACAGAATATTTTCTGGAAGGTTCACAACGCAACAGCATCGCAAGCGTTCTCCTGAACGACTGACGCAGATGGAGAACTTGTTCTGAAACCTAAAAGGGCTCCATACAGCTCGTCCAGCGTGATCCAGGTCTTTGCAAAAGGCAGAGATCCCAAACTGATATGAAAGGACACTATTTACATCCTTTCCTTAAGTGGAAATCTTTACTAAAGCTGCTAAGCTAAAAGCGTCGGCGCGTAACCCCGTCTGAAGTGGCTGTGAGTGGAGGGCGTAAATAATGTCTTTTTCAGATCACTTTGGGATCTCGAGGCTTCTAGAGACGTGGATTAATCCGGCCGTAAGGAGGCATTTTATAGGTTGTTTTTCTGTCAGCTGTTATTTTAGGTTTTAAAGCGAGTCCCCATGAGCTTCAGTTGTTCAGGAGAATGCTGAAATGTGGATTCAGGACTTTCCATCGGTGTGGGAGTGAGAAGACAATGACTACATTTCAATTCTTGGGTGAACTTTTCCTTTAAACAAGATTGTACCAGAAGCAGAATCTCAAACATATCTTGTTTCTACGTTCAGGTGGAATAATGGAGGTGTCAGAAATGTAAACTTGCATCTTTTTCATCTCACATCCACATTTTCAAGTGTTTACAGTAGACATGATTAGTCAACGGTGGTCGAGTGGAGACTAATTACGATGTGCAAAGTTGTTTTTAATATTTATTGGTTACGGCTGTGTAGTCGTCCACTTGTTATAGTGATGACAAACAGCTGGGTAGTTGTGATTGAGAGTGTTTTTTTGGACTCGGCACACACAGATTCAGGCCCAGTGTGTTTTCTGTTGTTGTTGTTGGGTTTATTTCATGAGCAGTAAATACCCACAGGCCACATCTTATTTTTTTTTTTTCTTCTCCAGACTGGTATTTTGTTTTTCCTTCTAAAACCGTCTTTGGCCAGGTTCTTTTATTTTTTTTTTTTTGCAGATGTTCGCGCGCCAAGTGCGAGCATCTTAACCAGACAACATCCAAGATTCTCTTTATTTTGATGTTTCGCCAACTCGAGGAATTAACGTTAATTAACTGTAACAGAGTCAATTTGCAGTTGTCATTATGGCAGCAGCTGCCAGATTCAACTTTCTCTGGCAGCAGCTTGTTTGTTTGTTTGTTTGTTTGTCTGTTTGTTTGTTTGTTTACACTCTGTTATGGAAATTATGAATAAGATGTCACCTCGTGCCACTTGCAATTTGCAATTGTGAGTTTGCTAAATTCTTCAGCCCAACTACTTTTAAGGTATTTTAACTTGAAGGTAAAGTTTATGCTTTTCAATCTTTCCAATCATAGACAGATAGATAGATAGATAGATAGATAGAATAAAAGCTTACATAGTTATAAAATAAAATAAAATAAAATGCTGAGGTATCAAGAAGTAAAGTTAAGTGGAACATAAGATAGATCTAAAATAAATTAATAATATTAGCTCGCCCCAGCTTATTAAAGGGTAACTCCACCAGTTTTACATACTAAATTGTGTTTACAGGCTCTTGGGAAGTACTGTTGTTTATATGAGGAAGAGGAACAGGGTTCGTACACATTTTTCAAGGTCAAATTCAAGCACTTTTCAAGCACTTTTAAGGGTCATTTTTAAGATTTTCCAGCACCTTACTGCTGGGGTAAAATACGTATCTAAAGGAATATATATACTTGTGATTTTTTTCTTCACTTTTTATCACAATTATGTACATTGTATCATGCTGTAAACATCTAAAATTATGTTCTATAATAGCAAAAACTTCAGAAATTAATTATCCAGTCTGATCCCAATTTTCTAAAAGACACAGAGTTATAATGTCAAGCACTTTCAAGCACTTAAACTAAAATCCAAGCACTTTTCAGACCTTGAAAACACAACATTGAAATTCAAGCACTTTCAAGGATTTCAAGCCCCCGTACGAACCCTGGAGGAAGCATTGCATTGTGGGTAATGCCGACAGCAGTCCGCTGGTCAAGCCTTGCACCCCTGCAACACTGTAGGACTCATTATGGACAGTTCACAATGAAATTATCAAACCGGATCCCTTTTCTTTCTTAATCATTTCTCTTCTCGTGCCTACATTACCCACAATGCAACGTTGCCACTGAGTGACATCACTCACAATCTGTCAGACAACACGCAGCTACCTTTGGAGCCACGGAAAGCCTTTAAACTACTCGTTCCACACGTGCAGCAGTGCTGTGCTGTGTGAAATTGGTGGATTTACCCTTTAAACGTGTTTTCTTTGCCCTTAATCAGAACGAATGACGACTCTTTGGGACTCCGACGGCACTTTGAGCTCTGGGGAGTCGTGAGGCGGGGACTCATTGATTAATCATGAAAACAATGAGCAGATTAATCAATAGGTAAAAACAATAATTGTCCGCTGCAGCCCGGCTCTGTACTGTTTGACTGTAGCTATGCACTGTGAGATGTGGGCTGGCTGGTTTTTTTCCTTTTTTCGCGGGTACCCTTGTCAAACTAATGAACCTGCTGAGTTGGCTGGAGGTATAGGGAGGCAGTGTGGACTGGAGCAGAGCAAAGCACACAGACTTCTCTGGTTCACTGGGCCTGTGATTTCCCTGTGGGGGGTCCTGCTATGGCAGCGGTGCAACTCTAACAACCTCAGCTGCCGTCTCCCCCCGCCCGCCACCCCGACCCGCTCTGGGGTGGCATCGAGGAAACACCCGCCAGAAAAAGTTTCCAGAACGGCTCGTCGGATCACTGTCGTACCTTTTTTTCCCACGGTTAGCTCCGCGCGTAGGTGCCGTCCTCTCTCCAGATGTCGACTTTCACACGAAGATTTCGAGTGTGAGATGTGGTAATGGCGAGCGTTTAACAAGGCATATGCGCGTGTGCGCGCGGACCGTCTTTGTTTTATTTGCACGTCCGTAAATCGCCGACGAGACACGTCAGCCATCCCGGAGGAGAGATTGATCTAATTGGGGCATGTCGGTCTTTGTGTTTCGCCACAGTTTGCGATGCGCGGCGTATAAAGAGACGGTTAAAAGACGTTTGTGTGGGTCTGTGGATGCTGTGCTGGCGTGCTCGTGCGCTTCTATCCATCCCATTGTTTTTCTTTTCGACAAGACTACGGGGGTTGCACTAGAAGGGAGGGTTATTCAATTTATCAAGAAAAACAATCCCTCGGTGTCATTGATTTCACTTTGGTGGTGCGCTTTCATAGCGACGCCGCCTTTGTATCGGCACGCACGATAACGACTTCCAAAGCCTTAATGTTTCACTCTTTTTATTCATTTTTTTTTTTCATCTGTTCTCTCACGCAGATGCTCTTCTGATCGTCCCTCTTCTTTTGATCCTTTGTTTCTATCTTTACATCATTTTCTTTTCTTTTTTTTTTAGATTTCGGACGTATCCATATGCTATATAAGCTCGGCAGCTCATCGCTTTAGTCGCGGATGAATTGTGGGATCAAAAACCTAAGTGGTTTCGCAGGAGTGTGGGCCTATTGTTAGAATGAAGGTATGAATGTGTGAGAGGAGTGCGTGTGTTGGTGGATCAAAGTGGTAACGAGCCATTACTGTCAAGTCGTTACGTAAGTGAAGAGCGCCTTTTTTTCTTGCATTGAAAGCGATTTAGTACCTTTAATGGAGCGCCGTGTTATTTTGTTTAGGTTTTTTTTTTTTTTTCCCGCCGCAGACAGATGGGGCCGCTTCGTGCAACGTGCACGCCGCGAGAAACCAGAGGGGCTTTAACTCGTCTGAAGGTTTTAAACGACAGCAGCTGTCCCGCGTGCCTTTGGCCTCGCTCACCCTCCGTCCGCCTTTGTTATCTGACCCTCGCGCTCTGCTATGTCTTTTATGTCTTTCTCGCCCTTTTCTATGTCCGTCTGTGACACGGAGGGACGGGACATTTCGATATCAGGTGCCTGATGCTGCTGCAAGGTGGCGAGGAGGCCTTGAGAGGACGAGAGAAAAGGACTGGGAACGAGAATGACAACAGGAGTAAATACAAGCAGGAGAATAAAACAGAGAGAGAGAGGGGGAGCCGGAGCGGAGAAACGAAAGAGTAACCCGGAGTAGAGTAGAAAGGACACGGGAGGGTTGCAAAGTATGAATCACAGTCGGTCCTGGATGAGTGTTGAGCGGGCAGCAGGCTAGCTGGGGGCACATGTACCTTTTTTTTTTTGTGTGTGCGCGAGATGACGCAGATATATTCCAGCTGCTCAAAATCCCACATACCTCAAAACAAAGAAGCGTTATCAGATACACCACACGTTGCGCGGCCTCCTCTCTCTCTCACACGCAGTCGAACTCTTTGGCTCAGTTACAAGGCTCATCGCGGAAACCCCCAAAGCATCACCGAGGGCTCACTCACATCCAACACAACAGCTGTAATAGAAAATAATTGCACGTAATTGATTCGTGATTCTTGCTAATTGTGTTGAAATTTGTGCACCGCTACATGCTTTAGCGTTTGAGTGTGTGCGCGTGTTCTCACATGCACAGTGACTGTATTCATGGCGTGGGTGAGCGTGATGCAGACGGCTCCTCTTTTTGTTTTCCTGCCTTTGCATGGACGCGAAGAAAGCAAAGCTGAGGAGGAAACATTAGTAAAGGTGCGACAGGGCAAGGTTATACTCTGCCTCCTGGAGCAGGTATTGACAGATGTGTCAGCAAGCTGACCTGATGGGCAGGGTTTCACAGCAGAGGAGCTATAAGTGTGAGAGGGAGGGAGACGAGGCAGGCAAAGGCATTAGATTTCCATCTGCAGGATTCAGCCCCTTGTGCATGTTTGAGTGCGTGTGCATGCGTGTGTGTGCCTGTTTGGAAAGTAAAAAAAAATAAAGCTACGAACGTGAAACCGAAACAAACTAAAGGGAAGATAAATGCGCGAGTCCCCTCCACTATTTTACTCCCGGAAAAGACTGTAATATAGCCGTTTCTGCAGTTTATCACATCCTTCCCCGCTAAATCATCATTAAAAATGCATTGGAAATCACCTGCGAGAGGCAGAGGAGAGGTGTGCAGATGGACGGGAAGAGAAGAGAGTGGGCTGCAAATGAGGCAGAGTGGTGGAGTGAGGGATGAGAGAGACGCAGGGTGTGCATGCGTTACAGAGTTCAGTCATCTTGATGGACAACTCGCTCGGCCCATTCCGCTGACGGATCGGGCTCCATCTCCATATTTGCAGCGAGGAGTGTCCAATTTCCTCCTGGCGATTTCAATCTGAGAGTTAAGGAGCTGCGCTTGTGTGACGTTTGAGTCTTGATCAAACAGAGACTGCTTTAAGGGGTCATACTTCCCACAACGTAATGGACTTGTTCTTTCCCCCCTTCTCCTCTCCCCGCCGCCGCCGTTGCGCGTCATTAATCAAGCACGCGGACGCTCGCGCATCCGAGCACAACAAATCACGTGCGCACGTGAGCGCGGTTCCCCCCCCCGGTTTATGATGGGTTACACGTCGGACTTGGACTGCAGACCGAACAGTAAATAATAAGGGAATTAATTAGACTCTGAAAACCCAGTGAATAATTTATGATTAATGGAGAAGTTTAATCAAGCGATCAATCTACTCTGACCACCGGAATCTGGAGCAGGAGAACGTCAGGAGGGAGGATGAGAATGCAGTTTTAGCCCAACATAATCCACTTAAACACACAATCATAATGAAAACGGCCGGAGCACAGAGGAAGCCCAGCGGCTAGCCAGAGCTCGTTGGTAAAATAGTGATGCTGGAGTGCGGCATCTGTTCCACGGCGAGTGTACATAGGGTCTTTTTTATCTTGGTGTTAAACTGCCAAGCGCCCCCGTGATTGAGCGACATTGCTCTTTAACTCCGCTCTCAGACTTGGTCGTCTCTCAAAAAAAAAAAAAATCACATTATTGGTTCTCCTCCGAGCCAAATGGAGTCATTTCCCCGGCAAACCGACTTCATATATTTACCTGCTAATGACTTGCTTAAGCTAACGTTGACAACATAATGGCGTCATTATGGGCCCGGGCGCCCATCAGGTGTCTCAAGGTTAATAGCAACATTAATTGAGTAGAAAAATGACGGCAGAGCCCCGTTAAGTAGTATTTTTTCTGATCTGTGTGTTGGATGCAAAGATTGCCTCGTTATCCAGCTCCACGTTAACGGAATCTGTCGGATTAACCTTAACGATGGCGTCATTATCACACACATATATATTCTTGATTCAGGGACAGCTCGATCAATACTCGACTTTTAGGCTGATGACATCTTTTTTTGCAACAATCCCTCAGATGGGTGCCCGTTCCAGAGGCCACCACATTGGGGGCCCCTTTTTGTTATCCCTGCTCCCGGCCCTCAAACATCTCGAGTACGCCACTGCATCCTTGACGCTCCATTACCGGCTGATAATATCGGCCGACTGACATATCGGTTGGGCTCTTTTTACGAGCCCAACATGACATTTAAATTGACGACATCCTGCGCCAGAAACCAAATACAATCCCCCTTCATCCAAATTGCATGCCACGAGGATAATACCGCCCGCAAACCGCATCTCGTGGTCAGCGTATCTTCAGTATCATCTGCGCATTTAAAAAAAAAAAAAACAGTTCCCGCTGAAGGATGACAACACGGTCACTCAACTGAATCAAAAAATTGTGTATTTGTCTTCACGTCTGTCATAAGCAGAGTGGGGAGAAGAAAAAAAAAAAAACGTCATGAAAGAGGTTATGTGACTGATAGGAGGATGAGAAAAGCATTAGGAGCGAGGATGGTTTTAGGAGAGCGATAAAAAATGAAGTGATGCATAAAATTTATTCCGAACGAGACAGACAGAGAGGGAGGCACCAAGAGATGCAGAGATGTATTTATTGCAGCTATCCTATTAAACAGTTATGACAAACTCATGGCTAATATATTAACAGACTTACCCACCAACATCCATTATTTATTCATCATCAAAAATTCAATCTGGCACACTGTGTGCCATTATTCAGATGTGCTGGGGGAAAGTGGCACATTTGAATAAATGAGGAATTGTAGGACTCACTCCCATGGCGCGTTGTTATTCCAAAATCCTCTCTTTAAATTATTCACACATTAAATCAATCAAAAAAATGTAGGAGATTGATTCATGTTCGGGAAAAAAAAAACAAAAAAAAAAACGAATCCCCTCCTCGGCTCACAGAGCTGGATTTATTATATCTTCATGGAGAGGCATTGTATTGTTCTTTTGGCCCATTAAAAGAAAAAAAAAACATCAGACGTGTCAAAAACTGCTGGAAGTGGCTCTGTCGCACGCCATCTGGCTCGTTGTTTTTCATTAGCGGGGAAAAGGAAAACATTATGTTTTCTGCGTGTTTCAACCCGCGTCCCCGTCCCAGGGCGGTTTCCTGATCCACTCCTATAGACAAACTGTAGACAAACTCATATTTACTATATTTGGTTTGTCTTGTTTCCTGTGGTGAAATTCTGCACCTCTCGGCAAGACCCGAGTCTGAATGAGATTGGATATGGTAATGGAGAGCGCTGCAGACCAGTAGTTTCTGCTGATGTTGTGGAACTTGGCAGCATGGAGAACAGGACGTATTCCTCAGAGAAACAAACGCTCGCGCCTTGCAGACCCCTCCGTGCAACCGCACTCCTGCACATATTCTTCAGTTAGTGTAGGACATTAACAGAAGTAACAACCAAAGAAAGGGGCAAATTATAAGATAATGACCAGATTTCCAGTTTAAAACGTTTAAAACTAGCGTCAACAAACTGTGAAGAAACATTGAAATATGTTGCTGAGATGTCTACTGAAGTTAGCATGCTAATCTGCTAGCCCCGGCCCGTCCTGTGCAGGCAGACTCATTCAGCTAACAGGGCTACGTGGCTGACGACCTAGCTACATGCAAGGATAGCTAGCAGAGAGGGGCAGTGTCGAGCCTAAACTTCTGTAGAGTCTACTAAAGATGGCTCGTTTGCGAACGATTCAGTTCAAAGGAATGAATCTTTAACGCAAACGAACTGACCTGATTCCACGTTTCACTTCTCTCTCGATCGTTCTTTCGTTCTCACAGATGAGTCGCTGTGTTGTTCGCTGTTTAGTTATCAGAGCGGTGAGGAGGACTGAGAGCCAGCCAATCGTGTGCTGAGTCGAGGACACTGCCGTCAAATTTTAGCCAATGAGAAACAGGAAAGCATAGCAACCGTTTCCATGCGGAAAAAAAACATTTCATTTTGTTCGTAGCTCATCGTTCTCGTTCAGTCAGTCAGTCACACTTGGCTTACCTTCAATACATGTCAATTCAATGTCAAGGTGAATATACACATTATCCACTGTTGTGTTGTCTAAATGTACACAATCATGAAGTTGCATGATGTGTTTGCCTTGGACTACAGTGTTATGTTGACCGTTAGCACGATGGTTTGAGAACGAGGAGCTGAGAACTGTGCATTACATGATTCACCGCTAAACGATGTTGTACCAGAAACGCGACTGAATGAACCAACAAACGAACTCTATGAACGACTCTTCCTGCCAACCTGACCGACAGGAACTGAATCTCGACGGTGAAACGGTGAAACGGTGAAATCCCCCTCTGGAGTCTACAGCCACACCGGCAGCTCTGTGAGCCTGTATTTTGGCTAGCTAAATGCTAATCTTAGCATACTAACATGCTCAAAACAGCTTTCTTTCACACTGCATGTTCAAGGGTTCATTGTTCTACCGCCTTTGAGCGAGTTAGGAGGTACCGAGCTGAAACGGTGAGACGGGAAAGGCGCTGTCACATCTGCTTTGTGATGGGCATCACGTCGCTTTTACTTCTGGAACGATGGCATGCTATCCAAATTCACACACGGGGGGCGACTTTATGCTAGCATCGTTTGGCTCAGTGGGTCTTATTTTGCAGCAGCGATATGGGATGTTTAATGGGCTAATGCTAACATGCTGACGTTTAGTAGGTATACTGTTTCTATTAATTCACCGTCCAAGATAGGTTTATTAGCATGCTAACATTTGCTAATTAGCACTGAACATAACAGAACAGCAGAGAGGCTAGAGAAAGAAGTGGAAATAATGCGAGTGTTAAATGTACAAAGACATTTAATTGAGAGGTTATTGAGATGCCAGCATATTTACATTCGCTGGCATTCGGTCCGACTTAGCTCTAAGTTGATGCGGGCGGTGAACATAATGACCACTTGTTCTTGTATTATTCAATTAAATGCAGCTGTTAATTACTGACAACAGTTAGGCTTTTAACGTTGCTGTTATGTTGAGGTCGTGTCAGACAGTGTGGGTTGTTTTTTTCTTTTGGAATCAGTGCCTCTGTTGTATTCGATTGCGGTTGTTCCTGTTATTCTATCCAGAACCCCGGCCGACATGTATTGCCCAAACACTGCAGGGTCCCAGTCACTTGACCTGTTGTCAGCGGTATAGTCAGACGCTGCAATTGGAGCTTCACAATACGACTGAATGGTTCAAAACAGAAGCTTAAATCTCCTTTTTTTTCCCGAACTAAAACGACCCTCAACAAGAAGACAAGCTGACCGACTCTGTTTTGTGTCCCGCTTGTCAATAATAACGCCAAACGTTCTGTCTGACGTCTGTGTTCTCCGGGCTTATGTTGTATCTTAAGGGAAAGGGAAAATGAAAGCAAGGTCAAGCGAAGTGTCTCTATTATTTATCGAAACCGAGGTACGGCCTGTCAGGCTTCCGTATATTCCGTTGACTCATGGCAGTTTTGAGACAAGCTCGTTCAGACCATCAGACCGGATGAGGAGAGAGTCTGTAAACGCACCCGTTTCATTAAATCCTGGCCGAGATGGGCTCTTTAAACACAGCGTATGAAACATTAATATGCGATAGTGGAAGTGGATTTGCCAGATTTTAATATACTGTACAGTGGAGTATAAATAAGCATAAAGAACATATATTATAAATGGGTTTGGAGCATTTAAAGGGGGGGAAAGGTTAACCGGAGCATGACAGTATTACAGATTGAATTAGTCATCATTTAACAATTCAAATGTATGGATATCGCCGTACATCCAATTTCACTCCCATCACGGGTAGATGATTGAATCAGAGCGGTCTATGCTATTATTCCACTCCCCATTTGTTGCTTGTATTCATTCATGCTGTCGTAACCAGAGACATTATTTGTCCTCCATCTGTGCGTACTTATGTTTTTCAGATCTTTCTCGGCTGGTGAGAGATTGTCTAAAAACACAGCCTCCTCGCTCATCTTCAGCTCCTTCAGTCGAGAATATGTGCTTAAACAGTTGAGTCTTGGAGCTGCGTAAGAATGATGTATTGGCATTAGAAGGCTGAATTCACAGGATCGTGCCTATGTTCCCACATTTCCTTAGGGTTAGGGTTTCCTTAACCCCTAACCCTAAACATTAAATTGAAGGGAAATGTAGGAACACAAGACCTAATTTTTGAAAATGTCCTAGAAATGTGGGAACATAGGGCTGACACCAACTTGACGCCCGTCGCTGAAACTTTCTCTGTGCTCGCTGAAAGTCTGATTTTAAGAGGCATGATTTGCAGTCATCGCAAATAGTCTCAATGTCCCGGTCCAATATTCAGCGTCGTGTGATGTGGAAACTCCGAGGATTCCAGTTCACATCCGCTGAAAATTGACTTTGCGGTGAAGCAAGAGACCTTTCACACACTCGCATGTTCTCAAATTCTTAATGAGGCAGAGGGAATAGGTGCCACTGTGAGGATTTTAATGTGATTATTATACGTTTTCCTTTCCTGCAAAAACCACGTCAGGCACATTAGAGATGTTATAGCGGGGATCTTGTTTCCGGCCCTTAAACATGCATATTCTTACATTCTTTTTTTTTTTTAAATGAGGCAGAAGGAATAGGTGCCATCGTTAGGATTTTAATGTGATTATTATACGTTTTCCTTTCGTGCATTAGAGACGCTGCATGCATGTATGTCTTCATACATGCACGGAGGGGATCTTTAAATGGCAATTATCCATCTACGTCAGACAGTAAGAGACATCCTGTGTCCGGCACTGAAACTTGTATATTCTTACATTCTTATGGCGGAGAGAATAGGTGCCATTTTAAGGATTTTAATGTGGCAATTATACATTTTCTATCCTGCAAAAGCCACGTCAGGCACGTTAGAGATGTTGTATGTCTTAAAACATGCATGGTGGGGATCTTAAAAATGGCGATTATCCGTCTACGTCACACATCAGGTACTTGCAGTTCCAGAGTGAGGCTGGTATTGTTGAAAGCCCTTATAGAGCCTGTCAGCGCAGCACAGTCTCGGCTATTTGTCTGCCACCTTTAGCACAATCTTCCTTACAGACGCGATGACTTATTGATGAAGTTTGCAGGAGATGGTGGGGGGGGGGGGGGGGGGGGGGGGGGATAGTCTACAGAGAGCGTGAGAAAACCTATTAGACGGGGGAAAAAAACAAAAAAAAACGTCTGCTATCCGGAGATATTTTCAGAGAAGCGGCTCTCAGAGAATAAAAAGTTTGAGGATTATTACAGTGGGCTGTCTCAGTTAGCCTCACTTATTACTTTTCATCACTGAATTTGTCAGCAGGCAGACGCAGTAATTGTCACATAATCACTGGCAGATCTTTAAAAAAAATGCTCTTCGGCTTTGTTTTGGTTGGAACAGTGTCTTTTCTTTTAAAGTGTCTTTTAATTCTTCCCCGGCATGTTAAACTTATGCTTTCTCTCTCGCGCGCTCAGCTTCTCCCGTTTCAGGAATTTAGTCTGGCAGGCTTCTCACATCCGTCTATAATGTGCTAACATAAGAAATCAATCAGACTCACGGTATTCCTACATCCCCTCAGCTCGCATTGATTTATCGAACACGCGCTGAAGATGAAGAGAAAGTCTTTAAGGAGAGAGGAGAGAGGAGGATGACGGGACAGTGACGGATTTTTCGGGGATGACGGGTGAAGGAAGGGAGGAGCGAGGAGAAGAGGAGGGGTCGCCCCGCGCCGACCTTTGTTTTGGTTGGATGACGTCGTTCACCTCGAGGTCAGCGCGCTGTCGGTCGCGAGCCAGCCGGCCCGGGAAAATGATGATAAGGTGTTTTTTTTTTATGTTTTTCCGACGGGTTATGCTGTGCACTGTGTTTTTTTTGGGGCATGACAGCTGCTGTCAGCCCCGTAGCGGGAAGAGGTCGGGGGTCACGGAGATCGCGGTTGCGTAGGTTCCCACCAGAAGCTTTCTGAACGTGAACCAAACCTGACATACAGAGAAAAACTGCTCTTGTGCCTTTCTGATATTGTTTGGTTGGTATTATTTATTGTTTTTTATATAAAGCGTGTGAGCCACTTTCACGTCACAGTGGACTCGACTGATTCACGAACACCGGTGTTAAAACGAGGGATCTTTTTAGAACGTGTCTGCTGCTTTTCCAAACTGAATTATTACCATATTAAAGTGGTAATTTGCACCTGATGCGTTTTGTAACGACTTCTTGACTGTTGTTACTGATTTGAGTGACTTTCAATCGTATTTATTTTTTTATCCTTTTGCAGCCCAAAACAAATTATCACGCCGCTCATTTATGACTCAGTGCAATTTCATATTTCACGCGCTCAGGTCTCTGAAGGGACGCCTCAACGGTGCGTTTTTTTGCTTTTTCTATTTCATACATCTCAAGAGTGAAAGGCTTGTTTATCCTTTTTTTTTTTTGTTAAGCATAAAAGCTGAACAGTAGCTCGGTGTATTTATATCATAGGCATACACTTAGAGAGACACCATAGGGTCCTGATGGGGATGAGGGTGGAAGTGGATTACCGAGATAGGACAGCACCACTGAGAGAATGAAATGCGATGTTTATGTTGGGCTTTCATCAAAAAAAAAAAAAAAACACACACGAGTGATAAAACATACGTCTATCCGCGACCATATGCGGCTCAGCTGAGTGCCTCCGGTCCCCTCTCGCATGCCAGGAGGGCGGCTGAGGGGCTGATTGAAGGGGTTAAAGAGGGAGATTAAAGTGATAATGTACATCTCTAATCCGCAGCGTTTTCAGAGGGCAAAGAGGCCAAAAAAAAAAAAGAGAGAAAACCCGCCTCCCAGCCACAGATCTGGACACGGGGACGGGGGCGTCGGTGGCCTGTCAGGGTCAGCGGTCGCCATGGCAACAGATTATTCAGAATAATTATCTGCCATATGCGCCTTGTCACAATTAGAAGTTGGCTGTGAGCCGGGTCGCGGGTCAAACGCTGATCAGAGTATCGGGGGGGGGGGGTTTGGTGGCGAACATAACTCCCCCCCCCCCCCCCTCCTGCGCCGCTTATTAGAATAAAGTTCAGCTTGCTTATCGCAATCTGTCGCACGAGCCCGCAACCGCGCAGAGCGGATAGTCTTAAGAGATCCGATGCTACCAGCCACATCACTCCGTTGCACCGACTTCCAACCCCCCCGTCTAAATGTCACCGCGCACAGCTTTCAATAGCCTCCTTTCTTCAATAATAGATCTCACAAAATGAAAATCTGGAAATGAATAAAATGGATTTATGATTTCAATCAGAATGCTAAGCTCCCAGAATCGACTTTTTTGGGGGGCGGGGGGGTTGCTGAGTAGCAAGGAGAGGAAATGACTGTGTGAGGAGAGAGTGCACGAGGAGGAGGAGGAAGTGGAGGAAGGGGGAAAAAAAAGAAAAACTTTTGTGGTTTGTTCTCCAGACCAAGCCTTCCATTAGGAGTCCAGACGTTTTAACTCATCGCTGCAGCTCTCCCGCAGGAGTTTTACAGAGAATGCTTCATTTCCTATAAAGCCGTGTTCACACTGGTACCCTGGGAAAAGCGGCAACAAGGTGCAAAGTGGTTTATCCATTATAGTGGATCATTTATTCCCTCACTTTGGCCCATGTGAGAAAAGTCATTTGGAGTGAGATACCTCTCTCCACGCTGTTTACCATCCTGTGAAGCGGAAATTGCAAAAAAATAAATAAAAATAATCTCTTAAAATCGCTGTCAGTTAATTTGGAAATGTTATCCGGCTGAAAAATATCATCTCAAAAAAATTCAGCTGTGATTCTTTTCTACTGTTTTCCTCTCCAGTCATCAAAAATCAGATCTGCCTCTCGTCCCTACAGCTGAGTGGTTCAGTTCTGTGCAGAATGGACTGAAGCAGGAGGAGACATCTTGTGTCCAAACTTGGGAAAATTAAATGTAGGAGGTTGTGTTTTCGCCCATGTCCTGTTTCTCGGTCGGTTGGTTTGTAAACGGGATCACACAAAACGGATTCCCCGTAAAACTAGGATGGTGGACGAGTCTCAGCCCGGAACACAGGAAATCATTCTCACTTTCTTTTAACATTAACGTGGTTTTATTTGTCTGATTTTCTGGGATCAATGCATGTAACGTGAGCCAAAAAGTCATATTCATATGGTTGGTTTTTATGAATGAGCACAACTTGATGCAGATCCAAATAAAAATCAAGAGCTTTTTTTCAGCTGGTACTAAATAGTGTATTGGATTAGGCTCAGTTGAATTAAAGGGGACCTTGGTGGAGGTATGCGCTCTACTGAGTGCCGGTCTAGTTTACATTTACATTTTAGGGCATTTAGCAGATGCTTTTGTCCAAAGCAAATGACATTAATTCAAACATACATTCATTCGCTGATGGCGGTGGCTGCTATGCGAGGTTCCGACCAGCAGGAGCAGTTTTAGGTTCAGCATCTTGCCCAAGGACACTTCGACATGCAGACCAGGGGAATCAAACCAGCGACCTTCTGATAACAAGACGCTGGCTCTACCCCTGAGCCAAAACCGCTTAGTTTCTTCTAAGAAAAAAAAAAAAAATCTGATTGTATTTTTATAATGAGGGGAAAAGGAATAGTTGCCATTTAACCCCTTAAGGAACACCGTTCCAACATAGGAACACCCTTGTGTTTGGACGGAAACCAAAACCTGTGTTCCAACCTCTGTAACTCTGCGTCAGTATGTCACAGAATCACACTTACACTTCTAGAAAACACTTGAGGGTGTTACCTTTCCACATCCCTGAGTCTCCAACTATGTGGGAGCTGTCATGCTTTTAATTTCGGTATGTCATTTCGGAAAAAAGAACCTTAAAATGGGGGCGTTCACTAAGAGGTTAAATAATCTTTAAACACACCTTTTTCTGCAACGACCACGAGACGCACATTACAGATCAGATGTACAGAGCGGACCTTAAACACCTCGTACTTTCCCGTCTTGTTGTCACAGTGTAGACACGTGGTGCAGTCTGCTAAAGAACATCCTCACGTCACCCGCAGGCGATCTCTATTCAGAGTGCGTCTCCGCTCCTAACCTTGCGATTTGGTAAGAACCGGTCTGAGGGTTGCCCCCCCTGAGGGAGCTGCAAAACCTGACAGCTTAGCCATTTTTTTTTTAAAAAACTGCTCGCGATACCTCGGGCTGATTACTGCGAGCTGTCAGATCGCGTGTGATGCACGGTGACGCCGTTTCCCTCTGATCAAATCTGTCACCTCGCGGCAGGCGGGATCACAGGATGGAGGCACCGCCGACACGTTTTAGGAGCCAGCCTGGATGTGTTCAGACAAGCTACTTACGCTTAAACGCCAATTAAGCCCCCGTGCACTACTTACATCTATGGTCTATTAGATTGTCACCCATCACTATTAGGAGACACTCAGAGCCCTCTGGCATTCTGGGAAAAATAATTACATTCTTTCTGCGTCATAATTACTGCCTTGAAAGCGTCTCTTTTCGAACACTAACAAAGCTCACTCTTCTCTGACTCGCCACTCGTTCTCTCCCCGGGCTCTGCCGTTCTCATCTCTCGCCTGTTGTCTCCGGAGACACTAATGAAGTGGTTTTAATCTTGTAACTCCGGAGGAATTGTCGGCAAAAAGGACGGCATTAATTAAGTTCTCGCGTGTATCCCTTTTTTTAAAGTTTCCACATCTACAGACATGTTTTACCATGTAGAAGCGGCGTGCAGCGCGGGGATTAGGATGCGTTCTTGGGAAACATTTGTTGATTAGTCCAAATGATTTTAATTCAGAGTTGGGCTGTGGAAACTTTGATAGCACACATTGATTTCCCCATTTGCAACTTTGCTCAAATCCGTAAACACACGCGAAATCAAAACGCCACGGATGTTTTTATCGCGTAATCTCTATAGGAGCTCGCATTAAGGCTCGTTTTGTCTCGCTGTGTTGCCGAACAATTAAGAGAATCTATGCATAAATTGCCCGCGCACTGCCGCGACTTAGACGTGAAGCAACTCTGAGTTATTGTGCAGTTTCCGGTTGGGTGCGCGCGGTGAATAGCTTGTCTGTTACCTCCACGCGTGTGAGTGATGCTCAGCAGCGGCTAGCCACACTCAGCTGATCTGTTCATGCAGTCGCTCTGTTTTGATGAAGTCCCCGCCTTCTTCACAATGTTCATTTGGATTGCTTTATTATTTTTTTTTTTTTTTTACTGCATTCAAGAAATGACAGTCGTGGCAGTATCTTTTATAAACAGCCACTTCTGCTCTCATATTTGCCGTCTCCTGAATCTCCAGGATTCAAGACTGTTGACTTAAGATCTTTGCTTTTCAGAATAAAGCGTGCCTTCATTTTACATCCCCCTCCTCCGACAACTTCTCTTGCATTTTACCAGCAGAAGCCGTCACGGGTTCTTTTCTCACTTGGACAATAGCAGTAAAGTATGGCGCTTCATTCAAGGTTACAATTTGGACTCCATTAAGCCTGCCGTCGTTAATGGTAGCCACTTTTCAAATCTCCCAAGTCTACTTAAATGGTAGATGTTTTTTTCTCTGTATTAAGAATTAAATCGCTTCATGATTTCTGATGAACAGAACGACAACTGGATAACAAAGTGAAGGGGAAGTGAAGCTCGCGTCGCAACTGAACGAGCTGAA
This sequence comes from Sparus aurata, assembly GCF_900880675.1. Classification (NCBI taxonomy): domain Eukaryota; kingdom Metazoa; phylum Chordata; class Actinopteri; order Spariformes; family Sparidae; genus Sparus; species Sparus aurata. Next base: position 24,590,155 of record NC_044198.1, on the reverse strand, counting down.
CTCATTAAATCGTCGGTTTTCTGAGCAGATGCATTAAAAAATTTAAAAATAAATGACGGGAACAATCATCTCATGTGGCGCAGGTCAGCGTGACACCGCAGCTGGCAGGTACATTAATTAGATGTGCCTTTGGATAAGCTCAGCGGAGTTTCTTCAAATGCGATCTTTAGTTTATTCTCTTTTTTTTTTTTTTTTGCAAAACGGAAATCAGAGAAAAGACTGTAAAACGCGGATGTTGTGCGACTCTGGGCGCTTCGTTTCTCACTGATAAGCTCTGTATTTGCCGTACTAATGACGCGGAAGGTAGCGCGTAGGTGCTCGTGGCTGCCTGTTATACCGTCGTCACAAATAGAGCTTTGTTTTTCCGCACGCGTCGATCAGTGAAGCCACAGTAAATGGTCCAAATCAGCTGGCAGAGGTGCGTACGGATCGGACTTTACGGTTTGCAACGTGCTCTGGTAATCTGATTTTCAAATCACGACAAAATCTCCTGCACGTTGTCCACTTTTCACTTGCGATGAAGTTTATTGAATAAACTTCATCGCAAGTGAAAGTGTGGACATTGTGCGGGAGTCTCTTTTCGTTTTAATCAGATGTAGATATAAAACACACGTTAAATAGCACACAAAATGATTCCCGACTGCAGGTGACATCACTGACGGGAGACCCAGTTTCATTGTGCAACCCCCCCGGTTCCTGCACAAACTGTCCCCTTTTACATTTATCTGCCCCCAATTTCATGATTTTTCGAAACGACCTCATTCTGAACAAGTTCCACAAGTTGCCAAACATTTCCGCGTTGCTGATTTCCCCCCTCTCTAATCCCCCCCTCTTCCGCGCTGCACTCTGCATCGAGAGGCCCCCGCCCGCTCTGCAGCAGCGCGCCGGGCTCATTGACCGTTGCTTCCCGAAGGGTAATTTAGCACAGGAATTCAGAAGGCTTCCATTAGCGGTGAAGGCCCCTTTTTGAGAAAATTGCTTTTGTATTTTTTACAAGGAGGGCCACTTCCAGAAGTGGCACAACACTGTCGGCGCGCCGGGTAGCTTTTTGTAAACGCTAACCAGTCAGTCCAGTCAGGAACAATGCTGTCACATTCACTGTTTTTTAATGATATAAAGCCAGGTTTTCTGACGGAAATAAAACGGCTTCTCGTCGAGCGTAATGAACACCCGTTACCAACCGGCAGTGAGCAGGGACTTATTTCTCTCTTCTTTTACTGCATATTCTCTCAGCCTGGAAGGCACAGACGGGTGAGATATTGCGCTCCGTAGGTTAAGGGGGGGAAGTGTTCTGCTCTCTCTTGTTTGTGAAAACCGCAAGTCGGGTGTATGATGGGAAAGTCGAGTTCATATAGGAACCCGCGACCTTAAAAGACCAATATCCACTGCAGCACGACCTCCCCCTCGGGGAGAGGGACGACACGCGGCACTTACCACCCGATAGCACTCAACCGGCACATCCTTCGGTCACGCAGCGCCACGCAAGTGCACACACACACAAACACACACGCGCGCACGCACTGACACAAATACTCGCTGGGGTGTTTTTTTTTGTTTTTTTTTTATTTTCATACTCAGAAGCGGTGTGAGTAAAAAGGAGCAAGCGCCACATTTATCTCGCACCATCAGCATCAAAATCTGATCTCTCTGCCAAGGTCAAACTGGCAAGATGTAGACCACAAACACAGACATGCACACAGAGGGAGATGGACAGCCAGATAGAGACACACACACACACACACACACACACACACATACGGCCACCTGATGTGCCACTTGAGCTACAACCATAAGTCACTCTGCAAGCTAGGTGTTCCGTGACGTGCCGACACCGGTATCCATAACACTCATGTATTATTTATGAGCGCCTGTATGGTGTCTGCACGTCTTGCGATGTATGCAAATGTGTACATTAAGGAAAGGCAGCTCTTCATTTCTGCCTGTTAGAAGAAGTGCCTGCCTTCTTATCACGCCGCTATTAAAATAGCAAGGCTGCGGGGCGGAGATCCATCTTGTCTTTTTTAATGGCATGTCTTGGCGCGCGTGTGCGCGCGTGCGTGCGTGCGTGCGGCGCATAAAGGTGCGCCGAATGTGTTTTCCCCGCGTCTCGGAGCGCGTGCGGATGCCGCCGTGCCGGGCGTGATTGTGGCGGTGCACTTAACTGCGCTTTGCAACTGCAATCAGGGACCGTAAGTGGCCCGCGATTTCAAAAAAGGGGGAAGAAATTGAAGTCGGGGGGCCTGGTGAGGAGGAGGCAGAGAGAGAGAGAGAGAGAGAGAGAGACGCCAGCCTGTGAAGTCGGAATGTGAAGCATCCTCGACGGGAACCATTTTGATTAATCCTGACACACAGTAAAGCGAATAGCATCATAATTACCTCCCTGCTATTTCATGCCACAATGAGTGTGTTGCTTTAGCGGAGATATGTCTTTGTTGGTGTGTGATGCGACGGCGGCATCAGCCAGGTGTCCGTTTGGCTTCTGGAGGAAGCCACGCTGAGCAAAAATAATGTTTTTTTTCACTGTCACAGAAGTGCTGCTTTAGCATTTATAAACCCGCCCATTAGAGAGCATTTCCACCTGATGTGTGTGTGTGTGTGAGAGAGAAACTCAAGCCCTCCGAACATAAGTCGGCATCTCGCACATGAAAGTTTAATTCCAAGTCGAGACAAGTCAAGTTTATTTGTACGGCGCCACTTTCCCAGTCAGCGTCTCGATGGGCTGAACGAGGCCACGGCAGCAACAGTTTCCCACTCAAGATCTCCACGAAGGCTAGGGAGAAAAAACGACAAATGGAAATGGGAAATGGAAAGAGAGATCCTCCATGTTTAGATGGCTGAGGATGGCAGGACCAGCAGTCGGGGAAAAAACAAAAAAAATAATGAAAATAAAGCGGTCACATCGACTGTAACTAGACGTATTAGATGGCGGGCCTCCTTTTTTTTCTAAACGTCCACACGTTTGGAGCGCCGCCACATCTCGGCTCTAATGAGCGAACATTAGCCAGATAAGGAGGCGGGCAGGAAGCACGAGCGGTCGCAGATCATCTGTGTCCTGAGAGAAGAAGAAGAAGAAGGAGAAGAAGAAGGGCGGCAATAAACGCCACAACACCCCGTGTGCGAAAATTGAAAGGCCCTCCTTCAATCTTGCCGTTTCACTTCACGCTCACACACCAGCCGCTCTGACCTCACGGTGATTGTGTGCTTTATAATGGCGGCGGCGGTGGTGATGTGCTCTCTGCATTCCAGTGTGTGTGTGTGTGTGTGTGTGTGTGCGCCTCAGGGACGGTGGGTGACAGACTCGCTTCCCCGTGTGTGGCCGATTGCAGCGTGAGCTCCAAGGACAAGCAGTGGAGGGTAGAGCGGGTGATTTGTCTCTTAGGATTGAACTCATCTCCCTGGTCTCCCGCAGGCCTCTCCTCCCTCCTCTTTTCTCTTTTCTCTGCATGCTGTCTTTTTATTTTTCTCTCTCTTCGTTGAAGGTGAAGAGCATTTTTCTCACAGCGTTTGCACGCGTCTGTTTTTTTTTAGCTGATGCAGGTGATTGTGTCTCGCGATAATGTACACAGTTTATGTTGCATTCGAGGACACCCGCCGAAGACGCTCAGATCCGTACGTAGATACGCCACGAAAAGGGGGAAGGAAAAAGTAAGTCCATTAGGCTTTGTTTTTTTTTTTCCTGGAGCCACATAACGGAGCCGAGGTCGTCGTGCGAGTGAAGAGTAGATTTGCGGCGGCAGATAAAAAGCAATACTTAAACTGAATAAACCAGCGTTCGATTTGTGTACCCTTGAACGCAGAATAGAAGAAGAGACAAACATGATCGAGGAAAATTAATCAAAAGCAGATGTTTTTTTTTTCTGATCTGAGCTTTATAAATACTGGGCCACTTCCTGTGTAAAGCTTCTGGGACTTTAGATTATATGATATAAATAGAGAACCTTGAGTAAAAAACTGTTTTCTGTTACGGTGTTTGGGTGTTGATGCTAAATGGGACTCACGTTAACTCACGTTTACATCCACTTAGTTTCTCTAAGTGGCTACAAGGTACGGGCAAGCAAAAGTAAACGTAACGTAAACCCAAAATGACTTGACTGTCTTCTGCATTGCGTGGGCCTGTGGAGCGTGCACGCTAGAGACTTCTGCACTTCCTGTTTAACGCCCGGCTGACTCGAATAGCGATGGCGTGATTTAATCGCACATCTCCTTATAGACTTTGCAGATTTTTATTGGACCGAATGACTCAAATTCTGACGGCAAAATGAGGCGTGTTGTGCGGAGGTTTACAGACGTTTCCCTCAAAATGTACGCGTATGAGAAAAAGTATTTTTTGCGCCCCCGGTGCTTCATGTGACGATGTAATTACACGGTTTGGCCTCTATGAAAACTGTCTCCGAAACAGCCTGTCTGCAGGCTACTGGAATTGTGTCCAATCAGAAGAAATGGGGCTTTTTGGGTGACAGGATGTAAATGGCTCATTTCAAACAGGATGACCTGAGGGGCAAAGGGCAAAGTGGAGTCCCAGAATAAACATATAGATCTGGAAATGAGCAGCACGGGTCTCCTTTGAGCATTAGCTCACTTCGTGCCCTCCAGTTGAAGCCTGTTAATTGCCTGCTCTAACTGTGCCGTTTTTAGATGCGTTTGCTTTCTGTAGGCCAGAGGGCAGTCACTATACGTCTTTATTTTACACCTCTGTCTCTGAGCAGATGTAACCGATAATCAGCAAAAAGGAGAAGCAACCCTCCGACTGTAGAAAACCGAGAAAACAGTCTCATGAAATCGCTCAGGGAGAGCTCGTCTCCATCGATTCGCTCTGTTTGCCAGAAAACGCAACTGGAAAGTGAATGAAAATTTGAACAGACGGCATAAAGAATTAGACTCGTAGTGATGGATCTGACATTATAGGATGTCTCATGTACATATTGCTGTTCCCAAATCAAAGCGGCGTCTCTCTTGGTAGCCTGTGTAACAATTATTTATGTGCCAGCGGCCAAGTTATCATCCCCCCCCCTCCCCAAAAATAGCGTCCAGCCTTGTCACCAGCCGTCAGCTGTGGAGGGAATTGTCCGCTTTGAAGTTGGCAAATGCTGCCATACTGTCCTTCACGTCCACAATGGATGTGTCCTCTAAAATATCCCGGCCCAAATCTCTGCGGTCTGCAGAGCAGAATATAGACGCCGGCAGAGTAAACACCGCTCTCGTCGCATCCAGCAGTCCGTGCAGCAGTCCTCTGTTTGCTCTCATTTTTTGTTAGAATCCCATTTTGTTTCATGAAGAAGACGGTGAAGGTTCTTGGCGTTTTTTTTTTGGTAGATGTCAGGAAAATATCATGATCGCAAGTACATGACAGAACAGCGAGCGCACGTACCAGGCTGGAGTATAAACCATCAGCCACTCAAACGCAACACGTAACCATATAAAAGCTGTTTTGCGATGCGCTTGAGTGTCACACCGAAGCAGAGAGTTTGGACCCAAACGCGGGCGACTCGACCGAAGACCGAGCTAAAGGCTGCTCTTACATACAAACCGGACTGACGAGGGTTATGGAGGTGCAGGTGGAGAAACACAGGTGAGGGGTAATGAGCAGGGAAGGAGCAATATAGGCTTGGAAACACACTAGGAAGAGGACAGGAGGAGGAAGAAGACGGGTGGAGGGGAAAATCCGGCTAGTGGAGGAGCGCAGGGACACAAGAACACCACGAAAACCCAGTTTCAGGATTTGGTAACTAAATGCAGAACACAGAGGTTTGGTCAGTAATTACTTGGGATTTAAACTACCATGATACTTTGGTAGCTGCTGAGTATTTAGCACTAAGTTGTGTGTTCTCATTCTTTAAGGTTCACCACAGTTAACCCTTGAACACATTTATCCTTCCAATGCGCGTAAGGTTTAGCGCTCAGTGTTTCTTTAAACCCTCTGGGTAATCCCAACATAAATTATATGATCTTGGTAATAAGAACTTTTGCTGTAATAACTTTCCAGTTGGCCTGTGTGCGGCAACCCGATTTAGATGAAACATCTGAGCATTTTCCATGTACAGGGCTAAATATAGACAACGTAGGTACCAAACGTACGTACGTAAAACATCATTAAAGGGACAGTGTGTAACGATTTAAGTAATTTATTAACTCAAATCAACGTCTTCGTTCATAAGTAAGTCCTCATTGGTGAACAATTACCTCTGCCAACAATCTGACTTATCCTCCTGAGCGAAGAATTACCTATCTGAATATACACAGCACGGGCAAACTCTATGGAGGCCGCCATGTCTTTCCGGTTTTAAAAAAACTATGGACTGCCGAGAGGGACACAAAGCACTACGTGGTACTACGTAGTAAGGCTAAACGCGTTTTCGCTCAGAGTTAGTTTTTAGTTATAACCTCTAGTTTTATAGCCCTAATAACTAACTACATCTTTACCTCATTACTTGAATCATTAGAAATACTCGACGCTGTTGGGAAAGAGTCCATATTTTGAAAATGAGTTTCTTGTCCGTCAGGGCCACCGTAGCTTCCGGAACGTCTCCAACGTCTTCAGAACGGGAGGGGCGAGCAAAGGAGTGTTGCAGTGTAGAACCTCACAGCTAGATGGCGCTAAATACTTGATATATTACACACTGTCCCTTTAAGTTTATGGGAAAATTTTATATTTAATGCAGGGACCTTTTAAAAGATGAGACATTATCTTCTTTTCTTCAGTTGTCAAGAAAAAGAAACACATTTGCTAATCAGTATACGGAGAATCAGTTAGCTCGCCCATGACTTACTCTGAGTCGAGGACCATATTGTAGATAACGATGAAGTCACTCGAGAACAGTGTTATGTTAATGATCCAGTATGAAATGGCTTTCTCATTATCTTATATCTTTAACTATCATTCCCTGACAAGCGCATCTCATTATCAGTTCTTGATTAAATCACTTCGCAGCAGTCGCTATTTCTTTTTCTTTTCCTCCGCCCTCCTCTCCCCCCCTCGAGCAGATCATCAAACTCAACTTACAAGTAGGAACTGACTCTTTTTTTAATATTTTTTTTATTGTGACTGCATCATTAGGTTAGAATTTATGAGTCATATCATTATATACAGGCTCATTAGTTCATGAATAATGTACCAGAAACAGTCTCGGGGGAAAAAAAAAAGATTTTAATTGTCTGATTCAAAAATTTACATCGAGAGTCACTTTTGACAATCCAGATCTTTTCTTTTGTCAAGTCGTCTTTGATTGGAGCGTGTGTATTTCAGCAGAGCAAACAAAAATGTAATGCATGAGTTTGGAAAGTAAGTCACCATTAACATGTCAGTGTTCAGTAATCTTAAAGCAGCGTCAGGGTGTGAGATAAGCCTCCAGTGACTTGTGAGTTTAAAGACGTTCATTCATCACTTCTCTGAATGGCTCCTTAATTTCCGACGGCAGGCGGGAAATCCTCGGCTCTGATTCCGCCGGGACGTCGCCGCTTTGTTAATTCATTCATTCAGTCACTCGTTCATTCACTGCCGACTCTTCTCTCAATCCCTGTTGCTTATGTCTACATGCACCTAACAAGATAATCCCTTAAATGTAACACTGTGCTGTTTAATTTCATTGGCTCGCTGCGGCACAATGTCCCTTTTTTTTGCCCTTTATTTTTTTCCCCCCGTTCTCCCATTTCCGCTCCCCTTTTTTCTTCCTCCTGTCAGTCTCAGTCCGTTCATTTAGCAGCCTGCGAGTCCTGTTAAATGATCAGTAAGCCCGCAAGTGAATATATGCAAAGCCTCTTCCACTCCATCAGCTTAGTGAGCGCTGGGTTTAACACACCTTGCTAAAGTCGCTGTCACACACACTCGGGCAGACACACCTACACACACACACACACACACGTCAAGGTGTTCGGCTAAGTGAGCGAATATATTCCAAGAACAACACATTCCGACTATCCAAATAGTCCTGGATATAGCGCTGGGATTTCTCGCCTCGAGGACTCACCGTGTCCTCGCACGCACTCGCCGCGAAGACGTTAAGGTGCGCTTCATTCACAGAGAGCGCACGTACGCGCCCAGTCGCACAACCCCGGCTAAGTCTGAGCCCTTCCTGTCTTCTAAGACCCTGCTCATCAGATGGGATTCCGCGTGTAAGGTCCAACCAATAAAAAAGCCCCAAATATTCTATTAAGTGTAAATCCTCTCCGCCGGTGGAGCTCGTGGAGTCAGATTAGGACTAGACAAACACTGCCAAGCAGTCATGCCCGCGCCGGGACCGCTGCCAACAAGAAGCCGAGCTGATATTGGCATGTCACCGTTAGTGTGTGTGTGTGCAGGCAGAAAAGCTCACCCCGATCTGAGCACGAGCAGGCCGGGGTTTGGGGGGGGGATGAGCAAACTAAAGCTGTGATACGTGCTGCTCTGTGTAATGGGGAGACTGTGTCAGAGATCTGAGTGGGCTGCAGCTGCAACACACAACCTTTGTCCTGCATGTTCTTCCACCTCTCGGGCCTCTTTTTTCCCCAACAAAGCCGGAGCGTCCACCCTTTTTAGTCCGTATCCGTACCTCTGCACACACACACACACACACCTGCGAACCTGTGCAAGCGGCACAAAATGCGTGTCCCCGTTTTGTATTTGTGGGTTTTTTTCTGAAAGTACAAATTCATTCCAGTTTACTTTTCCTGTGTAGCTGACTTGTTGGTTTGTTTAGCAGCATCACTGTGGAGTCTGTGTTTGTTTAGTAATGGTAGCTCTGTGCTCCTCTGTGTACGCCGAGCGCAGACAGCTGCAATGTTTTAGGCAGAACAGACATAGATTTCAATCGCTGACCCGAAGGCTGCTCATTAGAATTCAGCGCACCTCTCCCAAATCTCCCTCCGTCTCTTTCCCACCACCACCACCCTTTTTCACTTTCTTCTCCCTCGCTGCCTTTTTTTTTTTTTCTCATCCTCTCTCGCTGTCTTACACATTGGAAGAGAATGCTTAGAGCAAAGGGGTGAACTATTGGTCAGCCATCATAACAATGACTGTGTGAGCTGCATACACAGCAATATGAACTCACCGACACCCGAAGAAACACACTCAACGCCGGCGCACAGGTGCCTGAAATACTTTTAAACTTGCATGATTTTCGATATTTGAATTCCACATGACTCTCGGTGAGAAAAGGGGGGCGATCGTACCTGCTGAAATCAGAGAACATTACCACCCAACTGCACGGCTCCGAGGAGCTTTTAAAGGCTCTTTAAAAATGTTTTTTTTTTTTTTTGGGTTGAAGCCCACGCAGTTACTGTGTGGCTGCGACTGAGCCGCTCTCATTAGCCCCCTGTGGGCAGCTGTTTCCACAATAATGATAAAAAAAGAAGCTCTGATAAACTCATTTTATTCTACCTGTCAGCACCAAATGGCAGAGAAAACCCGCTAATGGGTGAAGATAGCTGAGCAATTACCAGCTAATATTTTCCAAGAAACTGAGGCAAAAAATAGTGAATATTGAACTTAGACTTCTTAAGGTAGACATAAACATAACTCGAAAAGCAAGAAGGAGCCAATTGTTTGCCAAAACATCAGTCAAACCAGCGTTAGTCTCCACCAAAGTGAGCCTGTTGTGTGTTTTCTTGCCCCCTAGTGGTGAGAAATTGACGAATGCAGCTTTAAAGTTTGTGTCCAAGAACTGCTGCTAATGATATTAAAACATAAAAGTGTCATAACACTTGTAGATAGGATACTTAGCTTCATGTTATATCACAAACATGTATTCTACTTAGCAGCACCGAGTGGCAGTCGGGGAAAAGTGGCTAATTGGTGAAGATAGCTGATAGCAATTAGCAGCTAATATTTTCACTAAACCTGAGGGAAAAAATTCTGAATATTGAACTAACACTTCTTAAGGTAGACCTAAACATCAAAAAGCAAGAAGGAGCCAATTGTTTGCTAAAACATCAGTCAAACCAACGTTAGTCTCCACCAAAGTGAGCCTGCCTCCTAGTGGTGAGAAATTGACGAATGCAGCTTTAAAGTTGTTGTTTTTTTAAACTGCTGCTAATGATACTAAGCTAGCTGAGCAATTAGCAGCTAATAGTTTCCCAAAAACAGAGACAGCAGAAGAGTGAATATTGAAGTTACACATCTGTGTCTGCTGGATGATAAAAGTAGCAAATATTAGCATAAACACGAGTCAAACCAACGTTAGTCTCCACCAAAGTGAGCCTGTTGTGTGTTTTCTTGCCCCCTAGTGGTGAGAAATTGACAAATGCGGCTTTAAAGTTTGTGTCCAAGAACTGCTGCTAATGATATTAAAACATAAAAGTGTCATAACACTTGTAGTCTCCACCAAAGTGAGCCTGCCTCCTAGTGGTGAGAAATTGACGAATGCAGCTTTAAAGTTGTTGTTTTTTTAAACTGCTGCTAATGATACTAAGCTAGCTGAGCAATTAGCCGCTAATAGTTTCCCAAAAACAGAGACAGCAGAAGAGTGAATATTGAAGTTACACATCTGTGTCTGCTGGATGATAAAAGTAGCATCAACACAAATCGCAACAATGTTAGTCTCCACCAAAGTGAGCCTGTTGTGTGTTTTTTTACCCCCTAGTGGTTAGAAATGGATTAATGCAGCTTTAAATTATTTATTGTTTACACCGCTGCTGATGGTATTAAAGCATAAAATGTCAGGACACGTATAAATAGGTTAATAAATTAGTCTCACGTAATTTCACATACACACAGGCTAAGAGTGCGACACCACTCTCCGATGGAGAACACAGTCTGATGCATTAGCTGCTAATGTTTGCCGCATCTCTTCTTAAGTGTAGGCACAGTGTGTGTGTGAGTGTGTTTGTGTGTGTGAGGCCCCCTTGTGTTGTCGTTGTTGTCGTCCCAGGCTAATTGAGCAATTCCGCAGTGGGAGCGCTGGTGTTTAAGGTCACGGAGCGGCGTGCTCTCCTGGAGCAGTTAGAACCCCCCTCCACACACTTTCATAATTACTGGGCTTTTATCTGTGCGGCAGCTACAGCTACTCCCAGACGCGTTCACACCGAAGCACATAATGTTCAGGTAGTCCATACAAACACGGTCAGATGGTCTATGCGAGCACCCACACTCACCTCATCTGGACGGTTGTTTCTACATGCACGCCGCACCCACTCACTGTCAGCGGAATGCTAATTTTTCTTTACATTTTCTCTTATTTTATCAGGAGTAGGAGGAAACTCTGCGCGCCGAGGATTGCTGCAATGTCTGGGAAGACTTATTGAGCCTGTCATAGACTATTGAATTCAGCGATACCTTTGAGATGTACAGCTGTCTGTTCAGATCTGTCTTCGTCAGGGTGCAGTTATGTGTGTGTGTAGGTGGATGTAGTTTATCAGCGCCGGCAACGAAGATCTCTAAACAATCATTTTTAGATAAGTTGTGAAAGTCTGGTTTTGAAAAAAAAATGAGCAATGAGCAGCTCACAACACTTTCTCCCAATTTGTATGATTTAGATTTTTATGTACGGATCCAAAACCTTTCTCTCTTTGTACATATCTTTGCATGCATGCCTGTGTGCGTGCGCGTGTGTGTGTTTGTACGCATGTGCTCGCATGCTTGACTGCACATGTGACTTGAACAAACGCCAACACTGGTGGCCCTGTCTGTTTGTCCCATGCAGACGTTCTGTGAGTGTGTGCCCAGCTCCTCCCAGCTCAAACACCGCTGGTCAGACTCTGAAACCGCCCGGGAGACGCCGGCTAAGGTAAGGCCCCCCCGTCACCACAAGACGCTCTGTGTAACGCACAGGCAGACGCATGCGAGCACCGACACATGCCTGTGTTTCGTGGGTATATATATATATATATATATATATATATATATATATATATATGTATATATCAGAATGCCTTCATTGTGATTCACGCAACGTACTGTCAAAAGATATTGCATTTCGTCAGTGTATTCAGCATCTGTAGCCCACCACTTCCCCGTTAGAGTCGGGCTGCAACTAATAGTTAATCTAATAGATTATTTGTCCTCAAAAGAAAAGCCTTTCCAGAGCCCAAGGTAACGTGTTCAAAAAGCCTGTTTGTTCAATATTTAATTGAATCCATAGAAAACTACAAACAAGTAGCAAATGTCGACATTTCAGAAGTCGGAACCTGTGAATTTGGAGCATTTTTGCCTTGAAAAATGAACAATAATTGATTAAAACATTTTTCTAATCAAGTACTTTTGAAAGTTGGGTTCACCTGCACATTATTTGGGTGCAGGTGAACATTTTTGATTCAGGGTTCGTACGGGTGCTTGAAATCCTTGAAAGTGCTTGAATTTCAATGTTGTGTTTTCAAGGTCTGAAAAGTGCTTGGATTTTAGTTTAAGTGCTTGACATTATAACTCTGTGTCTTTTTCAAAATTGGGATCAGACTCGATAATCAATTTCTGAAGTTTTTGCTATTATAGAATATAATTTTAGATACGTATTTTACCCCAGTGCTGGAAAATCTTTAAAATTACCCTTAAAAGTGCTTGAAAAGTGCTTGAATTTGACCTTGAAAAACGTGTACGAACCCTGTTGATTGAATACCTGCTGAATATCAGCCGTGACCACAGAAAATGTTAAATATCGCTTGACAGGTTTATCTATCTATCTATCTATCTATCTATCTATCTATCTATCTATCTTTTTGTACATTATACCTCACCACCATTCTTCCAGTCAAAACAGCGGCACAGTAACGTCCTCACCTTGCCGAGAGTACCAGGCGCCATCGACGATGATTCGCCTCACGATCGGCATCCTCGCTGCATATTACACATCGCGTTTTTGCCACCGAGCAGCCGGGACGGCACAGCCTCGGCTCAGGCACCCCAAACACACGAGAATTAGACGGGATTAGGGCCCCGCGGATATCTTTGAACTGAGCGCCTTGATCGCGGCTGCACCTGGAAGAAAAAAAGGAGCTCGGTTGAACGGAAGAATTTGGGAAGAGGGGCTACGTTTTGAATACTGACGAGAAAGGTGTTAGTCGAGGTGCAGGTGAAAGCGTCGCGAAATGGAAGGGTGGGTGGAAACACCTGCGTTTAAAACCGTGCGTTGATCTCGCTACGGCGCGCCAGTTCAACGTTTACAGATGTCGCTGCCTCCTCCTTGTGTGTTAGTCGGCTAGCATCGATTTGAAACTCCTCCCTGTGTTCACATGAGCCACAGCATATGTATGTATATATATATATTTGTGTTTGAGAGGGAGAAAGACAGAAAGTGAAAGATGGAGAGAAAGAGAGAGAGGTTGCAAGTCTCCTGCTGCTCTCCTGCTTATCTAATGAGCAGACAAAGCCTTTCGTCCGAGAGCTGTCTGCCAGTGCTTCGGCGTGGGAGGACAACATCATTTTCATAGAGAGAAATTCTCTCTCATTTCACTGCCTCTCATTTTTATTTATTTTTTTTTTCTATCCACCCATCAGAATCCCCCCTCCCCCCCCCCGTCCGTCCGTCCTCCTCTCAAATCCAGTGGTGTGGCATGAGTAGAGACAGGAGAGGATCTGAAAGTCAGCCACTAATTACAGAGTGGGCTCCCGCTGCGAGAGTGAGAGACTCATTTGCGGAAGGAAAAAAACTGTGTTAAGAGGCGGCTCGCGGTGTCATTACCCCCGCTTGCAACTCTCGAGTTGAGAGATCTTGTTTTCCAGTCAGGACACGAAGCGCGGCTGCAGCTGGGTTTTATTTTCATTGACCAGTTGGGGAAAAAAAAAAACACAAATAAGGCGGCAGCGAAACCTCGGCTCCTCGCTGTCATGCTGACTTTTTCCTCCTTCCGTTCAGTCTCTCCGACTTTATGTCAGCGCGACCGGATAGAAACAGAGAGAGGCATTGTACACATCTGGTAACATAGATTACCATGCTATTGTTGCAAGTCAGCGTTCATATTTCAACCATTTGTACCTTTTTAAAGTTTGATTTTGTATGCCAAGTGGCCGGAAATGCACATAAAAACAACAGTAGAAGCATTTGCTGCAATCTTTTCGACCGTAGCATCCGATGTGCAACATACTGACTGTGCGTACTGTCAGTTCAGAGCAAATGGTCCAAATCTGCACCTTTTAAAATGTCAGAAACGACTTTGTACATTATGTCTTTGAAGGTGAACATCTGGGGACATCATAATGTGGCTGTTACCATGTACCCGGGAAAAGTTTCATTACAAAAATGCCCTGCTGCTGCTGCTGCTGTGTGTATGTGCGCGTGTGTGTGTCTTTCTCGGTGCGTACAGTAGATGTCTTGTGAGCGTGTGTCGCTGTCAGCACGACCGGGGCCGTCGTATATCTCCTCCACGTTAAGTTAACAATCAGTATGCTAGCAATGAATATTTAGTGACGGCTCCCCCCCTTGATGTCTTCGCCCCGCTGGCAGCAGAGCTCGGTGAAACTGTTCCGAGGGTTACGCTGCAGCCATTTTGCAGCGTGAGGGCCGTTATGCACATCATGTACAGCGCGTATCGTAAGAGTCACAGTCACTCTCGGCTGCGCTCAAAAACACATGGGGAGAAAAAAAAAACTCGAAATAATGAAAACACTGACAGATTTCACGGCAGAGTCAGGGTGTACATGTCGAGTTAGAGCAAGGAGACAAAAAAAATAAATAAATAAAAATGTTCCGCGCGGCAATACTCCCCCCGGAGCTCTTTTTCCTGTGATGATGTATTTGGGTGGAAAAAAAAAAAAACCACGAAGGAGCAGGAGCGCTCTGTCAAAGCAATGCTCCGGTTTCTTCATGTGCAAGCACGTGCACGGGCTGTTGCATGTGCACGGCAGTAAAGGGCCGCGTGCAGATTATGCGTACGTGTGCATGCATGTGCATGCGCGTCGAATTTCAAGTGACATTGGCGTACGTCGTGCTGTATATGTTTGTGCGTGGCTGTACGTATAGTGAACGCGAGTGTGAGCATACATGTGGCGATTGCCCCCTAACCCATTCAGACAAACAGGGCCTGGAGGTAGTTCGCCTCCTTTACATGCCAGCGTCTCGACTAAAGTCGTCTCATGCGGGAAAAAGGAATAATGCATGAATTTAATTAATGTTCTGAGTAGAGTCGATGGAAAAAGGCTTTTTTTTATCACCTCACAGCGAGGGTCGACGGTGCCTGTGCGCCCGCGTGCGTCCGCTAACACGTTATTATAACCCTCATGAATAAATGGTACCTTTACACTTAGAAAGATTGGAGTTATTTCACTGTTATTGAAGGGGGGATTTGTCAGATATGGTCAGAGAAAAGATGTCGCAGGGGTTTCTATGTGTTTCTATGGAGTTAGCATGCTAACCAACTAGCCCAGGTCCATCCTGTTTTCTAATACCGCTCTGCACCTCAAGAAGCGACAGCCCTGTAACTGGATAAGCCCCATTGTTCAAGCTGGGAGATGTGAAAGCAAATTCAACCTCTTCTTAGAATCAGGGAGAACACGTTGGTCCGCTGAGGCCCAACATGCCTGTTGTTTTCATCAAGACATGAATGGAAATGTTAAGAAAAACCTCCTATCCCGCGGTGGAAAAGACATTTCCTGGATCCATCCCTTTATCCGGAACAGGGGCATCAGAAACGTCTTCCACCAACCAAACGAACAACTAGGCAACCAAAAAAAAACGGACACGGATGAAAACTAAATCTCCACGGCTGAAGTAAATTGATAATAAAGAATCTTCTCCTCATAAAAGTAGTCATTTTTCCAATCACCCGCTCAGAAATGGTTTTGTTCCCCTCCAGAGCAGGAACGATGCGTTCTTGTGCTTTTGGTCAGTAATCAACAAATCGATTCGGCGCCGTAGTCACCATTTTTCTTTTTGGTTTGTTTACATCGCCCCTTAAAAATTCTTTAAAATCTTGAAGCGAGGCCACGTAGGCATCCAGCAGGGACTCGCCAGACTCAGCAAAAATCTGTTCACTGGCTCCAGGCCCCATATGTGTCTGTCCATGTGGGTTGTAAATGAAGCCGGGGGGGGGCCCATGTGAGAAATCCATCCTCAGATGAACTGCTTTTGTGTGCATTTACTTGGGCCTATGATTGGAAAGATGAGGGCTACAAAATGAGCCAGTATCAGAAATCCTCCTCGGATATCAAATAAGGATCCTTTTCGTATCAACGAGCACGATGCGGGCTGCAGGCTGCGTGCACTCTTGTTTTCCACGGGTATCGCATTCCGGCCCCCGGATGGTCGAGTTGTCGGGGTAGTTACAACTTTTTTTTTTATTTTTTTTTTTTTTTATGTCCTCTACCTGCAGACTCTGGGTAAACACAGAGTACTTCCTGGACAACACAATTGATTTTCTTCACATTAAAAGGAATCATAAACCTCCCTCGTAAAGCCGACCATTAGCCGCCTATTAGTGTGCTTCGCTGTGCTCGCACAGCTAATTTACATATTAATGAGCTTCCACTCACTCGCAGGTCCACGCACATGCAAACAGACCGCTCACGCACACACCTGCCCACATATTCTCGCCGAGATAACGTCCTCCAGCGCCGAGATTAAAAAAAAAAAAATCAGTAAGAGATCAGTTGCTGATTCATTTGGAGGAAGATATGGGGGAGCGAGGCTTTGTTAATCATGCATAGGTGGACCATATCGCCGTCTCTTATCCATCGCCGGCTCTCTTGACCTGAGTGGAAAAATGGAGTCGGCATCATAAAGGGGCCGTCATACAGGACTTTTATAGTCTAGTTAATGGCGACTGTGTTACTGGTAGAGGTCTGCCCTTCTTTTCCACTAAGAGGATTCGGCTCTCTGTCCATTCATTTACATTTCTATTGAGTTCTGTTTTACTTTCTCTTCCTGGCGACCATTGTTTCAGCTTTTTTTTTTTTTTATTATTATTGTTTTCCTTCCTGCCTCAGAAATGGAAAGACAGAACATCGGTGCTTTGACCGAGTAGTTTTTTTTTTTCCCAGAAGCGTCTCTGGCTAGCATCCTCCCTCTTCTGCGCCATCACTGCTCTGACGAGATACCGGGGTTGTTTGGACAGGAATCGTCTGGTTTCTTTTTCTTTCTTTTTTTTTTTTTTTTTTTTTTTTTTAGAGAACTGTGATCTTCAAGAGAACTGGCAGTTGAGGGAATCTGCATGATGTTGCTCCATAAATCATTAAAAACTACATTTTGACAGATGGGAATATGGCTTCATCGCTGAGTACCGAGCAGCTGGCATTCAAAATATCCCCAGTGATGGATGAAAGTCATTTCTTTTTGAATAAGGCAGGTGTTCTTTTGTTCGAGGAGCTGTGATTCCTAACATCTACTTTGTCTCTTCCTCCTTTCCTCCTTTCCTCCCTCCCTTCCCTCCTCTCTCCCTTCCCACAGAGGATGAGCTGCAGCTACCTGCTTTGCACCATCCTGCTCTTCGTCGCCGTATTGCTCGCCGTCACTGTAACCGGCACCATCCTTTTTATGAATCACTACCAGGCCCCGCCCATGTCCGATGGCCTCCCCCACATCTCCACCAATCAGGACGAAGCAAATGCCCTGGTCACCGTCGAGAGAGGCGACGGCTCTCGCATCAACATCTTCATCGACCCCAACTGTCCCGACTACAACAGTAATTTTTTGCGCCTGGAGGGCGTGCAGACGTCACTGCTGCACTCGCTAACCGGCCACGACTCTGACCTGAAGTCAGTGAAGAGCCAGGACCGGGCTCTTCTCGTCAGTCTGGCTGAGGAGGTGGCCAAGCTGTCGGCCCACGCGGGACAGCTGAAAATGGACTTTGAGTCCCTGCGCAGGGGGCAGGGCAGCCTGGGGCAAGACCTCAACACGCTGCAGACGGAGCAGGGGCGCCTCATACAGGTGAGACGCAGCCCACACACACACACACACACACACAGTATGACACATTAGACACGCAATGGTAGTGTAAGGTCACAGACAATACACCACCCAGGTCAGAGGGTACACACAGTATAACACAACGAAGATGTTGACAGTGAAACTCCAGCTCTGTCTTTCCTTACGGCTTGTTTGACGTCTTCAACTGTTGCTATGACTGCCGTCAAATATGTTATTTTACATGCAGCCGCGTGAAATTGCATCATATAATCGTTAGCCAGAAAATACAACCAGGGGTACAGCACAGACCTCTGGGAGCTAGTAGACACTTTCTACGGGCCCCCACTGAAATCAACGTCTATTTATTTGAATATATCCTCAGTTCCCCTGCTCCCTCCTGAATGCATCCTCCTAATAAGGAATAAATTTAATTCACCAGCATGCTGACATAAATCTTACTTATGCAGCAGTTATGAACTGTGAACCAAAATGTTTGAACACTCCTTTCCTGAGACACAGTATACAAAGACAATAACGTTGAATACAGACGAAAACATTAAAATATGTTGATCATCAAAGAAAGACGAAAGAAATAATTTTCTCTCCAATACATGAAAACTGGTAAATTTGGATTTTACTGCATGTGAGGTTTCGATTCTAGGAAGGACACATTTATACGAAACTTGTTGGTTGTTCTAATCTGATCATTTGTAATGAAAAACGAGCAAAATGTGTTTTGCTGGTTTTTCTTCCTTTGGTTTCGTACGACTGAACGGATGAACTGAGTCCAGTGTGCAGGCTTCACTCCTGAAGTCATGACTTTAAGCACTGTACAGAGGTGCTCGAGGACTGGATTGTGAAACACCTATCAATACGTATCGATCGTGAAACCACCTTAAGACGTGTGACAGCTCATCGATTGACTCGAGGCTTTCTTTTTTTTTCTGCCGGTTGGTCTTATTTAGCCACTTCCTTTCTCCTGACTGTAAAATCAAAACACCATCATTCACGGAGCCCGTGCCAACTGGAGCATGCTAATTTCTCTTTTGGACTGTGCGAGCCCAATGACGGCTAGATTAAAGTGAAAATATGGTTCATGTTCCACTGCGTGTCTCTCCCCCAGTGTAGTGTTTTCTAGATTGGGTCACGGGGGAAGAAATGCCCATCATGTTTGGAGAAACGGAGCAACTTGCACGTCAGTTCGATAAGATAACATAATGTTTCCACGGACGTGTGAGACAGACTCGGCTCTGGATGGAAACATAATTAGACCCCCTTTCGTTTCGCACTGTCCACATTGATTTATTGACAATGCATTTCCTAAATGTGCGTGGAAAATCATCACACTACATGCTCTTTTAATTTTGGCCCATCAGGCTCGGGCTCTCCATTCTGCAGTAAATAGATTTCACAGCTGCCAGCCATACAGCTCGAACTGCTGAATGCCTTCCGCCAGTCCTTTCTTTCAAGCCAGACCTCTTTAGCTCAGGGTTCAACGTTGCTCAGCGATCACTCAAAAACTCACTGGATGTGCCGCTGCCTCCGCGGGTAGACCGCGGATGCTAAACGGTAGCTCGGAAGCAGAAAGTATGACCTTTTTAAACGCTGTCAGTGTGGTGTAATAGGTGGCATGACATCTGATATTGTGGTGTCGGTGTTGTTCCTGGAACGCCCTGATAAATGCCGCTCCAGGACCAGCGTTGCAACTCACAGGGTTCGTACGGGTGCTTGAAATCCTTGAAAGTGCTTGAATTTCAACGTTGTGTTTTCAAGGTCTGAAAAGTGCTTGGATTTTAGTTTAAGTGCTTGAAAGTGCCTGACATTATAACTCTGTGTCTTTCACAAAATTGGGATCAGACTGGGTGATTAATTTCTGAAGTTTTTGCTATTATAGAATGTAATTTTAGATGTTTACAGCATGATACAATGTACATAACTGTGATAAAAAGTGAAGAAAAAAAATCACAAGTATAGATACGTATTTCACCCCAGCAATAAGGTGCTGGAAAATCTTAAAAATGACCCTTAAAAGTGCTTGAAAAGTGCTTGAATTTGACCTTGAAAAAAGTGTAAGAACCCTGAACTCGTGTTTGCAAAGCTTTGCGACTCAGGGAGGAAAAAAGACCAGTAAATGATGCAAATGCAACAAATTCCGTTGTTGCACCGTTGTGAAAAACCATGTTTTCCTCAAGCTATGCAAGTTTTTTTTTTTTGCCTCAACCCAACCAAATAATCTTGTTGCCTAAATACAAGAGTTGTTGTTGCCTAAACTTAACCAAGAAGGCTGTGGCTCAGGGGTTGAGCCACGACTTATCATCGGAAGGTCGCTGGTTCACTTCCCCTGATCTGCATGTCGGAGTGTCCTTGAGCAAGATACTGAACTCCAGACTGCTCCTGATGTGCTGTTTGTCATCTTGCATGGCAGCCGACACCATCAGTGTATGTATGAATTACTGTAAGTTGCTTTGGACCAAAGCTAAATGTAAGTATTTTGTTGCATATTCCTAACCAAACGTTGTTGTTCCCTAAACCTAACCAAGTATTTTTGTCATCTTAACCAATCCCAGTCGGGTGAGAGTCAGATGCTGACAGCGCTTTTACAGTCCATACGACTTTGTTGGTATAAGAAATGATGGTCCTGGAACACCACCAACATAAGTCGCAGAGCTACGACATCGCATCCGTGTGATCGGTCAGTCGCAGTGATCGACCCGGAACGACATAAAGTATGTTGTAGCAACCTCGACACGGCATTATCAGATGGACCCACATAGGGCAGTGGGCACGGAGGCTAAGTGGAGGTGGTGCTGGCAGCCCAGATACTCCTGGTGATTGATTTCCTCTTCGGAGGCGAGGCATGTGGCGCGCACATCCGCTGTTTCAGCCCGACGCCATGGTGTGACTGTGTGATCTATGGGCCACCTGTGGCCAGGACTTCTGATTTATATGATGACACAGAGCTGACTATGCCAGTGTTAGTAATGGCTCAGTGTGCACCGCAGCCCCCCGAAGAACGGTCTCACCCTGCCGTAGAGAGAGAAACCTTTCAAAAATTGCCCCTGAGGAGATAAGCGGGAGAATCTGATTGCGGTGGGTTTAGGACCAATGTGTTTGATTTTTCACAAGCTGACATATTCATTTTTCACAGTCACTGCTTGCCGCCTCGAAAAGAAAAAAAGTAGACCAAAGCACACACATTTGCATTCAAATGAATCAGACGGATGGGGGAAAGTAAAAAGTCTGAATATAACAACGCGTTTTACCGATGGTTAGGTTTCAGAGTGATGGACAAGGTGCAGCCTTGTTGTCAGTGTTTCGCTCTGAATCAAAACTCTCGTATGATGACTATTTTTTTTTTCCCGAGTCGAATTTCATCTTGCCGTGAGCTGTTCTGCACACGATAGACGAACAAACAGCGCTAATAAATGCTGATTAAATTAGCAGCCCTAAACAGGAAAATTTGATATTTTTAAATCCATTATGCCGAATAATTTGTCTTATCACTGTCGAGCCCTTGCACTATTTCAAACTGGTTATTATTTGCCGGATATGTCTCACTACGTCTTTCCCTGAATGTTAGAGGCACAGGTATCAAACTTTTGTGGCCTCTGCTTTTCTTCGTCTACTCTGGTTCACTTTTAGATACAACCTCAAGGGACTGAGGACTCAACCTGAGCCTCAGTTTAACTAATTGTGCGTGTAAAGGACCAAAAGGTACAAAATGTTTTAGAGTCGCTCTATGATGGCCTCAGTTGGCAGCAGCGAACACGGACCACAAAGGCTGCTACGTAATCCTTCAGGGGCAACTGTGCCTGTCAAAACACATCCAGTGAAATGCTCGCTTTCACCACTTACACGCTGAGATTGTTATTTGAAGTGTCAGGAAACATTATTAAAAGTAAAAACCTTTTTTTATTAATGTGTAAAATGTCTTTTTTGTTGTTTTTTTTTTTTAAACCAGAAACACTCGCTTCAGCACTCTCGGAAAAAACACACTTCATTTAAACTCGTCAGAAACGAGATAAAAACTCACCAAAAACCATCTTGGTTGCGTCTTGTTCCAACAATCACCAACTGTGTTAAGATCTGAAACTTTCCTGGCTGTACACGCCGTTTTGCCCCCCCCGCTGCTTCTCCGATTTCCGCCCTCCCTCTCACTCCTGATAACTTCCATTATTGCGGCTTTGATTTTGTCACGAGCCAGATTTAATATGGCCAGTACAGCAATTTACACCTACACAGACAAAAAGCAACGCATTAAACCGCTTCTAGATAACTGGTCGAACAAGAACACATAGTTGCATGTCAAAGTCTGTTTAAAATGAATTGTAGGGTTTTCTTTTGCCGTTTGTTGACAGTAGCAGAACAGTGTGGCTCTATTTATAGAAAGAAACATGTGCCAAGTTTATAGTTTATATAAATTCAACACAAAATCCAACGTGACGGTTTGGTACAGTCTCCTCGGCGGCTCTCAGGTTGCTGTCCTTTCACGGTAACGAGTGCAGACCTCTGACAGTGGCATGAATTACATTAAAAGTTGCTCTCAGGCAACCATTTATAAAGCTCCCTATCTGGGGTGTGCATGCAGGTTTTATGACCTGTACACATGCTACCCCTTGAGCTTTAAAAAAAAAAATGGAAGGGCTCAATTCCCCACAGCCGAAGTCCAAAAACTAGTTCACATATTCAGCTGACTTGACATGAAGTTTTTTTCCACAATGTCTGACTAGAAAAAGGCCGCGAGGAGGAGCGTGACTTACTGATTTCCTTGAACCACAGGTCGCAGTTTAAAATGAAGAGTGTGCCTGTGGAATATTAATGCTTTGGAAGGTGTGACACGCGCAACCTCTGCGAGGGATCTACGGCCGAAACCTCCGCTCGCGCGGAACAGAAAACCGTATTGCCTCAAGATGTTCACTCCGGTCGACGAAGAGCCCTCCGAGGTCTCGAAAACAAGCAGAATTAGCAAGAGCGCCTGGCGGAGCGTTTCAGCTGGGGAGATGATACAAATAACTTCAAAACTTCAATTAGGGTAGATAATGATACAAGTCACATGAAATATGGGGACTTCGTTTAATTAATAGCTTCAAAGATCCAGCTCACGAATTCAAAGGAATAAAGAAATGCGAGTGTGATGGAGGGTCAAAGCCGCTGCAACAGAGCAGAACAACGCTTTACATTTGCATTGTTCTGCATACGCGCGTCGAGTACAAAGGCGCTTAAAAATAGCCCCAAAAAAACATGTTATCTTCCAGTTACAGAAATATGAAATAACAATAAGCCATTTACTTACAACGCTCACTTTTGAGATGACTTCAGAACAGCAAAGTAAATGAAAGGAATGTTTTTTTATTTAAAGGCAATCTTTGAAACTTCTGTGTTAAGCTGAAAGTTGGTTGTTTTTTTGTCTTTTTGGACTGATTTTAAACTGATGTTCGCTACTGTTGCTATCTGTTAGCGAGGCGGAGAGAGGGACTGAGAATGTGCTTTTAAATGGAATTGAATTTCTGTATTTCTGCTTTGAAGCTTTGAACAACTTAAACAAATCATCGTAAAGAAGAAAAACATATATTGTGCCAGTAAAATGTGTAATACGAAGTGGTACAAGCGCACCTGTAAACTGTGAAGTTGTGAGACAGAAATGAAATATATAATTAATAAGGAACCATCACTCAAGAGAGGCATATGGCCAGTCACTTCATTGATAATGCTTTAATTGCACAGCTGGACTCCCTCCGCCCACACGCTCAACCACACGTGGACTGAATCAAAAGCCTGGTCAGAGATCAGAGACTCTCCGTATGATACCAATCTGATTTTCTAAGAAATGCGTGTGTGAAGGCTCTGTCATTCATCCGGGGTAATCTTTTATTCATTGTTTCTTTGCTTCAGAGGCCTCTTATACGTCGAGGATCTCTGACTGTTTAATCAGAGGGAATACAGTGAGTGAGGCACTACGAGATTCAAGTCAAGTATGTATTGATCGAGAAGAGTTCGCTCTCTGGGTTTAGAATCCTAGATTTATTTTTACTCGGGGAGGGAAAAAAAGAGGTCAAAATTCAGCGTCAGCCTGTCGACAATCAGCCACCCAGTTACTCTCCAGGTCCAGTCGGATGATGAGGATGTGAGTTCGTATCACGGCTGCCGAAAGGTGAAAATAAATGTGGAGCTCTCCTAAAAAAACGCAGGATGTGAAGATCTGAGCAGAGAGGTGGCTGGGAGCTAAACGGCTGGAGAGGTGCAACACAATAACAGAGGGTGGAGGTTAACAGTCGGCGTGACCGAACCCCTGTGGACTTCTGGGAGCAAGTTGATGGATTTATTTCTTCTAACCTGGCAACTGGCAGGCTTGTATGTCTGAGATCTGCCATAGTGTAGAGCGCAGGGCCTCAAGAAAGGACTGTCCTCAACACCGATTAATCTGTTGGTCATTGTTTTCAGTTAACTGATTAATCGTTTGGTCTGTGTGGGTGATATTCATTTGGTTTGTCAGTCCATAATCAAAGACTTTCAGTTTACAAGACGTTCTCACACCATATCAAGAGGATTTTGCATGAAAAAGGACTGAAACAATAAATCTATTGTGAACATTAGATATATTTTCTGTTGACGGACTAATTGATTAATCGGCTAATTGTTTCAGCTCTGGTAGGATCCCTCCAAGCCAGACTGGAGAAGTAATTTACCATATTCACATTTTGACTGAGAAACAGGAAATCGTGCAACATGGTAACATTTCAGTGAAGTGGACCTCATCATTTAGCATAAACAACATTACAGCGTATGTTTACCCGTCCTTTTCAAAGCTTCAGAAAACCCCGATGAGGACGTCTCTTTAATTACAATGGCCTCGACAAAAATCACAACGTAATTCTAAAAGTTAAGATACAAGATCAACATGTTGTGGAGTAAATGCAAATAGGGAAATTAAAGTAAAATACAAGAGTAACAAACAGATGGAATTACAGTACAGTTAAAAGTGTTTCCAATCAAATCAAGCAGGATCACTTATAAGCAGGGCAGTTCAAAGCCCTTATTTCTGAAGTCCTCGAACGGTACAAATGTGCCTGAGGGTATAAATCACTTTCAAACTTGCGAGGGCTTCACCAGGCAGGAGTGAAGAGAGCCTGAAGTCTCCACGGCTCCCCTCACTTCTCCCATTTGCTCCTCCAGGCTCCAGTTGACTGGACAGCCGCTGTCTGCGAGGTGAAGATGTCGTATTAAGCAGATGGTGACTGAATGACTTTTTTTTTTCACTTGGCAGTTCCAGCCTGGCGACTCGTCTTTGCTCTGTGACTTTACGCCCGCGGGGGAGCGTCTCTCCGCCTCGCACTGGACATCAGACGAAGGCCGACCGAAGCACAAACCTTTGTTTTGATTGATTCATATTGAATGCAGTCTAAAGTTCAAACACGTCAGAACATTGGACCATATTTTTTATTCAATCTGAGCCATTTCTTTTCACGCTGGTGGATGTGGCTGACCCAGTGGTGGACTCAGGATGATCGAGGGGCTGGGGCGGGGAAAAAAAACGGGCACCCCGTGTATGCAAGGTGGCACCGGTCCACGATTTGTCTGCTGGAGAGGCAACATGGAGGGCATCTTATCTCTGTTTTATACCATGGTCTGGGGGAATACTCGATTCTGATTGGCTGCAGGGTGTCCATTAACCCCTGATATATGGACACCTACTAAGTAGTTCCAGTCAAATTGTCTGTTCATCGCTCTAATCAATGCACTAGCTGGCGTATCAAATCTGAATATGTTATTTCCAACACTGAGTGCAGTCCATCAGCTGCAGAAAGTTCACTTCCCCTCTAAACTTACTGATACGCCAATAATCTTACATCCCATTCGCTGTTCAACTCTCCGGCCACAGTGACGTTAAACACTTCCGGTCATTTGTTCGTGAAAATCTTGATATTGATTTGGGGACAGTGACATGACTGGTTAGCTAGCATACTGTCAAATTATATGTACTGTTTGTTAACCGTACGCAATGTTATTGACTTTGAATCTTGCTAGCATAGCGTTAGCTTTCTGGCTCATTGCTAAGCGGGCTAGAATATCTCCCGTTGCCAAGTCGTATCTATGGTCCATCCTATTCTATTTGCTGGAGGAGTGAACAACGTCTCCGTTGCATAAGAACCTTATATGAGAGTAACGATTGTTCCAGGTATTAGTCGAACCCCCAGGCGTTACCAGGGAAACGTAGTTATGGCTTGCGAAAAACTTTATATTTTGATTGTAAAACGCATGAGAATATAAATGAATGGTCCGAATTTCTTTTCTTTGGCAAGTGACCATGGTATAAGCGGGATAATGCCCTAACAAAAGATGCATCGCACATTTTGTTTACTTCTTCCTCTAAACAGTCCAAAAGACATTTACAGGCTGCATTTTATTCCTCGCGGTTGGATCTTGCGAGTCAACGCGGCCACAATATTGGTAGACTACGTCTTTAAACACGCTGGAACAACCCATCAGTTACTTTCCTTTCAGTTACATACACGCATACGTTTGACACAGCCGTCAGAAAATCTTTAGTTCGTTTGTTGTCCCTCCTTTCAGTGGAATGAACAATCCGCCCTTGCTTGTGTTTAAAGCTTGTCTCGGCTCCTTGTGTTAAGGCTGCCTAATGAGAGCTAATTACGCCGTGATCCTAATTGATGTGTCAGTCAAGGCTCGGAATTAAGACTCCTCTGCTTTTGTCTCTCCCGCTGAACAAACACACTCGCGCACACAGTGACAAATATACGGTGTGTGTGCTTTGAGGAAAATTACAACACTGACGAGACAAATTTGCACACGAGGCAGCGCACAGTCGGGGGGGGGAAACGTAAAGATTAAAGTCTTCCCTGCGAAAAAACAAAACAAAAAAAAAACACCCAAACCTCCGCGTCACCCGTCCACACACGCACACAAAAACAAGTCTTCTTGCGCAATGACACACTCAAAAAGCAGGGAAAAAACAACCAAGTTTTCTTTGCTCTATTCTCTATCTGCTCGGCGCAGTGGGTCACTTCTGGAGCGTGTGCCTGTCTTTGTACTTGCACGTGGGCATGTACACGAATGTGTTGTTTCTGCCTTAGTGTGTGTGGGTTAAAGCCCCGGTGCCCGTGTAATGTGATTGCATTGCAGCTCGCTGTGCCTCAGAGGTGTGTTGCATAGTTATTGAGGCCAGGGAGAGGCCACTGGGGGTTCTGCCTAATGCAGTTTTAACACCTGAATATAGCTGCACAGACTTACCTTTGACAGAAGACTCTGAACCCCCTTCTATACGTCTCGGCGCGCTGCAGGTCATGCGTGTGTTTTCCGAGTGTGTGTGTAGGGATGGAGAGGGTGGAGGGAGATGAAAGAAAGGGAATAAGAGGAGCATGGCTGTTTCTCATACCTGCAGCAAGTGCAGCACGCGTATACATACGGGGGCTCAACACCTGGCTGTGCATAGGCGTCGGCTAACTAGGCCGGTGTGTGAAAAAAACGACCTTTTCGCGATGTACAGCACGCGAAAGAGAGGCTGCAGGTAAGGAAAGTGACCACGGCGGATCAGAGAGGTTACCCTGCTCTCTGCTAGCGCGCACATTCATCACCGGCCTTCCCACAGGGCTCCTCGTGTTTCACAGCAACAGCAGGGTGCATTATGGGTTAGGGTACCATGTGGGCTGTTTTTTTAAAGGTCCCCTAAAGGTCTATACCGTACCAGCGGTTACACTGTACGTTTCAGCCCATTAACTACAAACTGAGATACATTAGTACAATTTCCGAAAGAACACCAAACTTGTTACCCTCCTTTGCTTTTAGCCCTCGGTTTTAATTTTATGCTCAACCCTCACCCCCCCACCCCCCACCCTCTAACTTATATTTTCAAAGTCACATTGTCGTCACATGGTCGTGCAGTGGAGACTACTGTGTTAACTGTCCTTGCAGGTGTGTTCAAGGATGCTCTTACATTCTGAGTCGGCTGCTGAAAAGCACTGCACCCACAAGCCACTAGCACGGGACTCGATCGGAAGTGTGAAGCCGTGCGCGTACGGCGAGCGCCTCTCCTCTCCTGTTTCCGTCAGATACGTGACAAATGGCATCGCGGTAATGCCAGGAAGCAAGAGAAATCACCACAGAAGAAGACGGCACGTTGAAAGTGCCCGCTCGCGTCTGTTTATAGAAGCCCGGGGCTGCTCAGGGTCGCCCGCCGTCAGGTTCACTTTGGCCCCGGCAGATGTTTCTCATAAAGAAAATAAAATAATGTTTGTGCTGTTTATTTTGCGGGTGATAAAAATACTCTCGCATCCCTTATTATCATTCAGAACTTTTCTCATCTTTGCGCAGGAAGTCAATCAATTCAAGGGACGCGGAACTCCAGTGCCATTTTGCATAATAACAATAAAACACAGCAGGTGTTTTGCTTTTGGCTCGTTGCCCACCATTAACTTTCAATTTTGTCCCTCAAAGGGAGACGTTGCGACGTATACGCTCGAGAGCTGATACTGCACGAGGCTCTTAAAGGGCGACTCTGCTCTAAGGGGGCAAATGTTTACGAGGGGTAAAGGGTAAGAACCGGGGATGGGACTGAGTTTTAATAGAGTTCTCCAACATTTGACATGTTGAAGGGGAGAATTAGTCCCCCTCTTGCAGACACATTGCTTTGCAAATATGATGCAACTCTGACAGAAAATCAAAGGCAAGAAGAAAAAGATTTGCTTAATCTTAAAGTCGTAATCCTTAAGGGTTTGTGTTCTGGTGGATTTGAACACCTGTGCTTGCCGATGATAACGCTAAGAACTTTTTTAACATAACTCCCAGAGTGGCGTTTGAAATGATATGATATGGTTATTTATCACCGGGGGGGAAACAAATGCACTTTGATATACAGCTGATGGAGACGAGGAATTCATATATTTGCCTTGTTGTTTGGGCTGTGATAAAAATGTCTTTCGTGTCTCGTGGAAAAGGTCATTCTGCTCGTTCGCGTTACGTCCTGACGCGACTCACGCACAAAAGAAAATGACAAGCAATATATGCCAATGTCGGCTTCTGCCTCGCAAATTCGGCCCTGCACATGCATGCGTTGCTTCCTGTGAATTCAAGACAATGCCAACTGCTAAATAAACATATTGAATCGTTTGGTACACGTTCGGTACGAGGACGTTGTTCATAAACATAAATGTGCATTCTCTCTTCTCTCTTGTGTGTGTGTGTTGCAGCTGCTGTCCGACAGCCAGATCAACATGGTGAAGGTGGTGAACTCGGTGAGCGACGCTCTCAACGCCATGCAGAAGGAGAACGTGGGCCTGAAAGCTCGCGTCAAGGCCGACCTGCAGCGGGCACCGGTCCGAGGGGCCCGTCTGAAGGGCTGCTCCAACGGTGAGGGCAACCGGGCGCGGCTCGACCTGTCCGGCACAAATTGTATTTTTTCTCCCCTGTAGATTTGTCCGTCTGATATTCAGTTCGTCCCTCTGTCTCTGTATATATAATTCATACTTCGCTGGCTACCTATATGTTTGACCTTCCGCCCGCTGCATTCTGCCCGGTGTCGTGATCCCGCAGTCTGTAAGCCCGACTCCATTAGTCTGTAAAATTATATCCCAGTGTGGTCTGTCTGTCATCCATCTCACCACATATTCATTCAACCCGACCTCTTCCTGGAGATATCAGTATGTTTCCCTGGGCTACATATCATCCACATTATCCAGCGGCCTTCGTAGAGATGTGGATTTTTTTCTTTTTTTTTTTTTTTCTTTTACTGTACATGAGAAATGACTCGCAGGTCCACCGGGCCGTGTTGCTGAGAGGCAGAGAAAAGGCCCGAGGCATCATCCCCGTTGGAAGGCTTTTTAACCAGCCGCAGTACACCCTATGGCATTCCCCCTGTTGGACATGCCTCGCATAGGTAGCCAAGGAGCGCAGGGCGAAGGCCGCTCACGTACACGCAGTACAATTACAGAGCGAGACGGAGTGAGAGTTCGGTTGCTGGTTCATAAATCTGGAATCACGAGGGCACGGCCGTGTTGGACAGATTGAAGTAAGAGCAGAGGAGGGCGTTCAAGCTTTTGGTTTTACTTTTGCCCGAAGGAACCAGGGTGTTTTTTTTCAACTGAGCAATTAGCTGGAACATCAGTTGGCTTTGTGACGGTTTGAATATGCGTGAATTTACCCTTTTAATCTAGATGTATGTAATGCTTCTGTTCTATATTTAATATTGTACAATTGTTATATTTTTTCCTCGTAAGCAGTGAGACATAATTGCGCCTAGAGTCTACCTAAAGTCAGATAAAGAGCTGTTAGATGAGACTGACCAAACCTTTACATCAATAATTCAGAATCAGCACCGGGATGTTTGCTGTCACGGGTGATGGTGGGAATTGGCCGTGAGTGGACACACCACCTCATACTACAACCAGAAACGTGTATTAATGATTATGTTTTTAATACAAGTCGTAGAATTCCCCTTCCCCTCTCGTCCTAGCAACATTAAACTCGTCAAACGTCCGCTTAATTATCCCAAAAAGCCAAACGCATGGCCGGTCCCAATTTGGAGAGGCGTGGTTCGTCGCTGTCCGTGGTGCTGAACGTTTTTGCACCAGTGGGTCCGTCGTTCTGTTTCACACAGTTTCACTCCTGATGAAAAAAAAAAACTCACCTTCCAGAAATGTTCTTGCCTTAACCGGATTATCTGAAGCAATCGGTAAACAGCGAGTTGAAACTACACCCGAGT
The DNA here is from genome assembly GCF_900880675.1 of Sparus aurata. Taxonomy (NCBI): domain Eukaryota; kingdom Metazoa; phylum Chordata; class Actinopteri; order Spariformes; family Sparidae; genus Sparus; species Sparus aurata. Next base: position 24,559,699 of record NC_044198.1, on the reverse strand, counting down.
TGGGGGTGGGCGATGAATTATAAATCACTCGATGGAGACATTGTCCCCCCCCTTAGATCTTTGCAGAATTGTTATCTCACAGTAGGTATTAAAGCTCCATAGTGGAATAATTTTCTTCGAGCTTTATTTTAATTTCCTGTCTCCTGGCTCTGTATTAATGGTAGCAGCGGCAGAGACAGAAACAATATTGTTCCCCATTGTTAAGGAAGTCATTAGTTAATTTATGAGCTGGATAGCACCCCCCCTTCCCCTGTATGTGCACTATATGGAGAAAACACCTCTCAATATGATGCAATGACACATCACTGCTCCGAAAAACCCTCAAATGAGAATGAATATTAAAAGGTGATATGTATTTATAAGAAGGATGCTGTTGTTGTTGTTTTGCTAAGATGATACATGTGTTCGGGTATTTATGCTGATGAGGCACAATCACTGTGAACGTGTCCATGATAAGAGATAATTACGTACGACTTTTTTTGAATTATTATTATTTTGCGGTGAAATCAGCATCCGGCACAAGGTTGTTATGGCGATTACGTCAACCTCGCTGTGGCTGCCGAGCTCCTCTCTGCTGCTCCCGCTCTCATTATTTCTCACCGAGCCTCCTGGGAACAGGTGTCCAGTTCAGTCAGCTGTCTGTCAGGGATTACAGCTCATTGTTGAGATTTTTATTTTTATTTTTTTCACAACCTAGATGAGCAAGAGAAAGAATGTGTCTACTGAAACTAATCAAAAGTCAGCGTGCTCTTAAAGTTTTAGAGAAAATAAATAAAAATGCACATTAATTATCGAGGGAATAATCTTTTTGGGGGGTATAGGGAGTTGCTTGTAAAGTTGCAGATCTTTTCATTATCCGTCGTACAAAGCGGATCCAGCGACAGCACGCTGGACTGCGGGGGTATACACGAGGCTCCTGCTGAAGGCTCGAATCTATCGATTAGAGAATACAGGAAAATAAAAATATCTTGTTTACTTTTTCTATCTTTGAATGTACTGCAGTGCAACCCGGTCGGCAGAATGAAATGTTGGCAAAGTAAGTTTTCTGCAAAACCACAGATGAGTTAAAAATGTACGTTTCTTTAGGCTGCAACTTCACTTTTTCTTTATATTAAATTTGAAACTTTTCTCTTGTCACACTGTTCTGCTTATGTTCTGGTTAGGCACAAAGAAAACACTTGGTTAGGGTTCGGAAAACATCATGATTCGGCTTCAGATGTCTGTTTTGGCTGCCACAAACTAGGCAGAAGATGACCTAAAGTCTCATCCAAAAATATCCAGTGGCTTCTAATAAAAACTTGAAACGCAGACTCGGACCGCAGTCACTGGCTTTTGCAGCCTTGTCACTTCTAACCAAGGCTCTTTCCTTTAGTGGCATTTTTTAAAGATGTCCATAAAACATCGGTTCGATCCACTCCTGTCCTCACAGCTCAACTACCTGACTGGATGTCATTCAGCTCTCCTGGGAGGAGAATGTAACGCCCAAAATGTTAAACTTGCTCTTGATAATCTCCCCTTTGCGGCTCAGTTTGGAGTTTGGAGCCAGGAGTTAATTAATTAGACTAAATCAAAAAGAATTGATTTGCAATTGGGCTGAAAATGATGCTCAGGTTCCAAAGAATGTTTGATTTATAAATGATCACAACTTGAAATACAGTTCAGACCCTCAGGCTCCCTGAGAGTCGGTTCAGCTGTACAGTATTCAAATAAACTGACCAAGTTCAGCACCACGGACAGCGTTTCACATGTTCTCTGAGCTGGGTTCTCTGATATTTTGTATAATATGGTTATAAATGTGAAAATAAATACAGTAACATAAAAAAAACAGACCTGCACGCTTAAGGATAAGCTCAATATTGTATGCTCTGCTTAATCCTCCTTGAAGTGTAGTTCTGTGCAGGTTTCTACTCCTTCTGCTCTGAAGAGCTACAGTCAGGACGAGCTACAACAAAGTAGCCGGCGGCAAAGTGAGTGTTTTTTTTTGTTGCGTTGCACAGCCTTGACATTTCATCAAAGGCATCTGCACTGAACCAGAGTACAGCTACGAAGGCAACAAGACAACATGAGCGCTCATCACTGAAGATGTCTTCTGTAAATGCCCATGTATATTCATTATGTAATGTATCCTTGTTTTTGGCGCGATGGGATTCTTGTGTGGGCTCGCGGTGCTTTTGGCGATCTGTTGAGAAATGTTACGATTAGCATTTTGGTCGTTTGGATGTCTGATATATGTTCTGAAAGACAATATGATGCCTGCAATGATATATCACCAACACATGAGAGAGGTCAGTGTGCCAGTTATTAGCCGTTTTTACCCTGGGCAGCAAGCCGCCAATTTGGCCGTCTTTTTTTGCGGCTAGGTGCGTGGATTTAGACAGAAGGCGGTATATTGGGGCTCTGTTTTGGTCCGCCAATTTGATGCCTCAGAGGGTTCACATTTTTCCACCTCCATGTCTATGCCAATCTGAGACGTCGATGTGCCGGCAATTACGTGAGGTGGGCGGAGGTGTCGATGACGTGCACTGTTGTGCGACCCACAGCCGGGGAGTTTTAAAACCAGGAAACAGCTGATCACAGCAGTCAGTCCATCACTTCATCCGCAGACGTCAAGATGAGCAACTGGACAGCCGCTGAGATCCAGGAGATGCTAGCGTCTCCTCGGTCTCTGTAGCTGTCTTCATTGTCCGCTTGTTGTAGCGGCAAGCTACTAACGGTCGCTACTTTCAAATTAAAAGCCCCCCGCTTGGAACCCAGTTCTAAACTCCAATGGGGTGCAATGTAAAGCTCTTATTTTGAAGACAAATTCGACCTGCTTCACTGTTCACGCCCAACTTCGTGCTTCACGTCACGTCAGCTTTTTGGAAAAGAAGGAATATTATACCTCCCTTTTAGATAGACAAGGCGGCACATTGCAGCCTTTACCTTGCTGCAAATGTGCCACCTTTTCTATCTAAAAGGGGCTACTGACTACTGGATCCAATATAGTTGGTCACACGATGGCCACGTACATCTCATGTGAGGTGCTGATGAAGGTTCTCAGTCATCCAGGTCATGGTAATTCTAAGCGCTGTATCATAGGCAGCTGGACTTGTTTCAGTCATGGTTTTGGGAGGAAGGCCCCTCAACCAGAAGTATGGAGGAGTATGACAGAACATCCAGATAGCTGGCTGATTACAGGAACTTGAGATGCAACACAGGGTAATTCCAAAGAGCTTGGGTTCCATTATGAAAGGAGATGTGGCCACAAGGATCCCTCAGAGGGCTCAAAACATTAATGGTTAGGGTTAACTCTGAGGAAATGTGGGAACATTTACATATTAAACTTTACATATAACTTGTATCAAACTTTCTGTTAATGTAACTTGTAAACTGTGATTTGTTGCTCTTTTCTGCACACGCGACATCTATCGCATGTCTGTCCGTCCTGGTAGAGGGATCCCTCCTCTGTGGCTCTTCCTGAGGTTTCTTCCATCGTTTTGTTTTTTTACCCTGTTAAAAGTTTTTTTTTTTCCCATCAACATGTGAAGTTTTTCCTCACTCGAATCGAGGGTCTAAGGACAGAGGATGTTGTTCACTGTACAGATTGTAAAGCCCATTGAGGAAATGTGATCGTTATTTTGGGCTATATAAATAAAAAATTGATTTGATTTGACTTGAACACACCACAACAAAAATTTTGGAGAAAAACAAAATCTTAGAAATGTGGCAACACAGGGCTGTAGGAACATAGGCATGCTCCCAAACCAGCTACTTACCATTCACATCTGGGCTCACCTAGCTGTAGCGACCCACATGAAGGCCGGTTGGGTCAACGACCCACAAGTGGCCCTAACGACTCTGTAAGGACACTCCCACACAGGGTTTAATCGCCTGCTACTCCCCTCCAGTTGAACTGAAGAGGCCTCTTTGGTGAGAGGTGAAACGTCTTCAAGCAACTGAAACGGGTCCAGCTAGCTACGATGCAGCACTGAGAATCTCATGTCATGTTCATATTTGGCGTTGGAGAGGGGATGATGGTGTCAATGCGTCTCTGCAGCTGTGTGCATATGTGTTTAAGTAATCGGGGACAGTCATGAATATCTCTGACTGCCAGGCTGTCCCACTGCGCCTGTGAATATTTGAAGAACTCATCTCTGTACCGTTTGCATTGGATTCCCACAAGGAAATATTAGATCCTCAAAGTCACATGAATCCACACCTGACAGCGGTGAAGCCTCCTCTCCGCTCTGACAGCAAGCAGGGTTTCTCAATTGGAAAGAATCCGCTGTAGAAGCAGCTCTGCTCGGCTCCTGGACATCCAGACTACGTTGCACCGTTGCAGCGACAGTCCACTTCTGCTTTGGATGCGAGTGCAAGTATCGGCTTGGCATTTGGTGGATTCCTTTATCATCGCTGTCGTTGCTGCCGCATCAATTATTCAGTTTTATGAGTATTACAGAGAGAACAGTTCGATGCAGGACGACGTGTAGGGTTGGAAACAAAGTGCGCTCCACTGTAGATGATCAGCGTTGGCTGGTTGTGCGATGGCGTGGTGAATTTAAACGAGAGCCGTCCCCCGCTGTGATGTCAGAGGGACTTACTCTGAAGAGGTCACGTGACTACAGATTTTACCGATGAGATTCGGAGGAGATCCCGAGGCCCCAAAACACACACACCTAACCAAACCACACATCACTCAAAACTCACTGTTTCCTCTAAAGAATATGTGTGAGGGGAAAGAAAACGACAATAAATGACCCTGCCAGCAGGTGTTAGTGTACGATTCTTCTTTCCCATAAACACTAGGATTCTTTTGAGACATCCTGCTGCCTTGAATTCTCAATATTGGGGCAGATTCAAAGCAAACAAATGCGCAGTTTGAGTCTCATTTCATCTCGTGCTGTGACACAAGATATTTAGCCTTTTAATGAACCAGAAGCAGTCACATTTTTGGCTTCGGTCATTTTTAAAAAAAAGTATAGAATTAATATAGAATAATACAGAACATCACTAGCATTATTCTTCAAATATTTTAGAGTAAGCAATACACTTATGCTCTATCATTAGGCACCTTATCTACAGGCGATGCAAAGGATTAGTCGTGCAACTCATCGATTTAAACACAGGACTCTAAGTCACTGTCAGCTGTCTTCGCCTCTTTCTCTCCTTCAAGTGTGTTCCGCCGCTGCCTAGAGCGGCTTAAAGTTAAAACAAAGTGTTGTCTCTTGTCATTCAAAACAGGGTTTATCGACAGTTGGTCAGTCCAAACAGGCAAACATGAGCAGGAGCTGTTTAAGCCCGGCATTGACTTGCAGTCTGCCTGATATTGTTCAGGATAAGGAGAAACAGATGCGGTGGTAAGGTTCATATAGACCGAACCCCATCTGACGATTGTGACTGGACTACAGCCAAGTGTGAGTTCAGTCTGTGAAATGTGGAAAGAAAAACAAAAGCGTTAAACTCGGCAAATTCACAAAGGCTTAACTCTGCCTCTTCCTGCAATATTAACCGAGCCTGAGTAAAGCGGTACAAGAAGTACCAGCAGCTAGCGCTCCCTGCAAAAAGCGATTTAAAACATAATGATGCCCGTCCACGCCGCTGCCTCCATTTTTTTTTGGCATGCGGCGTGTTTGTCTGCCAGCCCTGTATACCTCATTTGCATGTTGCGATCTGATCAGAATGTCTGGGGGAACTGAGCAACGCTTATTTAACACCAGTTGTAAATACAGAAGCGTGGATCCAGATACAGATGGGCCTAAACAGTCTTTCAGGTAACAATGCACGACAGACAAGGAAGGAAACTGTGGCATATATTGTGTATGTTTGAGAGCTTATTAGGGGATTGGGGAACAAGTACATGGGTGAGAGAGGTAATCAGGTTCCAACTGAAGGCAGGAAACCCTGACGACGGTCTGAGGCTCTGAAAATACCAATAAGAATTAGCGACTGGCACGAAATTGATGAAAGATACATCAGCGAAACAGCGAACTGTGACATTCTGTGGCTATTAGAATGTGATTCTTTTGTCCATCTCCTTAGAATAGCACCATCGTTCAGCTCCGGAGTGGAAATTTATGGATTGTGAAGCAAATCAGCACATAAAGGACTAAAAATTGTGTTAAACTGCGTGCAAACAAAGTCGTAAAAGCGAGCCGAGCCAGAGTGGACCTGGAGTATTAGTCTGATCAAGGCGGGAGGTCCTTTTTCTTGGAAGAACAATCTCTTCGCTGTAAGGGATCATTACACTGAAAAACTTTGAAAGCCCTTGTTAAAAAGGCCCGGATTCTTAAATAATGACGACGGTCTCTCTCTTTTCTTTTCTTTTTTTATGTCCCATGGAACCTCGACAGCCTTCGGTTTCCTGTAATGAAAAGAAGAACTGGGAAATTCTACCATTTATGTGCGATGATGATGAAAGTGGGAGCTTAGCAGCCTAGGCTTACGCAGAGAAAACTGGCAAAAAGAAAAAAAAAAAGCTTTGTGGGGATCAAACGGCTCCGTAAGGTGTGGGGACCTTAAGAAATAAAAAATCTTGAATCGTGGCCTTTTCAAGAACTCTCCTGGCTGTTTTAAATTCAGGAGTTTGACCCGGTGGAGGCCGGCATGCATAATCTATGACACTGTCCTCATCAGAGAGCTCCTCGCCGGCTTCCTGGGGGAATAGATTTCGTATCCCTTGTGTAAGACGGGTTTTTCGGAGTAAGAGACAAGGGTGCTACTGTTCCGCTCGGCTGTAGCTTACAAGCCGCCTCTCTCTTCTAACTTTTCCCCCCCCCCGAGTTCTCTCCCTGTCTGTCTGTCTGCATGTCATTTATACACTCTCTCGGCTCTTTCTGTCTCTCTTTTTCTGTGTTTTAACACTAAAATGCAGTGTATGCGTCTCATCACTGAGCCGCACTCCTCTCCCACCCCTTCTGTCATCCATACGTCTTTGTTTTCTCGATTTTCCTACGGCGCGTGTTATCTCAAACCTCCGTCTCGGCGCTGTAAATCTGCTTCCTCTCTGCGGCATCACGTCTGCGCTCCACCCTCGTGCCTTTCCGTCTTCATTTTCGACCTACTTGCATTCCGCCTCCCCCCCCCCCCAGTTTCTTTTTCTTCTTCTTCTTTTTTTTTATTTTTTATCTCAGCCGCACTTAGACTCTGTCGTCCCGCTGTGTCATCCATCACCCGCCCATCCATCTCATCATCCATCTTTCTTTTTTTTTTGTGCCGTCCAACTCGCAAACACAGCCGTCGTCTACCTCCTCGTTTAGAGTCAACCCTATCTCGAGGGGGGGAAATAGCTGAGAGAACTGAGTAAGCTAACACTCTGAGATTCCATTCTGGCAGGATGACTTCACACATATAGAGCTGTGCCTTAGTGTTTACTGTACCAACACGCCTCCAGTGTGTTATCTCCCGTTTTTACTCATCTTCCTTTCATCACCGATACCCCTCCAAACCCTCCCCGTGCAAACCATAGCGGACCTAATTTATCTCATGTCTCCCTACTTTCCACCTCTCCCTAGGCTCGCGTCCCCGTGACTGCGGTGACCTGTACGCCAGCGGTCAGCGAGAGGATGGCATCTACTCTGTATTCCCCATCCACCACCCTGCGGGCTTCCAGGTCTACTGCGATATGACCACGGACGGTGGAGGCTGGACGGTGAGTCAGAGGAAGACACACATACAGTGGCGTGCACAGACTTTTTGAAGGGCAGGGGTGAAAAGAAGGGCACTTTAGCGCACGTTTTAGCTCCCAAGAGGGCACTTGAGCATGCGTTTTGCCACCAAAGAGGGCAGTTTATCATGTTTAAGCCAGCCAAGGGGGCAGTTTAGTTTGTTTTGCCAATCAAAACGGCACTTTAGCACGCATTTTGGCTCCCAAGAGGAGACTTTAGCGCACGTTTTGGCTCCCAGGAGGGCACTTGAGCATGCGTTTTTGCCACCAAAAAGGGCAGTTTATCATGTTTTAACCAGCCAAGGAGGCAGTTTAGTGTGTTTTGTCCACCAAGAGGGCACTTTAGCACACGTTTTGGCTCTCAAGAGGGCACTTTAGCACGCATTTGGCTCCCAAGAGGGCACTTTAGCACGCATTTTGGCTCCCAAGAGGGCACTTTAGCATGCATTTTGGCTCTAAAGAGGGCACTTTAGCACGCATTTGGCTCCCAAGAGGGCACTTTAGCGCGCATTTTGGCTCCTAAGAGGGCCCTTAAGCGCACGTTTTGGCCACCATAGAGGGCAGTTTATCATGTTTTAACCAGCCAAGGGGGCAGTTTAGTGTGTTTTACCAACCAAGAGGGCACTTTAGCGCACGTTTTTCAGCAATTGGGCCACGTGGGGGGCCAACCGCCCCCCTGCCCCCCCCCCCCCCACTTGTGCACACCACTTTATACAAGTTTTTTCGACAAATTTTTCTTAAGCTGCACACGCTCATCGACTGAAAACCTGTCGCTACGTTGCTCACCAGGGTTATAATCAAGATGAAAAGAGCGAAATTGAAGGGAAGCGAAGGCCCTTTTGCTTTCTGCTTCCATTTACTAAATAACCCAGGAATAAGAGTGATTCACTGAACATGATTTTTTTTCCTTTTGTACACCAGCTCCATTCAACACAAGAGTCATCCAGTACACGAGGTTCAACACTGTTTTTTCTCCGGGACACCTGCTGTGATTACAGTTGTACCGCCTCGGGAACCTTGTGTATCAATCTGAAAAGGTCTCATCAAAGTTTCATCAGAGAGGAGCGGGGGGATCTTAAAAGCACTTAAGTTTCACGCGGACCCGTTTGAAGACAGTCCATTATTTTTAATGTGGGTTTTTTTTCATTCAGAGAGGCGGAATATTAATTAGTCACATCCAAGCGGGAGTGTCAACAGGTACGAACGACAGGAGGAAAGATGAATAAAAGGCGAGCGGGAGTAAAACAAAAAAGCGCCGAGAGGCACGAGAAACGAAATGCAATCCAATGAATCACGGTGACACTTTTTTTTTTTGTTCAGCAGGCTAGGTAAATGGCGCCATAATCACAAGGGTGGGGATTCAAAACCAAGTGTAAGCTGTTATCGTGGCAGCCGATCGTGAATCTAATATATGTGCTGATGCGGAGACGTCTGTTCTGATACAAAGATGGGATGACTTACGGCGCCGTGCGGGCGAGGCTCACCCGCTCGTAAAAAAGAAAAAGAAGATACAGCTTCCATTTGTTATGCGAGGAACCAAGTTGTCACGCTTCAAACAATCACGAAAAAAAGGAAAATTTTTCCTTTTGCAGTTGTTAATGTATGACCTGTTTATGGTTTTGATTTAGTGAGTGTCGCGTTCTGGTCTTTGTACGATAATATTTCGGAGGAGGATGGCTTCTTAAAAAAGGCAACGAAGAAACAGATACGTAAAGCGTCTCTAAGTGTGTGTGTGTGTGTGTGTGTGTGTGTGTGTGTGTTTCTCCTTGATCAAACATCTGTCAGTCGTCTGGCCCCGCCGAAGTAAACACCGTAGTTTAAGTGAGACTGTATACTGGAAGCGCTTTGTCTTCTGGGAATGAGAGACAGCGAGGTGAACAAACATTGACACTGAGCTGTTTGAAGTTATATTTGGAAGTGTGGTTTGGATGTGTTTTTACCGTGAGCGCACTCACACACTCACACACACACGCGCGCACACACACACGCACGCGATAACGCTGCATCTTATTGGTAAGAGCCATTTATTTCCTTTTGTTCTGCAGCAGTCCTCGGGGAGAGCAGAGCGCTTCTTAATAGAGAACAGAGGCCTCGTGACGCTCACCGTTTGAGATTTCAGCTACTTGAATCCATCGCAGCTCACTTTTATTACAGGCCTTGAAGCGTTTGGATTCATGTTTGGAAAAAAAAAAGGCTTCGGGGAATGATTTGCAGAGTCTATACAGCGAGCTCTTATGGAAATAATTTCTGCTTTGTTTCATGCAAAAAGGATGCAAGGTGCATGAAAAGCGTAGATGCAGGAAGTTGGGGGCTAAAATGAAAGAATGAGTCTGATGCAGACATGCAGGAGCGAACGAGAGAGAGTAACGTGGACGTGCGTGACAGAGGGAGCGTCGGAATATGAACAGAAGTGTTCACAGGATGTAAGAACTTTCTTTGATCAGGGAGCCTAATGTCACTCAGCGACGTGAACGTGCTGCACTGCAGGCGGCTGCAGTCTCTGCTAACAGTGACAAACAGACAGATCAGCATCATATACGTCCCTGTGAAACGCCTGCGTCCTCCCCAAATCACAAGAAAGAAAAAAGCTCCAAGTCTGTCAGTTCACACCTGACGTAACGCGTCTCCGGTAGGGATGAGACAACATATCATATCGCTTCCCCTGCCAGTTAGACTTACCAGACTCACTTATTTATAACTCCTCGAGGTGTAAACTTGATTGAATGTATACAGATTTTACTGAGGCGTAGCTGTATCCTCCCTCTTAACCGTTCCCCTTTTGGCTAAGACACTTGTTTATACATTATTTCATCTTAATTCATGTCAAATTCTGTGAAACTAACAGCACAATTCAGTGAATAAATACATAAATCCTGCAGTTTGCCCTTTTAATAGTATTTTATGTCCTTCAGTTAGTCAGATATCACAGTGTATCCTTAGACGATCGTCTTGCAAAGTATGGATTAGCACAGAATCGCTGTATTGTGATCATCATTGTGGCTCTTTGATTCCCAACTCCAGTCTTGTGTGACATACTGTGATCTGATCTCCCGTCTCTGCTCAACATGCAAAAAAAAACATGTCCATCACTGGGACAAGGAGAACAGTAACGTGCCGTATAACATTGCCGAATTTACAAGAAGGCCCAAACGATTAAGAATTTGTCACAGTCAGCATTTCACAAGGTTTGTTAAGTGTCTCCTGACTCAACATCTCCCGAAATTGAGTGATTTTACAAGGGAGTCTGGGGAATATCGCTCCCTCTTCGTCTCATCGCTGCTGTTGACTGTGCTGCTCTGACCCTGAGGATGTCGCTGTCTGCTTTAGTGTAAAAAAAAGTTTTCAAAATGTTAATGTCAATCGTTGTTTATTGCTATTATATATGTTATTCTGGACGTGCAAATTTGTCACACACCATTTCCTTGATGTCGTAGTGTAGCCTGTCCTCCCAGCACCCCCCAGCTGTGACTCACTTCCGGCGTCCCTGAGTGCTTTTAAAGGACTAAATACATCTACTGCATTTAGTTATACAATCAACATCTGGCATCCTCTTTCAGCCCGTGGCCGTGACGCCGGCGTGTTGACAACATTTTATATTAATATCTTTGATAAAAACTTCAGAGGGATGGACATATTAAGGATTTCCGTCCGTGAATGTGTGAAAATGTGATAAAAGTGTAAAGAATTATGTGTAAAAACTGGTTCCTCAAACCTGTGAACATTTTATCTCACAATTCTTGGCAATGAGCACATGCAAATGTATTTGTACCGTCATTTTTACTGTAATGCCATTTGCCAAGCTTGATAATAATACGAGCTCAGTGGTGTTGCTTTCCAATTCAGCCCACTTTTCTTTGCACCTCCCCTTCAGACACATGCCCGGGAAACTTCAGCTAAAGTCACCGTTTTATTGGCATGACAGTGAACTCTGTGTGTGTGTGTGTGTGTGTGTGTGTGTGTGTGTGTGTGTGCACTTCTAAATCGGTGACTAACTGTGTGAGATAGGCAAGGTCGTAGCCTCTTATCATCAAATAAAACGGGACTGTCAGGGTGACAGAGTGCTTAGCACAGCATGATGGAACAGAGCTGCATACCGGCCTGTCAGCTGCGAGATGCTTCCGTGTGTGTGTTTGCGTTTGTGTGTGTGTGTCAATTAATGTTTGTATTGGAGGGAGTGTTTGTGCCGACACAGAAATAGCTTGTAAGTGCGAGTTTCCTTCCTTCCTCGCACAATCCGCCGGCGTTAAGTTGAGTCTCTCTGCGTATTGTCCTATGAAGGGATTTACATCGCAGCTCAGATCGAGGTGATAATGCGGCAGTTACTTATCCGTCCTGGTGTGTCGAGCTGATTGTGATAACGGCTTGAGCCTCATTAAGAGATCAGCGTGGGGCGCCATCACCAACGAGGGCAGGTAGAGAGAGAACGGGAACGCTCGGCGAGCTCGAGTGTCTTGCTGTCTGCGATGCCTGAGCTTAAATAAGGAATGAGCCATATGCTGCCACCTCATTAGCATACTTTGACACGCCGTAGCGCCGTCGCAGAGAGTGCCGCAGACAGACTGAGAGATGAGCGTCTTTGCTTTGGAAGAGGGAGGGAACAGAGGAGAGGAGGGAGAGAGTGCGACTCGGGAGGGAGGGAGGGAGGAGAGAGGGCCTGATGGAAACATTAGAATCTGACGTGGAGGGAGGGAGAGAGAGAGAGAAAGCACAATAGGGGGAATGGCAATTTTCATTTTTCCTCACTCACCGCATTCTGAAATGCATTAAAACTGATATGACCTGCGATTAAATCCTTCTGTTTTATTGTGTTTGCAGTAAAAAAAAAAAAAAAGGTAGCCCTCGGGGGAGTCTGGGGGATAATGCAGCGGTTTTAAGTAATCGTGACGGGGACGAGGCCAGGACTTGGATTTAGATGTCGATCGGCAGAACTGTAGCGTCGTTCAGTGATGACCTTCAGGAGGATGGATGTTTATGTGTCTGCGGTATCAAAATGCACTGTTGTCGCAACGTCCGATAAGGTTCAGCTCTTTTAAAACCACTCGATTTATGATATAAAACGGAATAAAAACACCCTTTTTGGGGGGCCTTATCACCCAATCATCCACCATAGATAACTCAAATGCTCTTAAATTTTAAAATAAATGCATATGCTGCCTCATGAAAAGCTTTCTAAGTAGTAAGATAGGATTGTTCCCCCCCCCCCCAGACATGGCCGTGTACCCGCGCCTGTCATGTTCTTGAAGAGAGAGAAAAGAAAAGCGGGACTTGAAAGGAAAATGTATGGTTTGAGTGGTCCTGATGTGCTGCTGAAGAGGCCGACGAATCTATGGTAATGAGCATCCATAGCATGCTAACGCAGGTTTTTCTTGGCTGTATGGATGCGTTCGTAATGCAGAATACGAGTTGCTGCCAACATCCCTAAAATCACATGACAACAGGGAAGAACATCTCCAGGGTACAATGACTCACAGAACGCATATAAATGTTGCTATTTTTCCCTTTTTTATGCGAAGAAGCCAGACAAATGTATAAAGCAGACAAGGGAAAGCAATCTGGAGCTATAGCTCTCCTCTGCTAGCTATAGCTACTAAGTGCCAGATGTTTATTATAAGGCGTGTTAGATCTCCATTGTGTTTGCTTCATGGTGCCGCCCATCATATCTGCGTGGGGACAATAAACACCGTGGCGTGTAGGAAAATATGTAGATCAGTTTGAGGCTTACAGTCACTTTCTCAGCTGTTGGAGTTAAATTTAGACACAGCTGTGCGTCCGAGGTAGACAGAGGATGCAGTATTCACTTCAGCTGAACCATCTCAGTGAACACAGGTGTTAAGCTGCTACGTTCTTGGTGTGACCTCTAGCTTACGGTGGATGCTCTGGTTGTACGTGTGATCCTGTTCCACGCTCCGGCGTGTCTGATAGATCCAAACCTGATGTCTTTCCAGCGTGCTGTTAGGTAGGTAAGTAAGTGAGTAAAGTTTATTAAGTGTAGCAGCTTAACTTCACGAAGTTCTTCACAAGAATAAAACATGTGCATAAAAAAAAAATGCAGCAAAAACAAACAATGTTACATAACCAACAACATAACTTAAGACTCTCACAGAAGTACAAACGCTAGACAGCACCAGGCGAGACAAAAACCAGTCTGCAGCTGCGTTTCGAGGGAGTCAACAGAGACTGCAACAAAAAAAAAACATTTCAGTGTCGGAGACATCACTTTAAAGGCACGATCATTTTTGTTTTTCAGTCGAGCGCGAGGGAGAAGACCTAAGAGGTCTCCTGCTGTTACGGAGTTGAACAGGACGAGCCTTTCATGAGGAAATAGACCATTTAGTTTGACTGTGCAAGCAGCTTATTACGACCCATATCTGCGCTTCTTGTCAGGCGGTAACCGCTAGTGACTTACGTAATTGTTACAGCAGAGAAATACCAGTCTGCTGTCGCTGATGGTCGTGTTGTTTTAGGTCATTTATGTTGATTTTAGTGAACAACCTAATCTACATACCATGTAGGAGAGACTGGGATAAGATGAGCCATTTTTTTCATATTAAGGATCACTACATCAAGGCAATCACAGTTTTGTTGCTAACTTATATATCTGCATATATTTCAGGATGTTGTGCATCCCTTCAAACAAACAGAATGAGTGTAAACATAACTGTTTCGATAATATAGCATGTCCAAACAAAGTGGTCTCATGGCACAACTTACTTCGTGTATGGTGCACTTTTATGCTATTTTTATGACCTCACATTGTAGCTCATAGATACCACCACTGATGTATAAAACAAATGTAATATTATCTATTTTGGGCTCAACACAATTCTCATAAAGTCACCTTCAAGAGTGAAAAAATGTTGTTTTTTTTTGGAAATAAATGTCTAACCACTTTACCCAGATGGAACTTACCATCACAGACTCCATGAAATGATGCCTTTCTCCTAAATATTTGGTCACATGATCCATGTTTTTTACTGTTTCCTAGCAACATGGGGTGGCTCAACTTACCATTTGGCTCAACTTACCCAGTCTCCTCTACGTTTCATAAGTAAAATACTGATTTTAACCTAAACTACAATGCTTCCCTAAACCTAAGTTGTTTTTGTTGCCTAAACCCAACCAAAGTGCAACCATACGTGTTGTTTTCGATAACCTATGTGTTGTTTTTTTTTAGAGCAGAGTAGATAGGTATGAGGATGTGTTGGGATGGGAAAGGAAAGAGATCTTTATATACATCAGAGCAAGAACCTTAAAATGAATTGTGAACTAAACAGGCGGTCGACGTGGAGAAGGTAACGTAAGAGAGTGAAGTGAGTCATCCTGCTGGGCCTGGACACAACAGCCCTGCAGCGGCAATCTGAAACCATCTGTGGGAAAAGGGAAGCAGAGCAATCCGGCCAGGAGGGTACAAAAGACATGAACGACCAAATTCTAGCTGCAGTTTAGAAAAACAACTGTGAGTTTAGCAATATATAGAAAGGAAGTAACATTTTTTGGGTAAAGATTTCTTAAGATTAGCGAGTGTATTTACCGCTGTGTTCAGCGGAGGTTTTGGTAAACAAACCCTTAAATTTTAATGGAAGGGAACAATTTTGCGAGCAATACTGGGGGGGTTAGGAACAGCTGATACGGAAGAGAAGAGGAGAGAAGAGACATTAGTTCAGGTTGATGTGGATGGTTGTCAGAGGAAATTGGTCAGTATTTCTCCTCTGTCATAACTCGCGCCCTGGAGACTGTTGGACCACAGACGTGGGAGGGAAGATAGCAGAAAGGGCATGAAAAGAAAAAGAGCTGTCATTACCAGGCCCCCTAGCCCCCCCATCACAACACACCTACAGACGCACACACACACACACACACACATCCTACCCACTTCAACAGCAGGAATGTGTCAGATTGCAGCAAAACACCACATATACAAGTACAATCAAAAGAATCGTGCGTGTCTACATACAGTCAATGTGTTGCTAAAGCAGTCGCACACACACACACACACACACACACGTATACTAAAATATGTATTCACACAAGCCCCTCACTCAGAGAGAGTAATCCTCTGGGCATGTGGTCCAAACCGTTTTCAGCAACTAAAAAAAAAAAAAGGGGATTTCAAATGGCATTTAAATACGGCCCGGCGGCTCAACGGTAGCGTCTCCTATTATTACTATTTTATTTGTTAAAAGGACGGGACTAAAAATGACCACGGCTTTTTAAATAATGAATGAGAGTAGATATATCAGAGTGCAGTGTGGGGCTGCATTATCAAATGGTGCTTTTATCAGAAGCACCGCAATCACTCTCGAAAATATTCAATTCAGCTAAGAACCGAAATGTAAAAGTTTGAGATTGAATGTACGATTGTGCGCGTGTTGTATCACTATTTTAGAGGCTGGGAGTGCCTTTTCGAGCAGCGCAGAGTGTACCGGTGTGTGTATATAGGCTTTTCTGTATTTCTATCTGGCTCGCAGGCTTTTCAATATTTCATCTGCGTTAGTTAATTGGTTTGGGGGAAAAAATAAGAAAATCCAGGATGAGTGTTTTTTTTTTATTTATTTATTTATTTTTCCAGTTGCAAGGCAGCGGCGGTGAACAAACTTAACGGTACATTCTGACTTTTTAAATGCATTTTTTTCTTTCTTTTCAGACTCTCGATGACATATTAAAACGTGTGTACAAATGTCATAACGCCCCCTCACATACAACCTGTCGCTGCATCAAGTTCATGTACGCTTCTAGCATTTACGAGTCAGTGTAAGATTAGAATAGGAGACGTCGGCTTATTCTCACATCTTCTTTTGTTTTCTGCACCGGGATGTAGACCCCTCTCTGCGCCCCCTCATTACCTGGCTTGAGGAGACAGTTTATTGTGCTGCCGAAGGGGAACGCGACCCGTCTACCGGCGCCGCGTCAGATATGTCCTTTTGTGCCATTAGCTGGGGCACGGCACGCGTGAGGAAAGGTCGGACAGCTGCGCGAGAGCCGCGTCAGGAACATTCAGCGTTTGTGTGTTTTCCTCTCTGTTCAGCCACACAAATATGGACTCTTATGCCCGTCTGTCTACTTTTGGACCTGTTTGTCTAGCTGTTTGTTTTCCGTAGTTGGAGCTAAAGCAGTCTGAGTGGCTTCATCAACAATAGTCAAATAACCTCTACTTTGCACATGGCTGTTAAGTGATCCGCTGCCTACCATGTTTTTCTGTGTTTGATTTATTGTTTTAGCCATGCAAAAGCAGCGTTGCTTCAAAGATGGCAGTGTAGCACAGATGCTGCTGGTGCTGACTGAACTCCTTGATCAGCAGCTATCCCATCAATTACCATTAAGTCTAATACAGATATCCATCCAACAACGTTGACGGTCTTCTGGCTGTTTCTCCATTGTAGCGGTGCCCAAACTTTAAGGGCTAAAACTAAAAATCAATGGTGGGCCAGGGGCCAGAATCCAGCACCTATTGTACTGCATTGTTCTGATGAAAAATTGGTTGGAGGATCAGTTCCCTTAATTGACCGACTTCCTTTGTTAGCCGTCTCCCTGCCAGCCCTGCTGAGATCATTAGAAATGATTAATAATCAGACTTTCTACACATTTTAAGAGCATTTTCATCACACAAAATTGAAACAACTAAAACACGCATTTATGTTTCATTCATCATCCTTTTAAAAAGATACTTTGGCCAGTTCAGGCCTAATGGCAGGCCGTTTTGGGTTGGCGGGCCCCATTGGACAGCTTTGCACCACCAGCAGGTCTATTCAGTCTCAACATCTACTCGGTGAATTTGCTCCAAATTGTATACATGGGCTGTGTCCCAATTCAGGGGCTGCATCCTTCGAAGGACCCAGCCTTTGCGGCCTTCGAAGGCGAGTTCTACGGAGAGACCTTCGAAGGCCACATCAACCGTTGTTAAATGGAACGGTCTAGCCTTCGGAGCATTTCTTGGTTGCGTCACCAGATGTTCCCGCCGTTACCCTCACTTCACGATTTCTGCCCCCCACGTCTGCGAAAGTGATGATCTACGTCAGGTGATGTCGCCATTTTCGTCCTTTCTTTCTTCTTTTTCGGGTGTACAAAGAGTGTTGGGATATGGGAGGCCGACCAAGGATAGTAGCGGTGCATCCTCCAAAAAGAGGGAAAAGAAGGTCGCATTTATGGGTTGCATATGGAGAAGCCTTTGAATCGGGACAGCATTTGCGCAGCGTTGGGTCGTAATTGGACTTCAAATGCGTCCTTCAAAGGATGCAGCCCCTGAATTGGGACGCTGCCGTGGTCTCCAGCTTATGCAGCCAACAGACTGTCATGATTTGCTGACTTTTTCTCAAGTTGGGTTGACAAGGTTGATATTTGTGCTTCTTAATTTAACAATCCAACGACTGAAGTGATTGCCATGTGCAAATACCTGCCTAATTACTGAGATTTCCTCCGTGCTAAGTGTTAATTATCAAATGTTAGCATGCTGACAAGCTGTTACACAAGGTGAACATAACACCTGCGAAACATCAGAGTGTTTGCTGCGTCGTTACGAGCTTGTTGTCAATAGAGGAACACAACTGTCAGAGAACAATAGAAATAACTGAAATTCCCTGTATGATCTGTTCGCACATCTATGTAAAGTTAAATAGGCAAAATATGAAAAGGTACATTGTGTTTTTATTCCAATCTGCACTGAAAATATGAATTACAAAAATACTTTACAGCTGAAATATGAATCCATCGACACGGTTCAAAATCAAAAAGGGCCTTGCGAAAAACAGATAATTGGAATTTTTCAGTCTATTTGAAAATGCAGCTTCACAAAGCAGAAGTTAATGATAATGATAATAATGAACTGAACTGAAGAATACAGATTGTAATCAAGGATTTAAAAGGGAAACTTGCCCTCTACAGCCTTGTTATCTGCCCCTGTGGCGGCTCTTTATCATGCCAGTGCACAGATTTAAAAAAAATAATGAAATAAAATAAGTTTGAAAAAGCCTGAGCAGAAATCTTTCTTTTAAGCTCTTAACTCTATGAAGAAAAACACGGTTTCTTGTATGTTTTAAAAAATCAGGTTACTGCTCAAAGCCAGGGATAATCATCTCTACCATGAACATGTAAGTGCAGAAATTGTGTTTGCGTGTGTGTGTGTGTGAGAGAGAGCGGTGTTTGCGGATGATTGTGTTCTGTTTGTCTTCTGCTCTTGTTTGCCGCCGCTGCGTTCGGCGCACATCTGTCTTCCTGATAGGATTATAAAACATTCACCAACAGATGTT
The DNA here is from genome assembly GCF_900880675.1 of Sparus aurata. Classification (NCBI taxonomy): domain Eukaryota; kingdom Metazoa; phylum Chordata; class Actinopteri; order Spariformes; family Sparidae; genus Sparus; species Sparus aurata. Next base: position 24,540,814 of record NC_044198.1, on the reverse strand, counting down.
CGCAGTCCTCTTTTGAAGATAGCAATTCTGCAGACTGCTGTGGATTTATGAGCGCTTTCATCAGACAGTGTTGAATTTGTCACCATATCATCAATATTCTTAACAATGTAATCAAATTGTTCGCAATTCCTCCGCCGGTCTGTTTTGATCTTGTCTCGGGAATCCGTGAGCGGAGGTGTGAAGGAGCCGATTCCCGTTAGCCTCAAAGCTAATTTATTTATTAGCGTGTCGTGCTCAGTGCTTCAACTACAACTACACTGTATATGTGTTTTTTTGTTTCATTTCTTTATCTCTGTATTTTCTCGATGGGGCGTTGATGCACAATCACTCAGAGATTTCACCAATTATCTTCAGTCAGTCGGTCGGTATAGAGCGGCGGCACCGGGTGACATCTGTTGCCAAATCACCAAACATATAAACATAGTGTGCGCACCGTGAGTACATGCCAGGAGCTAACAAGCTCTTGGCACGCTTCCTATTTTCCACCCAGTCACAGGCCCGGCACCCCCCCCCACACGATTGTAAATCTCCTCCCAATCAGCTTTGGAGCACATGTGTTGATTCTTCCCCGTGTTTTCTGGTCCGTCAGTCAGGGTTGTCCGTCTGTGCACGCTGTGGCCTCCCGGTAGTTGACAGAAATCCTGCTGAAGAGCTTAAGGCAGCTTGTTAAGTAGCCTCCATCTACTGCAGAGATTACAGGGGAGGGGGGCTTAATGTGATCACGCCAATGCAGTAGCCCTTTTTTTTTCCCGCGAGTGTCGGGCGAGATGGTCATTAGAGATTGGGGGATTTTCGCGTTTAAAACTGTTTGGACGTTTGCTTAACTTCAAGCGCTCGTGTGTAGCCGTGACTCAAACTCACTGTTATGCATTTCCATTCGCGATTCTTTTGCAGCAGAGATTGTTTTGTTGACGGAGTGCGGGTCTCACTTTTCTGTTAAGCTGTCACCTTGACTGGAGAGGGAAGAGTACAGGAGACTTTCAACCGTCAATACTTAGTTTACGGCGCCCTGCTGACACAGACACTCTGACAAAGCATGTTACGGCAGCCACTCTCTCCCTTCCCTTCATCTCTATGCCCCCGTCTGCCTTTGTGCCGCGCTGTGCTTTCATGCATCAATACAAGGGGCTGGTGCAGAAAGAAGTGTGTCGAGGCGAAGGAAGAAACGCCTCGACTTCAGCCGTACAACTTGGCGACTTCCAGATTTAAAAGTGGAGACTGTAGAAACAAAACAAAAAAAAGAGAAAAAGAAGCGTAGTATAACGTCCTCTTAAAAGTCATATATTTTTAATGACTGGAGATAATTTGGTGCATCTCTTTTGAACATATTCAGTTAAATGTTTACCCGTTATAATTAAGCTGACATATTTGGGTGAAGAAATTGAAGCCGCTGAACCGAGAGATAAAAAAAAAAAAAATAAAGGAAGGCGAGAATATGTATATTTAGCGTTTTACTGCCGCTGCTTCTTCTGCATTGATTTCTTTGCTTGCTCATAAACAACTCTGAAAATACCGCGCGCTCCCGCAATTAAACAAATCGCTCACATTGACAATATCGCCTTTGTGATACAGTAAGTGTTTGCCGCTGCAGCAATGGAAGAGGCAATTCTGACGGAGTTGCTCCTAGGTGATGGGTTGTTCAGGCTTTGTGGAGCATGTAGAAGTGTGCGGATAAAGAATTAATTACCTAAAGCTGCGAGGGGAAAAACTGCAACATAGAGAAAGACTGCATCAGCTACACGGTGAGAGCGAGCGTCCCCGATTCATCCTGTGTTCCGCTGTACAGATGGTGTTGCTGAAGCTATGCAGTGCAATAGCAAGCTTCAAATGCTGCAATTTTGTCCAGATTGCACCAAGAGACACGTTGATTAAATTCCATGATGATTACGCAAGGAATGTCCTATACAATTTTTTTTTTTTTTTTTGTTTGGCCCTGATCCTAATCCAGTCCTTCAGTATTGTGCCGATACTGAATTTTCTTTTTAAAGGTTGTATTTGAATGTTGATTAAATTGATATGTTGCTCTTTGAAATAACCGACACAGCCTCAAATCAAAGGAACTGAAAGGTCAACTGATAATGAGTCCCAAAACAACATGACTGTTCTCTAAACAACATGACTGCAGACATGGGGCGGCTGTAGCTCAGGAGGTAGAGCCGGTTGTCTAATAGTCGGAAGGTCGCCAGTTCGAATCCTGGCTCCATCTAGCTGCATGTCGAAGTGACACTGAACCCCAAAACTGCTCCTGATGTGCTGGTCGGCAGCCACCGGCATCAGGATATGAATGTATGAATGACTGTGAGTCGCTTCGGACAAAAGCGTCTGCTAAATGCCCTAAAATGTAAATATAAAATGCTACATTTTACCAGGAGCAGGTGTACTGGATCTCCACTGTAGGGTTACAGTTTTGGGTTAACATTTCTTTTACTGTCCCTTAATTACCAGGTATTTACCTGGTAAATTCATGGTAACACAAAAGTGTTACTAGGTAATTACCAATGGTAATAAGAAAGTAAATACAATGAAACTATGGCCAAAATACTGGGCATTTACCTGGTAACTATATGGTAAATTATAGTGTGTTATTGGGTAATTACTGCTGGTAATAAGCAGGAAGCTACAGTCCCCTACTTACTAGCTATTTACCCAGCAAACGTATGGTAACAAAAATGTGTTACTAGGTATTTACTTGCCTATTACCATTGGTAATTACCTCGTAACACTTTTGTGTTACCATGAATTGAACCCGGTTTTGTTATCTTTAGGAAAATCACTTGGTTTGAGCACTTAAAACCACTTGGTTCAGTTTAGTTACTTAAACAACCTGGTTCTGGTTTCAGTACACTTAATAATAGGAAGTTTAAAACCCAATGCTCAACACTTTGATTGCCTGTAAACATTTACAGCCAAACCAATTGCATGATGAAACAGAAGTTCGAGGCTCCCTCTTGGGTCAAACAGCAGACGGGTCCAAGTTGTGTGTAACTGAACCAGTTATGTCTGTCTCATCACATATATGCATTATTTTAGCAGTAGCAAACAGTCTTGTCACAATAGTGGAATTTCTAAATTTTTGATATATACCTAGAAAAATTACGATATGTGCTCCTGTGTTTGCTTGCACGGGGGGGGGAGAAAGTGTCGAGCACTTCCCATCCATCTTTGCCCGGTCCAGAACTTGCTATAATAAACCCACGAGCCTGAATTATGGATGTGAATGAAAGTTTAACTGGAAGAATGCGACTCCAGAAATCGACGGGACCAATCCGCTGGGGAGAGGATGTCTCACTTGGGACCAAAATGGGATTTTGCCAACCTCTCTGTCTGAGTCACTCAACAGTGCGAGCGCATAATTTTTCACATTCACACACAGGAATGCATACTGAGTCCGGCTCTGCTGAAAGGCAGCAGCACCAGCCCCGGCAGGGCTAAGATGACAGAACTCACAGTACAGAATACTGATTTTATTTATTGTTTTTGCCAATACATACCCATTAAAATATGCCCTGATTAGCCTCCATCACTGATTCTTAGAATCAGCCCGTGACATTACGGACTGCACCACAGAGCGAGAATAATAATGCATCATTTCATCAATATCATATGAAGGAGTCCACGCACTTCTTTCAAACACCATTTAGGAGCCGATACATGTGACAGCGCTGGGCACCATTAGCTGTTATTAATGTGTTTGCTGCCAGCACACTAATGTGAAAAGGCTGTTTTCAGTATTGATTTTTTCGGGGTCAGTTTTTTGGACGGTTCTGTACTTAACACTGTGAAACACGGAGACCTTGCTTTATCCTTTAGTAAAATGGCTGCTGTGTCACAACTGCAGCTCTCACAGTGTGTGTGTGTGTGTGTGTGTGTGTGTGTGTGTGTGTGTGTGTGTGCTGGAACATCACCTGCCCCACACCCAAATAGAACAAGTCTGTGAGCGTCTGACCTTGACAGAAACAACTTTGATGTCAGGAAACTGCCCTCCAGCCAGACAGTGTGTGTGTGTAAGGATTTGTCAGCTGGGATGTTCCGCTGCCTCCCCGTGGAAACTGTGTTTGTGTCTGTGTGTGGCAGTGTTAGGCGAGGAGATACAGCGGCCCGGGCTCGACAGAACACGAGAATCGCAGTGAAGAAACAGTAAAGACATGGACATTTATAAACAAATACGTGCAGGTTTTGTAACCTTAGAGGTAAATCTGTTTGTGTGGTCCTTACAGTTGTTTTTGTGTCGGGAGGGAAAGGTCTCGATAACCATAATGTAGGAGTGGGAGCAGACGGTTTAGTCCAGATAACAGGGTTTCCACTCGTGTAAGTCGGCCCCCTGCTCGGTGTGAACATCAGGAATTAGGTGAACATTAATTTTTTAAATGTTGGTTAATATTGGATTAAGGACAGGCGGATAAAAACAGTCGGGGATGAGTTAATCGTGATTTATTTCCATTATCCGGATAATGGTGAACATCCTTCACATTTGCGACATGAAAAAACTGTCCTGCTGAATAACTCACAACCCGAAGTTGAGTTTCTGTTTCATTTTGAATTGCCGCAAGGTGGAGCCGGCATCTCCAATCTAAAATCCTAAAACCCGACACCACAGCTGAAGGCTCAGCTTAGCACCACAAAAAAGATTGAACCAGACGCGTGGTAATACTATAGATTACAAACTAAAGCAGTCTAGCGGGCTAAGCTAACAGCGTAGCATAGAGGCAGCTCTGCACTGCTGCAGACATGATGTTAACAAAAACTAAGCTGAGCACTTCGCTTCGCCCTCATTTTGTTTAGTTTTTCAAAAAGAATTCATAATGTGTAACCCAGTAAACTTTTTTTTTTTAAATAAAAAAGCCTGTGGGCCGTTTATCTCATCTGCCAGTTACGTTTCATATTGTGTTACAGTGGAAGAATAATATCAGCAAATGGTTTGGCGCTCAGAATATTTTTCTATTTATTAAATCGAAAAATAATGTTTTGATTTGAGGTTCTGAATCGGCTCAGCATCCAAATATTGTGACAGCATTAAATGCTGCGTCGTCCCCACGCCACAGTGACTCGCTCCACTGTAACTACAGTTATAGTGGGGGGGGGGCGACTCGGTTGGAAACGTAGATGTAATGGCTGGAAAGCTCACCAGCAACATCTGTTGGGCGGCCATCAAAAAAGACACTTGGCTGCCGGCCTGGCCGTCTCCCATCAAAAGACACTTGCTACAGAGCCTAACGACTCGTCTATGGGAAACCTTGAGATAGTACAGCCTGCTTATCTTCCTCTTGGCTGCGATTTTCTGCATGTTGTTCACTAAATATTATATCAGTGATGAAACAGGACAGAAGCAAAGGAACTCGTGCAGGATACCCTCAATGTTTGACATTGACATTAACACCCAAATACAGTGGTGATGATCACATTTTTTATCTTTCCATACATGTAGATGTGCAGACAAACAACGGACAGACATACTGTGTATGAGTCACACGTATATTGTCACTCTAACAACATTGTCGAACCGTCTCCAAATCCCTTGTCTCCCCATGTCTTCCCAATTTGGACCACTGCCTATCCCCTTGAAAAGTGAGAGAAAATGAGTCTCTGCGAGTTCCAGGTCTCCAGGGAACACACACACACACACACACACACACACACACACACACACACACACACACATACATACACACCAGCACAGACCTTCAGGGTCAACATGCAATTAAACCTCAGAGAGGCTCTCCAGTCTTACAAGGATGCTAGACATGGTAGGAGGCAGGACCAGCAAGACGAGAGTGTTAACCTTAATCTGAAGTGAACTGCTCGCTGGTTAACCTGCTGCTGTAGGAGTTCTGCTCCGCGTGACCACTGGCCAGTTTTTTTGGCTGCCGCAGTGACTCACAGAAGCAGGTTGTGCTGGTACAGTGGTGTCCCAGGTGTTTTTTTTTTTCTTTTTTGTCTCGGAGCATCTCTAGGGTGAGACGATAGCTGAGAGGCACAAAAGCCGGCTCCGCCGAAAGATGCCTGCCGACCCAGCGGAGCAACCTTAATTGGAGACTAAAAATGAAATTTGAAAAAGTGGATCCTGCGAAAGTGGAACAATGAGAGCTCGCCGCGATTCTTTATTCTTTTCTCAAGTCTATCAGACATCTTTCGCTTCATGTCAGGTGGATCCACAGTATGTATGCAGCCAGGCTTTCTTTGACTGTCTTGAGTTGTGATAATGGGAGTGATGCATTGTTCTGAAATGCCATTTGTGATTTGAATAAAACTTAGTGGTTCGAGTTATCATTGTTGGAAATCTTTTCATAAAAGGCCGACTGTAGTCAGACACATCTGTTTGAATGTCTTTGATGCAAATGTATCTGCAGAAAAGATTTTTTTTTTACTTGGGTTTCTTGTGATTTATCGGGTTGAGGGGGCACCTTTTTTTTTTGCGATTCCTCTGCCTCCTCAGCTGCCTCTAATACAGTGAGTGCTGGTGAAGAGTGGTAAAAAAAACAATTAGCAATGGATAAAAAGGAAAACCTCATTTTTAACACGGCATTATCAATTTGCAGTCATCTCTGTTTCGGCTGATTTGGATGTGGGGGGACGAGGAGGGACGGGAGCCAGGAGGGAGTACGATAAGGAGGCTGGAAGGTCGTTATTTCAAGGGCAGTTTAGCGACATCAGATGTTGTTGTGTTTATCAACCCGCAGTTCTAAATTCAAGGGAGCTTTACTTTACTGCGGGGCCTTTAGCAGCGAAGTTTTGTTTTTTTTTTTCCCTACAAATCTTTGACGTAAACCTCAGCAGTTAACCCAGGCAATCAGTAGAAAATACCAGGGGCGGGCTCCCTCACAGCCCCCGGCTGCCCTGCCGACATATCAGTAACGTGATGACGGTGCGTTGTTTTCTGTGTCAAACGCCTCAGCCTTTTTTTTTTCCCCAAGGTCTATTCATTAGTTTAATCAGGGCATCATTGCATTAACAGCCGTATTAACAGCTTATTGCCCCCCGCGAGTCGTACATTATATAATTTAATATCACAGTGAGAAGGATTAATCGAGGTAAACACGTTTTATGAAACGTTGTTTTACGGTTACGTTTGTATCATAAGCTTGTGGTTTAAATGTGAGACGACAATGTGAAATCACTCACAGATGAGTCAGCGTAGGTTGATCAGTGTGCTGTAGTGGGGCTTGTACTCGTACTGTAGAGAGTTTTACTCGCTGCTTCGTTATTTATAAATTCATTTTCGAAGACGGACGTTTAGGGGCCTTAAAGTCACAATATGTACTTTATGATCTGGCAGTTGGATGAATATATTGGTGGTACAGTCTATCGCTTTTTTCCTGGTAATTTCTGTAATTTTACTTTTGACAATTTCATGGCCTTCCTCCAAAGAAATAGTGAGATCTGCTGCTCAGCAACAGGCTCTCTTTCAGCACGCTAACCCAGTCACACAAAGCACATTGAACAAGAGTTTATTCCATCTAACCAGGGTCGCTTATTTAAAAGTGGAAAGCCTAACCAAGACAGCTTTGGCAAGTGTTTTGGATACAGAAGTGGTTCAGTTGTGGTTTGCAGTGTAATAAAGGGAGCAGGTGTAATAGTATTAACACTTTTTGTAGTTTAACTTATTATTACTCCACCAAGGAGGTTGTGTTTTCACCTGTGTCTGTTTTGTTTATTCATTTCACCTTTATTTTAACAGGAGGTCCCATTGAGATCAAGATATATATTTTACAAGAGAGACCTTGCCATGGCAGCGGCCCATCAAATGCACAACATGATAAAATGCTACATGATATACAGACATCTGCAATAAAATAGCCCGGCAGGTATTCAAACACAGTGGCCTGCGCAAGTGTGGTTCTACCTAAATTTGTGGAAACACAGGGTACATTGAAGAGGAACCACTTCAGGGAGCACAGAGCTCAGACAGAGAATGCTACGGGGGTAATCATTTATAGATAAAACTGTACCAGTGCTGTTGTCTGCCAACAGTCAATGAAGTCCAACCAACAAGACGTTAAAGAATGAAGTGGTGTAAAATGTAAAGATGCACGGTACACTGAGTCAAGGCTCGATAAAATGGAAACACTGCAGGCATGTAGAATATAGCAAATGTATTGTACATATACCTACATAAGATTGTTGGTTTGTTTGTTGGTTGGTTGGTTGGTTGGTTGATCTGTCTGCAGGAATACACAAAAAACTATTAATGGATTTCCACAAACGTGCCAGAGCCACAGCCCAGAATATACCCCATTAACCAATTTTTTTGGCATTTTCTTTATTGTTTAAAAGAAGTTATGTGTGAATCTTGATGAAAAAAAGAATCAGGCGTATTACTGTAAGTGGCCGGTATCTATCAGGGAGTGCAAAAGTGTGAGTCTTAGGCCATGGCACACGTATGCACTCTATTGGGTCCATTTTAGTTTACTTATTAGATTAAAAAGCAGACTCCATGTACGATACGGTAGACCCAGGACCAGGTGGAGGGATTGTATCTCTTCTCTGGCCTGGGAGCGCCTGGGGATTCCCCAGTCAGAGTTAGCCAAGTGGCCGAGGAAAGGGAAGTCTGGGACTCCCTACTGAAGCTGTTTCCCCCGCGACACGATTTTGGATAAGCGGTTGACAATGGATGGATGGATGGACGTACGATACGATACGATAAGATACGATACGATGCAACACAATACGATACGAAACAATATAATATGATACAACACCACTCGATACAAAACAATACGATATGATGCAATACAATACTAAACGATACAAAACAATACGATACGAAACAATACGATACAAAACAATATGATACGAAACAATATGATACGAAACAATATGATACGAAACAATACGAAACAATATGATACGATATGAAACAATACAAAACAATATGATACGATACAGTGCAATATGATATGATACTAAACGATACGATACGAAATGATGCAAAACAATACGATACGAAACAATACGAACAAAACGATACGAGACATTTAATCGTCCATGTAGGGAAATTTCCCGCCCAACCTATATAACATAATCTTCTTATTACATTTAAACTATGCTAATTCAACTGTCGTACCCTTGACTACAATCAATGCCATGTGTTATGTATTAAGTCGTTTGTTCTATAAGTAGAAAAACAAATGTCACTTCTCGATAACCAGCACCACCCTGACACATTACAATAAGTGCTCAGTATTAGTACCCTTATATCAACTGAACTGCAGTGCTGCTGACACCACTCTAACCGTGCATTAAGCTGCTCTGTTGCATTACTGTTGTGTCTAATGCTTCGCTCCAGCCCTGTTTGATAACATTTATGCACACTGTATACTACACATTAATAATGAAAACTGTAGAAATAATATATACCCATCCTCTAGATAGATACAGATAGAGAAAAACAACAAACTCTGCTGCAGTGTCTAATCTCAAATCACACCATGGTTTCTCAGCAAACAGCGCTACAGTCAGATTAATTAGTTTGATATAAGGAGTCAAATTCTGTAGAACAGTCGAGTTTGATTTCCAAGTTCATTGTATAATCGCTGACATCGTGACAGATAACTGGGTCTGATGGTCTAATGCACCGTGACTGGGGCGCAGCCTGTGAGAGTCTTACGCAACAGCTGGTATAAATCCTGTTGTTTTGTTTATGTTTAATTGATGGCTCCATGCGGCACTCTGCACACTATAACCTCCGTACAGGTCGAAGGGTTACAGAATATGCAGGTGGGAGGTGCGGATGCAGATGAATCTGTTCTAAATTGCTTGTTTCTGCTGCACTATAAAGAGACAGTAATGGGATAAACAGATTGAAGGACAAGTGTGGTGTTATTCTCTGTTTTTCGTACCATCCTATGAAAAAGACCAATACAACATGGACTTTTTGTCCTTCTAACAAGTAGGGGCTGTTGAGCCAAAGAGGGAAAACATCTTATTTCTCTGTGACATTGACCTCCTTTTGACCAAACACTATTAGAATCAGATCAATGAGCTACAGTGTAACAGAGGCTTGGATGTTCCATCATTGCCATGAGCAAAAGCTCTCTACTGAGTATTTACGAGGGCAGGACCGAGTACGTGGGGTCGAGCCAAACCAAACCCGCTCATCAAACGTGTATTAATCCACAGCTGAAACTAGTCCCAGACAAATGCTCCTTTTACTCCTGTTGGGATGATGAAAACTACGATACCCAGCTGTTTGAGGTGATAACGTTGCTTTTTAATAAGCTATTGAAAACAGATCATGAGCCACGCTGTTCCATCACTGCCATGGACAAAGCCACTTTACTCTTTATGGCTGCAGGACTGTGTATGTGAAGCAAAGTACACCAACATACTAAATGTAGATTAATCCACAGCTGAAACTAGTCCCCCAACAAATGCATTGTTTACCCCTGTTGGAATACTGAAAACTATGATACCCAGCTGTTTTAGGGAACAACTTATGTACATTTTTAAGGATACAGAATATGTCTTCTTTTCAGCTGATACTGATAACCAATAATTGACCCAAAACGACAGAAAACTTCTAAACGTCCACACTGGAGACGACACGCTTGTAGATACAGTAGTTTTATGTCAGGCTGCACCTTTTCAGCTGATAATATTAATTTGCCAATACGGGGCTGATCATTTATTGATTTAATATATATCATGTATCTCTAATCTTCATACAGTATATCAGCCAATATCAACTTATTGCAGATATCTTCGTGTATTCAACCAGTCAGTCAGAAACATGAGATTGCAGTACAGTGATCTTATTTGATTTGATTACGTTTTAAAAGATATCCATATCACCATTGGCCTCGAACGACTCAGTGTCAGTCTGGCTATAGTTTACAGTCTGAATGATATATAATTGGCTTATGGTTGGAGGTGTTTTAGCTGCTGTCTTGACTGTAGTGGCTGGCGAGGGATGAGCCACATGCTGGAAAACTGAATAAGAAAACCTCAGGACACGTTGGGCAGCAAAGAGAAAGTGAAATGCGGGACAGGTGAGGTTCCTGGGAAAAAAACTCCTCACTGATCAAAGGAAAGGGGCTCGAATCTGAGAACATGATCTATGTCTGAAGATGATCACATCTCTAGATTAAAAGAAGGGGAAATCAATCTGTGGAAATTATGTTGGAGGAATTCCCAGAGCTCTGAATGCGGAGATGCGGAATCGAGCGTCTTGTCTTTGAAAATAGGGGCAGAAAATCCCTTCAGTATCTAGACGATGGTGTTGATAAGTGATGACGATCCAGTAATGATGATTAAGACGATCACAATGAAGACAATTACGAGGATCAAAATGATGAGGGTGAAGATTTTGCCATTGCTCGGCAGGATTTTGTTCTTTGTCTGGTGTTAAAAAGCAAATATGGCCGTCGGTGCCATCTGGTGCCTTATGGTATGTCAGGGGATTAGTCGTGCTGAACATAAAAACTGTCTCATGGAATTTCCTTTGTCATTTTAGCATTAACACAGCGAGTCCTAGACTATTTTCCATCTGCATGCATTTGCTCTTCAGGAGCACGTTTCCAATTTCCCCTTCATTCTCAGCCTGACAGTCTTTATAGTGGATAAACTCTTTTATTGGGGTGATACAGATTCTGGACTGTCACACATGTGCACGCACACAGTTGAGATAAATATTTGCTTTTTGCTCGTATTTCCTTTGTTTTTCATACCTAAAAGGCTGCTTTATAAAACCCTACCACATCATTTCTCCACACATCACAGCTTCATAGGATTTTATGACTCACGGTACAGAATGTCATCTCTCTTTGTGTATTTAAGATTATTGTTCTATGAATATCTTCCCTCTCTTTCTTTTTTTTTTTGCGATTTCAATTAAGGATGCAGATTCCACGGCCATTCGATTCAAAGTCAGTCAAGATTTAATGGATTCCTTTTATTAGCCTCCGACAAATTGCCTTTTTAGTGGGAAGAGCGTTTGCATTATTCATTTGTGAAAGAGCGAGCGCTTATGAGTTCATTTAGTTTAGTTTTAGATGAGCTCAGCGACCACGAGTGGGACTCAGGGTGACTCATCACAGGAGGAGGATGAAACGCACTGTGTGAGATGATTCTCATCCGACCCCTGACCCCCCCGTTGTCTTGCTGTCTTGGCATGTGTAGGTGATCCAGCGCAGGGAGGACGGCTCCGTCAGCTTCTTCAGAGGATGGGAGTCCTACCGCGAGGGATTCGGCAGGATCACCGGCGAACACTGGCTCGGTAAGTGCCTCGGGTTTGTGGCTGCGTCTTGCTTGTGCGTGTTTGGTGATGTGTGACTCACGCTCATGTGCACCGCGGCGGCCCAGAAACCCCTGGAAAGCAGATATTTACACAACTTTGCTCGGCTACCTGCGGTTTCATCCCATCAACAAGATAATGATAGCCACCGTGACGTGAACTACAGCACTCCAGCCAAAAAAGCAGACTGTGAAATAGCCAGTCATGGTGATGGAGCGAGATGAAGAGAAAGGCGATGGGAGTAGAGACATTAGACGAATGTGGCCCTTCAAGTAATAGCGATAGTTCTGTGACAATGAAAGCCACTTGAGTGAAAGCGGCTTAAGAATACTGCTGCAAATTAAAAGAAACGTCTGAAGTGCACTTTATGAGAGCTGTCCGTCGGGCGCCGCAAAATCTCAACACGAGCCCAAAAGACCAGCAATTTGCTAACCGTATTTTTGACAAGCACAACAACATTATACTGTATAATTCTTTTTCCTTTTTTTCCTTTTTTTATTGTAACCCCGCAGCTTTTTAACCGTCGCCTTCTGCTTGAAATGTGTGGTGTTTTTTTTGTTTTTTTTTCAGTGTCCAAGTCTTGTGTTTCTCTTCTCTCTCGCTGGCAGCGTGACACATAACTCCGTGCCTCGTCTCAAATTGGACAGGAAAAGAATGCCAGCAAGGAATTAATTCAACTGTGAAATTATCGACTTCATCAAAGCCAAAAATCCCCTCGCCTTCACACCACTTCCCCGTTAAATGTACCAAATCGCTTCTTCGTGGCGGCGGTGGAGGAGGCACTCTTCGGCTCCATCGTGGTCACTCTTGTGGCTCAAAGTTAGTGTAGCTGTCTGATCAGATGACGTATGCTCATGTCAGCAGAGTGGCAGTGGTATCACCCAACACATATTTGGTACATATTAATTGGATCACACTTTTTATATTATATATTGTATTTTTTATTATTTTTTTTTTTAAACCTCCATGAAGCCTGAAGGGTTTGGACGTGTACAGCGTGTTCTTTCCATCACAGAGTGGCCTTTAAGCTTCTTTTTTTTTTAATTGGTTTGACATTTGCTCAGGTAGCAGAAGAGCGTTAGACAGAACATGAAGCAGGGTTCTCTCACTACAGGTGTTAAATATGAAAATTGACAACCACAAAAGCGCGCACGAGGCTGAATACAGGAAAGGTGACTTCGCTGGAAACAACTGCAGCTGAGGAACTTGGCTCCGTGTCAACATCTAATCACTGTTTTCACAGACGTAATCAACACCTCGCTGGGTTCTCGGTCTTTAATTGCTACATAATCTCGACTATAATCCGTGTGTACACAAACATCCCCGGCGACGTGCCTCAACACTATGTAGCTCTTCACTTATTTTTGAAAGTGCGCTATGCAGGGTTTTGTGTCATCGGCTGGAAGCTACACAACGCCGCCTAAAGGTTCAGACTATAAAAATGAGTCTGGATGTAGAGCAGCAGGTCTGTTTGACCGAGGGCGGGGCTGACGTGCACACAAGCAGGCAGAGCGAAGAGGCAAACAGTGGACAGGATGAAGCTTATATTTAACACTTAGTGTCGCGCTGAGGTGTGGACACGTTATTTGTGCTTCGGAAAGTAACTGCCGCGAAACATCAGAAAATAACATTTTTTATTTTGTCAATTCGCTGCTCCAATCAGTCGCTCTCTAGCTCACTTGCCTCCACGCTTGCTGCTCTGTCTCTCTCTGTGTTTTCAACCAGTTAGCCGAGGAGGATGGACCCATTTTTAAATGGTGTGTTTGCCGACAGCAGGGATAAATCTTGCACAGCATGCTTTCAGCATTCATTCCACCATGTCACCACAGTTATCTGCAGTGTTCACATCGAGGTGAACTGCACTTTAAATACTGTTGTTGAAAACGGGACCTCAGGCTTCTGCTTGAAAGCTGCACTTTTGAACCATTAGCTGCCATTCAAGCAGTCACTCTTTCAGTCCTGATCCCAGAACCTCGAGGGCGACCGCACTCCCAGCTCAGCACACGATGTACATACTGTGACTGCACTGTGATTCTTGGTGAGCCCTGAACAGTGACTCTGTGACGGTGACAACACGCTGACGCTGTCCAGATGCCTGCCAGTGATGACTCATCACATAAAACTAAGTTAAGTGGGGAAAAAAAAAGAACTCTAAACTTCATACAGTCTGCCATTAAACAAGAAAGTTCATTGCCCAATCAGCATCCATGGGAAAACGACTGGGATAATAAGTGCTTTCATAATCTTGCATTACTAATCACCAAATCTGGCCTGCTTATACAAAAACACCATTCCCCGAGAAAAAAGAAAAAAAAAAACACTATGCATTAGCAGAAATGTTTCCTAAGGAAATTTGGCTTGAGCAGCAGAGTGGTAATGAGCTATCGCCGCGGTGAGTCTGTGTATCTTTAAAACCTCTCTTTCACAGTCTGCTCGAGATCCAACTGGTGGAGTAAGTGGAGCCTGAAGAAGTTATTTCTGTGAAAACACACACTTGGTCATGGTCAAGGTCGAGGACGTGCCACATCACAGCTGAGCTACTCTCCCATCAGCGCTCGCGATTAAATAGCACACATTCACTTTAGGAGCAATGCTGTGGACGTTATTAAGTATCCGTGTGCAGCTCAGCATGCAGGCAGAATAAATATTGTAGATTAACGATGGCACATGGTAAATTATTTGTTTAATTTAGTATCTCATCTGTGGTGATTACCGTTACCAGACTGAGGATTCCTTTAGGAATTTTTCAACTCGATGTAATCGCAAATGCTAAAGTGCTACATACACCATCGCTTCGCTTCATTGTCTATGCAGAAACCCTTGCAGTGCATTCTGGTTGTCTTTCGAGATACGGGGGTTAGCGTTGCACGCTCTGCTTTCGCATTGATATGAATTCTTTATACTTTATGGTAATCAGTGATGTCCGACTCGATGAAGCGCCTCTGAAAACTAAAAACAAAACATTATCGAGTTAAAATGAACTAATGCCTAAAATGTCTTCAGACACAAATTACTCTGAGCTGTTCTTGGAATTTAAGACAAGGTTTCCCATCGAGCTGCCGTGTTGGTCTGGTTGGAAATCCAGGAGCAGCAGCCCATGAGTCAGGTTTGTCCAATCAGGTGCAGCCAGATGTTTACGTGGATACTCGATAGGGCTGTAACGATACACCAAACTCACGATTCGGTTTGTATCACGATTTTTGACCCACGGTTCGATACAAACCTCGATTTTTTTGAATAAAATTTAACATTTTATCTATGTAACATTTCAATAACTTCTGTATATGAAACTCGTCTGATAGTATCAGAGGCGCAGGGAAACTGAACCAGTGTGAATGGATGAGCCAGCTGCGCATATGGAGGGCGTGTCATACAGTCTGATGACTGCACAGGTCCCTCACACAACTTAATGAACAGAAATGTCCCACAAAGCAACATTACAGAACCAAACAAAAGTAACGTAGTAACTGTAACTGACTTTGGCAACTTGTATGAGGAAAAAGATACCACAGATACAGTGGAGAAGTGTCCGTCCATCCGCCTGTCCTACCGACTCCTCGCGACATTTCTGCCCGAAAAACGGCGTCTGTCACCGGCAAAAAGCTTTAACTCACCGAGTGTTTGTGATGAAAAAAAATCTCCGCGACCGTCAGCCCTCCGGACCGAGACAGGGGGGTACACGTTACCGTCACACCTCTTTAGGAGCCACAGCGCCGCTTTCTGTGTGAATTCACGGCGGAGATCTTTCGCTCTGTTTTAATCACCATCGGCGGAGAATTGGCGAACCGCGGCTGTGGCTTTTATGCGTCTTCTCCTGGTTCTTCTTCACTCCAGCGGTGCTTCGCTCTGAGTGAACGACCATCGGCGGAGAATTGGTGAACCACCTTTGGTGTTAATGCGGCGTCTCTGTGGGAAAGGGGCTACTTATTGTTACTCTTAGGGCTGGTTCTGGACAGGAACTTGTGTCGCGATTCTGCCTTCTCACACCGCGAGACAGGTTCGTGGATCTGAGTGTCCCGATTTCGGTTTTGATACGTGTGTCGTTACAGCCCTAATACTCGAGGGTGTGGCCTGTTTCTGTCAGACGTCCACGGCTGGGAAACGTACCTTAGTAGATGCTGTTCTTAACACTTGTGCCATCTGCAGGTATTGAGTTGTACAGCTGCCACTGTAGCTCCCACTTTGCGAATTTGCTTTTGAGATTTTTTTATATCTTTTCGCCAAAAACATCGATTGTGAAAACACTGTATCAACCCAGCTGCAAGATTGCCACGTTTCAGTTGTATGCTGTGACTGCGTCGGGCTTAATGTCTGGTTAGGTTTAAGAAGAAAAAAAATCATAGTTTAGGCTAAAATATCCAGTTTCACCAGAAAAACACCCTGGAAGTGAATGTTGGCACAGTGTTCAGCTGCTGGGCAGTCTCCCTCACTGGCTGTCACCAAACCTCCAAATATAAAAGTTACCTGACACATATTGTAGAATTGTTGATATGATATGTACCAAATGGAGACACTGGCATATCTGTGATGCTTTTATGATCTGGGCATAACATTAAGCTCTTTGAGGCACTTATCCATCAGATGTGAGCTCCAGTAATTAATCATTTACAACATGTAAATAGGTCTATAATTAGCTCTATAATTCCATAATATAAGCTGGGCTCGCACTGGTTTTGGGCTCTCCAGCACCTTCGACACTCTGTGCCCTTGCTAGACATAGAACTGCTTGTATATACTGTAGCGTTTGCAGAGTTTATGTGAATTAATGGAGATCTAGGTCTCTCTGCTGACCTGAGGCCATTACAGAGAGCAGCCCATAATAAAAAACGTGGTTAGAGTGCCAGCTAGTTCTCCCTATGGTACGCTGCAGGAACATGGTGGGAATATGGAAAGCTCAGGGTTTAGCGGAGTGAATTTGAATGAGCCGGCGAGCTACTTTGAACCTTTCAGAGTACCCTTCCTCAGTCAGGCTGTGCTGTTGTCTCGTCACCCCCATCATCGATTACCCTCAGGGCAAAAATGAAAAATGGATCCGTGCTTGCCTGCAGCCTAGAAAGAAATTCACTGCAGCTACCTCCGCCAGGCCGATACTGCTCACTGATGCCACCCGCTAACTCTGAAGATCTGTACAATTCCCTTCATCTAAACAAACAGATACATTCTGACTTAATGTAGCATCTTTTTCTACGTTTATCAAACTGTCATTAGGGTGATCGTGATGATAACGGTCAGCAGAAGAAGAAGGACGAATGAATAAAACATGAACAGAGCTAACAAATCCTGCGTTCTTTTGAGAGCGAACAGTTCCTGAGGGACTCGCAGGACGACAAAAATGCACATGTGAGAAAAATTCGAGTCGACGCGGTCCCAGACGCGTGAGGCAAATGAAAAGCGGCCAGTTCTGGAGGGGGAAAAAAAAAATAAAAAATCAATGACGATATCTTTTTCATTTGGCAGTTTGGCAGCTTAGGTGTCAATTAGCCGGACTGCATTATAAGCATAGCGTCATTTATAAAACTGCTACCGTTGTGCACCTCTCTGATTTTACGACAGGCTGTTGTTATCGCTTAATGATGTGCGTTTTAAACAGCGAGTCATGGATAATGATTAGGTTACTGCAACCTCACATTCTGTTTATATGCAGTCGGGTGTCTTCCTTTTGATGTAAAGCACGAGTCTTTTAATTTGAGACCTATTTTTCGCTTCCTCTTTTAAATGGAAAGGACATCATGCCTCCCTCATTTGCAGTTGTTTGGATATTGTTTGTGTCAAGCAGCAGATATGCAAATATAATTTGGGTCCTAATGATGAGAGAAAGATATACTTTTTTTTTTGGATGCTGTGTGTGTGTATTTGTAAAAAACTAACATACTGCTGAATAATCTCTCCCCGAGGAGCATGTGTAAAGAGCATAAAACTGGGTCAAGTCAATTCCTTTGTTGCCATCACGTCTATTCAACACCTGGTCTCTGAGGCTGATGTAGACTTGTCTACCTGTAATACAGGTCCTGAAACAGTTTAATGCCGTCCCAAAGAGACTAACCTAGTTTTCCAGATGGCCTATTACAATTGCGCACCTCGGTCTCTCGCGTTGAAGGCAGCACTTAAATCCTGCAGAAAAAGGATGGACAAATTATCTATTGTCATATTCTCGTCCTCTCTCCTGCCTTTGTCTCCATAAACTGCGGCTATGGTCTGTGCTGCTTTGTGTCCACCGAGATATTATAAGAAGATTCAAAAAGTGTTACGCCACCGTGCATTGTGCAATTATGGAGTATCAGTCT
Source organism: Sparus aurata (assembly GCF_900880675.1). Lineage (NCBI taxonomy): Eukaryota > Metazoa > Chordata > Actinopteri > Spariformes > Sparidae > Sparus > Sparus aurata. Next base: position 24,522,301 of record NC_044198.1, on the reverse strand, counting down.
GAAGTTGACACAGCCAGATTCCTCTGACATTTTGTCCCTTTGTCTTTTTGTGAAACCCATCATCAGGGTGGTGGCATTCAGAGGAAATCTGTCTGAAGTGTTTTAGAGGCACACAGTTTAGCTGTTGGTTTAATTGTCATTTTTTTTGTTCGCATTGTCAGGGGTATGAAGGTTTAATTGCAGAGATGCGTGGTTTACGGAGCACAAACACTTTGTTGCTGTACTTAGAGGGGCAAGATGTGAGAATTTCAGTTGAAAACAGTATCAGAGTGAACTGAAATTATCAAAAGAATGGGAACAAAGAGGCAGTTAAAACATGATGACGTCTATGTATTATTTCACAGAGCTATCTGCAAAATTTTGCATGCTAACCAGCTAGCCCTGGTTGTCCCGGGTCTAAAGCTGCTGTGCTACGGCCGTGAAAGCTAACATTAAACTAGCTGCATGGCTATTTGAGCTAAGACAGCTACAGTTTGTTACAGATATGCTGATTTCAACCTTTCAGTGCATATCAGGCACAGCAGACGTAACTGCCTGAATCGCTTTGCACAAAAATGGCCGCTAGAAATGTCCTTCAGAGGGATACTTTTTACTTTTATACTCCGATTACATTTCAGAGCCTGTAGTTTCTTACTCTAACTTGAGTAAATTAGTGGAACCTGTACATCTGCTTCACCAGTCATTTCCCTTACAAAAGTATCTTTACATCTAGTTCAGTAAACAATGTTTGTACTTTGTATAATTGGAGGTCTTGAAAGTGCATGTTGGGAAATAGGACTCACTCATTCCCACATCGAGCGTGTGTCCCGCCGATTCATTGATATCACCATCATCATCTTATCACACTCAGTCACAGATCTGTTTTCCTCGTCCATACGAAGAAAAACACAGAAACGCTTAACATTCTCGAGCCGTGCTCAATTTTATTAATCAGTGGAGCATTAACAGCTTAATCAATACCTCTAAATGGGATTCTAGTTCTGTGGTAGCTGAGAGTAATGGGAATTAATATTCATTTGTTATCATACCAACTGCTGGATTGAATTTCTGTCATCCATGTACTTCCATTCATTTTTAAAAAAATATCTTTTCTTTAATGCTGCAGTCGACTTTTTTTCCGTGATCAATGCGCATTTTGTGTCACGTGAAGTTTAAGAATGATACGAATGATGTAAAAAAAAAAACTTAGAACTTACAGGTAAAATCGATTCTCTCTTCCTTTTTTTTCCCCCTCTCGCAGCAAAGGAATAACAGACATTATCGGACTTTAGAAGCAACTTATCCCTTAATATCATTGTGGCACTATGAGAGAACGTGTGAGAAATTCACACGCGGGGAGTTTTATGGATGTTCTAGTTTAATGAGCAGGAGTTCCCTGAAGCTACAGGGGAAAACGTGCGAGCACTCGGAGCGCTGCAAACCGAATGAATCTTTGCTCTCTGGGCAATTAAACCGACACACTTTCACTCTTCAGAACGGAACCGACGAGGACTCCTCAATCTCTGTTGCACTCTCAGTCACGTAAACCGGCGAGGACAATCCACCCTGGACAGTGAATTATACATCTGCGTGGTTTTCTACTTTAATGCGTGTCAGGGTGTATCAGAGAAATTAGGAGAGGCAGAATCTGCTTCTGTATCAGTGAAGGTTGCTGTATTGATGTCACGGTGTTGCCCTCACCTTCAAGCTCTTTTTCATTTACCGTAAGCCGTTTTTATTCGCCACAGGAGTGTTCCTCCTTTATTCTGGCCAGTGTTTACATCCCGCATCAAGCCTGTGTGAGGGAGACGCTGCAGCGCTTGGCTAACCAGATAACCAGTATGGAGCAACAACACCCAGACGCTCGCCTCATTATTCTGGGGGATTTTAACAGAGCAAACACCAGCCATGAACAGCACAAATACAGACAGTATATTGGGCGTCCCGCTGGGCGCAGAAACACACTGTCACAGGGTATTAAAGGATGCTCACTGCAGCTTTTCAAACCCTCTGATCATTTATCTCCTTCCAACTTAAAGATGAAAACCAGAAATCCAAAAAGCGTGTGGTGAACATTTTGGGAAGACGGACCGGTGATCTGATTGAGCTCACTGATACTGTGACATAGTGAGGTGTCAGCGCAGATGGAGAACATGAGCTCTCATTCAAAATACATAACAACAAAAACAGACGATCCACTGATCCGGATAGATATATAAATAGATATATATATGCTTTAAAGATGAGCCTTTATTTTGAAATCAGATCTCTGCTACCTTGTGCATCCAGGAGCTCCTCCTTCTCTAAACATGCAAACACAGCTAGCAATTACGAGCAGTCACGAACATCCTGATGAAGATATGTGCTCCAGTCTCACAGTGAAATACAGCTGTGGGGAAATATGTTGGACTTTGGAGAAAAGATGGGTCAACGGACAAACAGGACATCTCACTCTGCAGTCCGATGACTTGTTACTCTTGCTACGACAATATTAGCAATAGCAGAATGTCAGGCTACGACAAATGTACATGCAGATGTTGTTACTTAGGTAAGAAAGGAAAAGTTAAGATATTACACGCAAATTGTCAAGCTATTAGTAGGGGAAAAGACAGTCGTTGTTGACTGAGCTTACAATTAATGAAAATCATTCATGTCTTGTTAAGAAAAGAAAGAAGTGCCAGCTTCTTCTGTGACCGATTGTGTTAAATGGGCATTTTGAATCGTTGAATTGAATCAAATCGATACTCATATCGTCGCGCATGGTATCAACTTACCAGCAAATATTGCATCATTCTCTCCAAAAGAAATGAAACTGGTATTGACACCAGCAGCACTGACAAGCTCAAAGCTTCCCGTCCTCGACTCATTCACAACACAACATACTATTCCGAATTATCTCCCTTCACCCCTCCACTTGTGCCTCTGCATCAGACAAGAGCACGTCTTGCGCCTCTCAGAGACAAAATACCAGGAAAGCCCCGGGACCAGATGGCATCTCACGCTTCTGTCTGAAGGCCTGCGGTGACCAACTGGCTCCCGTCTTCACACAGATCTTAAGCAGATCACTCAATTTGTGTTTAAATCTCACTTACTACAAATACTGAACAATCCTACTTATCCTATGAGATTTCATGACAGGGATGATGACTACAGGCCAGCTTCTTTCACACCGGTGATCTCAGTTCTTCAAAAAAAAAGTGGTGGTGGTGGCCCACTGAAAGCACTTCACAGGCCCCCTGCTGGATCCCCTGCTGCTCGCCCCGCGGGCACTCACATCGGTTAATGAAGCAGTCATTATGCACTCTATTCTGCAACATCTATTACAGAGAGTTATTGCACTGTATGCACCTTTTTCTGCTCAACTCACAGACAGTATTCGACTTCTACCAACTTCCCTGAAGGATAGGATGCAACAGGGGAGGCTGTGGAAATTCATATTCTGCTCTGGAATCCCCCAGGGATGTGTATTCGCCTCACTGCTCTTTTTCCTCCAACACAAATGACTGCACCTCTGGGGACACCAGTCTTTTCTGAGACTCCCCACGCCACTTCCTTCACCATACTCAACACTGTGGCCACAATGGAAGATTGCAGGGTTATGACTAAATTATGTGTAAAGGCCCAGCTGCTTCCTGTGCTTGCTGAGGAAGTCGGAACAGGAGCTGTTACTTCAAATGTATGCGCCTAGCAGGCCACATGGCAGGAAAAGAACAGACTATAAAGGATCCCGTTGAGCACCAACTGAGATTTTGTGCTGGTTTCTGAATGACGTCTTTTGGCCTTCTTCGTACAACAATCTGTCTCACAATGCAAATGTGTTTAATAACTGTGACAATTGGTTCATGTGTAAGTTGAAAGAAAGACGATGTATATATATATATATATATATATACATATATATATATATATATATATATATATTGTACACTGGTAGGTGAAATGTGGTCTACATGAAGGTGTAGATTCAACGCACTTAATGTTTCATATTAAATGTCATACATTAATGTAAAGTAATGTCTTGTACTTACTGCTGTAAAGTGCATGCACAAGTACTTAAATGTTGCAGCTTGGACGGCTCCTAAACAGGAGTAACTTGTGGAGTAAAGTGACCAGCCTTCACGCTCTACAAGTACAGGTGGCCATCGTACCACTTCAGGAAAAGAAGGCTAAATATTTGTTCCTTGTCCCCCGGCAGTTAGTTGATTTTGCAGGATTTGCTATAAAGACATCTACAATGTAAAAATAAGGGTCAATTGTTATTTTGGAGCTTTGTCAAGAAGGCAACATGGACCAAACGACATCACAACAACTATGTGCATTTACAAGCTTGTTCATAGGCCTACATGAGACAGGAGTGGTTGCATCACCATCAGTATGTTCAAAGAAAGGATCTGATACCAGACAGCTTCTTTTGTTCTCTGCAGAGCATGTGTGATTGACAGCAGACAGGAGGGGAAGAGTGAGGGCAGATTGTCAACTAGTTAATCAGTCATGGATGGTGTCATTCTCTAACTCTAAGAAAATAACTATATGTGTGGGAAACACCGCTTTTGAACCAGTTTTGACTGTACGGTGACCACAGCTAGTTTTTTAAAACATTTTTTTATTAAGAGAAATGCTCAGTGGGAAGATGAAATGATGAAAACATCGCAGGCACCAACCTGCCTTCCCTCTAGGACCCGTACACCACCTGACTCAGCAAACATGGTTGCAGACCGCTCAAAGCCTCGACCTCGAATTATTTATCAGGTGCTTCAGATTAAAAGTCTGTTTCAGGACTGCTTGTACGCCTTCACATCTGGCTGCTCCCACAGGACCTTCGACTGTCAACACCCACTCCCGCAGATGTGCAATGCCACTTACGACTTATCATGTGCAGAGTCTGATCACCATAATCGCCCACAACACCGTATTCTGGTGAAAATCTGTCCGCCCCATCCCGCAGGGAAAATTAGACACATGTAGCCCTTATGGATTGTTTTAATCTAAAACAGAAATGCTAATATGGTTACTCAAGTGTTTAATAAGCCAGCTGTAGAAGACGTGAACTGAAAATAAGCCTTATTAAATTTCCTCAAAAAAAAAAAAAAGAATAACAACTTCAGCCTGAGGCGGCGAGAACTCAAAGATGATGAAAATATTATGGATCGTGTCCTTGTTTCGCCGACAGTTTCTGTCATTTCCCAAATAGCGAGAGGAGATGCAGAACCAGATGTTGTAATGTCAGACTGTTGTTGTTGTTTCAGATCACATTTTGGCTTTTTGGGATTGCAATCATGGCGAAATGTTACTGATATATCAACAAAATATACATATCCAGCCGCACAATGAGATAAAAACAGAGAGGGGGGAGAGCGAGAGGGCAAACAGCCGCTTCACTTGAGCTGAAACTCTACAGGCTGCAACATTTGGACGCTCTTGTATTTTCACATATGAACCTTCATCCCTCTCTCACCCCGTGATAATGATCACCGGGTTGTGTTGTTACTGTTGCCGCCCTCTAATTTGGATCCCTTTGCACCAAAACAAGCAGGCATAAAAAAAAAAAAAAATCCCTTTCCACGTGACTTTACAGTAATCAACAGATAACTCAGCCTCGTGAGGACTCCAAACAATATCTGCTCGATGGTTGTGCATTACCATCCACCCTGCACGGAACACTCTCCTCACTGTGCAGCTGTAAGCAACTATATGCTGCATCCAATACAACTCGCATTACTGAGCACACATTAAATATATATTCAGACCTCTTTTGTTGTCATACTGCCTGTATGTACATTAACCAACGAGGCCAGCACCTTATATTCACAGTGTACTCGAACTGTGTGCTGTTACGTCGGCTTGGCTGTTTCATTCTTTTATATTTATCGTTCTGTCCACACAGAGGCACCTTGAGCTGTCATTTTTCATAAACTATGTGACCTGGCAGTTTCCAACCAACGTAATTATCATGTTATTATATTATTATGTGTTGTTATTGAAACATTACATCGTCAGAAATGCATTTTCAGATCAATGAGAGTTAGACACTCATGAAAAAGGACAGTGAAATCATTTGTAGGCTTGTGTCTGACGTATGATGATTTTCTACTCGGAGGCTATTGCACACTATAGGTCATAAAGTCCCGCCAGCTACATGGTAGTAAATGGGCTAAACTACAAACTACTACTACTCAAATGAATTTAATGTCATTTTGAGGTGCTTTGGTAGTCGCAAAACAAGGACCCAAATGCGAACGCCAGTCAGGCAAATGATTGGAAAGAAGAAAACAGGCAGAAAAACCAAGAACTGAAGAGATACAAAAGCAAAGTACAAAGCGAATAAAGAGAACACGGCAGCGCAGATGATTCACGAGGAATAAACACCGAGCCGACACAGACGAACTGACAACACAAAGAGGGAAAACACGTGGGATAAATGTACAGGAGGATAATCAGGGACCGGTGAGACTGACAGGCGAGGGAGAGTCACACGAGACGTGAGGAAACACAACATGTCACACATGAGGAAGGAAACAATGGAACTGAATCCAAACATCATGACAGATAAGTTTGGGTTTCATCAGTCTTTTGATATGAACTCATGCGATCGCCATGAAAAGGGGGCTGCGACCTCACGATCGACGCCCTGGAGCAGAGTGAGGCACGACGGCAGCATCTAGAATTTGCAGATCGTCACGCGATTCGCAGAGACTTTCAGACGGTTCCAGGAAGTTCTTAGCTGGCGATTTAAATGCATGACTACAGAGAGACCTGAAGTACGATGACTGGCAGTTCATAGATAATACATGATTTGTTGATGGGCCGCTTTACAGAGCCGGGCTGCTAGAATTTGCAGCTTGACTTCCAAGAACTGTTGAGAGGCTCCACGATGACGAAGATGACATTACTCTCTCTACTCGAGGGGCTCTGAGCTCCGCTGCTGACATCACCAACGCAGGACGACAGCGCCCACATCAGGGATACTTTTGTACAGAGGGAGGAGTCGGAGACACGTCGTCCGTCTCCACATTTGTTTTATAACCCTGCTGTACACTTGAAGGGTCCCTTACCAACAGAGTCAAATGTCCTGCACGCATACTTGACCATCGCAGGTGCTTCTGCTTTTGCTTTGGTCGTTAGCATGTTGATGTGATAAAGGAAAAAGGTGATGTGTCGACAGAAGAGGCAGCTGCTTTTTCACATTAATCCCAGCGCCGCCTAATAACACACAACAGCGCCATTTTTCCTTTCAAGTATTTACTGGTTCTTTCTTTTTTTTTTACCAACGATAGCCCACAGCGTGTCACATCATCATACTGCTTATGATGGTCCCCAGCAGCGCGCGAGGGAGAACAGTGTAATAAGACCCATGCGCCTTCGCCGCTCTGCCTGGAAGTTGTCCTCCATCCGACGAGCGCCGCGTTGTGATCTAACATTCCTCGGCTCGCTGCCTCATTAAAGACGCATTTACAGCTGCCAACTGAGGAAGGAAATAGGAGCGCAAAACCCTTTCTTTCCCTTCCCGTTCGGTCCTTTTCTCCTGCCTGTCAAGCGAATTGCACAAAACTCCGCAGAAAATTGCAGCTTTAGCCGCTTTGCATACCGCTCACCTTTAACAAGTGGGGCATGCGGCGAGCGCTATAATTGAGCTCTTAGCCCGCCCCGAGTATTGTAAGTTCGCGTGATTATAGGGAGGTGAGCCGCTAAGAATCAGACATTTTGCGTATTTGTGTGTGTTTATGCGAAAGTGAGGTTACAGATGGGAGCCAGGCGGGGGGATAACTGTAATTTGGAGAGGGGCGTTTGACAGTGTGTGTCAGTCCTAAGCGAGTGAGGGCCACTTCACATCAAAAGGGGGCAGACTGAAAAGACTTGAGGAGAGAAAACAGCGTGTACCGAGAGAGTCTGAGACATTTTTAAAGCAACGGGAAAAACATTCTTGCTTACAACGACGCTTAAAAAAAAAGAAGAAGAAAAAAAAAAAAAGGCACCCACGCTCATCCACATAAATACACGTGCTAAATCAGTAGGTATGCTGCGTAAGTGCCAAACATGTCTGTTGTCTTTTCTTTTCATCTCGGCTCCTATTCCCAAGCATCTTTTATGTCGCTCCTGTGGCAGGAGTCCTACCCATGTTCCTCAGATCGGCGCGGAGCGGCACCGAGTCTCTGGCAATTAGCTCGCAGCCTGTACGACTGCTCAGCGCCGGGAGAAGCAGAGGAGTCACTCGCAGCAGGAGGGGAGAGCATTCATCTCCGCTCCGGAGAGAACACACAGTCCGCACACACATCGCCAGAGCACACATGCGAACGGGGCTGAGGGGAACAGATGTGATGAAACAGGGCCAGAATTGCTCATTCTGTCGAGTAGTCTGACGTCCTGAGAAAACAGAGGAGGGGGGGGAAGCATTAAAGGGTTACAGCCCGCGTGTTGTTGAACCAGAGATTTAGCCGTAATGTGGCGATTTAGCAGGCGTTGTTGGAAACCACATCCTCTCTCATGAAGGACTCTTAAGGGCATTCATCTCCGGAGCAGAGCAGTGCGTTTACAGACGTTTCTGAGAAATGTCACAGAGCATGTAGCGTCTCATTCACAGTCCCCCTCGTCATGTTTACCTTATGCAACTATTTTTTTCTGTATTTTTTTTTTTCTCTCTACCGTTTCCCTTCCTCCTAATCTCTTTCTTTCCCACAGAGCCGTGCATAAACACGTCCTTACACACATTTATCCTCCACAGCTTGCCTCCGTCACAATGCAGCATCCCGAGGCTTGCATTTATATTCTTGTCACGCAGCAGAAAATCTAAAGAGGACTGTATCTACAAAAGAGAGCACAAATCAAAGAACATCACAATTCCTGTGAGGATGACAGCCCATTTTGCCTCCCTTTGTGCACTTTTTTTTTTTTTTTTTTTTTTTTTTTCAATTGTCCGTGGACAGTTTTTGTGCGATTGAAATAAGCCGGAGAAGGTCGGCGCGGAGGGGAAAAAAGGAAGGACCGAAGGTTTGCAAAAAAAAAAAAAAACATTCGATCACACTCACGGAGGTTATTCATAAGCCTCCCCCTCTCTTCTCCTCGGTTAGTTTGCATAGCCCTGAAAAGTCCAACGATGGAACTGCGTCGCGTAAACCTGCAGAAACGTGCGTGATAGACAACAGCGCTGATTACTCTGAGAGCGTGAGTGAAAACCCACGGCTGAACCAATTGCTGCAGACGTGCCTTGACCCTGTCAGTGGTTCCTCTGTGAAAATCTGCCAGACAATCCAATCACGTGTTGCTGCTTCTTCTCCCAGCATGGCGGCAGCACCACTGACAGCAGCGAGGTCAAGGGTCGGAGCCTTTCAGCACTCACAGGTTAGTGAAGAGAGGGGGGATTGAGCGTTGATCGATCGGGCTCCGGGAGATTTATTACCCCGGCCTTTAATAGATAGGCGATGCTTCTGCCTCGTTTGAAGGCGAGGCTTTCCGCCGCACAGCTTGAGCATCGCCCAAACAGTTTGTGAATATGCATAAAACATTGAGACATGAGAGAGTTTAGACCGGGAGGGCAGGTGAAATATTGGAGAGATGATGAGCGCGTGAAAAAAAAAAAACAAAGTGAAATAGCTCTAAAAATATCAAACAGAGCGTGGATTTGTTAGCAAACAAGCCGTAAGGAGTGAAAGGAGGGAGGAAGCAGAAGTTCAAGAGGGGGGGAGAAAAAATCCAATAGGTTGTTCAGAAGGAAGCGATGCATAAATTAAAGCACAGAGTGAAGACGGGGCTAAACCTGAAAAATTAATTAAAGAAAGCTATTTTTTATATATTTTCATTCATCACAAATTTATAACGGACTACTTCTGGTTGTAGAATACTTGTGTGTATTTTTTTTTATACCTTCTAATATTTTGCAATCCTGGAAATGGAGATTTCAGCGTCGGCGTACTGTACAAGATGCACATGCATAAATGCATAACCAGGCCCGCGTATGAACAAGCTCATATACATGCGCGGCCACATTGTGCATAAGAGGCTGTTCTGAGACTGCTGTAGAGTCAATAAAGGCTGCTACCTTGCAGGAAGGTCACAGCTCAGAGAAACTCTCCACAAACCTCCACACAGTCTCCCCCTGAACTCTCTCTGTTCCCGTTAGAGGGAATAAATAGCCTCATTATTCCGCCAGGTGCTCGCCATCCATCCACGCGTGTCGCTTCCATTGTTTCTAAAACGCTGCTGTCACATCGCTGTCAAAACTCTTCATTCTGCGCACTCCTCACAATAGCCCCCATAACCATAACGTAAGAATTACAGGACGTTTGGAATCATTCCTGCAATATATATTTGTTGTTGGTCTATTGTGCAGAGCAGCGACTCGTCCCTTTTTTTTTTTTTTTTCCTTTTTTGTGTAAGCAAATATTGATGTTGAAAAGCCTGTGAGCTACATCAGGTGACTTCAGAGCCCCAAGTCTTATCAGTTTATATATGCTACAACATATCAGCGTGCTCTTTTAACACAAGTGTTTCGACTGAAGTAGAATTTGGGCGGTTTAATGGGTTTCGGTGTGAAGTACGCGTGAAGTGCGTCATGTTTTCAGCATGCGCCGTATGCAAATGGGTCTATGTCGGGATGAGGAGGCGATTAGTTCGCCAACCACCGGCTCCTCTCAAGTGATTTGGTCCTACTCAGTGACAGCAAGCACAGCCTGTTCACTCCCAATGCAATATAAATAGCAGCCTGGGCAGAGGTCTCGAGCTTCACTTCTTCAAGAAGGAGTATTAAGAGGAAGAGAGCGCCGGGGGTGGTGGGACGGGAGACCGGACCTCCAGAGAACAGAGTTTTTCGTTTCTGCTCGTGAGCAAATGTCACAAGTGATTTGTTCTTAAGTTATGTTACTTAGTAGGGGTGCACCGATCCGATATTAAGCTCCACGGGCCGATCCAGTGTTTTTCTTTCCTGTCGCAGCACATCTTACGTCGTTCGTCAGCAGCACGTATGTCGCACGCTGGAAGAGTTGAGTTAACCGTTGAGCACCATGGAGCGAGCCAAAGAGTCGGCCGTGTGGAGATATTTCACGCTTGCCACGCAACTTGTCAGACGGCTGTTTGCAGTGTCTGCAGAGTAAATGTTTCGAGGGGTGGTGGTAGTACTGCAAAGCACGATACTACCAATTTAATCAAGCACATCCAAAAGCACCATGCTAAGGAGCACGCCGAATTCCTGCAGCTCAACAAAACCAAATGAGCAGGAGACAGCGCAGCCCAGCAACTAACTTTGGCAGATGCACTTCAACGACGCGTAAAGTTTCCGACGGAAAGCTTGAAAGCATCGGCAATAACACATAAAGTTTTAGAATTCATTGTTTTAGATGCTCAACCAATGTCAGTTGTTGAAGATGGAGGCTTCCATCGCCTGCTAGAATACTTAGAACCAAAGTACTCTCTTCCATCACGCAAGTGTTTTTCCTAGTTTATTATTAATTCAACAACAGTATCGGATCGGTATCGGGCAAGATACACCAGGCAAGCCCAGGCATCAGTATCGGGACTGAAAAAGTGAGATCGGTGCATCCCTTGTTATTAGACCGAACATAGTTAATTACCGGGAAGTATGATGTTTTCCTAAACCTAACCAAACCGTGACCATTCGAGAACTTCACTAACAGTCAGTTCAAATTTCACCACATGTGAACTCTTTGTCAGCAAGCTTTTATTTTGAAAGCCTAACCAGCGTGGCAAATGACATATTATTGCTCACTTGCATCAAACGAGGTTCAGATAATGCAGAAAGCCATTATTAAAACTCTTCCTCTCTGTCTTTTCCTTCTCGTCCCCCCGTCACGACACCCTGCTCGCGTGTGATGTTGCATGACGCGCCGTTGTTCTTTTGCGAAAGCCGGTCAGTCGAGGACAGAACGCAGCCAAACAAACAAAAAAAACCACATCAGAGCGATAAATCTGAATTGAGCAATTGGAACGTAGCTTTAGTTTCTAATTGACTGAGCTTGTTTAAGTACCATATCATATCCGGCGTAGTTTCCCTGCTCGGTCCAAAATAACACAGCATCCGTAACGGAACTGTGAATAAAACATTTATATTATTAATGCGATGGGTCCGTATGTGGAGAACCTTTCGCTGCAGCATTACAGCGTATTGAACTAAAGCAAAACAATGCTTATTGTCGGCACCTAGAGATGACCCTGACATCAGGAAAAACAATTGTTTTTTCAGTGCAGCTCTTTATTACCGTCAGCGCCTGCCCACACACTGTACCCATGTGGCTCACGCTGCCCGTTTGCTTTTTTTACCCTGCAGATTTCCTCCCCCCGGCGTGCCCACTGATAATTATAATCCAGAAAGCCGTTTCATGGGGTAGTACAGCCTCGGCAGCTTGCTAACACTATGTTTTACTCCTCACTTCCTCCTGTTTTTCGTAAAATTGCTGCCATAATAATTGGCTCCACGTGAAAAGGGCTTTATTTAGCTTATGTATAACATCGGTCCCTGCATGGCTATTCACTTAATACTTTGAGGGAAAAAAAAAACAAAAAAAAAACACGGCATTATCCTTGAAAGAGTAAAATACTATGCGCTTTATAACTGCAAAGCCTCATTTAATGATGTCTCTGAGAAACTTCACACTGCTATACTCTCTGCATACCCTAATGCAGACGGATGCAGGTGGATATTTAATACAAATTTTCAAATATGCATGAGTGTATCTGGCATGTGACCGCCAGCGTATGCACTCTTTCCCTCCTTAGCTGCATCTCTGAGGCGAAACCTCTGGAAAATCTAATCTACGAGGACACCTTATTACACTCCACTTCTCCAGTGTAGTGTGTGGCATGTCAAGCGAAAACATGTGTTCATGTGCATTATATATCACAAGCTTAATACGTTGATTAAAGCGCCAGTACGAGATACTGAATGCAAATCAAAACATACCAGGGGAGGTGATTATGAGAGGGAACCCGAGCTGTCAGGAAATACAGGAAATATACGATATGATACCGTATCCCGCATGACGAAGAGAAAAAATAAACCACAATATCTCCCAGGACTTGAATCCCCTGCAATCTATTATTTAGAGCACATGTAAGTGTTTTCAGTTAAAGCTCCTCCAATAGTGCATTCATATCCAATCAATTATTCAAGAGCGTGATTCGTCTTCAGTCAGTACGACACACTGATGCCGCCCGTCCAGGGATCCAGCCAGCCAGCTGAGGTCTTGCCAATCAGGCTCGACGCTGACACAATGATGCCTCAGCCTCCAGCTCTGCCTCTGCTTCCTTCAGGAGGGTATGCTGTCTCTGATTGGTGTGGCCGTACCCTGGCAGACACTCCATCTGCACTAGATTGCGCCGCTGGAGTGGAGATAGCTGCAATTTGCAGCAATTCCGCCAGTAATTTCGATATGTATGAGGACCAGAGCAATTCACAGCCCTCTCCACAAGGCCCAGGTACTTTATTTGATGCCTCTCATCACCAGCCTACAGGTATATTCCTCCACCTCTCGACTCGCGCTGGAAACCAAAGTCTGGTTTTTGGAATCGTGCGGCGGACAAAAAAAAAAAGTCTCTTTCAAAACAAGGCGGGGATGAGTTTTCCCAGAAGATGTAAAAATTTACGAGCACAATCTTGTCAGGAGGGAGTGAGAGGTGAAATTTGATTAAGGGATGATTGAGCAGATCTCGTAATGGAAGTGACAGGGACCCAGCCTCTCGCTCGTGTGTTTTGTTTCATGTAATTATTGATATTTTTTTCTGATGTTTTCTTAAGGGCTTTCAAATTAAGTACACACAACACATTTTAAGCACCATGCCACATTGCTTACGCCCGGTCACACCTCAGGCGACGTGTAGTTTAACAATTCATAGTTTCTAACGCTGCCTCGCCTCCTCTGAGCTGAAACGAGCGCACATTTCTTTGGGGGGGGGTTGGTGTTCCCTGCATTGTGAATAAGAGTCTAAATAAGGGGTGAGGCAAAGCTAACTGTGAGAGCAAGTTTCTCTCGCTGAATTAAAGATACGTCTGACACTCCGGGGCTACTTTACGCTGTTTGTAAGGGTAACCGCCTCTTTCAGAAGCTACGAATTATTCTCCCTTTTCAATTCTCAAGCTCGGTCTTGGAAAACATTTATGCACCTGTGGCACTGTTTTAGAATACGTTTTTTCGCGGCGCCTCATTTGTTCCATCACTCAAAGCAGTCAGAAGAGGAAAAAAAAACCATTATGTTTACCGTATCTATGTGAAGCAGAAGTGTCATGACATTTAAAAAAAAAAAATCATAGCGTTCTAATGATGCCCGGCGCTTAATTTGCGCTGAACTCTCGGCAACCTCATTACAGTCGAACAGCGCTGGAGGGTCTGGAGATGTGTTGCCCCTTTGGACACTCTCCCTCTCTCCAAACCCCTCATTACCCCAGAATCAGAGGGGAGGAGGGGGGGGGGGAGGAGGGACCATCACACACTGCCCTTGCCCAGATTTAATGGTGTCATGTGCCCATGATCAAAGTCTCAGTGTTCTACTCCATGCTCATCATGCTTCGCTTCATGTCGGCTCCCTCCCTCCTGTTTTCCGTCTCTGTCGGTGTCTTTCCTTCTCATCCGGCAGATTCTCTCCCCCGCTCTCTCTCCATCACTGCTGGTTAGAAGTGCCGCTCAGCAAACCTTTTGATGCATTTGACACTTTTACCTCATTACCCCCCTCGAGGACTTAACCCCTACATGGCAGATCCAAAGTGAACAGTTTATTTGTAAAAGGATCCTCATTAGCAGACGCGACGGCAATCTGCTATTATTCCTAGAAACTTGGCGTAGAACACTTGAATTGCGCTGTTGTAGAAAAGAAAAGAAAGGTTATATTTCAAAACCTGTCAACACTGTACAAATATTCAGGCGGAAAGCTAGATTTAAAGACAAGATCTTGAATAATATGGCACATGTGAAGCAACAAGAAAGTCAAATAAAAATACCAAAGAGTAAAACCTTGTTCTAATATTCCTGTAGAGGTGGAGAGGGTCTTTGCAGGTTTCTGGATGTCTACCAGGACCCAACCCAGTACCAAATGTTTGTATGTAGTACAGAGTGGATTCGAGTGGTTTCACTACCACTATCATTGCGAGGGTGCGAATGAGAAGCTGTCAACGGGAAGCGGTGCGAAACTATGCATCTTCACGCATCTTCACGCATCTTTTTGGGTGTGTGGCACCGGGGAGTGAATACCGCAGACACTACTCGGTTCATTATGTGAATGTGCAAACATTTAATTAGCCTTAGCACAACACACAACGTGCAGTTGAGGCTGATGAGAAAGTCGCTTATTTGGTCGTTAAAGTTTTGGAGTTGATGATGGAGCGAGATGACGAGTCGCGGTTGCGCCCAGATTGTTGCAGCATGAATTTGTGCACCACATGTCAATACAGCCAAGAGTGTTTTTTAAAATCATTTTCAATGTGTTGGACTTGCATCTAACCGTGTGGTCGCAGATCATAACCAACCGAACAATCTCCATTCCTTCAAGTTAAAGGTCCTTTCTAGGTTTTTGTCTGTTCTGGGCTGCTGTAGAAACATGGCAGTGCAACGTCGCCCCCCCGAGAACAACACCAGGCTTTGAAGCCAATTTGAAATAGCGGTCAAACTGTTTGATAACAAGATCCTGTGATGCTCTAGGGCTCCATTCTCCCCATATGCTTATATTGAAAGATAAGTGGCTGTAAAACAGTGAATACGGAACAATACAAGAGTCGTCTCACGTTCAGAGTTTAATGCGTTCGGTCTGATAACATTAGGAAAGTCTTGAAGAGCCGCATGATTAAATTAATCCGTCCTCATTCAAGTTAGCGGAGCGCTGAAGTCGAGGTTGTCGGACGTGGTTGGTGGAAGTCTCTCGTGCAGGCGCTCTTTGGGTTCGCACCATGAGGAAGATCAAGGTTATTTTTACGCTGGGGGAGTTCATGCTGGCTTCACGCGCCGCTGAGCAGCTTTCATTGGAATGAGGGCTTTGCCTTTGACGCCATATCCGCTAATCACCATCGGTCCATGCATTAAAGAGGGCCCTCCCCTTCTTTTGATACAAAAAGGCTCTTGTTAAGGCAACGGCTACGCAGTGATTCTTGGTTTCAGGTGATTATTCGCTAATGATTCTGTTCCATTTCTGCCCCTAAATCCTGCACAACCATAGATTTCAACCTCTTGGAGCTAAACTCAAGGACCACTGCATCACTGATATCTGTACCAAATCTTATGGCAAAACATTTTAGGGATATTTTTGGTCTGGTTCAGAGTGGAGGACCGATTTATCAACCGTTGAGCCAAGCTGTTCGCTGCATAGCTTGAAGTGATGACATGCGTCGCTGCTTTTATCAGCTCGTTAATTAATGGCCCATCATGCTGCTACCAGTGTTGGGTTTCTCTCTCAATTTGGGCTGTTTTGATCTGCCATATTTTACGGAATATCTCCAGTTATATTCAGATTTGTTTGGACTGTACTATAAGTATGCACACTGGGTTCAGGCCATGTTTCCTGGGGTCGGAGGAACCTCTTGTGTATGGATCGCTAACTGTGCGTCCGTGCTGTTGCCGGTTGTCGTTAAATTGACAGTTCCGGATGCAAATATCACCTCCCTTCCACAGTTTCTTCTTCTTCTTCTAAACCTGGGAGCTGTGAGTCTGTGTGACTCCTGCATACCCAGTGGACCTAATGCCCTGCCTGTTGCCAGTCTTTCCCGTCAAGCCGGGGCTGCTCTGCTCATTTTGTTTTACCTGAGAGCACCACTAAATATTAATGCATTCCTCTCCCTGAATTACAGCCTTACAGGCCTGCCAACTCACTCAGCATTTGTCTACCTTCCTCTCTTTCACTCCTCCACTTTCCCCTCCTGTATCTGCCTTCACTACACTTGGCGCAGTCTTTCCACCCCGAAGGTTAATTTCTGACGATATCCGATGTGATGGGTTGTTGGCTCTCATTCGTCTCTCTCATGATTTTATGACTCTAATCCTGCCACTTGAGCAAAATCCCCTCCTTTACTTTGACCTGGTGGATGGCATTTTTGGAAGCATTTACATTCACAAAGGCGCGCGGTTGAAAGCGAACCTGAAATCTAATACTGACATCATTGTGAGCTATCCGGCATCAGAGAGATTCATCTCGCAGGAAAGGTTGGGCGACATTGAAATCAGCTTGACTTCAGAGATTTAAAATGTGTTGTGTCACCTGTGCTTTACCCGCCTTTCTCACCGCTAACAAAGGAATCCAGTCAGAGTGGGATAGAAAAGCCAGATGGCTTGGCCGGGACTATAGCAGCGATTTTATTTTATTTGAGAATTTCTGACTCTGGCGTGTTTGCTGCTCTTGCAGAGAAATCTGGAGTGGACCAATAAGATGACATCCAGCCCACTCACCCCACACACACACACTTTTTCATTTGAAATGCTCTCAGAAATGACACTAATGATGAGGTGCAGTCGTGAAGCCCTCAGAGAAATCAAAGCTAACATTACACATTTAAAGAGACTCTAAGATACAAACACAATCACCAAACAAGCAGTTTGCTTAAGCAACTTATCAGTCTCTTTTCAGGATCAGTCGCTTCGAACACTATCATTAGAAATAACCAACTACATATTTCCAGCTGGAAAATACCCAGAGTGTCTTTTTTATCCGCGACTGGCCCGTGATTGTGCATTTTGCGCCGTCAAAGGCACTCACTCTTGATTTTTTTTCGAGCGTTTGTCAGCATGTGAGCCCAAACTGCATAAGCTATATTATTACCGTCAGCGATCACTGTCAACTGCATAGTCACAGCAGACATTTTGACTTCCCTCTCTGTGCTCAATTATGTCTGCATGAATTATTCTTACAGCAAAGACGATGTTTTATGCATAATATATCATAACGGGACCTGCATGCGCGAGGAAGTTCCACGTTGGGTCCTGCCGGTGAAACACTGAGATGATGAGATGGAAATAAACATGGCGGGGGGGGGGGGGGGGGAGTCAGCGATGAAGTGAAATAATTATTACACATCTCTAATTAAAAATAAATCTCTTCAGTTTTTCGTGTTTTTTTTCTTATCAGACGGGCAGTGTTCGAGGATGTGTGTGTTCCCGATTGCCATGTTTGCAGGAATGTAACTTGGCAAATTCATTCATATTATTTTTAATCAAGACTCGCCGCCGCTATACATCATCGTGACCTGCCAATTAGCTTTGCCTCTCGCTCGTTAAACCAACCTCTGCCTGTCCCCCCCATCTATTAAAATAATATGCACACTCATTAATAACAGTCACGATATGAAAATGCAAGCGGGGAGGATGAAGAGGACGAGCGTCTGCGTGGAAATAGCACCGAATCAAGCTCACGGGCGGCGGCTAAACCCTACAAACACGGGATGAAATTGCTTGCGCTACATTATGAGCAACACGAGCAAACTTGTCGCCTCCTGCGTGTCTCACTGTGAGCTCATACTGGCAGCGGCGGCGGGAGACAAAGCACCGGTACTTCATTCATTTCAAATGAGCGCTGGGAGACGCGGTGCCGCAGAGAGCCGAGTGACAGCTGGCGGGGAGATTTCAGGGATTCGGCGACAGGAGGAAGTCGAGCAGGGATCAGGTTTAAAAGAGGAGCTGAGACGTGTCACAGATGCAGACACCTTTGTGTGTTGCAAAGAGCATAGGAAGTGACATTAACACATTTATAGATTCTGATTAATTAGGCAGCACTGTAACTGACTTTGGTTTGTGTAGTTCCTTAATATTACACGCAGTGGTCGGCAGTGACCGGTGAGACGGCAGCTTCTTGGTGATGCAGAGTCACTGCTGCTATGGTTAGCCACAGCCCACAGCATCAACTTTGGCCTGCAACTGACTGAGAATAATCCAACCAAATATCTCTCAGGGCTGGGATTTTATACTGAATGTTGCCTAGCTGATGATATCAGACATAAAGCCACGGAAATAGTAATGCACGCCAATGGGTTTAAAGCCCCGATTCCCAAAGTTTTTTACAAAAATATTGTGGAGGACTGCGAAAAAAACTAAACAGGAAACTTGTAAAAAGACACATTTGAAAGCCGTGACGAGCAAGAAACCATACCCACAGGGAGATACTGGAGGAGGACTGGAAGAAGCTCAAGTGAACAGCACAAGTGCAGGTGAGGGAAATGAACGGAAAAGAACTGGAAGGAGGGAAAGACTCAAGAGGGAGATGCAGAGCAGGTGTGGAGGGGAAAGCAAGCTGGTGGAGAAAACGGGAGGGAAAGCAGAACAAGAGAAAAACGGCAAAAGACGACGCAAGACCAGAAAGCAAATATATAAAAAAGACACATACCGTGAGCGGAAAATGACAGGACCATGACATAAGGGAGACATAATTCTGCAGTTGCTGGGCTGTGTGGAAAAATGGTATTAAGAATATATATCAACATTTAGAGTCATGAGACCTGAAAATGATATAATTGCTTAGCAGTACCAGAGTTAGCTATGAGCTAATTCTCATCCGTAGTCCCCGGCAGAAGACAGACTAACATCTCTGTTCGTTCACAGTCTTTTACGGCTGTTTATTTTAGTTTTTTATCCTCAGTAATTACAACATCAGCTCACTTACTGGCTTCCGTGTCTGTTGAGGACACACAGTCTCCTCATAAACTAACCATTGTTGGGGTTTTTTTTTCTCAAATCTCATTAGAATGACTTCTACATGACCGTCACCTTTTTTTTGGCCTGCGTCTCCTCCTGGAAAGTTTTCTCTGCAGACCTCTTAACCCCTGTGATGTTCTGCTATATTGTTTTTTTCTGCGTCTCCTCATTATAGCGTCTCAACGAGTAGACTCGCAATTCAATCTGCGTTGTGGAATGTCACAAATCACTGTTACAATACCTACTTTTACTACACAATATCACCTGTGTTAGGCAGGTGGTTGGTGCAGGTTTTTTTGTTCTCCACTGCAAAATAACTCATGTTAGATGGTGCTAAAATAAGCACTATATACATGATATACAATAACATTTAATCTCTGATACATAATGAGGCTTAAGTTAAGTAAAGCTTGCATACAGTACAAAAAAAGGGTTGGCTCCACTAGCGTCCTCCACTGTTGCTATGCTACATTGACGGCTTTGTCAATGGACTTTTTGGTTTAAACGTGTTTTAAAATATCAAAATGTATACTCCGTCACCCCGAGTGTTTTTGTGTGGTGGGTTCTCCAGAAGTATAGTTGATGGACATCAATTGTTGTTGTTGGTGGTGTTATGAGAGAATTGTTAAAATTCCCAATTTCACATGTGAACTGAATATTTTCACGTGAAAATTTGACATCCAATTTTAGAAGTATATATATTCATATATATATATTCATATATATATATATATATTTTAACAGATGGAGTAGAAGCTCTCAACATAAGAAATCACCTGAAAATCACCTGTTCACATTAAAATTCCACATTTTCACTTATAAGGCGCTGATTTCATGTGAACAGACATGAAAACATGAACATGTGAATGTGTGAAAACAATTTTTATTGGCTATAGTTCAACTGTTTGCCACCAAATAAAATATTTTTTTAAACTGACTGCATCAAATAAATCTTATAAATATGTTTTTGAATTATCTTGAGTCTATTTGAGGAGGTTGACAGTAGGTTGGAGTTATTCTGACTATATTTTACAAGCCTAAAATCTTATAAAGAACTGAGCCAAGAGGGAGCACCTGATGTTTGATCACTAGCACTTGAGGAACCCCTGCTGATTCATTTTATCCTCACTTAATGCAACGAGGCAGCTAAAAAAAACTATATTTTGTTGCACCAAGCTGATTAAAAAAAACAACTGAATACTTTCTGCCACACAGTTTTGCTGCAGTCAGAGCTGTCCCTGATGGAGAAAGCGAATTTTAAAGCACAGAGGACACGTGTTTCGTGGTGGATTAACATTTAATTATACCTTACATTAGAGCTCCACCATAATAACTTTCCCTCTCAGACTTTCTCTCTCTCTCTCTGTCACTTAACAGCTCCACTGGACTGCTGCAAAAAAAAAAAAAACAGCTCTGCTTTCAGCTGACGTCTGCCTTTGTGGTCCCATATAGCTTCGTCTGTACACGCTGTCCACTTAAATAAGACCCTTGACCGTGAAATAATAACAAACAGAAGCAACAAGCATTGGAAGTTGAATCAGATATGTCACCCTGGTTTTCATGATTATAGTATTAACACCTCTGTGTTTGGTGGGGTTGCAAAATGAAAGAGTCACAGATTAGTCGTATAATTCCCACTTCATGCTGTCATCCTACACGCCATTCATCAGATCTACAGAGGCGAATTTTCACACCTGCAGTCATGCTGAACCACCTCCGTCTGCGGCGCTGTGAGACGACTCCCATTAAAGTTGCTGGTTTTAATTCAGCGAGAACGCTGCAGGTCTGAAATATGCGGTTCGGCGAGCTTTTACGTCTGTACAGAAACCCATAAGGATTCAAAGGAAACAATATGTATTAATAATATATTGCAAAATGTATCTATCTTCAAAAGATGAAGCGGGCGACTCCTGAGAGCAGTAATGAGGGCGCTGTGGGCAAAGTGAACAAACATTCCCGAGATCATTATTCCCAAGTTAGACTCAGCCTGGGGAGCGGCTCCGTGTGTTTGCTGCTGAACAAATAGTACCGCTGAAATGTTCATTCAGCTAAAGGATATTCAGCCTTGAATACTTTTGAATGTAGTGGAATCAGCCTCTTGTGCATTTGTTCAGTCAAATGTAGGGTACACGTGTGTGCTCGAGCGCAACCGAGCCAGCAAATGAAAAGTGCAGCCCCCACAATCTTTTTTATTTTTTTATTTTCTCATCCTCCGCAGCCATGAAAGAGAAATTGGGAACATGTTAGCAGCCTTAACAGGGCCGGATCTCATTTTATCTGCAGCTATAGTGAATGTTCACCCATTCAAAGTGAGTAGTGGGTGGGTGGGGTTAAAGGATTTGGCGCTTTCCAAGTTCTTTATGTTTGTATGAGGGGGATCGAGGGAGCTTAGACTTCTTAACAAAAAGAAACATGTATGGAAACTTTACCTCGTGTTAACCAAGATCAGTAGTTCCACAAAAGGGTTTTAAAAAAATCTTACACATAGCATGGGAATTTGCAAAACTTGCAAACAGGCGCGGGCCTGTCAGAGGTGTGACAGTTAATCTTAAAACATTCTTTCGTTTTCTGTCCCCGCCAAATGTCACCGTTGTCTCAGGGGGAGCAGCAAGCCAGAGAGTTCAGCACACACCTGTCTCTGTTTTTCTCCCTGCACTCCTATCTCCTGATGACAAGGGGAGAGTTGACGATAGCGAGCCTTTCCCTATCCCCTATGAGCGGATGACAGCAAGTCTTTCGGCAGACGCGTGCCCGCAGATCGCCTCGAACGGCGCTACAGTCGCTCCCGGTGGCAAAAGGGCACAGCAAAGCGTCCTTGTAGCTGTGTGGAAATATCCCACCCCACCACATTTCTAACTCCTCCTCCGTGCTCCAACTCCGTAGAGTAAAACAGTTTGACAGGAAGATTAAGCAAGAGGGAGAAAAGAGAGACAAAACGAGGGAGGGCTTGAGTTATGGTGGAAGGAAGCGAGGAGGAGGAGGAGGAGGAGACGAAAAAGCGCTGCTCTTTTTCCCCCTTTTTTTTTCTCTGTCTGAAACAGTCTCAGGAGCTGCCCCCCAGCAACAGAGGGAGAAAAGCATGATGAATAATTAACTTCGAGAAATGTCACAAGCGGCAGAGAGAAGTGTAATCATTTCTCTGTTGGGTTTGGAGATCTGTTTTTTATTCTTTTCCTTCATGCCCCGTGGTACTGCACTACCCTGAGACTGTGAGCACTAGGGGGGCCATAACCCATCCCCTAAAAGCATCCGATACATTCCTCCCTACATACTTTTCAAATAAAAGCAAATAAATCATTAATATTGGGGGCCTTTTAGCAGCATCGCAGAGACGTCTCAAAGAGGTCTTCTACATTTTTAATCACGTCATTGATGTCAGTCTCATTAGCTGTAAAATCACATTTAAGGAGCAGGAATCTCTGCTGGTAATAGTTTAATCAATGTCAAGAGGCTCGAGCTTTGTTTCCCTTTTAGTTGTAGAGAAACGCAACATGCCCTCTCAGAATGAATAAAAGATAAAAAATGACAAATTACCGTCTTCATGTTCTAAACAAGCTAAATTTGTCCTCTTTCCTGAGCTGTGAAAATGAGTTATGGATTACCATGACCTAGTTTAATGAGGTAATTGCAGATATATATCACTTTTATCCTCGGTTTTTCACAGATTTACAAGCCGAAAGGACCAATAGTCGGCTCCCGCGCGTATTAATGTGCTCTAAATTTAAGATCGGCTTGCTTTTCACGTGCAGGAGAGAGCACACTCTTTGACTTCCTGCCACCCAAAGTGCTAATTTTCGTATGATAACCACGATTAAGGTCATTTTTAGCTTTCAATTGTGAGCTTTCAGTGGACACGCTATCTTTAACCCTGCACATTTTCGCCTCCCAGCCCTCAGCTCTGTTGTCACGGTGGCAGACATTGTAAAGGGGATTGTAATGATGTGGATGATTTAATGCCGAAGAATGCTTAAAGATTTTTTGGTCCCATCGACGCGTTTGTTAATCAGGCGAACTCCAAATGAGATTCCCTATCAGTAAACACATTGATTGTTGAAAATGAGATGCTGATTTTTACCAGTATTATTTATCTTCTTTTTAGATGACACTGAGTAATTATGCCTGTATGGTGCTGCCTGTGCTATATGGATTTATCTAGAGACAGAAGTTCAAAGAAGCTACCTATTTGTGATTTGTCATTTGAAGCATTGGAAAGCACTTTCAGGGTTGGAGAAATGTGCGGTCACTTTATGCTAGGGGAGCCTGACATCCATTTGCAATGGTGCCCCGTCCGAGTCCAATCCAAATAAATAAGGAGCATATGATCACAGGAGTTGTTGTCTTGATGGGGAAACAAGCACTCTCGCGGAAGCAAATCTATCTGATGTGATGACCATCATAATGTTGTAAGTTTTATTCATGTTATGCATTTTTGCTGATATTTGATTGTACATGTACTGGAAGCAAACAACCCAATTGCCAGAATGAATGTTTGCAATTAGTGTTTCTTTCTGTTGCAACTTAACGTGTTGTTTGGTTCAGTTTTTGTTATTTGCATGTGAAAAAGCTGCAGCTAATGGTCATGTCAGGTTAAGGCTCGAAAAACACTTGGTTAGGGGTAGGAAAAGATTTATTTTCTGGCTTAAGATAACTGTTTTGGTTGCCACATCCTCAGCTGGTGATGCACTGACTTCCCATAAAACACAGATTTTTCAATGCCACGACCACGGCTGGAAATAGTACCGCGGTCTCCTTAAAAATACATAGTGGTGTGACGCACAAATGTTGAAACGCAGTCTCAAACTGCGGTCACTGGCTGCCAGCCTTATTTACTGTGGCTCCAAAAGCATTTCCTCCATCTCCCCGCCACTGTAAAGTCTGTGTTTCGTCTGTGTTGTGTCCACATCAGAAGCTGCACCATATTTTAAATATTGATACTGAAAGATTATGGCATTAGGTATTTGACACAGGGCCCCTCTACAAGACCAGGACACCTTGGCCCTTACTATTTCTACTGTTGTCACAAAGACAGCCAGACACCCAGCTTTCAAGGGCCCCTGAGGGTCTGGCTTCTTTGGGCAGTTGCCTGCTTCGCCTGGTTCCTATTACAGTCCTGCTGAGTTAAAAACAAGGTGCACTGCACAAACAAAACAAAACAGCGATGAAAAACAATGTGCCTCATGGCCCAGAAATAAAACCTGTCTGAATAAAGAAAGCACACCCTAATTTCCATCTAAAAGGCGTATGAGGACAGAAGTTTTTTGACTCTCTGCTAAGCTTCCCCTTAAACGGTGAAATTGGTGAGAAGAGAGGAGAGTCTCCCCCCAACGGAGCAATCAGCATGTTAATACTGAAGCAAAACACCTCAAAATTCTCCCTTGTATTAGAACCCATTTGAAATAACCTAACAATAGCATTTAATTAACAGGGAGTTACACCTGAGCATTTAGATTTTAACCAAAGAAGTCTCTGTTGTTATTTCACTTGTCTTCCTCTTTAATTATTCTGAATTAAAGTCTTGCTGAGATTCTCTGGGGCTTTAATTAGGGACTGAATTAAAGTTATGTAAATACAGTTGCGAGCCGCACAGTCTTTAAATAGAGTTGTGTTGCGTCTGGTATTTTATTTTCATTATTTTTTTTTTTCTTCTTCTGAAAGAGAAAACATCCTACAGTCTTTTCTTTTGAAGTTTGTCAGATCACTCCGGGGTAGCTCTCCCTTAGGTGTTTGTGTGGATTGATACTTTTTTTTCTCAGAGGGCTGTGACAAGGAAACTATTTCTGCATTCTAAAAATGTGTTGCATTTTTGCACGCGTCTCCGTTTGTGTTGGTTTCCTGTAAATATACTTAAGTATTTAATTAACAGAAAGCTGGCAGGCATGAAGTTACCTACCTATGAATGTATTAATAACTGATCCTCCACCTCCAATTTGCTGATCCACTGTGAAAGTGAAAAGAGCGGGATCAACCTCCCATTGGGCCAGATTAAATCCAAACTAAGTGCCTCGTCCCAGACTGCAAGCTTCTGTCTCTGAATAATAATGGGTTCTTTCAGCTGTGTTTGTCATCAAATTAGCCCTCTACTTCAGACGAGGCGCTCTCAAAGTGCAGTTCTCGACAGCGACGGAATTCAAATTAGACGAAGTCAGTTTGAGGTTTGTAAGCTTTAAAAAACGGAGAATGGGTTTCATTTGCAGAGGTGATGATTGCCATAGGAGGTAAAGTGACAGCGTTCAAGTTCGTGAAAAAAACACCTTCCTTCCTGCAGCTCATCTGCTTTAATGCTCACTCAGAGCCTACTTGCAGTGGAGACACGGAAACAAACCTCAAACCCTCCAGCCTTCTCTACATGCTCGAAAATCCAAACCCTCTTCCTTTAACATAAAGCCCTCGAAGCTCCTCCATCAGTGCGCGCTTTCAAATGCTGCTTATTTTTTGTCGAATAAACACTGCAACTGTATGGAGTGCATTTGTAAGCGTAGAGGGAAAACTGTTAACAGATTCTTGAGGCTGAGTTCACTTTTGTTTGTCTTCCTGCCCTCAATTTTGCGTTCAATGAGTTGGGGTTGAGTTCCTCCTGCTCCCCTCCGCCCGACACACTATTATGCTCGTACCTTTGATCAACCCAGGAGAGAATAAGTTGCCCTGGGTAGCGCCATCACTCCAACACAGGAGGGGGCAAGGAAGAAGGGATGGAAACCCTTTTTCCCCCTGGCGCTTTTCTGTCTTACACAGTCTCTCTAAAGGATTGAGCAACAATTAAAAGATGGGTGTATCTGAAGTAGCTGAGACAGTTTGATGTGAACCGCAAATGTTTCCCTCATTTATAAAGTGGTCTGCAGAGTTTTATCTCTAGTAATGACTTCAAGCCCACAATCAAGGATGTATAAAACATACTTTGACAGGAAAATGATCTTAGCTTTACAGCAACTGAGGATGCGTGATAAAAAAGAGTCATTTCCTTTAGCAACGAGTGCTATCTCGGATACTGTGACGATAAAATAACATGTATCTCCAAGTGTTCTTCTTCCATTTTGTGGGCATTAATCAGCTGAGTCCTGGCACTTAATCATTTCCACCAAATCAAAAGTTAATAAGGATTTATACGTTGGAAACTAAACACATTTTTCTCTATACAATTTCAGCACAACCACACAAATCGACCCATTCCTGTTAAAGAGTGGTTGCACTCATGATGACTCATGTTAAATCTCTTTTTCAGTAATGCCTCCCCCAGCAGTATGTCAAATTAGCCGATTGGAGGCTTTATCTCGCTGTTTTAGTGAATACACCCAGTAAGAGCTGCGTAGACTTGACCCGAAGGGAACTCAAATGATCACAATAATACTGTGGTGATAGCTCAAATACTCATCTTCTATCCGTGTGCTCTGAATGACGCTTAAGGCAATTCAAAACACAGATAACTAATGTGAATACTGACTACACTTGACTTCAAAATATCATTTCAGGAGGCCACAGATGTGGAGGACTTTGGTTGGAAATGTAACATTTTATTTTTGGATAACTTTTGAATCGAGTTAAGTGTCATTGTAAGCGTTAGAAGACTGTTTAGATGTGACTTTAACAGAGCATAAATACAGTCTCGTCTGACAGAAACAGTCACTTGAAAAAGTAATTTACTCTGATTTGATAAGAGTGTGAAGCCCTGCTAGACCCTGATATAATCCACAATTTTTATTTGAAGAATTCAAGCTACTCACAGCAAATAACAAAACATATAACCTTCTTCTTTCGATAGGGAAAAGCAATTACAAGTAAACTGACACTCTTTAACATTCAGGGCCAATAAATGAGAGACTTTTTCCTAGTAAGATCATTCCTGCAAGATTTAGCAAAAGATTCACTGTATGAACCTGCTAGACATTGTTGACACCCTCACATTGCATGCAGACAGGTGGCAAAGTATTAAGTCATAGGTGTCCTTCTGAAGGACACTTCTACCGGCCATTTCTGTGCAAAGCCAACTGAACCAAGGCCTTTGTCATTACATGCCTACTTTCACCACTCGAGTCTCCCTCTCTGTCCGCTAACTAGCTAGATAGTGTGGATTCTGGGCTGTCTTCATCAAAGGTGTCGGTGTGTAGTTTGTCAATAAAAAAATCTGTGGAGGAAAGGCTGAGTAGAATGATAGAGCAATCTTTATTGAAACAGATCTCAAGCCTGCGTCCGAACTAGTGTGGCCACACTCTGGTATTCACAAATCTATGGCAAAGTAATGCCCAATGCTTTGCCCCCTGCTCTATCAGAAATCCTCTCGAAACTTCGACCTTAGGAAATCTACCAATTACCACCCCACTTTTTCCGCCTGTGCGGGCCTTTTTAAAGTCCATTCGCCCGCACCTACCTACTTCTTCAAATTGGTCACTTTGGTGGATTGAGGGTCCATCTATCCAATAGGAGAAAGAGGAGTGATCTATCTCCATATTCCATCTGGAATAGCTCATCTTCTGGACATTACCTAACTCTGCTGATGTGAGATTTAGAACTTACAGCCTAAAATTGACTTGATTGTCTCTGAGGGCTTATATGGAAATGTATACATTAAGTCAGCTCCGAACCTCTGGCATGAGAGATAAATTCAGTTTTTATTGCTCCCTAGGGGCCTCGTCCCTAGCTATCCTTTAACGCAAACACAGAGCTGATTAATGGCTCCTGAGGCCCCTGGACATGTAAACAACACACCGGCCACCCTTCTTACCTCACCGTAAGGAAAAACAAACTAATGCAGTTAAATCATCATATTAGCAGCGACTGTTTAGAAAAGGATCATAATACATCCAAATGCCGGTTTGTTGTCATAACCTTCAAGTGCAAATGCCTCTGAAAAACTGATGTCTGGAGGGCAATATAGCCCAAACACTTTGCAGTACCCCTCAATCCTACCAAGAATGGGGATACCATATCCCTTGGCGTGATTGTGCAAAACAATGTTGCAGGGTTAGGTGGTAGGAGCAGGGGGTGTATTGGGATTGGGCCAATTTTTCAGTAGATTCAGTTTGTCTCTCAGTCCTCATGGGAAACTTTTCTGTGAGCAGCAGTTGCACTTCTGGAAAAAAAACTGAAAAAGAAACTCTAATCTTGTTTTGGAAGGAAACCCTACACATACAGCAGAAGACAAAAAAAAAAAAAACGAAAACGTATTACATCTCATTTCCAGAAAATGTAAGGCGTTGAGAGACTGCTGAAATAGCTTTAAAGTGTTCTGAGAACAACGGCAGCACTCTGTAATGGATTGTTTTGGTCTTTGTCTCGCTCTTTTCCCCTGCAGGGCTGAAGCAGATCCATGCGCTGTCCATCCAGGGGAACTATGAGCTGCGTATCGACCTGGAGGACTTTGAAAATAGCACCGCGTACGCCCAGTATGGTACCTTTGGAGTAGGCCTCTTCTCAGTCGACCCTGATGATGATGGATACCCTTTGACTGTGGGAGACTATTCTGGCAATGCAGGTATAAATGCTGAGTGAACTACTTTTTCTGCAAGGCTTCCTGTGCTTGTACAGTGATAAGTATACAACTATTCTTGGAGTTTTTTATTTTTATTTTATTCAACCTAATTGTGAGCACAGAAGTTACAGCACTAGGTGAAAGCTCCAGTCAACTTCCAGTGCTGCCTTCTAGTCAAAAATGTTATTTTTACAGTGCAGTAGGTGGGTCCACTTGTTAAACCATGCAGACAGCTGCACAGAGAAAGAGAGGGGGACTGCAACTGTTTGTGCCGTTGCTCCCCAACCATCAGATCCAAGCCAGCTACCTGTCACCTTGATTAAATTACTGCCAATTAATTGCGCTGCTTGACCTGCAGCGTAAACAAAAACCCTGCCGTTGAAATGAAGAAGCAATTTAAAAAACCTTTGGGGAGCGCTGCACTGAGAACACGGAGAGAATGGGGACAGATATGAGAGATGGAGCAAGGGGAGATAAGTGGAGAGGAAGGGAATGAAGAAACTGGGGTAGGACGAAACGAAGGGGACAGGTGCAACATAAGTGAGGAAGAGTTAAGTAAAAATGAGTGTAGAGGCGTCCAAGGGACAGAGGAAGCAGAGAGGCAGAGGAGTGAAAAAACAAACAAAAAAAAAGGTGGGAAGGAAAAATGTGTTGTGTTGCAGCAGCTTTTTCCCCTGATATGATGTCTGCTAAAAAGTCCTGTAATGCATCCTGGCTTGTCCTCAGCATGGCCTGACCTTAGACCCATCTGCCTTGTTGCAGATTCGGTCAAATTAAGGGTACTCCAACTCTCTCAGGATGCTCGTGGTCTCACCTCGGCTTCCATCTAGGCTGTGCTACTGTTATTATTACCACCAGTGGTAGTGTTATGCTCTGCTGTGGCTGCCTTCTGATCAGCTGACAGGTGCTCATTTGGGCTGGGAGCAGCTGGATCCTAATGGGCATCAGAGGAGGCTGTCGGCCACGCAGCCGCTAAGGTGACATCCAGCGCCTTGCAAATGAGCCTTTAAGTGCTTCTGTTTTGTTTTCGTGTTTTTTCCTCTCCTCTACCTCCGCTGCTGGACATCATGCCATTGTCCACAAATTTGAGCTGTTACCTCTATTTTTCCCCCACCATCTCTATTGTCCCAGTGTGGAGCAGCACATGACATGGCTATCAGCACATGCCCGTCGGATTATCTTTCCGCCGACTGGTTACCATGGTAATGTAAAATGGAGAGCAGAGTAGGACAGAGTGAGAGGGTAAGGAGATGGGTGGCCACATCCTGGGCAATTAAGGGCTGTTTGATGCCCTGACGAGCTGTTAGCTATCACCTGATCGCTGGGTGAGCGGTCTTTCATTCCCCTCTCAGCTCTTTTCCTTGTATCCACTTCTGGTCACAGTGTGCAGCCAGCTTTCGAAAAGAAAAGGAAATGACGGGAAGTATGGGGAGTTTATTGAACATTATTAGCTCTTTGAACATCCATTTGCTGAAAACCTCTAGGTCTGCCACAGCATCTCAGAGGACAAAGTCTCTTTGGGAGTGGCTTGCAAAGCAGTTATCAGTGTAGAGAATATACCGGAGAGAAATCGTTATGTAGAGAGTGGATACTTTGAGCTGGTGGGATTAGTCTAACCATGTAGATCATGATTAAGGTGATGCAACTGGCACTGCTTCCCTACAGTGGTCTCATATCACTGTCATATTCATAATCACAGGTTGCTTTATTATGAAGCCTTACTCCCCCTCTGATTGGTTGCCTTCATTGGTCACATTCTCTACCCATGACTTAAAGTCTCTGGTTAAGTCTGTGTAGTCTGCCAGGTAAACAACCTAACCTATTCGGCCTCCTTCCAGGTCTTTAGCTGCACCTCGTGGGTTCGCTCATCCTATGGAGCTGCTCTTTGTTGCCAATCAGTACGTTTACATGCACAGTTTAGTCAGATTACAGCCATAGTTCGACTATGCTACTCAATCAGACAACTGCAATTGTCTGAGTATACATGCCCCGGTACGATTGGTGGCGCTGTACCCATTTCAACTACAGGTAATAGAGCCACCTCTGCATGACCTCTTTACGTCACCAGCAACAACAAACTCTGCCTCGGCGTTCGAGAAAGATGGCGTAGGAAGAGCAAGACAAAGCTACATCTTTGTACATTTTGTATATGATGTACATGATAATTACACAAACTAGATGCACAATGGCGCTCTTGCTTGTGGTTATTTCGGAGGAAAGACGCCGCCGCCGTCCTTCTACTTACGGCTCAGAACGCAAAATCCGATCCGATCCGATAGAACGTATACATGCAGGAGTAATGCAACTATCAATCGAGTAATCTAGGTGTTTTAATCCAACTATGAGAAATCTGATCCGGTCCGATTTTAGTCAGACTAAGGTGTATACATGCATCTTAAAAATCCAATCATATTCGGACTAACCCAATAATTTCTCGAGTATCATGTAAACGTGTCTCTAGGGAAGGAAGGCAGTGTGGACACCTGACCTGTCCACTCTGCTGTCCTAGCCCAGAGACACTGCATCTCCGATGAAGTTGGTATGTTTACCGCAGAAAATGCAGCTCAAAATCTGTTGCATCAGCCAACTGCAACCAAAACAAACACAGCCATCAACAATATATCCCATACAGTTAGGAAATAACGCATTACCTAGCTAACAAAAGTAATTTCATCGTGGATGTCTGTCCCTACCAGGGCACTCGGGTTGGTGTGGACACAAGGAGATATAACAGGCCCTCAGCTGTGGTCACAGGCTCCACCACTTTGCCTTCATCACGTTGTCTAAATGACTACCAGGGCCAGATTTTTATTTCTTATTTCTCCAACTAGAAAAAGGAGCCGATCAGTTAAACCTAGCCATTGAAAAACGGGATGGTTGTACCAGGACGATAAAGCTGTCACGGCTTTCATCATGCTAAAAGGAACAGGCACAGTAGGGCGGGTCTTGTAAGAAAGCAGTACCAGTTAATAAAACGCCTGAAAGATAAACATTGATGCTACGAAAAGGGCTGAAATCAACATTTGGATAAAGTTCATCAAGTACATCTCCTCTAACAACATTTCTGTACACTAACTGACAGGCATCCTGGTAATTGGGGGTGTGTTATTAAAAATAGGAAGATATAAAGGTCAACATAGAACCTTTGATAAATTGGCTCAAAATCCGGCTGACCTCCTGTTTTCGATAACGAGAAGCAAAACTCTGGAGGACTGTGGAGCTTTATTTTTATTCTGTCATCTTCCGCTGTTTATAGAGTGATTAATTGAAGAGTCCTATGCCATTTTGAAGTGAATCACTTGTGGATATGTCTAATTACTGGTTTCTGGTGTTAGATCCAAAAATATGTCAGTTGAAGACAGAGAGATGCAATAATCTGTTGCTAAAAAAGTAGCTGCTGCTTTTCTCCCAGCTGCTCTTATTTATAAGAGCTTCTTGCATTCGTCTAATGCCACAAAAAAAACGTACATCTGTATCTTTTTATAACTTTTTATATACGCACTAACACATTTATCTGTGCCCTCATTAGGTGATTCTCTGCTGAAGCACAACGGGATGAAGTTCACCACCAAAGACAGGGATAACGACCACTCGGAGAACAACTGCGCCTCCTTCTACCACGGTGCCTGGTGGTACCGCAACTGCCACACCTCCAACCTTAACGGCCAGTACCTGCGCGGTCAGCACACCTCCTACGCCGACGGCATCGAGTGGTCCTCCTGGACCGGCTGGCAGTACTCCCTGAAGTTCTCCGAGATGAAGATACGACCGACCCGCGACACGGAGAAAAAATGAGACGGACGAAGCGGGAAAGAAGAGAAAAAAAAAAGAAGAATTTTTTTGAAACATTACAAAACCACAACTTCTGACAGCTAGGCGGAGTTACTTGTCTTGATATTGTTTGTTCACTAAAACATACCTCTTTGAGTTTACTTGACTCTGCTGTTTGCCTCCTGGTGTCCCTCCCCCCTTTTTGCTCCTCTTCCTCCATCCGTCAGCTACTAGTATCATGCTGGCTTCCATTATCCTCCCCCCCCTGGTCTCTTTCTAAAAAAAAAAAGAAAAATAGCGGAACCATCATCCTTTTATTTTTGATCAGTCGGCTCACAAAAAAGACAGCGTACCAGAGCTCCGAACCCACAGACCACTGCGCTAGCTTTACTCAGTCTGACATGGTGGTCCAACCATCCCCTGCAGAATCACACACCAGTGATTTCCTCCTGACATGTAACTCTGACCTCCCATCTGTGCTGACATGGCACTTAGATCGTGGTTCAGTCTCGCTGCCCATCGCTGCATAATCCGTGGATGGAGTGGGTTGCTCCAAATATAATAGACAGAGAAAAACAAACCATGAACAGGAGATACAAATCCTTCCTGTCCCCCTCTGCAAGGGAAGTCCGGAGTATCCCCCCCCCCCAGTGAGAAGGGACAGCGCAGTGGTACACTACGTCACATTTACATCCCTGATCTGTGTGAATGAGACCCAGCGGGAAAGGTGGCGAGGAAGTGCGTGCCCGAAGATAATGAGTGGGAGACAGAGACCGAGAGAAAACAGGAAACAATTCGACGAGAGTTAAATTAGTCAGAGCGAGGGAGAGCGGAGTGAATCGAGACCGCGCGAGAGGAAGCGGAAGAAGAGGAGGTGCAAAGAGAAAAGATGAAGAAAGAAAGAAATGAGAAAAAAGGAAGAGACAACGGAGGATCTCATTCATCTGACTTGGGCCATTAGGGAGCATATTGGGCACTTTGTCTGATCTGCCTGCCAGCTGAGTACTGGCCAACTGATGCAGCACTCACAGATGGTAACCCAGCACTTTGTGTGTGTGTGTGTGTGTGTGTGTGTGTGTGTGTGCGTGTGTGTGTCTACGACAGAGAGAGACAGACAGAGTTCTGTAACACTATCAATTTCCTGTCATGAGTTCAGTGGAGCATCTCAACTGACTACAATGTTTAGCAGAGACAGACTAAACATGATGCACGGCTGGCGAACCTTCACTCTCTCCATCTAACTAGTTAACACGACGATTACAAAAGCCTGCATCCGAAGGGGGGACCAATGGGATCACGGCTCGAACAAGGAGTACCCGTCCCGTCGATCTGATTCTTTTGGACCTGTTGAGGAAACGTCACGTTTTGGCCAACAATGCCGCCTCTCTGTTTTTTTTTTCCTTTTGTCATTTCTTTTTCTCGCTCTCTTCTTTTCCAGGTGATAATTATGGGATTTGTTTGTGTGACGGTTCCTCTTGTCATGCAAACAGAGAGAAAGTCGCTGTATAATAAGATTTGACGCTCTCGAATCACAGTATTTTTTTTCTTCTGAGTAGGAGTTCTGCAGTGTGTTACGGCAAAAACAAAATTGCCTAAAGCAACCAAAAAAACAAAAAACAAGAATGACATAAAAATACAAAAAAAAAATACAAAAAAAAAAATGTTATGGAGAAAAAACACAAAGGGAAACATGTGGGCAGAAAATAGTGCAATCCTGATTTTCCCTGTCTCTCCTTTTATTTTTCAAGTCGGTGAATCAACTATTTTTCAGCTTCATCGAGTTTCTTTGGATGTACTAAGAGCTTTAAAAAGATATCTGTAGATTTTATTGTACAGTGTGTATGACTTTTAGAGCATGTGAAGCCGTTTTCTTACTATGCTAAAACACAAAGAGTATCTCAAGCACATGGACTTACAAAACTCCACTGGTTTAAAGAAAAAAAAATGAAAATAAAGAAGAGATGTATTTACAGAACTTTTTTCCCCTTCCTCTACCTGACTGGCCCCCCTCCAACAGGTGGAGGAGGAATGTGACTACCCCCTCAAGCACACGTCCGTTCAAATCTGCAGCACAAATATATAAATCTTCTACGGAGGCACAATACGAGAGAGACTTCGAAAACCTCTTGGCACGTTAAGCTGCCAGGCTGGACATACGTGATTTTTTCTGACATTTTTTGGAAAGCGTCCCGTGGCACTTGAGGGAGACAGTCAAGAATGTTTGCGGAGACAAAGAAGGTGTCGCCCCGGCTTGACAGCGGGGTTTAACGTGTAGCACCGAGCGACGTTGCACCGAATACCTCTGACACTGGAACAGCTGTGAGTTTTTTTTTCCTGTCATCACCGGTGCGTTGAAGGGATCTCCTGTCGCCGCGCGTGCGTTCTGTCGCGGCACCACGGCTGTGTACATAAAGCTCTGCGACGTCGTGTCTTGGCGGAGCGCTGCCGCCTCTCTCCGACGTCAAAAAGCACGGACACGCGTTACAAATACTTTGCTGATGTTATTGTGGCGCAGAGTCGGAGGTCTGATTCGCTGGAGGACGGAGAAGGAGCTGGACTACGTGTGACGACGTATGCATATGTGTGTGTGTGTGTGTGTGTGTGGGTGTGCGTGTGTGGGTGCGTGTGCACATGTGTGCGTCTACAGTGTCTCTGTGTGTACACATATATGCACATGCTTCGGTTTGTACATGCCCATGTGCATGAGCCAGACGACAGAGCGGGAGGCTGAGCGCGTCTCTCTGTGTGGAAAACATTTTGAAGTAATGTGATGCTTATGTACAACTCGCCTCCCTCCCCTCCTCCCCCCTCTCCCTCTCCCTCTCCCTCCCCCCGTCCTGCTATTTGTGTTGATAACAGAGAGATTTACATAATTATAATGAACTATTACTTATTGTGATTGTGAAACCCATAAGAGTGGACACCACCTTCTGGTACTGTGTTGAACTGCGCTCGTACCCTGAGAAAACCCTCCCCGAGATCCCGCTCCCCGAAAAAAAAAGTCTTTCTTCACCTCGACACGACGTTGTGCTCACTGTATATGTTGATGCTATGTTGCCCCCCCTCGTTATTTAAATGTAAGCTATTATTTGCCATGCGCCCTTTCGTGTGTTTTCTGTTGAGTGAACGCCTTTGCCGTCACTCTCCCTGCTGCAGCTTGCCGAGTCTCAGACGGAAAGAGATGATAAAAGAGTGAAATCAGAGGCTCTAATCATTCCCAGTTATCCCGCTCATTACAGTGCATCAGCACCCTCCCGATCGATCCCCCAGGTCCCCAAACCTTCTATCTTTCTTACTGTGTACCTCCTTAATTGCCTTAGCCTCTGCTGCCAATTCCCCCTCTCTCCACAGCTCCTAAATCCTCCTCTCCTTCTCCTTCCAGCTCCCGACTCCCTGCCTCTTTATTACCCTGCTTTCCTCTCCTGCCTCCCCTCCCCCAGGTCCTCCCATTCCCTTCAGTCCCAGCGCAGAACTAACTCTGTTTTTCCTTTACTTTCTTTTATTTATTTTTTTGGTGAAGTACTATAGATTGTTTTGCTGAATCTTGATACTGTGTTTTAATGTTCTTGTCAACATTTAATAAACATTCACATTTTATAAATGGGGAACACCCTGAAGTGCGTGGGGGTTTGTTCAGATTGGTTTGGTTATTTGGTTTTGGAATTTCTGGCGGAATCAAACCGCATAAACAGCAGCGACTGACAATTAGTGGAATCCGTCAAAAGAAAACAATTTTTAATGACTTGGAACATCAGCCGCAATTAGCAGCTGGGTGTGAAACGGAGCCTCAGCAGATCCAGAGTCGAGAAAAAAAGCGTCAGGAACAGATTTTTGGCTTTAATTACGAACGTTTTGAGACGAGAATGGCCAAAAAGAGAGAGGCAAACTTTCTCAACAATGCCACTTTGAAAGAAACAAACTCAGCAGCAACATTCTTTGCCCATTTTTGCGTACCTGTGCTACCGCGTGTAGCGGTTATCGCCCGAGACCAAGATTGCACGGCGCCATCGCAGACCTAAAGTGCTGATGTAAAAAATAAGTAATAAGGTTAGTTGAGATATCAGAGTAAAAATTAATTACCTTTTAATTAGCTTTCTTAGCTTTCTCTGAAAATCATGTACTATCTTAATTCCCCTAGATAACGCGTCTCGGCCTCACTTATGTGCTGCGACGTGGGTGGACTGTATTTGGTCCTCCAAGGGTATTCCAAGGTACCACAAGACAATCTGCTAAGTGATGTTTATGTTGTGTGTTTATAATATGCACACACATTTGCCCATAATCAAAGTGTGGGTACAAGCAAATCAGAGGAGATACACTTAAAAGATGGGACCGTTTGTTGTTGGAGTAACATGAAAAAGCAAATGAGGAGGTGATACGTGTAAAGGCTCCATTTCTGGTCCTTTGATAAGCTGCGAGTAAGATGAAAGGTAACATCCATGAATACATAATGTACATTGATGTATTAACGATGTATTCAGGTTTTCTGGTAAAGCAGTAGTAGTCGTGTTTCTGGCAAACAAACGTAAGTCAATTATTCATCCAGCTTTGGTCTTCATAAAGCCTTTTTGGGAACATGTTCGGCTCTTTGGCGACCAGCTTGTTGCCAACTTTTGTCTGATGGGCAGGTGGCACACTAATGCCCCTGACGAAAGGGGTTTATCTTTCCGAAAGCTGATAGTCCCTGCTGCAGGAAACAAGGCTGCCGAGAGAAGAGACTAAACGACTAAACGAACAACAACATTGAAGTTGTGCGGCAAGATAGCAAAACACTGTTGCTATAGCGCTGCCATATATCAACACATTTGCTGTGTCTCAATTCAGGGTCTGCATCCTTTGCGGTCTTCGAAGGCGAGTCCTTTGCAGAGAGACCTTGTTAACCACGTCAACCCCCAGAGGAAAATTTTACTGCTCAAAGCTTGCTCCTTTATGGCCATGGAGCCGTAAAGGAGCTCAACGAGAGTTCTCATTTCAGTCTCGTTGTAGTCTTTTTTGGTCTCAAACATTTCTCATTTGTTTCTCCTAAAATTCCTTAGGAGCAACAGGTGAGACTTGAGACTTAACCGCTTAAACGTTGCTCCTTTCCAGCACTGGGGAGACATTCTGAAACTTCATTGAGATCTCATTTGAAACTTACAGGGAGCCCAAGTTGAGATTTTCTGCACCTGTTTCTGGGGAGAAACAATTGAGAAACAGGAGAAATCAGCCACAGCCTCACTTTGGTCTCACATAGATCTCATAGTTGTCTAGGAGAAATGAATGAGACACTACTGAGATCTCTTTTCGTATTTTCGTTTCCTCTGGGCCAATGTTAAATGGGACGGTCTAGCCTTTGGAGCGTCACCAGATGTTTTACCCTTAACGCTATGTGCAAAGAATCTTGGGATATGTGAGGCCATGAAGGATTGTAGCGGTGCATCCTCCAAAAAGAGGGAAAAGAAGGAGCATTTGTGGGTTGCATTTGGAGGAGCCTTCGAACTGGGACAGCCTTCGTGTGGCATTGTGACGTAATTGGCTTTCAAATGCGTCCTTTGAAGGATGCAGACCCTGAGCTGACACACGTTCTCCTTCCCAGCTTGTCAAATATGGCAGCTTGGTCAGCGGCATTAAACTTTGAACTTTGAAAATTTACATACCTCTCCGGAGGGGCTCTGCAGTCAAGTTAGTTTAAATACCTTGTATGCAATGTCTCATGTGACTTTCAAAATCAGGCGTGCTTCCAAACACTTTACTTAATATGACATAAAATGACTTTTAGAACAGTTGCATTTTGGTTGGGTTTGGTCATAAATGCGAAGTGAACTCCTTCTCTCTGGAGGTAAAGTCCGGTGTTTGACCCATCTCACCACCACTGCCAACCCCAGCTTGGGCTCTTCTTGCCCTACAAACTACTCTACTAGAGCCCCACTTCAAGAAGTGATACTGGAGAGGTGACTACAGCGCCAAACTCAGAAGCGTCGGGCCACTGACCAGGCTGCTGGATTTGTTGCGTTGGGCCGCCGACAGAGGTGGGAACACCAGCTCTGGTGTCAACCCTACAAATAATTTCCTGGAGATGATCTTGTCCTGTGCACAAGCAAGACTATCAGCAGCCCTGACATGC
The DNA here is from genome assembly GCF_900880675.1 of Sparus aurata. Classification (NCBI taxonomy): domain Eukaryota; kingdom Metazoa; phylum Chordata; class Actinopteri; order Spariformes; family Sparidae; genus Sparus; species Sparus aurata. Next base: position 24,483,381 of record NC_044198.1, on the reverse strand, counting down.
CGCATATATTGAGCTGTACTCCCATGACAAATCTCTTTGGGCTCCTCATTACAACTGACCGCCACCCCCCAACATTACACGTAGTAATTAAAATATGGGATTAGTGATGCTTTATTACTGGAGCTGTAATTTAAAATGGTCATTAAACCTGTGTCAGGGCTATTACCTGTGCTGTATGCAACCCCTCAACACTGGACAAAAACCCACAAACACCTATTAACTTCTGGCTTTTGTCTTCAGTGGGAGAGGGTACGATCGGCATTCATTTCCCGACTCTGCGGTAGTCACAGGTGTTCTCCGGCTCAGACGTGTGTCGGCATTGATGGGAAACATGAAACAAGGGTGGAGACGCATATTTTAAATATGACATAAAAGGTATAAAAAAAGGAATCACCACAACATTCCTGCAGGCCTCCACGCTGCTTTACGCCGATTTCCTGCAGATTTGTGTCGTCTAGATACACCAGATTAAAAAAATGTCAAACTCACCTGTTATTAGCAGCTTTACTCGTTTAGAAAGACACACGTATGCGACAGTATTTGTGTAAATATGTAGTTTTAGTGACCACAGCTTTTAAGAACAATAAACCTCAATGGGAATAACAAAACAAGGCATCTTTGTTCCATAATTTCACTAATACATCAACAAGAAAAGCCTGTTGGGACTGTAGTGTTTTCAAGAACAATAGGAGCTCCTTTTTATTCCCACAATTTCACTAACACACCTCTGAGGTAATAAACACTGTATTCCCTTCCCCTGCTAATTCTGGCTCAAAACAGGGCTCCAAACAAATAGCAGGTACCCGGCAAAATAAAGGATACAATGAACTGCTGGATATGAATTGAACCAACAATTCTTTCAGGATTCCCAGCAGCGTTTGGCTCAATGAAACTAACCCGCAATCACACCCCATCACTGCAGCCCTATAGGGAGCACGATGTGGACTCGTAAATAGACTCACTAGATGTCACATTATTGTATGAATAATTAGTACACCTACTGGGCCATAGAGACAGGAAGAGATTAGAGCAAATATTCAAATGTTGATAATTAATTGTGTTTCTCACAGACAGCTCTGCTAATGTTCATCACATTTTCTGCCTTAGTGCCACAATATTACTTTAAACTGTCACAATGTGGGCGCAGCGCTGATGTGATTTTCATTAGTTCGTTGTGTATATATGAACTGAAACGCTGGCTTGTGTTGTGGTATGTTTGAAACGCCGCATTTCCACAGCTACTCCGTCTTTAGCCTCGCCCGACTGATATAAATGCCTTTTCTGTTTACTATCTCTACTGCGCATTATATTTTGGTTTTGGTTTAGCCTTACTTCCAAACATATAAGCTATAACATCCCGCGTAGATGAGCAGTTCACTATAACAGTTTAAAGGAACAGTTCACCCATGATGAAAATAATTTGACGTATGATCTACTTACTTTAACGAGGATGGAAAACCAGATTGAATTTTGTTGTATGGAGCTTCACAGCAAAACAGCTCTGCAGCATTTTCCTATAGAACTGACGTAGATGGAGACTTGTTTTAAAATATTAGAAAACAACAGAAAATGTCATATAAAATGGCTCTGTGCGGCTCATCTGGCGTAATGGAAGCCCCTGGAAGCCCAGAAATCTCAAATTCATTTGAAAAGGCATTAGTTACACTCTCACATGTGCAGCCACGTAAGTTAGGGTGTGCGCTAACACTTTTAGCTTTGCAGCTGGTGTAAAAAAGGGTGTAATTAAAGAATTGTCAAATCTCTGGGCTTCCAGAGACTTGGATTATGCTGTGCGACGTGCACGGAGCCATCTTCTGTTTTGATTTAGTTTTTCTTTCATTTCTTACATTTTAAAAAACAAGTCCCTATCTACTACATTTGTTTAAGAGAGTGCTGTTTTGCCTTGCAGCTCCAGAAATGATGTGTGGGCTACAACATAAGAGTGAGTACAATGACTGAATTTTCATTATTTGGTGAACTTTTCCTTTAACTCATATGATTCCAAAGGCTGAATATCCTTCATGAGACCCCCCGGTGTTGTTCTGATATCCTGCAACACAATGCAACCTGTCACCGATCAAATTCTGAGTGCCTGCGTGTGGCCAAAAGCCGGGCCAATATAGCGAATCCGCTAATTGCCTTGAAGGAGTGTGAGTCATGATACGCGCAACGCTGCGAAGCGATGCCAGCCGTGTGATCTCGCTCTTCAATTCACGGTTCAAAAGACAGCAAATGATGACAGTGACTGAGTTCCTATCTCTGTAGAGCCACTAGATGCAGAAAAGGCATTCAAGTCTGGTCCTGACACTCCATGTGAGTGCTGGCTGTGCCATCGACTCAGCTCCTTCAAAGTGCAATATTGGCAGCCTGCGTGTTGTTTGCTTATTTGTGGAGCGGTGTCAAGTTGTTTTAAACGCCCTTCCAACTGACTGATGATTCAACATCAGCGTACTTCGTGTTCAATATTATCCTCTGTAATTTCACGACTTCCTCCAGGAGGAGACGGCTGCTGCTCTCCAGCAAGTTCACGTCTGCTCGTCGTCCCACTGAATGTTTTGTTGCGGTGCCCCGCGATCTTTGCTGCGACAAATTACGGATATTTTTGACGAGAAGTCAGGCGTCTTCATGGCAACAAAACAGGTCTTTTAAACCAAAAAAATATGTTTTCCTAACCCTAACAAAGTGGTTTACGTACACACATTGTCGTCAAAATATAAAATGTAGAAGTTACACGTTTTTAACATATCTTTGGTTTGCAGAAATGTACACTGCCAACATTTGTCATGGCGACTCTCTCGTTTATTTTCATGGCATCACAGTTGACAGTGATGCAGCCTGCGTAACACTTTTATTACAATCTCTTTTTTTTTCTTCTCATTTTAACTTTTGAGATATTGGAAAGTGATAAAGTAGAGCGACTACAGTATTTGATCACCCATAGCAGTTGAGCAACAGTATCTGCTGGGGTACAGCATCACCAGATACTGGAACTGATATAATGATGGCAGTTTGTTTAAACTAAGTTATGATTGCGATTACATCTGCATTAACAGCTGACAGTGTGTGGTTGCAGAGGCCTGTGAGTGATTTTGCCAGCGACCGATGTTCATTAGAATGAACGGGCCACCATCTTGGAAGGCTGCCTCCACTTCCTCCTAATTCATCTGTGATAACTGCCTGTTCACTCTCCCGAAAAATGCAACGCTATGCAACTTCTGGCCTCTCGCTCCTCTCACGGGCAGGAGGAGGATGGATGTCCTCATTTGGCTCCCAGGAAAGAGATCAAATCATTGTCGCAGATGTCGGACTATTCCTTTTTACTTTGCAAAGGAAATAACGCATGGATGGAAACCAGGAGGTGATGGAAATAGAAGCAAGAGTTTTCTGGTGTTCATGCGGCGTTAATCAATAAAAATGTGCAGCCCAACCGAAGAGAGCATACAAAAAAAAGGTTGGCAAAAAGAGAGGAGGAAGGTTTTTGCCTGCATTCGTCGTCGACTAATTCCTTCTGCAATTAGAAATCATCTGCTGCACCTTTTGCCACGTAGCTCTCGGTTTGCGGGGCATTAGCATTCCTTCCCTGCGTCTCTTTTCAGCATGCCAGCAGGGTAAGCATACAGATTACTGCGGAGCCGTGAAAAACCCACTAAACACATGAACACCTGACTGAGAGAGAGCAATGTATTAGTTCAGGCAGAGCACAAATGTCGTGCTTTGCTAATCTTTTACGTAATCACCACACACACACACACACACACAAAGACACACACACCACTCCGCATCTATTGTCATAAAAAAAAAAAAAAACAGCCGATTCAAATTACACGCCGAACTCTGATTGTTTCTACACCGCCTGCTGCACCCCGTTTTTGCTGCGAGGTAAAGCTTTACTCCTACATCCCCCAACCTCCTTTATCTGATACAGCCGATCCATTTGCTCCGGCGCCGATAACACAGGACTGTTGTTGCTCCGGCTTCACTCTGTGAACACCAATGGGGGGATTTGCATTTCAGTCTGGTTATATCTCCGGCGTGCTCGCAGGGAAGGCAGGGGGCAGCTTTTCTGCAGAGACACGAATGTCAAAGGGAACTGTGCTGCCATTTGTTGTTACGGAAGGTTTTATCTTTTTAACTGGTGTCATCCAAATCAAACGCATGTTGCTCCGTGTTGTTTTTAATCACAGTCAAATGGCACATTAATTGGCATGCACGTTAACAAGGCGCACAGAGGACAGCACGCTTCCAATTATACACAAAGTATGTTTAGTCGCCTCGTGTCATGTCATGTACGGATTGAACAAACGTCAGACAGTAAGGCTGGAAGCTTCCGCCACACAAGATACAATTTGCTCGTACAGGCGAACTGGTGAAGTCCAACACTAATCGCAGGGTTTGGTTTCGATCACTGGAGGATGTGACAGCCGGTCCGCCACGCTTGTCATAACGCTTTGTTCATCGCTCCCAAACCCTGTTCCTGCAAATGGCCAAAGATATTGATGAGTGGAGCAGATATATTTTGTAGTTCATCCAAAAAGTTGAGATCCAGTCGTCACAAATGCAACCTAGGGCTTTTTTTTGTGAGTGTACTCGAGTCAAACTTTCGTGTAAATGCATAATAATGACGAAAGAGGCACTTTTAAGATTTACCGTATTTTCGTTTTCAGGTCAAACTCATTTTCAATGGGAGTGCTACGGGCACTTTAGCGATAGCATCAAAATCTCTATTTTTAAAACACTAAGAAGGCTCGACACAACATGAAACGTTGCTCGTAGTATCACCAGGGTCTCTACACATGAACACGAGCATTGAGAACATTGTTTGTGTACACAGAGTTTACTAAAAAGAAGGTTTTTGGATTCACTCACGTTAGCAGATGCTTATTCCACTAGCTGCCGTCCTGCCAGTGGAGAAGTGTCCATCTCAGAATGTGACGTAACCTGGAGGACAGTTAAGGTGGAACGCTCCTAAAGCTTAGTTCCATATAAATGCAGGATAATTCATTGTTTTGTCATTAGCGAAAAACAATATTGACCTGAAGTTGAAAAAGGAGCCTTGTATAAGAAACAATACTAAAATTAAAAGCCAGAAAAAGTCACGTGAGATACCGGAAGACAGTAGTTCCACCTTAACTGTCCTCCAGGTTACGTCACATTCTGACATCGACACTTCTCGACTGGCAGGACGGTGGCGAGCGGAACAAGCTACTGCTAACGTGATTTGTTCAAAAACCTTCTTTTTAGTAAACTCTGTGTACACAAACAATGTTCTCAATGCTCGTGTTCATGTGTAGAGACCCTGGTGATGCTACGAGCAAAGTTTCATGTTGTGTCGAGACTTCTTACTGTTTTAAAAATAGAGATTTTGATGCTATCGTAAAAGTGTCCGTAGCACTCCCATTGAAAATGAGTTTGACCCGCAAACGAAAATCTGGTAAATCTTAAAAGTGCCTCTTTCGTCATTATTATGATTTTACAGGAAGGTTTGTCAACAGTCCAAATAATATATTTTGGCGTCCAGACATTTGGATGATGACAGATGGCACCATTTTATGTTTCTTTTCAGGTGTTTTTGACATTTTAGAACAAGTCTCCAGCTTCGTCAGTTGTTAAGAGAAATGCTGCAACACTGTTTAGTGTACAACAAAACTTCCCCTCATTTTCCATCAGCATGGGGGGGGGGGAGTAGATAATGACTGAATTTTAATTTTTGGGTGAACTTGTCCTTTAAGTCTAGGCTCTGGCAGATGTATATGTCGATATTTATGACAAACAAAACTCTGCAACACCAACTAACAGCTGGGTGAAAGTAATTAAATGTGTGCTTTTCTGAAGAAGCAGATTTCAGGCGGAGTCAAAGGGTACATTTGTTTTACTTTGTTTGTAGAAACACAACTATTTTAGGTGCTTATAATTAGAATTGTGATTGCTGTCATGCCGTCTGGTGGACTAATTTCCTTTTATATTTCACACAGCGTGATGCAATTATGACTTTTCTGCAAACCACTTTCAAAACAATGTATTGTTGATAGTGGGGCCTTTGCAAAAGTGGGCATGCTGATTTTTTTTTGACGTGCGACAATTAATAGCTCACACAGCACTCTGTATTTCTGAGGAATCTGTGTGTGTGTGTGTGTGTGTTTGTGCGTCTTCTAGTGTGGAATTGAAAGCTTTCTCCTCTGCCTGCAGTCGGAGCGAGCCAGGACATAAGTTTGCACTCCAATCTGAGTTAATTACCTTTTTTTATTTTATTTTTTTGTTCTTTAATGTAACTTTGAGGTGACATTAATTAAATTACTTCACATAATCACACTCTCCTTTGCGCATGAAAGTAAACCCGTCTCAGCCCGCACCGCCGCCTCCTTCGTGCTGGTGGCGGATCAGCCGGCAGTAGTTTTCAGCAACATTTAAGTGGAGATAGAGTTTTTTTTTTCCTTTCCCTTCGAAGTAAAGCCCTTATCTCTTCAGTGTGAAACACTCTTAGTTGACTGTACTAACTGCATTAGTGACCCTGCACCACTCTCTTCCTCTTCTTTTTAATCAAACTGCCCTACCGGCCTGTTTTTCTCTTCTTTTCTATCAACTTCAGTGTCGGCAGTTCAGCATGCTTTGCCCCTCAGGTTCTCCTGAAGAGCACGGTTTATGTGTTTCCTGTGATCTTCGTGTTGTCATGGATGAATTGCATTTTATGTTCCAGCGCCCTCTGTGAGTTCAGTGACTTGAGCATATTGCCTATTATAATACTGTAGGTCGCGTTGGCTCTTCGGTGAGGAGATTTTTCCTTTTTTTTCAGCAATTATCAGAAAAATACATGCCAAACGAGACAGGGGATCCGGCATAATCGTTTTTGTCATGGAAACTGAATGATTTGAGATGCTGCGGAAAATGTAGGAAAAGTGGAGCATATTGCGGCTGCAGATGGAGAGTGAAGGAGTGGATTGGCTGCAGGAGTCGTTTCGAGGAAGACATTTTATTCTCTTCTGTCGGAAGAGACTTCAACATCATGGGGGTTTATCGCACACAAAGCAAGGCAAAAGTTTAAATGGCAGCATTTATCAGACGAACGTCTGCAGGTTCCAGCTTCTTAAATTAAAAAAACAAACTCTTTTTGTCAGACATCAAGCGAGAGAAGAAACAACATGTGTCTAACTCAGAATGTTATTGATTCGGGCTTTTTTTTAAAAGCGGTTTAAAGTCTTCGGATGTCGTCTGGAGTTATACGATCTGCTGCTTTCAACGGTTCCAAGTTTTTCCAGCGCATTTGTGACAACGAACATAAAGGCAGAAACAAAACAGAATTAAAAAAAGATACATTTGTCTAATTGCAAAGGAAAAAACAAGTCAATTGCGTATATGTTAGCATGTTATCTGCATTTAAAAAACTGCAAATACATGCTAACATGATATAAGAAGGGCGTATGATAGCAAGTCAAATATCTCCTGGTTTACGTCGTCTGCACTTGCGATCCTTTAAGGTGCAATAATTAAGAATTAAGCCACCTCTCGAATTAATTCTCCAATATCGCCAGAGTAACCTGCCAGCTGCTGCTAACTGTAGCTGTAGCTCAGTTAGCCGTGCAGCTAGTAGTTGGGGCTGTTAGCTCGAGGCAGCATTTTCGAGAAAGGACAGGTTGGGGCTAGCGGGTTAGCTTCAACAGAAATCTCTGCGAAACAACACATAGACATCAGTTATTTTTATCTAAATCTATTTAATTTCTTGTGTTTTGAACAAAAAAATCTGCACATTTTGCACCTTTAAATAGATGGAATAGATTAGTTATAAAATAAATATCAATGACCTGTAACTTTAAACTAGTGCAGCATCTTTTAATTACCCCACTCTGTACATGGTAACTGTGCACTGCTGCTATAAATCCTGCATGAAGGGTCTGGGGATTCACCTGTGACTTCACCTGTGATAACTGATTTCTCACCTTTCATTTCTCTCTCCTCGGCGCATCGATCCATACATTTCTTGTCTTTTACGCCTTTTCTGTCGATGACGAGAGGTTAACACCACCCGGCACGTCGAAGAGCAGCAAAACACACAACAACAACTTAAAAGTTTTGTTGTCTCATCCACAATAACCAGAGGCAAAAGACAAACCGTTACCCAGACTGCTTTCCATCAGATCATCCAAGCATCTGCATCAGCAACATATGCATTCATTAATTAATAAACTGAAGCAATTCTACTTAACTAACTCAATGTCTGCTTCTGTAATCACACAGAGCTCTACAACTCCCTCTGTTCTTTAATAGTGCATCAGTACATGTAATTACAGTCCTGCAGTTCAAGCCGCGGAGACGTCTCTTAAGTATTCTGTCGACGTAAGCGTCACCTCTCTTTTTCATGTCAGCCTGCTGCTCGTACAGCTGATGGTGTTTGGGAAGAACGGGGGCACATACAGTTAGATCTGCAGCGGCATCCAAGGGCTCGACGATAATGGAGCACGTGATGCGTTCTATTAAAGAAATGTCAAATCTGCCTCACTCAACAGGCGTTAATTATGAAGCAAACACTTAAAGGATTCACCTCTTAAACAAATCGTTCCTGTTTATCTGAATGTTTTAAAAGTCTGAGCAAAATGTACACATCTGAGCGCGTGCAGAGCGAGGCGGCTGACGTTTATCCACCGTCTTATCCACGTGCATTCGTGAATTTGGATGGGAAAAAAAAAAAAACTGGTATCTACAATTCCCACACAGAACATGAATGCAATGAATGAACTCTGTTAGAAATGCTGCGGCAGAGGCATCTCCTCGCGTCACAGTCGGTTTCTTTGAGCCCATTATCACATGAAGAGTCTCAAAGCTGGGCATGATTGAACAACGACAGAGACTAGTTGCTCTCATTAGCCCGGAAGCGGCACTCGCTCCTTGGACTCTTCAACCCGCCTTGATAATACTGCGGTTTGCCTTTCATGTGTGCAGAGTTTTTTTTTCTTTTTTGAGGCTCTTCATCTCCATTGCAGAGTTCACCTTGAGTTTTAGCGCGGATTTTATTTCCATGAATTTGGCTCTTAGAGAAAAAAGAAAATAGCTCTTATTCTTCTCAAGCTCTGATCAGACTGGAAATGTCAGGAAGAAACCGCAACAGATTACACAACACCTTATATTGTGCTGTGAACCGATAACGAACATTAACCCCGTCTGATAAAGCTGTTAATGACCAATTTATCTAAGCTTTTCAAAAAATATTACAGTAAATGTGTCTTATTTACAGTATGTATGTGGATATTTTCAAAATAAAACTAAATACAAATCACTGTATAAAAACGCATGTTAAATGTGTTTATTCATTTCAAAAACGTTCCCTCCCCACTACTTAAAAACAGTGAAATACTCCTTTAAACATAAATATCACATCTTTGATCACGTGGGTTCATGTCCAGCGTTGAAGCCACTGAAGTTAGATAAGTAATGTGGTTATTTTAAGACGAACCACAATGTTTTCCTTAACTTAACCAAGTTTTTTTCTTGCCCAAATCTAACCAAACTGCGAGCTTACGTTGAAGATCCGGTGCGCCCGTCGCTGATACGCTGCAAAGTTCATGTTGTTTGCTGCGACCTGTTGCTGAGGTGAGTGTGTGGATCTGTCTTCGGGTGGAGCCTCAACACAAACTCATAGAACTGGAGTTATGTACAGGTAACTACATAAGTGCCTTCCTTTAGAAATGGATTTCTGGTTTTAAAACCAGAGATTCAAACATGTTATCGTACAATCACCTCTGATCACGAGTTCCTTTTAAACTTCAGGGTTTTGTTTGTTTTGATTTCTGTTATATGACACAGAACACGTATGTTTCTCTGTCCGTCAGTCTCTCGGTAGTGGTTTTTTTTGGGGGGTGAAGAATGAATTCCACCAGTGGCCATTCAGTCGTTGAGCTGAAAGAGCCGGCCACCCTGACCCACTCGCTGAACATCCAGCCGAACAAAAGAGAGCGAGACAACCTGTCTCCATCACTCGCTGTTTCCAACAGACATCAGGCAGGCGACCACAATTGGAAAAACCTTTTCAGGGGTCCGACTTCGGCAGCAACAGTGACAACCCCAATAACCAAACACTCACAGGGGAGCTGACATAAAGAGACACACTGAGCAGTAGTCATTCATTTCAGATGAGCACTTAGCCATGAGGAGCGACACCGAAGACCAGAGCAACAAACGGAGGAGAGATCTCTGCGTTTTCTTTCCCAGCAGGAGAAAGTTGAGCAGAGTTCGACTGGAAGCGACGAGCTGTGAGGAGCTGAAGTGGGCTGCCATAAAAACTTCAGTGGATTTCAGTCTCCCCCCCCTTCTGCCAACTTGTTCCTGTCGATGCACAGGTTTATTGTTGGAAATTGGATTGGAATTCATAACCTGATGCATAACAAACAGCAAAACAAACACAGAAGAAAATTGCGGTTCCTAAAATGCAACTTTACTTAATTATGAACAGTGTTGATTTTCTGCTTGGTGCAAATTGAAAAAAATTGGACTTCATGATTTTTTTATGACTTAAAAGTAATTGTTAAGAGAAAGTTCGGAAGCTTTCCCCCAAACTGATTCCCTCTCTCATGCTTGGGTACGCTCTCGAACGGCGGATTAAATTGCAAAATGTCACCGTGCTGATGTGAAATACGGTTTTACTGCTGCGGTTACTTTCCGTAATTCTCAGTGCGGAACTGAGATGAAAACAGAGACTAATACAACTGTGTAGATTTCAAATGTGGGCAGCTTTTGCGGAAAATGTGCTTAAAGGGATATTCCAGTGTAAATTTAATCCATGGTCTAACACACCGTGAAACTGTGTTAGACTCCCTCTCGAGGGATAAAGTTTGCAGACCGCTAGCTAACGTAGTTTTAGCATCCTCAGAAACGACCGCACGTCAACAATACACTCACCACCAGAGAAGCCTTCCTTGTTGTGGGGAAGCCCTGTGAGTCGATTACCGAGTGCAGTAGAGTCCCGCAGTAATGATCATCATTGAGCTGTGGAACTCTACTGCACTCGGTAATCGACTCGCAGGGCTTCCCCACAACAAGGAAGGCTTCTCTGGTGGTGAGTTTCGTTTATATTTTCCGACAAATACGGCAACGATATCAAATGTTCGATGCCTCGAAATATGTGCTGTGACCATATTTGTACTGTTGCTGAAGTTTGGTGCTGTTCTGAGCATTATTTGTGGCTTTTTGATGGCAGTTTTATATTTGGACCCATTTACTGCAATGTATTGTTGTTGTGCGGTCGTTTCTGAGGATGCTAAAACTACGTTGGCTAGCGGTCTGCAAACTTTATCTCTCGAAAGGGAGTCTAACACAGTTTCACGGTGTGTTAGACCATGGATTGAACTTACACTGGAATATCCCTTTAAACATTTTCAGAATTGAGTAGCTGTACAAATGCTAGCCGGCTAGCAAGTTGGCTAACATCAATTTTATTCTGGTCATTTTACAATATTAAAGTTAAATGTTAAGTTGCAGCGGGTTAGAGGTGAGTTACATCAGATGTTGTTCTATACTTAGTTTTTCTCCAGTATATTTACCCCTGTTTGCAAAATGTATACAATGCAGTTCCCCTTTCTTCTGATGTGGAAAATGTCGCTGACCAGCTCCTCCGTCTCCAGGATTTCCCATCTCTCCGTGGCATGTGACGTGCATTAGGCTAATTGATGGCGTTGGCAGCTAGAAAGGTCCCAGTGGGGCATTATGGGAGCTGTGGATCCAATATTCCTGCCTGACAGACACCAGCGGCGGTAACCTGGTATCTGCTTATTACTGGTGACACCTCACAAATATGGAGCAGCGGCTAATAACCAAACAGAGCCCCGTGAGAGCATTTGATGGAGGGGTGTCAGTGGGAGGAAAGTGAGGTTTTGGCTAATGGGCTTTTATTGAAATGACACAAAGGGGGTTCTCGCTTACGCTTCGGGATACGCTGGACCTGAATTGCCAAACCCACGTACGGTATATCTGTGTCTACTCTGTGCACAGGACAAAAGGAGGGTCCATGTTACTGTCAGGAGTCGCTAAGCATCGTGGGGACTGACGCACTTGCAATGGAAGCTATCCCAGAACAAAAAAACCACACAACACTTTTAGGCTGCGTCAATGTACAGTGCCTTATTTCTGCAAAGTGTTCTTATCCTAAAAAAGTGTCATTTACAGCAGTAATGAATGTAAAACAGTCTACAGTCGCCGTGTATCACCGACTCGCTGGTTGATATTATCCGGTCCCATCTGCGATCAGAAGGCACATTATCCATAATTTTTCCCTTTTTTCGTGTAGCAAAGCGGGGTTTGCAAACTTAGATAAAAATGGACAGTTACCATAAATTCCAATGGTGACAAGCAGGATGCCGACAGAAAGTTTCCAAATGCTTCGTAATCCACTTCTCTGTCGCCCATCTGTAAGCTGTGTGTGCTCCAAACAGTCACAGTTTCAACAAAACGCTCACATCTCTCAACACGACATTTTGATGCCAAGTGAGGAGGGGCGGATGAAAATAATAGTTACCTGGATGTAACCCCCGGTTCTGTGAGTACATGCGTAGCCCTCTAACTTCATGCCGTAGGTCATCGGTCGACTGAGTGAGCAGCTCATTATAACCCGGTCCTTCTGGTGGGTTTTTCTAAACTCTGTCATGGGACTGGGACGGGACGCTAGTGAAAGTCTTCCCTCCCCATGTCATCCTCTAGCTTGTCCATTCGTGTACAAGAAGTGACATTTTGCAGCTCCCCTTCTTCTGTTACTGAGCTCCAGCATATGTAAAAAAGGCTACAGGTAGCCTTGTCTCCCAGCTCCCTGTAGTCCTCGTCTCTCCTCTGTGGTACGTGACGTTGTGTGTCAGGCTAATTGATGGTGCTGGCAGGTAGAAGGTCCCGGTGGGGCCTTGACGGAGCTCTGGATCTGGTACTCTGCCTTGACAGACACATCCGGAGGTAACCTAGAACCTGCTTATTACCGGTGACACCTTACAAATATGGAACAGTGGCTAATAACAAAGCGCGCCTTTGATGGAGGGATGCTGGTGGGAGGAAAGTGAGGTTTTTCGGCTAAAAGGCTTTTATTGAAATGACACAAAGAGGTTGCTTTAGCACAGAAGGGTTGAATTACTTCTGTGTTGCCAAAGATTTCTGTATATAAGTTTGTACTAAGCCAGCAGACGACAAAGGCGGTTACATGTTGACACGAGTCACATGAGGACAATAAGGGCACCACTCTGTGTCTTTGAGGACTCAGACGCCAGAAATTAAAGCTGTTGTGGGCAACAGACAACAGCTTTTTGTGGCAGACTCATTCCTGCTAACAAAGGACCGTTAACATGTGTAATAACGGTAAAAAGACGTTATTTTGGTGTTCAATTAGCAACCTAGATCCTTTGGAAATGGGGTTGTCATCATATTTAACGTGCAAAGAGCTATCAGTCCATGCACATTTAGCCAGAAACTAGTGAGTGTCCTGTTTTCTCACATGTTGTATTACCTTCTGACCATCTTTGGCCGCTGTAGAAACCAGTGAATGTGCCAAACTCTCTGGTTTTGATGCTCTGAAGATGACGTTTTGATCAGTTTGATCAAGTACCGCTGTTTGCTGTGTGCACGCAGTCTTTACATTGCTCTGCAGTACCTCACTGACCTCATTCACTCACTGGTTGATCACACCGTATCCTTCAGTTTCCTCTTTTATAGAGCAAAGCAGGTGTTGCAAATTAGAATGTATGTTGGTTAACCACACTTCAAATAACCCTCAGGATGTTCTTAGGAAGTTTTCAAATGCTTCCTGCCGCACAATGACACCATTCAGCGTCTGTATGAGACTGCAGTTAACATGTAAAATGACCGAACATGTAATTGTTTCTGTTTTTGTTTAGTACATTTCCTGTTTTATTCTGTAGGCTGTTGCTGTGTCTCAATTCAGGGTCTGCATCCTTCAGAGGAGCATTTGAAAGCCAATTACATCACAACGCCGCATGAAGGCTGTCTCAATTCGAAGGCGCTTCCAAATGCTCCTCCTTTTCCCTCTTTTTGAAGGATGCACCGCTGCTATCCTTCGTGGCCTCACATATCCCCAGATTCTTTGCGCACCCAAAAAAGAAGAAAGAAAGAGAGAAAATGGCGACATTGCGTGGCGTAGATCGTCACTGTCGCGGCAGAAATCGTGATGTTAGGGTAAAACATCTGGTGACGCAACCAGGAAATGTTCTAAAGGCTAGACCATCACATTTAACAACGGCTGATGCCGTAAACAAGGTCTCTCTGAAGGACTCGGCTTCGAAGACCGCAAAGGCCGGGTCCTTCGAAGGATGCAGACCCTGAATTGAGACACAGCTGGCTCGCCCAGACCCGCGAAAGTGACGATCTACGCCACGCGATGTCGCCATTTTCTCTCTTTATTTCTTATTTTTTGGGTGCGCAAAGAATCTTGGGATATGTGAGGCCACGAAGAGGAAAGAGAAGGCCGCATTTGTAGGCTGCATTTGGAGGAGCCTTTGAACTGAGACAGCCTTTGCGCGGCGTAGTGACGTAATTGGCCTTTAAATGCGGCCTCTGAAAGATGCAGACCCTGAATTGAGACACAGCATGTATCCTCTTGTGTCATGTGTTACTTCCTACTTACGTCCATCATCTGTTCTCCTGCCCTTTTTCCCTGCTCACGTATGTTCCTGCTCCACTCCTGTCCTGCATCAGCCTCATTAGCCCGGCCCTGTTCCCGGTGTTTCTTACCCCGCCTATCAGCTCCCGTCCCCGCTCTCCCGTTTCCCCTCCTCCTCATCTGTGTTTCTCCGCCTCCCTCCACCTGCACCTCATCCCTTCATTAGCGTAGTGTGTATTTAAGTCCAGTCATTAGTTGCCGTTTGCCGGTTCCAGCTTTTCTGTTAACCTGTTCCTGCGATGACAGCAGTTCAGTGAGATGTGGTTAATAAAATAAACTCAGTCGTGTTCAGGAAAAGATGATGAGTTGGGTGAAAATAGTGTTGACTTTTGGTTTCACACCCATGGGACACGAACAGTCGTCTCGTGAGTAAAGGTGCTGTCTTTTTGTTTGGCCCGACCATCAAACCCAGACTCCACGCTACGTCACCTGACTCGTTCTGAGGGATTCGTATCGAAGTTATTTGAAAGCCCGGTGACTAAACACTGTTATCCGCCAACCTTGGAATGAGAACGCTCTGTCTACATAAAAGTGCCGCCATTCGCCTGATCAATGAATTCAACCACCAGATTTTGCAGGAAGGACATTTACCTGTTCTTAAAGGAGCTATTTGTTTGACAAATTGATTTTTGAGTCCCACTCTCAACTCGTCAAAAACTTGTCACAAAGACTGAAAAATCAACTTTTCTTGCAAATAGGACCCTTTTTTTTTTTTAAAGCCTTTCTCTGTTGATGTGGAGGGATTATAGGACGATATTGCAGCTGAGTCTGACTGAAACGCCATCTGACGATACCCAAAAACTTGGCGCCGCATACGTACGGTATCCAGGAAAAGACTGTTCTCATGACTCTGAACAAAAGGAGGCGAAATTTACTGGTGAGGGAGAATTTAATAGGGTATAAAATCACCCTGCTCCACATTCGGGCGCATAAATCTCACTCATTAAGATTTAATTAAAGGCTCGCGGACCAGGACTTTTCTTCCCCCCCTCCATGTGGTACCTGGCATGAACAGTTTGGACTCCTCTGGTATGCAGCTTGATGGAGGCATACTGACACAGGCTTTAGTTTTTAAAAGAAAACTGTGCAGGGAGCTCAACTCTGGGCAGCTTCACAAGCCTCACAAAGGGAAAAAAAAAAAAAAGTTACAGTCTGTACATCAGCACCTCGGAGGCCGAACTCTCGACTCCATCTCCAAATTATTCTCCAATACCATCCTGACATACGGACTAATGGTATATAAGGTACAGCTTCTGTTGTTCTGGTGGAAAGCTCATTATTCGCCGTGCACAATGCCTTTCTGTCTAATTCTTCTCTCGCTTCGCGTCTCTCATTCACAGCCTCTTTCTCTTTCTCACACATTCATTAGCGCACTCCCGCCATTAACAAACACAGCAACACTCGGCGCGACGGCTGTGCACCCGAGCTTGTCGCAACAAAGCTTTTTATTTCTCGGTGTTATTTTCACGTGTTTCACGCTGCTTTTTTACTTGACTACAAAATTTACGCCGGAGATATGATTTTATTTTTTTTTTTTTTTTTGCTGCTAAATCCGGCCACAACTCCAGGATGTGAAAAGAAATGTGCCGTTTGTTGACTCACACAACCGGCGATGTTCTTTGTTCTCTCCTAATCGAGGTGTCTAATCTAACAGATTGTCACAATCGCACAAGCTCTTATCGCTGACATTTAACACGGCTAAATGACAGATTTTTAATTTTCGATGCTCTTTCTGGTAGTACAACTTTTTCTTTTTTGTTTTTTTTTTGTTTTTTTTTTCCCCCACTGTGTGACTTTTGGCAACCCTCAGAGCACTTCAGTTAAATCACTGTTTGGTAAAGTGAAATATCTCCCCGCTCAGCACGGCCGGTCTCATTTCTGCTCGCGGCGTTAATACGTTCAGTCCTTTTTATAAAACAGTGAATTAAGAGATTCCGTGCTGCAGATAAGCCTCATGCCTAATTGATTATGAGAAGAATGTCCCTGTGTTATGGCTCGGAGCGAATGGGACATTAATGCCATCTCCTCTGTCTCATTCTCATTCGCTCATGCAAATGTTTGCTCTTCTGTCGACTCTCTGTCTTTCCGTTAATACAGTACCCAACCGTCTGCCTCTTTTGTCTCCCTCTCGCTGTATTCAATTCAGCTCTCTTCTACGCCAGCCTTACCTCCAGGCCTTGCTCGGAGCCTGAAGGTGAATCTCTGGATTTACCCACAGATCTACGCTCCTACTCTCACCTTTAGTCACAAGCTTTGGGTCGTGACCAGAGGGATGAAATTGCAGATACGAGCGGCTGAAATTTGTTTTCTTTGCAGTGATAGGCTCGGGAGCTCAGATTCTCTGATACCCTATCTAAGCTCCAAACGCAGTCTTGCAACAGTAACTCCTTTATGTTGAACGGAGCCTGCTGAGGTGGTGCAGGGCATCTGATTAGGATGTCTCCCTGAAGCCTCCCCGTGGAGGTATTCTGGGCACGTCTGACTGGGAGGAAGCCCAGAAGACTCGGGAGGGATTATAATATTCCAACTGGTCTGGGAATGCCTCAGGATGCCCTAGAAGGCGCTCGGAGGACGTGGCTCGGGAAAAGGATGCCTGAGCTGCTCTTATTAGAGTGCTGCCACTAGAGCCAGGATCCTGATAAGGGGGTGGATGGATGAAGGGATGGAATAAAAAGGGTGGCTGTTTTTTTGTTTTTTTTCAAATGTACTGAGAAACATATCTACAGTAAATCCAGGAAATATAAGCTTTACACGGAGACGAGCTGTACGACATTAGTGGCCTTTAAAGGGGCACTGTGCCATTTTGGAGCGCAAATTCAAACATAGAATTGTGATCTTTGCAATCTTAATGATGTAATAACACAAATTCAAATATTTAGATTTCCATACTGAATAAACAAGCAGCAAGCATCAATGTTGTAAACACAGAGTCCAACGCTTCTCGTCCGGCTGTCGAGTGCAACAGCTCAGAGATGTTGTGGTGGAGACGGTCGCTGATTTTACATTGTTTGGAGTCGCATTTTGTCAATTTCCTTTTCCTGCGACCTGACATTATCCAGCAGAAGCCCTAAACCACGCAGGATTAAATGATAACATATTGGCCTATCTTCCCTGAATCTTGGCCTAGAAATTAACTAACATGATGCAGGTACATACACGTACACACATTCACGCACACACATACAATTCACAGTCCCCCCCCCCCCACACACACACACACACACCCACTCATAAAATACACCCACGTTTCCCTATATGTGGCTACATGACTCTTGGTGTATTCCCAATTCTCTTTCGCTGTTAGTAAGTTAAAATAACTCACCGTGGACCTTTCAAGTCTTTATACCTCTTTGACTGACTTCCTCCTTTGCTGCTGTAATAATAAATATGGCCACTAGAGGTCACTGCCAAACAAATCGTACATAGTCATCCTCACTGTAGTAAAAGATGACCACTGGTTAGAACACCTCACTGCAAAAAAGTTAAGTAGTAACTCTGCAGCCTTCATTTTATATAATAATATTACGTGACCAAGTCTTTATTGTTCTTAATATTCTGCTTTTTTTTTCTTTTTTTTTTGGAAAGCATTCCGAGAAACCTGTTGAGTGGTTTTTCAGAAATATCCTGCTAACAAACTGACAAATGGGAGCAAAAACAAACGTGCTTGCCGGAGGTAATTACAGAGCATTTATACTCCACTCAGAGCTGTGGCTGCTCTTTGTACTCTCAGTGCTGTGTGTGTGTGTGTGTGTGTGTGTGTGTTAGTGTGTGTGTAGGTCTGTGCACTTCTATGTGAGGTAAAAAGAGATGGTTGTATAAGAATAAAAAATCCGCCACGGCCCTTTTTGAACGGCTTCCAATATGCTGCAGAATGCTCCGTGACCTCGCCGTATTGTTGCTGCGCTCGTGTTCAGATTAATAAAGCATCACTCTGCTGATGAGCTGTTAACCGAACGTAGCAAACATTGAAAAGCAGATGAGAGGGAAGAGGATTCAGCCGGATTAACGACCTGTCATTGTTAGGTTCTTTACCATACATTCTATATGTGATTGTTTTTAGTTTGGTGGCAGCGTACAGCTTGTAGCTTGACTCTTGATCAAAGTTTCCGACAGGCGTGGTTCCATCTGTCAGCGTGTTCTCGTCATCAAGACTCGCTCTTCTCTCATCATTACAGCAGATGTCAGAGTGTACAGGCTGTTGTTTGTTTCCTTATTTTTCGTTCATTCACAAGAGGAATTGTAGAGTGCCCATAGAGGCAAAAAAAAAAAAAATGTGAACACAATGTACCCTGAGCTTGGAATAAAAAAAAAAAAAGAAAATCCTCTTTCTAGCATGTTTCTTTCTTTTTTTTTTTTTTTTCAGGCAGGGACGTGCAAAAGTTCACCTTCGTGGTATCTAGGTTCTGTCATGTCCAATCAAAAGCCATGCGTAGAGATCTTCCCTGGTGGATACAGCAGCGAGCGTGGCTTGACTTTTTAAGTTCCACCTGACGCTACAGATATAACATGGTCAACTTCACAGTGTTTAGACGAGCCTTTGGAGAAAAGGAAAAAATTCCAAGAAGGCAAAGGTTTCACCGAGCACAGGCGCAATTTGATTTTTTTTGTTACTCACAATCGTCTAGTCCGTCCTATTGTGAACGCAGGCGTCCGTTATATTGATGGTGTCTGACATTAGATACGTAACGCTGAGTGAGAAACCTATAAAATATAGAAATAGAATAAAAATAGATAAAATACACCCGGCCAACTGCAGAAAGTGTAGTTATTGCTGTTCTTATCTTCCTGTTTTTAAGTGAATACCATTACTCCTTAGTCCTTAAGGTGCCATCAGGCCTTTCCCCCCTTTTGCTTTAAGTCTCACCTGCACACCTACAGAGTTATCGTCTTCAGTGATCCCTGATCAACCAGCCATCAATACTTTATCTGGCTGCTCCTTAATTAATGCCAGAAAGAGATTAAAATGCTCAGTTTTTACTGGTCAGTGTTCTTGTGCCCAGAGGCATTTATCGGCCTTTACATTTTTAACTCACAGCGGACCCATTTTTCACTCGGGGAGGTCTGCAGCCTGTGTGTAGCGTTGCATAATTCCAGAGTCAGCAGAAAATAAACAAGAGGCCGGTGACACTTATACGCACACATCGACTCTATGCAAGGTTACACACTTTAAACAACTCGCAAACACCTACAGAGTTTTTTTTTTAAATTAAACCTGGGCACGTTTAGTCAAGCTTAAATAAATCTTTCATGGGATATCTGTAACCGGTCTTTGAACATTTTATTGTAGAAAAAGGGCTTTTCCACGCTGCCACAGCGTTTGCTGTCAATGAAAACTCAGAGTCATGCTGACTGCTGTTTTGCTGTCGACCCTGCAGAGTTCAGAGAAAATGTGACCATTACTGCTTTTTTTTTTTTTTTTTTTTTTCTGATGATATTGTTATTGTTTTCTTTTTCGCCTGAAGGCAGAAAGGCACTAACATCACCGAGCCTTTCTTGGGTTGAAGATATGCTTGATGTGTTATTGATTTTCACTTCACTTTTAACGAGTGAACTGATGTGGATTGATCTGTATTCACAAAGTCTTCTCGTAAAGAACACTGGACCTCCTTGCATTACGCTGCATCACATTCGACGCGTTTCGTACGTCGGGTACGCGTGCACCCGAATGTGATCGAGCTCTGTCGTCATTATCTTCTCCATTCTCTTATTGCTGTTCGGTGGAGCGTGGAGGGCTGCCGGAGGTGCTCGGAGCTCTAATCCACACGGGCACTCGATGTGTGAGGGGTCCTTTAATTGAAAATCTGTTAGATCCTCCAGCTGATCCGAAGAGACCGATAAAGCAAACTGCTGCGGAAACTAGACCGCCTCAGCGCTGCGGTGTGAACACGGCTGATACCAGCACGCAACCCAGCGTCCTCGATCGGCTGATATATTGACACTCCAGACATTTTTCATTATTGGTGGATTTTCAAGATTGTATCAATTATATTTGTAATATATTCATGAAGCTAATTGAAAAATCAATTGGCATGTGTTGTTGAACGTATGTGGACATCTTCCATGAGTGAGAATGTATTTTCTTTGTATCTTATTTTTCAGTATTTGAGTCGTTGTGTCGATGCCTCTGACATTTCAAATGTAAATATATTAATAAATGCAGATTTAACTAATGTATTCTTACTGTCATACTCTATACAAGCCCTGAGTAGGAAAGTGAAAGCCAGTGCAGCACTGCAATATGCCAAACAATCAGCTGAATAGGTTTGATTCTGCCTTCAGGATGTTTCTAGCGATAAAAAAAATAATAAAATACAAAAAAAATAAGTATTATATGACATTTATGGGTCGAAATGTGTTTAAAACATGTATTTTTCTTCTTCATAGTAGATAGACAGATCATAAGTATCATAATCATAGCAGCGGGTGCATTCAAAAACAAATTACAAGGACAAATATAGAAACAATAAAATACTTAAGTAGCTATAAAATAAAACCAGATAAGGATAAGTAAAATAGAATTAAATAAAATATTGAGGTATAAAGGGTAAGAGGAGGTGCGAGAGGATAAGGTGCAGCATTTACAGTAATAATAATACTACTAATAATAATATTTTCAACATTTTCAGAATCAAATTTGAAACTTTTTGACCTCTCTGAGCCACCATATTGTACCATTTTTGCATCTTAACGATTCATGTGTTTGCTTTTGGCTCCAAGTCCCCCATTAGGTTTCAGCTGAGGGCCTCCTGGGGGAGAAAGTTTGGGCCCCCTTGTCTTTTTTCCGATGATGCGAAGTCGTTCGATTGCAGTTTATTGCATCATAACTACCATGAGACTGATGGTACATGACTGATGTCTCAGAGCTCGGACAGCTCTCCACTGCGGCAAGATTAAGACCAGCAGATGTCTAAACGCAGCAGAGAGAATTAAATCACACACATTTTCACACCGTGAATTTACAATCCATGAATCTAAACTTCAGTGGCATCACCGTTTTTCGTCCATTTTCCGACGGGGGGAAAAAAGCTTGTTACTGGTTTCTGCGCCGATAATAAAACATCTCATCTTGTTTTTTTCCTCTCTCTGCATGACCCACGAATGACTTCCACAGTTTTCTGGCAAATGCCTCTCTGTTTCTGCTCTCTGTTTTTTAGAGCGAGCACTTATCTGTATTTAATTTGCCACAGAAACGTCTGTCGCTCTTTCATGCTCCCCCTTTGTCCCTTCAGCTTCTTGCTCGTATCGCGCCGCGCAGAGTTCAGCCAGTTCTTTACCGTCTGCGCCGCCGCGACAATGGCGTGTTGTCGCTCTCAGTTAAAAGGAAAAATGCAAATGACAGAACTAATGTATTTCCACGTACGCCCACTTTCTCGGTTTCTTCGTCTTTTTTCCGAGTCCGGTCAGGTACACGTTCGGCATACGGGGCTTTCGAACAGAACAAATACAATGTAGATTATTCCTCCTTTTGAGAATGGCATACGGCAGCAAATCTGACAGGCCGTGTTGCTCGCAGTAATGTGTTTGAGGCCGCTGCGAATCTCCATTCATGGATCAGCTCACATTAGATATGAAGAGTGTCTGCGGCGCTCGGTGTATGAATTTGCATGCGGAAGATTAAAGACTCCGGCCCATGCCGAGCCATGTCAAGGATCCATATGATGGATGAGTCATGTGTGTTCATAATTTCATCATTTGTTTCCAGAGACGTCAGCTATCACCTACAGAGCGCTCTGTCCGTACGGAGCGAGCGCCTGAATGTCAGCTCATCCGTATCATTTCCTGTGAATGGCTTTTTTGTCGAGTGAGTGCGGCTGCGATGTTGAAGGTTATCTTGCGAGTCTGAGTGTACGATGGGCTCGCTTTGTACGGCCGCGTTTATTGTATTTTTTGGTGTAAATGGACGTTTTTTTTTTTCTAGACCGATCTAGACGAGCAGATCCATTTGTCATTTTTTTTCTTTATCTGTGATATTTGCAGGGTACCGGCGTTGAGGTGTGTTGTGTGCGAACGTTTTAATCGTGCCCGTCTGCAGAATAATTACATTGCATTAGCCATTCAAGGTTAGACGCATAATGAAAAGGAGAGACGGAGATAAAGTGGAAGGAAAACATCGCTCTGGCGCTGTATTTATATTGATTTCTGTTTTTCTTTTTTACTGCGAGGTCCTCTTTCAAAAGCGCCGAGATCTCATCAGTCTCACTCGCAGATTACGGCTTCCCTCCCTTCAACATTTGCATAGCCTTCATCCACCCACTGACCAAATAAAAGAAGTGTAAAAAAAAAAAATGAAGCGTTCTCCGGCAACACACCCCTCATCATTTATTAACTAAACGAGTACTGATTCCGCTCACTATCGAGATGAATCCTCCCCGTCTCTCAGGACCCCGCGTCTGTTCAAACACGATATACCCACACACATTACCGGAGTTAATATTTTTTTCAATATTGACGTGTTCGCTGTTAATGCCGCTTGAATCGAATCAACCCGGGGTGTTTATTGTAAGAGGTGAGCCCGGCTGATATTAAAGCTCTGGCCTTGGATCAACATATCTGGTAGGTTTTTTTTGTTTTTTCTGCCAGGAGATTGGAGTAATGGGCGTCCCCATCCACGGGAAAGTGACCCGAGGCGAGAGAGTTTGGCTGAGGCAATAAGGCAGAAAATCTAATATGGTGGCATGGGCTGTCCCACTGGGCTAAGCTCTGTCAAACACAGAAGGTATAGGCATCCCTGCGTGTGTGTGTGTGTGTGTGTGTGCACCTCCTCCCTGTTTTCCTTCTCCATCCTCTTTGTCTTTCTCCCTTCTTTACCTCACACGAGGCTTACACACCCGCTAACGCATGCTCACACACACACAGGCGGCGGCACATACATAAAGTGATAAGCTGTGAGTCCTGTCTGGCGATGACCTTAACCTCATTGTAGAGTTTATTGGGCAGCATCACCGGCGAAGTAACCTCATTTTGCCTGGAGGAATACAGAGTCAGCTATTTGTTTGGCAGCCTGCACACTTCCAACAGCCCTGTACCCCCTCCGTCTTCCACCACTGTCCACCCCCACCTCTGCCCGGCCGTTTGTTTTCCCAATATATCAACCAACCTACCACCCCCGCATACACACACACACACACACACACACACACACACACACACACACACACACACACACGTGTCTACAGATGGTTTACTAACTCGCTGTGCACTGACGGATATGGTTCAATAGCTTTGGGCAAAGGAACAACATTGTCAACTTTCTGCTGAATTGCAGACGTAATGTCAGTACACAGCACAGCCGTCACCATTGACGGCGTGGAATTGGAACTGCACTCGCGAACAGGTAGAAGGCCGATTGCAGCAAAGCCTTTTTGAAATGGCCGCGACGAGCAACAAAGGAAAGAGGAAGGAAACTTTCAGTGACACTTTTCAATGAGATACACAAGAGTGTGGGCAGTTACAAAGGAATGAATCAGGCTTTTAAAAGTCGCTAATGAGTAAATCCCTGAGAAAATGTCATTAAATGATTAAACAGAGGTTTCTTAGGAGTTACTGGAGAACAGACAGAGATTAATCGATTACTTTCTTAATGACTAACTCCTGATTCACTTCAGGTGAAGTAATACTGAGTAGTTACCAACTAAACCCCTTAATTACTAATTACTTAATCATTAGTTACTCTTTTTTTGTGTGTCCCCCTCAAGTAAAGTACAACATAATACTTGGTAGTTAACAAGTAGTTGCTGTTTTTTGTAACTAACTATTGAGAGTACTTACCATTATTAACTTTACCTGAAGGAGCACAAAAAGAGTCGCTACTGATTAAGTAAGTAGTAATTAACAAGTGTAGTTATTGAGTTCTTTTAAGTTCCATCTGATGGTGCACAAACAGAGAAACTAATGATTAAGTAATAAGTAATTAACAAGTCTTGTAAGTGAGTACTCAGAATGAAGTTCCTGACAAATTAAGACAATGTGGAAGCACAAAAAATCTGAGTTTCTCAACTGGTCACTTGAGGCCACATGTTAAAATGGCAGAAATTACAAGTTTACAGCCTGGTACATAAAAAGGTTTGGCTCTTTGGCTCATTGCCCTGCTCATGTCAACCATACAACATTAAAGTTTAAAGTTATGCATAATTATGGGCATAGCCGCTTTGAGCACACAGCTAGCCTCAAGCTGTCAGTGAAAGGCTTCACCTCATCTAATTCCCGTCATTGATCTCGACCTTTCAGCCGTGTTAGTGGCTTTTGCTCTGTCATTAATGGGACTAACGGAGCAGAGTGGAGGGACGGAGAGCAGTGTTTTGAATTAACAAGCAACTCTGTCAGGTGTGTGCAGAGCCTGTAGCTTCTGGAGGAATTAACACTCAGAGTCGAGGACGTCACTGCGTTTGTTTTTTTTAATTTTTGGGAATAACACTACAGCTGCAAGTGTGGAGCTGTTGAGATGGAACTTACCGGCGGTAATCTTCTATTATTTGACTGCTTTGTGGAGAGGAACTCAACTTTATGATTGCACTGTGTGGAGATGGGAAAAATAAAATACATTGCAGGATAACAGAAAGAAACTCAAGTCTCTGGAGAGTGCTAACTCTGGTCAGACAAAAAAACCTAAACAGATAAACACACACTCGATGCCCGCTGTTGCTCGCTAACTTGCATTTAATACTCAGGTATTCCATCTTGTTCGGGGTGGATAAACCCATGGTCAGACTCGTGCAAATTACTCAAACGAGCACCAGTGAATACAAGAATTAATGTGAGGTGAAATTGGCTCATCTGTATGCATGTACACGGATAGCTTGTTAGCCTTAGCTAGCTTAACAGCTTCATGCAAGGTAAGGCTTGTTAAACTCACTGGGCTCACCTTCAGCTCCACCCACACTTCACCTCTTTGGCCAATTTATGAATAGCCAGCCGGGAGTCAAGTCTGAGTCAGGGCATGGCTGGTATGCCACACACTGAGTTTCATTCTGGTTCTGCAGAAACTTACAGCTCAAGTCACAATGACTGTCTCTGCTATTTTTACAGTAAATGGAAACAACTCATTCAGAAAGTGGTGACAGGTATTTATGGGAAAGTGACTCGTCGTTATCTACTATATAGTCCTTAAATCCCATTTATTCAGAAGTCATTTGTTGAGGATTCACTGTCAAGAAGTTCCTGATTCATCCATCGCTCATTTCCCCCAGAACTCACTTCTTTGTTCACCTGTAAGCGCTTGTAGTAGAAGCGCAGAAAGAGCCAGAAAACATTATGCCACGTTTACTCTAATTCTGAGGCGAGGGGTTTGACTTTCTTTATATTTCCATTCCTCCCGCTGTTATCATCTCACCAGAGTGTCTGAGTGCAGGAGCAGGTCCTGTGACACATTATTCATGTCCCGTCACCAAACAGACTTTCCCACAGACGGCGAATTACAGGCTTATTTCCATACTTGTCGGCAGCGCTCGTGCTCCCTCCACTTCACTTCCTCCCCTCATCCTGCACAGCTGACTGCACAGTGAACTCCCAGGTCCTCCAGGGGCACCAGTTCACCACCTCTGTCTGCACTTTAGCACTCTTGCACACTTGCTGCACAGTGTACTGCTATCATATTAGATGTGGGGGGAGAACATGAAGTTGATTGCAGAGACCTTCTCGGCGATGTACTGCCTGCACTCACTACATGTGTGTTTCTTTTTTTTTTAACACCCGGGCGTGATTGACTGCCAGCGCTGAGACTTTTTATTGGATTTTCTTCCTCTTTCTCTCCGTCTCTTTGTTTGTCTCTGCGCGTTTTGATCCGTTTATCAAAAATCCCTCTTCCAATAGTTTGTTCAAACGCTTCAAATTCGTTAACACTTTCATGGCGAGCAACCTCCCGCAGCCGTGCACATAATGACATATCTCTGCGAGGCAAAAACAGAAGTGGCTCGATATCCTCCCGGGTGGATAATTGATAGCCTGGCAACGGCAGACTCATTTGCAAATGCGCGTTAGTCTGGTCCCTCTCAACTCATTTTTGATGTCCAAGGGGAGCTATCAATTGTAGCAGACAAAAATGCCTCTGGATGCAATGGGATAGTCCAAACAAACAACCAGACCAAAGAAGCATGTAACATAGTGCTTAATGACACATGCAAGTTGTGTTTACATGGTCTGTTTTCATTTAGAAATCGTGGCCTGGGTAGGTTTTGGCACAAAAACCACTTAGGGTTTGCAAGAGATCATGTTTTGGCTTAAAATACCCGTTTCAAATACCACGAACACAGCTAAAGATGTGCCAAGGTCTCCTGTGAAAACACCTGATTGCTGCTACAAACACGACTGAAAATTGTCCTGAGGTCTCCTTAAGGCTTCTACAAAGAGTCTCAATTTAATATGAATGCCTCTATATAGTCCCCCCAGGAATCTGCAGAGAAAAAATTCAGCGGAGAGCAATTTTGATTCTGAGCAGACCAATTATTGATTCCGCGGCTTGAAAGTTAAAATTCCACAAACATTAAAAAAACACACGTTTTTAATGTAATAATGAATTAAATATTCTCTTATGAAATTAACTGCAACACCAGAACACTGTAAAACATTGTGGAACCTACTATTACTGGTTTTAATATAATCGACATCAACATTTTCTTCGTCCCTGTTGGGCAGATTTATTTGCAACATAAAAAATGCAAAGCTTTTCACCAAACTATGGGTGAAGGTATAGAAACAGAAAGTGCCTTCTGCATACTGCAGATAGTAAATGTAAACATTCAGTTACACAATGAAATGCTGACACAAAATGTGCAATCAAGTCTGCCGGGATGAAAACTACATGCAAAATGTGATATTCCGCGGAGGGTCTTTGAATCCGTGGATGGCCGAGAAATCTGCCGTTATTTCCGCGAACGCGGAATCGCGGATTCCTGGGGGGACTATCTATATGACTTACAGCAACAAACAAGACAATTTACTATTTACTATATTTTACTATCACTTGGAGAGTCTGTGTTAACATCAAAAATAAGCAGGATGAGATTTTTCTTCAGATAATTGTATTTTTGATGTATTTTGTAGTTTTTGATGGTGTAAACTCCACCACCTTTTGTCCACAGGGGCCTCCGAAATCATCAACATATCAAAGTCCCTCATAGCAGCTTTAAAAGTTTCCACTGGTGTCACGCTTATGATTCTGGTTCTGAAAGATATTTGGGGGCACTTACCTAAACCCAAACACCTTCACAATATTGACAGCAGACTGGGAACCATTTCTCTAACTATCATAGGTTCATTGGGTTTTTGGAGAGCACTAACAAAACAACTATTGCCAAATCGCTCATGTGAACCATTCCACAAACGGTCCTTCGGGTCGCTTTGGAACGCAATGACGAACAAACTTACCTCGTCGAGTTTGGACGAGCTTGCAGTTTGATTAGTCACATCGTCTGTTTTCTTTCTCTATCGCTCTTAACTGCTCTTGGATGAACGGACGTTCTGTCTCGGGAACCTTCAATCCTCGAGTTGTTTGTTGCGACGCTCTCATTAGTTCAAGCGGCTTATTAAAAAATGAGAAACAACAACCGGCACAAAATTGCTGATTATATTATCATGTGGATTTCGGGGCGGTGCGGTGGGACGAGGTGAGGGAGTGACTTTATCAAGTACCCATTGAGGCACACAATGGCCTCATCCATCTTCTTTGCTTTCCTTTCAGCTCTGATTAAATGAGTGTGATGGATCTCGCCATCATTAGGGAGACTGAGGGCTGGCGGATTGGAGCCATCACAAATCAGCTTTATGTGGGAAGAGCATGGAGTGGCAGTGACAGCTTTACAGCTCCTGTGATATTAATGGAGTGGACCGTTTTTACATTGCGCGGCCCCGCAGCCCTTTTCACATCAGATGTATGGTAACCAGGGGTTGTTACAGATCTCTGGCCTCCAAGTTATGAGTACGTTCAAAGGTATTGTGCGCCTGAGTCAGCACATTTGCCGGTCGTCCAAGGGTGCCGGAGTCGCTATTTAGTATTCTCGTCTTGAATTCTCCAGGTTAATGCTGACCAAGTGCCTCAAGACCGACATCCTACTTACCGTATATATAGAATAGAATATAGAATATATAGAACGACCCTGATTATAAGACGACCCCTCTTTTCAAGACTAATCTTACAAAAAAAAAGACTTTCAGCTGGTAATGGGCATGCCTTGGTTTCGTTTCTCAGTAACAAACTTTAACTCACGGAGTGTTTGTGATGAAAATAAATCACAGCGACCGTCAGCCCTCCCGACCGAGACTTCAGGGAACTTTGCCCCAGAAAACAGCCTCCGTCCCTGCGAGTGACAGTCAGGCAGCGACCTGTTAACTGATGGTGATTTTTAATTATGTAATTTAGCACAAAAAAAGTAAATATGTCACTTTCCAGGATGTTTGGTGGGTCAATATCTCAATCACTACACCTTATCACAGCATCCATATGATTATAAACTGTCCGCGGGTTTAGATTGACGGGGGACACCTTGGAAACACCGACGTCATCAACATAACGTGTACCGTCACGCCTCTTTAGGAGCCGTAGCGCCGGCTTTCTGTGTGAATTACACGGCGGTACGGAGGAGATGCTTCGCTCTGTGTGAATCACCATCAACGGAGAATTGGCGAACCATCACTCCGGAGTTAAAGCCGGTACGCTGTTTAAAAAGGGCTAGTAACGTCTCTACAATAAGCTGGCGCTGTCTGCCGTTGCGGTCATGTAGCGACTCCAGACAACTATCAGCATGTGTCAACGGTTAGACCCCGGTTATAAGACGACCCCACTCTTTCACATTATTTTTCATCGAAAAAAACCTCGTCCTATATTCGGGTCAATATGGTACTATACTTGATAATTAACAAGTAACAAACATGTTTCTAGAAAAATTCAGTTTCTCGGAGCTCAAGTTTTCCACCGCTGCACAAAAGGAGTCCGTGTTTTCTCAACAGTCATCAGTCGACATCTTTCCACGGATGGTGTTCCCTCCACGGGTCTTCCTCACCCCAATTTCATGCAGCTGATGCGCGTCTTGGTTGCGATCCAAACGCGGGGGACTCTCTTATGTCTCGCTCAAAGTGGGAAAACATCTTTGTTCTAGCGTTTGAGAAAGGGGGTCAGTCGAGTCGCACATCCTGAGACACGCAGTCGGTGTCATTGAAGCTCGCATTTAAAAATCTCAGTGTCTCTCTTTCGCTGTTTAATTCAGCAACAGACGTAAAAAGCCAAGCAGGATAAGTGGGTCTTCAGCTAACTGAGGATACATGGCGTTAAAAATGTAGTGTTTACTCACAACGATGTGGGTTACTGACACGTCTCACATTTTTTGAAATGTTTATCTCCCAGCTCCCGTCACGACTCCATACCGCTTCATCTATAATGCAATATGGATTTTAAGTTTTTAATTTTGTCTCATTTTGACATGCAAACACCTGTCAAAGTTGTATTAAAAGCACAAACTCATTGACTTTTTTTGTTACTATTCACTTTATTGTCTCTGTGCAGAGAAAAACATGGGAATTTTTGCCAAATATGGAACCATTACAGATATATATTTACTATGAAATATGAGACATTGCATGCAAAAAGAATAAATAAGAAAACAGTTGTGTCTGAATGTGCCTGTGCCATTTAGGTTTCAAGCTTGCACACCCAACAAAATCATTGGAAATGTGAGCAGTGTAAATGAACTGAGCGTGGTCTTGAACCTGTGCACTGCCTTCACGCTATTCAATTTGCTTTCAGTGAAAAATTATTACAAAAGAGGTGTCAAAAGGATTCTCTGAGGACACGTTTTATCAGAAATAAGTAGCAGATAGCATCGGTCAGAAAAGCAGTCGACCCGCAGCAGCTCTAAACCAAAACCGAGCACTCCAGCCTCTGTCACATTTTATGAATTTACAGAAAAGCATATGTGGTTTGTGGACATTCCTCATGTGTATATAAAAAACTAGATATTTTATAAGGGTTGCATGGTTGGATACTTTATATTTGTACACGTTTGGTTGTATGATACTTACTCTTTAATTTGTGGCTGCAACATTTTTCTCATTAATGAGAAGACCATACTGTATACAGAATGTTTTTCACATTACCACATGTAACACCCTGTACAATGACAAGAAAAAGAGGGAAAAAAAAGAAGAAAAAGTATAAATATTTATACAGCACCATTCAGAACACCATTACGTTCATTACATTGTGTTACTAATCCTTGTGATATGAAAAAGCTAATTAGAAGAAAAGAAGATGGAGGTGTATTCACTTAGTTTAGTAAAGTAACCTACAGTAAGTAAATAGCTATTTATAGCGATCATTATCACACCTCGGCTTCACAAAACTCCTTTTGTGGCAAAAAGCCACGATCCGCGTCATTAGCGGCAGGTATGGAGGTATAGCAGAGAAGCTATGTGACAGATTCACCACACCTGCGGGTGGAGGTCACCCTTTCCTGTGGTGGGGGGGGGGAAAAATGCGATTACTGCTGCAGTAAAAATTCAGGCAGATTGTTCTCAAGTGAGCGACCCGGGGAAAGCAATATTAGAGCAGCAGAGAAACAAAAACAAAAGTAAGCCAATAGGAGACGCAGCGGGGCGTCGGGCTGGTGCTCTCAGAAATGAGTTATATCCAAAACCATAGGCAGCCGCTGAATACAGAGCAGAGGACACACAGAACCCCACGCCTGCAGAACGAGACTTACAACGACGTGAAGTGTTGCTTAAATTTGTCGTTATTTCTGTGTGTGTGTGTGTGTGTGTGAATCGCATAACAATGTCTCTGTGTGAAACCTCTCTGGCAGAATTTGCCTAGTGTGAAAATCCATCCGCCCAACATGAGCTAACATTTTACTCATTAATGTCTTGAGAGGATTTTTTTTGCAGCAACAGAGACACAAAACCGGCAGCAGCAGAACGTCTCTTTGTGGGGAGATGACAGCGATCGCAGCGCTGTTTGTGCATGAGCCTGCGTTTGTTTGTTTGTTTGTATGTTTGTTTGTTTGTTTGTGTATCCTTATTTGGTTTTTCCATGTGCTTCTTTTTTCCAGCCCTGTTTTGTGTGTGTGTGTGTGTGTGTGTTTTGACATCCGCAGTGTACACACTCTATTGAGGGACTGACTGTAATCTAGGCTCTGTTGACAGTGAGTAATTCTATTCAGCGCAGCTATTCATACATATTCAACATGGTTTTTTTTTTTTTTCGCCGATGAAATGGTGATTAAAAGGAAAGTCCACTGAAAGCAGTGTCGCAGGATGTGATGTTTACTACCGTGGAATCGATCCTCATAAAGCAAAGTCTGCTGATTAAACCAAATGGGTTAAGTCCAAAGTAAAATGCTCAACGGATGCTGTCTGTTTTTTTTTTTTTATATTTACACACCATCTGTTTTTTATATTTCTCTACCAAAACAATTGTTTACTTTTTTGGTGGAAAACCCGCAGAAGAAATGCTCGCGGGCAAACTGGAATGTGATAAGACAAAAATGTCTTGGCTTGCTAGCGGCTTCGCGAGGCTCCGTGTTTAGTGATAAACTCGCGAAATTGGAAATTCGACCTGAAGGTGGCACGAGATGAAAGCAATTCGGCAAACCACAAACACGGCTGGAAGATACCCCGAGGCCTCCTTAAAAATATCCGCCGGTTTCATGCTTGCAAATGTTGAAACGCAGTCTTGAATGGTGGTCACTGGCTCGCCACCAACTCCACCACCATCCCTTCCACCTGCTTAGATGAAAGCCAGGTGGTAAACATGCAATGCTAACATGATATGATTCACGTAGACGTTTCTACAACACATATGATTTTATTCTGTTGACTGGGCAGGAGGGAATCACCAAAGTTCATCCTGAGAAGAAATCTCTGTACCAATTTTCAGTGGTGTGCACAAGGGGGGGCAGGGGGGTCAGTCGCCCCCTCTCGTGGCCCAATTGTTGAAAAATGTACGCAAAAGTGCCCTCCTGGGAGCCAAAACATACGCTAAAGTGCCCTCTTGGGAGCCAAAACATACGCTAAAGTGCCCTCTTGGGAGCCAAAACATACGCTATAGTGCCCTCTTGGGAGCCAAAACATACGCTAAAGTGCCCTCTTGGGAGCCAAAACATACGCTAAAGTGCCCTCCTGGGAGCCAAAACATACGCTAAAGTGCCCTCTTGGGAGCCAAAACATATGCTAAAGTGCCCTCCTGGGAGCCAAAACATACGCTAAAGTGCCCTCTTGGGAGCCAAAACGCGTGCTAAAGTGCACTCTTGGTTGGCAAAACACACTAAACTGCCCCATGGCTGGTTAAAACATGATAAACTGCCCTCTTGGGAGCCAAAACATGCACTAAAGTGCCCTCTTGGGAGCCAAAACGCGCACTAAAATGCCCTTCTTTTTGCCCCTGCCCTTCAAAAAGTCTGTGCACGCCACTGCCAAGTTTCCATGAAGATCCATCCAACAGCTGTGGAGGCATTTTTTCTAAAAGACGAAAACATTTTAACCTCATGGCACGGTTACAGGAAAAAGCCATGCGATCGCAAACACACGTACACATAACTGCATGGTAATCGAACAAAGGGGTTCTCAATAGATCTCCGTCAGGACTGTGGTGGAGGGTTTGACATTGTCTTACCCGGAGCGAAACCACTGGCAAAAGGCTCCGTCTGCAATCACAGAACTATATGAGCTGTAAAGTTCAACTTCAGGCTTGTGATCACAGAAGGAATGTCAAAATACGTTTCATACTGGATCCACCCTTCAACAGGGCGATAAATTCCCGTAACTGCATCGAAAGCCGTCAGCACGACAGACATAAAGTTAAATTATAGACTCGCTGAGCAATTTTTACATTTGACACATTTTGAAAGAGTCAGTGAGGGCTGTAATCATTCCGCCTGTCGATACAGGCCTTTAAGCAATCCATTTCTATTACGACTTTGCTGTGAGAAATAATGAAAAAACATCCATTTCCGATGCTAAAAATGTATTCGGACGCACACGTTGGTTACGTGTTGATTTGGCCGTCGGGACACAACACCAGCCGTAAAACCTACAGCACGCAGCAGCCAAAAGAAAAGTCATCTCAAGCCATAAGACATAAAGCTCCAGGTTTGGCACGGCCGATAAAACCACCTACTGAACAGAAGGTGAGAGACGGCGCAGCCAACACGTGCAGATCCTAAAGCATCGTCTCCGTCGGCCTCCTGCACAATAAAACTCTCACACCCACTGGTCTCCTCTGAGTTCTAAACACGAACCTGGAGAGAGACCTGAGCGTAAACAGCAGACAGTCAGGAATAAATTTCCACTCCCCACCCATCCTTCCTGCAAAGCCCAATGTGGGAGGATGGCAGGCCAACGCAGGCGGGTCTAGTCGACGCTGCACATATGTCCTCCTCACGTTCCACTGATCTAGCCCGTCGATGCCAACGGGGAGACGGGCATGTCCTGCCAAAATGTAAGCTTGATATGGCATTGCAGAAACAGTGGGCAAGCCTATGTTTAGAATGAGGGCTAAGCATATGTTCGCACACTGCCGCCCGCCCCTCTGCCTCGATGTTGAGAATGTGTTTATTTGAAAAGGGTCACGCTGGTTCTGTCACTGCCTTTGACAGAATTTCAAACCCAGGATGAAAATGTTTGCAGTTATTTTGTAGACACGTCAATTTGAACATATTGTTTGGCAGAAACGTTGTGTCGTGTCACATTGACATTGCGTGCTTATTACGTGACTTTCAGTGGAGGGATTAGAGGTGATAGGGCAGCCGAGCCAGCGACCCGGGTTCGAGTCTGCATTTAGGTGTTTATAAGTCTGAAACCACTGGATATTTTCCTGCTGTGGTTGTGCCGACAAATCCCGATGTCCGTAACGAGACCTCGGGCCACCTCGAGTCCAAAAACAGGTATTTTCAACCAAAATGTGATCTTTTCCTAACCCTAACCAAGTGTTTCTGTTTAGTTTTTTGAAATTGAAATTGAGAATTTGACACTTGATCCCATTCACTTTGCATGGAGACACGTTTAATTCAATAGCTTCCTGTTCATTTCAACAATAAGTTATAACTAGAATAAAGTTTTAACTTATCCATGGTGTTGCAGAAACTTTTCGGCATCTATTTCGGCGACTGGGTTGTTATTTCTTCTTTTTTTTTTTTCTTTTCAACAAAATCCCCAAGGGCAACACGTACTGAAGGAACCATTGTATCCACACCAACCAATAGTGTTGACAGCCTTCTTCAGGGGAGGGAGGATAATTAAGGTGAGCAGAGAAGCCTCGCACTGACTTGTTGGGGGCACAACTACAAGGCCAGCGAGCAGCATCTCTGTTGTCCTCCGGACGGGGGAGTGGGACTGGTGGGACTTCGCGGAGGGCAGAGGGGGCAGCACTTGGTGGAGCTGCCGCCACATGGCCTCTCTGTCATCACAGCACAGCGCGCCACAAGAGATTGCTGGAAGGCATCCTGCCACTGCTGGCGTCTTGCCACCGCCAGACGGCTGGTGTTGTTGTTGATGAGTGAGACGAAGCGCTGCCAATGTGGATCAACCTTGCTGACCAAGCCAGGGGCAGGAGCAGCACAAGATTATTCTGATTGACTCGGCGTTCAGATGGGAAATTATAAACTCGTAGATATGCAAAAAAAAAAAAAGATTGGCCAAGCTCCCCGTGCCCATCACCCCTTTGTCCGCACCTTACTCTCTCTGGTTCACTGGAAGTAATTGATTCCCGGCGTCCTTCCATCCGGCCTTTTCCTGAGAGATCCCACAATGTTTTCAAGGCCAGAGAGGATTTGTACTCACTTCAGCATGCTCCAAGTCTTCCACTCTTCCCAGAATACATCCATCGGGAGGTGTCTGGTCGACATCCTGATCACGCATCGCGTGCCAAACTACCTCCACCAGCTCCTCCGACATGAAGGAGCCGTCGTTCTTTCTCTGGGTTCCTTCTCACCGTCTGAATTTTGTACCCATACATGCATTTCTAAGGCAAAACTGCTTCAGTTCATAGAAGAAGAAAAAAAAAATCATTGAAAAAAGCTGCTGCTTGCTGCTTCGATATGACTGTTACCTCTTATGCAACCCTCTTACGTGTCATTCCGGCTCTGATGCTTTCTGCGGCGTTTTCTTTGTTCACCTCAATACAAACTCAATAAAAGAGTTTTTCCAGCAAACTTGCAGAGCCACTAGAGTAGGACAAGCCTTGGTATTTCTGCTGCAGCGGATTTCCAAGAGAACCACTATAGAGGCTGTCACCACTAAGGGTATTAGCAGAATGTGATTTGGTATTTTCTGCTTTATGGGGCCCCCATTCCCTCCACCCCCTGCGCCGTTATCTGGCAGTGGAACAGAGGACTTGGGGCTGTCATTTTGCATGGCATCAGCAGAGACACCGAGCAGATAGTGTCAACGCGGAGAGATCACAGGTAGAAAGGGGTCTTTTTCCTCTGGGATCGGGAGATGGTAATAAGCCAGCGCAAGCGAGGCAGGAAAATACAGGGCGACAAGCAGAACTTATCTACACTGTCACCAGCTCAGTGTATATGAGTATATGACATAAAAAACAAGACACGCGTTGTAATAGAAACATGTTTCTGTTGCTAAATCCACCCAACGAATGTCCTGAATAGATTATAACCTCCCATTCCGCCCCCCCACGTACACACATTTTTCAGACCTCAGTTGAACCCATTACACAACCCTC
The DNA here is from genome assembly GCF_900880675.1 of Sparus aurata. NCBI lineage: Eukaryota > Metazoa > Chordata > Actinopteri > Spariformes > Sparidae > Sparus > Sparus aurata. Next base: position 24,447,085 of record NC_044198.1, on the reverse strand, counting down.
TTACATTTTTGTCAAACTTTTCTGTTTCCCGCAGACTTTGACATAATACGCTGCCCTTGGAAGCGCATTTACAGGCGAAGAATATAATTACAAAAGCACACACAAGTGCGCGAGGAGAAAAAAAAAATCTGAACGGAACGGAGAGTGAATGCGGCGAAGCAGAAAAGGATCCGGCGATGAAAGACAGCAAGGACAAAAAAAGAATTATGAAACATGAAAAAGTTCAAGCACAGAAAGAGACAGAACGAGTATCGGATCCGATGGTGTAAACGTGTCTACAAACAGTGTCGTTCACGACGCCAGTCGGCCAGCTTCCAACATAAGTGGCCATTTGGCAGGAGATGAAACGGGAACTTTGCCAGTTTTCACAGATTTTTGGGGGGATTTTTTTTTGCATTACTACAATAACGGTAGTGTATGAAAGTGAACATGAACCCAGCGCCCCTACACTCTTCTGCTGGCAGAGTTTAGAGCTGTTGTATCAACCACAGATGGTGATTCTGCAATGCAAGTCCACACAAGTGTATCCGAACAAAGACTGTAGTCGGACCGAGTGGCAGGCGAACTGCCAAACTGCTGATTGAATGTGACACCACCGTGTACTTTGTGCGTTTTTTCGCAGGACTTTTGCAGCCATGTGTGTGTTTTTAACAACATCAGTATATTTCCAGCTGTGGACGTGGTACTTTTCGACAAACCCTGATGTTTTCCTAACCCTAACCAAGACTTTTTGGCCTTTTGGCTTATACGTCGCCGGCCTCACTGCTCTCTCAGTACGGGTTAAATGTGGAGTACCAGTTTCACCATGTTGTACATTTCCTGGCGTGTGGGTACGAGAGCCAAGCACAGTGCTCATTGGTCTGGTCAGCGCAGTGCATTCTCTTGAGTTAAATGAAACAGCACAGCTCTTTTTCCCCTTTTCTCAGTTTTCTCCGCTCACATAGCACCGACTTCAAAAGCGTTTGCGTCTCTCTGCTGCATAGACACCACCTTTTTTTTTTCTTTCCAGCGCTGAAATACTAACTTCAGCTTCCCTGAACATAAACAATCCACAAATAGATTAGAATAAAGACTATTTTCTTAGTTTTTTATCTTCCGGTCCTATCGCTGCACTCTGCTTTGTTGCCCTTGACAGATTGGACCTTGTTTGTTTGACTGCAGAAATGTCAGACGGAAAACAACCAAATGTCAGCGCCAGACTTCCAGCTACCAATCCCTCGCTCGATCTCACTCTCTCTCTCTAACACACACACACACACACACACACACACACACACACACACATTTCATATTTACACTGAAGTCATCCCCAGACTGCTCTCTCTTGAGAAAAGCAAGCGTGTTTCTTAATCCACCTGCAGAGGAGAAATCAATAGTGTTTTGCTCACCCATGCTGAAAAAGATTGTAAAGCCTGTCTCATCTGTCCAGTTTACACAACTAAATTGTTCCCTGCTGGTAATCCAAATATCACGTCTGGTGGCACAAAAGAAGCACAGAGTCGGTGGAAAGTTTTACAGCACTCTCACAGTCTGACTGATTTTTACGCATGTTTACGAGTCGTGAGGAGGACGACCGGTCGAAACAGCTGCATAGCCACTTCTGTCACTTTGTCAAGTCAGAGAGAAAGAAAAGAAAAGCAGCTGATGTCGCAGTGATGTCGTGGGGTGCGGAGTTTGAATCATGTTGCAGACAGGGAGGGTCTGGAAACATGCCACCAAGAGGCATCATGGGAGTTGTAGGATCCAGTTTTTCTAGCTTGACCCATAATATTACACTTTTGGCTACTTGTTCCAAATTTGGAAGCGTCACACGGCTGTATGTGTTAAGAAGTCCTCAGGGACTCCTTCCAATCATGTTCATGTCGACAGATACAGGATATTTTTGTTACTGTTTTTTTATCTCTGTAAGGCACTTTGCGCAACTTTTGTATGAAAAGCACCATAGAAATAAAGATTGATTGATTGATTTCAGGACACCTCGTGTTTGTGACGACCAAAGCAGGTAAATTCAGCCAAAACGTGATCTTTCCCTACAGCTCTAACCAAGTTGTCACATAAGGAAATGTAGTAGAATGTAGAAGTTCTATCATATCCCTGGTTTGCCACATTTATTCTCACAATGGAGCTGGATTCTAAACCTCTATTAAGCAGAGTGGAGCTGCAGATTCATACAGTACTTCTCTGAAGGTTTATCGCCACCTACATCACCACATTGTCACGTCTGATACATTTCAATTGAAGGATTTCCACAGTCACGATAATATTGCTGCTTCTTTTCATGAAGACTTCAAATCCACCTCAGTGAAAGTTCAACTCTAAATTGCCGGAGTGACCCTTTAATCCAGACATCACTGCTCGTATCAGACGAGGGGGGAAACAAGGGATTGAAAAACTTTAAAACTTTCAGATTTGTTTCCAAAAGTGTAATTCTCCCAGAGATTACATTACAGATCTTTGAATTAGTGCCGGGAGCCTGTACAGAATATTTATGCCGTTTGGCTCCACGCAGCACAACATGGTATCACAGCAACTGCTGCTTACACCCCGAGGTATAAAGGAAGCAGCGCTGGTGCCTTCATCAGAGCAGGCAGCTGAAGTGTTAGCATGTTGGTTAGCGTGGCCAGAATAAAGAGGTGAAATGTGTTTCTATCCATCAGCTCTGTCCTGAAGATTTGTGTGTGTGTGTGCTTCCTTTGTAACTCTATGATTTAATAAATCAAACACAAAACAAACTAAATTTTTTTTGACTGAACAGAGTCCGTGGCTGTCACACCAGGGTTTCAATCCAGCCTGGGGTCGAGGCAAGAAAAACGGGAAAATATACTTTCAGTCTGTGAAACAGTCAGAAGATTTATTCTATAGCTACTGTGGTTGAGGTCAGGAAAGATTGTGATTTTCGACCATATATTAATATAAATCTGTTTGTGAAATGCTGGCAAAATGTGATATACTTGAACAAAAATTAATTTGTGCACGTGAACTTGTACAGATCAGTTTTTCGTGAGCCGCCAGAGATACTGGGTTTCACTAAAAGAACCCAGTTAGAAACATAAAATAAATCTCGCTGTTTATGTTACGCGTGAATAATCAAGTCAAGCGTTTGTGATTGTGCACATTAAGCAGAGACTCCCGTCACTGAAGCTTTATCTCTCTCATCTTCTCTCATTTTATGTGTTTGGCTGCTGTGATATTCATCTCGCAGCATTACACGTCTGCTCTCAAAGATGCAAAATGTACAAAGGTATACGCTTTATTGACTATCTCCTTCCATCTGCCTGCGTCTCCCCCTCTGTGCCATGTTTGCGCTCGACAGCCATGTAAATGAAGAGACATGAGACCGGGACGATGCTTTGATGCCGGTGATTCATTCTCATGAAGAGATGTCACCCGATCAAAGTCACTGAATGAAGGGAACCTGCCTCGTGTGTTTTCCCCGTGCTCGGAGATTTAAACCCTGCTGAGTGGGAGAGCCCAGATGTGCGCTGATGCACAGTCGGCATTATGTCTTATCACTTGTACCTCTATATGTTGAGCACAGACAGCTACTGTCAGAACAACAGGATATTATATTACGCCATAACATTAGATTGCATATTATGTGGCTGCTTCCCATTGAAAGACATTTACTTTCTTTTTAAATGTCTTTCATTCAACTTTTATTTATACCCGGATCAAAGAAAAACAACAATAAAGAGATGAAGAAACAAAGGGCAGTGTCTCAATTAGGTAATGAATACTCATAAAAAAAAACAAAAAATTCTGTCTGTATGTTACTCGCGTATCTTGAGAATCATTCATAGGATCTACTTCTCACTTGGCAGGTGTGTTGCTGAGTACCTGAGCAAGTGCGGTGTTAAATTTGGTGCACGCAACACGCAATCTGTGCAGCAGCGGGGTCGTGGCTCTGCAGACCGAAGCTGGGTTCCCTCGTGATCTCATGGGGAAGCAGACGTAAACAAAATGGAGATTAGCCTGGTGCAAGCACTTGTCCAAAAAACGTAAACATAAAAGCAGAATGTTAAACGGGTCTGGATGAGTGGGGAGACACGAGGACGGGAGGTGAGATTTTACATATCAGTCAATAGTAGCGTGCTAGCTAACATTAGCCCCAAGATCTTGAATGTCTACCCTTGCATGGCAGCACCGTTAGCTCTGACATGCCTTTCTCATTTGTCGTTGTGGTCCAGTCGTAAAGCTCCAATTTACTCATTTAGCTCTAACATGAATATAAAAAATGTTTGATATTATCAGGGCAGCCATGATGAGTCGGCTCAGGAAGACACGATCTCTAAACGTCTTCACATTACCAGATAATCTGTGCTGAACATTATGTTTTGAGGCGCTGACGTTACAGCGCACTCTCTTGATTTGTACAACTGAACTGACTCAACGGGTCTGTTAAGGACCTGTGTGACATTTACTGCTATTGATTGCTTTGCAGTGCTGGCCGAGTCACAACGAGTACGGTCAGATGGATCACGGAAGTCCCCCATGATTATAATTTTCTCATCCTTCCGTGCCCTCCTCTCCCCTTCCACCCCTCTGTCTGTGTTTTTCGGGCAGCTCCAGCCAATCTAGTGTGTGCCATCACACACACAGTTTCACACACATGCATCAGTTTTGCACGTCTTTCATGATGATCGTTAAATGAGAAACAGTGTTAATTTCTCGCGGTGCTCATTTTGGCACGACTCAAATCCCCACAGTGTCACAACAGAATTGGGACTTTTGGCAGTTGCTGTTTAAGCCTCCCCTCATCAGTAACAGTCTCCACAAAGCCAGCGCTGTTTATGAGAAAGTCAACAGGACCACCCAAGCCTCCCTATAAAAATACTATTTATAATTACATGACTTCGGTCCAACAACAACAAGTCGGTGCCAAGTGAGGAAGGAGTATGAGGTTCTTTGTTGGACACAGGTTAGCTCCTAGTTAGCGCTGATGAACAAAAAATTCTCCCAAAGTAATTTGGATTGTCGTAAAAGCCGATACGTGTAGGAAAAGAGACGCTCGCTCATGCACGGCGCCACACCAACAACTCACAGGAAGCATTCCAACAACGACGGATAAGAGGACTTAATGGAGGGCAAACGTCACTTTTCCATTTTCAGTCCACTGTATTTATCACTGAACTTGCAAATGAAACCGAAAAGAAATGGACAGTCATGGTCACATTGACTAACAGGGAAGGCAGTGGTAACCCAAAAGTGATTTTCACGAGTGAAGCCTTCATATTTTGTTGGTGTTATTTTCAGTCTTTTAAAAAGAAGGAGAAAAAAGGCATGCTCGATGTGAGAGGAGAAGGACCATGTGGCTTTAGAGCTTTTCATAATATCCTGATTGCGACCTGTGTAAAGAAAGGGATATGAAGTAGCACAGAACTGGTTAGAATAAGATTTTGTTAAGCCTTCATTCATTGATTTTACACTTTAACCACAGTCGCCTTATCGGTCTCAACAAACTCCTGAGTCAAGTATTTGACTCTTCAGATTCTGAATGTTTCAGCATGTTCACCAGCTAAATGGACTTGAATTGATTCACTGCTTTTTCCAGTCTACTGACTGGTTTTACTACACATTCACCCATTCACACACACACACACACGCATTCCAACACTGATGGCGGAGGCTGCCAAGAAAGGTGGCGACCTGCTCAACAGGAGCAATTTGGGGGTTTAGTATCTCGCTCAAGGACGCTTTGACGTACGGCCACCGACCCTCCGATTAGTGGACGACCTGTTCTCCCTTCTGAGCCACAGCTGCCCTCGTGTCCTTCAACTGTTAAGTGCTGGGCAGCTACCGTACAGTCAGTTTATCAAAGGCTTTAGCTCTAAAAACAGCTGCATGCTGCAAGAGGTAGATCCAGAATGTCAATACTATGACACGACTAATCGGTCATTTGATCAATAGTTAATAAAAACCGCTTTGGAGGAGCTTTAAGGGATTTTTTTTTTTTTTATTGAGTCCTTTCCGGACAATGTTGATGAGCCAAACACATCTTTAATAAATAGCTTCATTTCGTGCTCAATTTTACAAAATTTAAGCAACTTTCAAAATGTATGATCTATGGTTATATCTAGGAGTCATGCATCGTCCTCCAAACTTACTGATATGGGCGATAAGTGTAGCGTGGCTCCTTTAAGGATGGGGGCGGAGCTTAGCGTTGTGAGTGGTGGAGCGAGAGAAGGGAGCAGGCAGGTGTTAGCGATCGTAGCATCGGGGAAGCTTTGCGGTGAGTTTCTCTGGATAAGTAGCAGTAAATGTGGCTGTTGCTATCCCTGCTAATATCTCTGCAATATTCATGCTGTTGCTCATTAATGCTGATATTAATGCTATCGCTAATCCATGCTAATGATGTTGATCTTGCTCCAGTTGGTCTCGTCGCGGTGGTAATAATTACGTTACGACTGTGAGCCACAGCAACATTATCTCTTAGAGAGCAGGAAGAAAACGCTGAGTTGTTGGCTAGGAGAAGATGCAGTCCCTGAGGCCGATCAACTTTTCAACTTTTCTGGACTGCGGGCATGAAGTTACTGTACTTTTTCAAATAAATTGTAAAAACTGTGAACCGCATGGCATCGGTGGAACTTTGCTACTAGGCTGAAGTTCATCCATTGCCTTCAAAAAATCTCCTGGCAGAGTACAGGATCTCAGATATAGAATAAACTTAGTTGTAGGAGGAGGAAGCGGCGCCTTGGAAAGCCACAGCTTTATAAAGAAGGATACATCAATTACTTTGAACTTCCCAAAGAGTGTGTGAGTCATGTGTCACCCCTGGTCGACTCAATTAGAAAAACCAGTCATGAGTGAAAGCAGGAGGGGAAAAAAAAAAGTTGAGAAACAAAATTACATTTCCAAAAACGACATGGGAACGTCTCAGAGATGAAACTCTAAATGCGGGAATTATCTGTTAGTTTGACTTCTGGCACATGTAATCTCTGGATCAGCCATGTGTGGCTAACATGTTCTGAATCGAGACACACGAGTCCTTTTGGCTTAATTTGCTTTCACTTAATGTGAGTGGAAGATGATCAGCGATTTATGTTATGTCTTTGTTCATATTTCATTTGCCAGGACTGCACGCAGGTATATTTTTCAGCATGCAGCGCACTGGAACGTACTTGGACGTACATCAGATTCGCTACTTTTGAGTTTCCCCTCAGGGACCTCCGCATGAAACGGCATCTGCTTTCTGCATCCCACTCGTCTCTGCACCTCAATGGGAACAATGATCACTGACTATTGCTCCCCTATCAGAAGAGTATAATTAGTTTAAATTAACTGTTATGTCTGCTTCTAACAAGAGCTGCTAGCTCCGAGATTTAAATGGGAACAGGACACGCTGCAGTGGTACATTCTGCTCCGCTTAAGACTAAAGACTTAAGATGAGCCAAGATGCTAATTGCTCTGGAAGAGGTCGGTAATTGGGAGTAAAGCCGCTACATGTTGAACCATTAACCGCTTGCTGTTGAATCCTGTTTGTGTGTGTTGTACATACGCATGGAAATTACTGTTTACGTCGCTGTCAGGGAAGTTCCTGCAAGCTTTGCCTATAGATCCTCGTTCACTTTAACATCTACTCACGGCTTTATGTGGGGAAAAAAGGGGGAACACACCTGTGACATTTGTCTCGATTTAAACACACGTTTACCTTAAACCCTGAATTCACGTCTCTGTTCTACAATACCAGTTTTAATGACAATCTGCACAATTGCTGACCATCACCATATTGTCTATGAACACATGCTGTCAGTCTTGCAGTGGTGAAGTCAAACTAGGAACGTAGCGGCGCGTCTTCACCTTTCAGTCAGTGACTTGTTGGTTTTGATTGGAGGGGTAATTGCTGCTAATCTTAGCCCAACGCAAATATGAACCCTAATTTGCACGTTCGCGTGGAGGGACCGCCGCGTTACGTGTCTATTCCCAGTTCAGTGAGTCACTTCCTCGGGATAACTAATGAGTCGTCTCACCTCAAACAGACGTGTGTTGAGACTATTTCTGTGCACACATGTGGGGGGTCATGGGTTACGCTGTACATTGGAACAGACATGGTGTTAAGAAAACGATGCTCGTGTTGATTTGATTTGGCTCGATTGCACAATCAAAAAAAGAAAAGGTTCAAAACTGCAAATGAAAAAATCATGCATGAGTGCAAAAGACGGATGGGTGTGACTTTATATACGGTCAACGAATCATTTTTCTTTTCAGATTCGATGACGCTAGAACCAGAAACGGACCACGGACGATCAACAGAATGATTTGTATGTTACAGGGTTCGTACATATTTTTCAAGGTCAAATTCAAGCACTTTTCAAGCTCTTATAAGGGTCATTTTCAAGATTTTCCAGTACCTTATTGCTGGGGTAAAATACGTATCTACAGGAATATATATACTCGTGATTTTTTTCTTCACTTTTTAGCACAATTATGTACATTGTATTATGTTGTAAACATCTAAAATTATGTTTCATAATAGTAAAAACTTTAATTACTTTAATTAAAATTAATTATCCAGTCTGATCCCAATTTTGTGAAAGACACAGAGTTATAATGTCAAGCACTTTCAAGCACTTAAACTAAAATCCAAGCACTTTTCAGACCTTGAAAACGCAACATTGAAATTCAAGCACTTTCAAGGATTTCAAGCACCCGTACGAACCCTGATGTTATGTATAATTTAAATAAAAGCAGCAACACACATTTAAAACAGACAGGACATGGAGTGAGATACAAGGCAAACTGCTCAGCACAAGAAAGCTTTGTAGGGTAGGGTATAGAATTTCTCCGTACCGGAGAATGAATGCATACAAAGGGTCTGACAAAGTAAATCAAGAACTAAGAATTGTTGAGGCACTCCAGAGGGCGATGAGCTAAAAAGACTTTAATACCTCATGGCTATTGAATCACAACAGCAGCAGCAACACGGCCCGATAAAGTCAATTAAAAACTCATTCATTAGTCGTTGGGTAGCTGTGTATTGCAATAATAACAGTGGAGCTGTAACAAAATCCCACCTGGACCCGCCTCACGGCACCATTTTGGGAAGCACTGGTTTAGAGGTTAGCTGACGAAAGCTGACAAATCCGTCCGCTACGTCAGCGTTACGGACGACGCCATTGATTTTGAGAGACGCAGCGCAGGAAGGCGACTGACATTTCCCAAGCGCGTGGTCAGGGTGATAGATTTTAACTTGCACAAACCTCAGTCACATAAAGGATCGATGAGACTAACACGTTCACCAGAACAAACCCTCTTTCCCTGCTGCTTAGGCGATGGAGAGGCGAGTTAACGAGGGAGGTGGAGGCGACGGTGCTCCCCCTCTGATCACCTGCTGCTTTCCATGTTTGTTAGCTCATCTCGTGAAACAATCTGATCTGCTACCGAAACAATACATGCTTACAAACCGTCCACCGTCCACTTGGAATGCAGGCGGAGCTGCCCCGCCGCACACAGCTCAGCACAACAACGTGTCCGGGATGTGATTAACAGAGACTGCCGAAGAAGCCGACCTCCACTCTTCCACTAACAAACCCCCGAGTTTGATCTGTTATTACTGACGGGATTTAAGGAGTTTTTCTCCGTTTTTGAAATATGAAGGTTGAGTTTGTGAAGCCGCAGCAGTCCCCCCCCCCCTCCCCTCTCCCGTCTTCTCCCCCGCTGGCTGTTCTCACCTGTACGCCTGTCTCCACCACTCCAGGTAGAGCCGAGACTGACGCAGCCGCTCTCTCCACAGACTCCGGCAAAGTATGTCTGCAGGCGAAGATATCACGAGCCTCCGTCGACTCTTTATGTTTTTTAAGGACCGCAGACGTTTCAACTGTAAACTTTTTGAATGCCTTCGGTAAACTTTTGGGAAAAAAAACTCAAGGAAATCCCATGTTCAGTGTCTTTTACCGAGTATACTTCCATCTTTCATTTGTTTATCAGATTCTGTTTGATTTTGGTTTCGACCGTGGAGCACTTAGTGAATTGCGTCTGTGGAAGGAGCTGTTTCACTAAACTTCGATTGCTGGTGCTCTCGTGGAAAGATTTCTGAGCTGATCAAAGATTAAAAGTACATCCCTGCAAAACCATAGATAGCAAAAAACTACATTAACGTTGCAACTGAAAAAACACTTGGTTAGAGTTAAGAAAACATTGTGTTTTGGCTTAAAGTTCCTGATTTAGGTCAGCGCAAATATGGCTGGAAATTGTTCTGAAGCCGTGTTGATAACATCTGGTTTTGTTGCCAAAAAAAGATGGCCGGAGATGGTTAAAAACACCCTGTCCTGTCACCGCAAACACGGCAGGAAACTGTCCTGAGGTCTGCATAGAAATATCCTACGACGTCGCCCTTAAAACGCCGTGCTCCCTCGTCTAAAACATCCAGTGGTTTCACACTTACGGATGTGTCAGACTTGAACAGTGGTCACTGGCTTCTCACCATCCCGTCCAGCTTCCTACATGTTTTGTAGACGTGTCGGTGTGTAATCTATGACATGAACAAATATGAAGGCATGAAACTGCTTCCATTTCATCCTGGCAACTCAGATAAAAAGGCAAAGCTCCACACAGAGTGATTATAAACCCGGTCTGTGGAACAAACACTGGGGCCACTCGGTCAGCGTCTTGCATAACTCGGCGGTGCGGAGGAGAAAAACTGTCGTCTCAGCCGTGATTTGCCATCGCTGTTCATTCACGGAGCAGTTTTTAGTCGCTTCCTCTACTGTTCCCAGCTCTCCGCCACCCCTTCAAATGTCAGAGAAGGCCTGCCTGCTGCACGGCGCTGCCTCTTGGGTAGCGTTTGTGTTTTTCATCTAAAGCTAATAATAACGAGACAGGCCCTCGGAGGCGCTTTGTAATTTTTCTTCCCTTTTTTTTTTTTCCCCCTTTTCACAGATCACTACGTTTCTTTTTATACCGCTGCACATAAAAACCCTATTATAGGCCAGTCAGGGAGTACTGCCATCTCTAATTTTCACTTGGATAGTGATTTTATTCCAGTTTTTATGTCATGATACTTGCTACAAAGATTTTTCTGTTCAAGAGCCCGTGAAACCTGCTGCGTTTTACGTGACGGGGAAGTTGAAATCTCCGGCACTTCTTGTCGAATGGAAACTTTCCGTGTGATGGCTTGATGTTTTTTTCCTGTTTTCTTAGACCTCATTTTCAAACTGGCGTATATTTCGGGGGGGTTTATTTTGTTTGTTTTCTGTTTCCAAAATAAAAATCAGTGCAAATAAAGCTCGGAATGCGCCTTTATTTCCCAGTCAGAGCTTCGGTAAGCGGTGGTGAGCGGTACGATCCGTTCAGGTGTCATAAAGAGTATCTGATTTGTTTGACACCGTGGTCAGGTTATTCGTTCTGTGCTCCATACAGAACGCACCGGGGTAGCAATAGGTTTTCATTATTATAGACATTGATTTTCAATATGTGCGCCGCCCATGAGGAGGGCTTGGCCTGAATTCTGGAGGTCCACTTGATATTATTAACCGCATCCCCCCCACGCGAGGGGGTTATTACCCGGAGCGCCGCGGTCAGCAAAAAATGTTTTGACAAGTGATGAGATGGAGTGGGTGGAATGAGCCGCTGACGGACGGACGGACGGGGGAAGGAACCGAAACACGATGTTGATACACTCCGTTTGCAATTTGTCCTCACTTGTGAGCTTTTCTGGATTATTTTAAGGTTTGAGTGGAAATCAATAAACTCATTGTATATCAGGACTCCATATATCTAAAAAAGAAAAAAAAAAGGGGTGAAATTGGAAAAGCAATATTCTCTCTATGTAGCAAAGTCTCCTGCGTGATGCAGTTAGCAATGACAACAAAACTAATGGTCCTCTGAAGTCGGTCCCAGTGGGTTTTGGAGTAGGCCAAAGACATGAATCAAACGCTATACTTGGTGCCCGGGCTATTTCCTTGGAGTGTGAAGTACATCCTCACTTCATTACTCAAAGCCAATGACTTACATTCACTCATTATGTAGCCTACATTACAGGTTGATCATCTGAAGCATTAATAACACGTGAAGTTAAAGATGATTGATCAAGCAGGCGGACAGCACCCCCCCCCCCCCCCCCCTCCACATGTATATATACGGTACATGTATTAAAATGACCGATCTTCATGATGGGGCTTTTAAGATTCACTCGAGCAGACGGACACCATGTGAAGATGAATGCACGTTGATAATGGACGCCAATTATGTGCGTAAGTGCATATGTGCTGAATAGCTCGACGCTTCGGAGCTCCTTTCATAACATCAACAATGATGAATCTTAAATGAAATACCGCACGGCCTTTTTAGTTCCATTTGCTTGCACGTCTTATTCATTTTGTGTCAGCTCAATATTCAGGCTACACAACAACTATTTGTAAGATTAGATTCTGTCCAGCGCACGCCAAAAGAACAGGTGGTGATGGGAACGTTGGCCAATCAGAAGCCTGCCCAACGAAGGAGACACTGAAAACGACGTTTCTGAAAGGCTTCGCCCTGGCAGGAGTTTTTACGTACGGACCCGTGTACATATGGACAATGAAGCCATGTTTTCACAGCCGTTTGAAACATTTCCTCTCCTGCTTGATCTGGTGAGGCTACAGACCTGATCTAGGCCGCTTGTCGAACTCTCGAACTTGACGAGTTGGACGTGTCTTTGGTTCCCACAAACACGGTGGGAGATTTCCTGAGGTCTTCTTAAAAAACACGGCTGGAGACGTCCTGACTTCTCATCAAAAATATCAGTTTTATGTCACAAAAATTGTCCAGAGGCCTTCTAGAAATGATCCCCTTCTGTCACAAGTTGAAACGCAGTCTTGAACTGTGGTCACTGGCTTCACGGACCCGTGTACGTGTGGACAAAGTCTTGAAAGCCTTCGAGAAGCCACGTTTTCACGGCCGATGGAAACATTTCCTCTCCTGCGTGACGTACACAGAAGGAATTAGGGCATAAGCCTCAATTACCAGGCAGTCTTAACAGCAATCTGACATCACCAGACATTTACATTTATATAAGCACAATACAACAAAATCCTATCTCAGCTTTTACGCTATTGTTTTAACTGCGTAACGCTAAGGCTTGGAGGTTAAATCTCTAAACACCCCAACAGCGATCGTTAAATAAAACGCTCTGACGAATTAAAGATGAACATCCATGACTCCACAACATCCACGACATCAAGATATCGAAGAAATCCTTTTGTAAAGCACCTTTTTAACGATTGTTGATGATGAATCACATTATTCAAATTGAGGATTCAGTTGTTTTTAGGGCGATGACATCAAATAAATCTGAATACAGACATTCAAAGCACCCTGTAAGTGGAGCGTGTACATTTCTGTCTGCCTTGCTGGCACTTTTTTTCCATAGACTGGTGAGCTTACAGGCACTGACGCATTTCAAATGTAGTCCGTGCAGGTGTGTGACACTCATGAGAAACCCTCAGAGAGAGGAATCGGACACGACGGAGCGCAGCGAGCACATCTTCAGGCAGCTCGTCCGTCTTCATTGTGTCACATGGAAGAAGCAGGCCACCGGGCCGCAGCACAAACAGGGAACAGGGGTCATGTAGAAATCTGCAGAACACAGCTTTCCTCTCCTGGATTTTTACCCACAGCTCGCTGCTGTCTTTCTTGGTCCTGCTGTTGCTGTGTTTCTTCCTCTCTCATGCCATTCTGCTCCGACAAATATAAGCTAACCGGTGCGATAGGAAAACCTTTTAAGGGTTCTTTCCTTCTCCGCCTCCCGTGCAGTTACACACTAATGGATCTATTTTCCAGCTAAGAGCATATCTTACCTAATGCACAGGATTAATAAACAATTTATGACTATCACTCTTCAAAAAGACTGATAGGCAGGTCCATGCAGAGGATGTGAGTGCAGAAAATGCCTTTTTTCTTTTTCAAACGAAAGACTTCATGTCCATCAATTGTAAGTGTACATTAAAAAAAACTAAAAAGCAAAAAAAGACATGCCTTTTAATGTTTACCTTTCCAGTTTGGTTTCATTATCTAACTAGAAAATCTCATTTGTGTGCACGTATATTTTCCTTCCTCTGGAGTAAATCGCCAGGTCGTGTCCAATTCACAGACACATCGCCAATTAGCTTAGCAAGTGCTCTCTTTAAAACGCTCTCAAATCGGATGCAGGAATTTCTCGAGAGACGGGATTTGTAGCTGCGTCTGCGAGATAGCTAATGAAATCTAGCGTAGTTTCAAAAAAGCCAACAGGGCATTCGCTCCCACACAATTCACAGCTTTTTGAAGATTAATATCTGCGAAATAACCACATTATTGATACTCTTTAATACCTCTCAGACCCGGAGATAACAGAAGAGAAAAAAAACCTGGAAATGGAGCAGAGATAAAAAAATCTTCCGCTGGCAATCCCCGTGCAACTTTTACACACAATCGGCTGACTGGCTCGCTGCCAGCACATCGCAGGGAATCGAGCGGAATTGGAGAGCAGTGAAATATTCGGTGGCGGAGAGCGTCGGTTCGTCTGCGGGTCTCTAGGTGTGTGCCGGCTCTGAACGCGATCGGCACATTCCTGGAGGATGATTTTGTGTCTGTGACTCCCTCTTTCCCCGGCCATCTGTTGGACTATTCCCTCTCTCATCTATATGGATAACAAGACATGCATTAGAATAACTAATACAACAGGCCTCATATGGTGGATGTGCACTAACAAGGTGCTACAGATTGCCGGGGAGATTCTTAGAGGTTGTGTTCTGCGTTGGGTTGAGGCCACGGTGAGGACGGTGGAGCTGCAGCGGCATCACGGCCGAGTCGCCAGAAATGAAATGTTGGCAGTTAATGTTCCTGCAAACCATCAGAATTCAAAGTGTTGCTCGCACCATATGGACATGTGTACAATTTGTGTCATATCAGGTTCACAGTACATGTTTACAGTGGCGTGCACAGACTTTTTGAAGGGCAGGGGCGAAAAGAAGGGCACTTTAGCGCGCATTTTGGCTCCCAAGAGGGCACTTTAGCTCGCATTTTGGCTCCCAAAAGGACAGTTTGTCATGTTTTAACCAGCCAAGGGGGCAGTTTAGTGTGTTTTGCCAACTAAGAGGGCACTTTGACATGCTTTTTTGGTTCCGAAGAGGGCACTTTAGCACACGTTTTGGCTCCCAGGAGGGCACTTTAGCTTGCGTTTTTCAACAATTGAGCCCCCCTTGTGCACATCACTGGACGTTTATGACCTG
This sequence comes from Sparus aurata, assembly GCF_900880675.1. Lineage (NCBI taxonomy): Eukaryota > Metazoa > Chordata > Actinopteri > Spariformes > Sparidae > Sparus > Sparus aurata. The sequence continues at coordinate 24,431,900 of NC_044198.1, read as the reverse complement.
ACTTGGTGGAGTTACAGCCATGCAAGAAGGCCGTGAAGCCAATGACCACTGTTCAAGACTGCGTTTCAATATTCGTGAGTGTGACAGAAGGGGATCATTTCTAGAAGGCCTCAGGACAATTTTTGTGACATAAAATGGATATTTTTGATGAGAAGTCAGGACGTCTCCAGCCATGTTTGTGCCGACAAAAACAGGGGGTTTTTTTAACGAGACCTGGCAACCGAAGATGACACTTCCACACTCCCAACTCATCAAGTTTGACAGTTCGATCAGTGGCCTAAGTCAGGTCTGTCGCCATTCGTCCCGAAGCATCAGTATTTGACAAGCTTGGAATCAAAAATCGACTTTCTTAAAAAGTGGACCTTTAAGTTTCAAACTACGACTGCCTATCCCTCTAGTGTCAGTTTTATGTTATAGTCAAGTTAGCGACAATATTTAATATGCAAACTCCAGTTAAGCTTTCAAAATAAAGAGTGCTGACAAACAGTTTACACACTAGGACATCGGGCCACTAACATGGCTGCTGTATTTCACACCTTAGGAGGGAGAACTGGCTGCAAAAACAGGTATTCAAAGCCAAAACAGGATCTTTTACTAACTCTAGCCAAATGTTTTTTTTTTTACAGGTTTACGCCTAAACTTAACCAGATCATAAGAACGCTGTTGTCAAAACAGAAAATTGAAAACACCTGTTTTGTTCAGCACAAACACGGCTGGAAATCGTCCACAGGTTACATTAAATACATCCGGTTTTATTGCCACAAAAACGTCTGAGGATGTCGAGAGGCCTCGTTAAAAACACTGAATGAAACCTAAAGTAACGCAAAGCTGCAACATAAAGACATGTTAGATATCACCTTTCAGCAGAAACACACATCTCCAACAGTTATTCTGGCGACTGGGTTGAGAATCATAAAAAAACAATTGTGATTTATGATCTTGCAGGAGGTTATACTGTACATAACATGCTCTGGCCCCGAAGACGTCCCTTCTCCCCTGTTAACCGCTTCTTTTTTCTCGCGGTTAATTCATCAACCTTTAAACAGGTCTGCAGTAAGGTCAGCTATTTTTTCTTACTGTCAACATCTACAGTCGAGCGTATACAAGAGAGCAACAGCACAAGAGGCAGCCCTTCCCCCCTTGGGGACGAGGTTGTGGCAGTGCCGGTCCAACAAATAGATGGAGAAATAAAGAGATGGAGAGGGGTAGCTGTTGAGGGAAAATCCCTCGGTGGAGCCTCCAGTGGTAAAATAAAATGCATGGCCAGGGCTGAGCTGCGGGGAAGCAGTCCCTCAGGGTGGACTCCATGCTAAAAATTGAGAGATCTGAAGTGTTCCTGTCCTGAGGGGAAGACTGTCCACCTCCAGATGTTGAGTGCACAGTTGATGATTGATGCCTGGAGGGAGCGGCGTGATTGTAAACGTGCACACGCTCAAGCGCACACACGCACACACACGCACACACTTAATTTGTGTGCATGTTCGTCAGGGATTCTCGCTAAATATTTCAAAGGGCCAAGAGAGAAAACAAAGGGAAAGTGGATATCAGAATCTGGAGCAGTAGTCCCAGAAGAGACGCCGAAAGGAGCCCCCTTCTCCCAGTTACAACAGAAATAAAATCGTTTGATCTCCGCCGCTCCTGCCTCTATTGTTATCTGCTGTAAACCTCCACCCTCCCTCCGCTCGCTGCAGCACTGCGAGACGGCGGAGGCCGACAAAATGCGTGCGGATAAATAGGCAGAGCAAATATGTTTACTTGTGAAACCTGCAAAATGCTTGATCCCGCCGGGGACGCGCCGCTAATTTGTAGCGCTTTCACATACCTTCCCACTTTAATTAGCACGTTTTGGAGAGCAGCCTCCCTCGTCCCGGCACCGCCTCGTCACACACCTGACTGTGTCTGGCTTTCTCAAAGTGCAATTGTAATTACTCACAATAGCCACTTCATTTGGTGCAATAGGAAACCTTGTTTAGCCAAGCAATTCTCCTATTAGACAAATTAATGTTTTGTGATTTCGTTGCTGTCCAACTAGAAAAATGTGTTGCAACTGAACGTCCGTACAGTCAGCTTGTGTTGGCTGCGTCTTTGGTGTTATGAAACAATAAATTAAATATCTTCCGGTTCCAGCTCAGGCTGCAGTGTTTGGTCTGGCTGGTTTTAATTTTAGCACCGCCTTGGATGCGGCACAGCTTCTGCTACGTCCTCCGTATTAATCTCAAAGAAAGGCATTTATCGACGACGGCAGACACGGTTTTGACGGAAGCCTCTTGTGATTAGAGTCCGTCGACGCTTCATCGGTATTGGCTGCGCCATCTGAACCGCGGCAAACCAGTCGCGGTCTCCGAATCGATACAACATTGGAGATATTGAGCAGGTCTTTAGGTTGGACCACTTCCTAATGGGTCGGGACGCCTGTGTTCGCTGTACCTTGCAGATTGGGTCGGTCATCCTTTATATCAAACGTCCTTATCAGCCTCTGGTCACACAGCCACACGTGCACGCGCAGCATCCTCTCGGTCATTTCCTTATCACCACGTCGCACAAACCCGCCCATTCGTTAGCATTGATCTCCCTTTGAATGGCCATAATAAAAGGTCCTGTCGTCCGCGCCTTCTCCCTATCTCTTATTCTCTTCTTCCTCCTTGTTGTGTCCTAACCTTCCCCACTCCGGCTCTGAAGGGATGCCTCCTTCATGGACGCTTACAGTGGGTGAACTCTTGTTAATTGCTCACAGCAGTTGGAGGTTATCAGCTGGCTGGCGGTGAAGGCTTGAATAATAAGCTGAGCTGAACAAGGCCCAGGTGGAAAACAATTAACACAGGAAGGAAGCTGCAGCAGAGAGGATGGAGTGTAAAGGTTGCGGTGGACAGACGCATGAAAAGCTGTGGACTAAACCCCGGAAAGACGCATCTGCTGGTTCCATTTTTTATAAATCTCGGTGACAAAAGAATCAGAGGAAGCTCACCAGTTGTGTCGGATCACAAAGGTTCTCCAGCACCTCCTGTAAATAGGGTCGGCCATTAGGGAACCTTTTGCGGCTATTTATAGCGTCCGCTCGCTTGTCCGTCACGCGGAGCTGTAAACCATCGTCATGGTGATATTTATGTCATCATCGTTGAACGTCAGGCGGATGATCAATGGCTCACGCTGAAGCCGACTTTACAAAGTGCTCTGCAGTGCGGGATCAAATGAGATTACGGCGGTAATGAGAGATCAGATGTAAACAAAGAGAAGAGTCATCGCTGATGAATAATTTAAAGTTGAGTGTAAAGTTTGAATATATGAGATTCTGGACGTGAGAGGTTGTTTTCTCTTCTCCTTCATGGATACTGTGAGAGCACCTCCGTCTGACTGTTAATTCAGAACGCAGCTGCCTCTTATTTTAAAGTTAAGTGGGTCCTTTCCAAGCCACCTGTGCACTTCTTTTTATGTGACTGTATATTGTTTTTTTCCTAGATGCAAAAAATAAGGAACTTAACAGATTAAATTTCGCAGCAAACAAAGGTGCTGCGCGAAAGAATACAGTGGTGTAACGGCTTCCTGGACAGGGAACGACATCGCACTCCCTCTGTGTGATCTGAGCATGTTGCCATGTCGGAGCGATCCGTGTTCTACACTGAAATGTTGAAGTACACACGAAAAGAAATGGTGCTGAGAACGTTTGAGGTGAGAAACGGGGCTGTGCTGGATGTCAGGCCTGGACTAAAGGAGGACTCAGATGCAGTGTAGAATCAAAATTCAACAGGCTTTTATTCTGTTATTTCATGCAACCAGACAGAGTGATAACTGAAAAGGCTATACAAAACCTGAACCTGACTGTACCTGCAAGGCGAAGCAGAAAACAAAAGAAAAGGAAGAAAGCAAAACCACACCAACGGTGGGAACTTCAACAAGGAAACAGAAAACACACAACTAAACCTGACTAATCTTATTCTTAAAAATTACAACTGAAAACACTCTCAAGGAGGAAAACACGGCTATAAAAAACTGACTAAACTAGAATACAAGAAAACTCAAAATCGCTCCAAACAGGAGGAAAGCAAAAGGCTAAACAAAACTGTGAGCTAAGCTACACTTCCAAAAGGTGACAACAAAAAATCACTCTACTCGAGGCATAACAAATGACAGAAACAAAAACCAAAGAATATCAAAACTACAACAAGACAAGACTGATACTTAGCAAGACGGGGCTGTGACGAAGGGCTTGGGTGATCGACAGACGAAACACTTAGGCACAAGACAAGGGGAGACGCAGACTTAAATACACAGAAGGGTAATGGGGAACAGGTGGAAACAATCAGGGATCAGGGTGACGTCAGACCAGGGACACATGAGGAAGGGCAAGTGACCTGAAACGAGAGGGTAGTTAGAATTTTCAAAATAAAACAGGAAGTACACGAGACAAAACACCTAAGACGAGACAACTTCACCGCTGTGTGACACTGGAGCAGATTCTTATTTGATCAGAACTGACAAATACCATTCATTCTGAGTTTCATGAGAAGTTTGTCTTCAGATGTGACGTTCTTTTTTTGATTATTGAGTAAAAATACGGAAGTATCTGCTGCCGTACCACCAGACTACAGAGCGGCTTTTTGTATATTTGTTGTTTGGCATAAAAGGGTCACAGCTTGTATTTTGTTGTACAATTCTGTTTTTTTTTTCCCCAGTGGAAGTCTATATCGCTGTATATGTCACCCTTTAAAAATGGTATTTGAGTCGACCTACGCAACGTTTAGCTCTCACCTTATATTTCTTCACCTGACATCACCCGCAAGCTGCAGCAGCTCACTTCAAACCGTGTGCATGCACTTTATCTTGAGAGAAATATCAGAGTGTGAAATGGCATACGTGTGTTTTCTTTTGTGTGCATATGCGTGTTTATGCACACGGCCCCTGGACTGCAGAAAGAATAGTTCACTCGAGGTTGAAAACGACAGCGGCAGGGGAGATGGCAAAGAAAATGGCCCGGAACGCTAAGGCAGACTCGCAGCAGATAATCGTGGCGAGCGAGCGACGAATGGATGCTGGAACAGGTGTGCAGGTGGAACACAGGGGTCGCTGCAGGGCTCGTGGGTAAAGCATTCGGCAGACGAAGAAAACGCGAGATAAGGAGCGGGCTGACAGTGTGTCTTGGAAAAAGGCAGGACGGTAGATTAGATGAAGCGGCTGCAGGTTCATGGGTGACTCTAACAGGGTAAATAGGAGCGACGACAGTCGGTCGGCTGATTAGGCGCTGTACATAAAAGTTGGCCCTGAGCGTCCCTCTGGCTGCCCTTTTCATGGTGATCCCTGCATTTCCATAATGCCTCAGAGTCTGGCGGTTGGGTGAGGTTGACACACATACGCACACACACCACATCCTCGCAAGTTTGATCCACGCTGGACGGCACCTGAATGCGTTTTGTTGGGTTTTTTTCCCAGCAGTTTTTCCCCCAAACGACCTTGCGTTCGCAGACAGAATCTCTGCTCGGCCGACAGAGAACCAGAAGTGAAGGTTTTGTTTTTGGTCTCGTCGATCTATTATCTGCAAATTCTTCTGTGCATGTTTTTTTGCATTCAGCGGGAGAGAGAGTGCCTGCGCGCATGAATACTGTATGAGAGCGACCCCGCCCGAACCGTGAACCCACCTGTACGGATCGGTTCCCGTCACGCGTGAGTCCTCGGCCCGCGTGCGCGTGTTCGCGCATTTCGATGAGTTGTTTTAAATGTGGGACCCGTCACTCATTGCATCCCCTCGCGGAAAACATTCAGAATAAGTACTTTTTTGAGAGGATTTGTGGAATTTAAGTGGAGAAATGGTGCAGTCAGGAGCAGCTTTGCTCTCTTTCTCTCAGATGAAACCTCCTTTCCGACGCACGCACGCACGCACACACTCCCTCTTCCATCAGGTCTCCACTGTTCATCCTCCACTTTTATTGCCTGCAGGCACTTCTAACTTGGAGTCTGAACTTATTATGCTTCTCCCTTCTCCGAATTTTGGTGCACTCGGCTTGTGAATGGAGAGGGAATGAGCTCATTTTCTACCTGCGTCAGCACGAGGAATGGTTATGCTGCAGACGGCTCGGCGGGGGAAAGTGTAACGAGGAAGCGCGGGTTTCTCTGAGGTGGAGGTGGCCCCCCCCCGCCTCCCACCCAGCCACCCCCCCCCGCCACCCAGCCAGCCAGCCAGCCAATCAAGCGTGACGTGGTTTGAGCCTCCCGCAGCTGCAAGTGAACTCAGCGAGAACAGATTCATGAAAATGTTTAACTTCTTCCTGTAAGACTGCTCCGGGCTCTCCGTCCTCCCCTCAAACATAATCAAGCAAAACGCCCCATTTTCCCTCCATTTGTCTCTCCGCTCGTCCTCCTTTCTCTCTGCTCTCACCGTCTCTCTCTCTCTGTTTGGGACATTATCACACCTTTGTCCCGGCTCCCAGGAACTGGGAAAATGGGGACGACAAATCTTTCCTTTCAGCGGGGATTGCTTCTTTTCACCGATGACGGCTGATTCTTTCACGCTGCGTTCGAGGAAGGTAATGCTCCCACTGCTTTCCCCTCGCGGCGGCAAGCGTCGAGCTTTAAATGCTTACCCGCGGTTTCGGGCGTGAACGGTGCACTTGTGCTGCTCAACAAACATAAATACTCTATTTTTTTTTTTCTTTTTTTCTTTTGCAATCGTTTTCTGGAGGAGCGCAGACGAAATAAACATCATGAGAGTTGGTTCCGCTTTCTGATAAATGGCCTTTTGTGAGGGCCAAAGAAATAAATAAAGAAAAAAAAGAGGAAGGGAGGGAAAAATAAGAAGATCGAGGAAGGGAGCGGAGGGAAAGATGACAAGATATGGTGTTTGTCTGATCCTTGAGAGGGGAGAGGTTTCATCACCTGAGGGACTTCAGCGGGGGGGGGGGGGGGGACGTCTCGCTGCTTGTCAGAGTTTGGGGTGCTGCTACATAAACTTCTGTGTTTTTAGTCACTCGGGGATTTCGGCGGCAGCGAGGCAGTCCAGGAATCAGCCGTGATGGATGGCTTTGTCAGTCCTAGAGGATGGAGGGGTCACCTCGGTTCACGCCGGTGATGGAGACACTTCCCTGCTCGGCCCCCGTGACTTTTTTAATTAACCTCTTTGGGAGGACCGGGTCTCTTCCTTTGGAGGTAATCACAGCCTGGAAAGTCCCTTCATTAGGACTTATCTGACCTCTGTGTGTCCAGCCGTGTGCACACTTTCTTTCCCCCCCGACATCCTCTGCCTCCCATTCAGCGCAGTAATGGCAGTGCCACACGGGGAGGGGAGGCAACAGCAGTGAGAGGCTGAGGGATACTAAGAAATGTACCTGGCCCGAGTCCTCGTTCTCTGCAACCTCTCTGTGTTCACACACACACACACACACACACACACACACACACACGTCTTTGTTTCCTGCTCTCCATTCATCCCCCTAATTCTCCCCGCCAGATTTCTTTTCATTTCACAGCGAGGCGACTGCATTGATCCCACCGAGAGGCAAATCGCGAGAGTTTAATGGCAAATTAGGCGAGGAACCTCTTGCCAGATGCCTTTGTGCCTCTCTTCTTCTTCTTCTTCCTCCTCCTTTCTCGTTTCTCTTCACTGGAGGACCTCATGGCCTCATTATATACAAACAGGCAAGAGGCGTGGACGGAAATAAAAATTATCCTATTTTTCATATTAGACTTCTGAGGGGACAAACAGGCCTCGGCGCTCCTCTGGGGGAAGTGGGCCCCCTTCTGAGTGATGCCCCAGAACAAGCAGATCAAACGCCTCTCCTCCGGATCCTCGCCTTTCTTCCTATCTCTATTTTGGTTGCCTTCTTTCATGTTGGGGAACAGTGGCTTAAGTGGCTCTATTGGAGCTCTCTGATGGGCTCTCAAATGAAGCCTGGGCGAGCTCGGGAAATAAATTGGTTTGTTCTGAGGGCCGCGGCGCACCATCCCGTGGCGCGGCGCCCCCTGCTGTCCGCTCTCTGATCTGTGGTGTGTCCGGTGGAGCTGCAGGAGGGGGAAGAGGAGGTGGAGGAGGAGGTGGAGGAGGAAAAGCGGGGAGGGCGCAGGCAAAAAAAGAAGGTACACAAGGCTGGCAGGGAAGAGGTCAAGGGAAAAAAAAAAAAAAAAAAAAAGAGGGAATGGGATGAGTCATGCAACTTGCTTTGTCGGAGCATTTACATTTCATTTCAGTCGATGAGAGTTTTATACATGCAAAGTGAACACTCTGCATTTAATTTATTCACAATGTAAGGAGGGGGGATCGACACAGGCATGCACGGACCCACAACTCCCCCATGTGGACACCCCCCGATAAAACACCCTACTGAAAGCTTCAATGAACCGACTTCTCCATTTCTATGAACCGGCTTCTGTCAGTTTACGATGATATGACAAATACAGCTGCGATGCTCAATCTGTTTCCCCTAAGTTCAGTTTCCGTCCATGTTTCATGTACGCCGAAGAAATGCCGAGCGGAATGCATCAGTCTGGTCTGCTCCTGATTCGACAATCCGCCCCCTGAATTATTCATGCAACAGTAAGATCCCTGTTTGTCTGTATTCTCTGCATTCACATGCGGCGCCACAGGGTCCTCGTCTTTTCTTTTTTTTTTTTTTCCCCCTGGTTCAGCTTATCGGAAAGGACGAGCTGCTTTAGTCGCTGTGTGTGGCGGTGAGTTTGTTCGCGCCCTTCAGATCTGTGTGTCAGAGAAAGTGGTCTGAGTCACTAAAAACAGAAGGCTTTTTGTCTTTTTGTATCTGTGAACACATTAGTTCCACTGCTCTTTATCTTCACACGACCTCATCTTGTTACCGAGTAATGGACGCGTCTTGTCCAGGTGTTAATAATCAGATCTGAGAGCTGATAACTTCCTCTTTGAAGACTCACAGTTATATAACCTCTCAACAAGTGTCCCTTAAGCTTTAATTCCATTGACGTGAATGGTGTCCGTGCAGGGGTGGTTCTAGGGGGGGCCAACAGGGGCCAGTGCCCCCGTAACTCTGAGTCTGGACCCCCCTGTGGCCCCCCTGATAGGGAGTCTGCATTAATAATACAATGACAGATTTCTTGCAATGATTTTGTACTGAAGGGAAAGGCAGAAATAAAGTGTCTCAGCAGTTTACTACCCAATCAAAATTGTTGAAATTGTAAACACTGTTTTGTCTGAATGAGGGATTTATCCTTTTTTCCGGGTTGTATGTGCCCCCTAACAAAAAAGCCGGCCCCAACCTGGCCCCCCTATTAAAACTGGTCTAAAACCGCCACTGTGTCTGTGAGATTTCACCATCAGAGCGTTTTATAACTCACTGCAGACGCTAAAGATCCTATGATGGTGTAAGTGCCGTGTTGAGGCTATTGATCCTGTGATATGTTGTTTTTTTTTTCCACATCATGAATAATGAAGTGCACGTGGAGCCTATGCATCACGTTATCACGTTGATTTAATCTGTTCTGAAACAGACGCCTATTATGAATCATACAAAACACATCAGCAGTCAACAGGCTACGATCAGTTAGTTACTACACAACATTGCATTATCAAGCTCATTGTTTTGCAACACGGCAGCTGTTAAGTAATTGTTGTCTAGTTGAGTAAAATCCTCTAGATTGTTGCATTAAATGGAAATAGTGGTGAAGTCGTATTGCCTAAGTACAGTATGAGTGCCTCTGAAACTTAGTAGAGGACTTGTTGTTAGACGGTCACTGGTTCAATTCCCCTTGTCTACGTGTCGCAGTGTCCTTGGGCAAGATAATGAACCCCTAATTGCTCCTGAAGTGCTGGTCGGCGCCTCGCATGGCGGCCACCACCATCAGTGTATGAATGTATGAATTACTGTAAGTCGCTTTGGACAAAAGCATCCGCAAAACGCCCTAAAATGTAAAATGTGAATGTAAATATAAGAAGTCAACTGTGTGAAATAAAAATATAGATGAATGAATATGAATAAACAGGATACTTTGCACTACTTATCCTAGTTATACATCCTTATACATATGTATAACCTTATATAAGCCTAACCAATATTACATTATTAGACTAATAATTACATACACATTCATATTGACAGTATAATACATTGTGTTTTAATAGTGTCGTATATATCAACCTGTCTGTATCCTTAAATAAAGAATACTATCCTTTGCAAGTGCTGTTTGTATCCTGTGCAATCCATTTGTCTCTGTGCATTAATATTAACAACGTGTTTGTATACTTTCTTTTTTACTATATTCCGGCTGTTATCCTGTGCAGATGTCCTTTTTTTCTGTATGACAGAGATGACAGAATGTGATCTGATGACGTGAGCTCAATAATGCCACAACAAACAGCAGCGGCTCAGACAACTTGTGTTTGCGGTGAAGACACTAAAGCCGATTATGACCCAGGCCTGGGGAGGCGGGGGGAGGGCGTTAGAGGTGGAGCGGCGTTTTGATTGGTCGCCGGCGTGCCAGGAAGTGCGAAGCGGCCAATCGGAGGGCGCGGAGATTCACTACCGCCTTTGACCGTTCGACCTGCGCTACCTGTCAACACAATGCGCTCCTTCCTCAAAGATAATCACTTTTCTGAATGTTTTTTGTCTTCTCCTCCCGCAGAGCCGCTGTTTCGCCGGAGCTAAAGAGCTTGTAAAAATGACGGAACACTAAGTACCTGGGGGAAAAAAAAGTCTGCGCGAGTTTACGAACGAAAGTCCGGCACAGTTTGTCCCTGTTATTATTATCTGCAGCAGCAGCAGCAGCAGCCGGGACTGTGGGAATGACATTTGTTGTCACAAACAGGATGGAGTGTCTGTTCCAGCGATGCCATAAAGAGGCTGCCCTCCACTCTATCTGTCGCTCGGTGCTGCCCGTGTCATGTTTGGTAAGAGCTCGCTGTGATTATCATGGACTTTCATACTCATTTCTCATTATTCAAGAACTTTTAGAAAAAAGTCTCAACATGGAGACTTCGATGTGGGATGTGCTAAATGGTTTATTAATTATATGCTCTTACATATGTGTTGGGTTTTCGTGTATCTTCGTGTGGATGTGTTGCTGTGCCGCGCACAGAGAAAAAAAAAATGGGACAGATTATAAATTGGTCACTGTATCCAAGCCAAGGCCCTATACTCATCTATCTGTGACAGACAGCGCCAAATAATAAGAGGATAAATACTGAATCCAATCCGAACATGGCAATCCTCTCAGAGGGCAGCAGATAATTAAATTGAGCAATAAACTTCGCCTCATCCCGACGTGAAACGACATGAAACAGCCAAATGTCCAAATCATTTCTGACAGATGCAAAACATCAGCCGTGTGTGTGTGTATGTTAGATACGGTGGCCGATAAGGGCAACATAGGGAACCCCTTACACTTAAAATTAAACTGTATGGAGTCTCAATGAAGTTCACCGTTCTCGGTGTTTGAAATTAATTAAAAAAGAAATGTTCATATGTTCTTTACAACACAAAATGAAGCAAATGCTTGTAGCACACATAGCTGCATGAACTAGCTTACACTCAGGGGTTTAAGTACATTTAAAAGTGGGATGCCTAAATGTCCACTGGCTAAAGTATCCATAATAACTACTGGCTAACTCAAAAAAAGGTGAGTAACTGGTATCAAGTTATCGCAATGTTATTTACTTTTAATATTGCTAGCATAACGTTAGCCAGCCAGCGTTGTTTATGTCCCGTTGCTAGGGCGTATCTAAGGTACGGGCTTTATACCGGAGTAGTGAACAACGTTTCCATTGCCTAAGATTTCTATGGGGATTGTAATGACTGCTCCAGGTATTAATCAGACCCTCCCCTCCGTTGTTGCCAGGGAAACGGAGTTGCTGCTTGTGAAAAACTTTAACGTTGTATTTTGATGGCAAAACGCATACAAAATGTGTTTCCTTTGACAAATGACCTTCCGTAATTGTTTTAAGGCTTATTTCGAGTTCCTTTGAACAGAAATAGTCCGTCTTGCGACGTGTTCAGCTATTGCGTTGTTAGCTCACTTAGCATTTGGCTGCTCACAGCTAACTACCTAGCCACAAACTTGCTAGCTCTCCTCCTGCTGGTCTTTTCGGGGCTTTCTCGCTTGTTTAACCAGCACAACATATTTTCTCGTCCTACACTCAAGCCTGTTGTAGCTCAGGTGGACAAAATACTCAAAATCTGCATAGAAATAGGCAAGAGGAGCGGTAGTTAGCTAGCTGTTAGCAACCCGGCTGAGTAGCGATCTTGGGCTGAGCGAGCTAACAGCTAACCAGACTCGCTAAATAGCTTACAGCAGACTTAAACACAACATCGAAATACATTGTTAGTGAACTGCAGTTTAATCAGAGATATTATACAGATTGCCTATAAAGAGCTGAATCTAAAGCACTACCATGACGTGTTCACTGTCATCCGGTCAAGTCCAAGACCACAAGGTAAGTATAGGTCGTTGATAAGCAGCCTTAAAGACTACAATTATAAATAATAATAAATAAAATGAATCATCTATATAACCTTTACTTCTACATATTTCGGTATCATGATGTGGTGGATGATATGGATAAATTGTGGGTTTCGACAGCCCTCAGGACTGGCGGACTTCCCGCGAACGCGCCCTCAAAGTCCGGACGCAGCCGTGGCGTTTGGTTTAATATGACAACAATAAGTGTACAGTAATTAAATGCTCTTAAATTACGTCTACTAAACGATACGTATTGTGTTAACAGAGAGAAGTCCTGGTTGTTGTGGTCGGAGGAGAGCGCTCCCCCTGGATCACTTCCGTGTGGTAACGGAACATGCGGCGCTGCTCTGTTGCATGTGCTTTCGTGGTTTGTGTGACTTCACGTAATTCCTGCATTTTGTGTTTTGTAGCGCGGTTTTTACTCTGTGGTTGTGTTGTGTTCTTAAAAACTGTCAAATTGATGGAAGTTATGTCTTAATTTGCTCCTGTTTTGTCTACTTGCACTGCACTTGTCGGCCACCGTAGTTGAGCAACTTTGCGCATTCAGCCTGTTCAGACGTCCCTAATTGCACCCACATCACACCCACCCTCCTCTAGCTCCTGGTCCTCTGCGTGTCCATGTATCCTGCCCTGTGGTCCATCGGGGTTCAGCTTCGATCAGCCTTCACAGGGAGCTACATACCAGGCCACCACTCTGTCCTGCTGGTCAACAGTCCCAACGAGCAGGCAGCCAAGGACATTGGCAGGTACAGTAGTGGATCACACCCTATGGGGGTGTTGTGCCAGAAAACGACTGCTTGCCAAAAAACGACTGACCCCAACGGGAACGCCCATCGGGGGTGTTACTGCAGTCCACAGCATGACTGCGAGGATATGTTGTATTGAGAAGTAGGCTGTCATTCTGTCATACGCTACAACTTGTCTTTAAATGAACAATCATGAGATGAGTTTTGTCGTTGTTGTTTATGCTGCTGCTGCTGTTGTAAGATAAGGAAGCATGAGGCTGCCTGACAAGGTTACAGGGGGCAGTCACTTTTTGGCAAAGCCTTGCCGAAAAATGACTGCCCCTGTAACTCAGAAGTGCAAAGGGCAATATTCACAGAATTTTCTGGAGTGATAATAGAGGGTAACAGGTGTATGTACACTGAATTTGGTCAGTGTCACCCTTTGCACTTCCTGAGTTACAGGGGGCAGTCTCTTTTTGGCAAGGCTTGCCGAAAAAGTGACTGCCCCTGTAACTCAGGAGTGGGCGTTCCCGTCGGGAGCAGTCATTTGCTGTGGAGAGACCAGTAACACCCCTGATGGGCGTTCCCGTTGGGGTCAGTCGTTTTTTGGCACAACAGGGGAAAGTAACTAAATACATTTACCAAGTACTTTACTTGAGTATTTCTATAGTATTTCACATTTACAGATCTGTATTTATAATGCAATCATACACATCATTCTGTTATATATAAATCATATATTGAGTGATTCTACATTTGGTACTATAAATATATTTTCTTTGCTAATAAGTGCATGGCTGTGACTTGTATTTCTACACAGTGACTCTTTCACCTCTGATCATTCCAGGTTACATCTTCCTGTCTGTGTCACGCTACTAAAGATACAACCTGTGGTTTTATTTGAGATGTAAATGATTAAAGCTTCGAGGAAGTTCATGTCAGCAGAATCGTTCTCATAACAGCGTTGTGAATTCCCCCCGGAGATCAAAAAAGTGTTAAGCAAAGTAGTAGTAAAATGAGAAGATTGATACCGCTCATGTACAGTTAGTAGAAAGTAAGTCCACGTCAACAGCACCTCTAAATCATCAGTTAACACATCATGTAATTGTTAAATCCCTCCCAAAAACATATTTTCACACTTTGGTTTTTGTACAGAATAAACAAAAGATAAAACTTGAATTTCAAGAGTTTTAGAGGTGTTGGTAGGTTGGAGCTAAGGCACCTGTTTCCCCCTTCCCCCAGTTTTTGTGCTAAGCTAAGCTAGCTGGCTGCTGGTTCTAGCTTCATATTTACCACATAAACATGAGATCAATCTTCTTACCTAACTCACTTTAAGAAAGTGAATTCCCTTTCCCAAAAGGTGAATACAAATTAGAACTATTCCTCTAACTTGGTTGCTAATTAAAGTCCTTTCCATCTGTATGGATTTCAAATTACTTAAAGTGATCTAAACAATTGGAAATCAGTCAGCCGGGTGTCAGATTGACTTTTCTGTCTGGAGAGGTGATACAGCCTTGTCAGACCCACAACTGTTAGTAAGCGCTGTGTTTGCACTCTCATCTCCTTTGTTGGCATTTTAGCTGCATGCAAATGAGCTCCATTTACCACGTGTCAAGACGGAAAGAAGCCAAAGTGCCGTTGCCAGAAATGTAAATCACCTCCTTCAGAGACGACGGTTAGAGGGAGGGGGCACAGCTGGGCTGGTGATAAACTGTAATGTCAGCAGAGCAGCAGCAGAAAGCAAAGTTTACTATCTTATTTTGACTTTCCAGCCCTTTTCCAGCACCATAATGAAGGGCTCAGTCATGCTGTAATTGATAAGCAGCTGGTGGCTTGTGTTTAATTTTTCTTTCCTCTCTTTCCATGTCTGCCCCCTCTGTTTTCCATCCACGCTCCCGACCGTTCTGTCTCTTTTTCCAGGGCGATCATGGAGAGGCGGCTGGCAGCCAGCGTTAACATTCTCGCCAGGACCTCCACAATGTAAATCATGTTTGCCCCCCACCTTGACATAACTTTGCATCCATGTGATGCACAAAGACTGCCTTCATTAGCAATGATGTCCTTCACATGAATACAGAAACACACGCAACACAAATCCTTGTTTTCCTCTCACATGCTGAACGGGCTGCATCTGATTGTTCTTATCAGTTCTCCCCATCGCTGTAAGCCTGAACGGCTGTTAGCCTTCAAAGCATGGATTGGCTTTCCTGTTAATGCATAACCACAAAAGGAAAGGGGAATCTCAGGGCATAGAGGAAACGGAGGGTAGCTGAATAGAGCAGGCAGTGTTAAACCTGTTAACTAAACTGAGGTTAAGCCTAAAAATAGAGGATGTGTTTGAATTAGTTGAGGGCGAGGGTGGCGATGGAGGGAGGGAGGCAGAGGTTTTTATGTGTGTGAGAGCAGGTCTGGAATGAATGCGTTCCATTTGAAATCCAGGCCTGTTTAGTCAACGAGTTTAAATGTGTTCTTAGTTTGTGTTTTGCTGTATTTCACAAATCCATGAATAAAGCACTGTGTTTAAAGCAAAGAGTTAGTTTCCCTTTTGACACCGTAAAATCTTGCGAGGAGCAGTCTGACAGTATCGCAGTAAATCACCATGGTTATAATAAATGCCCGGGGAAGGTTTTGGATGTTGTGTTGTTTCAGAAAATCCGTTTTTTTTTTTCTTTTCTCCTGAATTAAAAAGCTCGTCAAGGCCACACAATTCTAAAGTCTTGTGTTCTTTTGGCTTTCTTCAGGTACTATTGGAAAGGCGAAATCCAGGATGCGAGTGAAATCCTGATGGTAAGCCTCCTGAGAAAGTCCTTTTTTTTGCGATCAACATGTAATCAACAGGCGTGTTGGAGCAGAAAAAGCAGAGCTGTTAAGATGAGATGTCACTGTTGTTGCAGCTGGTGAAAACAAAGACCTCCAGGATCCAGCAAGTCATAGAGTATGTGAGGTGAGAGGCGGCTTTACTTAACGCTTATTGTGGTTGTTTGAAAACTGTACGTCACGTTACTGTCATACTGTTGTCACATTGCTCAGCTCCACAACACATTTCCAGAGCTTTGCGGAATCCTCCTAAACAACCGAATGAGGTGGGGACTTGCTGCTGCGACTAAGAGTCATTGAAGGAAGTGGAAGAGGATTTATTTCTATCCACATTCAAAACCAGATACTTCAGTTTTTAATTGTGAAACTGATAGTTTGCTCAGAGTACATTACCTGACAGATCCATCCCCCCTGCAACAGCGACAGATACCATTAGGAGTTAATCAGCAACATTTCTTCTCATTTAGCCGTTTGTCAGCGCAGCATCAGACTGTTAGACTTGTTGGCTGTGCCAAGCTGTTAGAAAGGCATCTCTTTGAACATATAGCGTGCAGACTGCAGGTAATGGATTATTGAATGGAGACAGGACTCATTACAGTGTGATGTTGTGTTGTGGAGATGCATTTTAATGCGCCCAAAAAGTGCTTTAAGAGCTCGCTTTTCCTCCTTTTAGTGCGTGTCTCTGTTTTTTGTACAGGAAGCCTCACTAAGAGGCAAACACTATATAATGGAGAAGACTGGGAATGAAAGCCGAGGTAGAAAATAATTAGTCTAAACTTGCTGCTTCCTCAGGTTACAGTGAGAACGCTCCCCTCATTTGCACTCTGCTTAACTGTTATTTTTTGCAACTTTTGCGCCGACTTTTCCCTTTTACAGCTACAAAACCTTAACAGCAACATAACCCAGTAACCCAAACAGTAACTCAGTGGACTACTGACAGATTTGTGCCCTGGAACGCACCACGACTCTCTGCTCATCAGAATCAAAGTGAAGAGCACCGACTGTCGTGAATCGTTGCAGGAGATTGCCGTCTTCGAGATGAGGACATCTGAAGTGGAGGAGTCGTCTGAACTCATGAGAACTCAACTCGGAAGTATTTTTACGGAGTGGACAAGTTGATTAACGTGCTGTGATTGGGATTTCTAACTTTTTCTCCAGTAATTTGAGCGTAAAACCTAAACCTGGATGTAAGTGCATGACTGTTCTCCGGGAGAGGGCAGCATTTATGGATTCAGCTCAGCCAGCTTCGGCCTGGAACATCTGGCGGACAGCCAGAAGTGGGCATAAACACAGACTACAGCCAACATTACAGCTGGAAAAAAAAGGCTTAGAACCTTTTTATAAATCTCCAGAGACAGAAGTGAAAATGAAAAAGTGGAAACTCTAGGTGTGGTCGAAGCCGCTATCAGAAACGTAAGCCTGGCAGCAAACTGCATTCCAGCTCCTACGGTCTGTGACTAAAGCAGGATTTCATTCAACTGCTCAACCGTCTGGACAAACTGCCAACGGTCAACAGAGCGATCAACAGGTTCAGTGGACTCTTATCGCTGAATACATGGCTCAGCAAAAACCTGCAGTCTCAAAAGGATCAACTGCATTGATGGCTTCAATCTGTTCTGGGGATGTGGGCTCATCTGGGCCGGTGGCTTCCACTCAAGCACATCTGGAGTTTAAAGCACTGATGGAACGCTTTTGACCCAACCTGTGACACGGCAGCCTCGGCAGCGCCAAGACAAAACCTCGCAGCATTAAATGTCCGCATGTTGGAAACCAGCTCATGTACCAGTCTCCGGATTTCTCCCTCCCCTTCACTCTCGCCCGCCTCACCCCTTTAATGTGATTCGCTGAGCTGAGACGGACGCACTGGTAAACGCTGCCATTAAATTCTAGTCTTCTTCCACCTCAACCAAGAACATGCTGGAATGCCAACCTTGCCAATGATGCTGACAAATGGGAGGAAAAAAGGAACTGGATGTGATATTATTGGATGTCTGTAAGCTGCACTGCCCTTCAGAATAACACAGGAGAAGTCTGCCTGGCATCAGAGCAGACAGGTGAGCAGATACCCAGGACCACGCTCTGCTTCTGGACTTTCATCACACTCGGTTTAGTTTTTAACAGATCTCTTTTAGTTAATGATTTAGTTAACCTCGCCCAGCTTCAGTTTTATGTACGAAGCAGGAGCTCAGGTCGAGTTGACATTTAATAATCCTGCACGATAAACCGGATGGGACATTATGACACAGTCCTCGACTTCATTTTCACTCCTCATGACAGGGACAAGGTCGTTTTATGTGGATCAGTACTGACACATTCGACCGCACCCGCTCCCACAAGAACAGATTATGGAAGAGTCCAAATATCTAACTGGAATGTTGTAGATGACACTGGTTTCACTAGATGACTGTGGACTATTGTACCAAGCTAGTGGATTCAAGCCCTAGCATCGTCATCAGAAAATGTGGCCTTTGGCAGGATATATAAAAAAAAATGACCACTGCGATGTTTGTTCGATAAAACATCCGTAGCAAATTCAAAATGCTCGCGTCCTCACTCAGACCGAGACCCTGGATCAGTCCAGGCCTCAGGTCTTTACACTGGCTGTCTGTGTTTCCAAAGAATCAACTTTAAAATCCTGCAGCTGGTTTATAACACACAGACTGGCATTTCTGATCTGCTGCTCTGTTAGGAACCATCCAGACGTTCTCAGATCAGCCGCGACGGGTCCGCTCGCTGTTTTCCTCCCTCGAGTTAAAACTGTACATGTAAAAAAAAAAAAAAAAAAGAAGAAGAGCCGTTCGGGTTTTATGCACCGCATATCTGGAACAAACTCTCTCCAACTCTCAGTTCTTCTAAATCAGGGCTTTAGACTTTTCTGTGTGCCGCTGCATTTTATAAAGTTAAATTTGGGACAATTTATTCATTGTTTTTCCTCCCTGCTCTGAAGCTGCGCTTCCATTTTTATTGTGTCTTTTTATATCGCCTTGTGTTTATTTTATATCTCGCCTTAATGCCTTTATGTCTCACGTAAAGCGCTTTGAATATCCTGCTGTTGAAGGGCGCGACACAAATACATTTGCCTCGCCCAGCAAGGATATGAGTTTGTCGAGACGTGAAGAAATTCTACATCTCATCTGACGTGTTTTTTTTTTTTTCTTTGTGTGTGTCTCTTCAAGGTCTGTCCACCCCTACGCAAACCCAGAAGTCCTCAGCTTCCCGGTGGAGGACGGCAATCTGGCCTACATGAAGTGGATGGATGAAGCCATTCCGGACGACTGATGCACACCATTAAAATCAAAGCCAACCTCTGCAAGGACTGCAGCCCAGCAAGGACGCTGCGCCGTGTGCTCCAGCTGCTTTTTCATAAGGCTTTGGATCGCAGGGTTCAGAACAAAAGTTCAATACACGACATTTCTACAATTGTTTTTGCTCCGACCTTTACGCTGATGGAGTGTTGGGATTTTATATCGGTCTTTAAAGAGCTTTATATCACAGCCATAGAAAATACTCGCTTCTGATTGGCTTGTGGGTGGATTAGCATTGCGTAACAGGACACCTTAAATTAAATATAACCTGGTCAGTTTTAAGTCGCTGCACAAAATGTTAAGCTGTAGGTGACTAAAACAGAACATCTGCTTTGGGCTCTGATCTGCTAAGTTCGATCAAACATATAAAACTGACTCAAACTGATCATAAACTGACCAAAAATAATCGATCATGGCCCGAGACGTGCCTATTTTTAACCCTTTCTCTCCTGCTCTGCCCCCAATTGGCTCTTTTTTTTATATGAATCTCCAGATTTCATAGCGATAGAAATCAAATGGATGTTTCTCAGTTTCTGTGGGGGATATACGTCAGTACCTGGCAACCCAACCCAGAGGCAGAGGTGTGCGGACGCAATCAACTCTCACATCGCTCGCTCAAGCCATCAGCGCCGCTCAGTTTGCTGCTGAAAGTGGATTAAACGGGTCCCAAGTAGAAGAAATGTGCTTCCAAATTTGACTCCACTTGGTGTGAGGCCTTCCAATTTCTTGTTTTGTAAATTTAAGACGGTGACTTTTGCTCACACCTTTTTGTACATTTTGTAAGTTTGTAAAAAAAAAAGTATTCTACTGTAAGTTATGAGTTTAAAACTAGTTACCTATCAGTGTAGGGTTATATTTGTCCAGGAGAGTCTTGATCTTTTTCACAGCCTCATGTTGGCAGATATGTAGAGACCAACTTGCGCATCCATTTTCCAACGCAGCCTTCATTTTTTTATCTTAACGCCTGTACAGTTTCACGGCTGCGTCTTTCACAGTCGTCACACAAATTGTGTTGACAGAATTTGTCTACAGGCAGATGGATAGACATATAAACACCAGGCTAAGTACTCAAAACTGTGATGGTTCCCTCTACGGAAGATTTCCCTAGAACCACATTTTTGTCACGCCCTCACAAGACAAATAACGGGTGGAGGAATCACCGCTCTGACTCATGTATTCTTTACCTACACCTCATTTTGCAGTATTTCTTATGCAGCTCCTGTACAGATAACACTCCGGATCGTATGACACCTGCTCTCCGTTTGGGCTTTTTCCAATGAATTCATTTAGGATCACATAATTCTGGTAGGCAGTCGTAATATTCTCCTCAACACGGGGATGACCAGCTGTTCCTGTAACATTATTTTACTGTATTTTACGTTATGAATTTAAAAGATTATTTTAATGTTTTGAAAAAACACCAGAGAGAGAAATGAGAAACCTGATCAGCGACACTCGGAAGAAACGGGACAACAGGGCGATCGATGTACCTGCCGATCAATACGTTATCGATCCGCCAGGCTTCAGTAGATTTCCATTATTGTTGCGAAAGATGCTCTAAGCGACACACGACTGTTTACCTTGTGTGTGAACAAGAGAGGCGACGCTCTGCTTAAGCTCAGCTAACTAATAAAACATTGCATCTTGTCTAACCTGAAGCAAAGCTACAGAGAACTACTGAGGATAAATCAGCAAACAAATACAGAGAACAAAACTCTGAAGCATTGTACATCTTGACCCGCTTTCTCTCTTGTATTCCTAATGACTTAATTATAAAAAATGCTTTGATAGTTTTTGTTTGAATGTCGGAGAACTGATGCTGATCAGAGCAGCTCTCCCACCTGGATAACACCTCCTTGATCTCCGCAGGAATCAGACTTTAATTGAATGAGAAGAAAACAAACTCATTTTGCTAATCAGCTCTCGAGAGCGCCACAGGTCAGAGTGTCTGGATTGTTTGCAAAATTTTTTAGCAATTGGAGATCCGGTATACGACCGCAGAGCCGGGCTGCGTGATCTCTGCTGCGTGTAAATTCTCTGTTAATTACATTTCAAAAGGAAACAAATCTGCCAGTCGCACCGTGCCACAGTCGAGGTTGTGCAGGTCGGTCATGCGTGCTTCACCTCGTTAAGACAAAAACACACACTGAGCCTCGGTCTGCGGAAAACGTTTCCGGGCACGAGGCCCCCCAACAAAGGAAACTGCAGACGCGGTTCAGCCGGGTGTCGTGTCTGTGGAGCCAAAATAATCCTCCACGCCAGGTCAGGAGATCAGACCGTTTGGTGGCAGCGAGTGTGTGTTTTTGCATTTTTCTATGTGTGTGTGTTTGTGTGTGTGTGGTCCTCGCATCAGTCGGTACAAGCCATGTTTGAAAATGCCAAACGAACTCAAAGGTTCGTGTGAGGAACGACACTGTATGAAATAAAAACTGCAATTCATCATTGCAAAGAAATGAACAAGCGTCCTGCATTTTCTTTCAACTTCCACTAGATGGCGGCATTTCGATAAACATAAAAAACACAAATACAGTTGTTAGATACTCACATGACAATCAAATCGGATTAATTCAGGTTGTGTGTTGTTGTTTTTCTGCTTATTTCTCAGCCTGATGCACTTCTAGTCTGCTGCCACTCCTGTATGTAGAAGTAATGTGAAATCTTTTTTTTTACCCCTGTCATTTCTCTTCTTCTTCATATTAAATCAGGTTCAACCACATACAGTGAGCTAGTATGATGATAAACAAGCCTCTCTCTATATTGGTACATCCTCCATAATTCAGCTCCATGCAGAGATTTTGTTCAATTATGGCCCGTTGGTTTAATTTCACTATTTTGGTTTATTTCTGGAACAACCACGGTTAGCAGAGGTGTTTATCTAGAACTGCAGCTCAAGGCCGTGGCTAAAGATTGTTTTCATTATCGATTCATCTGTAGATCCAGAGAACAGTTAAAGCCTCCGTCACAGTTTCCCCGGAGGCCTCACTGATCTGGTTTTGTCCCCCCAACAGACCGAAATACAAAACATGTTCAGTCTGTAATGATGTAAAACAGAAAAAAGTGAAGTATTTTTTCTTGAAAATGTTTATATTGTTGGGTAGTTCATTCTGTAGCGATGCATTATGTTTTATACATTTATCTTGTGTTCTGTAAATTGCGGCTTTACGGTGGCGGTATCTGTTATTAACTTCATTGTTGGCTAATCTGGGTGTCTTGTTTGGTCCGACCAACCGTCCAAAACTCAAATTAATTTAGATTATTATATAGAGCTCTAAGGAAACCAACAAATATTTACATTTGGAACCAGAACGAAGACGTAGCCAATGAATTTTTAGGACTTTTGCTTCAGAAAATTACTTAAATTCTCAAAAAATTCTCGTTGTATTTCGTGATACTGTATTTTCTGTGAAGTTGTGAAGCTTCTTGTAACTTTGGTTTTAAAAGGCGATATAGAAAACAATTAACAGAATATTAAATTACTTTTACTTTTTAATACATCGACTAATCGATTAAGTGACTCCACTCAGCTCTACGTGGCGTTAACAGTCAGATTATTGTGTTATTATGCTGCGATACAGGAAGTCCGACAGAGGAAACCTACTTAAATCCATCCTTTTTTATTCAGAGTAAAGTTTTTCCCTTCCTTCAGTTTGACTTCTTTATCTGTGGCACAAAGTCTGAGGAGAGTTTCAGTGATAGTTTACTGGATATCTTCGGGTTTTGGACCAACGGTTGAACAACAAAAACTCCATAAACAATAAGCACATCAGATACATAATTATATCTCCCTCCCCTAAACAATCACACACTTTGTGTATCCCTCTCTCGCTCCGTTTCCATTGTTTTCCGCCGAGTTCTCTGCGGCGCCTTCAGTCAAAGCCTAATTGGTTGATGCAGCTGAGAACACACTATATATTTCCACATGAATATTATCCAAGTTGTGTAAACACGGAGGCATATGGCTGGCTCCTTTCTTCTTCCTGTGTGTCATTAAACTCTCTGTGGGATTCAGAGTTCACGACAGGATAATTAAGAACGAGCTGCAAGAAACAGACGCTGATAACATGCTCCCACTGAGCAATAAAATAAACTGGCGATAATAACATAGCACACACAAACACACACACACACACACACACACACAAATAGAGATAACCGATCCAGCAAAGCACGGATGGTGAGTTGGTGATGTGTGTGTATAAACTGGCGAAGCAGGTTGAGCCGTCGTCCTCCATCCGGAGGGTCAGCGGTTTGATTCCTGGCCCCTGCGGTCGACATGCATAATTAACATTCATAAGCCCAGTTAAGAGTTAATAACAGAATATGACAAACTAAAAAAAAAAAAAGGGGAGGCGGAGGATATAGTGATGGTGTTACACATTTTATGACTTCTCATAAAGTGACTCCAACATTAGCAAAAGGGAAATATTGCCTTTATTCATATTTCCATGGAAGCTGGACACCACTTGGGTACAGAGACTGTCTGCAGGTCACAGACACAGAGTCAGTTACAGACTACAGAACACACACACACACACACACACACACACACACACACACACAGTGCTGATTGATCTCAGACAGAACTAACTCTGGTGCAGGTGTGCCGTCACCTTTCCACGACCTCATACACAACTTTCAAAGTTCAAACAGTTTCAGACTCAAACATCAAAGCGTTGCTTACTGACACTTATACATTCAGAGTGTAAACGTGCTGCAGGTGACAGAACCCTCACTTCTGTCTGTGCCGCAGAACAGGTCTGGGATCAGCGGGTGAAGCGTGGTCGCCCTCTCAGGTCACCTTGTTGGTTTATGTTGTTCACATTTAAATATTATTGGAAGTGCCCTCAGTAAATTCCAATCAAAAGTACTTCCTGCGCATTTGTGAAGAAATTAAAAATATTGTTTACCACCTTTGCAGTACTGCGGAAGCCCAAAAGGGCCATGCATTCATACATTTTACTTCCTCAGTTTTCCCGTGATAACGAGTTAATTTCATTTGTTTTCTCGAGAACTCAAGTTATTATGTAAGGGATAATGCCCGACGAGGTGTCCATAAACAGAAGTTAATGGACGACGCGGAGGCCTAAGAACCGTCCTCCGCTGCGCGTCGGACGGTTGCCTCCACGAAGTCCATTAACTTCTGTTTATGGACACCTCGAAGGGCATTATCCCGCTTATACCATGGTCACTTGCCAAAGAAAAGAAATTCGGACCATTAATTTACATTTTCATGCGTTTTACAAACAAAATATAAAGTTTTTCACAAGCCATAACTTCGTTTCCCTGGTAACGCCTGAGGGTTTGACTAATACCTGGAACAATCATTACTCTCCCGTAAGGTTCTTATGCAACGGAGACGTTGTTCACTCCTCCAATAAATAGGACGGACCATAGATACGACTTGGCAACGGGAGATATTCTAGTCCGCTCAGCAACGAGCTAGCAAGCTAACGCTATGCTAGCAAGATTCAAAGTCAATAACATTGCGCACGGATGACAAACAGTAAATATAATTTGACAGTATGCTAGCTAACAAGACTAGCTAGCTAACCAGTCATGTCATTGTCCCCAAATCAATAGCAAGATTTTCACGAACAAATGACCGGCCGTGTGTAACGCTACTGTAGCCGCAGCCTGAAGCAGAGAGCTGATCAGCGAATGTGAGATTATTCCTCCCTCTCGATTATTCGCGTATCAGTAAATTTAGAGGGGAAGTGAACTTTCTGCAGCTTGTGTGTTACAGTCGCCACCCTGTGGTGTTCAGAGGATAAGACACTGAAGGACTGACGGACTGCACTCAGAGCTGGAAATATAAAATTCAGATTTGATACACCAGCTAGCGCATTAATTTTACAGCGGTAAACAGTCAATTTGACTGGAACTACTTAGTAGGTGTCCATATATCAGGGGTTAATGGACACCCTGCAGCCAATCAGAATCGAGTATTCCCCCAGACCATGGTATAACTCTAAATAACAACTGCCGTTTTCCCAAGATAATGGGATAATTTTCTCGAGATCTCGAGATAACGAAACTTTGTTTTCCCGAGATAACGATATAATTCATGCGCGGGACCTAGAATGCGTCGCCGATATAGCTGAAGCCTTGCTAACCGTCTTTTTAGATTACGCACACTAACGTGTATATTATCTGTAATAGCAAGGCATAACGCTTTTTCAGCCTGTGATCGATATGCTCCTGCTCCTCTGACATGGCTACACTGAATGTTTCCTGCAATGATTTAATGTACTACACTATCGTTTTGTTTTCTCCAGATCTCAAATTAATTATATCGTTATCTCGGGAAAACAAAGTTTCGTTATCTCGAGATCTCGAGAAAATCATCCCGTTTCCTCGGGAAAACGAGGGGTGTATACAGAATGTGAAGACAACAGGAGGGTTAATCACTGTGAGGAGACGTCAGGACAGTTTCCAGCCATGATTGTGTCGACAAAAAAACGCTGAGTTTGGTGGGAAGTCGTGACATTTCCAGATTCTACCGCAATCAGCCAGTCACGTCGTTCACGTCCAGTTGTTCACATCCAGGCGCCCGGGCAGAGCTCATCAGACTCCACTCATCGTCACATCCCCATCAGATCCAGATTTATTGTGCACATGGCAATAAAAACATTGTTTGTTCACTAAGATTAAGAGTTACACTGTCGTTGCTACGGCCGACTACAAGCACACACAAATGATTGTTTGCGGCAGCTTCCGTGACCAGACGTCGGTGTATCCTGAATACATTGTCGGTAGGAGGAATATTTCAGCAGCAGAGCGGTTTACTAATGAGTTGGGAGGAGAGTCCTGACCAGATACTTCAGGCGGGGAAACCGATCCTTCCTGGGGAGCTGCAACGTGATTATACGGCAACGACGAGATGAGCTGCTCCTTTAATCTGAACGCAATTAAGTCTTTTGTGCCTTCTCAAAAGTTTTGCTTCCCACGAAAATGTAATAACATGCTCTCAGAGAAGCGATACGGTGTTTTAAAATAGGTAGAGAAAGAGAGAGAGAGTGAGAGCGTGGACCGACTTGTCACGAGGCAATAATAATAATGTTTACCTGCCGCAGAGGAAGAGGAGCTTTGTGCTCACCGACAAAAGCTTCTGTTGTTCCTTCTCAGGCGCTACAAGGTAGAAAGCTAACCAATAAAGCCTGTGTAGAGATGAACGTTGTGCTTGAAGAGCAGAAAACATCACAGTGAGGAACAACACATGTGAGAAAGAGTCACATTGTCTGTTTTCGATGTCGAGTAGGGACCTCGGTTAATGAAGGGTACCCGGACTTGACTAACGACACGCGTGTTAGCAGGTTGTCCATCATTTTGCATAAAGTTCTGAAAACTCGTTCCTCAGCTGCAGATTAAACGCACACATCAGACCCGGCGTCGTCTAATGGCTACAGGGTTTTAATCAAGCGACGAAGACGCCCCTCGTTCGTCTCACGAGCAGTCAAGGACGACATTATTACGAATCTCTGACTCATCCAACAAACATTAATCTCTATAAACAGATACTTGCTCGTGAATGCAGAGTGTGTTCGCACGGGGATAAGACTTTGTTATCAGAGGCGTTCGGGTTTCCGTTTGCAGTCCGCGTGTTATCACATTTGGATCAGGCTTTGGTTTCAGGCAGGTAAACAGTCGGCGTGCTCGAAATGTAATCTCAGAAACCCATCCTATATTGTCTGGAGGCGGTTTGGCTTGAAACATTTAAATGGATCTGTATTCATACGCGGGTACACTCCAAAATCCATTTTTCACGTCAGGATGAATCATCATCAGGCGGACGATAGCCGCAGTCGCCAGGATAAAACGTTGGCAGATAACGTTTCTGCAAGCAGCTGATACGCTCACGTTAGTTTGTATGAGTAAGAAAGTAAGTAAGTAAGGCTACGTGTCTGTGGTTTCAACTTTTGTAAGTGTGACACCGCTGGATAGAGACAACTTCCAACTACTGGATGGTTTTGACAAGAAGTTGGGATGTCTCCAGCTGTTTTTATGGGAAAAAAACCAAACAAAAAAACAGGTGTATTTAAAGAGATCTCTGAAGAATATACAGCCGTGCTTGTGGCGATAAAAACTGGTATGTTTCACAGGAAGTTTGGACATCTCCAGCTGCGATTGTGGCGACGAAAACCAGCATTTTAAGCCAAAACGTGATGTTTTCCTAACCACAGCCAAGTGGGGTTTTTGTGTCTAAACCGAACCGTACCGTACATGTATCGCAAAAAGTAGTTGAAAACGTAAATGTTAAGTCCCAACATATCCAGGGTTTGCAGAAATGTACATTACTAACACTTATTCTGGAGAGTTAATTGAACTCTTGTGTGTGTAAGAACACTTAAAGTGAAACTCTCGCCAGAAAGCAACCGAGGCTTTATTTGTGATTGAATATGAGTCAAACCTTCGTGTAAAAGCGTAATTACGACAAAAGAGGCACTTTTAAGATTTACCGTAGTTTCGTTTTTGGGCAAGCTAATTTTCAATGGGAGTGCTACGGGCACTGGTACGCTAGCATCAAAATCTCTATTTTTAAAACACTAAGAAGGCTCGACACAACATGAAACTTTGCTGGTAGTATCACCAGGGTCTCTACACATGAACACAAGCATTGAGAACATTGTTTGTGTACACAGAGTTTACTAAAAAGAAGGTTTTTGGACAACTCACGTTAGCAGTAGCATCTCTGGTGCATCGCCGTCATGTCAGACAAAATGTGTCGATTCCCAGAGTGCAACCTAACAGGCAGGAGACACACAATGTTCTCAATGCTCGTGTTCATGTGTAGAGACCCTGGTGATACTACGAGCAAAGTTTCATGTTGTGTCGAGCCTTCTTACTGTTTTAAAAATAGAAATTTTGATGCTAGCGTACCAGTGCCCGTAGCACTCCCATTGAAAATTAGTTTGCCCGAAAAAGAAACTACTGTAAATCTTAAAAGTGCCTCTTTCCTCGTAAATATGCTTTTACACGAAGGTTTGACTCATATTCAATCACAAATAAAGCCTTGGTTGCTTTCTGGCGAGAGTTTCACTTTGAATTAGACTTGAGATAGATGTCCCTTGTATATTAATGATTGTAAACGCCCACGCAAGTTCACCCTTCGAATCAAACGGCGACGTGACAATTATACATGAGCCTCGCAACTTATACCACGGCAGAGTGTGGGGCTGCTTTGTTTGCTTTTCCATTCACTGGCCACCAATTCACTCAAGATAAGATCTCACAGCGCCGAGCAGATGTTGTCGAACACGAAAGCCCTTTAAATTGCCCTCGCGTTCCGAGTCGCGAGGTGACGTGGAGGGGAGGGAAGAGTAATGGCTCGGTGCCTGAGCGAGTGAGCCTACCTTAAGGTGATTGCCTTCTCCCTTCCCTTTTTCTTCAGCACCTCCTCCTCCTCTACTCCCTCCCCTCCCTCCCTCCTCCACGCTCCTCCCCTCCACCCTGCCTCCGTGCGCCCTCATAAATCACAATCGGCCACTTACATGTTGTGTTTTCTGCACGGACGTACACGTGCGAGCTCGCGGGGACGAGGGAGAATGGGAGGAGTGGGGAATGAGACGGGGGGACGGACACTTGGCGAGGTAATAAAGGAGCTGGTTTCTTGCGCCGTGCCTTCCTCCCGGCTCTGCGCCTCGCTCCCCGAGCTGCTACGCGGAGTCCGTCATCAAAACACACAGTGAGGCGTGCTCACACTCTCTGTAGCTCGTGGAGACTCTCACACACTCTCACTCACACTTACACACAGTCTCACACCGGAGCCAACATTCAAGATGCAGCAGCAAGAGAGCCTGTCCGCTGACTCCCTGTCAGGTAAATAACAAAAGATTTCAGATGTGTGTCTCTCGTCGTCATCCCTCCCTTTTTTGTTCCCGCATCGTTATCCATCCCGTTAACCCTGCTTCCACTGTTAAATGACACATTCCCGTCTCCCCCCCTCACTGTACTCCCCATCTGTGCGCTCTCTCTCCTCCTTTCTCGGGTGTTTCTTCTTCTTCCTCCTTATCGATGCCCCACGAGTGCATGTGTTGTGATATCGGAGGCGATAATGATTGTTGTCGTAGAGAAGCAGAAGGCGCACCTTTACTTTTTCCATACGGCTGCTACTACATCTGCCTTCGGATTTCCAACGCGCAGCTGTGAAAGTGCATACGGACGGGAGGATGTTGCACTCTTCTGACCTAGATACGATGACAACGCTCGGGTGTTTTCTTTCAACTTGCACCTTCTGCCGAAGTGTTGTTTTCTTGTGTCTTCCTATGGGGAGACGTTTTTTTTTTTTGTGCTGCCAGCTTTGGAGATTGAGTGGGAGATCAGAGCAGAGTGGACTCGGCGGAAGAGTCCGTTCAGATGTCCTGCGCTCGGCTTGGGAGGTTGACAGTCGTCCTTGGTGTTGAGGACGATCCTGCCGGGTACTGAGCCGGGGAACTAGACTGTGTGCACACGTCCTTCGTTAGTTACGTAATTCCTTTTGATTGGAACCCGCAGGTGAAGCTTCAGCCGTCGGTCAGGTTTCGTTTGATTAACACCGGCGGAGTCCCGCGGTTCAGAATTAAGGCGTTTTCAAAAACAGACAAATTATAATTGGGAGTTGTTTGTTTGCCCTCGGTGCTGCAGCGGCATCAAACTCATTAAAAAACCTCAAATAAAAACCTCAGCAGGTAATGAGAGTTTGTCCGTCGACGGGAAAACTTTCATTTGGATTCAGCTCCACAACGGCTCGAATGTTGCTTTCAGCCTCTCGTTCACAGACTTTTAAAAACAAGTGAACTACAACCTGTTTGGCTGCGAAGGCGACCAAACAGTTACTCATGTAAGTGTTGTGTGTTTTGCACATTTCCGAGATTGGAGAAGACAGTAACAAATATATGAGAGAAATATTCTGAAAATTCTGTTCCAAAGTTTGACTTTTGAAGGTTGAATTTTCAGGTTTATCTCGCGACGACACCAAAGCGTTTATGGTCCTGGTGAGGTTGAGGCACTTAAAAACCGCCTGTCTGTTTTTCAGTCACCGCAAACACTGGTTGAAAATCAAGGGTGTCACTTTGGAGTATCAGCACGAGGTCAGAGTAGGCGATAACAACCAAATCTTTCAAATAAAGGTGTCAATCAATCAATCAATCAACATGTCCCTCATGAGCAAGCACTTGTCGACAGTGGCGAGAAAAGGCTGCCTTTGAACAGGCAGAAACCTCGGAGCAGAACCGGACCCAACGATGGGCGACCATCTGCCTCGACTGGCTGGGTTTAGAGCGAGAAGACGGAGAGAGAGAGAGGGAGTCAGAGAGGGAGAGAGAAGCTGTAGGAGGGATGGGAGGAGGAGGAGGAGGGATACAGCCCCCACAGCAGCAATAACAGCTTTACTTACTGAGGTAAGAATATTAATAGCACTACAGGTATAAAAATAAAATCAGTAGGGCGCATGGAAAATACGAACGGAAATTACGAAATACTCATAAAATGTCATGTAACGATTCACAAAGAATTCACGAGTCAAGTTCAAGCAGTCATGCCTGATTCTAAACGTCAGGTCACAGGTTTTATAATTCAAACAATAATCAATCATTTTAAAAAGCGGTGGCGACATGTCTGAGGTCTCCTTCGACATATCCAGTGTCACACTCACAAAAAGACGCTTGAAATCCGTCAGTTCCACAGTTTGATGATACCGTTGCATTAGTTTTGGTGCTACACCTGAGTGTATGTTGGTTCCTCATAGTGTCAGTTGGCCCTGAAACTGGGATGCGACGTGCACAATGCACCGTTCACTATCTTTAATCAGACAGCACGAGAGCCGTTGGTACACATGGAAAAACCAACAAACAGTGGCTGTAACACAGAGATGCCCCCCCGACGTCTCACTCATGTCGCTCTCTTGGCATGACACGTGTTCGCTTCAGGTACGATCGAGCAGTCGAGGCCTGAAATAGCGTCCTCTAAAAACAGAAACCTTGTACCTGTGCCTGTTGGAGTTTTGTTCGCACGCCTGAAAACAACGCTGAGTTCTTAAATTGTCACTCCGAGTTGCATTGTGCCGTTTGAAGGAAATCAAAAAACCTCGTGTTGTTTCCTGATTTATTGAAACATCGCTCCCGCTCTGACACCTTCCCCCCCCCGTCACCCGTCACCGGTCCCATCGCGAGCTCCCAGGTGAAATCATTATCGGCACATTGTCTGGCTCCGGTTGATCCACGTCTCCTCTAAATCTGTGAAGACACGAAAAACAACGGAACAACACAGGCTGCGAGGTGACTGCGGTGCAGATGCACTGTTTGCTGCTTCGTGGGCTTCTTAGACAGATGGGCGTTATTGGGAGTGCATTCTCAGCATGAGCGGGGGAAAAGGCATAATTTACCCTTAAGTGTGTAGTGTCGGCCTACAGCAGTGGCAACAGCAGGTGGCGAGCGGGATTACATAACGCGTGCGAGTACGAGAGAGAGAAATGTGAAGGTCCGCAGAGAGTTAAAGCGAGAAGGAGTGTAAAACCACAGACGAAATGAAACAGAGAGGTAAACAAACGAGCTCTCACAGGCTGCGTGCCATTCCGTTACAGTTTCCTTTCTGATGACAGCACATTTATTTCCCAGTTTCTGCAACAGTTCGAATGTGAAAAGAAGCGGCAAACATTTCCAGAAATATGCCGCACAGTTTCCTTAAAGTTTGAGCGGCGAACGCGACGCACGCGCACATAAGAGCTCTTGGGAAAAAAAAGCTTGAAAATGACCAAATGAAACTGAAATAAATATATCAATCATATATAAAACACAGGAGCTTCACGTCGTGGTTAAGATTAGATCGAAGTTCTGCAACTTCTGCTCGGTTTACGGGCTCGTACGAAGCTGTAAAGCGATTCATTCAGTCTGCTCCAGCTTCCAAATCGAGTATATTTGCACGGGAAGTTTGCAAAAAAAGACTGACTCATCTAATCCTTTTCACTGCTCCTGTTATAATGAATCAGAAACGCCATCCTTTGCAAAAAAAAGCTTTCGCACCCTCCGTTTCCCTCGTCTTCACCATTCAGAGAAGCTCTTTAATCCAATAGAAATTTGTATTCTTCGTCCGCCAAGATTCAATTCACCCTCGAGAAACACTTAGAAGACAATTATTTTCTACAATAAACGCGTAAAACTGCACTCCAAGTTCAAAGAATGACATCAGTTTTGACCTTAACTTAATTCCTCACTTAATGAGTTTTACACATATTCTCTTTTTTTGATTTATTTCACGTGTGCAAACCAACGAATGTCTAGAATGGTAGCAGTGGTGTGCACCGGGGGGGGTTGCCCCTCCTCGTGGCCCAATTGTTGAAAAACACGCTTTAAAGTGCCCTCCTGGGAGCCAATACGCACGCTAAAGTGCCCTCTTGGTTGGCAATACACACGCTAAAGTGCCCTCTTGGTTGGCAAAACACATTAAACTGCCCCTTGGCTGGTTAAAACATGATAAACTGCCCTCTTGGGTGGCAAAAACACAAGCTAAAGTGCCCTCTTGGGAGCCAAAACGCACACTAAAGTGCCCTCTAGGGAGCCAAAACGCGTGCTAAAGTGTAAACTGTCATTTCATCACTAACTGGTTAAGAAGCAGTTGGATATTGAACATCTGGAGGGATGTTGGGCCATATTTTGAGGTAAAACTACATATTTTATAACCCTGTTTGCATTCAACTACATTGTAGCTAACTTTCCTGTTTGATTGTGTGTGTTTCACTTCAAGGTTGAAAGAAATGTATCCGAGCTGTACGTTGATATGCAGCTTTCCTATTGGTTCATGTTACACAATCAAATAGTACCATTAGCTAGAAGGTGGCTGAATGCTAACGTTAGCTGTTGGGTCATCAAATGTCTTGTTTTATCTTGAAAAATGGCCCGAAGTCCTTCCGGATCATCAACATCAATTGTCTTTTCGACCACTGAAGCAGTGAAATGATGCGGTGCCACAGTTGAGCGTGTGAATATGATCAATGAACAGGATTGTGGTTCATATTTGATCGGCACTGCCTTCCTTTTCACAATAAAGGAACAACATGGCGATCAATTTTCACTATTGCAGCTAAACAGTATACAAAAATGTGTTTCTTAAAGCATTCTAGGCCAAAATAAGGAAGTGTAGTAGCAGAATCTTGGTTCATAGTTTCTCAGCACTGCCTAAGTTTGACAGGTTGAGAGGAGTTTAGTTCGACACCAAACCCCTCCTGGATGTGGGCATAAAAAATGCAAAAGTACAATCTGTAGTTGATACAACAGTTGGCTCCGGTTGCAGACAAAATGCAAGTTTGTTCAGTATACTGGCAAAAACTGGATGACATGATCCCGTTGAAGTGTTAAAAACTGGGAAAAGCGAGAGTGAGCTGCGATAACATCACAGGGCAGCATAGTTTGACATTTTAAACAACCGAAATATACGTGCAGTGAGAGATGCAACCTAGTACCAACAAGTCTGGCAGCAGAGTACAGCCAGCTACAGACACTGAGTGCTTTGAATTGGCACACATCGCATTAAAAATGAAAACCAACAGAAAGACGAAAAAAAATAGTTTGGCTGAGAGGGTGCAACATTGTCCTTTTAACTAACCGGAGAGAAGCAGGTCTTGGTGAATCACAACGGGCTAAATAAAACAAAAAGATTCAGCAGATATCTTGGGACTGCAGAGTGGAAATAAATCCTCGGCAAACATCCGGGCCCTGGAACACAACTCCACACTGAAACACAGCTCCTGTTTCTCTCTGAACGGCTTCAGTCCAGCAACTACTCTACCACCTACAAAAGGCAAACGATGGATTACTCCCATTCAAACCCACGTCTCCTCCAGGACCACCGTCAGAATAGTTCTTCTTCCCCTTCAGATAATCACAAAGTCAACGCCTGCTCTATTTGTTGAAAGTCCGTAAATTCTGTAACCGCCCGCAAGTTAAGATGCAAACAAATGTTTTGAGGCTATATTTGATTTCCATATAAATTGTGCCGTTCCGACTCAAAGAAGAGGTGAAGAAATCAAAGGTGCATTGCCGCGTGGTGTCAGCGGGTTTCTTTACCTCGTTATGTCACCTCAGCTTTCCT